>NC_090296.1:126132366-127382366 GCF_039906515.1 Pseudorca crassidens | reverse complement strand
AATTTCTGTGAACTTCTTATGATTTATGTAAAATCTATATTAGTAAATATATCCACATACATACAGCCTATGAAGTTTTGTCATCATTTCCTGTTTGAAAATTCTCTTATGTATTTTAACATATCAAATGAATATAATTAGTTTATCATCTCCCTTTTACAAGGTAAAAGACAAATCCTTTGAGACTTTCTAGAAACCCTTTGGGAAATCTTGATGTTAATTGGAGTTCAAAAGATTCCTGTTCCAATTTGTTTGGGAAAATTGACAAAAATGTCAAAAGGGTTAGACATATGACTAAATAGGATTATTGTGAAAACAACCCTTGGTTATCCATTTTACCAAAGTGACAAATTATTTTAAGGACAAATACATAAAATTACACAGTTGTAAAAAAAAATTTGGCTTATTGAGAAGACTCAGTTTTTAAGCAACCAAAGACCTCTGAATCACAGGACATTATTTACAGTGCAATATCTTGGTTTCCTAGGCAGAATATTTAAAAGGGAAAGAAGATTTTTTAAATAGTTTCTTCTTAATAGCAGTATATTAACCTAAGAAAACTTTGTTGTTTTAGTAGAGAGAAAATCAAATTCTGAATATGCATCAGTGAACTGTTTATTCTAAGGCTATTTTTTTTACAGCCTTATAAATAAATTCATCTACTCTCCACTAGCTTGAGCACACAAAATAATATTCCTTTTCCAAGATCCTTTCCTGAACATTCTAAAACTTCTTTTTAAATATCTGTTTAGTTTTTGTCTTACTGTTTTCCACTTTATCATTCTAGAACAACCAATTGTTCTGGTTTAGGACAAAGTTAAAATCTTGGGCCCTTAACAAAAACACATCCTTTATATCTTTCTTTATAAAAAATACATCTTATTTCCTTGCATACTGAGTTTTTTCTTTACTCTTGTTAGTCACAGTGGTGTTATTTGCAAAATTGATACAAAATTTTAACCATTATTTCTGTCTATTACAGAAAATAAAAACAGAACTGAGCAATTTTTAACTGACTACCACACAGTATCATTCTGTAGCAAATTATGAATACATCATTTTATAACTTTATAGAGGCATATGGCTTTTTATAGAACAAATATCATGTTATTGACAGGCACAAATATATTTACTTTCTCTATGCTGTGTTTATAAAAATAAGATGCCTAAAATCGATTAACTTGGGGTTTCCCTGGTGGCACAGAGGTTGAGAGTCCGCCTGCCGATGCAGAGGACATGGGTTCGTGCCCTGGTCCGGGAAGATCCCACATGCTGCGGAGCGGCTAGGCTCGTGAGCCATGGCCGCTGAGCCTGCGCGTCTGGAGCCTGTGTTCCACACTGGGAGAGGCCACAACAGTGAGAGGCCCGCGTACTGAAAAAAAAAAAAAAAATTTGATAAACTTATATTCAGCAATTAATATTTCAATATTTTACCTTATTTGGAAATTCAACAAATATCTATTATTTATCCTAACTTAGCATAGCTTTAAGTTTTCAAGTTACAAAAAATACTTGTGGAATAATTATTAAGTTCACATTTGGTAAAACATAATAATTGTTAGCAAATTTATAAAAATTTTATCCCACTTACAGTCACTTGTTCTTAACAATTACAATCATATTTGGGTTGATCATTTCATGAGTCTAAAAAATCAAATCTAGACATTATCCTAGGATATTTTTCTAGTTAAAAATTGATCAAGTTTTTTTTTTTTAAGTCTAAGAGCAAAGAACATAAAAGGTTAAACACATGGGTCTTCCTTTTCTCCTCCCCTCTTCCTCCTCCTCTTCCTCTCCCTCCTCCTCCTCCTCTTCTTCCTCCTCCTCCTCCTCCTCCTCCTCCTCCTCCTCTTCCTCCTCCTCCTCCTCCTCCTTCTTCTTCTTCTTCTTCTTCTTCTTCTTCTTCTTCTTCTTCTTCTTCTTCTTCTTCTTCTTCTTCTTCTTCTTCTTCTCCTTCTTCTCCTTCTCCTTCTTAATTTACTGAAGTACTTGACCTGCGTCATGCAACCCAATTTTTAAAAAATATTTATATATTTATTTATTTGGTTGCACTGGGTCTTTGCTGTGGCAGACAAGATCCTTAGTTGCAGCTTGAGGGTTCCTTAGTTGCGGCTCACCAGCTCCTTAGTTGCAGCATGTGGGCTCCTTAGTTGTGGCATGCAAACTCTTAGTTGTGTCATGCATGTGGGATCTAGTTCCCTGACCAGGGATCAAACCCAGGCCCCCTGCATTGGGAGCACATAGTCTTAACCACTGCACCACCAGTGCAGTCCCGCAACTCACTTTTAAATTAAATTTTACCACCTATTGTATTTTTAGTTTGTTATCTTAAACATCCATTAAAGATACCATAAGCTTGCTTGATTACTAAATCTAGGTAAAATATACATATACATATATATATATGCATTATATTTAATGCTGACAACTCTGAAGACATGTCAGTTTCCATGTACTAACAGTTTTTAAAACTAGCTTTATTTAACAAATGTAATCCCAGTTAAATTTTTTAAAATTAGATTTATATCTATATTTCTAAAGTTTTAGGAATGCTTAATTTTAGGGACACATTTATCTCTAAGCCAATTTGGATAGATTTCCTTTAAGAGACTTAAAAATTAATTTAGTAATATTATCCAGAGGTATAAAATGTCTTATATACGTAACATACATGCATTTTTACATACATAAAGACACACAAAAACTTACAGAGGCATATAGATGTTTTAGAGATTTTATTTAAAAATTTCAGCTGTAAATCCGTGAAGCATAGTAATAAATTTTCACTTGTTTACCACCACCTTATATTTATAACTAAATTGTGTTTCTGGCAAATGGACAAGTCAAAGTTAACTGTTTACCAATATTTGTGGAGGTGACTTAAGCTTTTCTTTTGCCCTAATATGTAATTTGATGGAAGCTGTGGACTAAATTTTAGGTCAGTGACCAATGAAACACATAGCAGCTCTCTGGATGTATCCTAACTCATACGAGTATACAAGGCATAAAGTTATGTTTCCAAATAGCTTTTTTTTCCTAATTTCAACTATAGGTATTTGCTTTTGGGGATCTATTAGTCCCTGGATAGGACTTGATTTAGATTAGGAGAGCTATAGTTAAATAGACTATGGAGCTGTGGGGCTGAAGTAAAATGGGAAAAGTGTGGCAGGGTGAACAGAGAGATGGAGGAATCATGGTTATGAAGTGGGACATATGAAAGGACTCAAGGAAACTGGAGGGGATATCTAAGCAGTAAATGGAGCATCTCTGATGGGAAGAGGAAGAGGTTTTAGAGGAACCCATTTGGGAACCATAAATTTCCCAAAGAGGCCACTGAAGTGCCAAATTATTCCTAGTAAAATCACACCAGCAAGGAAGAAAGCAGACAGAGTTAAGCATATAGTCAACAGGGGTTCAAGAGGTCGGTTTTCAGTTCACTGAGATGCTCCAATGTTTGGAACTAGTGGTACTATATATATATATATACCTATGAATAGAGAAATTTGGGACTCTAACACAGCTTGTGCTTGCCTGGGCCTCTAACCAAACTTCTTAGACAGAAACCTAAAAATCTAACCTGACTTTGTTTTTGTTTGTTTTCTGGTACTATAACCAAAATTCTAGAGTGTACTCAAAATCTTATGAATAAAAATCTGTCTCTACAAGATTCAAATGACATTTGTCTGGACCAATGGTTTAGTAATCAGACTCACCCAAGGATCTCCAATCAAACAGTTAAGAAAGAAGATGAAGTCTCCATTGGTATATGCTTTGGTTCCTGAGTGAGTTGCCAAGGGCTCCAAAATTAAATCTTATCTATCCAAGTTGCAGATTATTACTGTCAAAGAAGAACCAGAGTTTTGAAAGGATAAAAACTAATTTTACTCAGGACTATTGAAATATGGAAATAGAGAGCTCAGTGTAGAAATAGAATAAAATTCTAATTCAGCATGGACAAGTGTGAATTTATAGCAAGAGAACCTGGCTGGGTTCAGTGGATGGAAAATTACTAAGAGGACATATGAAGGGTATGGGGGATTTTGGCTAAATCAACCTAACAGGATCCTTGCTGAAGACAGGCCAGGTTGTGGTGGATGGGGGAGGACAAAAAATCAGGTTAGATATTGAGGGTAATCCCTACTGAAGTATAAGAGACCCTTGGAAAACTGTCTTAGCAACATCATTATGATAAGGCTATCACAAGGATGTGCACAGATGGTCCTAGGGGAAGTTTCAAAGTGCTTGACTAAAGTTTGGTGAAGAAAATAATCTGTGTCACTGTGAAAGGAAAATTGGAAAAATATTGTATAAGGAAGGTAAAGAACAGTGTGTCTTATATATAGAACAACCTTAGGGTGTCTCTTAGTACAATGATGCTCTGTGATTAACATTAAGATAAATCTACAACAACCCAATCCAAGCAGGACTAGTAATGTCCCAGACCCTTTAGGATTGAAAGCTTTTAATTCACCAAGTAAATAGCCACCACCTGTTGAGGTGTTAGCTGATGAAAAAAGAATACAGAATGAATAGTAGAAAAATATAGTTATATATACCTCCTTTATAACATTGCTGACCAACTACAGCAATAAGGACAATAATTGCCATGAGTATTTTCTCCTTTGTTATGAATATATTAGTGTGTATATATACACGTATTAAGCAAATATATTCTTTTCTATCCTCTCTTATTTCCCTATCATGTATTTAGGAGATATACTGTCTTCATATCATGGTATTTAGGTATTGTTAATTTTACATTGTACAATTTTTATGGGATATCTAGAAGAGTAAACAAAACACGAGGATTTTACCTCTTTTGTGGAGAAGGAGTTAGTGTGTTTTGGTAGTATGCAGGATACTTCCATCATGTTAGGCAGAATTTAACTGATTATTTTCTTTATTTGAAATTTAAGTATTGTTGAAGATGATGGGTATAAGTGTTAAGTTGACAAGGGGTGAATTTATGATGGTTAATTTTAGAGTTAACTTTATTGGGCTAAGTCCAGATAGTGGATAAAACATTATTTCTGGGTGTGACTGTGAGGGCTTTACTTTCTTTTTTTTTTTTCTGCGGTACGCGGGCCTCTCACTGTTGTGGCCTCTCCCGTTGTGGAGCACAGGCTCTGGACGCACAGGCTCAGCGGCCATGGCTCACAGGCCTAGCCACTCCGCAGCATGTGGGATCTTCCCGGACCAGGCCACGAACCCTTGTTCCCTGCATCGGCAGGTGAACTCTCAACCACTGTGCCACCAGGGAAGCCCCCTGTGAAGGCTTTTCTGCAAAGGATTAGCATTTGATTCAGTCAGTATACTGAGTAAAGAGATCCAGCCCCAGCAATTTTTTGACAGCATTATCTAATCACAATAGAGACCCACAATAGAAAAAAATGGCAAAGGAAGACAAATACCTTCTCCTCTCCTAGAGCTGTAGCATTTATTTTTCCAACTCTCTGACATCAGAACTCTTGGTTCTCAATCTTTGGACTCTGATATTTACACCAGTGGCCCTTCATTCTTACATCTTTAGCATAGGGCTAGAAGTTATTCCATGGGCTCCTCTGCTTTTAGGACTCTGAACCTAGACACAATTTACCACATAATTTTCTGATCATTAAGCTAGTAGATGACAAAGAGTGAGACTTCTGTCCTCTATAACTACCTGAAACAATTGCTATAATAAATATCCTCTTTTGTCTACTTATTGATTATCTATTATCTATCATCTAGTTATCTATCATCTATCTTTATTTATCTCATCATCATCCTCTGTCTTTTCTCTAGCTATATATTATCTACCTATCTAACCCATATATTGTTTTTTTCTGGATAACCCTTACTAATATACACTTGGAATGGATGGAGAGTGATTCTAGAGAACATAATTTTATTTTTTTATTGAGGGACATTTTTTGGTCTGTTGAAGGATTTTCAATCAAAAGGGGAAATGATGGAAAAATCTGCACATATTTTGAAGTATGGGGAAGTCATTCTGTCTTATATGTGGTTTAACAAACTTTACTGACCAGAGCAGCCTATACTGTGATCTTTTGGACATGCATTGTAATTGTACATCCACTTTGGCCATTGAGGAGGGGAATGCATTTGAAAGTCAAAATGGAATAGCTGTGGTCCAGACATCCAGGGTAAAACTAGATGGCCATGAGGGACATGATTTTAGACGTTTCTGTATTGCTGAGAAGTTGAGTTTTCTGAGCTGTATTAGATATGGGACACCACTAGCCATTGTCAAAGTAGTGTCTGCTGGCAGATGGTAGCTACAACTTTATGACCTCAAGGTCTCCTCTTATAACTATTAAATTTTTAGACAATAAAAGTGCTCTAGATCATATGTTAGCAGAAAAAAATGGGAGACATATAGTGGCCAATAGCTTCTGTTATGTATATGTTAATACCATATGTCAGTTGAGTTTTACCTAAGGTCATCTTAAAGTGGTATTCCCTTAACTCATCTGTAGTTATTTCCCCAGATCTATATTGCATGATTGGAATAGAGATACTAATAGCTGGCAGAATCTCCTCACAGGTTTCTGTCTGCAAAATGATGGATATTAACATGCAAAAAGTCATATGAAAGTCATTTGAACTGCCTCCACCTTGTAAAATAGTAAACCAAAAGCAATACCACACTCCTGGTAGAAGTGCAGAGATGCGTGCCACAATCAAGATGCAACAATGTAGATTCCCACCACATCTCCAAAAATTATTTTATTAGGCCTTGTAGAAGATATGACTATTAGAGAATAACAGCAGATTAAGGAAATCTTAATCATTGGTGATACTAACTTCAGCTGTTGTACCAGATGTGGTTTTATTGCTTGAGCAAATTTACATATCTCCTGGAATTCATTTACCAGCTATTACCCTGGCACAACATTTTCCTCCATACATGTTCATAAGGCCCACTAGAAGCAGTTTCCATCCAGGCAAGAACAAAAATACACCTTTACTTTCTCCCTCAGGAGTACATCAATTCTCCAGCTCTACGTCACAATTTAATTTGCAGAGAACTTGATTGTCATTTCCTTCCACAAGATATCTTACTGGCCCTTTATATTGATAACATTATGCTTTATGGACCTATTGAGTGGGAATATCAAATTATTTAGAGTTACTTTTGTCATTTATATGTAAAATGGTGTGGAATACATCCGAATAATTCAAGGACCTTCTACCTCTATGAAATTTCTATGAGTCCAGTGGCTTAGGGCATATCCAGATATCCCTTTTAAGATAAACAATTAGTTGTTGCATCTGACCCCTCCTACCACCGAGAGAGAGGCACAGCCACTTTTATATAACAAAGTACTGGCAGCATTAGCCAGTCAGGCAATAAAAATCATTAGTTATTGTGGAAACACAAATAAAAATTACAATGATATATCACCTCACAACTGTCAGTATGGCTATCATCAAAAAGTCAAAAAATAAAGTGCTAATGTATATATATATATAATATAAAATATATAATAATCATATATAATATATATACATACATATATATAAGTATATATATTATATATATATTTAATCACACACACAAATAAGTAGATAAGTTTTTGCATCTAGTTCCTCTTACAACCAAGAAAAAAGGACAATGAACATCTTTGGATTTCTGAGGCTATATATTTCTAATTTGAGTGTGTTACTCTTGGCCCATTTATCCAGTGACATGGAAAACTGCTCGTTTTGAGTGGGGCTCACAAAAAGAGAAGGCTTTGCAACAAGTCTAGCCTGCTATGCAAGATGCTCTGCAACTTGGGCCATGTATTCCAGCAGACCCAATGCTCTAGAAGTTTCAGGGGCAGAAAAAGATCTTGCTTGGGTCCTTTGGCAACCCCTATAAGTGAAGCACAAGGCTGATTTTTAGGATTTTGGAACAAGGTCATGATATCATCCACAGATACTTACTCTACTTTTGAGAAACAGCTCTTGGCCTGCTACTGGACCTACAAGAGACTGAATGCTTGACCATGGGCTGCCAAGTTACCATGTGACCAGCACTGCTCCTCCTGAATTGAGTGTTATCTGACCAGGTAAGGCATAGCATTTGGAATGCACTGAAGTACCACACCTTGAAAAAAAAGTGATATATGCATGATAGAGTCAGGGCAAACTCTGAAGGCAAAAACAATTAGATAAAAAGCCCTAAGCCCATGGAACCTACTCCTGAAGCACTGCCTTCTCTCTCCTAACCTCCACTTATGACCTTATGAGGAACACTCTTAGTAGTTGACAAAGGAAAGAGAAATGCAGGCCTGGTTTAATAATGTTTCTGCACAATATGTAGTCATTACCCAAAAGAGGAGAGTTGCAGCCATAAAGTCCCTTTCTGGAAAGGGAATCATCCCAGTGGCATGATATCAGGCAGTTTACCCAGTTGTTCACTTTGTTTGCAAGAAGAAATGTCCAGAAGTGCTGCTATGTATCATTATGTAACATTTTTGAACTGGGGACAATGCTTTGGATTGATAGTCAGAACCTTGAAAGGAACATGGTTGGAAAATTAATGACAATGAGATTTTGGTAAAGGTCTCAATGGGTAAGAAAACCCATGAAGATATTTCTCCTTTCATGGAACGTTTGCAAAAGGTAGACTTCAGCAGAAAAGGATTTCAATGATTAAGTGGATAGGATGATGCATTCTATGGGTACTAGTTAGCCTCTTTGCCCAGCTGTCACTGCCATAGCCCAAAGGGCTCATGAACAAATTCATGAACAAAGTATCTATGGTTGCATGAATGGAAGTTATGCAAGAGTTAGCAACATTAACTTTCACTCACCAAGGCTGAGTGCTCAATAAACCAGGAGCTGAGAGCAACACTGATCCTCTCATATGGAACCACTTCATAGGGTGATCAGCCAGCTACCTAGTTACAGGTTGATTACAGTAGATCCTTTATATAATGGAAGGAGATGGACTTTTCATTACTGGAATAGACACAACCTTAGCACACTTTGCTTTGCCTCTATGCAATGATACTGCCAAAACTATCACCTGTGGACTTAAAGAATGCCTTATCCACTCTTCTGGTATTTTACTCAGGATTGCTTCAGATTAAGAAACTTACTTTACACAGAAGATTTGTGGTAATAGGACCATGTTCATTCAATTTACTGTCTTACCATGTGACCCACAATCCTGAAGCAGATGATTTGATATCATGGTGGAAGGACATTTTGGTGGCTCATTTACAATGCCAAGAGGTAACAACATAAGTGTTCTAACAAGGTTCTCCAAGGAGCTGTATATGCTTTGAATAAGGGTACTCTTTCTTTGATATCCAGTATTCATGGGTTCAGGAATCAGGGGTGAAAGTGGGAGGGACACCACTCATTATTTCTCCTAGTGCCCACTAGCAACATTTTTTAAAAAATCATTAACGAATAATTTAATAATGAATATTATCTTTCTTCTCCATTGGGAGATGAAGGGAAGGAAATTCTCTAGTGAAATTTGTTACAAAAATCAGAGATGCACTCACTGCAGAAGAATTGTTTCCAGTTAGTACTAACTACAAGGCCCAGATTCAACAAAAGCAAGTCACTTTTGGAATTCAACTATAAAAGTCTAAAGTGGATATGATGAAAGCACTACGTTTGTTTTTGTTTTTTTTTGCGGTACGCGGGCCTCTCACTGTTGTGGCCTCTCCCGTTGTGGAGCACAGGCTCCGGATGCGCAGGCTCAGCGGCCATGGCTTACGGGCCCAGCCGCTCCGTGGCATGCGGGATCTTCCCGGACTGGGGCACGAACCTGCGTCCCCTGCATCGGCAGGCGGACTCTCAACCACTGCGCCACCAGGGAAGCCCCAAAGCACTACGTTTATTAAAACCTCATTGTTTTGGAGTATCTTTAACTTTTTTTTTTCCACACACACTGTATTTTATTTTTATAAGAGATAAATAAACTGACACCAAGCATTGTAAATGGATGATCACAACAAAAGCAACAATGATTTCAATTACCAAACAAGAAACACACTCATACTATGTCATAATATTGACATTCAGTCCAGCAATCTTCCAGTATAACAGCTCCTTTACTTTGCAGTGAAAATTGATTTGTATATTTTTGGCCTCTGAGTACTTGTGGGATTTATTTTTTATTCAAACAGGAAGTGACAAAAATTATAATCATCCTCATCAGTTCACTCAGTCCCATGTAATTAATTTTTTTTTTACCATCTCCCCTTTTCAATTTATTAGGCTAATTTCACAACCTCATGGAAATGCCAGAGCACATCAGATAACTTTTGAAGAAGCCATAAAGTGTAATACTGTATTGATTAACCATTTCTTCTTTTACCTGTTTTTGGAGGGGGTTGTTTAATTTGTGCTTGAAATAAATAGTACATGTTGCAAAATATGCGGCATCTGGGATCCTCCCAGACCGGGGCACGAACCCGTGTCCCCTGCATCGGCAGGTGGACTCCCAACCACTGTGCCACCAGGGAAGCCCTAGTATCTTTTTAAGAGTAAAGAAGCGTTATCTTTCCCTAAAAGGATAGTAGAGTATTAAGTTGTTTATTGAATAATTTTCAAAACCATCTAAGAAAACGTTTTGTTTGTTTTTAGGACACAAGATGATGAAACAGCCCAGCCCAAAGAAGTCCAGCAGAAGCAGGGCTCAGCCCACCAGGAATGGTTTACCAAATATTTTTCTTTCTAAACTTATCCTTAAACTGATCATAAAGTGGACATTTGAAACACATTTCTTTTGAAGCATCTGATTGAAGGAATGAACTAAAAAGCCAACCAACCAAATAACTTGCTTGTAATATGATTTACATACATAGCTAAAACAAATTCTTGCATTAACATTTCATACTGTTTCATTGTGACATTAAGATAAAACAAGCCAGTGTTATCAGAAAGTGCCCATAGGGAAATATTATTAATGTTACTGATGACCTACCCATGGTATTTCTAGTGTCCATAAGACTGCAATCCGCATTGTGGAATATCAGACTTTGTGATTTCCATGGTCTACTTTTAAAGCGGTTTCATTTTCCTAGGACACTGGTCATCTTCACTTGAAAAGTGTTTCTATGTAAATGATATAATTCCAAAATACACATGTAACTTCAATAGGTAGAGAAATAAAACAAAGCTCAAAATAACCAGGAAAGCCAATTTTAAAAAACCAAAGAAAACAAAACTGCTAGGAATGGACTATAGCAGACCTTGGCATACTTGGATCAAATATTTTGACTTCCTAGGTCCAGGACATGAAGATTATAGAGGGAATAACAGCTACCTCTAAGGGGCTTTTTGAAGTTTAAGCAAAATATGGGTAATAATACTAATCGTGAATTGGAATTAAGCCTTGCCAGGATTTTTTCTGTGAATAACTGAGCCTCACCCCATCATACATCTCAACTTCAATGACTGTAGCATCAACTTGGTCATTTGTGATGGTTTCTAGATTATTCTTTGAAGTGAAAGATCTACTGAAGCTCTAGTCTTGCCTCATGGTGCATTGCTTCCCCATTGCATGGATGCTCAGGAGATTAAAGGGAACTGGGAATGGCCATTCACAATGCTGACCTCGCTGTCAGTCCACGCTGAGCTGTCTGACCCTCTGATGGAGCAGTGCAATTTGACAAGAGCCAGTACAACTTTTAGTGGTCAAAATATGTTCTCAATCCTTTGGTGCTGGCCCAGTAAGTGGCCTATAAACAGTTGTCTCTTCTATGCACCATCAAATCTTTGATCTTTGAATAAAACTTTATAAACAACTGGGCAATAAAAATACTTGTGATTTGTACTGATTTTCCAAAGAAAGGTGAAATTAGATGAAGGCTGAACTTGGAAATAGGAAGCTCACATTAACCTCAGTCAGATCATCAATAAAACGTAGCTGCGGTGCTTTGTGACCACCTAGAGGAGTGGGACAGGGAGGGTGGGAGAAGCAAGAGGGAAGAGACGTGGGGACACATGCACATGCACAGCTGACTCACCCTGCTACAAAGCAGAAACCAACACACCACTGCAAAGCAACCACACTCCAATACAGATGTCAAAAATAATTAATTAGAATAAAATAAAAAAATAAAACGTAGCTGCTCATGCACTTATGTCATTTTGAGAGAAATGCAATTACAACTCAGACTCACAATTTAAAACTAAATTTACTACCTAATCAAAACATATGGCCTAATAACATAAATTTTTAAATATCACTTCTCCTACCCTCCCCCAAAAGTAAATGAACACTACACAAAATATAAACTCACCCCAAATAAAAGTCAACATAAAGGGGGCTTCCCTGGTGGTGCAGTGGTCGAGAGTCCGCCTGCCGATGTAGGGGACACGGGCCTGCGCCCCAGTCTGGGAAGATTCCACACGCCGCAGAGCGGCTGGGTCCGTGGCCTATGGCCGCTAAGCCTGCGCGTCCGGAGCCCGCGTTCCACAGCAGGAGAGGCCACAGCAGTGAGAGGGCCACGTACCACACACACACAAAAAAAGTCAACATTAAGGATACTGCTGGATTCCTATAGCACTAGTTACTGCAGTACAGTAACAGCTACTACACTAACCTATGAAATTATAATCCTCTTCCAACCTATTTACAAAATATCCTCATTCTGAGGTTCTGGAAGTGTTACATCGTTGCATTAGACTCCTCTTCTTTAGGTAGTTCAGTCTTGAAAAACAGCAAATTTACATATTTTTATATACTGCCACTGATGTGTAAATTATCATAAAAGGCCTTACAACCAAAATCCTCATCCTTTGATATGCAGATCAGATCATACAAGCTTTTCCCCTCAGATCATACAAAATAATCCAAAACTGGAAACAGAGAGACAAACACTCATACAAAAATAAAAATAATAAAAACAAGAAGCAAAAAACAAAAACATAAAAAGGAATCTGTAAACGGCATCATATTAACAGTCTTAAATTTTGCTAAAGACAATATACTTGGTTTACCAAAGCAATAAGCATTTTATAAAGTATTCCAGAAATAATGCTTATAAAAATAGGGGGAAATTTTTAGATGAGAGCGCAAAACTAAATCATCTCACTCTCTGGCAAAGAGTTCTCCCAAAATGTCATGTCTACAAGAAGTGATGTTTGGCAAAACTGTGTCTGGGCTGACTCAGCCACCAGCTCATGTTCAGGTGGCTTTTCCTCAGGTTTGCTTCATCGGTGCAGGGATATTTGCAGATGCCTGCTCGAGGTAGGCCAGGGAACCCTGAAGGATGTCGGCTGGCTTTTTGTGCTGCATGTTGATGTCCTCCAGCTGCCAATGTCTCAGTTTTGTTAAGTGCTTCTGGACCAGAGCATCCTTTCTCTGTAATTCGTTCCTCAGTTCCGAGACGTCCAGTTCGAATTTCTTCCTGATCTGTACCATTGACATAATCCTGACTCACCAGAGAAGCAAAACAAGCCTCGAACGATGACTCCAACTCGTCCACAAAGGTACTGTTAGAAGTCCTCGGAACGCCTGGTGTGGCCTGAAGAAGCGAAGCCTGGGCCAAGAGGCCCGGCGGGAGTGGCGGCGGTCCCGGTGGCTGCCCGGAGAACATGCTTCCTAGCGAAGCCGCCATTTCTAAAAAATCTAACTTTTTTATCTTGATCTTTTGTTAGCACTTTTATGAATTCATCAGTTTTCCATTAGAGTTCTGAAAATGCTTATTCATTCAGTTCAGCAGTATAGTCAGTTACCAGAAACCTGTACTTGTCAGAGTCTTTTCCATGAATTCCTTGAAGATGAAACAGTTTTGCAAAAGCATCAGAGTACACCCAGAACTGTCTGTAAATGACAAAAGACTTAAAAATGACCACGGTTAAAGATTTGATGAAAGTTCATAATAATGCAATTGACAAGGAAATTTAGTTATTTCTGAGATATACATTTTAAAGTAATAACTAGAATTATGACTTATAACATTATACCAGAACATATAAGATTTTTAGAAATTTCATGTAATGTCTGAAACATTTATATTAACATATTTCCATACAAATAACCCACAGAAAGTTGAGTATTAGTTGTTTTCTGTTCCCACTAGCAACATTTTTGCTTACTGTTTCCATGACATTATGCTCTCTGACCTAGAGAACCTAATTTATGAGGATGGAATGCTTCCACGAGGAGAAAAAACAGTGATATTCCCCTGAACTAGAAGTTAAGACAGCCACCTGGACACATTGGTCTCTTCATGACTCTTAATTAGGCAAGGAAGGGATTTGCTGTGCTGAATAGAGTGATTGATTTTAAGGTCAGAGAACTCATAGCTGAACATTAGTTAAAGCAGTAAAAACAGATTTATTCAATAATATTCTTATAAGGGAAAAGAGACCTCACTATAAAGCCTTGTTCAATCTCAAAAACAGCATGAGCAAGTGGGAATTTATATCCAAGGAGCCTGGTAGGGGTCGCTGTCTGGAAAATTACTAATAGGAAACATAAAACATAAAGGGGTATCTGGGTAAATCAAATGAACAGGATTCTTTCTGAAGACAGGCCACACTTATCGGTCATCACTTGGTAGATAATAGAAAATTAGAGAGCAAATTTGGTATCAAGACTGATTATACAAAGACAATGAGTGACTATTGTCAAACTGAATTAGCATAGTTCTTGCTAAGAATTTATAAGAGAATGCACAGATGAACCAAGGAGAGAGTTTAGGATGACTAGTTTTATCAAATGAAGAATTGTCAGTCCCCCACATTTTCAAGAAAATAAGAGACATTCTTTTTTCCTTTGGATAATACAAGTTCATTTCTTTCAGTCTTCTTTTGTTTGTTAAGGAACAGCTGAATCATCTGTTGAGACCAGGTGGTAGAAGATATGTGCTTGGTGGTGTTACCTATCAGGCATTTAATGAAGGAAAGTTTCTATGAAAGTAAAGAAAACAAAATATTAATGTTACAAACCAAGTTTTTGATTCCAGAGTGCAGAAAGTCAAGAATATTTCTAAATGATTGGCTCAAAACAACTTTGGATAGTGGAGTGGAGAAAGCAGTGGCAATCCAATGGATTTCCTTGTTTGCAGTTTAAATGTCAGTGGTGATGGCAGCAGCTGTTATGGTGAAATTTCTGAGTGGCCCACACAAGTGTGGAAAAAGTAGTTGCCCGTACATAATCTGTTGTGATTATGTTCTTGATGTTCGTATCAAGTCATCTAGTGTTTACCTGCAGGGATTTAGGAAAAGTAAAAATTCAGTTGCAATAATTTCATGTCAGACAGGGGAAAAATTGGGAATATCAATTTGGAAAACTTTAGCCAGATATTGGAGGATCTGGAAAAAATTCAGAATTTGTGAAAAACTGGCAAAGCATGAAAGGAGGAACACACAAGTGGATACCACAGTCTCATATTGAAACAATTTTTCTCTCTAGATTCCACCATTTCTATCAAAAATAATCAAATGAGACAAATTTGTTTGCAAAATAGTCATGTCATTAAATTTGACTTCATTATTTACATGATGCAACAAGTTTAGTGACAGGCCTCATAATTCCTTGAAATTTTTTTGCTGAAACTTTTGATAAGTAATCTCAGATTGGTCTTTTCAAAGCCTCTTGAAGTTAAAAGGCACACCAAGCCCTTGTCACCGAATTTTTATTGCAATGCCTATGGATTTGGGTGATTTCCCGTTATTAAGGTCCCCAAAATATCCTGAGGTTCCTGGGTGTGCCAATAAGTTACCTTTCTTAGTGCATTGGAAGACAGGTGAAGGAGATCAGAATACATGACCCCAAAATATGCTGCATTGGCTAATGGATTATTCTGAGCTAAAGACGATCAAGGCCCAGGAGACTCAAGAAAAACTTTTACTTCTCCCTTAACTGTCTAAAAGAATTTAGATATGGGACCTGACTCGGAGAACTATTACCAGAGATAACTTTTATTTGAATGACCTATCTGTATGGCATGGAAAACATCTGATTATCAAACATCTGCTCTTACTGTCCAGTGAATTACCCTCCTCTACATTGAGTCTCCAGGTTCCTATCTCATTCCTTAGCTCACCATAGCATATAAGCCTCAATTTCCCAACTTATCCCTGGGTCTCATATTTTTATGAGGCTCTCATTGGTACAAAATTAAATTTGTTTTTCGGAGAGGAAGTCAAGATGGCAGAGGAGTAGGAGGTCATCTCCCCCCATAAACGCATCAAGAATACATCTAAAAATGGATACTTACCTGGTGACACAGTGGTTAAGACTCCACACTCCTTATGCACAGGTCCCAGCTTTGATCCCTGGTCAGGGAACTAGATCCCACATGCATGCCACAACTAACAGTTTGTATGCCACAACTAAGGAGCCCACGGGCCACAACTAAGACCTGGTGCAACCAAATGAATAAATAAATAAAAATTGAAAAATAATACATCTAAAAATGGAATAATTATCACAGAACCCTGGTTGAACACTAGCTGAGGACCTCAGAAATCTGAAAGGACAAGAAAGATTCCTGCATAACAAGGTAGGATAAAAGAAAGAAGAAGGGAAAAGGAAGAGGAGAGGAGCAGGACAGGACCCTGGGGGGCAAGCGGGGAGCTGAAAGGGAAGAGAGGTTCCCGCATCCGGGGAAACCCCCTCACCAGTGAGGAGATCAGTTGGGACAGAAGGGGAGCTTGGGAGGCTATTGGCAGAGAGTTCAGTAACCAGTCTGTGGCAGGCAGGACAGAGTGAGACCTACACAGATGGTCCATGCTACAGCCCTGTGTGCCCCAGCCTGAGATATGTGTCCCCTGGTGTGGACGGGGGTGGGTGCTGGAAAGTGGGGTTTAGAAAGCAAACCCAAGGAGGGGACTGTTATTTGTGGGACTGCTATTGCACAGAGACAGCATAAGGGGATGGGAGTGAGGAAATCCACAGCTGGGAATGCTTGTGGAGAAAACCTGGACAGCCATAGAAAGGAAGCACCATTGTTGAGTGATGTACGAGGGGCAGGGCCATCATTGCAGCCTCTCACCCCACATGTTGTCCTCTGCCTCCCTGGGCACTAGGAAGGCTCCTGCTGGGGCCAGCTCTCTGGCGCAGGTGGCCGCCAGTTTCCCCCCATGAACCATCCCCACCAGGGCTCCCACAACACTGGCAGCTGCTGCCTTCTCCTCTGCACCCTGTCCTGGACTTGGTGGGCACTCTCGTGACCCAGTCTGCTGCCACCTTCACATGACCTCCTCACCAAGGCAGACTCCAGTGCTCCAGGACAGCCTTGGGAGCAGACCCTTGTGGGTGGCCCATACCCAGATGTGGGGCTGAAACTACTGCTGAGCCCCAGGGGCCGTGCAACTAAGGAAGAAAATCTGAAATCTATCCTTTCAGCTGTGCAAACTGCAAATTGACACTCTCATGATTGGCTTTGTAAACTCAGCTCCTACAGAACATCTGAATGGACAGTGAGTGCTCCTGTAGCCAAGACAAGACATCTTCAGTGGTTGAAGACTCTGTGGACACATACACGTGGGGTTGGGCCAGGCCAGAGTCTGGGCTGGCCCCATAGCACCCACAGTGGGTCCAGATCCATGATTACTGCAATTCTGGGACCTGGCTTCAGTGGATCTATGCTGGTGGCCTGGTGAACACAACATCGGAGAGACACCAGGGCCAATTGTCAACATACCCACAGTTAAGGTGGGGCCAAGAGCAGTGCCAACAGCAGTGGAATCTGAGAGCTCACACAATGGGTGAAAGATGACACAACAGAGCACATTCACAGGTGAACAACTCCAGAGGAAGAATACTCAGTGGCTTCCCTCCCAGTGGGAGTACTACAATCCTGCTTACCTCACACTGCAGATCAGAAACATAGCTAAGAAACAGATCTGAGGGCCTGTATTACAACAACTAGGGGACTCCACCTCTGATAGGGTGGTGACAACCACAGAGCAAAGGGGAGGCCCTGCTCAATATCCAGTGCAAGCTCTTGTGGCCACAACATCAGTCATACCTCCTATCAAGAGGATAATGGCCAGTATACACTGAGGAAAGAGGTGGCAAACATCTATACTAAACACAGCCCTATGCTAAAAAATATTAAACCCATGCAGGCTACACAAGAATGTTCCCACATAAAAGTAGCCCTCCAAGACAGTCTGAGGGTGTGGCATCAGGAGGAAGGACCTGCAGAGCATTTAGCCTTGAAGATTAGTGGTGCTTGAGTGCAGGAGCTCCACAGGACTGGGGAAAACAGAGACTCCACTTGTGAAGGGTGCACATAAGGTCACATGTGCACTGGGACACAGCACAAAGCAGTACATCCATAGGAACCTGTGCTACATGTACCAAGGGGTCTACATCTATGAAGGGAAGGTGAAGGTGGATTATAGTTAACTGTGGGGGCAAGGACACTGGTAGCAAAAGCCCCAGGGAATATTGATTGGAGTGAGCTCTCCTGGAGGTACACATTTTGGAACCAAGGCTTAGTCCCACACAACACCTGCAGGCTCCAGGACTGGAAAGCCACAGACCAAACAACCAACAAGATAGGAACACAACCCCATCCATCAGAACATAGGCTGTCTAAAGTTGTACTGAGCTCACAGCCACCTCAAAACACACACCTTGACATGACTCTGCCCATCAGAGGGACAAGACACAACTCCACCCACTAGCGGGCAGGCACCAGTCTCTTCCACCAGAAAGTCTGCATAAGACCTTGGACCTAGCTCACCCACCAGAGGGCAGACACCAGAAGCAAGATAAACTACTATCCTGCAGCCTGTGGAAAGTAGACCACAAACACAGAAAGTTAGAAAAAAATGAGACAACGAGAAATATGTTGTAAATGAAGGAACAAGATAAAAATCACAAGAACAAATAAATGAAGAGGAGATAGGCAATATCTCTAAAAAAGAATTCAGAGTAATGATAGTAAAGATGATCCAAAATCTCAGGAAAAGAATGGAGGTACAGACAGAGAAGGTAAAAGAAATGTTTAATAAGGAGCTAGAAATTTCAAAGAACAAACAGAGATAAACAATATAATAACTGAAATGGAAAATACACTAGAAGGAATCAGTAGCAGAATAACTGAGGCAGAAGAAGGAACTTGTGAGCTGGAAGATGGAGTAGTGGAAATCACTGCCACAAAATAGAATAAAGAAAAAAGAATGAAAAGAAATGAGGACAGGGCTTCCCTGGTGGCGCAGTGGTTGAGAGTCCACCTGCTGATGCAGGGGACACGGGTTCGTACCCCGGTCTGGGAAGATCCCACATGCCGCGGAGCGGCTGGGCCCGTGAGCCATGGCCGCTGAGCCTGCGCGTCCAGAGCCTGTGCTCCGCAACGGCAGAGGCCACAACGGTGAGAGGCCTGCGTACAGCAAAAAGAAAAAAAGAAGAAAAAAAAAAAAAAGAAAGAAATGAGGACAGTCTCAGAGACCACTGGGACAGCTTTAAATGCACCAACATTCACATTTTAGGGGTCCCAGAAAGAGAAGAGAAAGAGAAAGGGCCTGAAAAAAATATTTGTAGATATAGCTGAAAACTTCCCCTAACATGAGAAAGGAAACACTCACAAGTCCAGGAAACACAGAGAGTCCCATATAGGACGAACCCATGGAGGAACACACTGAGACAAATATTAATCAAACTAACAAAAATCAAAGATAAAAAATATATAAAACAACAAGGGAAAAACAACAAATAAAATTCAAGGGAATCCCCATAAAGTTATCAGCAGATTTTTCAGGAGAAACTCTGCAGTCCAGATGGCAGTGGCATGATATATTTAAAGTGATGAAAAGGAAGAACCTACAACCAAGAACACTCTACCTAGCAAGGCTCTCATTCAGATTCTACAGAGAAATCAAAAGATTTACAGACAAGCAAAAGCTAAGAGAAATGAGCACCACCAAACCAACTTTACTACAAATGCTAAAGGAACTTCTCTAGGCAGGAAGTAGACCAGCAAATTGAAACAGCCTTGTGCATACATAGATTACTAAATCAATACCTCATGGGAGAAGCAAAACCAAAAACTACAATAGATACCCACCCAAAATGGAAAAGCAACCCAAACACAACACTAAAGATGGTAATCTAACGTCAGAAGAGAAAAAAAGAGAAAGGGAAGAACAAAGACCTACAAAAACAAAGCCAAAACAATTAAGAAAATTGAAATAAGAAAATGCATATTGATAATTACCTTAAATGTAAATGAATTAAATATTCCAACCAAAAGACAAACGGGCTGAATGGATAAAAAAACAAGACCAATATATATGCTGTCTACAAGTGACCCATTTCAAATCTAGGGACACATACAGACTAAAAGTAAGGGGATGGAAAAATATATTCCATGCAAATGGAAAATTAAAAGAAAGCTGGAGTAGCAATACTCATATCAGACAAAATAGACTTTAAAATAAAGACTATGACAAGAGACAAGGAAGGACACTGCATAATGATCAAAGGATCATTCCAAAAAAGAAGATATAACCATTATAAATATATATGCACCCAATATAGGAGCCCCTTAATATATAAGGCAAATGCTAACAGACAAAAAAGGGGAAATAGACAGTAACACAATAAGAATGAGGGACGTTAGCACCACACTTACACCAATGGAAAGATAGATCATCAATATGGAAGAATTAATAAGGAAAAAAATCCCTAAATGACACATTAGACCAGACAGACTTAATTGATATCTAGAGGATATTCCATCTGAAAGCAACAAAATATGCTTCTTCTCAAGTGCATGTGGAATATTCTCCAGGATATATCACATCTTGGGTCACAAATCAAGCCTCAGTAAATTTAAGAAAATTGAAATCATATCAAGCATCTTTTCAGACTACATTGCTATGAGATTAGAAATCAATTACAAAAAAAACCTGTAAAAAACAAAAGCACAGGGAGGCTAAATGATATATTATTAAATGACCAATGGATCATGGAAGAAATCAAAGAGGAAATTTTAAAATACCTAGAGAAAAGTGACAACAAAAACATGATGATCCAAAACCTATGGGATGCAGCAAAAGCACTTCTAAGAAGGAAGTTTATAGCAATACAATTTTACCTCAGGAAACAAGAGAAATCTCAAATAAACAACTTAACCTTACACCTAAAGCAACTGGAAAAAGAAGAGCAAACAAAACCTAAAGTTAGTAGAAGGAAAGAAATCATAAATATCAGAGAAGAAATAAATTAAATAGACTAAGAAAATAACAGAATAGATCAATGAAACTAAAAGCTGGTTCTTTGAGAAGATAAACAAAATTGACAAACCTTTAGCCAGATGCATCAAGAAAAAAAGGGAGAGGACTCAAATCAATAAAATTAGTAATGAAAGAGGAAAAGTTACAATGGAAACCACAGAAATACAAATGATCACACAGACTACTATAAGCCATTATATGCCAATAAAATGGACAACCTAGAAAAAATAGACAAATTCTTAGAAAGGTACAACCTTCCAAGACTGAACCAGGAAGAAAGAGAAAATATGAACAGATCAATCATAAGTACTGAAATTAAAATTGTAATTAAACTATTTCCAACAAACTGAAGTCCAGGACCAGATGGATTCACAGGCGAATTCTACCAAACATTTAGAGAAGAGTTTACACCTATACTTCTCAAACTATTCCAAAAAACTGCAGAGGAAGGAACATTTCCCAGCTAATTCTATGAGGCCACCATTGCCCTGATACCAAAACCAAAGATATCACAAAAAAAGAAAATTAGAGGCCAATATCACTGATAAACATAGATGCAAAACTTCTCAACAAAATACAGGCAAACCAAATCCAACAACACATTAAAAGGATCATACCCTATGATCAACTGGAATTTATCCGAGGGATTCAAGGATTATTCAACATATGCAAATCAATCAATGTGATGCATCACATTAACAAACTGAAGGATACAAACCATATGATCATCTCAATAAATGCAGAAAATAATTTTACAATATTCAACAACACTTTTGACAGAAACTCTCCAGAAAGTGGGCATCAAGGGAACATACCTCAAGATAATAAAGGCCATATATGACAAAGCCACAGCAAACATCATTCTCAAAGGTGAAAAACTGAAAGCATTTCCTTTAAGATCAGGAACAAGACAAGGATGTTCACTATTGCCACGTTTATTCAACATAGTTTTGGAAGTCCTAGCCATGGCAATCAGAGAAGAAAAAGAAGTAAAAGGAATTCAACTTGGAATAGAAGAAGTAAAACTGTCACTATCTGCACATAACATGATACTATACATAGAAAACCCTAAAGATACTACCAGAAAACTACTAGAGCTCATCTATGAACTCAGTAAAGTTGCAGGATACAAAATGAATGCACAGAAATCTCTTGCATTTCTATACACTGACAATGAAAGTTCAGAAAGAGTAATTGAGGAAACAATCCTATTTACCACTGCAAAAAAAGAATAAAATACCTAGGAATAAACCTACTTAAGGGAGCAGAAAACCTATACACAGAAAACTATAAAATGTTGATGAAAGAAATCAAAGATAACACAAATAGATGGAGAGATATACCATGCATTGGATTGGAAGAATCAATAGAAACAGAAATAGAAATATAAGTCAATAGAACAGTATAGAAAATCCAGAAATAAACCCACACTTCTATGGTCACCTAATCTATGACAAAGGAGACAAGAATACACAATGGAGAAAAGACAGTCTCTTCAATAAGTGGTGCTGGGAAAGCTGGAGAGCTACATGAATGAAATTAGAATATTCTCTAACACCATACACAAAATAATAAACTCAAAATGGGTTAAAGACCTAAATGTAACACCAGTTTCCATAAAACTCTTAAAGGAAAACATAGACAGAACACTCTTTGGCATAAATTGCAGCAAGATATTTTTTGATTCAACTCTTAGACTAATGAAAATAAAAAGAAAAATAAACAAATGAGACCTAATTAAAGTTAAAAGCTTTTGCACAGAAAAGGAAACCATAAGCAAAATGAAAAGACAACCATCAGAACGGGAGAAAATATTTGCCAATGAAGTAATCTACAAGGGATTAATTTCCAAAATGTACAAACAGCTCATGCAGCTCAATATCAAAAAAACAAACAACCCAATCAAAAAATGGGCAGAAGACCTAAACAGACATTTCTCCAAAGAAGACATGCAGATGGTCAAAAAGCAAGTGAAAAAATGCTCAACATCACTACTGATTAGTGAAATACAAATCAAAACTTCAGTGAGGTATCACCTCACGTTTTTCAAAATGCCCATCATCGAAAATCTACAAACAATAAATGATAGAGAGGATGTGGAGAAAAGGGAACCCTCCTACACTGTTGGTGGGAATGTAAATTGGTAGAGCCACTATGGAGAACAGTGTTTAGGTTCCTTAAAAAACTAAAAATAGAGCTACCATACGATCCAGCAATTCCATTCCTGGGCATATATCCCAGGATACCTATATGTATAACTAATTTGCTTTGTTATACAGCAGAAACTCACACAACATTGTAAATCAACTGTACTCCAATAAAAATGAATTTAAAAAACAAATAAATAAATTAGTTTTTCACCTGTTACACTGCCTTACATCAATTTAATTATTAGGCCAGCCAAAGAACCTAAAAAGGCAGAAGGAAAATTTTCCTCCCCAACACAGAGAACCATATTAGATAGTTATAGGCCAGTTGTTTCATGAGGGCCTTTATAAGCATTGGCTTCCTAAAGTCATTACTTTCTTAAAGCTGTCTGATCATACATGATTTGAGCAGCACATTATTTTCAAATACAACATTCACAATATGCCATAATGAAAGCTTTGATAATACAACCAGTGTTTCAATAGTGTACTGTTACAAGGTGAACAGATTCTTATTGAACTTATAAAAATAACTATATTGTCCCTGTACCATACTGTTTTGATTACTGTAGTTTTGCAGTATAGTGTGAAATCAGGGAGTCTGATGCCTCCAACTCCATTTTTCTTTCTCAAGAATGCTTCAGTTATTTGGGGTCTTTTGTGTTTCCCTATACATTTAAAAATTTTTTGTTCTATGAAAAATTACATTGCTAATTTGATAGGGATTGCATTGAATCTGTAGGTTGCCTTTGATACTATGTTCATTTTGACAATATTGATTCTTTCAATCCAAGAAGATGGTATTTCTTTCCATTTGTCTGTGTTATCTTTGATTTCTTTCATCAGCATCATATAGTTTTCTGAGTACAGAAGTTTTTCCTCCATAGGTAGGTTATTCCTAGGTAAAAAGAAATATAGATCAACGGAACAGGATAGAAAGCCCAGAAATAAACCCATACCTCTATGGTCAATTAATCTACAACAAAGGAAGCAAGAATATACAGTGGAGAAAAGGCAGTCTCTTAAGTAAGTGGTACTGGGAAAATTGGACAGCTACACATAAAAGAATGAAATTAGAACATTTTCTAATACCATAAACAAAAATAAACTCAAAATGGATTAAAGACCTAAGTAAACTGGATACTATAAAACTAGAGGAAAACGTAGGCATTATACACTTTGACATAAATTGCAGCAATATATTTTTGGATCCATCTCCTAGAGTAACAGAAATACAAACAAAAATAAACAAACGGAACCTGATTAAATTTAAAAGCTTTTGCACAGGAAAGAAAACCATAGACAAAATGAAATGACAACCTACAGAATTGGAGAAAATATTTGTAAACAATGTGACAAACAAGGGATTAATCTTTAAAATATACGAAGAGCTCATACAGCTCATATAAAAAAATAAAATAAACAACCCAGTCAAAAATAGGCAAAAGATCTGAATAGACATTTCTCCAAAGATATACAGATGGCCAAAAGGCACATCCCACTCCTGGCCATATATCTGGAGAAAACCTTAATTAAAAAAAATAATGAACCCCAGTGTTCATTGCAGCACTGCTTACAACAGGCAAGACATGAAAGCAACCTAAATATCCATTGGCAGATGAATGGATAAAGAAGATGTATATATATACACACTGGAATATTACTCAACCATAAGAAAGAATGAAATAATGCCGTTTGCAGCAACGTGGATGGACCTAGAAATTATTATACTAAGTGAAGTAAGCCAGACAGAGAAAGACAAATATCATATGATATCACTTATATGTGGAATCTAAAAAAACTGATACAAATGAACTTATAGAAAAAGCAGAAATAGGCCCACAGTCATAGAAAACAAACTTATGGTACCAAAGGGGAAAGGGGTGGGATAAATTAGGAGTTTGGGATTAACATATACACATTACTATATTAAAATAGATAACCAAGAAGGACTTCCTGTATAGCACAGGGAACTAGACTCAATATTTTGTAATAACTTATATGGGAAAAGAATCTGAAAAAAATATATATATTCAGAATATATATATATAGATATATAACTGAATATATATATAATCTGAATATGTATGTATAATCTGAATATATATATATATGAACCACTTTGCTGTACACTTGAAACTAACACAACATTGTAAATCAACTATACTTCAATAAAAAATTTTAAAGAATTTAAAAAATAACTATAACTGTAAGTTACATGGAGTTCAAGATATAAAGATTACCTTAATTATGAAAAACTAATTCTAAAAACAGTAATGTTTCAAACAGAAAGTCACAAAAACCATAATCAACCTTATCAGTTTATTCATCCCTATGGATTTAATTCTTATTCTGCTTGATCTTGGGTTATCAGTTTTATAAATCCATCAGTTTTTTCATTTCTTCTGGAAACTCTTTTTCAGGTCAGAGTCACATTTAAATTTCAAGTGATGTGGCATTTATCTTTCGAGCTTTTAGCTGATTGTAAACACTTTCAGACAAGTATCAAAGTCTAATGATAACTATCAATGAATGACATATGACTTAAAGCTGCCATGGTTAAAGTCTGGTGAGAGTTTATTTGAAAAGAATAATTAGTTATTTTTGCAGCATGCAACATCTTACTATAATAATCAGACAATGGAGGTATAGATGAATTTCTATGAATTTCATACTATTTCTGCAATACCAATATTAGTAACATATACTCCCACACATATAACCTACAAAGTTTGATCTCAGAGTGGGACAAAATGGCAAAGTAGGAATATCCTGGGCTTACCTCCTCTCATAGATATACCAAAACTATAACTACCCATAGAGGAACTATTTTTGAGAATGACCTGAAAACTAACAGAACTAAGGATAAAAAGGGAAAAACACATTGAGATTGGTAATAGCGGCTGAGATTCAATATGGTCAGGACTCACTCCCCCAGTGTGGTGACCCACAGGCAGGAAAGGATATCACAGCTTCAGTGATCCTCCCTGAGGAGCAAGGGAGTCTAATCTCACACTGGGCTCAGCCCAGAGGACTTCACCCCTATAATGTTTAGCTTTGAAA
This sequence comes from Pseudorca crassidens, assembly GCF_039906515.1. NCBI lineage: Eukaryota > Metazoa > Chordata > Mammalia > Artiodactyla > Delphinidae > Pseudorca > Pseudorca crassidens. The sequence goes on along the minus strand of NC_090296.1, from coordinate 127,355,997 downwards.
AACAACAGGACTTATGTCCAGGAGAGCCGGAGTGCTGCAGGAAATTGAGACTCTGCTCTTTAAAGGGCACAGGCAAAAACTCACTCACTGTGAGTCCCAGAAAAGAAGTTTAAATACTGCCAGGGTTGGGCTTCCCTGGTGGCGCAGTGGTTGAGAGTCCGCCTGCCGATGCAGGGGACACGGGTTCCTGCCCCGGTCCGGGAAGATCCCACATGCCGCGGAGCGGCTGAGCCTGTGAGCCATGGCCGCTGAGCCTGCGCGTCCGGAGCCTGTGCTCCGCAATGGGAGAGGCCACAACAGTGAAAGGCCCGTATACAGCAAAAAAAAAAAAAAAAAAAAAAAATACTGCCAGGGTCATACATGAAGGAGATTCATTGACTAATTTTAAGGTGTGTGTCAAAGAAGCAGATATTTTTTGGGACTATTTCTGACTCTGTTCATCTACCTTACTAACACCTATCTCCTTGCCCAGGGTTCATCTGCAGACCTGCCCAGCCAGAGTCCCTGCAAAGTCCCACCCCACCAGTCCCTTGACCAGAACGAGAGGTGCTCCAAAGAATGCCCTGCCATGCCATACCTGAGTGGTGCCCATGGATGGCACCAGAGTCCCTCCAAAGCAACTCCTACTATAGCAGTAGGCTGTGCACACAAGAGAGCTGAAAATGGTCTTGACCAGGCCTTAAAGAAATCTGCACTGGAGATGAAGCCTACACACTAGCAAACCTGCATCAATTGTGGACCAGCCACAATAGGAAGGTAAATGCAGCTGACACAGGGGATAATAATGAAACATTTGGTTCTGGTGACCAGAGGAGACTGTGCTACTAGGCGTCATGGGATGTCTTCTATATAAAGCCACTCTTTCAAGACCAGTAGATGTACCTGATACATCTAATACTAGAAAGAAAAAACAAAATTAAGCAAAATGAGGAGACAAAGAGAGATGTTCCAAATGAAAGAACAAGAAAAACATCAGAAAAAGAACTAAACTGAACATAAGCAATCTAACAGTTAAAGAGCTCAAAGTAATTGTCATATAGATACTCACTGAACTCAGGAGAAGAATGGGGAAGCACATTGAGAAATTCAGAAAGAAATAAAAAATGTATATTTTTAAAAAAGCAGGAGAGAGGGGGAAGATGGTGGAAGAGTAAGATGTGGAGATCACCTTACTCCCCACAGATACATCAGAAATACATCTACAGGTGGAACTGCTCCTATAGAACACCCACTGAATGCTGGCAAAAGACCTAAGACCTCCCAAAAGGCAAGAAACTCCCCACGTACCTGGATAGGGCAAAAGAATAAACAGAGACAAAAGAATAGGGATGGGAACTGCACCCTATTCCCAGTGGGTGCTGAGAAGGAAGAAAGTGGGAGGGAGCTGAGAAGGAAGAAAGCTTCCACACGCTAGGAAGCCCTTTTGTGGAAGAGACTGCGGGTGGCGGAGGTGGGTGGAGCTTTGGAGCCATGGAGGAGAGCGCAGCAACAGGGGTGTGGAGGGCAAAGCAGAGAGATTCCCGCACAGAGGATCAGTGGCGACCGGCACTCACCAGCCCGAGAGGCTTCTCTGCTCACTCGCCGGGGTGGGTGGGCGCTGGGAGCTGAGGCTCGGGCTTCAGAGGTCAGATCCCAGGTAAAGGACTGGTGGCGTGAACACAGCCTGAAGGGGGCTAGTGCACCACGGCTAGCTGGGAGGGAGTCTGGGGAAAAGTCTGGACCTGCCTAAGAGGCAAGTGACTTTTTCTTCCCTCTTTGTTTTCTGGTGCGCAAGGAGAGGAGATTAAGAGCGCTGTTTAAAGGAGCTGCAGAGACAGGCGCGAGCCGCGGCTATCACCGCGGACCACAGAGATGGGCATGACATGCTAAGGCTGCTGCTGCTGCCGCCAGCAAGAAGCCTGAGTGCAAGCACAGGTCACTATCCACACCTCCCCTACCGGGAGCCTGTGCAGCCCGCCACTACCAGGGTCCCGGGATGCAGGATCAACTTCCCCGGGAAAACGCATGGCATGCAACAGGCTGGTGCAATGTCTCGCCAGCCTCTTCCACCGCAGGATTGCCCCGCACTCTGTGCCCCTCACCCCCCGAGCCTCAGTGAGCCACAGCCCCCAAAACAGTGGCTCCTTTAACCCCATCCTGTCTGAGCGAAGAACAGACGCCCTCTGACGACCGACAAGCAGAAGCAGGGCCAAATCCAAAGCTGAGCACCAGGAGCTGTTCGAACAAAGAAGAGAAAGGGAAATTTCTCCCAGAAGCCTCAGAAGCAGCAGATTAAATCTCCACAATCAACTTGATGTACCCTGCATTGGTAGAATACCTGAATAGACAAGGAATCATCTCAAATTGAGGACGTGGACTTTGAGAGCAAGATTTATTATTTTTTCCCCTTTTCCTCCTTTTGTGAGTGTGTATCTGCATGCTTCTGTGGGAGATTTTGTCTGTATAGCTTTGCTTTCACCATTTGTTCTAGGGTTCTGTCCATCTGTTTTGTTTCGTTGTTTTGTTTTGCTTTTTAAAAGTTTATTTTCTTACTAATTATTTTGTACTGTTTATTTTAATAAATTTATATTTTATCTTACTTTATTTTATTTTATCTTCTTCCTTTCTTTCTTTCTTTCTTTCTTTCTTTCTTTCTTTCTTTCTTTCTGTCTTTCTTTCCTTCTTTCTATTTTTTCTCCCTTTTATTCTGAGCCATGTGGAGGACAGGCTCTTAGTGCTCCAGTCCAGGAGTCAGTGCTGTGCCTCTGAGGTGGGAGAGCCAACTTCAGGACACTGGACCACAAGAGACCTCCCAGCTCCACATAATATCAAATGGTGAAAATCTCCCAGAGATCGCCATCTCAACAAAAACACCCAGCTTCACTAAACGACCAGCAAGCTACAGTGCTGGACACCCTATGCCAAACTAGCAAAACAGGAACAAAATTCTACCCATTAATGGAGAGCCTGCCTAAAATAATAATAAGGCCACAGACACCCCAAAAACACCAATAGACGTGGACCTGCCCACCAGAAAGACAAGATCCAGCCTCATACACCAGAACACAGGCACTAGTCCCCTCCACCAGAAAGCATACACAACCCACTGAACAACCTTAGGCACTCGGGACACACACCAGAAACAAGGGAACTATGAACCTGCAGCCTGCAAAAACAAGACCTCAAACACAGTAAGAAAAGCAAAATGAGAAGACAGACAAACACACAGTAGATGAGTGAGCAAGATAAACACCCACCAGACTGAACAAATGAAGAGGAAAGAGGCAGTCTACCTGAAAAAGAATTCAGAATAATGACAGTAAAGATGATACAAAATCTTGGAAATAGAATAGACAAAATGCAAGAAACATTTAACAAGGACCTGAAAGAACTAAAGAGAAAAAAAGTAACAATGAACAACGCAATAAATGAAATTAAAAATACTCTAGAAGGGATCAACAGCAGAAGAACTGAGGCAGAAGAATGATAAGTGACCTGGAAGATAAAATGGTGGAAATAAAAACTGCAGAGAAGAATAAAGAAAAAAGAATGAAAAGAACTGATGACAGTCTCAGAGATCTCTGGGACAACATTAAACTCACCATCATTTGAAATATAGGGGTCCCAGAAGAAGAAGAGAAAAAGAAAAGGACTGAGAAAATATTTCAATATATTATAATTGAAAACTTCACTAATAAGGGAAAGGAAATAGCTAATCAAGTTCAGGAAGCACACAGAGTCCCATACAGTATAAATCCAAGGAGAAACATGCCAAGACACATATTAATCAAACGATCAAAAATTAAATACAAAAAAAACATATTAAAGCGGCAAGGGAAAAACAACAAGTAACACACAAGGGAATCCCCATAAGGATAACAGCTGATCTTTCAGCAAAAACTCTACAAGCCAGAAGGGACTGGCAGGACATATTTAAACTGATGAAAGAGAAAAAGCTGCAACCAAGATTACTCTACCCAGGAAGGATCTCATTCAGATTTGATGGAGAAATTAAAACCTTTACAGACAAGCAAAATCTGAGAGAGTTCAGCACCACCAAACCAGCTTTACAACAAATGCTAAAGGAACTTCTCTAGGCAAGAAACACAATAGAAGGAAAAGACTTACAATAACGAACCCAAAACAATTAAGAAAATGGAAATAGGAACATACATATCGATAATTACCTTAAATGTAAATGGACTAAATGCTCCCACCAAAACACACAGACTGGCTGAATGGATACAAAACCAAGACCCATATATTTGCTGTCTACAAGAGACCGCTTCAGACCTACAGACACATACAGACTGAAAGAAAGGAGATGGAAAAAGATATTTCATGCAAATGGAAACCAAAAGAAAGCTGGAGTAGCAATTCTCATGTCAGAAAAAATTGACTTTAAAACAAAGACTATTAGAAGGGACAAAGAAGGACACTACATAAAGATCAAGCGATCGATCCAAGAAGAACATATAGCAATTGTAAATATTTATGCACCCAGCATAGGAGCACCTCAATACATAAGGCAAATACTAATAGCCATAAAACGGGTAATTGACAGTAACACATTCAGAGTAGGGGACTTTAACACCCCACTTTCACCAATGGACAGATCATTCAAAATGAAAATAAATAAGGAAACACAAGCTTTAAATGATACGCTAAACAAGATGGACTTAATTGATATTTATAGGACATTCCATCCAAACACAACAGAATACACATTTTTCTCAAGAGCTCATGGAACATTCTCCAGGATACATCATATCTTGGGTCACAAATCAACCCTTGGTAAATTTAAGAGAATTGAAACTTTATCAAGTATCATTTCGACCACAGCGCTATGAGACTAGATATCAATTACAGGAAAAGATCTGTAAAAAAATACAAACATATGGAGGCTAAACAATACACTACTTAATAACGAAGTGATCACTGAAGGAATCAAAGAGGAAATCAAAAAATACCTAGAAACAAATGACAATGGAGACACGACGACCCAAAATCTGTGTGATGCAGCAAAAGCAGTTCTAAGAGGAAAGTTTATAGCAATACAATCCTACCTTAAGAAACAGGAAACATCTCGAAAAAACAACCTAACCTTGCACCTAAAGCAATTAGAGAAAGAAGAACTAAAAATCCCCAAAGTTAGCAGAGAGATAGAAATCCTAAAAATCAGATCAGAAATAAATGAAAAAGAAATGAAGGAAACGATAGCAAAGATCAATAAAACTAAAAGCTGGTTCTTTGAGAAGATAAACAAAATTGATAAACCATTAGCCAGACCCATCAAGAAAAATCAAGGAGAAGACTCAATAGAATTAGAAATGAAAAAGGAGAAGTAACAACTGACACTGCAGAAATACAAAAGATCATGAGAGATTACTACAAGCAACTCTATGCCAATAAAATGGACAACCTGGAAGAAATGGACAACTTCTTAGAAATGCACAACCTGCCAAGACTGAATCAGGAAGAAATAGAAAATATGAACAGACCAATCACAGGCACTGAAATTGAAACTGTGATTAAAAATCTTCCAACAAACAAAAGCCCAGGACCAGATGGCTTCACAGTCTAATCCTATCAAACATTTAGAGAAGAGATAATACCTATCCTTCTCAATCTCTTCCAAAATATAGCAGATGGAGGAACACTCCCAAACTCATTCTACGAAGCCACCAACACCCTGATACCAAAACCAGACAAGGATGTCACAAAGAAACAAAACTACAGGCCAGTATCACTGATGAACATAGATGCAAAAGTCCTCAACAAAATACTAGCAAACAGAATCCAACAGCACATTAAAAGGATCATACACCATGATCAAGTGTGGTTTATACCAGGAATGCAAGGATTCTTCAATAAATGCAAATCAATCAACGTGATACAGCATATTAACAAATTGAAGGAGAAAAACCATTTGACCATCTCAATATATTCAGAGAAACCTTTCAAAAAAATTCAACATCATTTACTAAAAAAAATTCTCCAGAAAGTAGGCACAGAGGGAAAGTTCCTCAACATAATAAAGGACATATATTACAATCCCACTGCCAACATCATCCTAAATGGTGTAAATATGAAACCATTTCCACTAAGATCAGGAGCAAGACAAGGTTGCCCACTCTCACCACTCTGATTCAACACAGTTTTGGAAGTTTTAGCCACAGCAATCAGAGCAGATAAGGAAATAAAAGGAATCCAAATCAGAAAAGAAGAAGTAAAGCTGTCACTGTTTGCAGATGACATGATACTATACATAGAGAATCCTAAAGATGCTACCAGAATACTACTAGAGCTAATCAATGAATTTGGTAACGTAGCAGGATACAAAATTAATGCACAGAAATCTCTGGCAATTCTATACACTAATGATGAAAAATCTGAAAGTGAAATTAAGAAAACACTCCCATTTACCATTGCAACAATAGATGGAGAGATATACCATGTTCTTGCATTGGAAGAATCAACATTGTGAAAATGACTCTACTACCCAAAGCACTCTATAGATTCAATGCAATCCCTATCAAACTACCACTGGCATTTTCCCCATAACTAGAACAAAAAAATTCACAACTTGTATGGAGACACAAAAGACCCCGAATAGCCAAAGCAATCAATCTTGAGAACAAAAAGTGGAGCTGGAGGAATCAGGCTCCCTGACTTCAGACTATACTACAAAGCTACAGTAATCAAGACAGTATGGTACTGGCACAAAAACAGAAAGATAGATCAATAGAACAGGATAGAAAGCCCAGAGATAAACCCACGCACATAGGGTCACCTTACCTTTGATAAAGGAGGCAGGAATGTACAGTGAAGAAAGGACAGCCTCTTCAATAAGTGGTGCTGGGAAAACTGTAGAGGTACATGTAAAAGTATGAGATTAGATCACTCCCTAACACCATACCCAAAAAGAAGCTCAAAATGGATTAAAGACCTAAATGTAAGGCCAGAAACTATCAAACTCTTAGAGGAAAACATAGGCACAACACACTGTGACATAATCACAGCAAGATCCTTTTTGACCCACCTCCTAGAGAAATGGAAATAAAACAAAAATAAAGTAATGGGACCTAATGAAACTTCAAAGCTTTTGCACAGCATAGGAAACCGTAAACAAGACCAAAAGACAACCCTCAGAATGGGAGAAAATATTTGCAAATGAAGCAACTGACAAAAGATTAATCTCCAAACTTTACAAGCAGCTCATGCAGCTCAATAACAAAAAAACAAAAAACCCAATCCAAAAATGGGTAGAAGACCTAAATAGACATTTCTCCAAAGAAGATATACATATTGCCAACAAACACATGAAAGAATGCTCCACATCATTAATCATTAGAGAAATGCAAATCAAAACTACAATGAGATATCATCTCACACCAGTCAGAATGGCCATCATCAAAAAATCTAGAAACAATAAATGCTGGAGAGGGTGTGGAGAAAAGGGAACACTCTTGCACTGCTGGTGGGAATGTGAATTGGTACAGCCTCTATGGAGAACAGTACGGAGGTTCCTTAAAAAACTACAGATAGAACTACCATATGACCCAGCAATTGCACTACTGGGCATATATCCTTAGGAAACCATAATTCAAAAAGAGTCATGTACCAAAAATGTTCATTGCAGCTCTATTTACTATAGCCAGGAGATGGAAGCAACCTAAGTGTCCATCATCGGATGAATGGGTAAAGAAGATGTGACACATATATACAATGGAATATTACTCAGCCATAAAAAGAAACAAAATTAAGTTATTTGTAGTGAGGTGGATGGACCTAGAGTCTGGCATACAGAGTGAAGTAAGTCAGAAAGAGAAAGACAAATACCATATCCTAACACATATATATGGAATCTAAGGGGGAAAAGTGTCCTTAAGAACCTAGGTGTAAGATGGGAATAAAGACACAGACCTACTAGAGAATGGACTTGAGCATATGAGGAGGGGGAAGGGTAAGCTGTGACAAAGTGAGAGAGTGGCATGGACATATATACAGTACCAAATGTAAAATAGATAGCTAGTGGGAAGCAGCCTCATAGCACAGGGAGATCAGCTCGTTGCTTTGTGACCACCTAGAGGGGTGGGATAGGGAGGGTGGGAGAGAGGAAGACGCAAGAGGGAAGAGATATGGGAACATATGTATATGTATAACTGATTCACTTTGTTATAAAGCAGAAACTAACACACCATTGTAAAGCAATTATACTCCAATAAAGATGAGAAGAAAAAAGCTGAAGAATACAATGATTGAAGTGAAAACTACACTAGAAGGAATTAACTGCAGATTAGAGGATGCAGACCAGATCAGCAATATGAATCTAGAATAACAGAAATCACCCAATAAAAACAAAAAGAAAAGAAAAAAATAACCAAAAATGAGGATTGTTTAAGAAACTTCTGGGGCAACATCATGCATACTAACCTTCGCATTACAGGGGTCCTGGAAGAAGAAGAGAGAAGGGGAGAGAAAATCTATTTGAAGAAATAATGGCTGAAAACGTTTTTAACTTGGCAAAGGAAACATCAAAGTTCAGAAATCACAGAGTCCCAAACAATAGGAAACCAAAGAAACCCACACTAAGAGACATTATAAATAAAATGTCAAAAGTTAAAGACAAAGAGAGGATCTTAAAAGTAGCCACACAGAGGAAAGTTACATTTTGGGAAGCCTCCTTAACACTATCAGCTGACTTTACAGGGAAAATTTTATAGGCCTGAGGGGATTGGCATGATATATTCAAAGGGCTGAAAAGAACACATTAGCAACCAAGAATACTCTGTCTGGCATGATTGTCATTCAGAATTGAAAGAGAGGGTTTCCTGAATAAGCAAAAGCAAGAGTAATGAACCACCAGTAAAGTGACTTACAAGAAATATGAAAGATTTCTTTAAAGGGAAAAGAAATGGTTATAGCTATAGAAAAAAGAATTATGAAAGAAAAACATCTCACTAATAAAGGAAACATGAAGTAAAAGTAGTAAATAACCACCTATATAGCTAGTATGAAGGTTAAAAAACAGAACACTAGTGATAAAATCTTCTATGTCTAAAACAGTTAAGTGGCACACAAAACTTTTAAATACAAAATATGATGTCAAAGTCATAAAATGTGGAGGGGGGAAGAAAAATGTAGTGGTTTTAGAACACAAACCTAAGTGACCATCAACCTAAAATAGATTACTATATACGTAGCTTGTTATATAAGAAATTTATGGTAACCACAACCAAAAACCGACAATTGATACACACACACAAGAAAACAAAACAGAGTGTGAGGGAGAAAAGAATACAAATTAAGATTTTTAAATCTATTGAATCATAAGGCTAGAGAGCAAAAAAAGAAGGAAAGAAAGAGCAACAACAACAAAACAGAAAACAATTAGCAAAATGGCAATGTGTCACTAACCACTTTAAACATAATTGGACCAAAAATGTTCCAAGTAAAGAACATAAGGTGGCTGAATGGATATATATATAGCTTTAAGAGACTCACTTCTGATCTAAAGACACACACAGACTGAAAGTTAGATGATGGAATATATATTCTATGCACATGGAAATGAAAAGAAAGCTGGGGTAGCAATAGTTATATCAGACAAAAATGATTTTAAAACAAAGGCTGTGACAAGAGACAAAGAAAAGCATTAAATAATAATTTTTAAAGAAAACCTTCAACAAGAAGATGTAAAACTTGTAAGTATATATGCAGCCAACATAGAGTCACCTATATACTTAAAGCAAATATTAACAGGCAATAAGGGAGAAATCAACAGTAATGATATTAGGGAAACTTAACATTCCACTGACATCAATAGATAGATAATCTACACAGAAAATCAATAATAAAGCACTGGCCTTAAACGACACTTTAGATCAGATAGCTTTAGCAGCTATATATTGGGTTGGCCAAAAAGTTCATTCAGTTTTAAGTAAAAATAAAAGATACATTTTTCATTTTCACCAAGAATTTAATTGAACAATGTATTCAGTAACACAATGAACATTTTGGCCAATCCATTACAAAACATTTGATCCAAAAACAGCAAAATATAAGTGTTTTTTTTTCCAAATGCACATAGAATATGCTCCAGGATAGGTCACATATTAAGCCACAAAACAAGTTTTGATAAGACTAAGAAAATTGAAATTATATCAAACATTTTTGTTTTTGTCACAATAGTACAAGACTTGAAATCAACTTCAAAAAGACAAAAAACCCACAAACGTGGAGTCTAAACAATATGCTAACCAAAAACCAATGATTCATTGAAGAAATCAAAGAGGAAATCAAAAAATACGCTGATACAAGTAACATGGAAACACAGCATTCCAAAATCTATGGGACACAGCAAAAGCATTTCTAAGAGGAACGTTATAGCAATACAGGCCTACCTCAAGAGACAAAAAAATAATAATAATACAAAACAAACAAACAAAGAAACCCCACAATCTAACCTGAGACCTAAAGGAACTAAAGTAAGAAGAAGAAACAAAATGCAAAGTTAGTAGAAGGAAGGAAAAAGAAAATTAGAGGCCGATATCCCCAATAAATATAGATGCAAAAATCCTTAACAAAATATTTACAAATAATACTTTAAAACAGTCATACAACATGATCAAATGTGATTTGTTCCAGGAGTTCAAGAATAGTTTAATATCTGTAAACAAATCAACAAGATACACTATATTTTTTTAAAAAATGGATAAAATCATCACAATAACTGCAGAAAAGTTTAGACACAAACATTCATTTATAATAAAATACTCTCAACAAAGAGGGCATAGAAGGAACATACTTCACAAAATAAAGACATTATATTACAAACCCACAGTTAACATCACTGTGGTTAAAAGTTGAAAGCATTTACTCTAAGGACATGAACAAGACTAGAATACCCACTCTCACCCCTTCTATTCAATGTAGTACTGGATGTCCTAGTCAAATTAATCAGACGAGAAAAAAAAAGATAAAATAAAATGCAAATTTGGAAGAAACAAGTAAAATTATCACTCTTTGCGAACTTTGCAGACATGATACTATATACAGAAAACACTAAAGACTCCACCTAAAAACTATTACAACTAATAAATGAAGTCACTAAAGTTGTAAGATACAAAATTAATATACAGAAATCTGTTGCATTTCTACACACTAATAACAATCAACCAGAAAAAGATTTTAAGAAAGCAATCCTACTTACAATGACATCAAAAGGAAGTAAATACCTAGGAATATACAAGTTGGTGAAAGACCTGTACTCTAAAAAGTATAAGACTTTGATTAAAATAAAAAGAAGAAGAAGACAAAGTGAAGATAACCCAAATCAATGGAAAGATATTAAATTCTCATGAAATGGAAGAATTAATATCAATAAAATGTTGATACTATCCAAAGCAATTTCCATATTCAATGCAATCCTTATCAAATATCAATGGTATTTTTCACAGAACTAGAACAAGTAATTATAAACTTAGTATAGATTCACAAAAGACCCAGAATAGCCACAGCAATCTTAAGAAAGCAGGAGGGGGGGCTTCCGTGGTGGCACAGTGGTTGAGAGTCCGCCTGCCGATGCAGGGGATACGGGTTCGTGCCCCAGTCCGGGAGGATCCCACGTGCCATGGAGCAGCTGGGCCTGTGGGCCGTGGCCACTGTGCCTGCACGTCCGGAGCCTGTGCTCCACAGCGGGAGAGGCCACAGCAGTGAGAGGCCCGCGTACAGAAAAAAAAAAAAAAAAAGAAAGCAGGAGATATCACGTTCCCTGTTTTCAGAGTATACTAGTAAGCTATAGTAATCAGAAGTGTATTGTACTGGCACAAAAACAGATGTATAGATCAATGGAGAGAGCTCAAGAATAAACCCATACATATATCGTCAATTAGCCTACAACAAAGGAGGTCCCATTAAGCAAGAGCAACAGCAGCAAAAACAAACAACTCGGATTACACTAAACTAAAAAGATTTTGCACAGCAGAGGAAACTATCAACAAAATAAAAAGGCAAATGGGAGAATATATTTGCAAATGAAATATCCAATAAGGGGTTAATATCCAAAATTTATAAAGAACTCATACAACTCAATATCAAGAAAAAACAAATAATGTGATTAAAAATTGGACAGAAAACCTGAATAAACTTTTTGCCAAAGAAGATGTATAGATGACCAACAAATCAATGAAAAGATATACGTCACTAATCATCAGGGAAATGCAAATAAAAACCACAACAAGATGGCACTTCACACCTGTCAGAAAGACTATCATTAAAAAGTGTTCATAACAAGTGTAGGTGAAGATGTAGAGATAAGGTAACACTTGTGCATTGTTGGTGGGAGTGTATATTTGTGCAGCCATGATGGAAAATGATATGGAGGTTCCTCAAGAAATTAAAAATAGAACTAGAGTACAACCCAGGAATTCCACGTCTGGTTATTTATCCAAAGAAAACAAAAACACTAATTTGAAAAGATATATGCATGCTTATGCTCATTGCAGCATTATTTGCAATGGCCAAGATATGGAAACAACCTAAGTGTTTATCAATAGATGAATGGATGAAGAAGTGAAATAAGTCAGACAGAGAGAGACAAGTATCGTATGATTTCATATATATGTAGAATTTTTGAAAAACAACCATCAAAATAAAACAGGAAGATACTCATACATACAGAAAACTGGTGGTAGCCAGAGGGGAGGGGTTTGGGGGACTTGGCAAAATAAATAAAATGGATTTAAATGTACAACACTTCAGTTATAAAATAAATAAATCACAGGGAGATAATAACAACATAAGGAATATAGTCAGTAATACTGTAATAACTGTACAATGATGGTTGCTTACTAGATTTATTGTGGTGACCATTTTGTCATGTATTTAAATGTCACATCACTATATCGTACACCTGAAGCTAACAATATTGTACATCCACTATGCTTCAATAAAATAAAAGAAAATCAGAAATTCCCTGGTGGTCCAGTGGAAAGGGCTCCATGGTTCCACTGCAGGGGGCACAAATTTGATCCCTGATTGGGGAACTAAGATCCCGCAAGCTGCACTGCATGGCCAAAATACTCAACCCAGCCTATATGGGAACACTTGCAAAATAATAAAACAAAAATAAAAGAAAATCTTAAAAATTAAAAAAGTAACTTACAGAAGTTTATTATCACTTCTTAGTTGCCAGTGCTCACACATTATTTAACATGCTGAATAAATCTAATTATCTCCCTTTTACAAAGTGAGAGACAAATCCTTGTGATTTCTTAGGGACCCTCTGGGAAATCTCAATATTAACTTGAGGTCAAAAAGACTTCAGTCACTGTTTGACTTAGGGAAATTGTCAAAAATGTCAAAGGGTTTGAACACAAGTAAATAAGATCACTGTGGAACAACACTAAGTTATCCATTTAACCAAGGACACAATTAAGATTTCAAAGGCAGGCTTCTGGGGAGATGGCGGAAGAGTAAGATGAGAAGATCACCTTTCTCCCCACAGATACACCAGAAATACATCTACACGTGGAACAACTCCTACAGAACACCTACTGAATGCTGGCAGAAGACCTCAGACCTCCCAAAAGGCAAGAAAGTCCCCACGTACCTGAGTAGGGCAAAAGAAAAAAGAATAAACAGAGACAAAAGGATAAGGACGGGACCTGCACCAGTGAGAGGGAGCTGTGAAGGAGGAAAGGTTTCCACACACTAGGAAGCCCCTTCGTGGGCAGAGACTGTGGGTGGCGGAGCGGGGGAGCTTCGGAGCCATGGAGGAGAGCACAGCAACAGGGGTGCAGACGGCAAAGTGAAGAGATTCCCGCACAGAGGATCAGGGTCGACCGGCACTCACCAGCCCGAAAGGCTTGTCTGCTCACCCGCCGGGGAGGGCAGGGCTCAGAGTTGAGGCTCGGGCTTCAGTCGCAGCGCCGGGAGAGGACTGGGGTTGGCAGCATGAACACTGCCTGCAGGGGGTTAGTGCGCCACAGCTAGCCGGGAGGGAGTCCAGGGAAATGTCTGGACCTGCCGAAGAGGCAAGGAACTTTTTCTTCTTTGTTTCCTGGTGGGCGAGGACAGGGGATTAAGACTGCTGCTTAAAGGAGCTCCAGAGACGGGCGCGAGCCATGGCTAAAAGCGCAGACCCCAGAGACGGGCATGAGATGCTAAGGCTGCTGCTGCCACCACCAAGAAGCCTGTGTGTGAGCACAGGTCACTATCCACACCCCCCTTCCGGGCAACCTGTCCAGCCCGCCTCTGCCAGGGTCCCGGGATCCAGGGACAACTCCCCAGGGAGAATGCACGGCGCGTCCCAGGCTGGTACAACGTCATGTTGGCCACTGACGCCACAGGCTCGCCCCGCACTGCTTTCCCCTCCCTCCCCCCGGCCTGAGTGAACCAGAGCCCCCGAATCATCAGCTCCTTAAACCCCGTCCTGTCTGAGCGAAGAACATATGCCCTCTGGCGACCTACACGCAGAGGCGGGGCCAAATCCAAAGCTGAGCCCCTGGGAGCTGTGAGAACAAGGAAGAGAAAGGGAAATCTCTCCCAGCAGCCTCAGAAGCAGGGGATTAAAGCTCCACAATCAACTTGATGTACTCTGCATCTGTGGAATACATTAATAGACAACAAATCACCCCAAATTAAGGGGGTGGATTTTGAGAGCAAGATTCATGATTTTTTTGCCTTTTCCTCTTTTTGTCACTGTGTATGTATATGCTTCTGTGTGAGAGTTTGTCTGTATAGCTTTGCTTCCGCCATTTGTCCTAGGGTTGTATCAGTCCGTTTTTTAAAAATTTTTTTTCTCTTAGTAATTATTTTTTATTTTAATAACTTTATTATATTTTATCTTACTTTATTTTATTTTACTTTATCTTCTTTCTCTCTTTTTTCCTTCTTTCCCTCCTTCCTTCCTTCCACGATCCCTCCCTACCTCCCTCCCTCCTTTCTTTCTTTCTTTCTTTCTTTCCTTCTTTCTTTCTATTTCTACTAATTCTTTCTTACTACCTTTTCCCACTATTATTCTGAGCTGTGTGGATAAAAGACTCTTGGTGCTGCAGCCAGCAGTCAGTGCTGTGCCTCTGAGATGGGAGAGCCAACTTCAGGACACTGGTCCACAAGAGACCTCCCAGCTCCACATAATATCAAATGGTGAAACTCTCCCAGATATCTCCATCTCAACACCAGCACCCAGTTTCACTCAACGACCAGCAAGCTACAGTGCTGGACATCCTATGCCAAACAACTAGCAAGAGAGGAACACAACCCCACCCATTAGCAGAGAGGCTGCCTAAAATCATAAGAAGTCCACAGACACCCCAAAACACACCACCAGACGTGGACTTGCCCACCAGAAAGACAAGATCCAGCCTCATCCACCAGAACACAGGCACTAGTCCCTTCCACCAGGAAGCCTACACAACCCACTGAACCAACCTTAGCCACTGGGGACAGACACCAAAAACCACGGGAGCTACAAACCTGCAGCCTGCAAAAAGAAGACCCCAAACACAGTAAGATAAGCAAAATGAGAAGACAGAAAAACACACAGCAGATGAAGGAGCAAGATAAAAACGCACCAGACCTAACAAATGAAGAGGAAAGAGGCAGTCTACCTGAAAAAAATTCAGAATAATGATAGTAAAGATGATACAAAATCTTGGAAAGAGAATAAACAAAATGCAAGAAACATTTAACAAGGACCTAGAAGAACTAAAGATGAAACAAACAATGATGAACAACACAGTAAATGAAATGAAAAATACTCTAGATGGGATCAATAGCAGAAAAACTGAGGCAGAGGAACGGATAAGTGACCTGGAAGATAAAATAGTGGAAATGACTACTGAAGAGCAGAATAAAGAAAAAAGAATGAAAACAACTGAGGACAGTCTCAGAGACCTCTGGGACAACATTAAATGCACCAGCATTCGGATTATAGGGCTTCCAGAAGAAGAAGAGAAAAAGAAAGTGACTGAGAAAATATTTGAAGAGATTATAGTTGAAAACTTCCCTAATAGGGGAAAGGAAATAGTTAATTAAGTCCAGGAAGCACAGAGAGTCCCATACAGGATAAACCCAAGGAGAAATACACCAAGGCACATATTAATCAAACTGTCACAAATTAAATAAAAAGAAAACATATTAAAAGCAGCAAGAAAAAAACAACAAATAACACACAAGGGAATCCCCATAAGGTTAACAGCTGAACTTTCAGCAGAAACTCTGCAAGCCAGAAGGGACTGGCAGGACATATTTAAAGTGATGAAGGAGAAAAAGCTGCAACCAAGATTACTCTACCCAGGAAGGATCTCATTCAGATTTGATGGAGAAATTAAAACCTTTACAGACAAGCAAAATCTGAGAGAGTTCAGCACCACCAAACCAGCTTTACAACAAATGCTAAAGGAACTTCTCTAGGCAAGAAACACAATAGAAGGAAAAGACTTACAATAACGAACCCAAAACAATTAAGAAAATGGAAATAGGAACATACATATCGATAATTACCTTAAATGTAAATGGACTAAATGCTCCCACCAAAACACACAGACTGGCTGAATGGATACAAAAACAAGACCCATATATTTGCTGTCTACAAGAGACCGCTTCAGACCTACAGACACATACAGACTGAAAGAAAGGAGATGGAAAAAGATATTTCATGCAAATGGAAACCAAAAGAAAGCTGGAGTAGCAATTCTCATGTCAGAAAAAATTGACTTTAAAACAAAGACTATTAGAAGGGACAAAGAAGGACACTACATAAAGATCAAGGGATCGATCCAAGAAGAACATATAGCAATTGTAAATATTTATGCACCCAGCATAGGAGCACCTCAATACATAAGGCAAATACTAACAGCCACAAAAGGGGTAATTGACAGTAACACATTCCGAGTAGGAGAATTTAACACCCCACTTTCACCAATGGACAGATCATCCAAAATGAAAATAAATAAGGAAACACAAGCTTTAAATGATACATTAAACAAGGTGGACTTAATTGATATTTATAGGACACTCCATCCAAAAACTACAGAATACACATTTTTCTCAAGAGCTCATGGAACGTTCTCCAGGATACATCATATCTTGGGTCACAAATCAACCCTTGGTAAATTTAAGGGAATTGAAACTTTATCAAGTATCATTTCGACCACAGCGCTATGAGACTAGATATCAATTACAGGAAAAGATCTGTAAAGAAATACAAACACATGGAGGCTAAACAATACACTACTTAATAACGAAGTGATCACTGAAGAAATCAAAAAATACCTAGAAACAAATGACAATGGAGACACGACGACCCAAAATCTGTGTGATGCAGCAAAAGCAGTTCTAAGAGGAAAGTTTATAGCAATACAATCCTACCTTAAGAAACAGGAAACATCTCGAAAAAACAACCTAACCTTGCACCTAAAGCAATTAGAGAAAGAAGAACAAAAAATCCCCAAAGTTAGCAGAGGGAAAGAAATCCTAAAAATCAGATCAGAAATAAACGAAAAAGAAATGAAGGAAACGATAGCAAAGATCAATAAAACTAAAAGCTGGTTCTTTGAGAAGATAAACAAAATTGATAAACCATTAGCCAGATCCATCAAGAAAAATCAGGGAGAAGACTCAATAGAATTAGAAATGAAAAAGGAGAAGTAACAACTGACACTGCAGAAATACAAAAGATCATGAGAGATTACTACAAGCAACTCTATGCCAATAAAATGGACAACCTGGAAGAAATGGACAACTTCTTAGAAATGCACAACCTGCCAAGACTGAATCAGGAAGAAATAGAAAATATGAACAGACCAATCACAGGCACTGAAATTGAAACTGTGATTAAAAATCTTCCAACAAACAAAAGCCCAGGACCAGATGGCTTCACAGATGAATTCTATCAAACATTTAGGAAGAGCTAACACTTACCCTTCTCAAACTGTTCCAAAATATAGCCGAAGCAGGAACACTCCTAAACTCATTCTACGAGGCCACCATCACCCTGATACCAAAACCAGACAAGGATGTCTCAAATAAGAAAACTACAGGCCAATATCACTGATGAACATAGATGCAAAAATCCTCAACAAAATACTAGCAAACAGAATCCAACAGCACATTAAAAGGATCATACACCATGATCAAGTGGGGTTTATTCCAGGAATGCAAGGATTCTTCAATATACGCAAATCAATCAGTGTGATAAACCATATTAATAAATTGAAGGAGAAAAACCATATGATCACCTCAATAGATGCAGAGAAAGCTTTCGACATAATTCAACACACATTTATGATAAAGAACCCTTCAGAAAGTAGCTATAGAGGTAACTTTTGTCAGCATAATAAAGGCCATATATTACAATCCCACAGCCAACATCATTCTCAATGGTTAAAAACTGAAAGCATTTCCACTAAGATCAGGAACAAGACAAGGTTGCCCACTCTCACCACTCTTATTCAAGATGGTTTTGGAAGTTTTATTCCCAGCAATCAGAGAAGAAAAGTAAATAAAAGGAATCAAAATCGGAAAAGAAGAAGTAAAGCTGTCACTGTTTGCAGATGACATGATACTACACATCGAAAATCCTAAAGATGCTACCAGAAAACTACTAGAGCCAATCAATGAATTTGGTAAAGTAGCCAGATACAAAATTAATGCACAGAAACCTCTGGCATTCCTATACACTACTGATGAAAAATCTGAAAGGGAAATCAAGAGAACACTCCCATTTACCATTGCAACAGAAAGAATAAAATATCTAGGAATAAACCAACCTAAGGAGACAAAAGACCTGTATGCAGAAAATTATAAAACACTGATGAAAGAAAGTAAAGATGATACAAATAGACGGAGAGATATACCATGTTCTTGGATTGGAAGAATCAAGATTGTGAACATGACTCTACCACCCAAAGCCTCTACAGATTCAATGCAATGCCTATCAAACTACCACTGACATTTTTCACGTAACTAGAACAAAAAATTTCACAATTTCTATGGAAACACAAAAGACCCTGAATAGCCAAAGCAATCTTGAGAACGAAAAACGCAGCTGGAGCAGTCAGGCTCCCTGACTTCAGACTATACTACAAAGCTACAGTAATCAAGACAGTATTGTATTGGCACAAAAACAGAAAAATAGATCAATGGAACAGGATAGAAAGCCCAGAGATTAAGCCACGCCCATATGGTCACCTTATCTTTGATAAAGGAGGCAGGAATGTACAGTGGAGAAAGGACAGCCTCTTCAGTAAGTGGTGCTGGGAAAACTGGACAGCTACATGTAAAAGTATGAGATTAGAGCACTCCCTAACACCATTTACAAAAATAAGCTCAAAATGGATTAAAGACCTAAATGTAAGGCCAGAAACTATCAAACTCATAGAGGAAAACATAGGCAGAACAATCTATGACATAAATCACAGCAAGATCCTTTTTGACCCACCTCCTAGAGAAATGGAAATAAAAATAAATGGGACCTAACGAAACCTCAAAGCTTTTGCACAGCAAAGGAAACCATAAACAAGACGAAAAGACAACCCTCAGTATGGGAAAAAATGTTTGCAAATGAAGCAACTGACAAAGGATTAATGTCCAAAATTTATAAGCAGCTCATACAGCTCAATAACAAAAAAATCAAACAACCCATTCCAAAAATGGGCAGAAGTCTTAAATAGACATTTCTCCAAAGAGGATATATAGACTGTCAACAAACACATGAAAGAATGCTCCACATCATTAATCATTAGAGAAATGCAAATCAAAACTACAATGAGATATCATCTCACACCAGTCAGAATGGCCACCATCAAAAAATCTAGAAACAATAAATGCTGGAGAGGGTGTGGATAAAAGGAACACTCTTGCACTGCTGGTGGGAATGTGAATTGGTACAGCCACTATGGGGAACAGTATGGAGATTCCTTAAAAAACTATAAATAAAAGTACCATATAACCCATCAATCCCACTACTGGGCATATACCCTGAGAAAACTATAATTCAAAAAGAGTCATGTACCAAAATGTTCACTGCTGCTCTATTTACTATAGCCAGTACATGGAAGCAATCTAAGTGTCCAACATCAGATGAATGGATAAAGAAGATGTTGCACATATATACAATGGAATATTACTCAGCCATAAAAAGAAACAAAATTGAGCTATTTGTAATGTGGTGGATTGACCTAGAGTCTGTCATACAGAGTGAAGTAAGTCAAAAAGAGTAAGACAAATACTATATGCTAACACCTATATATGGAATTTAAGATAAAAAAAGTCATGAAGAACCTAGTTGTAAGACAGGAGTAAAGACACAGACCTACTAGAGGATGGACTTGATGATATGGGGAGGGGGAAGGGTAAGCTATGACAAAGTAAGAGAGCGGCATGGACATATATACACTACCAAACGTAAAATAGATAGCTAGTGGGAAGCAGCCGCATAGCACAGGGAGATCAGCTCGGTGCCTTGTGACCACCTAGAGGGGTGGGATAGGGAGGGTTGGAGGCAGGGAGGGAGACGCAAGAGGGAAGAGATATGGGAACACATGTATATGTATAACTGATTCACTTTGTTATAAAGCAGAAACTAACACAGCATTGTAAAGCAATTATACTCCAATAAAGATTTTAAAAAAATGATTGAAGCTTCAGCGAAGATTATTAGATGTACATCCTTGGAAAGAAAACACTTCATTTCTCTAATGTTTACCTGACAAATAAGACAAACCCCTTTACTGAACTTGATGGAAATATCAAAGAAAAGAAAAAAAAAGAAAAAACAAGGAAGATTTTGACTGGTGCATGCTAACACATATATATGGAATCTAAAAAAAAAATGATTCTGAGTTACCCAGGGGCAGGACAGGAATAAAGATACAGATGTAGAGAATTGACTTGAGGACATGGGGCGGGGGAATGGTAAGCTGGGATTAAATGAGAAAGTGGCATGGACATATATACGCTACCAAATATAAAATAGATAGCTAGTGGGAAGCAGCTGCATAACACAAGGAGATCAACTAGGTGCTTTGTGACTACCTTGAGGGGTGGGATAGGGAGGGTGGGAGGGAGGTGCAAGAGGGAGGTGATATGGGGAGATATGTATATGTATAGCTGATTCACTTTGTTATACAGCAGAAAGTAACGCAACATTGTAAAGCAATTATACTCCAATGAAGATATTAAAAAAAAAAGAAAAAGGGAAACAGGAACAACCATATATTTACCCTTTTTGGTTCTTTGTGAGATTTTTTTTGATAAGTTACATAATGTGTGAATTAAGAAAATCATTTAGAATTATGGGTACATTTGTTTATCTCATAAAAATGTTGTGATCAATTAGAACATAAATATTAAGAACAAGGAAATTAAATAGATATAAGTGGGATAAAAGTTTGTAAATTAACTTTTCAAAAATTATTATGTTTTATAGTATGTGTCTTTAAAAAAGGTCCACAAACCTTTTTAGTAGCTTGAAACCTTAAATCTATACTAAGTTAAAGTAAATAAGGAAGATTCGTTGTATAGCTAGATTATTTCCAAATAAAATAAAATAATTAAATAGTAATTGCTGAACATAAGGTTATGTACTTTGGCATCTTGTTTTTGTACAGCATAAATATATTTGGATCTGTTAAAAAAATATGAGCTTTGTACTATTAAATGCATATGCCTCTAGAAAATTATGAACCGATGTATTCAGAAATCTGATACAGAATGATATATGAGGCAGTCAGTTAAAATTGCTTGCTCCCTAGTTTTCTCTGTCAAAGACAGGTGATTAATGGTTAAAAATTGTAATCAATATTTGTAAATGACACACTACCATGATTAACAAGGGTAAAGAAAAAATAAAACCTCTGTGTGAAGGCAAAGTAAGATGTATTTTTGATAAGGAGCTGTTAAGGATTAAGAAGAATATCTTTGTCCTAAGGCAGAATGATTGATTTTTCCAGCGTGAGAAAGAGAAAATGAGTTATACAACAACAAAATGAATATATATATATATAATATATATAACATATATATAACATATATATATAACATATATATATACACATATATATTTTTTAAGTTGGAGAATATTTGTGGGAGAGGATATTGTATGAAATTCATACAAATTGGTCCATAAACTTGTCTGTTTTTTATGTTAAAATGTGTGTGCCACAGAAATAAATAATTGTCCTTCTCAAACAAACTCTCATCAGACATAAACATAGCGAATTTAATTTCTGCATTCACAGCCAGTGTCATTGTTTGACACTGATTGTTCTCTTAAGGGTGTTTATAATCAGCAATAGACAGAAATGCCTAGGCACTTATGTAAATAATCAGACAAAGTACAATGAAACGAGATTATTTTGCAAACAAATTTGTCTTACTTTGTTTCTGGTTTAATGTTGGTGTCCTGAGAGAGAAAAAAAATCCTTTCAGTGGAAAACTACAACCTATCCTTTTGGATTCCATCTTGCACATTTTGCCACTCAGTGCAAAAGCCTGAGTTCTTCTAGTTTCCTCCAGTATCTGCCTACAACTGTCCAAATTAATGTTTCCAATTTTTCTCCCATCTGACTTGGAATCATGGAAAACTAAAACTTTCCTTTTCCTGAATCTGTGCAAGTTGAAGCTGCAGGATTAGATATACACCTCAAGTAAATCACCTCAAATGATCATGTGTGGGCAGGCTTCATGTCTACTGCTGTGTGTGCCATTCAGAAAGTTGAACAAAAAAACCCAATGCCATCACTAAAGACATTCAAACTGCAAACCAAGAAATCCACTGGATTATCACTGCTGTCTGTATTCACCATCTAAAGATGTTGAGTGCAATGTCAAGAAATTTCTCAACAGGCTTCCCTCTTGGGATCAGAAACTGGGGTTTTGATATTAATATTTGTTTTTCTGTTATTTTCATAGAAACTCCACTTCATTAAATGCCTGGTGGCTAGCACCAAAAAGCATACCTTCTACTACCAAATGTCAACAGATAATTTAGCAGGTCTTTAATGAATAAAAGGTGACTGACAAGAAACGGACTATATTGTTCTCAGGAAAGAAGAATGTCTCTTCATTCCTTTGAACAATAGGGTGGACTGACTTCAGAATTGACCCTGGTTCAATACTGGGGGCTCTTTTACCCTACTCCAGTAGTCCTGAAAAAATTTGCTTTTATCATTTTAACTATTGTGCAACTATGGGTTTTCTCCAACAGTAGTCAGAATCAATCACCCTAGCCAGCACCCAAACTCCCTGCCTTGCATGTTGATTCACAGGCACTAGGAGCCCAGTGTGGCCAGGTCTAGGTGTTAACTTCCATTTGGGGGAATCAATGTTTTGTCTCCTAGGAGAAGAAGTCCTTCCTCTGTAACTAAGACTTATAGGTCAACAGAGCATAAAGTTAGGGGAAGAGGAAGCAAAAATGGTGCCATTCCCTTTTCCACCCCTTGATTCTTGGATCCATGAATCCTGGATAGAAGAAAATAGCACCATAGTGGATGCTGATTCAGAGCATACATAGCCTACTGGAAAATATTGTTATAGCCCTGTAACAAATATCTTTCCAACTGGCTTCGTAAATGAGTCTTGTAAAGGCTCTTCTACCATTCTATCAAACTAGCTGCTTCAGGTGGTGGGAGATGTGGTATGACCAGTGAATATCATGTGCATGGGCCCATTGCTGAACTTCTTTTGCTATGAAGTGAGTTCACTGATCTGAAACAATGTTGTGTAAGATACCATAATAGTGGACAAGACATTCTTTAAGTCCATGAATGATTGTTTTGGCAGTAGTTTTGCATGCAGGTAAGGCAAATCTGTACCAAGTTTAGTGTCTATTCCAGTGAAGAGAAAAACGTTGCAGTTTCCATGATAGAGGGATCCAGTGTAATCACCCTGGCACAAGGAAACTGCTTTATCTCCATACTCAACACACAACTTTGTCTACCAGTGCTTACTCTACATACTACTGGAAATAGAGTCATTATCATCTTTAAATCTAATAAGATTAGAAAGCAGATTCCAGAAAACCCAGAAACAATCAAAATAATCATCCTTAAAATTCTTTTCCTCAAGAACCATTCTTGGAACCAAAATCTATATTAGCCAGAGTTCTGCAGCAAACCAAATCCAATAGGAGATGATGATAATGATAGATAGATAGATACAAGAGGATATTTATTAAAAGAATTATCTCAGATGTTTATAAAGGCTGAGTAGCCCCACAGTCTACCATCTGCTATCTGGAGAATGAGGAATGATTATGGAATAATTTAGCGAAGTATATAGGCCTAAGAAGGAAGGAAGTTGATAGTGTATCAAAGGACTCAGAACAAGTTAGCAGCTGGTGTAAATCTCAGAATCCAAAGGCACAGACCAGGAACACATGTCCAAAGGCAGGAAAGGTTGGATGCCTCAGCTCTAATAGAGGAGAGGAAATTCATCCTTCCTTTTTTTTTTTTTCCATTGGTCACCTCTATCTGGATTGGGTGATGCCTGCCCTCATTGAAGAGGGTGAATCTCTTTATAAAGAATACTGAAATAAATGCTACTACCCTCAGAAACACTCTCACAGACACACTCAGAAATAATGTTCTACCACATACCCAACTCCCTTAGCCCAATCAAGTTGACAGAACATTAACCATCACAAGTCCACCCTTCTCAACTTGACACCTATACCCAATGTCTTCAACCATACTTAATCATCAAATAAAGACAATGAGGTCCTGATTCTGCCTAACATGATAAGACATCCTGTGTACAACCAAAAACAGTCACTCTTCCCCAGAAGAGGAAGTATGTCCTTGAATGAGGTTTACTATTCTCCTAGATATACCATAAAAATTAGTATGTTGTTAAATTAACAACACTTAAATACTATGATATAAAGTTAAAACATCTCGTGTTGAATGATAAGAAAATAAATGAGGATAGAAAACAAATATATATATATTTAATATATGCATATATACATACAAAAGTGTCTTAACACAATAAGGAAGAAATACCTATGACAATTACAGTCCTCCTTTCAGTAACAAGTCACAAGTTCAAAGCCAGTATTTATAATTACTTCTTCTACTGCAAATTCTGTATTCCCTTTGCCTCTGTAAGCACCTGAGGAATGAAAAGTTTTGGGTCACTAATAGTACTGTTTGGATTGAGTTCTTATCATTTTTCTATTGACCTTAATCACAGGGTATGGTAACACTAAGAGAAACCCTAAGGGACACCCTGAATTCCAGACGTATTACTTCTAACCTCCATTGTTGAGTAGTTGTCCACTTTTTATTTGGTAGTGACACAGATTCTTCCTTCACCAGACTTTATTCTGGCCCTTCACACAGGCCTCACTTTTTTTCTTCTAATGTAAACATTTAAAAAACACTATGAAGGAGAGATGTGGATTCAAAAAACACAGATCATATAAAAAAATAAAACCTATGAGGAAAAAAAAAACAGAAGGGAGAATAGAGGAAAACTATTACATATCATTTGTAAAACATCAAGTCTATAAAAGAGTGTAATACCAATATATAAAGGCAAGATACAATGGTACATCATGTGAACAAAAAGAAGAGACCAGTACCTCACAGAGACAGGCAGTCAAAGGAACCTGGGTGAAGTTTGTTGGCCTTCGTCTCCAAGTCAGCTGGCCATGTTCTAACACTTCCCTTGGTCTGAGTAACACAGCAGTCGGTGGGGGTGGGGGTGGGGAGCAAAGAGTAGATGAGTTGTGAAAACAGCATAAGTTGATCCAGAGGAAACAATCTGTACCAGGGAAATACAATACAAATTGAGGTGATTAGTGTAAAAATAGGGCCTGCATGAGAAATCGTGGGGAATGGGAAGGTGATTTTCTCTTGGTTCTTCCAAGTGTTGTTCCTGAGCTTGCATCAGGCCCAGGCAGTTGCCTGCTTACTCTTTTGTACCTTCTCTAGGTCAAGGTCAAGGAGAAGTTCCCCTGCCCCATAAGTCTCTGCACCTTGGCCTGGTCTTGGGCAGCCCAGGTAAGAATACACCAAGGCCTTCTCTCTTTTTTTAATTTGAATTTTATTTTATTTATTTCTTTTTATACACCAGGTTCTTATTAGTTATCTATTTTATATGTATTAGTGAAGGCCTTCTCTTTGAAACAGTTTCTGAGCTCATTTGTTTGTGGTTTTCTCAATCACTGATGACCCCAACAGAAACATTAGGGTAGTGTTGCTCATGGTAATTAAACACCTTTACCCATCAGGGCTGCAGACAACACTGGTTAGGGCTTTGGTGCCAAGAGTCCTTTCCTCCTGTTTGTGTCCTGGTGTCCAAAGGCAGCTCCATTCTTCATGGGAGGTGGCTGTGCTGAGGGAAGAACACTGAAATGCTTCAAGAACTCCAAAAACTGAACACTGGCTTGTAACAAAGGGGTTGGGTGTTTCCTTAGGCCCATCTGTGCACTTCCTTGCAAAATCCTGAGCAAGAACACTGCTAAGTCAGTTAAGCAAGAGTCTCTCAATCATCCATGTCTGATCACCCTTCATACTCATCAGGTTTCTCATCCTCTACCATCTGCCAAGTGATTTCTGATCACACTGCCCTGTCTTCAGCAAAAATCCTGTTAGTTAATTAGCCAGAAATTCCTATACCCACTAATGTTTCCTCTTAGTAATTTTCCATCCACTGACTCCCACAAGGCCCCTTGGCTATAAATTCCCACTTGCCCCTGCTGTATTTGGAATAGAACCAGTTCTATACTGAGGTCTCTTTCCCCCTATTTCAACAGTCCTGAATAAAATCTGTTTTGACCACTTTAATATCCAGCTATACTTTTTCTTTGACAGAGACAGTACTGTAACTCGGATAGGATCAGTTACATCATTGGAGCCCAGATAACTCACCCAGGACCCTAAGTGCATATCTTTGAAGACTTGGTCTTCACTCCTGACTGAATGATCAGGGATCCAACGGTGAGTTTGACTTCTAAACCAGAAAAATGTTCCCTGTAGCTTGTAGGCGCAGATGTTGGTTCTT
This sequence comes from Pseudorca crassidens, assembly GCF_039906515.1. NCBI lineage: Eukaryota > Metazoa > Chordata > Mammalia > Artiodactyla > Delphinidae > Pseudorca > Pseudorca crassidens. Next base: position 127,329,000 of record NC_090296.1, on the reverse strand, counting down.
AAGAATGAAGTGTACTTTCGAAGGTAGGTTAGAGTCCCAGGCAAAGAGAGGCTGGGATAGAGAGCTGGGCTTCTTTGCTTCTAGAAGGCAGGTAGGTGCAAATTGGGTTGGAGTTCCAAGCTCTCTGTTCATAAGTATCAAGGTAGCATTAGTTAAGAACATGGGACCTTCTCCTTGGACTGAAAACTCCCTACTGGGACTCCTGCTGAAATTGTGTTGTGCCAGTTCTGTTCTTCCTTTCTTGTTGGCATGATTTTACTAAGGATAACTTGAAACTCCAGTGGTGTCTTTGGGAAATTTAAGGTCTTCCCACACTGGCTTCTCTAAAACCTGTCCCTTCCCATCACAGCTGCTCCTGCTTCCTCCTTTTACTGCTTTGGATCTTCCCTCCAGTTCCCTTGATCCTTTGAAATGTCTCCTTCAAATCCCTACCTCCTCCAACCCTCTCTCCACGCTGACAGACTTTTCCCATCTCAGCCCCTCTGTTCCCTGGACTCACTTGAACTTTAGCCCCGCGGCCCTCCATGGAGAGCTCTCAAGGGACAATGGGACTCCCTTAAGGAACCACCTGAGGTTGACTAGAGAGAAAAAGGCTATTTGAAAACAGAACTAAATGTTTTACCCCTTTCAGATGGGGTCTGGGAACATCCAGAGAGCTGCCAGATGTCTCCTCAGTCACTGACCTTAATTGAATCCATTCTGCCATCAGACTATATGTCAGGGCAAAAGAACATCTTAAAAGTCTCCTCCAAGAGCTCCCATGGTTGCACAGTGGTTAAGAATCAGCCTGCAAATGTAGGGGATACAATTTCAAGCCCTGGTCTGGGAAGATTCCACATGTTGCAGAGCAACTAAGCCCATGCACCACAACTACTGAGCCTGTGCTCTAGAGCTTGCAAGTCACAACTACTGAGCCCATGTGCCACAACTACTTAAGCCCATGCATCCTAGAGCCCATGCTCCACAACAAGAGAAGCCACCGCAATGAGAAGCCTGTGCACCACAACGAAGAGTAGCCCCAGCTCACCACAACTAGAGAAAGCCCATACACAGCAATGAAGACCCAATGCAGCCAAAAATAAATAAATTAAATAAATAATTAAAAAAAAAATTTTAAAAGTCTCCTCTATGACAATTCAGATGAAAATAATAAGTAGAGATAAACCAGCTTGATTATATCACCATGTTTTCCTGACCCATGGCTAAGATTTATAATGAAAACTGTAAGGTTTCTGTTGGCATGTCTGTATGTTGATCTATGTTTATGTACGTATGCATATATGCATGTCAATATATAGTTGATATTTTTCTACCTATCGATGCTATTACTAAATTAATTTATAAAGTCCCATAAAGGAATTCTACTTAAATAAACTCAGAGATAAATGAGAACTTCTATAAATTAGGCATTTCTAAAACTATATGAAATATATGAACATATTCAATTTTTAAAAGTTTTCATGGCCTGGGATAATCTTTGGTAGATAAAGCTAGATTTAAAAATTGTTGGTAAAATAAAACAGGCATAACTTCCAAGTTGTCAGTGTTAAATATAATGCAGACATGTTATTTTTTCTACCTACTTTTACTAGTCAAACTTAAGCCTAAATTGTCTTCACTAGATGTTTAGGATTATAGAACTATAAAGCCATCCTAAAAAAAACATGTAAAATAAAAATGAATTGTTTGAAGCATGTCAAAAACAGTAGATACAAAAAAAGATACAAAAAGAAGAAAAGACAATGTGTTTAAATATTTACATTGATTGCTTCTGATATTTGGTTACTTGCCTAATATGTCACCCCAAACAATTTAGGATAATGGCTAGATATGTTGTTTAGCTCATGAAATTTTCATGATTAAATCAAACATAATTGTTAACCAGAAGAGAATTAAATAGATGCAAATCATATAAAATGTATAACTGAAAATTTTAGTGTGTTTTATGTTTCATATGATTTATAACATGTTGTATAATAATGTTTTTCATACTTAGTTTTATAATAATTATGGTCATAAATGTCCACATGAAAATAGTTTCACAAACTAATTTGGTAACTTGAACTTTAAAGCTCTATGACCTTTGGTAAAAAATGGATATTCATTGAATACCTATATTTCCCAAATCAGATAAAATATGGAAGTTTACCTGCTGAACATAAGTTTATCTCTTTGGCATCTTGTTTCTATAAGGGTTAGAAAATCTAAATATATTTGGGTCTGTTAATAACATCAGAAATGGTACTTTGAAAAGATACATGTACCCCAATGTTCATTGCAGCACTATTTACAATAGCCAGGACATGGAAGCAACTTAACATCCATCAACAGAGGACTGGATAAAGAAGATTCGGTACATATAAAAAATGGAATATTATTCAGCCATAAAAGAGGACAAAATAATGCCATTTGTAGCAACATGGATGGACCTAGAGATTGCCATACCGAGTGAAGTAAAGTCAGGCACAGAAAAACAAATATCATATGATATTGCTTATATGTGGAATCTAAAAAAAAGGGCACAAATGAACTTATTTATGAAACAGAAGTAGAGTCATGTATGTAGAAAACAAACATGGTTACCGGGAGATGGGGGGGATAAATGGGGAGATTGGGATTGACATATACACACTACTATATATAAAATAGATAACTAATAAGAATCTGCTGTATAGCACAGGGAACTCTACTCAATATTCTGTAATGGCCTATATGGGAAAAGAATCTAAACAAAAAGAATAGTGGATATATATATATATATATATATATATATATATATATATATATATCTGACTCACTTTGCTGTTCACCTGAAATTAACACAACATTGTAAATCAACTCTACTCCAATAAAAATTTTTTAAAAATCTTAAAAAACCCCACTGATATGGAAAGCATATCAGTCATTGCCTGGGGATGAGATGTCAGAGAAGGGCAAAGAGTAGGGACTGCCAAGGGTCATGATGAAACTTTGGGAGGGGCTTAGCATGGTCACTGTCTTGAGAGCAGGGATGGTTTCCTGAGTATGTAAGTCAAACCTTTAAAATTAAGAATTAATTACATGCAAAAAGGGTATATGCCTCTAGAAAATTATGAAATGATATATTCATAAATTGCTACAGAATGATATTATTTGGCCAAAGTTAACAACTGCTTATTTCCTAGTTTTCTCTGGAAAAGAAAGTTGATCAATATTGAGAAAGTATCATAATATACGTACATGAAACTATAGGACTAAGAGGGTAAAGAAAAACTAAAACTCTGTAGGCAAGGAAAGTAAGATGTATTTTTTACAAGGAGAGGGATGAAAGATGTGTTTTTGTGAAGGGTAACAATGAGTAATTTTATCGTAAAGCAAAATAACTACTTAATATTCCAGAATATGAAAGAGGAAAACATAAGACAAAAATGGAATGGATATTAACAAAAAAAAAGTTGTAGAAAGTTTTGGGGAAAAGAATCCTGAAAAGGAATCTTATAATGTATGATCAAATCCAGCTAATTTAAATGGATCTATTTATAAGGATATTTAAAAAAAATTAGCCTTAAGAGAGGACCTTCAAGATTCAGGAGGAGTAAGATGTGGAGATCACCTTCCTCCCCATAAATACATAAAAAATATATCTACATGTGGAAAACTCCTATAGAACACCTACTGAATGCTGGCAGAAGACCTCAGGCTTCCCAAAATGCAAGAAAATCCCCACGTACCTGGGTAGGACAAAAGAAAAAAGAATAAACAGAGACAAAAGAATAGGGATGGGACCTGCACCTCTGGGAGGGAGCTGTGAAGGAGGAAAACTTTGCACACACTAGGAAGCCCCTTCACTGGTGGAGACGGTGGGGTGGCCAGGGGGAAGCTTCAGAGCCACGGAGGAGAGTGCAGCTACAGCGGTGCAGATGGCAAAGCAGAGACATTCCCACACAGAGGATCAGTGCCGACCAGCGACAAGCACTCATCAGCCTGAGAGGCTTGTCGCTTACCGGCTGGGGTGGGTGGGGGCTGGGAGCTGAGACTTGGGCTTCAGAGGTCAAATCCCAGGGAAAGGACTGGGGTTGGCCATGTGAACACAACCTGAAGGGGGCTAGTGTGCCACAGCTAGCTGGGAGGGAATCCAGCCAATAAAATGGACAACGTGGAAGAAACAGACAATTTCTTGGAAAAGCACAACCTTCCAAGACTGAACCAGAAGAAATAGAAAATATAAACAAACCAATCACAAGCACTAAAATTGAAACTGTGATTAAAAATCTTCCAACAAACAAAAGCCCAGGACCAAAAGGATGCACAGGCGAATTCTATCAAACATTTAGAGAAGAGCTAGCACCAATCCTTCTCAGACTCTTCCAAAATATAGCAGAGGGAAGAACATTGCTAAACTCATTCTACAAGGCCACCATCACTCTGATACCAAAATCAGACAAAGATGTCACAAAAAAAGAAAACTACAAAGCCAATATCACTGATGAACATAGATGGAAATATCCTCAACAAAATACTAGCAAACAGAATCCAACAGCACATTAAAAGGATCATATATCATGATCAGGTGGAGTTTGTCCCAGGAATGCAAGGATTTTTCAATATATGCAAATCAATCAATGTGATAAACCATATCAACAAACTGAAATATATAAACCATATGATAATCTCAATAGATGCAATAAAAGCTTTTGACAAAATTCAACACCCATTTATGAAAGAAACTCTTCAGAAAGTAGGCATAGAGGAAACTTACCTTAACATAATAAAGGTCATATATGACAAACACACAGCCAACATTGTTCTCAATGGTGAAAAACTGAAACCCTTTCCACTAAGATCAAGAACAAGACAAGGTTGTCCACTCTCACCACTATTACTCAAAATAGTTTTGGAAGTTTTAGTCACAGCAATCAGAGAAGAAAAAGAAATGAAAGAATAAAAATCAGAAAAGAAGAATTAAAGCTGTCACTGCTTGCAGATGACATGAAACTATACATAGAGAATCCTAAAGATGCTACCAGAAAACTACTAGAGCTAATCAATGAATTTGGTAAAGTAGCAGGATACAAAATTAATGAACAGAAATCACTTGCACTCCTATACACTAATGATGAAAAATCTGAAAGATAAATAAGGAAACACTCCCATTTACCATTGCAAAAATACCTAGGAATAAAACTACTTAAGGAGACAAAAGACCTGTATGCAGAAAACTATAAGACACTGATGAAAGAAATCAAAGCTGATACAAACAGATGGAGAGATATACCATGTTCTTGCATTGGAAGAATCAACATTGTGAAAATGACTATAGTACCCAAAGCAATCTACAGATTCAATGCAATCCCTATCAAACTACCAATGGCATTTTTCACAGAACTAGAACAAAAAATTTCACAATTTGTTTGGAAACACAAAAGACCCCGAAGAGTCAAAGAAATCTTGAGAAAGAGAAACAGAGGTGGAGGAATCAGGCTCCTGGACTTCAGACTATACTACAAAGCTACAGTAATCAAGACAGTATGGTAGTGGCACAAAAACAGAAATATAGATCAATGGAACAGGATAGAAAGCCAGAGATAAACCCGTGCACATATGGTCACCTTATCTTTGATAAAGCAGGCAAGAACATACAATGGAGAAAAGACAGACTTTTCAATAAGTGGTGCTGGGAAAACTGAACAGCTACATGTAAAAGAATGAAATTAGAACACTCCCTAACACCATACACAAAAATAAACTCAAAATGGATTAATGACCTAAATGTAAGGCCAGACACTATAAAACTTAGAGGAAAACACAGGCAAAACACTCTATGACATAAATCACAGCAAGATCCTTTTTGACCCACCTCCTACAGAAAAGGAAATAAAAACAAATATAAACAAATGGGACCTCATGAAACCTAAAAGCTTTTGCACAGCAAAGGATACGATAAACAAGATGAAAAGACAACCCTCAGAATGGGAGAAAATATTTACAGATGAAGCAACTGACAAAGAATTAATCTCCAAAATATACAAGCAGCTCGTGCAGCTCAATATCAAAAACACAAACAACCCAATCCAAAAACGGGCAGAAGACCTAAATAGACATTTCTCCAAAGAAGATATACAGATTGCCAACAAACCCATGAAAGGATGCTCAACAGTGCTAATCATTAGAGAAATGCAAATGAAAACTACAATGAGGTATCACCTCACACCAGTCAGAGTAGTCATCACCAAAAAATCTACAAACCATAAATGCTGGAGAGGGTGGGGAGAAAAGGGAACCCTCTTGCACTGTTGGTGGGAATATAAATTGATACAGCCACTATGGAGAACAGTATGGAGGTTCCTAAAAAACTAAAAACAGAACTACCATATGACCCAGCAATCCTACTACTGGGCATATACCCTGAGAAAACCATAATTCAAAGAGAGTTATGTACCACAATATTCATTGCAGCACTATTTACAATAGCCAAGACATGGAAGCAACCTAAGTGTCCATCGACAGATGAATTGATGAAGAAGATGAGGCACATATATACAATGGAATATTACTCAGCCATAAATAGAAATGAAATTGAGTTATTTTTATTGAGGTGCATGGACTTAGAGGCTGTCATAGAGTATGAAGTAAGTCAGAAGGAGAAAAACCATATACTAGCATATATATATGGAATCTAAAAAAAAAAAAAGGTTCTGAAGAGCCTAGGGGCATGACAGGAATAAAGATGCAGATGTAGAGAATGTACTTGAGGACACAGGGAGGGGGAAGGGTAAGCTGAGACGAAGTGAGAGAGTGGCATTGACATATATACACTATCAAATGTAAAATAGATAGCTAGTTGGAAACAGCCACATAGCACAGAGAGATCAGGTCCTGCTTTGTGACCACCTAGAGGGTTGGGATAGGGAGGGTGGGAGGGAGACAAAAGAAGGAGGGGATATGGCGATATATGTATATGTATAGCTGATTCACTTTGTTATACAGCAGCAACCCTCACAACAATATAAAGCAATTATACTCCAATAAAGATGTTAAAAAAAAAGAAGGCTGCACAAAAAGGAAAAAAAAAAAAGAATGTGTTTCAATAACCTAAGTACAATTTCAATTCAAACAACAACAAAAAATTAGCCTTAAAATAATATTACCCTGATGCAAAATCAGAATTCAATTCTGCTACAGAAATGAAGTTTTCTTAGATTGTAGGTCTGCATTAAGGAGAAATTGAAAAATGTTTTTCCTTTACCTTTTAAGTAGTCAGCCTGGGAAACCAAGATTTTTGTGTCTTAAAATTACTTCTTCTCCTTCATATTGTCTTTATCATTCCTTTGATTGCTTAAGAAAATAGAGTTTTCTCAATATAAAAAGAGATACATTTTTTTACTAGATCATTTTCTGCATTTCCTTTTGGTTATTTGTCACTTTGGTTAAATACATAACTAATTGTGGTTTCATAGTTACTTGTGATCTTATTTATTGAAGTGTTCAAAACTTTTGAAATTATTGACAACATCTCAAAATCAATATTTAACTGGACTCTTTACCTCAAACTGATATGAGATTTCCCAGAGTGCCCATGGCAAGTCTGAAAGAATTTGTCTCTCACCTTGTAAAAGGGAGATGTTAAAATAATTTGGTTATTTGGTATGTTAAATTATGTGGGAAACGCTGTCAAATAATAGTGATGATAAAGCTTCTTAGGTTATATGAGGTGGATAAATGTCATCGATACAGGTATTCCAAAACTTGTATGAAGTTCATAGAAATCTGCCAATACCCTCATTGTCCAGTTATGTTAAAATGTTGCATGCCACATAAATAACTAGTTTTCTTTATACAATGAGCTATCAAAAGAACTTTACCCATGATAATTTTAAGTTTTATACCAGTCACAGACAGTTAATGTTTTGCTTTGATTCTTTTGTGAAAGTTTTTACAGTTAGCTACAGGCTAGAATGCTCCATGTTGGCCTACTGTGAATAAATCTGAATCCATGTCACTGGACTGAGTAAGAATACCCAGAAGGAATGAAGAAGTTGATGAGTTATTAAAACTGCAAGCCACCGATCATGAGAATAAGAGTTAATTCCATGTGAATGAATGAACTGATGAGGCAAATTATTGTGTTTTGGACATTTTTGGGGGAAACTTCTCTAGTTTTTTTTTAAAGTATTCCTTTCCAGATTGAAAAAATTGTTTTCGCTTAAGCTAGGTGTAACTTACTGCAATTTGGTAAATTATAGCTTTGCATACAAAGATAGAACGCTTACTTTTTATCCCTACCTGAACCTCCAGAATTCTAAAATCTCAATGAGTATTCTTATATTTATGGTAATATAGTTATTTGCATAAGTTCAACGACAATTTCTTCTCCTTGCAATAGGACACAATTGGAAACACAGGTTATAACACCAAGGCTTTGACTGGAATGTGTATCCAAATCAGATATCACCTGAGAGCTTTAAGGAACTAAGGTTGACTTTAAGGACCGAATTTTGACAAAGTCCCCCTTGGAAAAACTGCTCTGTGCTTGGTTTATGGGGTTCTCCAACTTAGAAATCAGTAAAAAGGGTCAATTTCCAGCAGGCCTGGGAACATCAGAATATTTGGGGAATGTATAGAAGAAAGGAATTCACCTAAATCTATAGGTATTACAGGCAAAAATCTAGTGGCAAATTCTTGGCTTGGCTTCATAGTCTCCAAAGGCTTTTAAAAGTCTAGTCTGAGATTCCTTTATCAAAAGTTCCAGCAAACTCAAGAGACCTTGTGGTCAAGCACTATTCTTGCTGTACTTATATAAATAATCAGACCAAGTTTAATGAGGCTGGATTTATTTTGCAAACAAATTAGTCTATGATTCTCTCTAATAGAAGAGGTGGTGGCTAGTGGTAAAAATTATGTTTCAATGGAAAACTATAATATACACTTGTGGGTTCCACCTTGCACATTTTGGCAGTCCTTGACAAATCCCAAATTATTCTAGTTTCCTCCAATATCTGACTAAAACGCTCCAAATTAGCGTTCCCAATTTTTCTCCCTTATGACTTGGAATCATTGTGAAGTAAAATTGCCCTTTGCCCAAAGACTTGCAAGACGAAGCTACACAATGTATTATTAAGTTCAAAGAAGTGAATTCCTGTGAAAACAGACCATGAATAGGCAGTCTTTGTGCCTGCTGCTATGTGAGCCACTGAGAGAGCTCACTTGAATCAGCACAGACATCCAAACTGAAACCTGGGAAATCCATTAAATTGTTACTTCTGCCTTCACTCCACTGTCTAAAGATGCTTTGTTCATGGCCACCTTGTTCTAAAGACACAGAACAAGAGTTGTTTCTCAAAAAGAGAGTATTAATCTGAGGATGATAGCAGGACCTTGCTCTAAAATCCTAAAGACCTGTGCTGTGATTCACCTGTGGGGGCTGTCAAAGCCTTCAAATAGCATCGCTGTGAACCAATGAAACTTCAAGAACCATTGGATCTGCTGGATTATGTGGTCCAACTGGCAGAGTGGCTTGCACAGGATCCTTGACCTATTACAGTGCCTTCCCTTGTCTAAGCCTCAGTCAAAACTAGTATCTTTCTGGTCACTTGATGCATGGGACAGACTAACACACACAAACGAGGCGTATTTTGCCTCTAAAATCCAAAATAACAACTAGGTGTTGTGCCTCTTAGTTTAGGATGGACTAGATACAACAATTTACCGTTCACCTTTAAAAAAGGATTTCTGGACATGCCCCACACCCTTCAACCCCTAGAAATGTCACTGAAATAGAAGATCCCTGAATTTTATTTGAATTTATTCTCCACCCTCTGACATGCAAATGTCTTACCATCAAGTCTAATTGCTATTCCCCCTCTCTAGGTCCAGTCAGCATAATGTCATAACATAATTCATTGATGGAATGGGCCACTGTGATATATTGTGGAAGGGAGAGGTGATGAACATCTCTGTGAACTGTGACACAGGAATGGAGAGTTGATATATCCCTGAGTTAGGACAGTGAAGGTGTATTGCTGGCCTTGCCACCTGCAAGGAAACTGCTCCTAGTGGGCTCTATGGTTAGGTAGGCATTTGCCAGATCAACAGCTGTATGCTGGATATCAGGGTATGTGTGAATTTACTATATCAATAAAACCACATCTGGTATAGCAGCCGCATCACTATCTTAATCTCACAATCATCAACTGTCATTCTTAAAATATATTTGTCTTTTGCCCAAGCCAAATAGAAGGGCTGAAAGGGGGACTTTTAAATATTGGGTCATTAAAGTCAATCTTAGTTCCTTAAAGCTCTCAGGCCATATCTGATTCGATGCACATCATTCTCAAATATAAAATTCCACCCAAAGCCTTTGTAAGATAGCCAGTGTTTCCAATTCCTGTTGCAATTAGAAGATATTTTTATTGAACTTATGCAAATTACTATAGTGCCATAAATATAAGAATTCAAATTCTGGAGGGATCAAGTAGGGAGAAAAAGCAATTGCTGCATATTTGTTCACAAAGGGATACTTTACTAAATTGCTGTACCTTACAGATAGCATAAGAGAAGTTTCCTTAAGTCCAGAAAACACAATATTATAAAAGCAGTTTCAAATAATACGGCCATGGTTAAAGTTCTGATATAGTTTATTTAATAAGGGATATTAGTTATTTCTGTGGCATGAAACATTTTAACATAGTATACTGACAACAGGGTATTGACAAATTTATCATTTCTGATTTGACAGTGCAGCCCATGGAATTTAACATATAAAAACAAACCAAATTAGTTTAGCATCTGTCTTTTACAAGATAAAATATAAGTACTTTAAGATTTTCCAGGGGCCATCTGGAAATTCTCAAAGTTAGTTTGAGGTCAAAAAGACTCCATTTAAAATTTGATTTGGGGAAATTGTCAAATGTTGAAAACTTCACTAAATAGGATCACCAGTCATTATGAAACAATAAGCAGTTATTCATTTAACCCAATTCACAATTAAAATTCTTCATAGGAAAATATATAAAGTTCTATAGTTGTAAAAAATCTAGCTCTTTTAATAATGAGAATTCAGTTTTCTTAAGTAATCAAAGATCTGATAAAGACAATCTGAAGCACAGGAAATTATTATATGATACAAAATATTGGTTTCCCAGGCAAATACTTAAAAGGTAAGACACAGACTTTTCTTACAATTTCTTATCAAGAACAGACTACAAATCTAAGTAAATTTTATTGTTTTAGCAGAGAAAGAGAACCAAATTCTAGTTTTGCAACATTGTATTATTAATTCTAAGACAGAGTTTTATAAGCCATGTAAATAATTCTTCCAATCTTAACCAGCTCTGACCACACAAGATGATTCATTTTCCAAAATTCCTTCCCCATAAACCTTCTACAACTTAAAAAAAAATCATTTAGTTTTGTCTTACCCTTCTTACATCTCATTCTAAAACAACTAATCATACTCCTTCCAGAAAAAAATTTACTCTCCTTTAACCTCAATAAAACATCTTTCCTATTTTTCACTATCAAAATCATGTCTTACATAGAAAACAAACTTACAGTTACCAAAGGGGAAGGGGGGAAGGGATAAATTAGGAGTATGGGATTAACAGATACACACAACCATATATAAAATAGATAAACAACAAGGATCTACTGTATATCAGAGGGAACTATATTCAGTATCTTGTAATAACCTATAATGAAAAAAATTGAAAAAACAGATTATATAAATACACACACACACACACACACACACACACACAAATCACTTTGCTGTACATCTGAAACTAATACAGTATTGTAAATCAACTATACTTCAATTTAAAAAAGGCATGTCTTACTTTTCCTGATTTTTTTTTACCTTATTAGTCATGGTAGTGTCGTTTACAAACATTGAATGACATTTTTAACCATCAGTCACCTTACTCTTACAGAGAAAACTAGAAAGTAAGCAATTGTTAACTGTCTGGCACATGCTATCATTCTGTAGCAAATTTATGAATAAATAATTTTATAATTTTCTAGATGCATGTGCTTTTACATAGTACAATTTATCACATTTGAAAATGGACCACAAATATATTTAGCTTCTCTATACTATATTTAAAAATATGCCAAAAGTTGACAAACTTTTGTTCAGCAATTAATGTTTCTATATTTTATTCTATCTGTAAATGATCTAGATGTTAATTAAGCTGCATCATTTACTTAACTTACTATTAGCTTTAAGGTTTCAAGTTACCAAAAAAGGTTTGTAAAACTGCTTTAAGTAGATATAAAACATAATTGTTGAAAAGTTCATTTATATATTTTATCACACCTGCATCTATTTAATCCAATTGTGCTTAACAATAATGTATGAATTGATTATGAAAATTTCATGAGGTAAACAAACAAATTTAGCTATCATCCTAAGTTATTTTTCTTGCTGAAAAATTAGGCAACAATATATTTTAAAAAAATTTTCTACTGTGCTTGATATGCATCATATAATTCATTTTTACTGTACATTTCATTCTTAGGTTGGATTTATAGTTTTACAATCTTAAGCATCTAGTATAGATATTATAAGCTTATTTGACTACTAAACCTAGGAAGAAAAAAACCTGTATGTCTGCATTATATTTATTTCTGACAACTCTGAAAACATACTAGTTTTTATTTTACCAACAATTTTTTAAACTAGATTTAACAAAGGTTATCTCAGATCATGTGACCTTAAAAAACTAGATTGCCTTCTATATTTCCGACAATTTCAAGAATATTTAATATATGGATGCAGTCATTTATCTCTAAGCCAATTTGAATAAAACTTCTTTAAAGGATTTTATAAATTAACTTAGAAATAGTTTTGGAAGATGGAAAATGTCACATATACATTACATACATGCATAGATACATAACCATACAGACAGATGAAAACAGAGTTCTTTTATCTTTCTTTCTAAAATTTTACCATGACTCAGTGAAACACAGTGATACAATCTAATTGATTTATATCTATTTTACATATTTATCTGAACCATGTTTCTGGCAAATGGGACAAATAAAGGTTACCTGTTTACCAATATTTGTGGTGACTTCTAAGATTTTGTTTTGCCCAGACATGTAATCTAATGGAGGCTGTGGATAAAATTTTAGGCCAGTGACTGTGGAGACATCTAGCAACTATCTGGATGTCTCTAAAATCCAACCCAGTGGATAACATACTAAGTATGTTCCCAAACAGCTTGTTCTCTTTTCAGCCCCAGGTAGTTACTTACTGCCAACTAAAAATTGTCAGTTACCACTGCAGCTGTTGACTTTCAACACATCCTGAAAGGAGATCAGGAATGAGACACTCTGTGCTCTGTGAAAAACTGGCAGAACGGGCCTTAAGGTAGTTAGATATTTTCAGGAGAAGATTTTATGAGCCCAAATTGTTGCATCTTCTCATATCTAGAAAAGCACTAAAATCATTAACGGAACTATCTGCTCCTCCTGACTAGCAGCAACCTTCTGGTGACTAGAAGTAACCTTCTGCCAAAATGTGTGCTTGATTGCACGTATCCCCCTTCATCAAAATCACATATATACTGGTCTCCCTACATTGCCACTTTGGAGAAGTTCCTCAGAGCTATCTGACAGGCTGTCTCCTATGCTATAGTCCTCATCTTGCTCCCCCGAAAACTTAACTCACAGCTCTCATGTTGTGCATTTTTTTTCAGTCAACAGTTTTGCAACCAATGAAGGGACCCAGAGCAGACTTCTCTCCTCCCCCTGAACCTTACAAGGAACCAGAGCTTGGTACTAGCAGAGGCTTCTTGTGCCCAACTGCCTCCTCACAGAGTCCAGAAGAATTTGGTTAAGTCTCTCCTGGTTCTCAGATCTCCTGTATTTGTTGATGATCCTAAGTTTTATTTGGCAGTATATAACGGGTACCTGGCCTCCCAGTTAAAAAATAGTAGGGTGTGCTCACCCAGTTGAAACGTACTGGGAGGGCTGGTTGAAAGAAACTGGGATTTGCTCAGTTGAAAGATACTGAGCAGTGTGGGCTGGGTGGTTAGGTAGGGAGGATGATCTGATGTCTTTCCTCAATTAAGCTGCCTTATTAGAATTTGTCAGAATAAAAGTGAAGATATTATATGTGAGTTTGTTCTGAAGAAGACGGACAAGACTCATCTCAGTCAGTTATGGCTTAGCCAGGAAACTGATAAATTTATGGGAGTGGTGGAGACAGAGTCCTCATACCGTGCAGTGGTCCACTCTTTAATTAAAGACTTTCTCATCCAGAGGTCATGCATAAGAAATGGCCATTCAGTGATCGAAGCGTCCATGGTGGTCTTAGAAGGGAGAAACTGAGCAATGTAAGGGGCTGAAAGGACCCTAGGGTGATGCCTAGAGGAGTCAAGCTCAAAATCAGCACACTGGCCCACCACACAATTTCATTAGTAAATTTTATCCCCAACAATTTCAACTTTAAAATGGGAAATAGAGCCTCTCAAGCACAGAAACAAGGGGTGTCAGAAAGTCAGCCTCCAACTAACACTCCAGCCAGGTTTACATACATACAAAACTTATACTTACAAGTACATACTTAATTGGGGGTCAAAGAACAATCTTGCCATGACAATGGCCAGTATGGGCTCTTTTATTGCATACACAGTTGTTAGAGAAAGCTGGCTTGATAAAAGCTCTTTTCAGAATTCTGACCCTGAGAGAACAAGTCCTTCTAGGAGAACTTGCTTTACTCTACCTGTGCCTTGAGATGCAAATATTCTACCAGGGCTCTCAGGAACATTTAATTTAACTAGACAATCTCTAGATCCTGAGACTGAGGGGAAAAAGGGGCAGGGGTAAGAGGCCTTTTAAATTAAACTTATTTCAACTGTTACTTATAAACTAATGAGTTTTACATTGTAGTACCTGATTCATGACTAAGTTTTAAAATGAAGCTATGAGACCTCTGGTTGCATCTTGTCTACATGTCTCTGTGTGCAAAAATGTCTTTGGCTTTGGATGGTATTATAAAAATTAATTTGCAAATGAGCTCTACTTAATTGGCTTAAAGGAAGTTAAGCACTTATATAAATTATCAGAAGTATAAAAGAAAATTGGCCAGAATGAATTTCAAGTTTATATGAACTGGAAAATATTAAATATTAAGTTAATACCTGGTATTAAAGTTAAACTTGTTACCCACCACCAGTCCCTCCCATTAAGCCTCTTAGATAGCCTCATCCAACAGAGGGCATAGAGCAGAATCAAGGGTTTCACAACCCTGCAGCCTGTGAAACAAAAACCACATTCACAGAAAGATAGACAAGATGAAAAGGCAGAGGGCTATGTACAAGATGAAGGAACAAGATAAAACCCCAGAAAAACAACTAAATGAAGTGGAGATAGGCAACCTTCCAGAAAAAGAATTCAGAATAATGATAGTTAAGATGATCCAGGACCTCAGAAAAGCAATGGAGGCAAAGATGGAGAAGATGCAAGAAATGTTTAACAAAGACCTAGAAGAATTAAAGAACAAACAAACAGAGATGAACAATACAATAACTGAAATGAAAATTACACTAGAAGGAATCAATAGCAGAATAACTGAGGCAGAAGAACAGATAAGTGACCTGGAATTCACAATGGTGGAATTCACTGCTGCAGAACAGAATAAAGAAAAAGAATGAAAAGAAATGAGGACAGCCTAAGAGACCTCTGGGACAACATTAAACACAACATTCACATTATAGGGGTTCCAGAAGGAGAAGAGAGAAAGAAAGACTAGAGAAAATATTTGAAGAGATTATAGTCAAAAACTTCCCTAACCTGGGAAAGGAAATAGCCACCCAAGTCCAGGAAGTGCAGCGAGTCCCATACAGGATAAACCCAGGGAGAAACACGCTGAGACATATATTAATCATTAGGCAAAAATTAAAGATAAAGAAAAATTATTGAAAGTATCAAGGTAAAAATGACAAATAACATACAATGGAACTCCCATAAGGTTAACAGCTGATTTCTCAGCAGAAACTCTACAAGCCAGAGGGAAGTGGCCTGATATACTTAAAGTGATGAAAGGGAAGAACCTACAACCAAGATTACTCTACCTGGCAAGGATCTCATTCAGATTCGATGAAGAAACTAAAAGCTTTACAGACAAGCAAAAGCTAAGAGAATTCAGCACCACCAAACCAGCTCTACAACAAATACTAAAGGAACTTCTCTAAGTGGGAAACACAAAAGAAGAAAAGTATCTACAAAAACAAACCCAAAACAAATAAGAAAATGGTCATAGGAATATACATATTGATAATTACCTTAAACGTGAATGCATTAAAGGCTCCAACCAAAAGACACAGGAGTGCTGAATGGATACGAAAACAAGACCCATCTATATGCTGTCTACAAGAGACCCACTTCAGACCTAGGGACACATACAGACTGAAAGTGAGGGGATGGAAAAAGATATTCCATGCAAATGGAAATCAAAAGAAAGCTGGAGTAGCTATACTCATATAGGATAAAATAGACTTTAAAATAAAGAATGTTACAAGAGACAAGGAAGGACACTACATAACAATCAAGGGATCAATCCAAGAAGAAGATATAACAATTATAAATATATACGCACCCAACATAGGAGCACCTCAATACATAAGGCAACAGCTAACAGCTATAAAAGAGGAAATCGACAGTAACACAATAATAGTGCGGGACTTTAACACCTCACTTACACCAATAGACAGATCATCCAAAATGAAAATACATAAGGAAACAGAAGCTTTAAATGACACAATAGACCAGATAGATTTAATTGATATTTATAGGACATTCTATCCAAAAACAGCAGATTACACTTTCTTCTCAAGTGCGCATGGAACATTCTCCAGGATAGATCACATCTTGGGTCACAAATCAAACCTCAGTAAATTTAAGAAAATTGAACTCATATCAAGCATCTTTTCTGACCACAACGCTATGAGATTAGAAATCAATCACAGGGAAAAAACGTTACAAAACACAAACACTTGGAGGCTAAACAATACGTTATAAAATAACAAAGAAATCACTGAAAAAATCAAAGAGGAAATCAAAAAATACCTAGAGAAAAATGACAATGAAAACACGATGATCCAAAACCTATGGGATGCAGCAAAAGCAGTTCTAAGAGGAAAGTTTATAGCTGTAAAAGCCTACCTCAAGAAACAAGAAAAATCTCAAGTAAACAATCTAACCTTACACCTAAAGGAACTAGAGAAAGAAGAACAAACAAAACCCAAACATAGCAGAAGGAAAGAAATCATAAAGATCAGAGTAGAAATAAATGAAATAGAAACAAAGAAAACAATAGCAAAGGTCAATGAAACTAAAAGCTGGTTCTTTGAGAAGGTATACAAAATTGATAAACCATTAGCCAGACTCATCAAGAAAAAGAGGGAGAAAACTCAAATCAATAAAATTAGAAATGAAAAAGGAGAAGTTACAACAGACATCGCAGAAACACAAAGCATCCTAAAGAGACTACTACAAGCAACTCTATGCCAATAAAGTGAACAACCTGGAAGAAATGGACAAATTCTTAGAAAGGTATAACCTTCCAAGACTGAACCAGGAAGAAACAGAAAATATGAACAGGCCAATGAAAAGTAATGAAATTGAAACTGTGATTAAAAATCGTCCAGCAAACAAAAGTCCAGGAAAAGATGGCTCACAGGTGAATTCTATCAAAACATTTAGAGAACAGCTAACACCCATCCTTCTCAAACTCTTCCAAAAATTTCAGAGGAACTGAAACTCCCAAACTCATTCTATGAGGCCACCATCACCCTGATACCAAAACCAGACAAAGATACTACAAAAAAAAAAAAAAAAAAGAAAATTACAGACCAATATCACTGATGAATATAGATGCAAAAATCCTCAACAAAATACTAGCAAGCACAATACAACAACACATTAAAAGAATCATACACCATGATCAAGTGGGATTTATCCCAGGAATTCAAGGATTCTTCAATATAAGCAAATCAATCAATGTGATATACCATATTAACAAATTGAAGAATAAAAACCATATGATCATCTCAAGAGATGCAGAAAAAGCTTTTGACAAAATTCAACACCCTTTATGATAAAAACTCTCCAGAAAGTGGGCAAAGAAAGAACCTATGTCAACAAAATAAAGGCCATATACAACAAGCCCACAGCAAACATCATTCTCAATTGTGAAAAACGGAAATCATTTCCTCTAAGGTCAGGAAAGAGAAAAGGATGTCCACTCTCACCACTCTTATTCAACATAGTTTTGGAAGTCCTAGCACAAAAATCAGAGAAGAAAAAGAAATAAAAGGAATACAGATTGGAAAAGAAGAAGTAAAACTCTCACTGTTTGCATGTGACATGATACTATACATAGAGAATCCTAAAAATGCCACCAGAAAACTACTAGAGCTAATCAATGAATTTGGTAAAGTTGAAGGATACAAAATTAATGCACAGAAATCTCTTGCATTTCTATACACTAATGATGAAAAATCTGAAAGAGAAGTTATGGAAACACTCCCATTTACCATTGCAACAAACAGAATAAAATACCTAGGAATAAACCTACCTAAGGAAACAAAAGACCTGTATGCAGAAAACTATAAGACACTGATGAAAGAAATTAAAGATGATACCAACAGATGGAGAGATATACCATGTTCTTGGATTGGAAGAATCAATATTGTGAAAATGACTATAATACCCAAAGCAATCTACAGATTTAATGCCATCCCTATCAAATTACCAATGGCATTTTTTACAGAACTAGGTCAAACCATCTTAAAATTTGTATGGAGACACAAAAGACCCCGAATAGCCAAAGCAGTCTTGAGGGAAAAAAACGGAGCTGGAGGAATCTGACTCCCTGACTTCAGACTATACTACAAAGCTACAGTAATCAAGACAATATGGTACTGGCACAAAAACAGAAAGATAGATCAATGGAACAGATAGAAAGCCCAGAGATAAACCCATGCACCTATGGTCAACTAATCTATGACAAAGGAGGCAAAGATATACAATGGAGAAAAGACAGTCCCTTCAATAAGTGATGCTGGGAAAACTGGACAGCTACATATAAGAGAATGAAATTAGAACACTCTCTAACACCATACACAAAAATAAACTCAAAATGGATTCCAGACCTAAATTTAAGAGCAGACACTGTAAAACTCTCAGAGGAAAACAGGAAAAACACTCTTTGACAGAAATCACAGCAAGATCTTTTTTGATCCACCTCTAGAGTAATGGAAATAAAAACAAAAATAAACAAATGGGACCTCATGAAACTTCAAAGCTTTTGCACAGCAAAGGAAACTATAAACAACATGAAAAGACAACCCTCAGAATGGGAGATAATATTTGCAAATGAATCAAAGGACAAAGGATTAATCTCCAAAACATATAAACAGCTCATGCAGCTCAATATTTAAAGAAACAAACAATCCAATCCAAAAATTGGCAGAAGGCCTAAATAGGCATTTCTCCAAAGAAGACCTACAGATGGCCAAGAAGCACATGAAAAGCCGCTTAACATCACTAATTATTAGAGAAATGCAAATCAAAACTACAGTGAGGTATCACCTCACACCAATTAGAATGGGCCTCATCAGAAAATCTACAAACAACAAATTCTGGAGAGGGTGTGGAGAAAAGGAAACCCTCCTGCACGGTTGGT
Source organism: Pseudorca crassidens (assembly GCF_039906515.1). Lineage (NCBI taxonomy): Eukaryota > Metazoa > Chordata > Mammalia > Artiodactyla > Delphinidae > Pseudorca > Pseudorca crassidens. Next base: position 127,309,328 of record NC_090296.1, on the reverse strand, counting down.
GGGAATGTAACTTGATACAGCCACTATGGCGAACAGTATGGAGGTTCTTTAAAAAACTAAAAATAGAATTACCATATGATCCAGCAATTCCACTACTGGGCATATACCCAGAGAAAATCATAATTCAAAAAGACACATGCACCCCAATGTTCATTGCAGCACTATTTACAATAGCCAGGTCATGGAAGCAACCTAAATGCCCATCGACTGATGAATGGATAAAGAAGTTGTGGTACATATATACAATAGAATATTACTCAGCCATATAAAGAATGAAATTGAGTCATTTGTTGAGACATGGATGGATCTAGAGTCCGTCATACAGAGTGAAGTAAGTCAGAAAGAGTAAAACATATATCGTATATTAACGCATGTATGTGGCACCTAGAAAAATGGTACAGATGAACCAGTTTGCGGGGCAGAATATGAGACACAGAGGTAGAGAAGAAACATATGGACACCAACGGAGGACAACCGCGGTGTCGTAGGGATGGTGGTGTGCTGAATTGGGCGGTTGGTATGGACATGTATACACTGATGTGTATAAAATTGATGACTAATAAGAACCTGTAGTATAAAAAAAGAAACAAACAAACAAAAACAACTAATACTAAACTTTCTTTGGGTTACTTGTATGGAAATATGTTAATATAAATGTTTCAGACATTACATGAAATTTCTAAAAATCTTATATGTTCTGGTATTATGTTATAAGTCATAATTCTAGTTATTACTTTAAAATGTATATCTCAGAAATAACTAAATCTCCTTGGCAATTTTATTATTATGAACTTTCATCAAATCTTTTACCGTGATCATTTTTAAGTCTGTTTTCACTTACAGACAGTTCTGGGTATACTCTGATGTTTTTGCAAAAATGTTCCTATAAAAGCGTTTCATCTTCAAGGAATTCATGGAAAAGACCCTGACAAGTACAGGTTTCTGGTAACTGACTATACTGCTGAACTGAATGAATAAGCATTTTCAGAACTCTAATGGTAAACTGATGAACTCATAAAAGTGGTAATAAAAGATCAAGATGAAAAAAAACTAATTACATGGGACTAAGTGAACTGATGAGGATGATTATAATTTTTGTGACTTTGTGTTTGAATAAAAAAAAATCCCACAAGGACTCAGAGGCAAAAAATATACAAGTCAATTTTCACTGCAAGGTAAAGGAGCTGTTATAGTGGAGGATTACTGGACTGAATGTCAATATTATGACATAGTATGAGTGTATTTCGTGTTTGGTAATTGCAATCGTTGTTGCTTTTGTTGTAGTCATCCGTTTACAATGCTTGGTGTCAGTTTATTTATCTCTTGTAAAAATAAAATACAGTGTGTGTGTGAAAAAAATGTTAAGCTTGTTGATATAATTAATATAGGCATGTCTTTAGAGTCATCAACATTAAGTATAACACTTTTAATGTACCCTTGGTTTAACAGAAATCAAATTAGATCTTATTATATCTGTTGCAAATTTGTCCACAGGAAAAATAACTTGGTATGATGGAATTTTTTGTACATAAGTTAAATATAAATGAGATAAGAGCTTTTGGGTGAGCTCTTTTGGGATAATTATGTTTTAGGAATGTCTACCTAAAATAATCTCTCCAGATATTTGGTAACTTTAAATTTTAGAGTTGTGCTAAATTAAATTAAATGATAGAAGTTTATTGAATAGTTAGGTCATTGTCAAACAAAATAAGATACTTAATCATTAATTACTGAATATTGGCTTCCTTTTATAGAGAAACTAAAGGTACTTAGGACTATTAATAAATATGTTTGGTGTCACAATGAAATATTTTCTATAAGAAAGCACATTTTTTTTAGAAATTATTATTGGTATTTATGTTTGCCAATCTAAAAAAATGCTCATGTAAAAGAGAGCTCATAATTGCTTACTTACTGGTTTTCACTAGAAATTAAGGTTTTTAAGAGTTGAGGATTCTAACTTAAATATGTAATTAAAGATACTAGATATAATAAGGGAACTATTTCAGTACACAGTAGCAAAGTAGGATGTATGCTTTCAATAAAAGAAGTTATGAGGAATGGAATTGCATTTTTTTAAAGGAAAAGAAAAATAATGTTTTCCTAGAGCTGGTTGTTTCTGGAGGGGACAGATAAGGGACAAACTAATATGGATACCAAAAGTTATGGAAGGTTTGTGGAAAAGGAACCCTGAGAAGAGTTTTGTGCATGGTCAGGATTGGCTAAATTTAGATTGAATTAACTTAAGTAAATGAATTTTGTTAGTAAAAGTAAGCTGATGCAAGACTGGAGTTTGGTTTTCTGTTTTTGTTAAGAAAATAAACTTTTCTTGGACTATGAAGCTACTTTTGATAACAGATTTTGGTTGGGTGTGTTTTTTGTTTGTTTGTTTTGCCTTTCAAATGATGTATTCTGTATTTGCCTTTGAAATCTTTTATTGTCACTTTGGTTAAATGAAAAAGTATTGTACTACCTTTTTGATATTTTTTGAGAAACTTCCCAAATTATAATGAATTTCCTTTGACCTCTAGCTAACTTTGGGATGCTTCAAAGGGCTCCTGAAACATACCAAAGAGAGCTATTAAACTGATTAGGTTCATCTGTTACAGTAAATTACATGGGAAGCATTGTCCAATGAATAACAAATCTTCTTCGGTTATATTATATGGGTAAATATTATTAATCTAGATAGTGTAGAAATTATATGGAGTTTCTAAAAATCTGGCATGGCCTGGTAAAAAATTGTCAATCATAATTCTAGCTATTATCTTAAGATGTTCTATGTCACAACAGTAACCAGTCTCTTTTTCAATTGCATTGTAATCAGGTCTTTAACCATGCCTTCTTAAATGTTTTGTCATTCATAGACAGTTATTGTTTTACTCTGATACCTTTGCAAAAATGCTTCCTCTTCAAGAAGTTTCTTAGCAAGGATTTTGCAAGTACAGCTTTATGATAACTTTCAGATCATACGACTGAAATGGGTAAGAAATTACAGAATTCTAATGGAAAACCTTACTGATCCATAAAAATGTTAACAAAAAGGATTAGTTTCATAAGCCTGAGTGAACTGGTGAATACAGTTATAATTGTTATGGCTTCTGCCTGAAATATTACTAGCTTTTAATCTGTGTTTTCCAGATATAAGGATACCCTTCCCCTGAAGCTAATTATGACTTATAGCAATTTAGTAAATTATAACTTTATAAGCAAAATTGAAACATTTATCTTTTCTTTCCATCTGATCCCTCCAGATATTGGAATCTCTTCTGTTCCCAGCAGCTTTATCAGATAAATTAGGAAGGGCACTTCCTAACAGGTGCAAGAATCTCAAGGTATTTTGGGGACTGTGGAAAGGGAGGAATTCATCCAAATCTACAGATACTGCAGATGAAATCTGTGACAAGTTCTTGGAATGGTTTTCCTGGCCTTGAGGGGCCTTTTAAAAATTTAATCTGAGATTCCTTATAAGAAGTTCCAGCAAAGCCAATTTTAAAACAGCCTGTATGATCAATTACACTTATGTAAATCATCAGGTCAAGTTCATTGAAACCAGACTTATTTTGCAAACAGATTACTCTTAATTTGGCTATATTTGGTAGAAATGAGGGTAGTTTTAGAGAGAAAAAGATTATGTTTCAGTAGATATTAAATTTTAGTTTTGTTAATTAAGGTCAAAATTTACTAAGACAGCTCCTAGTTGTTATATTATTGTAAAGTTTAATTGAATTGTTAAAAGGACACTCTAATTTTCTTTCTGAAGCTTATCTCAGTAATCTGTCTTTGGATGAAGATCAGATGCCTCATGATGTGCAACCAGAGGATTATGCATACTGGAAAATACATAAATTAAAGGACTGTTAACAACCTAGGTGGAAGGACACTTATCAGGTACTCTTAACTAGCTCATGCACAGCAAAACTGAAGGGAATTCACTCTTGGATTAATGTTTCCACTCAGAAAGGGCCTCTGCACTAGACTGGCCTATTCAGGACTGCTGACCTCAAAATCACCTTAAAACAGTGCTCAAGAAGGAGAACCTCCCAGATAAGGATGAGAAGAAGACAACATTGTAAATGGACAGCTGACCAAGATGACAGACCAGGCCTGTATACCAATTACATTGATAATTGACCACAACTTTGCTTACAAACCAAATGTATTTCTTTCTTTGGTACAGTCTTATACATAAGAGTTTAAAATTAATCCAATTGTTACATTTATTGTGAATTACCTATGTTCAATACTTCTGGGTTACCTTGGTAGATTTCTTCACTCCAAGGCTCTTATTGTATGCCCTTAGGAAATTATTCTAGCAGAAAGAAATTATAGTTCAGTTTGGGCCACTATTGACATTACTGGATGGCACTCCCTCACTTGGCCAATAAATCATACTTGTTCTGACCATCACCATAAATGTAAATTTTCTTTTAAAGTTACCCAAGCTTAATCAGAGCAACAAGCAAAATTTCAGCCAAAGAATATAATTTCTCTGTTGTGGGATGGATTAACATGGCTAATAACAGACTATGATTGTTTAAGGCCCCCCTTATGTTGAGAAAAGTTAAACCATACCAAGGATAACAAGCTTGATAACACTAGGAAATTGGACTGGGTGCTTTATGAACAATGCTGTATGTCACTTTCCTTGCTGTACAGAATTGGTATAGAACAGACTAACCTAGGGATATACTGGTCCATACCTAATGGAGGTCCTTGGATTATATTCTTTCTTATGACCTTAGTGATACTATTGGCTATATTACTTGTATTCTGCCTATTTTACAAGATTGTTGTTTCTTGCATTACCAAATGTGTGACTGTGCTTTGATGAAATGATGACTAAGCAACTTGAAGCAGTTGACCAGCTATATAGTTCTACATGAGATCTGTGACTGTAATAGTGTAACTCTAGACATGGGAAGAAGAAACAAGATGGAAACATTTCCTGGACCATAATAGACTACTAATACAGGTGGTCCAGAGACTTTTGACTACTGTTAATAAGGCCTAGTCTATCAATAGCACATTGAGTGACCTATCAACAAAATCCTTGCCTGAACTAGGAATGAACATTCCTAGCATCAAGAGACAAAATGGTAACAAATTTATGACTAAAAATTGTCACTTGCCTTCTGTTTCTACAAGAATGAAGTCAGTAGCCACTATAGTCACTGATCATCAACACTCCCTGAAAGGAGTTCAGGGTGGAGATCAGGAATGAGGCACTCTGTGTTCTGGGAAAAACTGGCAAAACAGGCCTTCAGATAGATATTTTCTGGAGAAGTTTTATGATCCAAATTCTTTCATCTTCTCATGTCTAGAAAAGTGCTAAAATCATTAAAGGAGACAGACATCTGCTCCTCATGACTAAAAGCAAACTTCTTGTGACTAACAACAACCTTCTGCCAAAATGTGTGCTTGATTTTATGTATCCCCCTTCACCAAAATCACATATGTACTGACCTGCCCCTTACCTCTTGGGAGCAGTTCCTCAGAGCTATCTGAGAGGCTGTCTCCCAGACTATAGTCCCAAATAAAATTTAACTCACAATTCTCACCTTGTGCATTTTTTCAGTGGACATTATTTGGGGGTCCCTTAATCCCTTGCGAGCTCTCCATGGAGGGCAGGGTGGGGGCTAAAGTTCAAGGGACTACAGGGAGAAGAGGGGCTGAGGTGGGAAAAGTCTTTCAGCATGGAAAGAGGGTTGGAGGAGGTAGGGGGTTGAAGGGGAACATGTCAAAGAATCAAGGGAACTGGAGGGAAGATCCAAAGCAGTAAAAGGAGGAAGCAGGAGCAGCTGTGATGGGAAGGGACAGGTTTTAGAGAAGCCAGTGTGGGAAGACCTTAAATTTCCCAAGGACACCGCTGAAGTTTCAAGTTATCCTTAGTAAAATCATGCCAACAAGAAAGGAAGAACAGAACTGGCACAACACAATTTCAGCAGGAGTCCCAGTAGGGGGTTTTCAGTCCAAGGAGAAGGTCCCATGTTCTTAACTAATGCTACCTTGATACTTATGAGCAGAGAGCTTGGAACTCCAACCCAATTCGCACCTTCCTGCCTTCTAGAAACAGAGAAGCCCAGCTCTCTATCCCAGCCTCTCTTTGCCTGGGACTCTAACCTACCTTCGAAAGTACACTTCATTCTTAAGAACCAACATCTGTACCTACAAGCTACAGGGAACATTTTTCTGGTTTAGAAGTCAAACTCACTGATGGATCCCTGATCATTCAGTCAGGAGTGAAGACCAAATCTTCAAAGGTATGCACTTAGGGTCCTGGGTGAGTTATCTGGGCTCCAATGATGTAACTGATCCTATCTGAGTTACAGTACTGTCTCTGTCAAAGAAAAAGTATAGCTGGATATTAAAGTGGTCAAAACAGATTTTATTCAGGACTGTTGAAATAGGGGAAAATAGACCTCAGTATAGAACTGGTTCTATTCCAAATACAGCAGGGGCAAGTGGGAATTTATAGCCAAGGGGCCTTGTGGGAGTCAGTGGATGGAAAATTACTAAGATGAAACACTAGAAGGTATAGAGGTTTCTGGCTAATTGATCTAACAGGATTCTTGCTGAAGATCAGATATCACCTGGTAAATGAAGGAAGATGAGACCCCCGATAGATATCAAGAGTGATCCGACAAGAATCGGAGACTCTTGCTAAACTGACACAGCACGATTCTTGTTGAGGTTGTTTTTACAAGCAAGTGTCCATATGGGCCTAGAGAAGTTTCAGGAACCCGATTAAAGTTTGGTCAAACAAAGAATCTTTGTCAGTATCAAAGGGAAATTGGAAAATTCCTGCACAATGGAGGTAAGGAAGAGTATGTCTGGAATACAGAATATCCCTAAGAGTTTCTCTTGCTATCACCCTGCGCTGTGATTAAGATCAATGGAAAACTGCAACAATGCAATCCAAGTAACACTAGCAATGGCCCAGACCCTTCAGAAATGAACTTATGTCCCCCCACCAGGTAAAGATCAATAAGCAGTTAAGAGCCTGCTGAAGCAAAAGGAATATAGAATTTTAGTAGAAAAATGTAGTCATAAATACCAGCTACTACTAAATAACCAGATATAGAAACAAGGAGTATAACTTTCATGAGCAGTTTCTCCTTATACTGTTATGAGTACAGCCGTGTGCATATATACATATCTTTGTTTCCTATCCTCTTATTTACTTATCATGTAACATAAAATATACTAAACTTACATCATTAGTATTTTAGTATTGTTAATTTTACATCATACTATTTGTTCCCAGATATCAAGGAGAATAGTCATTTTTACTCAAGCACAATACCTCCTCTTCTGAGGAAGGGGTAGGTGTGTTTTTGATTGTATGCAGGGTAGTTTTATCATGTCAGGCAGAATTATGACCTTGTTCTTGTCTCTATTTGGAGATTAAGTATGCTTTAAGGTGTCACCTATAGATGTAAAGTTGGCAAGGGGAGATCTGGGATGACGAATTTTATGTGTCAATTTGACTGAGCTAAGGGAAGTGCAGACAGTTCATACATCTTTAATTCTGGGTGTGTCTGTGAGGACGTTTCTGGAAGGGATTGGCATTTGATCCAGTAGACTGAGCAACAAAACCCATCTAATCGAATAGAGGGCCTGAATAGAACAAAAAGGCAAAGAAAGGGCAAATTCCCTCTTTCTCTTCTTGAGCTGGGTGTCCATCTTTCCTTAACCTGAGACATCACAGTTATCAGCCTTCAGACATTGGACTTTCATGAGTGGTCCCCTGGTTCTCAGGTCTTTGGTCTTGGACAAAATTATACGACCCCCTTTCCTGGTTCTGTAGCTGACAGATTGCAGATTGTGGAACTTCTGGACCTCCGTAACTGCATGAGCAAATTCCTAAAAGTAATATCCTGTCATACACACACGTGCGTGCACGTGCACAAACACACACACGCACACACACACACACATACTATTGGTCCTGTGGTCCTGTTTCTTGGAGAAATCTAACATTGTATTTCATTGTGATATTTAGTTGTCCATTTAACAAAAGTGACAATATATCTTTGATAAAGGAGGCAGGAATGTACAGTGGAGAAAGGACAGCCTCTTTAATAAGTGGTGCTGGGAAAACTGGACAGCTACATGTAAAAGTATGAGAATAGATCACTCCCTAACACCATACACAAAAATAAGCTCAAAATGGATTAAAGATCTAAATGTAAGGGCAGAAACTATCAAACTCTTAGAGGAAAACATAGGCAGAACACTCTATGACATAAATCACAAGATCCTTTTTGACCCACCTCCTAGAGAAATGGAAATAAAAATAAACAAATGGGACCTAATGAAATTTCAAAGCTTTTGCACAGCAAAGGAAACCATAAACAAGACCAAAAGACAACCCTCAGAATGGGAGAAACTATTTTCAAATGCAGCAACTGACAAAGGATTAATTTCCAAAATTTACAAGCAGCTCATGCAGCTCAATAACAAAAAAACAAACAACCGAATCCAAAAATGAGCAGAAGACCTAAATAAACATTTCTCCAAAGAAGATATACAGGCTGTCAACAAACACATGAAAGAATGCTCAACATTATTAATCATTAGGGAAATGCAAATCAAAACTACAATGAGATATCATCTCACACCAGTCAGAATGGCCATCATCAAAAAATCTAGAAACAATAAATGCTGGAGAGGGTGTGGAGAAAAGGGAACACTCCTGCACTGCTGGTGGGAATGTGAATTGGTACAGCCACTATGGAGAACAGTATGTAGGTTCCTTAAAAAACTACAAATAAAACTACCATATGACCCAGCAATCCCACTACTAGGCATATACCCTGAGAAAACCATAATTCAAAAAGAGTCATGTACCAAAATATTCATTGCAGCTCTATTTACAATAGCCCGGAGATGGAAACAACCTAAGTGCCCATCATCGGATGAATGGATAAAGATGTGGCACATATATACAATGGAATATTACTCAGCCGTAAAAAGAAATGAAATTGAGCTATTTGTAATGAGGTGGATAGACCTAGAGTCTGTCATACAGAGTGAAGTAAGTCAGAAAGAGGACAAATACCGTATGCTAACACATATATATGGAATTTATGAAAAAAAATGTTATGAAGAACCTAGGGGTAAGACAGGAATAAAGACACAGACCTACTGGAGAATGGACTTGAGGATATGGGGAGGGGGACGGGTGAGCTTTGATAAAGCGAGAGAGAGGCATGAACATATATACACTACAAAACGTAAGGCAAATAGCTAGTGGGAAGCAGCCGCATAGCACAGGGATATCAGCTCGGTGCTTTGTGACCGTCTGGAGGGGTGGGATAGGGAGGGTGGGAGGGAGGAAGATGCAAGAGGGAAGAGATATGGGAACATATGTATATGTATAACTGATTCACTTTGTTATAAAGCAGAAACTAACACACCATTGTAAAGCAATTATACCCCAATAAAGATGTTAAAAAAAAAGTGACAATAAAAGATTTCAAATGTAAATATAAATCTGGATAAAATTTATCTCTTTTAACAATAGTACTCTATTCTCTTAAGAAATCAAGGGTGTGATAAAGGCAACCTGAAACATGGGATATTATTTTGAATAAGCCACATAATCTTTGTTTAAGATTACTCAAAAAGTAATGAAAAAATTTTTACAATCTCCTATTAAAAACAGACCTGTAGTCTAAGAAACTTTGTCACTTTAACAGAGAGAAAATCAAACTCTCAATTTGTATCAATACATTATTGGGCTCATTTAAAAATGAGGCTTATAAACATACACATTTAATTTTAGCTAGCTTTGATCTCACAACATAATATTCCTTTCAAGAACTGTTTGTTAACAGATCCAATTATTTTTAGCCTCTCTGCACCATATAAAATTAAGAAGCCAAAATTATATAAAATTAAGCATATGCTTAATGAATGTTTCAATACCTTATCTTATTTTGAAATTATTTAGATATTAAATGGATATATATTACTTAACTTTGCATAAATGTAAATTTACAAGTTTCCAAATATATTTTGGAAAGTATTTTCAGGAAGACATATTACAAAACACAATTATTATTGAAATAAAGTTTGTCCAAACAATGACTCAATTTTATTTAATTTAAATTTATCATTTGTGTAATCTTAAACATCTACTGCATATAATATTAACTTATTTGACTAGTAAACCCAAGTAGAATAGAAATGTATGCTTGCATTATATTTAATGTTTCCAACTCTGAAGATATATCTGCATTATTAAGTCAACAATATCAAAATAGTCTTATTTACCAAAAACTTAGCCATCCCATGTAAATTTGGACAACCTTTGAGTTGGCTCTTATATTTCTGGGAATTTAGGAGGATTTAATATATAAATGCCTATTTCTTTCTAAACCAATTAGGATAGAATTCCTTTAAGGGATTTTTAGATTAATGAGTTAATACCATCAGGAGATAGGGGAAAAATACACACACACACACACACACACACACACACACACTCACAAAGACACAAGTCGAGACCTTATGGTTTTATTTTTAAAACTTTAGTCATGAGTCAGGCATAAATATAATCATAAAAAACTCGCGAATTTATAGAATTGGTTTCTTTTTTTTTCTCCATTTTATATCTTTTATTGGCAATGAACTTACGGCAAATGGTTTAAAGTTAAACTGTTCAATATGAGGGCTAAAGCTTTTTTACCAATATTTATCTAGGGAATTTTGAGACTTTCTTTGCTTTGATGTGTAATCTTATAGAGGCTGTGTACTACATTTTAGGTAAGAGACTGTGGTGACATCAAGTAGTTCTCTGGATATCTCCAAAGCCTCATCTAAGTGGATAAAATATCTAGTCCGTTTCCAATTAGTCTTTTTGTTTTCTTTTCAGCCCCAGGAAGTTGCTTTTGGGGGTCTCTGAATCATTGAGAGCCCCCAGTGGGGCGGGGGCCTAAAGTTCCAGTGAATATAGAGAATTGAGGAGCTGGAGTTAGAAAGGTCTGGACAGAGTAAACGGAAGTGTGGCAGAGGTAAGTCTTGAAGGAAGATGTGGCAGGATACCAAGGAGCTGAAGGGAAAGTGGAAGATGGTAAAAGGGGGTCATGGGAAGCCAGGCCTTTGAGAAGTCAAAGAAACCATTAAGGTTCCGAATTATCATTAGTAAGTTAATGACACCAGGAGAAGTAGTAGAGAGAGTTAGTGATGTGGTGGCATATTGCCAGCTGGAGTCTGAGACAGGAGATTTGTCAACCAAGAAGTTCCCATTGGATTAAGAGATACACAACACACTATTATATAAAAAATAGATAAACAACAAGGACCTACTACTACTATATAGCATAGAGCACAGGGAACTATATTCAATATCTTGTAATAACCTATGATGGAAAACACTCTGAAAAAGAATATATGTGTACATTCATTGTAACAACATTGTAAATGTTGTTTGTAAACATTGTAAATTAACTATACTTCAATTTTTAAAAAGTTCCCATTAGAGGACCAGGATCAAATAGAGAGAAAAAAGATGCCTTAAAAAGAGCCAGAATTAAATAGCCAATGGCCATTATCAAAAAGACAAGAAATGACAAATGCTGGAGGGGGTGTGGAGAAAAGGGTGCCCTTGTGCCCTGTTGGTGGCAATGTAAATTGGCTATGGAGAACATATGGAGTTTTCCACTATGGAGAACTGTATGGCAGCTCCTCAAAGAAACTAAAAATCTGACTGCCATATGATCTGGCAATTACACTTCTGGGTATTTATCTGAAGAAAATGAAATGAGTATCTCAAAAAAAAAAAAAAACTCTGCACCCCCATATTCACCACAGCATTATTTACGATGTCCAAGACACAGAAACAACCTAAGTATCCACTGTCAGATAAACAGATAAGGAAAGTGTGAGATATAGATATACATACACACAAAGGAATATTATTCAGCCATAAAAATGAGGAAATCCTACCATTTGTGACAACATGGATTGACCTTGAGGACATTATGCTAAGTTAAATAAGTCAGAGAAAGACAAATAATGTATGATGTCACTTTTGGAATACAAAACAAAAGCAAAGGAACTCATAGATCAGAGAAAAAAATGGTGGTTGTCAGAAGTGGATGGTGGGAATGGGTGAAATGAGTGAAAGTAGTCAAAAGGTACAAACTTCCAGTTATAAGATAAATAAGTCCTGGGGATGTAACATACAGCATGATGACTATAGTTAACAATAACTGTCTTGAATATCTGAAAGTGGCTAAGAGAGTAAACCTTAAAAGTTCTCATCACAATAAAAAAATAATTGTAACTACTTGTGGTGATGGATGTTAACAAAGCATGTGATGGTATATATATCTTATTATGCTGTACATATAAGACTAATACAATATTATATGTCAATTATATCTCAGTTTTAAAAAGAGCCAGGGAAATCTTTTTTTTCCTATCACAGGATTCTGGGAATGACCCCTACTCAAAACAAGGAGCCAGCAAGGACTTCCATTCCAGCACACACAGTAAGTCTGATACTCTAACCTCACCCCAGAGAGTGTGAGTGTACTCAGAATTGTCAGAATCAAAACCATGATTCAACAGACATCTGTCTGGAGCACTGGGTCAGGAGCTGGACTCACCACCAGATACCGAAACAGGCAAGAGGAATGGAGATCAAAGGTTTCTACAGAGATAAGAGGTCTGTCATGTTGGACCATCTAGTGGTGCCTCTGATCCAGATTCCAGCCATGGAGCCAGATTAGCTGTCAAAGATAAACAAACCTGACTCCAGTTAAAGGGAGAAGCACAGATTTTCGTCAGAAGCATACTGTTGTCACAGGGAAAAGGCGCAGTGTGAACTGAACTCCACTTCTGTTTGCTCGGAGGTGACTGAGCATTTTCAAGGGAGAACAAGGGAAAAGGGAGAGTGGGTGCAGGGAGGGGGCACTCAGTAGAGTCAGGAAAATGGAGAGTTACAGAAAGTGGGGAAGGAGTGCTGTTCCCTGTAACCCATCTGAGTTTTTTAACCAGCACTTATCAAACTTAGGCTCTCACAGAGATAGGGGCCTATCTCCAGGAGTGGGATGCAACAAACAGTAAATTCCTTTAGCTGAGTTTTCTCAGACCAGCACTTTAATGGGAGTGGGAAGGGTCCAGGGTTAACCTGGAGAGGCAGCCTGGGCTGTTAGAAACCGTTTTTTTTTCAAGTCTTTATAGGCCTAGGCTGAGGCTTAGTCTAGAGGAGAGCTCAGAGGGGCCTGGCTAGAGTTCTGTCAGAGAGAATCTTTGTTAGCAATATGCCAACAAAGAAGGGTGTGGGGGGAGGGACTGAGGAAGGGCGGGAGGAAGGAAGAAAAAAACCTGAAACTGAGAATGATTAAACAAAGCTAAAGTAAATACTGTTTACCCTTGATAGACAAAGTATTAATAATCTACCAGTATTAGATTTCGCGAACTATTGCTACATCGCCCCATCAAAGAGCTGATGAAAAGAACGCAGCCGGGAAACGCTCTGCAAGAAAATCACAAGGCTTGTGTCTGGAAATCAAAGAGCCTCTAAGAGAACAGACGCACAGCGCGATCCAGGAGCCAGTGAGAAGGGGCCTGTAAAAGCCCGTCCACCGCCAGACTGGGGCACCTGCGCGTCCCCTGCCAACCTCACCTGTCTCGGTCCCAGTTAGGTCCCTCCAGTGCGCGGCTGTGGACCAGCTTCGGCCTCAGTTTCCTGTCAAGGCTGCTCTCGGGTCCCGCGTGTGGACGCCAGATGGCGCTGTGAGCGGTCAGCTCCGAACCTTAGAACCAATGCATCCATCCCGCTTACACGCAAAATGACCTAGGGGACAGCAGCCTGCACTCGGGTGGGTCGGGGAGGGCGTGAGGGTGGAGACAGACAGGTGAACAGGGCACTCAAGGTCCCTGCCGGTCCGTGAAACTGAGAACTCACTCTCTCCCCTCCACTCTTGCTCCTCTTCAGGCTCAGAACCCCTCCTGGTAACATCCAGGGGTCTCCCCAGGGGACAGGGACCATCCACATTTCTTATGATTGCCTTTCCTACAGGCAGACTTCATGGGCCTGGGGTAACTGTCGAGGAACAAGACCCAGACCTTCAAAATTCCTCAACACGCAGGTGTTCCTCAGTGGGCTGCACCTGCCTCACTTCCTGACCTTCCTCCCTCTCTCACCTGCCCGGTCCCACCAAGCTATGCCTTTCCTGCCCCTGACATCTTCACAAGTAACTGTGCCCAGTGTGCCCTCAGATGCATTGGCCTCCTTACCTGCCCTTGCCTGTGGCAAAGACACAGTTTTTTTCTCTCTCCTCCCTGCCCCCAGTGTGCCTCACTGCTCCTCACAAGAGCACTTCCTCAGATGTGCTCTCCTAGACGCCTTCCTGTGCATCCCATTCCAGGTCTGATTCCTGGCCTCGGATTTCCCAAGCACAGCTCACTACCCACAGTTTAGTTTTCTGAATCCCCACTGGAATGAAATCTCAGAGAACAGGGAATTTATCTGTTAATCCCCCAAGACCCCCTCACATGTAGTGGACACAAAGTGACAGAGAAGAGTCTCATTTCATTGAAATTCAAAACCAAATAAGCCTATTTCAGTCTCACATCTCTCACCTCTAGTCTTGCTGCATTCTCTATAACATAGCCCCAGTTTCTGCAAGTATGAACAGGATTTGAATCTGAGTATGCTCCCTGGGGAGTCAGCACTGCAGGGTGAGATTCCTGCTCCTTCCCAAGCCACCACCCTATTAATAAATCACTGTGACACACAGGGCTCCTTTTCACCCCCTTTACACCCATTCTTTCTTTCTGGGTGGAGAATCTCACCTTGCTGAATCCAAGTTAACTATACATTCTCCAAGAACCAGATCAGAAATTGGCGCTCCTTTTATAAACCATTACAAACATCAATTTTGTTTCATTCATTTTGATATGCACATCTTCTTACATTTTCCATCCTAGAGGGAAAAAAAACTATATAATTAATGGTATCTGACAGAGCATACTGTCATTTCATATACACACATAAACTTGTCTGAAAACCTTCTGTTGACATTTTCTGGTAAGATCACCAGCATAACGTTTAGCAGAGCTGGTTCCAGTGTCTTGGAGGGAAGTCTTACAGAGAAAGAAGGCATGTTTTTCATTAAGAAATGTCACATTACCATCTCAGGTAACAATATTACATGGAACATCATGGATATTGATAGTTCTGAGTTTAAACTTGATTCTGAAGATTTGGATGCAGACTGTGAAGATACTTATGGGACCCTAACTAATTAGTTTCTTTTGTATATATAAATAAGTATAATAGGATATTTATATATCTTATATATAGATAAGTATTAGGACTCATTTCTGTATAATTTGCAAAGGATTCTTTCAACAAGTACAAGCTAAGGATTATAAGCATTAAGCTATAATGCAATTCGGCACTTTTCTTTCATTAAGCTGCATCTTAAATTGATGATTCTTTGATTTGATGACATATGCTAAGTCCCATCCTTTTGCACTCAAAGGGAAACAGTGGAAATTCTAACTTTGACATTCCTCTTTGTATTACAACTGCCTCTTTGTATTACAACTTTGTATTACAACAACAACTCTTTGTATTACAACTGTCTTATTTTGTGGATTTTATTTGAATTATTTTTTACCTAAATACTATCAATAACAAACCTAAAGTTTGGTGTACAAAAATCTTTCAGTCAAGGTTTGCAGAAGAATCATAAAATTTGGGGGAAATTAATTTTAAAAAGATGGAAAATTCTAAGGAGCTTCTACCTGAAATCTTGGAATATGTTAGCATGTTGTGGGTGACTGTGCTCCTGAGTACTCAACACAATGGAAAGAACATGGCCACTTAAGCACTCCATGAAGGAAAATAACAAAGGGTAATGGCTCCTAAAACTTCCAAGTACTGGAAAATGTTAAATTAGAATCCCAGGGAAAACTGTTTAATATATCAATACCAATTTTGACTAGATCAGGTGAAGCAGGAACACATTATCATTCTTGGTGATAACAAAATTTCATAAATTTCAATAATTCATATTAAGAAAATTACATAAAAGTAGGAAAATGATTATAATCTTTTAGTCTTTTATGAAGGAGTGAAATAGATAATTATTCTAGTAATGCTTCAAACACCAAAAGCCTATTCTTGTGCCACAAACTTGGTGATAAATGTGATTTAAATCTTGAATTCATAGATTGTTGAATCTGAGCTACCGCATCAGCTCTACCCACATTAAAACAATTGTTTCGGGCTTCCCTGGTGGCACAGTGGTTGAGAGTCTGCCTGCCCATGCAGGGGACACGGGTTCATGCCCCGGTCCGGGAAGATCCCACATGCCGTGGAGCGGCTGGGCCTGTGAGCCATGGCCGCTGAGCCTGCGCGTCTGGAGCCTGTGCTCCGCAATGGGAGAAGCCACAACAGTGAGAGGCCCACGTACCACAAAAAACAAAACAAAACAAAAAACCCCGAAAAAAACCCACAATTTTTCTATAATCATTATATGTATGCATATATATATGCATATGTATATACGTATATTTTAAAATAGTTCCCGACTCTGCTGTAGGACATAGCGACAAAGTTGTGACCAAAAAAGAATTACCTGTAGTCGAATCTGTTCTAATACATATTCAGTGTCTACTGTTTTTCCAGGTGCTTGTGCATAGCTGTGTAAATCCTCTACTCTTGGTGTTTCTGTCGAAAAATGTGTCCACTCAGAGATAAGTCAGACAGAGAATGACAAATACTGATGATACCACTTGTATGTGGAATCTTAAAAAAAAGCAGAACTCATAGAAACAGAGAGTAGAGTAGTGCTTCCCAGGTGCTGGAGGGTGGGGGGAATAGGGAGGTGTTGGTCAAAGGACACAAACTTTAAGAAGATGAATAAGTTCTGAGGATATAATATGCAACACAGTGATTAACAATACTGTATTGTATACTTAAAAGTTGCTACGAAACTAGATCTTAAATGTTCTCACAACGAAAAAGAAATGATAATTATGTGATGTGATGGAGGTGTTAACTAAAACTATGATTATAATCATACTGCAGTCTATAAATATATTAAGTCAACAGTTGTACTCCTTAAGCTTATGCAGTGTGATATTTCGATTATATCTCAATTAAAAATTAAGATTAATTTTACACCCCCCTCTACAAACTGTTTGGAAGTAAGTTTGAAAGAGATGCTCCTGTGCCTCTTAAATCCACAGTCAGCCAAAGTCAGGCACCAAGTTGCAGGCATATCCTCTGTGCTTCCTGGCACCAAACAGGACTCTAAGCAGACCTGCAGGAGTTTCTGTAATTGCTTCTTTGCCCTCTTCCAATTTTACTAAGGATGCACCCAGAGTTCTGTGGGCCATTAAAACCTACCTAGACCATTCCTCCTCCCAATGGAATGGAGCATGGCCTTTATGAGGTACAAATTTCCTCGATTCAAGGTCAGGGTGAAAACACTGTTTTTGCTGCCAACATCTTGACTTTTTGTCCTCGATAAGCTGAGGTCTCGTTTTTATCTTAGAGGATTCTGGCCTCCCAGTAAGCACCATATGGGACATTCTTTTCTGTGTTTAGAGTCTACCAAAGGAGATTCTTGCCTATGGTTCAATGCAAGCCCTAACTACAGGATCTATTATAGTATGTGGACTGACCCTCAGGGTCAGAGCCAAAGTTAGAGTTAACATAAAACCTCAGTATGTGCCCATGGAATGCATCCAGGGATCAAAGGAGAAGGTAAACCAGAGAAAAGACTTTTAAAGGGCCAGTAGCCATCTCAAGTGCTTTGGGATGGCAATGATACTTAACGCTTAAAAGTGGGTTTGGGGGCTTCCCTGGTGGCGCAGTTGTTGAGAGTCCGCCTGCCAATTCAGGGGACACGGGTTCGTGCCCCGGTCCGGGAAAATCCCACATGCGGTGGAGTGGCTAGGCCTGTGAGCCCTGGCCACTGAGCCTGCACGTCAGGAGCCTGTGCCCCACAACGGGAGAGGCCACAACAGTGAGAGGCCCACGTACCACAAAAAAAAAAAAAAAAAAAAAAAAAGTGGGTTTGATGATTTGATTGTGTCACTTCATATTTCTGTCCTGCAAGTTAGGGCAGGGTCCCCAGCAAGAGATGTGGCCACATGTGGTCTCAGTTTAATCGTCTCTAACATGTAGAAAATAATTGTACTGTAGGGATATTTTGAGATCGAAAACAATAAATGCGTGTGAGAAATAACTAAAATTATTGCTAACATTCACAGAGCTCCTTTTAGGTATCCAATCTGTTCAAAGCTGTTCTTATAAACTCTGTCAGGGTACAGTTAATGTGTGCCATGGCTTTGACTGAACATCACTGGCTGTCTCTTGAAGAAAACACTAAACCCCTTTATGGAAGCCACAATTCAACTTTCAGGAATGAGAGTGGGGCAGGGCCAATTCTTACCTTGATAAGTTACCCCACATGACTGACACCCATGTGTGCATTTGACTGGAATCCCAATTCCCTTCATCAAAGCACCCTCCAGAATTGGAGTAAGAGGATAAACGCTAGCCACCGAGGAGGCAGAAATGGAAATCAGATGGATGCAGGGTCCATGAAGACATTCTTAAGCTTCCTGAGAGTCCTGGCCTGCTTGCCCTGGGATTTTACCATGCATATGAAAAATAAACTCATTGCTTCTGTATGCACCTGTAGTAAGGTATTATTTATACCTTGATACTTAAAGCATAACCATGTAATACCTGGGCAACACTCTTAAAGCAATAATCCACAAGAAGTATCCTCAAAGTATTTCCCCATCATTGTCTCCTCTCCTCAGCCTCCGCTCTCTCCTCTGGTTACTTGTCCACCTGTGGATGAGGTGGGGAACTGACCCAATGTTGCAGACAGGTGAAAGAGGCTCAGGTAAGAAAAACAGAGGGTAAAAAAATAGCTAATAAAAGCAAAATGGTTAAATTATTCAAAAGTTATAAATCAGGTAATACATGTTTTATAATTATGAAAATGTTTCTGAGTCTATCTAGTAAAATGAGTCAAAGATAATTATGCCATATTGTGCTATTAGAAGATTTAAAAAGCAATTTGGCAGTATCTAGTAATATTTTAAAAGAACATCTCTGACCCTCTACCCTCTATTAATTTGCTCTACAAAAATATAAACCCATATATATATGGGTTTAGTTATATGTCTAGGGTTGTTTATTTCAACATTGTTTTTTACAGCAAAATACAATAACAACAACAATAAACAAACAAAAACATAAATATTGAAATATCAAGGAAAAAATAGTAAACTGGAAAGTCATTGTGGTCCACCGATAAAATGAAATATATGGAAACATTTATGAGAACAAAATTTAAAAGCATCCAAAAGTTGTCTACACAATTAGGGGCTACAGAACCTCATGGAACGTATATCCCAGCACAGTGGTGAGGAAGGATGGGCTTTGTGTCATGACCTTAGCACTCTTGTTTCTGTGAATTTGCACCCAACCCTTCCTTTCCTCTTTGTACACGTTGTATACTATGTAATGCATACATTTACCATGAATATTAATTAAATAATGAAAGACAGTTATAATCAGTACCTGGAATACACAAAGTTCTTGACAAATACTAGCAGTAATTAATGTTATTACAATTGTTCAGTATATATCTGTACAATATACCTGTGGTGTATATCTATACAGTCATGAGAAAGAAGGAAATCCTGCCACTTGCAACAACATGGATAAAACTTGAAGGAATATATATGTATATGTATATAGGTACATATGCTTATATTTATACACCATATATATATATATATATATATATATATATATATATATATATCGGAGATAGATAGATGTCTTCCTCTTCATATAAAGACACCAATACTAATTCCATCATGAAGGTCTCATCCTCAAGACCTAATCTAAACCTAGTTACCTCCCAAATGTCCCACCTTCAAGTACCATTACATTGGGCGATAGGGCTTCAATGTATGTTTTGGGGGGCGGACACAACCATTCAGTGCATAACAATATACTTTACCATGACTTTTTATACACCATGACTTTTTATACTTTTCAAGGCAATGGAAAGCACTTCTTGACTGCTGTATCTGAGGCAGCAGGATCTTCTTCTGCTCAGAACATCTGTGTATCCTCCACACAGAGAAGAACAGATACCATGTGGGTGGCTCAATATTTCAGTTTGCAAAAGCGAGTGAATTGCTGCATCAACCTTCCTTTCCTTATTCAAATCAGAGACACAAGTATACAAAACATGGTTTGGTCTTTTTGCAGATTAAAGTTCTTTAGTAGCACCCTGATTTAATGAATCCTGCCTATTGATTTATCCCAATCTCTTTGCTTATTCTATTCACAAATCCATAAATATGACATACAACTTCTTTGCAATTCACCAACATATGTGATCCCTTGTTAGCTTAGGTATGTGTGCCTTTGTGTGGGTGGTCAAGGAGTTTTAAGGAAATCCCAATTTCCTTGCCTATAATGAACATCCAAAATTAAGTGTTTAGTGATAACTAGTAGTCTGATGAACAATAATGCATATTGTTCTCTGAGTGTGTGGCTTTTTTTATTCTTAGCCCACTCATCACTCTAGATAGAAAAATAAGAGGTCAGGGAAAAGTAACCAATATTTATTTAGCCTGTAGTTTGCTTCATTAACATGAAGAAGAAATTAAACACTGTCTCTCTAACCGTTTCCTAAAGCAGACCTTCTACATCATTGATGTTTTAAAACATTTCAGGGCTCAATATTTATGAATTTCAGAGGTTTATGGTATTTTGTTTTGTTTTGTTTTAGCATGAGGGAAAGACAATTACAAAGTATCACTTAAATTGACTAACTTTGTGCAATATCCCGAATCCAGGAGAGGGAATACATACTGGGTGAATCCTAGGAAATCCAGGTCTTCCTGGGAAGCAAGGACTCTGGGTTGCAGATGTGGAGAAGACCCTCTGTCTAAACCCTGGTCTCTATATCATGTTTAATAACCATGCAGTACACCAGGATAAAACACTCAGATAAATAACAAACAACAGACCTAAAGGTCTTCCCTCCACCATATCTCTTGGGGCCTCAGGTTCATGAAGCTGTGTTCTGAATAGGTACCTGTTTCTAGGCTTTTCCATGAAGGAGAGAGAGTGAGACAGGAGGACAGCTTTGTCAACTACAACAAATATCCACAATAGACCCATCATGCTAATGGGTCTGAGAAAACTGTGCAGATTTAAGGAGTTTATCCATCAACATGATGCAGAGCATTGTCTCTGCATTTAGAAAGATGGGTTTCAGTGTTCTGACTATACCTCTTAAGGTCTTTATGAGCCTGCGCCAGTTATTCTAAGAAGTATATGCTTAATGACCTCACTTCTTTAATGGGTAAAATAATAGTACATGATGTAAATTAAAGAAAAGCCTTAAAAGCAGAGTTCTGAAACACACTATCACAACAGAGTTTGGGCTACAATCATTGTCTGTACCATTATTATTATCACATGTGTATTTACATAAACATAAACACGTGCATACATGCACACACACACATGCTCATGCATAGTTATACCCTCAGACAAAGACTCCACATACTTTTTTAAAAGCAGAGTACATTTTTATAAAAGAAACACACTACAATTTTTGTAGTGGTCACCATGGAAAAGTGAAATCTGAAGAGAATTGGGATATATGCAGATTTTCACTGTCTACACTTGAGACTTCTACAATTCATAACATGAAATGAAAATCAATGAAACAAAATATATATTCGTGCATCTATGAGTAAGTTGTTAAAATTTTAAGTATTATAGAAGTAAATCAGAAAATATTTCTAAATTTGATTCCTGATATTCTATGTCTTTTTGATTATATTCTGCTTGTTCCTTCTTTTCTACACTTTTCCTACACATTTATAAAAATTCAAGGAATTCCAGCTACCTTCCAAAAACAATGAAAGAAAACATATATTATGTCCTGTGTGATTTGGAGAACTGATTAGAGAGAAGAAAAATTACATTTTTGAAGACCATATAGTAATCACAATAATAGTCAAATTTATAGGGTATTGATGAATAGGCTTCAGGAGTACCTTAGTGAGACTACTAGCCTGATCAGTGACAACACTGCCAGGACGCTGGGGTAGGAACAACTCCAAAGGCATGTGGAGGAATAGAACACCTAACTGTCACTGTCAGTCTGGGGGAAGAGAAGGAAAAAAAGGGCAAGGAGCACATATAAGGGGCTCAATGAGAAGATGTTACACTTTGCTAATCAACTGACTAGTGTGGAATAGCCCAGTCAGGCACAAATATATGCTCAGGAAGTTCTGAATTTTAAATTTAGCTCCATAAAAACTGACCTTGCAGTGCAAAGGGTCTGTTTTACAACTGGTTTAAACACATCCATTATATTTATTTCAAAATTTTGCTGGATCAAACAACACATTTTAAGTTTAGAATAAAGAAAGCCATATCATGTAAAATTCATGGAAATCTAAAACATAACATGAGACTCAGAGCAAGGTTCCCTGCCCATCTTGATACCCTCTAGGTGTACTGCAGTGGAAAATTATAGAAATCCTAAAACAGGAAACACTTACTAAAATCTGTATTTCATATTAAAAGTGGCACTCTAACTAAAAAGTGATACTCAACATTATTTAATTGATAACTATTTGAAAATTCGCTAAGAATACAAATAGATTTAAACAAAATTGAAAGGCATAAATACTAAAATGACGAACTTGGGTTTCACATAATGTTTTATGAGAAGTATGAATCTGTAAACGTAAGTTAAATGTTCTTTTGGCCAAAATTAAAAATGTGGAACAAGTCTCCTTCAGGGTTGCTTTCGCAGGTAGATGGGGTAAACACACTTCACCCTGTCTCTCCCACTGAATGTGGCTATAAAAATTTAGTAAACTGTATGGAACAGCTCTTTGAAGATGCTGAAAGTAAATAGTAATGGGGGATCAAGGAAGAACACTGTATTGTGAAGTATTTCTAAATTGATGATGAGTTTTCTTTTTTTTTCCCTTTTGTGTTATCTCCTGGCATGAACTTAACACATCTAGAAACCTAGAACTGAGCACTGCAGTGAAGATAGAGAGCTGCAGGAGAAGCTCTCTATTTCTAGTCTGAGGATTGAAAAGGGAACTCCTAATATTCAGAGAGTGCTCCCCTCCCTCTTTTTTTCTCCAATCTCTCCTTCCCAAACCCTGAGGCTGCCCTGTTGTCATGGTGACAGTGGCAGCTAAGGGAGCTCATAACAAAAAAAAACTAAGATTAGGGGGGCATTCCTCTCCTTGGGAATAGCTGCAGTTCCAAGACTGTGGAGCCAACCATCACTATATTTATTCTCTCTCTCTCTGGCCTCTGACCACTTCTATTCAAACATGGTCAAAATCATGGCCAGAGGACTGAAAAGGGAGTCAACAGGAGGCAAATAGTACTGGAAGTTTGTGGAGAGGGAGGAGCTTGGGAAGGGGACTCCCTGAAGTCCTTTAAGAATTCACAGGCTCAAACACATGGAGGCTAAACAATACACTACTTAATAACGAAGTGATCACTGAAGAAATCAAAGAGGAAATAAAAAAATACCTAGAAAAAAATGACAATGGAGGGGCTTCCCTGGTGGCACAGTGGTTGAGAGTCCGCCTGCCGATGCAGGGGACACGGGTTCGTGCCCTGGTCCAGGAAGATCCCACATGCCGTGGAGCGGCTGGGCCCGTGAGCCATGGCCGCTGAGCCTGCACGTCCGGAGCCTGTGCTCCACAACGGGAGAGGCCACAACATTGAGAGGCCTGCGTACCGCAAAAAAAAAAAAAAAATGACAATGGAGACACGACGACCCAAAACCTATGGGATGCAGCAAAAGCAGTTCTAAGAGGGAATTTTATAGCAATACAATCCTACCTTAAGAAACAGGAAACATCTTGAATAAACAACTAAACCTTGCACCTAAAGCAATTAGAGAAAGAAGAACAAAACAACCCCAAAGTTAGCAGAAGGAAAGAAATCATAAAAATCAGATCAGAAATAAATGAAAAAGAAATGAAGGAAATGATAGCAAAGATCAATAAAACTAAAAGCTGGTTCTTTGAGAAGATAAACAAAATTGATAAACCATTAGCCACACTCATCAAGAAAAAAAGGGAGAAGAATCAAATAAATAGAATTAGAAAAAAAGAAGGAGAAGTAACAACTGACACGGCAGAAATACAAAAGATCATGAGAGATTACTACAAGGAACTCTATGCCAATAAAATGGACAACCTGGAAGAAATGGACAACTTCTTAGAAATGCACAACCTGCCACAACTGAATCAGGAAGAAATAGAAAATATGAACACACCAATCACAAGCACTGAATTTGAAACTGTGATTAAAAATCTTCCAACAAAAAAAAGCCCAGCACCAGATGGCTTCACAGATGAATTCTATCAAACATTTAGAGAAGAGCTAACACCTATCCTTCTCAAACTCTTCCAAAAAATAGCAGAGGGAGGAAAAATCCCAAACTCATTCTACGAGGCCACCATCACCCTGATACCAAAACCAGACAAGGATGTCACAAAGAAAGAAAACTACAGGCTAATATCACTGATGAATATAGATGGAAATATCCTCAACAAAATACTAGCAAACAGAATCCAACAGCACATTAAAAGGATCATACACCATGATCAACTGGGGTTTATTCCAGGAATGCAAGGATTCTTCAATATATGCAAATCAATCAACGTGATACACCATATTAACAAATTGAAGGAGAAAAACCATATGATCATCTCAATAGATGCAGAGAAAGCTTTCGACAAAATTCAACACCCATTTATGATAAAAGCCCTGCAGAAAGTAGGCATAGAGGGAACTTTCCTCAACATAATAAAGGCCTTATACGACAAACTCACAGCCAACATCGTCCTCAATGGTGAAAAACGGAAAACATTTCCACTAAGATCAGGAACAAGACAAGGTTGCCCACTCTCAACACTCTTATTCAACATAGTTTTGGAAGATTTAGACACAGCAATCAGATAAGAAAAGGAAATAAAAGGAATCCAAATCGGAAAAGAAGAAGTAAAGCTGTCACTCTTTGCAGATGACATGATACAATACATAGAGAATCCTAAAGATGCTACCAGAAATCTACTGCAACAAAAAGAATAAAATATCTAGGAATAAAGCTACCTAAGGAGACAAAAGACCTGTACTCAGAAAATTATAAGACACTGATGAAAGAAATTAAAGATGATACAAATAGATGGAGAGATATACAATGTTCTTGGATTGGAAGAATCCACATTGTGAACATGACTCTATTACCCAAAGCAATCTACAGATTCAATGCAATCCCTATCAAACTTCCACTGGCATTTTTCACAGAACTAGAACAAAAAATTTCACAATTTGAATGGAAACACAAAAGACCCCGAATAGCCAAAGCAACCTTGAGAACAAAAAATGCAGCTGGAGGAATCAGGCTCTCTGACTTCAGACTATACTATAAAGCTACAGTAATCAAGACAGTATGGTATTGGCACAAAAACAGAAAGATAGATCAATGGAACAGGATAGAATGCCCAGAGATAAACCCACGCACATATGGTCACCTTATCTTTGATAAAGGAGGCCTGAATATACAGTGGAGAAAGGACAGCCTCTTCAATAAGTGGTGCTGGGAAAACTGGACAGCTACATGTAAAAGTATGAGATTAGATCACTCCCTAACACCATACACAAAAATAAGCTCAAAATGGATTAAAGACCTAAAGGTAAGGCCAGAAACTATCAAACTCTTAGAGGAAAACATAGGCAGAACACACTATGACATAAATCACAGCAAGATCCTTTTTGACCCACCTCCTAGAGAAATGGAAATAAAAACAAAAATAAACAAATGGGACCTCATGAAACTCCAAAGCTTTTGCGCAGCAAAGGAAACCATAAACAAGACCAAAAGACAACCCTCAGAATGGGAGAAAATATTTGCAAATGCAGCAACTGACAAAGGATTAACCTCCAAAATTTATAAGCAGCTTAATAACAAAAAAACAAACAACCCAATCCAAAAATGGGCAGAAGACCTAAATAGACATTTCTCCAAAGAAGATATACAGACTGCTAACAAACACATGAAAGAATGCTCAACATCATTAATCATTAGAGAAATGCAAATCAAAACTACAATGAGATATCATCTCACACCAGTCAGAATGGCCATCATCAAAAAATCTAGAAACAATAAATGCTGGAGAGGGTGAAAGGGAACACTCTTGCACTGCTGGTGGGAATGTGTATTGGTACAGCCACTATGGAGAACAGTATGGAGGTTCCTTAAAAAACTACAAATAGAACTACCATATGACCCAGCAATCCCACTACTGGGCATATACCCTGAGAAAACCATAATTCAAAAAGAGTCATGTACCAAAATTTTCATTGCACCTCTATTTACAATAGCCCTAGATGGAAACAACCTAAGTGTCCATCATCGGATGAATGGATAAAGAAGATGTGGCACATACATACAATGGAATATTACTCAGCCATAAAAAGAAATGAAATTGAGCTATTTGTAATGAGGTGGATGGACCTAGAGTCTGTCATACAGAGTGAAGTAAGTCAGAAAGAGAAAGACAAATACCATATGCTAACACATGTATATGGAATTTAAGAAAAAAAATGTCATGAAGAAACTAGGGGTAAGACAGGAATAAAGACACAGACCTACTAGATAATGGACTTGAGGATATGGGGAGGGGGAAGTGTAAGCTGTGACAAAGCGAGAGAGTAGCATGGACATACGTACACTACCAAACGTAAAATAGATAGCTAGTGGGAAGCAGACGCATAGCACAGGGAGATCAGCTCGGTGCTTTGTGGTCGCCTGGAGGGGTGGGATAGGGAGGGTGGGAGGGAGGAAGATGCAAGAGGGAAGAGATATGGGAACATATGTATATGTATAACTGATTCATTTTGTTATAAAGCATAATCTAACACACCATTGTAAAGGAATTATACTCCAATAAAGATGTAAAAAAAAAACAAAAATGAATTAACAGACTCCGTGGCCCCCTCTAACTGCTCTAGTGTTGGTCTCATTCTAATTAGTATGCCGAGTAACTGAACTGCCCAGCTCAGGGCTGAACTGTGGGTAATGTAAAGGCCAGATAGTAAATATTTTTGTCTTCATGGGCTATACTTTTTCTCTCAAAAATGACTGAAATTTGCCATTGAAGAATGAAGGCAGCCATAAACAATTAAATTAATGGGCATAGCTGTTCCAATAAAATTTTATCTACAAAAACAAGTTTTAGTTCTTAGGCCATAAGTCAACAGAAATATGTGACAGTGTTCACCCCAATCAAGGGTGAATAACATGGTGTCTGCAGACAGAAGAATGGTTTGGTATTCTCACTCCCCCAATAATTGTTTCTTTTAAATTGAAAATGCATTCTACCTTTGTTTTCTCATCTATACAAAGGTTAAATAATGGAACAAACTCCACCTATATTTTCTGTGCATTAATTTCAGAACAGTGTGTGACACAATAGCACTTCTGAATAGGTATTAGCTTATAATAATATTATCTTTATATATTGTGTATAATATATTTAAACACAGAGAAACATAGTTTAATGTATTTTATAAACATATGTTTTAAAAAGGACACTGAAGTCTTAATAGTGGTAGTGCACTGCAATGATCGATTTCTGGAATCAGGGGTATAAGGCGGAATTTCCTTAATTGTAAAAAAAATTACATTTTCTTCCTTTACACTTTATTTTTTGTTACTGACAAAGATTCTTTGTTTGCCCAAACCCAGGCTCCTGAATCTTTTCCTAGGCCCATTTGTGCACTTGCTCATAAAATCTAGTTTTAGCAAGAGGCCTGCTAAGTTACTTTAGCCAGAACCTCTCACCCTGGATATCCAATCATCCTCAATGTCTAATCAGGTTCTGCATCCTTCACCATCCCCTAGTTTGTGTCTAATGAGCCTGGCTTATCTTCAGAAAGAATCCTTTTAGTTAGGTTGATTTAGCCAGAACCCCTCTTATCCCTAATACTTCCCCTTAGTAATTTTTTATCCATTGATCTCCCACTCTACTCCTTGGCTATAAATTCCCACTTGCCTATGATAGTTTCAGAGTTGAGCCTAACCTCTCTCCCCTACCGTAAAATCCCATTGCAGTGGCCCCTATACTTATGATAATGAAACTCTGTCTTACCATCTTTAACAAGCATCACTGAATATGTTTTCTTTTACATTACCATTAGCACATATTCCTCTTTCAAAACAAACAATAGAATTATCAACAGTTTTCTCTAACATTACCATCAGCGTGTATTTCTCTTTCAAAAAATCAATAGGATAGTCAACACAGCAAAAACCAATAAAGATTACAGAACAATAATAGAATCAACTAATAAAATATAGCAGACCATAGGGTCGTTATGTTGGGATCCCCTCCCTTTCCCTAATCGTCTCTAATATTACTTAAACATTCCATCATAAATCACAAAATGGAGGCGAATCAAAATAATTAACAACAAAAATAAATTATACATGACTTCTAAGGTTGTATAAACTACAGTGTTGTTTACCATGAGCAAGGTGCTAATTAAGCTGTAAGGTCAGAAATTAGGTTCCTTGGTCAAATCATACATTTGTAAGTAAACCTTTGCTGGAATACAACCATGATCATTCATTTATGTTGGTCTATGGCTGCTTTCATGCTACAACTACAGAGGTAAATAACTGTCAGAGAGACCATTTGGTCCTCCAAGCTTAGAATACTTAATATATGGACCTTTACAGAAAAAAAATAATAAATGCTGACCTCTGAATTACAGAGTTTGAGGAATATTTTCTAAGAAAAAAGAAAAAAAAAGTCACATCTGGGAGAATAACATAGGTGAACCAGAGGCAGTGTCAACTGAAAAAACAATCTGGGAAATGAATGATTAGTTATTAGGTGATAACTAGAGTAATGGAATAAGTCAGGATACACAGAAAAGCAAAGTCCAGTAGCTATTTTAAAAGTTGTGAAACTTTTTCCAACTTTGCACAGAAATGTTTTAAATAATTTTAAAAGGATTTTATAATATTAATATTGAGACTTTCGGGGAAAACATTGAGGCTTTGAAGCCCTTAAATATTCTCTCATATTAAAGGTATTTTGTTGGAAAATTAGGAAAAACATTAGTGAGACAATAGAGAATCTTAAGGACAATATCGAAATTATTAAAGTAGTATACTATTTTAAAGAAAAGATTATCACGTTCAGCATTATTGAAAAATATTTAAAATTTCACATGAATACAATAAGCAAAACAAAAAGGTTAATATTTTAAAAGGAAGGGTATAAAAGTATGCTTTTAGGCAATGTTTATATGACGAAAGAAAAGGGAAGAGCTGGCTGGGGAAACATCACAGTACGTATTTTTCTTGGAAAAAATAAAAAGAGGTTGATACAAAGTTACAGAGTAAAACCCATAATAATGATACGAAGCCTAGAGAGGAGAACTTTTACGGGAAGCTTACTCCCACGCTTTGTTCATCTTTGCGGCGCAAACGACCAACGGGAAATTCCCAGAGGGCGCCTTAAAGCTGACGGACCCGGAGGAGAGTGCGGAAAGGGAAGCCCGGAGGGGAAGCGGCGCTGCACCAGCTTCCGCCCCGCCCACGCCGTGCAGCCGCGTAAAATATCCGCTCCCTGGGTCGCGCGCTAGCGGACGAGCCATGTGACCTGCCCACAAAGCACTGCGAACGAGCCGGTGGCGCCGTACAATGGCGCATTTCCGGCTGGCTGTCGTGCTGGGCCGGAAGCGGGGATAGCGGTCGGTGCCGCTTGGGTCGGACCGGCGGGGAAGCAAGTGTGTGGCTCTACCGGCGGCCTCGAATAAATACATCAGGCCTCTCTATGAGATTGGGAAACGTTTTAAAGAATAATGACCTATTAAGCATTTAGCCTATGAAAATTACACTCATGAACTATGAAAACTGAACCGGAAAAGGATGTGTTTGTAAACACACAGATACACAGTTCCGCAGGCATGACCGTGATGCAATGCAACGTCAACTGAATTGGTTTTATAACCAAATGTGAACTATATATGTGTCCACGGCAACAAGTCCCTGTACATCCATATTTGTAAATGAAATCAGTCTAATAGGATTCACACCAACCTTTACCCCATAGGTTACACGTAGAAGAGGTGATGCGGAAATTGGCCAGGCTTCCCTATTTCTTTACCGGGAATAATAATGAATCACCTCCCCACCCCGAAATTATACATTATGTTACACTTCTGCAATATATATATTTTAAAAATACTGCTCAAAAGAACACAGGCATTTCTGGTGCCTGTATCCTTTTTTTTATTATTATTTTTTATCTTTTCATTCAGCTTGCCATTGGCCTCCCATTTTTGTTGATGCTAGATGGCGCTGTGAGCCCAGGGGGTCCCTGATTCCCGCCAAACAGGCCAGCTCGTACTCCTGAAACATGAGAAGGCGAGTTTAAGGCTTGAAAGTAACCTGTGTTTGGAGCTGAGTTGCCTCCAGAGGAGCGGTCCTGACCTGACTCTGCGTCTTTCATGTGGAAGTCTGTAACTCATTTGAAAGAAGGTTGTACCCTGAAAAATACTAACTTTTTCTGTGCCCATTTTCCTTGGACCTTAGGCTCTGTCTCATTTTTCCTACCCCATACCTTTCCCTTGCCTATTACAGAGTCTGAATCTAAAACCCATATTTTTTCTTCAAGTTTAAAGGACTCCCAAATTCTCATTTTACATTTAAACCAGATGCATTCCTGGTAAGCAGACCCAGAGTAGCCTGATGAAACACAAAAAACTACAAAATCAGAACACATTAACATGGAATAAAATCCCTCAAATATCTAGCCCAGGCATATTATTCCAGCGTTTCTCAATTGTACTGAAATTGCTACTTTCCATAAGATATCTCAAATCTTGACTTCTAGACATGCCCTCGTTTCTACCAGAATACAATCCCTTTTTTGTCTTCCCTAGTTCTAATTTACAAGGCTTTCTGCTACTTATTCCTTATGTATTCAATCATAAATTGTTTCTTCTAGGAAATCTCCAATGATGATTTAAATTCAAGTTGCATGCTAAAACATCTTGTGGATTGCAACAGAAAAATGCACATTCCCCACTACAGCACATCTAATCTGAAGTTACATTGCCTATTCAAATCTCTGCTTGACTGATGTCTCAGGTAAAGGAGAAACTTTATCTTTGTTGTTCATTTGTCCATTCCTCACAAATAGCAAAGTACACATCACGTGGTTGCTTCTCAATTTTCTTAGTTTTCAAAAATGAATGGGTCAAAATCAGTTTCCTATATACCAATAAGATATAATTGGATATTGAAGTTAGATATATTTTACAGTAGCATCCAAAACATGGTATACTAAAGAGAAATGTCTGGCAAAATACGTGCAAAATTTGTACTCTGAATATTATAGAGTACTGATGAGGTTAATTAAAGGATATTTAAATAGATGTAGAGATACACCAATTCTATGGACTGGAAGGCTCAATATTTTTAACATTTCAATTCTCACAAATTTATCTAAAACTTTTAGCACGGTCTCCTATCAACATCCCATTATGAATTTTTGCAGAAGTTGACAAGAGGATTCTAAAATTTATGTAGGAAAATAAAGGACTTAGAATAGTCATCCAAATCAGAAGATGAGGAGCAACGTTGGAAGACTCTCACAACTTATTTCAAAGCTTTAATATAAAGCAACATTAACCAACATAGTGTGGTATTGGTGTAAAGATAGACATTTAGATAAATGGAACAGCATAGCATTCAGAAATAAATCTACACATATATGGTCAGTGGATTTTTGACTAATGTGCTAAGGAAATTCAATGGAGAAAGGATAGTATTTGCAACAAATGAGACTAGGACAATTGGGCAGCCATATACCACCACCACCACCATCACCACCACCACCACCACCACCAACAAAAAACCCAAACAGTCCATCCTTGTTTTGCACTACGTACAAAAATTAACTCAGAATTTATCATAGATATAAATATAAAATCTTAACATATAAAACCTCTAAAGAAAACATAGCAAGTAATCTTTGTGAATTTGAGATAAGCAAAGATTTCATATATAGAAAATAAATATTATAAACCACAAAATGGAAAACTGGATAAATTGTTCTTAACCAATATTAAAAATAAATTTTGCTCTTTGAAAGACACTGTTATGAAAATGACGAGATGCCATAGACTTAGAGAAAATATTTTCATTACATAAACTAAAACAAATCTTATATCAAGAATTATATATATATAATTTTAATAATAATAAAACAAGAAACACAATTTTTTAAGTATAAAAAGTGATACTTAACCAAAGAAGAGTTGGCAGGTAAGCCCATGAAATATGCTCAATACCATTGTCATTAGAAAGATGTGAACTGAAATCACCATGAGATACCACTACATATCTACTGGAATAATTTTTAAAAAGTTAAAAATATACTGTGAATATAAAATGCTAGGGAAGCTGTGGAGCAATGGGAATTCTCATAGTTTGCTTTGAAAATGTGAAATGGTATAACCACTTTGGAAAACAGTTTGGCAGTTTCTTGTGAAGCAAACCATACATTTATTATATGATCCAGCAACCTTGCAATTAGGTGTTTTCCCTAGAAAAATGAAGCTATATGTCCACAAAAATGCTGTATCTAAGTGCTTATAGAAACTGTATTTATAATAGCCCAAACCTGGAAACAACCCAAATATCCATCAAGTGGTAAAAAGATGAACAAATTCTAGTACATTTATTCAAGAACATATGATTCAGAATTTAAAAGGAACAAATTACTGACACATGCAAAAATACGAATGACTCTCAAAAGCATTATTCTAAATGGGAAAAACTAGACAGAGAAAAGACTGCATACAGAATGATTTCATTTATATGACCTGGAAAAGTCTAAACAATCCAGATAGATATAATTAATAATTTCCAATGCTGGGTGTAGGATTACTACAAAGGTGCACAACAGAAATTTGAGGGATGGGTGATGAAAAATATTCTTAATTATAACCTTAATTATGCTGGTGGTTACACAGCTATATGTAATTTTTGAAATACATTTAACTGTCTACTGGAAAAGGATGGATTTCAACTTAATAAACCCAACTTAAAAATAAGTGGATTATTGCATCAATCTCCTTATTTTCAATCTTTCCTTCATTAAATTTGTAGCCCCCCCTCAAATGTTAAAATACAATTATCCATTTTTCATAGTAGATTTTTCAATTTACATCTCCTGCATAGAGATGAAATTGTAAGAGTCCTGCCTGCAGGATCAGACTTATCTCTTGTCCCAATGCCCACTGACAGTTCTATGAACAGGTCACTCTTCTTGCCTTTGAACATCTTTACCTCTGGGTAGTAATTTTCTTACTTCTGTAGCCTTAAAATCTATATTTGTACTTGTTATGGACTGAACTGTGTCTCCCCCAAAATCATATGTTGAAGATCTAACCCCCCCACCTCAGAATGTGAATGTGCTTGGGGAAAAGGCCTTTAAAGAGGTGATTATGTTAAAATAAGACCACTAGGTATACCCTAATCCAATTTTACTGGTCCTTATAAGTAAAGAAAATTTGTACACAAAAAGAGACATCAGGGATGCTAACACAAAGTGGAAAGAGGACATGCAAACACACAAAGAAAAAAGACCATGTGAGGACACAGCAAGAATGCAAGTCAAAGGAGAGACCTCAGAAGAAACCAAACCTCCCAACAACTTGATCCTGGCCTTCTAGCCTCCAGAACTGTGAGAAAATAAATTTCTGTTGTTTAGCCACCCAATCTATGGCATTCTATTATGACATCCTTAGCAAACTAATATAACACTCTAATAATTAACTTAGTCAACATCTCACATAAGGAACTTGCCCCCTGAGAACTCAGGTCGTTCTTAAATACTTTTCCCTTGGATTAATAAAATTCTCTGAGCTTAGGTTCTGCTTTTCTCTTCCCCATTATAATTTTTTAATTGTAAATCTTTCTCAGTGGTTCTGCCCCCATTTAATAGTCTTCATTTTAAAAGAGTCAATGATTAGCAAATAGGCAGGAAGAGTATAAACAGTCATTATAGGTATGACACAAATTTGTGATGGAGAAACGAAGAATAGTCAACGCTGATGGGCTGTGATTTTAAATCTTTGGTAATTCCTAAGCACATCAGAATGCTCCTACGGAGACAAATTCTAGTGGAGGGCAACTTAGCCTCAGGAAGGCCAGAAACAACAGTAACAAGGATAAATATTCAACTTGTAAGTAAGTAAAACATTTAAAATAACAAGCTCCATTTTGCTTCTATGAAAATAAGATAATTTAAAATTTTTATTACTCATTTTATTAAAGGTTTGAGTGAAACATGAAAATGCTGGAACCAGTAATGCTATTTTGGAAAGCCTAAATTAATATATTCATATATAAGAAGAAGAATAGCATACTTGTACGTGTTACTTGTGACTTTTACACAGAAACTGAAACAGAGTTTTAATTGATGCTTTCAATATAAATAACCTATTTTCACACTGCATATGTGGCAACATATGAAAATGAAAATTGTAGTTATTAATGATGGATTTTCTGTCTGAGCTATAAGCTCTATTATTTATACTCAAATCAATGTATTTCATCTATGTATTAATTCAACATCTAGGTATTTTCACCAGTGAGGTCAGAGGAAATATCCTAGGCTCTGCGGATATATAAGTAAAAGGTCAAGTAGAATTCAATATCTCCAAATGGCTTGTATTCTAGTTTTTTTTAAATTTATTTTTTTGATGTGGACTATTTTTAAAGTCTTTATTGAATTTGTTACAATATTGCTTCTGTTTTATGTCTTGGATTTTTGGCCACAAGTCATGCCAGATCTTAGCTGCCCGACCAAGGATCAAATCTGCACTCTCTGCATTGGAAGGTGAAGTCTTAACCACTGGACCGCCAAGGAAATCCCTACATTCTAGTTCTTGTTTTCCAGGTGCTACAAGTACAAAACTCATGAACATGGTGCTCAGAGTCCAACTGGCATCTACTGATAACAGGATATATGGAAATAAAATTTCAAGAATCTGCTCTGCGACCACTTAACACCATGGTGGAGTCAACAGTCAGGAATCATCCCCATCATATCTGCTTTTGTTTTTGGTACATTTTGAGTTTTTCTTGTTACTCATCTGTAGCAAAAGTCTGCAACGTTCTATGTGGTTTTTTTTCACCTAACTACCTGCTTGCTCCACCAAGTTTGACTACTGAACCTAGACTCTTAGTAGCTGAGACTTATCTATCATCTATTGATCAATCTATCTCAATAGGGGGCAATATTATGATAATTCTATATTTAATTTTTGAGGAAATACCTACTTTATTTTCATAGCAGCTGCCCCATTTTATGTTCCCACTAATAGTACACAAGGATTCTCATTTCCCCACATCTCACCAACACTTGTCATTTTCTGTTTGTTTGTTTGTTTATAGTAGCCTTTCTAATAGATATGAGGTGGTATCTCTAACCGTGTTTTGATTTGCATTTCCCTAATGATTACTGATGTGCACATCTTTTCATGTACTTGTTGGCCATTTGCATATTTTCTTGGGATAAATATTCATTCAAGTCCTTTGCACATTTCTTAATTAGGTTGTTTGTTTTGTTGTTGTTGAATTGCAGGAGTTCTTTGTACTCTGGATTAATGCCTTATCAGATATAATTTGCACATATGTGATCCCATTTCATAAGTCTCCTTTTCAGTCTCTCAGCTGTGTTCATTAATGCACAGAGTTTTAAATTTTGGTGTACTCCAATTTATCTATTTTTATTTTTGTTGCCTGTGCTTCTGGGGATCATATCCAATAACTAACTGCCAAATCAAACATCATTAAGCTTTCCCCCTACATTTTCTTCAAGGAGTTTTATAGTTTTAGACATTACATTTAGGTCTTCGATCCATTTGGAATTGCTTTTGTATATGGCATAAGATCAGGGTCCAACTTTGTACTTTTGCATGTGGATAACCAGTTTTTCCAACAACTTTTTTTTGTATTTTAAATTTTTTATTAATTTTTATTGGAGTATAGTTGCTTTACAATGTTGTATTAGTTTCTGCTGTGACACCATTTTTTGGAAAAGGCTGCCTTTCCCCCATTAGAAATGATTTTGGAACCCTTGTCAAAAATCATTTGACCATATATGCAAGGGTTTATTTCTGAGCACTCTATTCTATTCCATTGGTCCATACAGCTGTCTTTATGCTAGTACCACACTCTTTTAAGTACTGTAGATTTGGAATAAGTTTTGAAATCAGGAAGTATAAGACTTTCAACTTTGTCCTTTTTGAGATCATTTTAACTATTTAGGATCTGTTGAGATTCCATATGAATTCTAGAATGTAATGTTATCTGTTATACTGATAAAAGTTCTTTGACCAAACTTTAGCCAGGTTCCTCTGAGCCTTCTCAACTAGACCTCATCTTGGCCTATGAAAACTACAGAGCTTCAGTACAAATGATTTTTTTCCATTTTCTACCCCACTGTATTAAAAGACTTAAACAAATATTGTCATAGTTTCTAATAGCTGAATCCCTAGGATGACTCAAGGCTGCCAAGAAATTTACTGTACGTTCTAGCCAACACCTGATCCCTTTTTCTTAGAGTACTTAATAAAATGAGCTTACAATTTTGAATCCTTTCTCTGTCCCTTTGAGATGTGTATGTATCTCTTTCGACTCAGGGGAGTCTTTCTTAAGGACTGAAAGCCATTCCTTTGAAATGAAATTAGGAAGGATAGGGCCTCCATCTCCAAGTCTCTGTGAGAAGATAACATCTCAGCTTCTATAACTGTCAGCTAGCAGACACAGCTGACCTAATCAGATTTACAGGAACCAAACCTTTGATTTTCCCATCCCAATTCTACTGAGCCCCTACTCACCACCCTCCCTTTCCCCTCATTCTCTCTTTCCAATGCCTATTCACCTCTGCGCAAATAGAAGTTGAGTTCAGTTTACAGTGGATCCCCTTCCTTATTGCAATAGTATATTATTGATTAAAATCTCTTTACCACTGCTTTGTATTTTTTGATGGGAGGGATACTTGGATCTCATATTTTACTTTTAAAATCTTGGCATTTCAGGGCTTCCCTAGTGGCGCAGTGGTTGAGAGTCCGCCTGCCGATGCAGGGGACACGGGTTTGTGCCCCAGTCTGGAAAGATCCTACATGCTGCGGAGTGGCTGGGCCCGTGAGCCATGGCCGCTGAGCCTGCGCATCAGGAGCCTGTGCTCCACAACGGGAGAGGCCACAACAGTGAGAGGCCTGCGTACAGCAAAAAAAAAAAAAAAAAAAAAAAAAAAAAAAAAAATCTTGGCATTTCAATAAATAGCATATAGTAGTAGGTTATTTGACTTTGCAGGCTGCCTCTTATTATTATGGGTCACAGCTTGAGGCCATCTTCTGTATAGAGGTTATTTTGAGAGCTGTATTGTCACCAGGCCAAAGGTAAGATATCAGGGCAGTTTTCACTGTGGTGTTCAAATAATGTGCTGCTGAAGGACAGGAGAATGAAACCAAGAGCCTTAGAGAAAGATAGGCATATAAAAACCATTTAAAACTCCAAATTATTTTTCTTTTTTTTTCCACTTACATGCTCTCGTCAGTGGGTTTTCATACTGAGGAATAAGACTTGTGAAGTACGGCTGCCTGGGATGATTTCCCAATCTTGCCATTTTCTGTGTGGCTTTGGGCAAGTTTCTTAACCTGGCTGTACCTCCAATTTCTGATCTGTAAAATAGTAATGAGAATCCTGATATGATATTTTGAAATTCAGAGGTGATAGTCCATTGGGCTATTAATTCTATGGTTAATATATACTGGTATCTGTATTGCCAGGCATGTTTCTAGGAACTCTCTGTGAATGTTCTCACTGCAGGGCTGCTGAGTGTGGGAACGAGGTCTTAGCACAGGTTCTGTCTCCCAGTGGTACTCCACAACCACACCTTGTCACACCAGTTTTCTGTGTGGGCAGTCACAAACCGAATTCCCATGCCTGTCTGTCCAGATGACTATTCAAAATTCCCTCTTGACTCTACATCCAGAATCAAGCAGTAAGTTTTAGCCAGTTGGGAGATGCATAAAGAAGGTACATTGTTTGTTCTGTATGGCTTTTTCTTTCTGCACTGATGCTGAACAACTTAAGAAACATCTCCACTCAGAAAATAACAATAGGTATTCATTGAGCATAATTGAGTACTAGCTACTGTTATTAACATATTTAATTCCCGCAAATCTCTATGAGGTGGTTATTGCTGTTATGGCAATGGGACATATAATGACATCAGATATTTAATAACTGACTGGCAGTCTTTTATCTAACACGTGGTAGAATTGTCTCACAGTCAATTCCCCACGTTTCTCTTACCAGTTTTTTACTACTGGCCACATTTTAGGCTCATGTAAAGATGAAAAACACACGTGAGATGTGGCACTGCCTTCTGCCTATGGTAGCCCAGAACAATCCTCATCAAACTGTCCTCCAAGTCCAGTGATAAGAAGAATAGGGGGTAATCATGCCACTTCCATGCAGACAGGGTTGCTATGTGCATAATTGTTCCACTGAGCTGTGGATCACAGAACTACAGAAGCAGTGCAGAATAAAAAGGTAAAGACACAGGAAAAGTCATTCAAACTTTGCCCTCAACCCTTTCATCTTTCTGACTGCAAAAAAAAGAGGTCTCTACATGTCACAGCCATCTTGCAACAAGCCCAAGGATAAAAGAACTACCCATTGGAGATGAAGGAAACGATATGCTTAAATGGGTTGAACCTCTCGTAGGGACCCTAATCTGCCTTTTAATGATTTCTTACCAGCCACATATATTACCAGTTATATGTAGCTGGTAAACTTACAACATTACAAACTAATTCAAGAAGAGTTTTCTATTTATAAAAGCAAAATAAAATGATCATCTTTTTTCTCTTTTAAAGAGAAACCAGTAAGGTTTATTGCCTTTGTTTCCAAAAAACTCTCCAGTTTCCTTTAAATTGGGGAAACATCTCTGCCCTTTGCTACATAATAATGTCACATTCTATGTAGTTTGCATGGGGCACAGGGTTGCTATTCACATGCAGGAAAATTAAGGTTAATGGTGACAGTCTTTAATAGTGTGACGATGAAGGTAATTTTTTTGCCTAAGATCTATTTAAATTCTCTCTTTAGAGTATTGACCCTCAGAGCCCCTGAATGAAACCATACAATTTGTAGTAAAAAATGTCCATAAAGCATCAATCCTTTTGCTCTGTTGGTTGCTCACAACTCATAAACTGAAATCAAATGTTCCCCCCAGAATAATTTTTAGAACATTAGGTCAAGGTTTTCATTACTTGCATAGCAGACATATGCTACTGAGTCTCAGAGATGCACCCTGTGAGGACGCTTCCTTCAAAAGAGAATGTGCTCCTTTCAACACAGTCCTGCTGTCATTCATGCCCTCCACACTGTTGGAGCCTTGGATTTTTTTTCTACCCTCTTCTTGCTTTTGCGTCTTTTGGTGGTTTCGGGTGAGGAAATCCCTGTTCAGCCTAGGCTGAGGAATCCTATCTTCACTCTCAAGGACACTCAGCAGCCTATTCACAAACAAACTATGTCATACTGGTGTCAAGGGTTCAGCCTGAAATAATGGACATTGATGAATCAGTTAAATCATAGAAAGGTGGACAAATAACTGACTAAGTCAACAAAAATGATAATCTTAAAACGTCACAAGCATGAAAGTCTTTTAAACATTATGGTAACTGACAAAGAGAAATAAATAAAAGATTAAAATTCCATTTCTACATGACCAGATTACAAAAGTATGTTTTGCCTGGGACAGATGTATGAACACATGTTCTGAGCAGCATTTTTTATTTCACTGTAAACAATTTTGCTATCCACTTGACAAAGAATAAGAAAATAATAAATATATATACTATGCACCATCTGTACAAGGAAAATCACACATATATTTTAAAAATGAGGTGGAAATAATCAGAGGCTCCAACCAATGTCTACAGCCCTTGGGTAAGGATAAACACAAACAGTATAACAAAATTTATACTAGCAAAATAAAGTGTCTGGTCTCTGCATTCAGAGTGGGAATCTTAGTGCTCTGTTTACACAAATGAATGTCTTTGTGAGTCTTTCACAATTAAAACAAATTAAGCCATATAATACCATATTCACAGCACTTTTAAAGCATGAGTCTCTGAGTACATTTTACTTTGTTGCTCTTGGAAAGGTCTCTGTCCCTCTCTTTTCCCACCAGAAATATGTCAGAGGAAACTTCTGGAAAACACTAAAAGAGGGAAAGCACAACATCTGCCTTTCCTAAACAAATTTCCATTCAATTTAGTAACAAGTGATGCTTGAATAGATTAAAATAATTGAAAAGACTCTTTGAAAAATGATTATGAATGCATTTTTAAAAACAGTAATGAAAGGTTTATACACAATATAAAATATGAATCTGGTTGTAGATGATGTTTATGTGACTTAAATGAGAATGTATGCACATGTTAAATACATTTGCATGCCAAAACAAAAAGCAAGAACAAATACTACACAAGGCAAATCCTGAAGCAGTAACACAGAGCAAGCAGTATGATTTCTGAACAAACTTGTTCTTTATACAAACTCTCCAGCCGGCCCCAGATGGAGAGCAGGGAGCAGCTGGCCTCGCCTCTGCATCCAACGCCGCAAAAAGGCACTCAGCTCCGTGGCTCCTGATGAGTCCCTTGGAGCTCGAGCTCCGGACAGTGTCCGGAGGGTCGGCTGCGCATGCGCAGGGGGCGCTTTGGGCAGGCTTCTCGGGCTGCTACTGGCTGTTGCTGGCGCGAAGAGTGGAAATTCCCGAAGGTTCGAGAAAGCAGGGAAGGAAAAAGGGGAGGCGTGCCATGGAATAAAAGTCACTGAGAACGTACTAAAACAAAATTAAAGGGGAGACTGGTGTTGAGAGATTGCTTAAATTCCCAAGGACTTTAGAGACAGAAACATCAACAGCGATGAGGAATCTTCTGTCACACCCTGGTTGGGGGCAGGGGTCAGCTGTAAAGGTTTTGGGGGAAATTTTAACACGGAACAGGAATCATGAGCTTAGGGAAATATCCCCCTCATTTTGTTTAAAGTGGTCTAGGTGTATGGTTATAGAAGAATATCTTTATCTTGTGAAAATGAAGGCAGAGATGTTTCTATTTACTCCACAGTCGTCTACTTCACATATATGTATATAGATGAGTTACTATAGCAATATGTAGCAATTTTAAATCTAGGTGCGTGGATATACCTGTTCGTTTTACTATTCTTTTTGCTTTTCTAAAGAAAATTTCCATTTTCATTATAAAATTTTTAAATTCAATAGAGAAGTTATCTGTCAAATTATACACGAAAATGGTGAAGGTACGAGAACACCACATATAGTAATGACTACGTAATTCCCCTACATATTTTCCAAATTTATGTAAAATAAATCATTTTGTAACAGGTCCCTCCTGTGCGCGGCTGTGGACGAACTTGGTCCGCGGTTTCCTGTCAAGGCTGCTCTTGGGTCCCGCGTGTGGACGCCAGATGGCGCTGTGAGCGGTCAGCTCCGAACCTTAGGACCAATGCATCCATCTCGCTTACACGCAAAATGACCTAGGGGACAGCAGCCTGCACTCGGGTGGGTCGGGGAGGGCGTGAGGGTGGAGACAGACAGGTGAACAGGGCACTCAAGGTCCCTGCCGGTCCGTGAAACTGAGAACTCACTCTCTCCCCTCCACTCTTGCTCCTCTTCAGGCTCAGAACCCCTCCTGGTAACATCCAGGGGTCTCCCCAGGGGACAGGGACCATCCACATTTCTTATGATTGCCTTTCCTACAGGCAGACTTCATGGGCCTGGGGTAACTGTCGAGGAACAAGACCCAGACCTTCAAAATTCCTCAACACTCAGGCGTTCCTCTGTGGGCTGCACTGGCCTCACTTCCTGACCTTCCTCCCTCTCTCACCTGCCCGGTCCCACCAAGCTATGCCTTTCCTGCCCCTGACATCTTCACAAGTAACTGTGCCCAGCGTGCCCTCAGATGCATTGGCCTCCTTACCTGCCCTTGCCTGTGGCAAAGACACAGTTTTTTTCTCTCTCCTCCCTGCCCCCACTGTGCCTCACTGCTCCTCACAAGAGCACTTCCTCAGATGTGCTCTCCTAGACTCCTTCTTGTGCATCCCATTCCAGGTCTGATTCCTGGCCTCGGAGTTCCCAAGCACAGCTCT
The DNA here is from genome assembly GCF_039906515.1 of Pseudorca crassidens. Taxonomy (NCBI): domain Eukaryota; kingdom Metazoa; phylum Chordata; class Mammalia; order Artiodactyla; family Delphinidae; genus Pseudorca; species Pseudorca crassidens. Next base: position 127,266,972 of record NC_090296.1, on the reverse strand, counting down.
CTACCCTCAGTTTAGTTTTCTGAATCCCCACTGGACTGAAATTTCAGAGAATGTGGAAACTTTTCTGTATGAATCCTCCAGGACCCCCCTCAGATGTAGTGGACACAGTGACAGAGAAGAGTCTCTTTTCATTGAAATTCAAAACCAAATAAGGCTATTTCAGTCTCTCACATCTCTCACCTCTAGTCTTGCTACCTTCCCTACAATCCCGTGATTTCTGCAAATATGAACAGGATTTGAATCTGAATACTCTTCCCTAGGGAATCAGCACTGCAGGGTGAGAGTCCTGTTCCTTCTCAAACCACCACCCTACTAAAAAATCACTGTGACACACTGGGCTCCTTCCTATACCTTTGTATTCCATCACACGAATGGATCTCTCAGATATCCTCACCTATATTCTTGCCTACTTCACAATAAACCTCAACTTTCATTTAATTTGAAGAAGATTTGAACTTGAAGATTAATGTGTTTCAGTTGTTCCCTTCTGTTCTCATGGCAGGCTATGAGCCCTGATTTCCACCTCAGCCTCTTTTATAGCCTCCCCATTCACACACCACTATTTAAGACCCCCTAATGTACCATGCTGCTTCATACCTCGTCTGCACCTCTTTTTTCCTTTTGGGCAGTTTTGCCCTCTTAGACCAAGTAAAATCTTAGTCATAAGAGGCAGTTCTATTATGGTAGCTCCTCTGATAAATATTTCCAACTCCTTATTAGTTACTATAGTTTACCAATTTTAGTTTGTGGGGTTTTTTCTCTTCGAAATTTTCCAAAATCTCTGTTAGTCTGGGGGCATTCATGACATGGTTTTCATTGTCTGCACGTGGATGAACTTGGCGAGAAATTTTTTATTGTCACTTTCTGGTACAATCACCTGAGTAAAAACGCGCAGAATGGGTGTGCACAGGAAAGGTGGAAATCTCGCATACAATATTGCAGCCCCTTTTACTAATACATGTTTCATGGTCATCACTCTTAATGCTACAGAGGGTGATGATAAATATTCATGACTCTGGATCAAAATCTTATTCAGAACAATCAGAAACAGAATGTCAAGATATTTGTAAATTCATTTAAGAATTAATTTCAATTTTGTCTTCGTTTTTGTGAACAAAATTTATGCCTTTATAATTCTTGAAGACCTTTTAACATAAGTATAAAATAAGGTGATTAGGTGTATAATAGTTTAGTTGACAGAGATGTTATCTTTTCTTTTGATCCATCTTAAACCTTTGTTTCATTAGCATAAGGTGGATGCTCCCCATTGAGATGCCTATAGACTGTACATATACCATTTCTGACTTCCCTTCACTGTTGCAAATGAGAGTTCACTTATCTTTTTTTATTTCGCTCACATTTTTTTCTTATTCACCATAACATTGCCAGGTAGAAGCATACACCCAGGGGTTCAGTCATCATTGATTAATTACAGGAGGAATAGACCAATATGTTGTGTAAAAACTAACAGGAATTAGATATGCCTTACCACATGTAAAAACAAACCAACAAAAAAGGGACAAAATATATGAAGGAATGGTTTTCAAGTTACTGTATATCAGACAATGAAGACAGTGATCCCTGAGAGATGTGAAATAACGCCATTAGCCTACTATTTCCCCAGCTTATTATTTCAAGACATTTCCCAGGTTGTAGCATGGCAAGGATCTCAGTAGGATTTCTGAATTGAGAATATGGAACTAGGTGTCTGGAAAAGCAAGGTGGCCTGATTTCCCAGACCCAAGTTCTGAGGAGAAGAGAGAAGAGAACTAAACACAGAGAAAATCCTGGAGAATGGCAAAAGATCCAGCAGTGCCTGTGAGTTAGGAAATTTGCACACAGCCAGGAAAAAAAAAACAACCTGAAAGCATCAGAGGTGCCTCTTGCTTACAAAAGGTTGAGAATAACAGCTGTTTCCATCAGCCAGACTGGTGAACGTCAGGATTCATGGGACATTAGAAAGAGGACACAGAAGTGAAGAATAATTTGTCTTAGATTAAATAGAGCTCTGGATCCAACAAATATTACAGGCAAGATGTGGAACAATGAAGCTGTTCCCAAGTAATGGCCCAAAACAAAGCTCCAGAATATTTATCAGAATACAAAAATATAAAGCACCCAATAAAGTATAATTCATAATATACTGACATCTAAAAAATGTTAACAGGCATGCAAAGAAACATAAAAATATGACCCATAATGGGGATATAAATTAATCAATTGAAAATGATCCTGAAGTGGCACAGATGTTAAAATTAACGTTAAAATGGTTACTATAATTGTATCCATACATTGAAACAGTTTTTATAACTGTATTCTCTAATACAAACGTTAGTTAGAGGTGTCATAAATATAAAAGGCCAAAATAAAATTCCTAGAGAGGAAAGCTCAACAAACATTTGAGTTATGTTTTAAAAATATACCAAATTGAATTAACAGGAGATTAGACTTTGCAGAAGAAATAAGACATGACAATAGAAACCACCCAAAGTAAAAGAGAGAAAGAATTAACAGAAATGAAAAGGACATCAGTAAGCTGTGGGACCATGTCAAGTAGCATAATTTATAAGCGATGGAGTAGAACGTTGACAAAAATGTATAAACCCTCAGATTCAGAAGCTCAGTAAACTTCAAGCACAAGAAAAATGAAGGAATCTATAAAGGAACGTCAAAATCAAGTTACTCTAAGTTAGTAATAAAGAAAGTAACTATAGAACAAAGTACAAGTTAGTACAGAGACATAGAGATAAGGAAAACAGCAGGTTTCTTATCAGAAACAACACAAGCAAGATGAGGATGTTGTGATACTGTTAAAATACTAAAAGAAAAGAATGTCAATCTGGTATTCTGTATAAAGCAAAAATGTCTTTCAAAAACAAAGGAAAGGGCTTTCCTGGTGGCGCAGTGGTTGAGAGTCCTCCTGCCTATGCAGGGGACACGGGTTCATGCCCCGGTCTGGGAAGATCTCACATGACGCGGAGCGGCTGGGCCCATGAGCCATGGCCGCTGAACCTGCACATCCGGAGCCTGTGCTCCGCAACGGGAGAGGCCACAACAGTAAGAGGCCTGCATACCGCAAAAAAAAAAAAAAAAAAAAAAGAAAAAGAAAAAAGAGGAAAAATAAAAACCTTTTAATGTATACATAAGCTGAAAGAATTAATCACTAACAGACCCTCACTACAATAATTGTTAAATTTCAGGCAGAAGGAACACAATACTGTATGGATATTTAAAAAAATAGATAGGTACTTTATTTTACTATATATATATTTTTTTCTCTCCTGTCTTTTATTTATTTATTTACTTACTTACTTATTTTGGCTACGCTGGGTTTTAGTTGTGGCATGCAGGATCTTTAGTTGCGACATGTGGACTTCTTAATTGCAGCATGCGAACTCTTAGTTGTGGCATGCATGTGGGATCTACTTCCAGGGATTGAACCCAGGCCCCCTGCATTGGGAGCACAGAGTCTTACCCACTGAACTACCAGGGAAGTCCCTGTATGGATATTTGGATCTACACCGAGGAATGAAGAGCACAGGGATTGCAAGAGTAAACTGCATGAGTAAATATATAAGGTATATTTTATTATTATTTAAATGTCATTAGATATAATTTACTTTTTATACAAAATAATTATAACATAGTGTGTATTACTCATGTAAAAGTAAAAAGGTACTATGACAATTTCACAAAGGTTGGAAAGGGAGAAATGGGATTATACTATTTAATGGATTTTCCACATTATATGAAGTGGTAGAATATCACTTGAAGCTTAACCTTGGTAGGTTAAACATGTACATAATAAACCCTAAATCAACCACAACAGTAATTTAAAAGAGTTATAGACAATAAGCCAATAAAGGACACAAAATGGAATCATTAGACATACTATATTATTCCAAACAAGGCAGATAAAGAAGAGAAAGGGATCAAAGTATATATGTGCCAAATAGAAAAAAAAAGATTTAAACTTAATCATATTAATAATAATTTTAAATGTAAAGCATCTAAATATAAAACTCAAAGACAGATTATCAGGTTGGACATAAAAGCAAGAGCCAACTATATGTTTCCTGAACAAATGTATTTTAAATATAAAAGTATAAATAGGGCAAAAGTAAGAGGATAGACAAGTATATGTCATTCTAAAAAAAATCAGAAGAAAGCTTTAAAGGAAATATTAATATCATTTAAAGTAAATGTTATACTGAAATAGTATCAGGGATAAGGAAGGTTATTTCATAATGATATATGTCAATTTATCAAGAGGACCTAATAATCCTTATCCTTTATACACCAAATAACAGCTCTTCAAAATGTATGCCAACTGGAAAAAAACTGTTAGAATCTTAAAGAGAAATAGACAAACCCAAAATTATAGTTGAAAATTCCAATACCCCACAATATTTAGTAGAACAAGTAGAGAAAAAAGTATTAGTAAATACAGAGAATATTTGGACAACACTGTCAACTAAATTGATGTAATTGACATTTACGGATTTATATGCTCCACCTGTCAGCGGCAGAATACACACCTTTTCAAGCGCACATGGAACATTTAGCATGATAGACCATATTCTGGGATTTAAAAAGGCCTAAATAAATTTAGAGAGATTAAAGGCATACAAACTCTAACATCCATTATGGATCAAATCTATCAGAAGAGTAGGAGTAGCCCAAAGTCCAAAGTAGGGATTTTCCTAAAACTGATAAAGAACATTTAGAAAACCTACAGCTGACATTATACATAATGGCAAAAGACTGATGTTTTATTTTTAGGATTGAAACAAGGTAAAGATGTCCACCCTCACCACTTCTTTAACGTAGTACTAGATGATTTAGCTAATGCAATAAGAGAAAAAGAAACTAAATAATAGTCATACAGGAAGAAAAAGAATAATAAATAAAAATGATGTGATATCGCAAGGAATCTACCAAAGAGCTCCTAGAACCAATAAGTAAATTTAGCTAGGCTACAAGTATAATGTCATCACAGTGTATGCATGTGCACATACACAGTGAACAGAACTACTGTAAATTCAAATTTAAAACACAACACTAGATAAGACTCCACGCTTCTGGTGCAAGGGGCACAGGTTCGATCCCTGGTTGGAGAACTAAGATCCCACATGCTGCGTGACACAGCAAAAAACCAAACCAAAACAAAACATAAAACAACACATACACACACACCACAACAAAACCACAACACCATAAACAATAACCAAAAATAGCTATACTCTAATAAAACATATGCCAGATCTTTATGCTGAAAATTACAGAATGCTAATTAAAAAAAATCAAACAAGGCCAAAATAAGTGGGAAAACATATCTTGTTCATAGAATGGAAGACTCAATATAGCAAAGACCAGTTCTTTCCAAAACTATTTATAGGTATAAAGAAATTCCTATGAAAATACAAGCAAACATTTTGGTAGACATTAACAAGCATATTCTAAAATTTACACAGAAAGGAAAATTAACTAAGGTAGCTAAAACAATTTTGAAAAAGAATGAAAAAATTGGAGGAATCACACTACTTGATTTTGTGTAGCTACAGTAATCAAGACACTGTAAATTTTGGTGGAAGGATAGAGACATATATCAATGGAACAGAACAGAGTTTACAAGTAGACCCACAAAATAATAGCCAAAACATAAAGTACAAAAGGAGTTCAGTAGAGAAATATTTTTTCAGACAGATGGTGTTGGTTGTATATCTAACACACACACACACAAAATGAACCTCAACTCATACCTTACACCTTAAGAAAAATAAACTCAAATAGACCATTTAAATTTAAAATGTTAAACTGCATAACTTTTACAGGAAAAATAGGAGAAAATTCGTTGACTTATGGTTAGGAGAAGAGACATTAGATTCGACTCCAGAAGCATGATCTAAAAGAAAAAAAGTCAGAAAATTGGACTTCTAAATTAATAACTTTTGTTCTGTGAAAGATATGGTTAAGAGACTGAAAAGTCAATGTGCAGAATAGGTGACAATATTTGCAAATTGTATGTCTGACAAAGGGCTCATATTCAGAATACATAAAGAACTCTCTAAAGTAAATAGTAAAAAAAAATCTAATTATATAATGGGAAAGTCTTGAGCAGACTTTTCATCAAGGAGAAGATATGTACAGCATAAAAGGATGTGAAAGATACTCAACATCCTCAGCTATTAAGGAAATTTAAGCCACTATGAGATAATACTGTACATGCTAAAATGGCTAAAATATTAATAAAATGACAAAAAACAAGTGATGAGGGAATATACAATGGTACAGCCACTCTGGAAAGCAGTTTTGCAGTTTCTTATAAGGTTAAAAATACACTTACCATATGACTCAGAAATGTCAGCAATGGGAATGTATCCTAGAGAAATGAAAACTATGTTCACACAAAAACCTGTACAAGAACAATCATAACAGCCTTCTCTGTAATTTCCCCAAACAGGAAATAACCCAACTGTCTTTCACTGGGTGAAGGGAAAATCCAACAATGGTATATCTATGCAATGGAATACTTCTCAGCAATATAAAGGAGTACACTATTGATACATGCATAGACTGGATGTATTTCAAAACATTAGCGTGAGTGAAAGAAGTTAATCTCAAAAAGTTACTTTCCATAGGATTTAATTTGAATAAATTTGAATTTATAACATTGTAGTTACAGAAAACAGATCAGTGGAGGCGAGGGGTTAGCAGTAGGAGAGGATGTTATTATCACAGAGTAGCAAGTGAGAGATTTTTCAGGGAGGTGGTGATGGAAAAATTCTGTATCCTGAATGTGATGGTTGTTACACAAATCTATACATGTGATAAAATTTTATAGAATTATAAACAAAAAAGTGTGCATATTAAAATGGGTGAAATTCAAAGAAGCTATGTAGTTTTGTTAATAGTATTGTACCAAGGTCAATTTTTTGGTTTTGATAACTGTACTCTAGTTATATAAGATGTTATTGGGGGACCCAGATGAAGGGGCCATGTAAACTCTGTTTCTTCGTGATCTCTCAGGTATGTCATATTAAAGACACTTTACAGTTCTGTTTTGTTAAGCAGGTTCTCAGCAAGAACCAACCTGTTCTTCGTGTGCTCTTTAATTCCCTGGTACCTTCTCTCAAGTGAACTAAAAATATACATTGAACAGGATAGAGTTTTTCACTTTAAGATTTCAATTGGCAAAATGGCCTTTAATACAACATTTTGCATCTTTGGTTTGGCAAAACTGAGGTTTCTTGTTTTACTCTTGAGAACTTTGCATCCCCGCAGACGTGATATTATGAGTTAACTAATTTTGTAGGCTTCCTCTCCCCATTTATGAACATGCTTAAGGATTTTCCCAGACAGCGGCTATTGAGATGTGTCTGTTCACCCAGGGCCAGGGCCGAAGTCAGAGGTAAAGGCAATGCATCATAGAAGGAAGGGAAATGTTGCAATAAGAAATAGAGCATAGCAAGGCACATAAAGAGTTTACATCAAATGCTTCACAATGACACTCTTTTTTTTTAACATCTTTATTGGAGTATAATTGCTTTACAATGGTGTGTTAGTTTCTGCTTTATAACAAAGTGAATCAGTTATACATATACATATGTTCCCATATCTCTTCCCTCTTGAACACAATGACACTCTTTTTTTTTTACGGTACACGGGCCTCTCACTGTTGTTGCCTCTCCCGTTGCTGAGCACAGGCTCCGGACGCGCAGGCTCAGCGGCCATGGCTCACGGGCCTAGCCGCTCTGCGGCATGTGGGATCTTCCCGGAACGGGGCACGAACCCGTGTCCCCTGCATCAGCAGGCAGACTCCCAACCACTGCGCCACCAGGGAAGCTCACAATGACACTCTTTAAAGCACAAAATTTGAGTTTGGCTGGACTATATTCTTTATGCTAATATCATAGTCCTATTGCCAAAAAAAAAGTGTGACCTTAAGAACTATGCTCTCGGTCTTAGTCTTGCATCTCTTTTTTTTTTTTTTTTCATTTTTTCCCAAGAATATTTTTTGAGAAGTTTTAGGTTCACAGCAAAATTGAGAGGGAGGTACAGAGATTTCCTACATATTCCCTGCCCCACACATGTACAGCCTCCCCCATCATCATCATCACTCCCCAGAGTGGTACATTTGTTACAACTGATGAACCTATATTGAAACATAATCATCTGAAGTGCACAGTTTACATTAGGGTTCACTTGATACTGTTCATTCAATGGGTTTGGACAATATAATGACATGTATCCATCATTATAATATCATACAGAGTATTTTCACTGCCCTAGAAATCCTCTGTGCTCCACATATTGGACTCTTCTCCCCTCCCTCAACTCCTGGCAACCACTGGTCTTCTTACTTTTTAGTTTTACCTTTTCTAGAATGTCATATATTTGGAGTTGTATAGTATGTAGCTTTTTCAGATTCTCATCTTTCACTTAACTATATGCATTTATGTTTCTTCCACATGTTTTTTCATGGTTTGATAGCTCATTTCTTTTTAGTGCTAGATAATATTCCATTGCCTGAAGTAACAGAGTTTGTTTGTCCATTCACCTACTAACCAAAGGACATCTAAGTTGCTTCTGAGTTTTTGCAACTATAAACAAAGTTGCTATGTCATCTTTGTGCAGGTGGTTGTGTGAATCTAAGTTTCCAATTCCTTTGTATAAATACCAAGAGGCATAGCACCAGCAATCTATGAGAGTTCCTGTTGCTTTACATCCTTACCAGCATTTAGTGTTGTCAGGATTCCAGATTTGGCCATTCTAATATGTTTGTAGCTGTTTCTCATTGTTGTCTTAATTTACACTTCTCTGATTGCATCTCTTAAAGTGGTCTCCTGGAATGCTTATATATTTTCTGTTTTTTTCTTTAAGACAAGAGGTATAATTATATGTGACTATTAAGATAATGGTTAAATAATAATTAAATTAGTTCTGTGTTTCAAAAACTGTTCAAAGCCTTTTCCATGAATTATGTCATGCCACAACTAGCAATTGTTACAGCTCTAATTCAACATAAAATGATTCTCTCCACAAGAAAACCCTAAGCCCCACAACTCAACTAGCAAGCGTGCAAGTGAAGCAAGCACGTTTCACAACTGCACAAGTGACCACGTACATGCCATCTGGCAAGAGATGCAACGGTAATCCCCATTGCCTTCCTCATTTCTTTCTCCAGAATTGGAGGAATATGAAGGTCTACATATTGAGGATAATGGGAAAAAAACAGGAGGTTGAGATTACCAGGACATTCCTGAGCTTCCATAATAGTCCAAGTTTGTTTACCATTACTTGAATTTTTGATGCAATAAAAATAAATCCTCACTGCATCTCTAAGAAACTAGTTTTTTCCCCCCTAAAACAAGCTCATTTAGCTTGTGTTACCCGTGGGCAGCACTTACACCAAAAACCCACACAGAAGTCTCTCAGAACGCCTTGCCCAGTGGTTCTCCCTAAACAGCACCTTTGTGCTTTGCTTTCTGCTTTCTTTTCTGGTTTATTGTCCCTCTGTGATCAGCCCACCAATCATATCATTCTCACACAAACTTTATCCAAGCAGTGTGAAAGGTTAGCTAGAGGCAACAGACAGTATTGAAATAGCTGTTAAAGCAAAATGAAAGAATTACGTACTCTGATTTGTGAATGAGATACTTTTTCAATATAAAAAATATTTCCCATATTACATCATATATAACATAGCTCTACAAGATGCTGTATACTATAGTTGGAAATAATGCAACTTGGGGAATGAGTTGCTATTATGCAGTAAGATTGCAGAGATGCACACTTTGTTGCCTTGGAAGTTATAATTCTACAAATATATTCTATATGTATAATAGGTCTCTAGCACAGATAAATGTACAGAGTATGCATACTCCAAAACTGTTTCTTTTGGCAAAAAACAAAAATACAAATGAAAAAATGGAAAACAAACTAAATACTGTATATAGCCATCAAAGACTAATGGGATGATTGGGTGAGCAAATTATGGCACATCTTCATAAGATTACCATTACTGATTTACTAACTGGAGGTAAATCAGTAATTACTAAATGTTAACACACCCACAGTAAGGGACAACAGGACAATGAGAAGAGTTTATGCTTACACAGCTGTAAAGAGGATGATGGTGTAGAGAACAAAGGTGACTGTGTTCTGATTACATCACTTAATACCTATATAACCTTTCACCACTTACACTACCTACCCTATCCTTAGTGTACTCACATAGGCAGTGGGTGTAACGCATACCTGTATTTTTAATGAGCAATAATGTTCTTATCAAATAAAATACTAATTATGATTTGTGGTAACACTATGACATGGTATATAGAGCCAAAAAGAAAACAATTATCACTGTGTGGTCTCTACGTAAGTCTACGTGTGAAAACATACAGAGAAATACATATGTATGTATTTTACAAGCATATGTCAGAAAAAAAGAGATATCAAAGTATGGATGTTGGTGGTTACAAACTGGAGGAGTCATAAGGTAGATAATGGCCTTTCATTATGCAACTTTTGTCCAGGTATAATTTGAACTTTTATCAACAAAATTTCTTCCTTCAAAACTTGGAACGTTAACACAGCAAAATAAGTATGCATACAGTTCTGAATATTCCCTATAGGAAAAGTATAGGGCTATCAAAACAAGAGTTGAACATCAGTACCAAATGTCAAATTAAGAGTTTCATGTTATTGCATTTTTCCCTGTTTTGCTTCTCCTTTATCTTTTTATGTCATTATGTAATAAGTTTTAGACTACAGAAGGCCAGAGAGGTGAATTCCAAATAATTTACAACACACAGGAAGGAAGAGACCTAGACTTCTTTTGTGTGGTGCACTATAGAAGAGATTTCTGCAACAGACACAGAAGCTCGAGCTAGGATACAGCACAGGAGGAACAAGGGTGGGGTATATGTGAAACAAAATTCCCCTACCAAGGATCAAACCTGTGCCCTCACAGTGAAAGGGCAGAGTACCAACCACTGGACCGCCATGGAATTCCCCAAATTCTTAAATCCAGCAGGTTCAAGTTGAGATTAAAGGGTACTGGGTAAGAGAGGAGGAATTGTATAGAGAAGAGGGTCAAAAGGAAAGTCCATCAGCTGTTTTGAAATTAATACAACAAAAAACTTTAAATTGTTATAATTTAAATTAAAATTGAATTTAAAAGACAGGATAAAATCACAAAAGTTTAAAAATCGAAGCGTAGTTTTAAATTGGCAATAATCACAGAATTCTTAAGATGTGTGAAACTCTGTAAATTCCTCCTCCCCCTTCCCCCAGCTATTGGGGTGGATGAAAAAGTCTGCAAAACACTAAAATAAATAATCAGTATCCAAATCTAAAATGATCTTAAGTAATATTGGCTTCCCATTAAACAAAAAACACTTCAACATCCATCTAAACTAAAACATTTGAACAAATCCTGACCAATGGAATTAAGCTAAAGTAAAAACAGAAAGCACAAATATTAAAAAGGAATACTGTAAATTTTATTTATGGACTTTTATATAAATATAAAAAGCAATGGATATTACAAACACACTTGCACACTTTCTAGAAAAATCCAACTCCTGTATATGCTGAAAATCAGATATCAAAATCTGGGGGTCCCAACTCCCCAGAAGAAACCAGTTGCACAGGTAACTAGCCACATCTAGCGTCTCCAACTCCATCTCCGCGGTGCAAAAGACCCATGGGAAATTCCCAGCGAGCGCCTAAAGCCTGGACGGACTGGCAGAGGTCCAAGAGATGGAACCCCGGAGGGGTAAAAATACTTCAACTAGTTCCACCGGCCAATGCAGAACAGACATTAATAGAATTGGCCCTTACGGGCCGCCGTCCTTCCCGCCAGTCACGTGACCTTCACTCGGCCCTCAGCTAGTGAGCCGACCTGCGGACCCAGTCATCTCTCCGGTGGCCGGGCCTTGCGGGGCGCGCTGACACTGGGTATCCCGGCACGGAGGGGGCCAGTGTCCGGAGACCAGAGGCTTATGTAGTGTTCACTCTGGGATACGTATAAGTCAAGAAAAAGCAGTTTCCGGAAGGCTCTGTCCCGCCATGATCAATTCCCACAACCTCGCTGTTTTTCAGCATAGTATACGATACTTGTAAAATATACTCCCTTTGGCAGGTCACTTTGTCAAGAAAAATTTACAGTTTGTAGATTCTGTAGCTGCATTCTTACAGGTTAAATATGAAATGTTGAATTTAAAACGTTGAGAGAACAGGATACAAAGTAGCACATGCCTTACGATACTTAGGCAAATGTACTGGAATCAACAAAAGGACAGTAAGAAGTCCTTCAAAATGGTAAAAAAAAAAAAAAGCACTGTTCCACATCTTTCAGGTTCCCGTCTTTCACTGAATATAGTTTCTATAAAATAAAGAAATTGGCTTAATAAAAATGAATTTATGTATATATATATATTTACTGAAGTTGATTTACAATGTGGTGTTAGTTTCAGATGTACAGCAAAGTGATTCAGTTATACACACACTATAATTTTCCATTATAGATTATTACAAGATATTGAATATAGTTCAATAGGTGTGCAGTAGGTCCTTGTTTTTTATCTATTATCTGTTGCTCATCTAAAAATGAACTTTTAATTAAAATTCACAATCTAGAGCGGATGGATAATTCAAAGACTTTTAACATTAGCATTCATTCATTAAATAACCTTAGATTCTTTTGCCGTACATATACATAATCCAAGATGTAGAAAAACATGTTTAAGATGAAAAAACTAAAATAAAATATTTTCCTAATGTTTTTCGTAATAGTAATGTTCACATGAAATCCAAGAATAATAAAAAAGATTTACATTTTTTCTTTAAAACTAGTAATAATGTTTATATATATTAAGGTGAATAAGATTACAAACAAATAGACAAACATTTGGAAAACATTTGCTATATGTGTAGGGTAGTATTCAGTGTAATACTCAGAATACAAATTGGCCTAAAATTAATGAGGAAAAACAAAAGCAACTACTTTAACATGTATTAAGTCATATGAACAGGTTGTTTTTAGAAGAGAACACAAATAAATAAAAACAATACAAAACTGTATCCCCCACAAAACTAAAGTAACCTAACAAGAGAAGCCTTGTTAACCCGATTGGAGACAAAAGTGAATTGCTAATATTCAGGTTTGAGAACTGAATATTTGTTACTTACACATTTTAAGGTAGCTTTTTTGACCCATCAATTCTATTTTTACCAAAGTGTGAAATTTACAAGAATGTTCTCTGCAGAATTTTCTGCAAAAGTGAAAAATAAGAAATAAAGTAAATCTTTATCATTGAGGCATAGACAAATGATATAGATAGAAGATTCTGTCGAATATATTGTAAATGTCCCCAAAAATCTGAATGTATACACAAGTTTAAAAGGTAGTATGGAATGAAAGAGAAAAGATATACTGTGTATAATTAAAGTTTTTTTTAACTTGTAAGCTTCTGTAATTTTTTTAATGTTTACAGTGATATTCTATAATTTAAAAGGTATTCTAATCCTCTATTCATTGAAGTCCTTCACCAGTGGTTCCTTGGACTCTGCCCTTTACGGGACTCTGATCTCTCTCCTCACAATAATCATTAACATCTTCAGCAGCTGCTGGGAGCTTGGGTTCTCGGCAATTTAATTTTATCCTGTCCCCGTACTTCCATTTCTGGATGACAGATGGCGCTACAACATGGGTCTTTGATAATTGTAACACAACACATATGAATGAGGCGAATTTTAACTAGGAAAATGGAGTTGTTCTTGGGCCTCACACATTTCCTTTGAGGATAGTATACTGATGTAAATTTTCACAGGCAGATTTCAAGGGTTTTAGCGACAGAGTAGTATATGGCACTCTCTACATGCTGAGAAAAGGCTGCAAAATAAACTCTCCAGAGGGTGGTTCTTCTTGTAAGACAACAATTTTTCTGGGCTCAGGAGTTCTCAAAAACCCCGAAGCCCCAGGAACATTAATTTAATAAACAGTGAGTCTTGGAGGAAAAAGTTTTTGTGGCACATCTTTGTCGGAATATGCAGGAAAAGGCCAGACAAGGCATTAGAAGATGTACTAGAAAATTGTGAGTAGTAATAAAACAAAAACTTAGATTTTAAAGTGAAAGACTTGAAATGAAAAGATCAATCACTAACGAAATACAATTTTTTTGGAGTCCAAGAAAATTTTCTTAGCCTTGCAATTTTTAAGCAATGAAAAAAATCTTCCATAAGCCACTGTATTTTAGGATCCTTGCAAGGGCTTATGGGTTTACAGAAGCCCCTGCCGCATGATTTTACTAATGCATTTCTCACTTCTGGATGGCCCAAAGTGCTGGTGAAAAGGGATGATAAAAAAATGTCATAAAACTGAATCTGACCCATGTATATATGAAAAATTAATACATTATAAATAGGATATTTCAAATCAAAGAAGCAAGAACTGAAGAATTTATTTTTGAAGAAAAATAATGTTGGAGTAAGGAAGTGCTTGAAAAAAAAACAAACATGGGAACATGTCAAAGGGTACAGAAGCCAGCCTGAAGGAGGCAGGTTTGGGAAAATATGTGCATCAAAATAAATAAAGCAGTGTTAAATTATATCCCTAAACATAACATAAAAATCTGTGAGTCCAGTGTCATGCAGTGTGGTCAAAAAAAAAAATCCATTAGTCCAGACTTACGTACATAAATAATTTAATAAATTAACAAATGGGGAAATAAGACAATATTTCATGCAGAATAACCCTGAATAATTTATGTAGATACTCTCCCCACAAGCCAGTAGAACATAACTCCTCACTTCTTAAGTGTGGGCAGCTCATAGAGACTTACTTTCAAAGAGTGTAGTATGGAAAGGGGAAAAAAAAATAACTTTACCATGGAAAAACCTGACAAATATTACCTCAGCCAGGTGTTCAAGTGCTAAGTCAGACGGATAGAATGTATCATTGATGTGATGGAAATGATGCTTTTCCTCTGTGATTCTTCTTCCCCAAATCTACAGATCCTGTCTAATCATGAGGAAAACATCAAATAAAGCCCAGCTGAGGGACACTGTACAAAATACTTGCCTGGTAGTCCTCAAAAAGTGTCAAAGTCATCAAAAACAAGAACATGTTGAGAAAGTTTCACAGTCCAGAGGAGCCTAAGGAGACATGATAAGTAAATGTAATGTGGTATCCTGGGCAGGATCCTGGAACAGATAATGCACATTAGGTAAACACTAAGGAAATCGAGTATAGTATGATTTTTATTACTGATAATGTATCAATATTGGTATATTAATTGTAATAAATATAGCATACTTATGCAAAACATTAAAAGTAGCAGAACTGGGTATCAGACTGTAGGAACTCTGAATAAGAACATAGGGGCTGTACTATCTTCTCAGTTTTTCAGTAAATTTAGAACTATTTTTTTTAAAGAAATAAAGGTAGTAATGGATTTGAGCCCAATGAGTAAAAGGAAAATCCATGAGTCCACACCGATAAAAACAATGAATGACTGAGTGAGGATGAAATGAAAACTCTTCCTGACATTAGGTTACCGACTAATAACTAAAGAAGGAATGATAAGAAGGAATTAGAAAACCATCAGTTTGTGCTAAAACAGTGAGTGAAAGTACCATTAGGAACAGACTATTTACATAGTCTCAAAGTATCTCCCCACAAGTTATTTTTATTAATTAAAAAGAGGAGAAACAGAACTATCGATCTGAACTATATTAATCAAAGTTACCATCACCAATATTGGTAAGTACCAATATTACATGTCTCCTGAAACGATGCTTTGAGAAGGATCCAGCATCCATTCAATACCATTCTTGCTAAAAATGCATAATATAAATCTGACCACAGGGCAACATCATCCTAACACAAGTTAAATGATATTTTACAAAACAGTTGACCTGTACACTTCAAAGCCATAAAAGTCAAGAATCTCAAAGAAACACCAAGGAATTACTCTAAATAAAATGATACTAAAAAGACATGAAAATGAAATGCAGATGCTCATTTTGTATATCAATTATACTTGAATAAGAAGAATAGATTGTAGACTAGATAATGACATTTAACCAATCCTAACTTTCCTGAACTGTAGTTGTGTAAGAAAATGTCAGTGTTATTGGAAATGCACACCAAAGTATTAAGGTTTGCTTTATCTAACTTATTTTCAAATGGTTTTGAAATATTGTGTGTGTCTGTGCATGTGTGTGTGGTACATGGGTATGTCTACATCTATCCATGTCTATACAGAGAATGATGAGAACAATAAATGAAATAGCAGCAAAATGTGAACAAACATATGATGAATCTGGTTAGAGAACAAAGGAGTCACTTGTCCTATTCTTGCAACTTTCTTTAAGTATATAATTATATCATAATAAAAAGTTACCAAAATAGTTTTGGTACAATTTATTATATCATCCTCTCTCACAGTGTTTACAAAAGTGATTTTAAATTAACATAGAATGACTGCCTGAAAATAGTTGAGGATATCTATCAACTGGGAAGAAATATTTGTAGCATGTGTGACTGACAAAAATTTGGTCTCTAGAACATATAAATGTCTTCCAAAATGATGAAGATTAACCAATATCCACCCAGTGGGGGAAAATGAGCAATTTATATCTGACAGGAAATTCACAGAAGATAATTAAAACAAATTACCAAGAAACATGACAAAATGCTTAATCTTATGTAGAAATCAGGAAAATTAAAATATACTATTTTTCACTTATTGAAATGGAAATTTACAAAATGTTACTTTATATGGTGTGGTCAAAGGAGTGAAGAAACAGGATTTCTTTATATTGGTACTAGGAGTGCAAATGCCTTAAGTTCTGGTGTTGCACATGATGGCTATGATAACTATTCAGAGAAGGAAGGACTACCTGAAATTCTGGAATAAATAAAAAGGAAGGAAGGGGAAATATCCATCTATCTATATAATGAGTACTTTCATTTTTCTAATTATTTTATATACATTTTAAGATAGTTTCTGCATTATAAAATCATAAATATTTGAAGGGAATACTCAAGAAGTTGGAAATAATGCCAACATGGATGATAGATTAAGTTACCACTGTCATTAAATGGTATGGCTGACTAATTCTCATTATGTCTGATGAAATTTTTATTTTTATTTTTCTCTTTGCTTCAATATCTCAATGTTGAACAAAATTAAAAGAAAATACTTTGAAGAGTCATTATATTATTCACGGTTTCCCATTCTAAACATAGATATCTACTTCAGGTGCTTGATGTTGGAGCTTACAGCTGGACCCATCCATCTACCAACTGTATCACCAGGGTTCTGGCCAGGACAGGAATAGAGCCTGGCATGTTTTTTAAAGCCATAGAAATTCATTGGAGATTATCATGTGCCCTCTGACTGCCATGAATCACGAATAGATACTGTGATTATTTTCCATGTGGTTGGTAATATTTAGAGCGATTTTGAGTTAGAAAATTTAAAATTATCTATCCTACATAGGAAAGGCTATAGCATAATGAGCAGTAATGGGTCATTTCACAGACACTAACTATTCACATCTGAACCTTCATCCTACCCTGGGTGGGTTTTCTCCCTCGTTCCATCAAAACAAATCTTTCAAAAAATGTTGTGGTACTTCATGCTGTTAAACCTGGTGGATAGTTCCCACTGCTCATCTTATCTAACCACTCATTGATTAAACTGTTCAATGGACTCCTCCTTTCTAAATAGCCTCCTCTCTCTTTTTGGGCTTCCATTTTCCTTCTTGTCCACTGAACTCTCTGACTAGTCTAATTTTGTCTCATTTATTGGCTCCCTCTCCTCTGTTCCTGATGCCCAAATACTGGAGTACTTAAGCCATGGTGGTAACCTCACCATATTATCCATTTCTACGTGTGCAAAATGGCTGCAATAATTCCACTCCCTACATCCAAATCACTGGGTAGCCCCCAGCCACACTGACTCTGGGCTGGGCTCCGTATATTGCTTTTGCCAACAGGACAATTGCAAATGTGACACAACCAGAGATGCAGAAAAAGTACTTGCGCACAGGGCTTGCCTTCTCCTGCATTCTTAAGAGTGCCATAACTATATGAAGGAGCCTGCTCAACGATGAGAGACATATCACTAACTCATCCCTGTCACCTAACCTGCCACCAAACCAACCTTTGCATATGTAAGTGAGGCCACCCTAGACCATCCAGGCCCAGTTGAGCTGACTCAGATCAGAAGAACCATGAAGCTCATCCACAGAATCATTATAAATAATAAATACTATTGTTTTAAGCCTCAAATTTTGGGGGATAGTTTGATACAAACCAAAGTTAATGATACATACATAGGTACTTACAAGCGTGGTGGTGCTGTAACAAAAACGTAAAGAATCTGGCCAAAAAACCAAACAACCTGATTAAAAGTTGGGTGAGGAGGGCTTTCCTGGTGGCACAGTGGTTAAGAATCCGCCTGCCAATGCAGGTGACATGGGTTCGAGCCCTGGTCTGGGAAGGTCCCACATGCCGTGGAGCAACTAAGCCTGTGTGCCACAACTACTGAGCCCTTGTGCAATAACTATGGAAGCCCGTGTGCCTAGAGCCTGTGCTCTGCAATGAGAGAAGCCACCACAATGAGAAGCCCGTTCACCACAATGAAGAGCGGCCCCTGCTCACCGCAACTAGAGAAAGCCCACGCACGGCAATGAAGACCCAATGCAGTCAATAAATAAATAAATAGGTAGATAAATAAATAGAAAAATAAAAGATAAGTGAGGAGCTGAATAGACATTTTTCCAAAGAAGGCATATAGATGGCCAACAGGCAAGTGAAAAGATGCTCAACATCACTAATTATTAGGGAAGTGCAAATCAAAACTAAACGAAATACCACCTCTCACCTGTCAGAATGGCTATTATCAAAAAGGCAAGAAATAACAAGTATTGGGGAGGATGTAAAAAAAAGAGAACACTTGTGCACTGTTGGTGGGATGTAAATTGGTGTAGCCACTATGGAAAACACTATGGATATTCCTCAAAAAATTCAGAATAGAACTATCATATGATTCAACAATTCCACTTCTGGGTGGAAATCCAAAGAATATGAAAACACTAATTTGAAAAGACATACGCACACCTGTGTTCATCACAGCATTATTTATAACAGCCAAGATATGGAAATATAGAAATAACCTAAGTACTCATCAACAGACGAATGGATAAAGAAGATGTGATAGATGTCACACACACACACACACACACGCGCACACACACACACACACATATGCGCAATGGAATACTACTCAGTCATAAAAAAGATGAAACCTCTCCATTTGTGACTACATGGATGGACCTTGAGGGTATTGTGTTAAGTGAAATAAGTCAGATGGAGAAAGACAAATACCGTATGATTTCACTCATGTGGAATACAAAGAAATCAAACAAACAAACAAAAAACAAAATAAATGAACAAACCAAAGATGAATGGGAGAGGAAAACACCACTGCACCTGGAAAGCAGAGGGGACATGGGCTCATTGTTCTGTCTGTTCACCAGAGAGAGGACAACACCTTATGGAGAAAGACTAGTGATTGGAGGTGAGAACCTCAGGGCAGAGTGCTGTCAGATCCAAGGTCCATGCAAGCCAGGATCATGTCTTCATCATGATGACCCTTTGTGTTGACGTGTGCCCTAATGGGCAAACAAGAGGCTATCCCCAAATCATGTTAGCATGGAAATGGGCAAAGGCATGGAAACAAAACAAAGCAGTGCAACAGCACAAAAACAATCCCTATGCTTGGGAAGACACCTCTGAGCACTTACGACTGCTGCATTTCTTCTCACCTATTTATGCCCATTGGCACCAGCTTGCATAGACCACAGCTCTGGACAAGAGAGTTCCCAGGACAACATAAGTAACTGTTGTACTCTCCAGGGAAGAAAAATCTCTAGTTCTCATTCTTGCCTGTATGCAAGAACAGGGTACAAAAGATTTGAGGCCAAGTTTGAGAAATGTGTCTGACTTTTTACAACACTTTCACCCAAATTTAGTGTGCATGGAGTCTTTACAGTCCCTCAAGCTCATCACTCACTCCTTGTCACATCATTGCTTATTTCTCAGTGCAACTTTAACCAAAGACTCCCCTGCAACCCAACATAAGGTTTGGACAGTCATCTGGTGGGCAAATTCAAACGAAATGTTTGGAACTGGATTTAAGCCCGTTTCTCAGATATATGACCAGAAAATGGGTTTTCACCATTAGTAGCTTGGAGGGCAGAATCAGTAGTCTGTGACAGGCCTTAAAAAAATCATCATTGTCCTTAAAAGCTTCCCCCCAAATTCTCACCTATGACACAGCCATGAGGGACACAGGGTGCAGTGTCGATGCCATATTGCACCCATAACACAGGCTTCAGGAAGACCCATTTCAGTTCAGAATTTGGCAGCCTGTCTCTCTCTTCTCTCCCACCATTACATCCCAGAAACGGCAGACACCAGCTTAGTTCAAGCAGGCAGGAAATGGAGGCTTTTCCAGTAGATCCTGGAAACCAGTTTTGGATGCAATGAAAAGTTCCTGGATTTCCTTGGACTGTTTCTACCACAAGCTCTCAGCACCCTGACACAGATTCTACCTTAGGGCATGTATTAAAGTCGGCAGAAGGGCTTTTTAAACATCTGTGTGCCCACTCCCAGAGTTTCAGCTTGATAGACTGAGGTGGCCTGAGAATCTGTGGTTCTAACAAGTTTGCAGCGATGGTGCTGCTGTTCTTGAGAACACACTTTGAGAACCGCTGTGCAATCACCCATGGCCAAAGTGAGAGAGTGGCTCGTAGGAAGCGGGGCTCTGATGCTGAGGTGATATTTACTTGGGGCCAGTTCACCTCCAGGTTGTCAATCTGCCCAGATATCCTTCATGCAGCTGCTCTCTTTCCAAAATTAGGGTTTGTTATTTGACTCTAATCCTACTCTGGTGGCCCACACAGCTAATTTCCCAGTCCCAACACCGCAGTTAGATGTTGTCAGACAAAAAAACAAAAGGGGTTATGCTTGTGCAGTTAGGCTGCGGTCTATTGATGCGGTACAATGTCACAAAACGAACACTTGGGGGCTGTGAGCTCCAGCGGCGGGAGGAGCAAGAAGAGAGAATGACGACCAACTTTCCCCCACTATCCCTCCGCCCAGCCCTCGAGCTTTCTGGAAGGTGCCAAACTGGCGCAGCCGCAAAGCAGGCTCCGCAATGCTGTAAGAAGAGTGCGCAAGCGCCAGGAAGCCCCCTCCCTGCGCGAAACCTTCCCTGCAGTGCATCTAGACTGCGCATGCGCCACGGAACCCCCTTCCTGCGTGAAGTCGACCCCTGCAGTGCAGTGAAGAGTGCGCAGGCGGTGGGAGGACCCCTCCCTTGCAGGGCTGTGAGCTGGTCTCCACCCCTCCCCTCCCATCACCCCTTCCAGGTGATTGACGCTAAATGTGGCCTAAGGGATGAAGTGCTGCAGAATGGTGGTCCTAGGAGACTGTTTTCTAGATACAAATGCTCCACAAACGTTCTCTGTTACTGCAGCATAACCTAAACACCTACCCCTGTCCCGGAGCGGACAGTTTGGAATGGGGAAGTGAGCTAACAGAGGGCTGAGGTTAGATTTCTGAAATCAGAGCGCTCTTAGACTGCAATGCTCAATTCACTCTGATTTCTTCAAAATTCTTCACCCTTGCAGCTTTCAGATGGCATGTTAGGAGCCTGCACCTGGCCTTCTTGCTTCTTCTGCTTAAGTCATGGGTTATCATTATCAGTTTTTTAACCTCTACACACCTACACCAATGAGGCGCAGAGCTTCTTCCAAATTCCACTATCTCACAGGTACAGGAAGTCAGGATAGTAACAGAGCAGAGCACCTAGCTACTCTGTGGTCCTGTCGAGGGGAGAAGAGTCATTTTGGAACCAGAGATTTGGGGCAGGCAAAGGAGAGGTAGAGAGAGCCCCTCCCCCATGTCTGCCCTCCAGTTTTCACCTTGCCCTTCACTATGCCATTGTTTTCGGGCTAAGAACCACATTTCCCCAGCAGGCATATGTTTAAACATTCTGGTTTCATTCTGGCTACATTACAAACCATCTGCATCCTGCCCCAGAGTCCCAACTGAACAAGATTTCTTTGGGGAGCAGAGATAACAGGATAGCACAGCAAAGACGTTACTCACATTAGTTCAACACTTCCTAAGGCACAGCGTTTTTTCTTACTCAAGTATTGCAGAAGCCCTCCATAGATTACCCCTTCACACTCTACCAGGGCCTCACATAACCTCACAGTTACATCAGACAGAAGAGCAGGTGGACAGAGCCTGACCCATAGGTTAAACCTGGTCAGAGTCCATTCATCTCTCACTTATGTGACTGTCATAGTCTCTGAACATGTTTTCCTGTTTCTTTCCTTGTCCCTCTCCCAGCCCGTAATCATCAGTACTGCAGAATGAGTCAGACTGTGTCCAGCCTCTGTTCAAACCCCTGCAATGGCTGTTTATTGCAGTCTTTGGAAGCAGAGTCCTCACCATGCCCTGAATGCTGTGAATGGCTGTGACGACCCCTGACTTCAGCTGCACATCAGTCACACTGCCCCCCTTGCCATTTAACTGACAAATGAGCTCTCCTGTAGGGCCTTTGCTCTCTGCCTTGAACAACCCTCATTCTGCTCCTGCTTGATTAACTCTTTCCCTTCCTTCAGCTCTTTGCTTAAAATTCAAAACTGAGTCCTTTCCCAACCACCCTATTCACTTTTGAAAGCTGCCCTCCCCCAACCAGCCCTTTTCTAGTCACCTTACCATGACACATTTGTCTTTTTGCCCACTGTCCTCTTCTCCTTACCCACTAGAAAATTTTTTAAAAATAGTTATAAATATGTAACATACATTATGATTGTAAACTTATGAGAACAGGGAGTTTTGTACACTAATGTATTTCAAGACCCTAGGAGAGCGCTCAATATACAGTAGGTATTCAATAAATATTTATTAAATAAATAAATATTTAGGTCTCAGGAGTAAGAGACAAAATGAAATGACAGTTTAGGAGCAATGAGTTGAGTGGGAGAAATGAGTAGCAAGGGAAAAAAAGAGGCATAGCAAAACTTGTAGGCTCATAAACAGACTTCCCAAACCCTCTTCTGAGTTGTGAGCAAAGAGGATAATGCCAGCCCAGTGAAGACTTATAAGGAAGCAAGAAGCACATTCAGGCACCGAAAGACAGCTCCAGAACAGGGAGGTGTACTCTTATTGCTGCTCTCTTCCTCCTGCCTCAGTAAACCATCCCACACGATTCTCACCATGCATGCTTCCCTGGAACAAAATGTGTACACATTTTGGCATGAAACTTTCTTTCCCTGGAAGGCCTCAATTTCACAACTAGTGGCCTCAGTTTGAATATTTTGGTCCCTGAAGATCTGAATCACATAGTCTGTCCTCAGAAGTTCACCCTTGTCCCACAGCCAGGGAGGACTTCGAGGGATTAGCTGCTGAGAATGAGCTAGGAGACTGGCAGCAGTCACCGTTCCCTGTTTGAGATCAGGGCACGGCTACCCTGGAGCCTCTGTTCCATCCATGTGACCTCAGAGAAGCCTCTTCTGGGGCAGATATTTTTAAATATCTTGAAAAATGTGAAATGTGCCTACATTTAGACCTATCTTATTTTTCCATAAATAGATTAAAAAACAAAAAAGAATAAAAGTCCACTGCAGCATTGTTTGTGGTAGTGGAAAAAACTAGCAGTGATCTAATTAACTATAAATAGATGGTTGACAACAAAATAAGGTGCATATGATACTGGATATCATACAACTGATAAAAAAAAATGAAAGAGCTATATATGGAAAAATGATCTGATAGTTGTAAAACAAGAACAATTTCAAAAATAAGTTAAAAGCAGCATTTGTATTTATGTAGGCACTTTTTAGTATATTTTTATAGGCATCGACTGCAATGTAGATGCTAGTCAACCTGTAACAGTGATTATATTTATTAAGTTAAATGAGGCAGGGGAATTGGGCATTGGACTCAATACATTTATACAATCCTAGATTGTTTGAATGCTTGCAGCAACCATTAATTTTTTTTATTTAAAAATCCCTGTCCCATTGACCTCCTTCATCATTGTCTCCTCAGTCCCTTTCTCAGCACCTTTTCTGAGTCTGTTCTGAACCCCTCTCATCAAGGGAGCACTGTTTTTTTCTGCAGTTCCTGTGGATTTGTTTTTAAAGCAGTTTGCCTCTTAGGCAGCTTTGAATGCCAGATGGCGCTGTAACCTGTTTGGTAAAGACTATCCCAAGCAAAGATACCTCAAATGGGAATGAAGATCATTTTTACAGCAGCAAATTTGGACATGTTTGGTATTCACCCCTCTCCTTCATGGGAAGAATGCTGGTGCCTTTGTTCACAGGCAGACATTTGAAGATTCTGGTGGCGGGGAGGATTGGTACCCTCTTGGGGGATGAAAAATCTGCCAGACCTAGGATCTTACCCATCAAACACACACTTGGCAACACGTTAGGTTGGAATCTACAGAATAGCCCCAAAGGGGAAGCCCATGAGGGGTTTGCTGACAAATTTTCCATCCAAAAACAAATGCACAACGCCCCCCCCAAAAAACAACAAATAACAAACCAAAAAGCATTTGAAATAATAGATTTTAAATGACAAGAAAGATCAATTAGAAAAATGTTCTCTCCGATTTTAATTATCCTGAATTTAACTATTTCTAAACTAAGGGGAAAATCTGCCATAAGTGGTTTTTGGGGAGAACTTTTGACTGCTGGTACCTGCGAAGCCTTCAATTTAGAGTTTTTCTAGTTGATAACTTCTGGAGAAACTATAGATATGAATGATGAATTAAGAGGAAAACAGTTTAAATCCGTGTTTAATCTAAGTGTACAGAGAAACATATTCAAACTAATTAGAACATTCCAAATTGTATAACACTGAAATGTTAAAAATATTGTTTTGGAACATTTGGAAGAAAGTGAAGCTAAATCTCTATCTTAAATCATTTATAAAAATAAATCCCAGTGGTCTAAAACTAGCAAAAGGTAGAGTAAAAAAAAAAAAAAGTGAAAAGAGAAGCCATAGCCTTGATGGAGATATTTACAACTTTCCTAACTAGATAATAAAAAAGACCTCTACAAACTAGTAAGGGAAAAGGCTAAGAAGACAATGGGAAGGAGGGCTAATTACATGAAAATTCAAATCACAGCAACATGGAATAGAATTAAACATATTTATTGGTGATTTTTATTCCGATGTTGCTGTTCTAAGATAATGTAAAAGCATACATTTCTGCCCTGAAGTCACCAGTGAACATTTGTCAGAGGTCAGGGTCACAGGTAAGTTGAAATTCTGGAAGCAAATAATGTTAATGGAGAATAAGCAAATCATTTTATTTTCTAAACTTTTTATTTTTGTGGTTGTGAAGAAGTTTTATGTTTAAAAATCCCTTGGAAAGCACTGTGGGGAAATTAAGAATAACAAATTAAGTGACAAATATTTTATTCCCTCTACCTGCAGGAAGTTCAAATGGGTCACAAACAAGTTATCAGTATTGGAACATTTATAAAGGGAATATTTCTAAGCAATTAAAATGTCACAGGATCTTCAAAACATATGATACATTCCTCCTATTCAACAATAGAGATGGAAATGCATTTGTTTTCTAATATAGAACAGTTTTATGGACACCCTCACCAATTAACTCTTGACCAAATATTTTACAAATATGAGTTTGAGGTTCATGGTATCATTAGCTGCCCATGGTTCTCTCACGCCTCCAGGCCACCCAAACATAGAGTAATCTACCTCAGGGCTTTGTTGCTATTTAGGCTCCCAGCTGGACCTATCCATCCACGAAGCCTGCTTTGGTCCCCCGGCCAAGGCAGGAATAGAGACTGAGATGGTATGTCGTTTAAAGCCACCGGAGTATGTCAGAAGTTACCGATGTGCTCTCTCAGGATCACTGGGAGTTAGCACGAAGATGTTTGCTTGGGGATCATAAATTTCATCGAGGAGTTTGAGTTGGAAATGATGTTCTTGGGTCCCCTCAGGAGAGAGAGAGGGTACCGAGAGGAAAGAGAAAGTGTCTCTCTATATGGTAATGGATTGTTCACTTTCCAGTTTGTTTCTAAGGGATTTCTGTTCTTATCCCTCCACCCAAAGACTCTTACAGAGGTCTCTATTACCTTTGTGTTTTTTTTTTAATTTATGGGGCTTGTGTCACAGCTCACAGAACTTGACAGTGCAGCAGCCCTGCCCACCCAGAAGCCTAATCCTCTCCTACCCACACCCCTGCAGTCTCCTGGTCTTCCAGACCTTTCTGGCTATGCCTTGTTCAGCCTCTTCTTCCTGCACTTTTCACAGCTCTGCTGTTTTAAAAAAAATCTTTCCTGTATGAAGTCATATTGCCCTCTGGGCTCATCATCCACCCGTTGGCAGACTCCTGCTTCTTTTCCTTTTCTCACTGGTAAACCTTCAGCTGAGTCCCCTCTGAGCCCATGTGAAAACCCTAATTCAGTTAAATCCAGGCAGGCTTCTCATGAGCATACTGGGGGTAATTAGCAGGAGCCGCATTTTGTCTGCTGACAGCAAGAACCAGAAAATGAATTAGCCACCATGAGCTCAAAGGAGGAGTAGAAGGCAGGCAGGGGAGAAAACAGCAGACACAACACTCCACCTCTGGACGTCCACTGCTCCCTCCCCACCAGGCCTGGAGCAGGCGAAGAGGATACCCCTGCATTGCACCATGGCAACTGCGCGGGCTCCAGTGGGACAGTTCCCTGCACTGAGGGCGGGGGCCTGGTACCCTCTGCTCCCCTTGGCAACACATTTTCTAGAAGCCTTATATGAGCTTTACTGAAGGGGCAAGGAGCCTGCAAGAAAATGGCTCTGAAAGCCAGAGTTCCTCAGACAGATGCAATTAGAACCTCCTGGATTATACCAGACCGAGTTTGACACCGGACTGCCCTCCATCCCACCCCCAGCCCTGTCCATGGCCCAGCTAATTTGGGCCTCTGGTCAGAGAAAAATGGAGATAGCCAAGTGCAGATATCAGTTTATTTTCTGTTGTTCAGTTAATTCAGCCTCCCAGCACCTTCTCATCATGCATTCATTTTATGAAAGAGACAGCTTCCCTTGCTTTCCATGATTATAAGGGTCCACTTTTTACCCTCTGTGACTACAGTATCCTTTCTGGATGGGATGGTCACTGTGTCCACTGAATGATGACAGGGAAGCTCCTCTCCAGCTATGACAAGGTCTGTCTTTGCTGGTGGCTCGTTAAAAACACTTTATGGCAGGACAGTGGCCTGACAGGGAGGGACCACAAGGAGCTTCCAAGAGGTGCTAGTTTTTCTGACCTGGGTGCTTTCTTTTTCTGGACACACAGGTGTGTTTTTCATCTTGTGAAAAAATTTTGAACTTACACTTGGAGTGTGCAATTTTCTATGGCTTTCTTAAAACCAAAAGCAAATGCGCCAACAAAATACAAACTAAAAGAAGAGACAGACAAAAACTTACTTGGGAGCCATGAGTTTAAGCAGAGGGATGGCCCAGCAAACACACACACACACACACACACACACACACACACACACTCCATCACCCTATACTGCTCTGCCCCGAGATATCAGGATGGAGCCCAGGCAAGGGTACAAGTAATATCCTCAGTGCTGTATCAAGAAAATACATGCTTGACTAAGACCCCTCCCAGCATAGAGAGATGCCTTCTCTCTTTCCCTCAGCCCACACACTGACCACATACCCGGCTTCCACTTAATCACCAGGTAGAGGACTGGACACTAATTTTTTCAGACAGCCTCAGTTTCAAACGTTTTGGTTTCTATCTGGCTGCTTTTTGCAGCATTATGTCTTATTTATCCCATCAGATCCCCGACCTAGGCTAGGCTTCTGGAGATCAATAGCCCTGAATGGGAAGTGGGGCTTACAGCAGCAAAGCTCACACTTCTGCACCCAAAACATCCATACCGGAGGTGATGCTTTGTCTTTCAGGTTACCTGAAGCCAACCTTTATGTCTTTTGGTTATTACTGTGACTATCAGCCTCCTGGTCATTTCAGAAATCATAACCTCAACCAGGGTTTGTTGGGTCTCTGTTTATTGTCTTTGCTTTTGAACATGCATCACATTTTCCTGTTCCTTCATATGTTGAAAAATTTTGGATGCCCTAGACATTTTGAATGATACATTATAAACAATCTTGATTGTGATGTTTTTCTGAATAAATTTTTCAAATCAGGCAGTTAATTTGTTGGAACAACAACTACAAACTCTGTCTCCTCTGTTGCTGGTGGGAACTGAAGTCTCACCAGCTGGGCTGTTTGGAGTCTGCCATCTGTGCCTATGTCAGGGGTCATCCAGGAGTTGGACAGAGTGTATAAGCAGAATTCAGCCCCCATCCTTCTAAGTCTTTTCTTTGTGAGACCTCCTCCTCATATTCTAGCTCATGTGATTGCTGCAAACTCTATCCTCTGGTTTTTCATGCCAGTAAAACTGCTGGTTTTGTTATTTCACTGGAAATTTAGGTGCCCTTCATGAACAAGGACTTGGGACTGCCCTCAGGCTTAAAGTCCTAAAACAATGGGAATCTCACCCAGCACCATATCTCCATAACTAAGAGTCGAATCCTCTTCAGTACCTGCCTGCTCTGATTACTCTCCAGTGATTTCAGAGAGTTAATTTATATTTCATCTTATATTTCTATTTAAATTATTTATTTTATAAATTTTAAATAATATATTTAAAGTATATTATTACAATGCAATATTAGTATTATATTAATAATATACATTATATTATTAGTATAATATATTTGCACTAATATATGTTAATATATAATTAATACAAGTTTTAAAAATATTTGTGTATATATTTATATCTAAATATTTAAAACTAAATATGTTTATTTACTTTTTGTTAACTGCTGGAGACTTGGTCCAATTGGAGATACTTGGCCATGTCCTGAAGCAGAATGCCAAGTTGGTGTACTTGGCACATGCTAGAAGAAGCTCATGAACTGCTCCAAAACTCCGGAGTTATGTATGTTCAGGGCAGTCAGACAGAAGCATTTCTATGAATACATGTCAGGGCATCCTACATAGAGATCCCAGAAAATTGCATGAATTTTGGTGTGGTATATGGGGACAAGGGAGAGAAAGGCTGGTAGGGAGGCAAAAATGCTAATAAAACCAAAATAGTACCTCCCAGTGCAGCCATCTAGAAGAACATAGGATAAATGAATAACCTGGAGAGGACCACGAAGAAGGTGTGGATACAGAGAGTCCTCCCATACAGAGGGAGCCTACTTGCCTTCCCCACTCATACCTTTTCTTTCATCCCTGTGGTCTGAGGAATGAAACCTCAGATTCACATGACTGTCCACACTTGTCAAGAGCAAACTGTATCTTCCTTTGTTTTAATATAGAGGATGATACAGCACATCCTCCAAACTGTATTCCCAGCTTTAGACAGGACCCCTTTCAGGGAGCTGGGGACCTGGAATGAGGAAAGCTACAGACAGGAAATATGGTTCTGTTCTCTTTTGTTTTATTCTGTTTTTTTTCCCCCTTTAGAGATTGCTGTTCATTCCATTTAGCCTTCATAAAGCATCTAGACTCTCCAAGTGCTGACCTCACCCCTCAGGAAAATGCAACATCAGTTCTATTCAAGGCTAAATTGTGGAAAACTTTGTTTTTTTATTTCATTTAGTATGAATTTTGTTTCCACAATATCTTAGCTCTTGTGATGTCTCATTTCCCTTTTCATTAAACATCTTTCATCATAATGTGCAAAGTGTTTTCCATTCAACTGGCACCTTCCCTAAGGATGCCATCCATATGGGTGCCCTCTCTGGCCAGTTATCACATAAGAACAGGTAAGGGGAAAGAGCTTGATGTGAAGCCATGCTCATATTTGATAAAGTAGTGATTAGACAGGTGGAGACTGAGGATCAGTGAGCCAATTGGGTTCTATGTCCTGAGGGGACAGGAGGGGTCCCACAGTTGTCACCATAAAGGTTCTAGAACAACAGGCCTTGTGTGCAAACTCTAGAAGCATCCTGGGAACATAAAGGACCCTCTTATGTCCAACATCTTTTTAAGAAGCCACATTGTAATAATTTCCCCAAAATCACAACTTAAAATCTACTCTATTTTTTACATCAAATCATGAATTAATATTTGATGATCAAATCACAAATTAATATTACAATTAATATTAATAATTAGTAAGCAATAGTCTGTCATTAATATTGCAATTAATATTAATAATTAGTAAGCAATAGTCTAAGTCTAAAATTATGAATAGAGAAGGATAGATGGCAGGACACACAACTTATAGAAATGTAATATTTTCCTGCCTCCAAAATCATCCTAAAAATCATGTGAAACTTGAGGTGTCATCTCAGCCCAAATCTTATATCATGAGTTGGTCACTCAGTACCTACCCCAGGATCCCCCAACACCTGTGTCCAACCCTAACACCCCAGAGTTTCATGTAGCCAGAGCTGCTGGTTGTTGTGCAAGATAGTTTCTATAGAGCCCTATTAATTCAGTCCCTACAGTGTCAGGACATAAACCAGGAGAAAACCAGCTGACAGGGAGCACTACTCATATTTCTCAGATCTGGGCAAAGCTTCCTAAGATACATCTGTTTTCTTAATTTTGTCTTTATGAAGCCATTATTCACATCCAAGGTCTTAACTCACTCCTAGCCAAATTCCAGACTTCCCCCAACACTTTTTAAGCCATACAAATACTGAGGTCATCTCAAGAACCAAATCACGGAAATCTGCACCCCAATAAAATAAAATAACAATACCCAATAACCCAATAAAATAGCACTGCCACATAATTAAATCTGTAGAGATAATTAGTTGCACAGTGGGCCACATAAATGAAGCTCTAATAAATCTAATCTTGTACTTTTACATAAGAAAAATAGCTTTTCAGTCATAATCAATTTGGATGGAGGAATAGGCAGGTTAGTAGGACTCTTCCATACCTCTCAATCCATCTCTCTCCATACTTCCAATGCAACTTCTATCAATAGAGAGATGCAGGTGCTGACAATGCACCCTGATTACTCTGTGAAGATGCACTTGATCCTGGTAGATCCTTCCCAAGTCGTCTATTGCCTCTCTTCTTGTCCCCACCCTGTAAATACCTGGTAACAGTTTTATCCCCAGGAATAAAGCACATACTTGCAGGCATGAGTAACACATTTCTGCTGAAAGCCCCAATATCAAAAGTTCTGTATATTATATGATCAAATCCTATTCTTGTATTCAGCACCCCAACCCTGGCCCTAGACCAGCAAAGCTATTCTGGATCACAGACTTAGATACGGGAATGAAACTAGAAAGGCACACAGCGTATACAGCTGATGACTAAAGGGTACCAGCAGAACCAGGCCTTGCTACTTCCTTCATCTTTCCTGGTGAAGTCTCCTTGTTCCTCCCACCACAGTCTCAGCTCAATTATCTTTACTTTACATCCCTAAATTAAGGATTGCCATATTCCAGTCTAAAATGTCATGTTTTTATATAGATATGGTAACAAGTAGGCAGAGTGGAGGAGTTTACTTTTGTGAAGATATTTCTAAACCAGGGAGAAAACAAACAAAAATGCTGTCTAAGAACTGTAGGCACATAGGGAGACAGTAGTCATCAACTTCTTTTAAAAGATCAACTTTATTTTTATAATTTACATACAATAAAATTAATCCATTTAAAATGTACAGTTCAATGAGCTTTAAAAAATTATGACACCTGTGTAACCACCATAGCAATGAACGTATAGAAATATTCATCACCTCAGAAAGTTCCTTCTTCTCCCTTGCATTCAGTCTTCTCCCATGCCTGAGCCCAAGGCTAATACTGATATTTTTATCACAAAAGAGTAGTTTCAGAACTTCATATGAATTGATCAGACAGTATATAGTCTTGTGCTAGGCATACTATGTTTTAGATTCATTCATATGGTTGTGTTTATCAGTTTATCAATAGTTTGTCACTTTTTTTTTTAGTTTGTCACTTTTTATAGATGACTGGTATTCCCTTTTATGGATATAACATGATTTGTTTACCCACCCAATTGTTGGTAGAAATTTCGGTTGTTTCCTCTTTTCAGCCGTTGTGAATAAAGCCACTATGTACATTTCTGTAAACTTCATTGTGTAGACAGATGTTTTTATTCCTTTTTGGTAAATATCTAGGATTAGGATTGCTGGGTCATATGCTAACTATCTGTTTGCCCTTATAAGAAATTACCAAACTCTATTCCAAACTGCCTTACCATTTTACTCCACAGCAATATATAAGAATTTCAATTGTTCCACATCTATGTCAACACTTGGTATTGCCAGTCTTTTAGATTTTAGCCATTCTAGTAGGTGTGTGGTGGTATTTCACTGTGGTTTTACTTTGGATTTCCCTCATGATTAGTGATGTTAAGCATCTTTGTAGGGTCAGTTGACCATTCATATATCTTCTTAGGTAAGGAATTTGGTCAAATCTTTTTCTTATTCTTATTGAGTTGTTTATCTTATTACTGAATTTTAAGAGTTCATTATATAATCTAGACACAAAACTGTTGCTATATAGGCTAAATGTAAATACTTTCACAGAGTCTGTGGCTTGTCTTTTCATTTCATCAAAGATGTATTTCAAAGAGCACAAGTTTTTTTTTTTTTTTACACGGGCCTCTCACTGCCGTGGCCTCTCCCGTTGCAGAGCACAGGCTCTGGACGCGCAGACTCAGTGGCCATGGCTCATGGGCCCAGCCGCTCTGCGGCATGTGGGATCTTCCCGGACCGGGACACGAACCCGCGTCTCCTGCATCGGCAGGCAGACTCTCAACCACTGCGCCACCAGGGAAGCCCCAAAGAACACAAGTTTTAAATGTAGTTAAACTTACTAATTTTTTAAACCATGAATCTTTGCATAACCCTAAAGGTCATAGATATTTTCACCAACGTTTTCTTCTAGATGCTTTATAATTTTAGCTTTTATGTTTATGGTCCATATCATTAATTTTCGTGTGTGATGTGATGTGATGTAAATATCTAGGTTCACTTTTTCCCCATATGGATAACCAGTTGTTCCAGCACACGTTGAGAAGATTCTGTTCCTAACTGAATTACCTTGGAAACTTTGTTGAAAACCAATTGGCCATTTATGTATGAATCTATTTTTTGACCCTCCAAACTATTCAACTGAGTTATATGCCTATCCTTATACTAATAACATGCTTTCTTGATTAGTGTAGCTTTATAGTAACTTGAAGTCAGACGGTGTAAATCCTCCAAATTTGACTTTTTTTTTTCAAAATCATTGTGGTTGCCCTAGGTACTTTGCATTTCCAAACATCTTTTAAAATCAGGCTGTGATTTTCTTCAAAAATCCTGCTCTGATTTTGACTGGGTTTGTGTTTTACCTATACGTCCTCTTGAAGAGAACTTGATATTTTAACAATATTGAGTTTTTCTGTCCATGAGCATCCTATAGGTTTCCATTTATTTAGATTCTTCTTTAAATTTTCATGGCAAAGCTTTGTAGTTTTCAGTGCAGATATCTTGCAAATATTTTGTTAAAATATATCCTGATTTCATAGGTGTCTTCGCTATTATAAGTGGTATTGTTTCTAAAGTTTTATTTTCAAATTGCTTGCTGGTGCTCAATAGAGATACAATTAAATTTTGTATTTTGAACTTGTGCCCTGCAACCTTGCTAAATTCACTGATTAATTCTAATGGATATTTTGTAGATTCCTTAGGAATTTATATATACATTATCATGTCATCTGTGAATAAAAGTTATTAACAGCACTTATAACATTACTTTTAAAATTCTGATCTGCTAATCCCATCGTGTCTGAGTCTGTTTCGACTGGCACATTTTTTCTCCCAGTTATGGGTCATATTTTCCTGCTTCTTAGCATATTTAGTAATTTTTGAGTGAATGGTGAATATTGTAAGTATTTCAGTGTTGATTGCCTGGATTCTGTTGGCCTTTGTTCTGAAAGGCTATTAAGTAACTTGCAAATCAGCTCAATCATTCTGAGGCTTGTTTTGAGACATTTTTAGGACAAGTCTAGAATTACTTTTACTTTAGGGAGTGTTTGGCCTTATTACTAATGAGTGGCCTTTTTTGGTTCACCACTGAATGTTTTGTCATTAAATGAAGTTACTCCACCCTGCCTGTCTGTACTGGAATATTCTCCAGCTCTGCCTGATGTCTAGGAATTGTTCAGTTTACAGTTCTGTGGTTGTTTGTTGTCTACATATCCATGGAATAGTAACAGACTCAATGGGACCACTATGCAGATTTTGGGAGCTTTTTTCTTCATATTTTTCCTTTCTTGGTTACTGTATCCCATAAATCCGATCCACCTCATCCTCTGAGTGCTGATATCTGCCTCTTCTTACCAGAGTGACTGCACTGTTGGTTGGGGTGCCCCTACCTCCATTGCAGTGGGAAAACACTTCCAGGCAGAAAGCGGAACAACCATCTTTTTTTCTTCTATCTGGGATCATGTTTTATGCTGCCTGCTTCCATTGTTTGAAAATAACTGTTTCACAGTTTTTCCAGTTTTCTAGGTATTTTTTTTGTTTGTTTTTTTATTACAGGAAAGTGAGTCCAGCCCAAGCTCTGGTTTAATGGCTAGAATTGGAGATCTTATCATCCTCCTAATTCCCTTCAATCTACCTGAGTAATAATGAGGGCACCTGCTGTACACTATAAACATAACACAGAATCTGGAATCTGGGAAGACCCCTATAAGCTAAGAGAGTGTTACTATTTCTTGCAACCCCTCCATCTCATGGCTTTACCAATTCAAGAACAGCATCTCTTATTGAGCCCTAATTTTAATATTCTGCCTTCTCTCTTGTTGTATCACCCAGCATGTTCTGAGCAATCTTTTTAATTTTATAACCTCTTACCGGCCTAGAATGAGAAGTGTGGGGAGCACGGAGTACAGGTCATATTTATGTGCTTTGGGTAGTGATAGTTGAGGCATAGTTCCCTTTGGTATTCTTGTTCTTCAAAGCCCTCAATAAAGCCCATGCAAACTGAAGAATCCTGTCATTCAAAAATAACATGATGAGATCAACAAAATGTGGTATAGTCATACAAGATAATATTATTTGGTTATAAAAATGAATGAAGTGATACATGCTATAACAGGGCTGACCTTCAGAAACATCATGCTAAGAGAAAGAAGTCAGTCACAAAACACCCTGTATTACATGATTCCATTCATATGAATTGTCCAGAATAGGCAAATCTAGAGGTAATGAAAGTAGATTAGTGGTTGCTTAGGGTTGGGGGTGATAGCTAAAGCATACAATGATTTTGTGGTGATGAAAATGTTTTAAAATTGACTGCAGTTATGTCTGCCCATATCTGTGACTATACTGAAAACCATGGCATTGTACCTTTTAAATGGGTGAATTATATGTCATGTGATCTCAGTGAAGATGTTTAAAAAATATATAACACAATGGGCCATCAAGGGTCAATACCATAGTACCGAACTGAAACTTTAATTCCCCAGATGTAACATGAGCATTGAGCATAGGCAGGCTTTGTGAGACAACTTTCACAGATGTGTGTGCGTGTGTGTGTGTAAAATCCACAAAATTATCCCTTTAGAAACAAGTGCTTTCAGGGTTGTGTGCATATGGAATTTGTGGTGTGTAATGAGGCAAATATATATGGGGGAAATATGGCAATTGGCAGTTTAGAGGAGCTCATAGGAAAAGAAAGATGAAACTTTAAGCCTTACCATGCAGTGATTTCAGAGGAGGAGTAAATATCCTGTAGAGAAGCATGAAGAGACACCCTCCTTGAAGGGGCCGGGTCCCCTTGTTCCATTCACTTCTGCCTTTTTCTTTCCCTAGCCCATCTGAAACTTTATATAAGAATGGGACTTTCTCAGATATTTCACTGGACTCCGTGGCTCCCTGCACAGTATTTCTAGCACTAGTCTGATTTTTTCTTTTCTAGTTTTACACAAGTACAATCACAGTATATAATCTTCTATTCTAGCCTCTTTTATTGAGCACATATCATAGATGACTTTAATAGTCATCTATGCTGTGGCAGATATCAGGCACATTTCCTTTTTATTGTGGAGCAATACTCTGTTGTATGAACATATCGCCATGTGTTTATTATTTTCCTGTTGAAGGATATTGGAGTTCTGCCTGGATTGGGGCTATTACAAATAAAACTGCTATGAGTATTTGTGAACAAGTCTTTCTGCAGATATATTTCCATCTCTATTAGATAAATGACTGGGAATGGGATTGCAAATTCCTATTGTAAGTATACATTTAACTTTATAAGAAACTGACAATTTTCCAAAATTATTGTACTAGGTGGTTGTTTTAATTCTTAAAGAGAGATATTCTTAACTATCTTAAAAACTCCATAGACTTCCCATGAATGTGCTTCTTATCAGGTCTTTGTACAAGTATCCATACTCACAATTACTTTTGAGAACTTGTCAATTAGCCATTTCCTTGTGTTTTCATCCCCATGACTTTCTCTTCCAACATAAAGGTAGAGGAAAGGGTATCTTTAACCTATAAGGAACACAAAGGAGGAAGATTACAACCTTTGGATATTTCTGATGAGGTATATTAGCACATTGATGTATTTTACTGGCCATTTTTTAAATAAAAAACAAAATATCATTCCTATCCCCACGTTTTCTTCCTGCTTTCAAACTGGTCTGTTCTTTTCTTAGCTTATGATATTTCACTCACTGTAGGCAATAACTGCCAACTTCAGAAGTAAGATTTTATTTCCCAAAGACTTCCCCACAAGCTGCTGGTTCAGGAAGCATGTGGTTCACCTC
This sequence comes from Pseudorca crassidens, assembly GCF_039906515.1. Taxonomy (NCBI): domain Eukaryota; kingdom Metazoa; phylum Chordata; class Mammalia; order Artiodactyla; family Delphinidae; genus Pseudorca; species Pseudorca crassidens. The sequence goes on along the minus strand of NC_090296.1, from coordinate 127,230,067 downwards.
CCAACTTAGTGAAGGCAGCAGAGTAACCCTATATTTTGCCACTGCCAGAGACAGATGATTATCTTACTAGGCTCAGATATCTGTTTCTATAGTGCTTGCTACTAACTGCTAAATTAAAACTGCAAATTTTGGTTTTCATGTTATTTTTTTAACATCTTTATTGGAGTATAATTGCTTTACACTGGTGTGTTAGTTTCTGCTTTATAACAAAGTGAATCAATTATACATATACATATGTTCCCATATCTCTTCCCTCTTGCATCTTCCTCTCTCCCACCCTCCCTATCCCACCCCTCTAGGTGGTCACAAAGCAACGAGCTGATCTCCCTGTGCTATTCGGCTGCTTCCCACTAGCTATCTATTTTACGTTTGGTAGTGTATATATGTCCATGCCACTCTCTCACTTTGTCACAGCTTACCCTTCCCCCTCCCCATATCCTCAAGTCCATTCTCTAGTAGGCCTGGGTCTTTATTCCCATCTTACCCCTAAGTTCTTCATGACCATTTTAGATTAGGCTAGGCTATATTGTGGTAACAAACTTAACCCAAAGTATCTGTGGCTGAACACATTAGTTTGTTACATACTACATAGATGGGTAGGTGTATCTCTTCCACAGTGTCTCTCAGGGACACAGACTGCTAGAACTATCACCTTCACGTAGCCTTTTTGTTGTTCCTTTGGGCTCTTACTTCACATATTGTCAATATAGTTCCTCATATGGGAGGATATATTCCCCCACCCCACTTCATCCTACTTGAAGTTCTGGTCAACAAATAGGCTACCTTTTATTTTTTTCAAATCAAATTCAGTCCAAAATTTATTTCAGACCATGTGGACAGGTAAGCAGTAAAGATGAATGGGTATGTGTTTTATAACCATCATTTGTAGAAATTACAAAACAAAAATTGGAGAATGAGGTCAATGAGCTTGGGATTCTTCATGTCAAGAGATAATAAGCTGTCCCAGTAAAGTGATGACAATTGAGGACCAATCACAAAAGTCATACAGTACACAATGCGTGCAGTATAGACTATAGGGCTACCCTGCTGAGCATGCATTACCAACTTTAATCTGCTCACAGAGAGACTGGCCTGAACTACAGTATTCTCAAAAGAAACAACAAACAAATCCTAAAATTGTAAACACCCCTACAGTTTTTAGACCAAAACATGAAGCAATAATCCTAGCTCTTGTCTCTATCTCCCAAAAGAAATGTCTTGTTGTGATTAAATGATAAAATAAATTGCAGCCGATACTACCAAAATCAGGAAAAAGCACCAAAATATTCATTTTAGTTTCCTTGAATCTGCACCCTTATTCCAAGAACTTATTTAAAGAACTTGAAAATCTTTGCACAGAGATAATATTTTTATTTATTTATTTATTTATTTTTTCTGTACGTGGGTCTCTCACTGTTGTGGCCTCTCCCATTGTGGAGCACAGACTCTGGACGCGCAGGCTCAGCTGTCATGGCTCACGGGCCTAGCCGCTCCGCGGCATGTGGTATCTTCCCGGACCGGGGCATGAACCTGCATCCCCTGCATCGGCAGGCGGACTCTCAACCACTATGCCACCAGGGAAGCCCGGTAATATTTTAAGCTGTGAATCATCAAGGTTTCCCCTTCATTTAGTGTTTCCACTAGAGAAACATTCAGCTTTTCCCAAACTTTTGGTGTTTGTAAAATTTCCCTAATAAATGCTGGAGAGGATGTGGAGAAAAGGGAACCCTCTTACACTGTTGGTGGAAATGTAAATTGGTACAGCCACTATGGAGACAGTATGGAGGTTCCTTAAAAAACTAAAAATAGAGCTACCGTATGATCCAACAATTCTACTCCTGGGCATATGCCTGGTGAAAACTGTAATTCAAAAAGATAAATTCACCCCAATATTCATAGCAGCACTATTTACAATAGTCAAGCCATGGAAGAAACCTAAGTAACCATCAACAGATGAATGGATAAAGAAGATGTGGCATGTGTGTGTATATATATATATATATATATATGTATGTATATATATACACACACACAGGTATACACACACACACTGTGGAATATTACTCAGCCATAGAAAAGAATGAAATAATGCCATTTGCAGCAACATGAATGGACATAGAGATTATCATATTAAGTGAATTAAGACAGAGAAAGACAAATGTAATATAATATTGCTTATATGTGGAGTTTAAAAAAATTATACAAATAAACTTATTTACAAAGCAGAAATAGATCCCCACAGACATAGAAAACAAACTTATGGTCACCAAAGGGGAAAGAGCAAGGAGGGATAAATTAGCATTTTGGGATTAACACATACACACTACTATATATAAAATAGGCAAACAACAAGGACCTACTGAATAGCACAGGGGACTATACCTAATATTTTATAAGGGAAAAGAACCTGAAAAAGAATATATATATATACACACATACACACACACACACACACACACACACACACACACACACATATACATATATACATTTTGCTGTACACATGAAACTAACACAACATTGGAAATCAACTACATTTCAATTAAAAAAAGAAAGATAATCCTAAATATCTCTGGGAGGGCTTCCCTAGTGGTGCAGTGGTTGAGAGTCCGCCTGCCGATGCAGGGAACACGGGTTCGTGTCCCGGTCCGGGAAGATCCCACATGCCGCGGAGAGGCTGGGCCCTGACCAGGGCCATGACCGCTGGGCCTGCGCGTCCAGAGCCTGTGCCCTGCAATGGGAGAGGCCACAACAGTGAGAGGCCCGCGTACCACGAAAAACCCCAAAAAACAAAACTTGCCTCTAAATATCTCTGGGAAAATAATTTCACTACAAATACTTGGACATTACTCCATCAAAAGGCAGAGATTATTCTCTCTCCCCTTGAAACTGGGTGGATTTGGGAGTGCTTTCACTAACATAGGATGGCATGCACGTTCTGTGACTTCTGAGTCAGGATCGCAAAATGAATGCTGCTCTGTCTTGCACACTGGAAAACTGACCCTTTAAATCTAAGCCGCTATGTACGATGCCCAAATAGGTTTCCAGGCTGTGAAGAGTTGAAGCTACATGGAGAGCCCCTGTTGATACTCCTCGCTGAGCACAGCATTTGGGTTGTCTCTGCCCCACATCACACATGTGAGTGAAGAAGCCTCTAGACTATTCCAGCCCCCAATAGTTTGAATCACTCTCCAGCCATTTATGTTTTGCCATTTGAGGCCCCAGACATTATGAAGCAAAGAAAAGTCTTCATTACTATGCCACAGAATCCATGAGCATAACAAAATAGTTGTTCTTTAATGCTAATAATTCTGGGATGGTTTGTTACACAGCAGTAGACAATGGTAACACATCTCATACTTCAGTGTTACATGTGGCCAAGGTGTCATGAGGACGAGCAAGATATTTTATTCATCAGAGACCCCTCTGCAAATGGCCTAGGAAGATAAAGAGAAAAACTTTAATCTAATATGGAATATAGGGAAAATTGCTCATTTTTCTCAGGCCATGGAAGATCTTCCTAAGATGCAACTTTTTCTCATTGTGGTTTTTAGGATGCTTATACCCTCTAGACTTTTAATTCACATCTTAAAAATTCAGGCTTCCTATTTACCCTACTTCTTTAATAAAAGAATATGAAATTTTTCCCGCCTCATTTAAGTTAAGTTAGCCCAACAGAAACCCAAGGCCACCCACTTATTTCTGACACACAGCTGGTGGATGGAGCAATGTTTACATTGGCCACTACATCAATAAGTCAGGTAATGGCTGGTGTAGTTTAGATGGAGGAAGGGGTCGGCAGGAAGAAGATGGTAAGGGAAAATTTCCCCTTACTCTCTAAACCTGACACTGTACCCCCCATACCCCAACTCCCTAAGGGACATCTGGGTCATGGAGAGACAGACCCTGGAACAAGAACTGCAGTGCTCAGGGAACACTGTCCAGACTTTGCATAGGCATTCCAAACAGAAAGGCTGGTCTGAGGTGTCTCAGAGTCTGCACCTCTCTGTATTTGCCGGCTGTCAGCTTTAATCTGGTGTGGGGCTGACATGCACAAATAGGAGCCTGGAGAGAGATTTCCAACCAAACACATACCTAAAGATTCTAGCTTTGAGCATTCAACTGTACTGAACAGACTTAGTTCCCATCTTTTCCTCCAAATATCTGTAAAATAAGAAAGTGCCTGTCAGATAGCAAAGCTCAAATTTCTGTGGTCATGACTACCACACGTTATTTTACTCTTGATTGAGATTTCCTCATAACTACCATACTTTTATATGTCTCTTGATTGAAATTTCCTCACATCTTCTCATCTCCTTAGATCTTTAATCACCCACTTAATATCTCAGCTGCAACAGATCACCCACATTGATTTATACATTTCGAGTACCTTCTCCTTTCCACTGTATCTACACTATGGATTTCTGCCCATTCTATCTGAGGTGGCCCATAGTTACAGGTGGAAATGTTAGGAGTAGAGACACTTCTTTGAAGCTTTGTGAAAAATTATCTGCAATGAGAGTTATGTGAACAATCCTTTAAGAGTCCTGAGACCAAAAAAAAAAAAACCAAAAAAACCCCAAAACATTATAAGCGAAGAATTTGAATAGACATTTCTTTAAAGAAAATATGCAAATGGCCAAAAAACACAACTGAACATCACGAATCACTAGGGAAAGGCAAATCAAAACTGTAATGAGATACCACTTCACATCTATTACAGAAAATAACAAGTGTTGGTAAGGATGTGAAGAAATTGGAACTCTTGCACACTGATGGTAAAAATGTGAAATGGTATAGCCACTATGGAAAACAGTGTGGTGATTCCTGAAGGAACTAAAAATAGAATTACTATATGGTGCTTCACTATCACTTCTACATATATACTCAAAATAATTGAAAGGAGAATCCTGAGCAGATATTTGTATACCCATGTCCATAGCAGCATTATTCACAATAGCCAAAAGATGGCAGCAATGCAAGTGTCCATTGATGGATGAATGGATAAGCAAAATGTACTATTTACATACAATGGAATATTATCCAGTCTTAAGAAGGATGGAACATTTGAAACATGCTCCAATATGGATGAACCTTAAGGACATTATGCTAAGTGAAATAAACCAGTTACAAAAAGACAAATACTGTTGACTCCACTTATATGAGGCATCTAGAGTATTCAAACTCATAGAGACAGAAAGCAAAATGGTGGTTTCTAGGGACCGGGGAAGGGGGAAATGGGAAGTTATTGTTTAATGGGTCTAGAGTTTCAATTTTGTGGGAAGAAAAGAATTCTGGAAGTGAATGTTGATGATGATTACACAAGAATGTGAATGTACTTAATGTTACTGAACTATGCAACTCAAAATGGTTAATGACATTTACGTTAAGTGTGTTTTACCACAATTTTAAAAATCCATTTTAAAAAATACAGTGGGAATGGCATGAGCAAAAATATCAAGTTAGGAATAAACACAGTATGTTATGGGAACAATAAAAAGACCAACTTCTCAAAAACTGTAGATGTGCTGAGAAAAGAGGGAGTAGAGTAATTAGGTAAAGAGAAGCCAAGGCAAAAGAGGATAGATCTCATATAGAAAGGTGTGGGATCAGATACTAATAGCTGTTGAGGAAAATGTGAAGAAGACAGAATTCTCATACATCGCTGGTGGGGGTGTAAAATGGTGCAGCCCCTTTGGAAAACAGTTTGGAAGTTCCTCAAAGAGTTAAACGTGGAGTTATCATTTGACCCATCAATTCCACTCTTATATATATACCCAAGAGAAATGAAAACATGGGCCACAGAAAAACTTATACACAAATGTCCACACCATTATTATTCATAATAGCCAAAAGGTGGAAACAACCTAAAGGTCCACCAATTAGATGAGTGGATAAAATGTGGTATATACATGCAATGGAATGTTATTTAGCCATAAAAAGGAGTGAAGTACTGATACATGCTACATGAATGAACTTTGAAAACATTTTTGTAAGTGGAAGAAGCTAGTCACAAAAGCTCATATACTTTATGATCCCATTTATATGAAATGTCCAGAATAGGAAATCCCTAGAGATGGGAATTAAATTAATGGTTGTTTAGGGCTGAGGAGGATGGGGGCTAGGGGGTGAAAGCCAAAGGGTACAGTGCTTTTTGGGTTGTAAATGTTCTATATTTGCTTTGAATTTGATTCCAAATTGATTATTGTGATGATTGCACAATTCTGTGAATATATTAAAACACAGTGAATTGTATGTGGTAAGTGCGTAAATTGCATGGTATGTGAATTATCTATCAATAAAGATGTTACAGAAATAATAAAGAAAAAAAAAGAGGGCCAAGGGCTAAGGTAGATGGAAGGGCAAGCAGAGGAAGAAAGCTAGGTCACAGCTCTCCTCCTGCTACTCCCTGCTTTCTGTAGGCACAAAGAGGACTGATTGGTTATCCCCAAGATACATGCAGCCTCCATTCAGACCTTTACCAGTTCAGACAGCAGTTTTCTTCTCTTCCTCTCCTCACCTCTGACATGCTATTGTCTACAAACTATCCCATTACCAAGCTTTATTCTCAGCAAGCAAAGTATGTACAAAAATCCAGTTTTTACCAGAGGCACTCATTTCTTTGACTACTACTCCTATCTTAAAATTTCTGCTGTCTAGTATGAGAAATCATATAGCATGTCTTCAGTAGCCTGCCTTCTCCCTTCATATGAAGAGGCTTCTAGCAAAGAGTAGCCTATCATGGAATGTGAAGCTCAGACCCTTGGGTCCAGAACAGCTCTTTTTGTGCTCCAGATTTCCTGTTCATGACATCCTCAGGTCCTGTTGCTCCTCCAGTACTCATATCAGGGCACAGGTGAGGTCATTTATTATCAGAGTGTGTTTGCTCATACCACTGTCACTTCTATAGAGAATCTCAGAGCCCTGAAGCCAAAAAGAACATATGGAAACAGAAGCATTGTTAGTACTGGAGTGTCACTGCTTGTAGGCTTTTTCAACAAACAGAGAGCTAAGAATATATGTATGTACTCATGTACACCCATACATGAGTGTACATGATTTTGTGCCAGGCTATATTTGGTTCTTTCTCAATACAGTAAGGTGAAAACACTACAAGGAAGCATGAGTTTTGTGGGAGAGCAAGTGGGAAAACTTGGGGAGTCAGTTCTCTCCATGAGAAAATTGAGGGTATGCATACCATGAGGGTATTCAGGTTCCACAACATCTTTCCAAGGGTTCAGACCCTTGAATCAGTCAAGGGTTTAGTCTGTTTTCAGTTTTGTCCTTAGAAGGTAAATCTACACAGTTTGTGGAAATAAGACCACAGTTCACCAGAAATCAGTTTTAACATCTTATGAAACAGGTGTCCCAATAATGTGTACGTACTGGCATCTACCTCTGAGTCCTACACCAAAAGTATTTCTGGGAGACAGAGGGTCAACCCATGGAGGTCACCACAAGCATATCTTAGAACGGACCAAATTGCCCGAATTCTGTTCCTTACATATTTGAGGGTTCATGTAATGTATTCATTTCACTAAGCTATTGGCCCACTCTTTGCCAAATTCCAATCTGCTTTTAATTTCACATCTATAAACATAGATGATCAAGTCCAATGTTTCCTATCACTTTTTCCAGAAACCAAGTATCCCAACCCAAATCACTGTGGCTGAGATTTAGATACCAGCACAAGATAAATAAAGATGGATTTAAATCAGCCTGTGTATGTATAAAGAAAAATATAATAATTGAAAATCTGAGACTCAGGGAAGTTTTGTCCCTGTCAAAGAAAGAAGTTATGATCCAAAATTTCCATTCCTGGGTATATATCCAAAGAAAATAAAAACACTTATTAGAAAACATACATGCACCCTGATGTTCATAGCAGTGCTATTTATAATAGCCAAAATATGGTACCAATCTAAGTATTCATCAACAGATGAATAGATAAGGAAGATGTGACATATACATGCATTGGAACATTACTCAGACATAAAAAAGAAAGAAATTATGCATTTGTGAAAACGTGGATGGACCTGGAGGGTATTATGCTTAGTGAAATAGGTCAGACAGAGAAAGACAAGTACTGTATGTTTTCACTTATATGTAGAATCTGAAAACTAAAACAAATAACCGAATATAATAAAACAGAAACAGACTCACAGATACAGAAAACAAACTAATTGTTACCAGTGGGGAGAGGAATGGGGGGTGGGGCAAGATAGGGGAAGGGGATTAAGAGGTATAAACTACTAGGTATAAAATAAATAAGATACAAGAATGTAATGTACAGCACAGGGAATATAACTGATATTTTATAATAACTATATATGTAGTATAATCTATAACAATATTAAATCAGTCTGTTGTACATATGAAACTAATATAATATTGTAAGTCAACAATACTTCAATTAAATAAGGAAGAAAATAAATAAATAGGTTATGAATAACCAAGAGGGAAGTTAAGAATGAATCCCACAGTTCTGGACTAGAGTTGTAGATATCAGCAGTAACTCATGTTAATAACTCATTTTAATATATCTATATATTCAAAAAGATTTAGAAAAATAAATATAGAAATGTGGGTGTACATGAGTACATACATATATTCTTAGCTCTCTGTTTGCTGAAAAAGCTTACAAGCAGTGACACTCCAGTATTAACAAGCACAACTAATTTTGAAATACAATTCTCCAACAAGAACAATGAAAACAAAGCAGAGTTTCTTGAAGAAATGTTTGAGTTTAGGGTTAAGACAGAAAAAATACAAGATGAGTCTGTAGCAAGTACTTTAAAAAATTACGGTATTATATACTTGAAAGTTGCTAAGAAAGTATATTCCAAATATTCTCTGCACAAAAAAGAAATATTAAGTAAGTGATTTGAGGCAGGTTGTAGTTAATGCTATTGTAATATCCATTTTGCAATATATAAGTGTATCGATCAACATATTGTACAATTTAAACTTACACAACATTATATGCCAATTATATTTCAATAAATCTAGAAAAATCAATACACCAATATTGGTATAAATAAATAAATAGTTTATAGAATAATTTGAAATAATAAATACAAAATGAATAAAGAAAATGGACCATCATCTTACAGCATCACAATAATAATTACTTCAAACAAGATCCACTGATGAGTGCTAAAATTAGTTTGTGTAACATTAAGAAGAAACAAAATATTTGCAAGACTCAAAGTATCTTTCCCAAAACATTTTTAATTATTGTGGTGGTTTTAACATAAATCTATTAATTTCCTTGATAATTCACTCCTCCTATTGGTTATGGGATAGACTCAGAGAATTGCTTCCAATGCATAAAAGATGGAAAAGAAAAATCAGTAACTTTATAGGGAAAAAAATCTGGCAGCCAGCATCTTAACCAAGTGATCAAGTTCAACATCATCAGTAAAAATTTTGTGGCCATGACGTACTCCTGATATGATGCAATGAGAAGGGTGTTTCACCTCTGTGTTACTCTTCCTAAATATCCACATCCCATACTCCTGGCATATAAACAACTTGAAGGTTGTCACCCCTATTTTTAACAAGAAAAGGTGGACAAACTGAAAATCAATTACTTACCTTAGATGACCCACAGAGAACTGAGGCCACAGAGCAAGTCTTCACTCTAAACTATGGAGAGACAGACACAGTCAGAGACATATGTCAACCAAGGTCTTCTTACCAGGAGCAGAAGGTGATGGAATCATAAATTAGTAGAAATGTTTAATGATGATTTGATGAATTGATAAAGGCTGAGTGTGGACTAAGGTGAGGGTGGGAGCCTCCTGGGTGCCACAGTCTTAGGAAGGCCTTGTACTTTCATGGACTTTCCCTCCAGGAACCCTCCCAGTTTCTCATGGTTAGCCTGGACCCTGGTGGCCCTGGCAGGAGAAAAAAAGAGTAGCCATTGTAAAAATATGTCCAGTGCCTTCTCTCCATATATATATATATATATATATATATATATATATATACACACACACACACACACACACACACACGTATATATATATATACACACACACACACACACACACACACATATATATATATATATATATATATATATATATATATATATATATATCCCTTTTGGGAGGTAAATTCTGCCAGAGGACAATTTGGAAACCTTGCCCCAGGTAGTTGGAAGAGATTTTTCCCCAACGCTGCAGCCACTAGCTTTTCTGTCTCACCTATGGTGGGAAAACTCAGAGTAAACTGAAGACAGGGATTTAAGGTAAAGTGTTTGGAATGCTGTACGAACTTAAAGGAATAGGAAGCCAGCAGGGGGGAAAAGAGTGGGAGTGTCTCACTCTCACAACTGAAAGAGGGACAAAAATATTTGTAAAGATCACAGCCTCAAGACCCAGGCAAATTAAAAGATTGAGATTAACTTGGAATATTGTATAATACTCCATACCCTTCATACCTATCAACACATCAAAATGGTTTCAGTATAATAGAGTAGATTAGAGCTGAAACCACAGCAAGACACAAACTATTTCTAAGTTGCAGCTCATAAAGAATCCCCAAAGCTAAGAGGAGAGGTGGAAAAATGCCACTAAGAAAATTTGAAGCCTCTGGTACGTATAGCTACCACAAATAACAAAGACAACCCAACTCCTAGCCAGATTAACATAAATCCTCACACCAAAGTTCTGTTTACCTCAGTTCCTATTGGCAGGTGTAATGTGTCTAGCTTTCAAAAAGAACAACACAATTCCATGAAAAACAGCAAGAAAAAACAGACTAGAGAGACAAAACAATCTTTGGAAGACTCAGATATGACACTGATGTTGGAATTATCAGAGAGGGAATATAAAATAATATGTTACAGGATGAATGAAGAAAAGTAGAAAACATGCAAGAACAGGTTGGTAAGACAGAGAGATGAAAGCTCATATAATAGTCAAATGAAATATGAGAAATTAGAAAAACACGGAGGAACAGAATGAAGAGTGTATTAAGTTAGTCAATTGACTTGATATGGTTGAGGGAAAAATCAGAGGACTCAAGTTAGGTCAATAGAAACTTCTGAAATGGAAAGAGGAAAAAGTGAAATAAAAAAGAAGAGAACATTCAAGAACTGTGTGACAATATCATTGTTGGAAGAGCAGAAGAAAGAAAGAATGAGGCAGAGTAAAGATTTTGAGGTAATAATGACCAAGAATGTCCAAAATCATTGAGAAACACCAAACCAAGATAAACAGCAAAAGAAATGGAAGAACATAGAAAACCAAACAAGATAAAGAGCAAAAAAAAAAAAAAAAGAAAAAAGAAAAGAACACTTATACGTTTCACAGTCAAGCTGCAGGAAACCAAAGACAAAGAGATAACTCTAATGGAAACCTGAGAAAACAAAACTTTACTTATAGAAGAATAAAGATAATTTTATAGTGTACTTGTCTTCAGAAACAATTCAAGCAAGAAATGAAGATCTTTGAAGTGTTAAAAGAAAAAAAACACGGGTCTATAATTCCATATGCAGCTGAATCATCCATCAAAAGTGAAGGAGAGGAAAAATATTCTGTAATCACAGACTAATGACCTCTGAAAAATTGTCCCTTCATAATAGCAATAAGAGCATGGTAAAAAGTATCAAAATGATCCTTTTCAGAACTCTGGAAATTAAACAAAGACTTGCAAAAATTGAAGGACCATTTATTTTTATAAATGATTAATTTCAGTAATAACAGTAATTTTGTGTCATTTTAATTTTCCCTATTCACATTCGCCCCTCCTGATTTCCACAGTAATTTTGAAATCTATCATCTCTGCAACCACTTTATCTGTGAAAACCAGTGTCCTAGCAGTCATTGGAGGGGGAAAAGTGGGTATCAGACTTCCTCCCAAACTCTATTCCTAGGCAATTATCACTATTTTAGTGGACAGCTCCCTGAAAATACCCATCCATAAGGCTTGTCTTTACTGGATGTGACTAAGAGCTTGCTCAGTCAGAATACCCTATTCCCAGGGTTTTTATCAGAAACAGTAAGCAGCATTTGTTTAACATTGCAAGTAGCTGAGGTGGTAATGCCAGTTGAGGTAAATAAGAGGGTGGCAAAATCTTAAAAAGAAAACTGGGGAGGTGAGATATCCATAAGACACTTTTGAAAGGTCTGACATATTCTTAGTGATCTAGAAATACATGTACATGTGATGGCTGTATGCAGGCTCAGAAAAGACTTTAAAATCCTTGCTCTCTCACCTGTGGATATAACTTCTCTTACCTGAGGCTCTGCACAGGCAGGAATTGAAGGGCTAAGGTGGAGTTGTAAATAGTTGAAGAATTAAACTGTCTCCCAACCCTACATAAAGCTCCTTGGCAAAGGCTGAGAAACTTACTGGTTCAAGTCATTTAAGAAAATTTCTGTCCAGTCATTAACTGGACACTTAGTTAAATGAAAGAGAACACAGTAGCCACAATGACAAATAATACATACTTTATGGAGTTAGTTCAGGAAAGTCACTAAATTTAAAAAACAGCAGCAATGGCAACCTGTATTAACAACAATAAACACTGAAAAGGGTTTCCAGAGTTGTCGCAGGTTATTTAAAATGTCTAGTTTCAACAACCAAAATTATGATACACACAAATATAAAGAAAAATATTCCCTGTGCATGGAACAAAAAAGCAGTCAATAAAGACTGTCTCTCCTACAGGAAGCTTAGACCTTGGTCAGATAAAATCCAAATAGGGTAAACATAGAGATCCACACCAAGATATAGCATAGTCAAATTATCAAAAGCTATAGATAGAGAATGTTTAAAGCTAGGGAAAAGTGACATGGATATGGATATGGTTACAAGGGATCCTTTAATTATTAAGAGTTGATTTATAGTCAGAAATCATGAGTCCAGAGGGCAGTGGATTTCAAAATGCTGAAAGAAAAAAAATGTCAAATGAGAATTTTATACCCACAAAGCTACCCTTCAAAAGTGAGGAAGAAATTGACACTCTCAGATAAACAAAAACAGAGGAAATTTGTCATTAATAGTCATGATGTGCAAGAAATACTAAAGTGAGTTCTTTGGGGAGGAATGATAAGAAACTGAACAGTAACTTGAATTCACACAAAGAAATAAAAAGTACAAGTTAAGATAATTGCATAGGTAAATATAAAAGAGAATGTATTATATTTTGTGTGTAACTCTTCCCTTCTTGTAATTCATTAAGATATAATTCATATAGTGATAATAGCACAAAGGAAGGGGAAGGAATGGTAACATTGGAGTAATTTTTTTAACTTATAGTAATGAAATTAAGTTAGTATTAATGTGAATTAGACTGCTTCAAGTTAAAATGTTAATTGTGATAACCAGGACAACCAATGAGAAAATAATTCCAAAAATATAGCTAAAGAAACAACAAAGGGATTAAAAGAGTACACTAGAAAATACACAAGAAGACAGTGGTGGTTAAGTGTGGAACAAAAATGAGTTAAGACATATCAGAGGTCAGAGTCAAAATGACAGAGTAGGAGGATGTGGACTTCGAATCTTCTCACTGGTGCAGCAGGGGGGAATTGGAGCAGTTCTTGTGGAGCCCCTACTGGGTGCTACTGGGGGACCTTGGACACCTAAGGGGACAGGAGAAGTTCCCGTGCAACTGGGTGGGGCATGGTAAGGAAGGGGGGGAAGAGGGGTGGAAACAGGATGAGACTGGCACCCCTGGTGGGGGCTGGAGGAGAGGAGAGTTTCTCGCACTCAGGGTGGCTCACCCACAGCAGGGGGATCAGTGGAAACAGATGGGGACCTTCGGGGGTTTGGGAGCCAGAGGGGAGCAGAGACTGGTTTGTGGGGGTTGGGACAGAGTGGGGCCTGTGTGAATGGTACCTGCCATGGCCCTACGCACCCTGGCCTGGGTTGCATGTCTCCTGGTGTGGAGGAGGGCTAGGTGCTGGAGAGTGGGGTTTGGAGGGTGGATCCTGGGAGGGGATGGCTGATGGGGGTAAGGAGGCAGCCTGAGGTGAAAGGAGGAAGGGCTCTGTAGCAGGGAAAGCTGGCAGGGGAGGCCTGGGCCACCAAGGAAGCAGAAAACTATTGTTGAGTGGCATGCAAAGGGTGGGGCCACCGTTGTGGCACCCTTCCCCGCCTGCTGGACTGGGCTCCTTGGGCAGTGGTGGGGGCATACACCTGAGCAGGCTTGCCCATCCCTCAAACCATGGCAAGCCTGCTAGGGGGGCAGGCCTGAGCTCCACCTCACCAGGGCCTCCTCAGCCCTCGTGGGTCCCCTGCCTGGGCCCTGCCCCCACCAAAGCTTCTGGGGGCCACATGGATCCCAGGCCTGAGACCCGCCCCTGTCAAGGCCTCCTCTGGTCCTGGTGAACCAAAGCACCATCACCCCTAAAGCCTCCACAGGCCGACTGGATCCTGGTGGGCTGAGCACCACCCCCCTCCAAAGCCTCCTCCAGCTGCACTGGCCCCTGCAGACACACCCATATAAGCCTGGGTCCCAGCTAGCCTGCATGGGCAAGTGTGCTCTGGGCCAGCTTCAGGAGCAGATGCTGGTGAAATGAATACATGCAGATGTGGAGCTGACACAGTGGGTCCAGAGACCTACCTAGAGGTCTCAGAGGCCCTCCTCCAAGAGGTAGGAGTCAGATGTAGCTCACCATGGGGCAAGGACACTGATAGCAGAAGCACCAGGGATTTTTTTTCAATTTTTTTTCCTGTTGTGCTTTGTTTTGTGGTTGTTGTTTCATTTTCATTTTTATTTTTTCTAATATATTTTGTAGTTTTCTAATTTTATTTTATTTTTTATTCTTTGTTATTGTTCTTCCATTGTTTGTTGTCTGTCTTTTGGTTTAGTTTTTAGTTTTTTTGGTTTTCTTTTTTGCCACACTGTGTGGCTTGCAGGGTCTTGGTTCCCAGGGTGCGGATAGGGCCTGAGCCCCTGAGGTGGGAACACTGAATCTAAACAGCTGGACTAACAGAGAATTTCAAGCCTCAGGGAATATTAATCAGTGTGAGCTCTCCTGGAGGTCCTCATCTTGGCACCAAGACCTGGATCCACCCAACTGCCTGCAAACTACAGTACTGGACACCTCAGGTCAAACAAGAAAGACAGGAACACAGCCCAAACCATCAGCAAACATGAAATGACAGAGGGATATGTTACAGACAAAATAGCAAGGTAAAAACCTACAAGACCAACTAAATGAAGAGGAAACAGGCAATCTACCCAAAAAAGAATTCAGAGTAATGATAGTAAGGATGATCCAAATCTTGGAAATAGAATGGATTCACGGACTGAGAAAATACAAGAAATGTTTAATAAGGACCTAGAAGAACTAAAGAACAAACAAACAGTGATGAACAACACAAAACTGAAATGAAAAATACACTAGAAGGAATCAATAGCAGAATAAATGAGACAGAACAATGGATAAGTGAGCTGGAAGATAGAATGTGGAGAAGAATAAAGAAAAAAAGAATGAAAAGAAATGAGGACAGTCTCAGAGACCTCTGGATAACATTAAATGCACCAACAATTGAGTTATAGGAGTCCCAAAAGAAAAAGAGAAAGAGAAGGGGTCTAAGAAAATATTTGAAGAGATTATAGTCAAAAACTTCAATAGCATGGGAAAAAAAATAGCCACTCAAGTCCAGGAAGCACAGAGAGTCCCATACAAGATAAACCCAAAGAGAAATATGCCAAAACACATATTAATCAAACTAACAAAAATTAAATTCAAAAAATTTTAAATATTAAAAGCAGCAAGGGAAATGCAACAAATAATATACAAGGGATTCCCCATAAGGATATCAGCTGATTTTTCAGTAGAAACCCTGCAGGCCAGAGGAGAGTGGCCGGATATATTTAAAGTGATGAAACGGAAAAACCTAAAATGAAGATCACTCTAACCAGCAAGAATATCATTCAGTTTTGATGGAGATATCAAAAGGTTTACAGACAAGCAAAAGCTAAGAGAATTCAGCACCACCAAACCAGCTTTACAACAAATGCTAAAGGAACTTCTTTAGGTGGAAAACACAAGAGAAGAAAAGACCTACAAAAACAAACCCAAAACAATTAAGAAAATGGTAATAGGAACATACATATCAATAATTGCCTTAAATGTGAATGGATTAAATGCTCCAACCAAAAGACACAGGCTTGCTGAAGGGATACAAAACCAAGACCCATACATATGCTGTCTCCAATAGACCCACTACAGACCTAGGGACACATACAGGCTGAACGTGAGGGGATGGAAAAAGATATTCCATGCAAATGGAAGTCAAAAGAAAGCTGGACTCATAGCAATACTCATATCATACAAAATAGACTTTAAAATGAAGACTTTTACAAGAGACAAGGAAGGACACTACATAATGATCAAAGGATCAATCCAAGAAGAAGATACAACAATTATAAATATTTATGTACCTAACGTAAGAGCACCTCAATACATAAGGCAAGAAAAAGGGGAAATCGACAGTAAAACAATAATAATGGGAGACTTTAAAACTCCACTTACACCAATGGACTCATCATCCAGACAGAAAATTAATAAGCAAACACAAGCTTTAAATGACACATTAGACCAGATATACTTAGTTGATATTTATAGGACATTCCAACTGAAAGCAGCAGAATACACTTTCTTCTCAATGGCACAAAACACATTCTCCAGGATAGATCATATCTTGGGTCAAAAATCAAGCCTTGGTAAATTTAAGAAAATTGAAATTGTACCAAGCATCTTTTCTGACCACAACACTATGAGATTATAAATCAATTAGAGGAAAAAAACTGTAAAAAACACAAGCACACAGAGGTTAAACAACATGCTACTAAATAACTAAGAGATCAATGAAGAAATCAAAGAGGAAATCAAAAAATACATAGAAACAAATGACAACAAAAACACAGTGATCAAAAACCTATGGGATACAGCAAAAGCAGTTCTAAGAGGGAAGTTTATAGCAACACAATCCTGTTTCAAGAAACAAGAAAAATCTCAAATAAACAACCTAACCTTACACCTAAAGCAACTAGAGAAAGAAGAACAAACAAAAAGTAAAGTTAGTAGAGGGAAAGAAATCATTAAATCAGAACAGAAATAAATGAAATAGAAATGAAGAAAACAATAGCAAAGATCAATGAAACTAAAAGCTGATTCTTTGAGAAGATAAACAAAACTAGTAAATATTTAGCCAGACTCATCAAGAAAAAAAGGAGAGGATTCAAATCAATAAAATTAGAAATGGAAAAGGAGAGATTACAATTGATACTGTGGAAATACAAAGTATCATAAGAAACTACTACAAGCAACTATATGCCAATAAAATGGAAAACTTTGAAGAACTGGACAAACTCTTAGAAAGGTACAACCTTCCAAGACAGAGCCAGGAAGAAATAGAAAATATAAACAGACCAATCACAAGTAATGAAATTGAAACTGTGATTAAAAATCTTCCAAAAAACAGAAGTCCAGGACCAGATGGCTTCACAGGCAAATTCTATCAAACATTTAGAGAAGAGCTAACACCTATCCTTCTCAAACTCTTCCGAAAAATTGCAGAGTGGGGAACACTCCCAAGCTCATTCTATGAGGCCAACATCACTCTGATACCAAAACCAGACAAAGATATCACATAAAAAAGAAAATTACAGACGAATATCACTGATGAACATAGATGCAAAAATTCTCAACAAAATACTCACAGAAAGAATCCAACAACACATTAAAAGGATCATACGCCATGATAAAATGGGATTTATCTCACGGATGCAAGGATTTTTCAATATACTCAAGTCAATCAATGTGATACACCATATGAACAAATTGAAGGAGAATAACCATATGATCATCTCAATAGATGCAGAAAAATCTTTTGACAAAATTCAACACCAATTTATGATAAAAACTCTCCAGAGAGTGGTCATAGAGGCAACCTACCTCAACATAATAAACACCATATACGACAAGCCCACAGCAAACATCATTCTCAATGGTGAAAAAATGAAAGCGTTTCCTCTAAGATCAGGAACAAGACAAGGATGTCCACTCCCACCATTATTATTCAACAGAGTTTTGGAAGCCTTAGCCATGGCAATCAGAGGGAAAAAAAGAAATAAGAGGAATCCAAATTAGAAAAGAAGAAGTAAAACTGTCACTGTTTGCAGATGACATGATACTATACATAGAAAATCCTAAATATGCCACCAGAAAATGATTAGAGCTAATCAATGACTTTGGTAAAGTTGCAGGATGCAAAATTAATGCACAGTAATCTCTTGCATTCCTATACACTAACAACAAATGGTCAGAAAGAGAAATTAAGGAAACAATTCCACTTACCACTGCAATGAAAAGAATAAAATGTCTAGAAATAACCCTACCTAAGGAGGCAAGAACCTATATGCAGAAGACTGTAAGATACTGATGAAAGAAATCAAATATGACACAAAAAAATGGAGAGATGTGCCATGTTATTGGATTGTAAGAATCAACATTGTGAAAATGACTCTACTACCCAAAGCAATCTACAGATTCAGTGCAATCTCTATCAAACTAACAATGGCATTTTTCACAGAATTAGGCCAAAAAAGTTTTACAATTTGTATGGAAACACAAAAGACCCCAAATATCCAAAGCAATCCTGAGAAAGAAAAACGGAGCTGGAAGCATCAGGCTACCTGACTTTAGACTATACTACAAAACTACAGTAATCAAGACAATATGGGACGGGCACAAAAACAGAAGTATAGATCCTTGGAGTAGGATAAGAAGCCCAGAGATAAACACATGCACCTATGGTCAATTAATCTATGACAAAGGAGGCAAGAATATACAATGGAGAAAAGACAGTCTCATCAATAAGTGGTGCTGGGGAAACTGGACAGCTGTATGTAAAAGAATGAAATTAGAACACTCCCTAACACCATACACAAAAATAAACTCAAAATGGATTAAAGACCTAAATGTAAAGCTGGACACTATAAAACTCTTAGAGGAAAACATTGGAAAAACACTCTTTGACATAAATCACAGCAAGATCTTTTTGATGCACCTCCTAGAATAATGAAAATAAAAACAAAAATAAACAAATGAGACCTAATTAAACTGAAAAGTTTTGCACAGCAAAGGAAACCATAAACAAGATGAAAAGAAAACACTCAGAATGGAAGAAAATCTTTTCAAATGAAGCAACTGACAAGGGGTTAACCTCCTAAATATACAAGCAGCTCAACATCAGAAAAACAAACAACTCAATCGGAAAATGGGCAGAAGACCTAAATAGACTTTTCTCCAGAGAAGACATAGAGATGGCCAACTGACACATGAAAAGATGCTCAACATCACTAATTATTAGAGAAATGCAAATCAAAACTAAAATTAGGTACCACCTCACACCATTCACAATGGCCTTCATCAAACAATCTACAAACAATAAATGCTTGAGAGGGTGTGGAGAAAAGGGAACCCTTTTACATTGTTGGTGGAAATGTAAATTGATACAGCCACTATGGAGAACAGTATGGAAGTTCGTTAAAAAACTAAAAATACAACTACTATATAATACAGTAATCCCACTCTTGGGCATGTACCTGGAGAAAACCATAATTCCAAAAAATACATGCACCACAATGTTCATTGTAGCACTATTTACAGTAGCCAGGGCAACCTACATGTCCATCAACAGATAAATGGATAAAGAAGATGTGGTACATATATACAATAGAATATTACTCAGTCATGAAAAGGAATGAAATTGTGCCATTTGCAGAGATGTGGCTGGACCTATAGACTGTCATACAGAGTGAGGTAAGTCAGAAAGAGAAAATAAATATTGTATATAATGCATATATGTGGAATTTAGAAAAATGATACAGATGAACTTATTTGCAAATCAGATATACAGACACAGAGGTAGAGAACAAACGTACGGGCACCAAGGGGGGTGGTGGAATGGATTGGGAGATTGGGATTGAGGTATATGTACACTATTATGTAGGAAGTTAATGGCTGGTGAGTGCCTACTGTATAGCACAGGGGAATAAAAAGAAGGTACAATCTGTTTGCAGGACATATATTAAGTTAATCTTAAAAATGCATTCCAATATACATTAGATGCAGTCAAATACTGCTTGATTCCAGTTATATGAGGTATCTAGAATAGTCAAATTCATAGAGTCAGAAAGTACATTGGTAGATGCCAGGGTCTGGGGTGTGGGAAGGGTGGAGAGGGGGAATGAGTAATTAGTGTTTGAAGGGGACAGAGTTTCAGTTTAGGAAGGTGAAAAATTCAGGAGATGGTGAGAGCTGCACAACAATGTGAATATATTTAGTGCCACTGAATTGTACAGTTAAATATGGTTAAAATAGTATGTTTTATATCATGTGACTTACCACAATAAAAAAAATTTTTAAAGACATATCAAAAACAAATAGTAAAATGGAAGACATAAATCCATCAGTAACAGTAATTACATTAAAAGTAAATGGATTAAAAATCATATCAAAAGGCATACATTTTCAAAATTGATGAGAAATATTATCTAAATACGTTTCTAAAAGGGAAACACTTTAGAAACAAAGATATCAATAGATTAAAAGTAAAATGATGAAAAATATATACTAAAAAAACATTATCCAAAGGAGAACTGAGGAGCTATCAGACAAAAATAGATTTTAAGAAAAAAACTGCTACTAAAAAGAAAGACTTTTTATAATGAAATGGCCAATCTATCAAGAAGACATAATTTTAAACTTATATACATCTAACGATAGAACTCAAACCACACAGAGCAAAACTGACATAATTTATGGGACAAATAGACAATAAAACAGTAATAGTTGGAGACTTTAATGCCCCACTTTTAATAATGGATAGAACAACTAGGAAGAAGATCAACAAGGAAATAGAAGACTTGAACAACACAATAATTCAAGTAATCTAACAGACATCTATAGATCATTCCACCTAATAACAGGAGAATGCAGATCCTGCTCAAACACACATGGAACTTTGTTCAGGATAGACCATATTTTAGGCTATAATACATGTCTCAGTAAATGTATAAGAACTGAAATCAAGCATAGGATATAATCTGACCATAATGGAATAAAATTAGAAATCAGCTACACATAAAAATTTATAAATGTGTGGCAGTTAAACCACACACTCCTAAATAATCAATGGGTCAAGGAAGAAATAACAAGGAAATCTAAACTTATTGTGGTAATTATTTTGTAATATATGGTATAAAATCATTGTGTTGCACAACTTAAACTTACACAATGTTATATGTCAATTATATTTCAGTAAAACTGGAAGAAGTTTTAAATTTTCAGAAATAGACAATAACTTGAGATGAATGAAAACAAAAATCACAGCATACCAAGTTTTAAGAGATATAGTTAAAATGGTACTTAGAGGAAAATTAATATATTTAAACATCCATATTAAAATAGAAAATATTTCAACTTAAAAAACCTAAACTTAAAGAAACTAGAGAAAAGATAAATTATACCCACATCAACCAAAGGAAGGGAGTATTAAAGATTAGAGTGGAAATAAATGAAATAGAAAATGGAAAAACAGTAGAGAAAATCAACACAGCTAAGAGATGGTTCTTTGAAATAGCAACTAAATTGATAAAATATGAGAGAGAGAGAGAGAAGAAAGAAGACAGAAAAGAGACTCAATTTATGAAAATCAAATTACTGAAAGAGGGCATTATTACCAACCTTCCATGAATAGATCAGGATTATCAGTGAGTACTAAAAATACTATGAAGAATATGCTAACAAAATAGATGACCTGGATGAAATGGGTAAATACCTACAAAGGAAAAAACTGGTAAGAAAATAAAAAGAAAACCTTAATAGATCTACACAAGTAGCAAAAATAAGTTAGTAATTTAAAAAAATATATCATTAAAAATCTAATCTATGAAGGCTTCACTGTTAATTTATACCAAATGTTTAAGTAAGTAATATAAATCTTTCATAAACTCCTCCAAACAGAAGATAAGAAAATATTTACCAACTCATTCTACAAGGCCAGTTTACCCTAATACCACAACTAGACATTACAAGAAAATAAAATTACTGACCAATATTCTTCATGAATCTAGATACAAAAATCATCAACAAAATATTAGCAAGCCAAATACAGCAACATATACAAAAGTTAAATGCCATGACAACTGAGATTTATCTCAGGAATTCAAGTTTGGTTCAAAACACAAAAACAATATAATACGCTATAGCAGTAGAATAAAGGACAAAAACAAAATAATCATCTCAAAAACATGCACAAAAAGCATTTGACAAAACCCAACATTCATTTATGATAAAACACTAAACAAATTAAGCATAGAAGGGAACTTTCTGAATCTAATAAAGGGCATCCATGAAAAAACAAAATGACCTAATATGTAATTGTGAAAGCTCAGTACTTTGCCCAAGATGAGAAACAAGACAAGAATGGCCACTCTTGTCACTTCTCTTCAACACTGGAGGTTGTAACCAGCTCAATTATTCAGAAAAACAAATGTAAGGCAACCTGATTGGAAAGAAGTCAAACTATCTCTATTTGCAAATGACATGGTTTTGTGTATAAAAATCCTAAGCAATCTACTAAAATACTATTAGAACTAAAACATGAGTTCAGCAAGTTGCAGTGTACAAGGTCAATATACAAAAATCAATTGTATTTCTATACACTAGCAATGGACAAAATGACAATGAAACCAAGAAAACTTTTCAATTCAAAATAACATCAAAAAGGATAAAATATTTAGGCATGACCTTAACAAAATAAGTGTGAGACATGTACATGGAAAACTACAAAATATTGTTGAAAGAAAATAAAGAAGACATAAATAAATGGAAAAAAACACCCCAGGTTCATTGATCAGAAGGCCTAATATTGTTAAGGTAACTATACTTTTCAAATGGAGCAACAGATTCAATGCACTCTGTGTCGAAATTCCAATTGCCTCTTTTTTTCAGTAATTGACAATCTGATACTAAAATTAATTGAAAATGCAAGGAATCCAGGATAATCAAAATAACCTTAAAAAGGAACAAAATTTGGAGTACTCAACTTACCCTTCTTGAGTTCAAAACTCACATACAGCTATGATAATCAAGACATTGTGGCACTGGCATAAGGCTAAACATATAGATCCATGGAATAGAATTTAGCTACCAAATATGAATCCTTACATTTTGGCCAGTTGATTTTACAGGTTTGCCAAGACAACTCAACGTGGATTTTTTCTAACAAATGTTGCTAGGACAAGTGAATATCCACACGCAAGTTGGACTCCAACCTCTCACCATATACCAATTGACTCAGAGTGGAACATAGACTTAAATATAAAAGCTAAAACTTTAGAATAAAACATAGGAGTAAATCTTCATGACCTTCAGTTAAACAATGGTTTCTAGCTTATGACAACAAAAGGACAAGTGACAGAAGAAATAAATTGAACTTCATCAGCATTTAAAACTTTTGTGATCCAAAGCATACTGTCAAGAAAGTGAATAGACAACCCAAAGAATGGGATAAAATATTTGTAAATTATAAAGCTGATAAGAGCATCTTATCCAGAATATATGAAGGACTCCTACAACTCAAAAATTAAAAAATCAAATATTCCAATTAAAAATAGTTAAATAATTTGAATAGATATTTCTCTAAAGAAGATATATACATATAGTAAGCACATAAAAAGATGCTCAAAACCTTTGACCATTAGGGAAATGCAAACTTATGCACAGTGAGGTAAACTTCACAAATCTTAAAGGCATTCAGCTAAAGGAAAGAAGTTTGAAAAGACCATATATTGTGTGATTCCATTTATATGACACTTTGGAAAAGGGGAAACTACAGAGATAGTAAGCAGATTAGTGTTTACCAGGGGCTTGAGAAAGAGGATGGTTAAATAGGAGAAGTGAAAATGTGTGTGGGGTGTATGTATATTTCTGAAATATATCTCTGTACTGTCTTCACAACTGTTTTGTAAATCTAAAACTGTTCTAAATTTTAAAAGTTTATTTTTGAAAAGTCATTTCTGAGCTTAATATAAAGAACATTAGCAATATTGTAATATTCCCTGCATGCATATCCCCAACTTCATCCTCTTCCCTACCCACTGAAGGTGTTATTTAGTATTATTTTGAAGTCTCTATTCATCATTCCTTTATTTCTCCTTATTATTTTTCTCTCTACATTTCTATTGCCAAATAACATACTGTGCAGCTTTGCTCATCTTCAAACTTAGATAAATATGTGTATAAATTAATCCATATCACTAGCATAATCATGAGAAAACATGGGACAAATCCACATTTTGGAACATTCTACAAAATATTTGACAAGTACTTTTCAAAAGGGTAAAGTTCATGAAAAATAAGTGAAGACTGGGAAAGTGTTGCAGATTGGGAGAATACCTGATGTGGCGGGTAGACCCTAAGATGGTACCTGATGATCCCCACCTCTTGGTATACAATTTTGTATTTTAATCCCTGCTCGTGTGTGTGGACAGGAACTGTGACTTGCCCACATGGCAAGGAACTGAATGCAACCTATAGACAATGGCCAGTAAGGAACGGAGGCCCTTGGTCCAACAGACTGCAGGTAATTGAATTCTAACAATCATGTAAGTTTGGAAGGGAATTCTTCCTTGGCTGAGCCTTCTGTTGAAACTTTACCCTTGGACATTATCTACATCTGGATTCTTCACCCACACAAATTTTGAGACACTATGTGTGTAATTTTAAGATGCTAAATTATGTGGTAATTTATTATTAGCAAAAAAAAATTATGTGATACATATGGCAAATAAATGTAATGTTGTGTCCTGGAATATTGGAAAAGAAAAATGACCTTAGTTGGCAAACCTACTGATTAAATATCAAGAAAGTCCAGACTTCCTTTAATAGTTTTATACCACTGTTAATGTCTCAGTTTTTATAAATAAACTATGGTGATATAAGATGTTAATATTACAGCAACCTGAAGGGTATATGAAACTCTCTGTACTATCTATGCTACTTTCTGCAAATCTAAAATTGTTTCAAAACATTTTTGAAAAAGTATTATTCTTATACAAAAAACTCTCAAAAACATAAACAAAAATACTTGGACTCAGAGTGTAAAAGGACCTGTAGAGAGAAAAGGGCAAAGCAGTTTCCCTAATCTATCCTCCATTCCAAACACAGATGCACTTGCTTCAGGAGAGCCTCTCAAGCTCCAGGGACTCTCCACCTCTTTCTTTTTTTTTTTCTTCATACTTCCCATTACTCTGTCACCAGTTTTTGTCTCAGCAAACACTTCTTTAAAAATAGGTATCTGTGCCTCACATATCCCATTTTCCTTTTTTCCCACAATTTTTATTTTTTTCATGGAAACCCATTTTATTTTAAATATAGCACTGTATATGTCAATCTCAAACTCCCAATATCCCTCCCCCCAACAATACCCCCCTGGTAACCATAAGTTTGTTTTCTAAGTCTGTGAGTCTGTTTCTGTTTTGTAAATAAGTTCATTTTATCATTTTTTTAGATTCCACATATAAGTGGTATCATGTGATATTTGTTTTCCTCTGCCTGACTTACTCCACTTTGTATGACATTCTCTAGATCCATCCAAGTCTCTACAAATGGCACAATTTTGCTGTTTTTTATGGCTGAGTAATATGCCATTGTATATATGTACCACATCTTCTTTATCCATTCATCTGTCAATGGACATTTATGTTTATTCCATGTCTTAGCTATTGTAAATGGTACTGCAATGAATATTGAGGGGCATGTATCCTTTTGAACCATGTTTTTCTCCAGATATATGCCCAGGAGTGGGATTGCTGGATAATAGGGTAGGTCTACGTCTTTTGGCAGTGTATCTGCAGGATACCACTAAATCTTTTTTGAAAGACATGGCTTCTGGATATTAGAAACCAAGATTGATACATGCAAGTGATAGGGAACATTAATCACATTTCTGCATTCAGGAGATTTTGTTTTGTTTGTTTTGTTTGTTTGTTTGTTTTGGTACAGGGTTTCCTTCTTCAAACTTTCAAAAGATTTTCAAGCCCTTGAGGGAATCTGTGACTAAATTCTTCCCATTCGACAGACTCCATCACCAATTCACTGGGTCCATTTATTCTCTTGACACTCACATTGTGGAATTATATAACCCATTGCCAAGCCTGAAAGCCACAGAATAGATATGGTCATAGCAGCAGGTGAGCTGGGTGTAAACTTTTTTTATGTGTTTCAGGCCAGTCCCTGATTATACATACTTGGATGTGAACCTTTATGTACCAAATTTTTGGCAGATGAAGACAAGTGAATTATTCAGGATGTGTTTTACTTGGGTGGAGAAAGCCTGGCAGAAAAAAGGAAAGAACAAGCACAATACAATATATCTCAACTCTCCATGCTGTGTCTGAGGGATGGACACAGTTGAATGATGACTGCATCTGTGCTGGTTAAACAAATATCCTCCCAGAGAGAGGACCACATGCTCCTCCCTCGCACAGCTCCCTATTCACAGCCACAGCAGTCCTGCCAGCTGGCACCAGGGAATTTTCTAGGAGCTCTGTCTACAAAGCCATAGAACTACATATTATACTCCCATGGATATCTGCAGAAGCAAGGCTCTTGCTTTTATGTTCCATAATCACAGGGTATATTCTCCATATCACATTCATGCCTTCAATGAGAAAACTAACTCCTGGGGCCTGGAGACCTAGAGTAAGAGATACAGCTGACCTGGACCATATTTCTCACTTCTGGAATCAGGATAGCATTTATTTAGGTGCTAGTATTTTGGGCATTTGTTATTCAAGAAAACTTCTCACTCCTCCAAGATCAAAGTTCACACCTTAAGAAAGGACAGTCTCATTTAAATTCCACATCTTAAAACATAGAGGTTTATTCTATTCATTTCATTTTATCTGGAGTTCTTATAACAGCTAAATGACTTGTCAAATCTCCCCTTCATCTTCATTTCAATGCACACATTATAATATATTATGATGTATACTATGAATGTCATCCATCACTAAGCTCTTTACCAAACAAAACCAAAAACCACAATGAAAAAAAAACAAAAGCTAGAGTGGCAGGCCTTAAACAAGTCACCGTTAGGTCTGGATAAGGAGTGACCTAAACTCAAAAGTGGCAAATAAAATAACAAACCAAAGGGCCCTGAGTGCTTAGAGTTAAGAGAAGACAGTAGATAGACACAATATGACATAATGTCACAGGCACAGAGGACACAGTGCTAAGCTCTGAGTCCTCAAACACTGCTCTCTGATAGCATGGACGATATGATTTCCCACAACCTTCTAAACCACCTGTACCTAGATTTCACAGAAGCTGGCCTGGCCACCAGAATTCTCAGAAAGATGTTCCTACAAACATCCCTAAGTCCTAGACTACACCATGAGACAAGAACCTATCACCCTGTCTTCGTACTCGAGCCTGAATAGAGGATGGAGTCCAGCGGATGAATGACTCGTATATTTGAGATCAAAATTGGCTGTTCACTTAATTCAGCCTTCTTGGAGCTTGAAACTCTAGGTACAATTTCAGCCAACATCCTAAATTATGAATTATATGAGTTTCTTATTCCCTTAATACATTCATCAGGGAACACCAAAGCTTGTTCCAATTTTAAAATTGGAATAGGTCAGAGTAGCAAGTAGGCAGAGGAAAACAATTTATGTAGATCATAACACAACTGCTATGCACTGAAAAATTGTAAAGTGATTGTATTATCACCATCCATCTGATTGGAAGAAAGAAAGGGGAAGGAAAAATGATAGATATACAACTGTTATAGACTGAAATATTGAATTTAAAATGACGCAGAGGACATTGCTCATATTTCTACGATTAGGGCAGAAATTTGCAAGATACAGCTTCTTTCTAAGTCTTTAGAAAGCTACTGCTCCAATGCAAACTTTCCACTAACTCAGCCATGTCTATCTTTCGTCTCAGTGGATATCTTGAGGTAATAAAATTACCTCTACATATATAATCTAGGAATTCCAGTCGCTCCCTATAACCTCTAATATCTCCAATGGTCAAATAGAAGGCAAATGGAGTTGGTAAACTTATGTTAAACTACATTTAAGTATGTTTCCTCAATAATGGAACAGAATACAACAGATGGGCCACTATGATTTTACACTAAGAAGTGGGCAGTCACAGAGAAAAATAGTGAATTCACTGATGCTAGAGTGTACATTTCCACATCTTTCAAATAGAGGTTCATCTTAGAATTGATAGTGTACAAGCACTATTATTCAGAAGGCAATAACAAGAGGTTCTTGTGTTTACATGCATGAACTGATCAAAAAATCTTCTGTTGACACCTTCTGGTAATATCGGTATCAAAACTTGTATGGGGGTGTCAGTAAGTTGGAAGATAATTTCACAGAGAGAAGTATAGAGCTCTCTCAAGAAATGTGACATTCCTAAAGCTCCTGATTAGCACAGATGATGATAATGTGGGGAAAATTATGGTCAAGATAAGTTGAAAAGCTATTCAGAGGAGTTTGACTCTCAATGGGAAAAATGTTAGGAATAACTTTATCAGTACATATTGCTTATATTTTCCATCTTGTGATCATAATTGTGATAGAAGACAAATATATACATTTATACACATTTTAAAGTGTTTTTAATAAACTCTTTCAATAAATAAGATAAAATTCTAAGTGGCAAGAAATAACTGTGCCGTAGTTTTCAGTGATTTTATTCCTTCCTTGTGATATATACACAATAACGATGAATTCTTCAGTTGATATAGTTTTGCAATTACTTAGAAAAAGCTGTCAATATTAGCCCATACTGACTTAGTGGCTACTATAGATCCAATATTAGCCACACACTTTATATATCATGAGTTTGTTCAATCCTTCCATCTCAAAAAGGTAGACACTAATATCATTCCAAGTTTCAGTTCTGAATCTGAGCTATATTACTACCAGAAATGAATGGAAGAATCTTGAGCACGACTCATTCTGTCTCAAGTTTTTCATCAACTATGCTAGAAGATCTTTTCTCTTTTATGGTAAATATTGATACTTTCTGAGTCTAGTTTCTCAGTCTCCCCCAATGTCATGAAATTATTTTCCTAAAGTAGGTTCTAGATACTGTATTAAATTGTTTTCATTTTCCTAACGTACATTCTAGATACTGTATTAAATTGTTTTCATTTTTGTTTTTTATTTTACTTTTAAAAAATTTTATTGGAGTATAGTTGATTTACAATGTTGTGTTAGTTTCAGCAAAGTGAATCTGTTATGCATATATCCACTCTTTTTTAGATTCTTTTCCCATATAGGCCATTACAGAGTATTGAGTAGACGTCCCTGTGCTATACAGAATGTCCTTATTAGTTTAAATTGTTTTTATATTTTACGTCTATATTGTACATGGAATTCATTTTGTGTGAAATATAAGGTTAAAGATCAGATTTTATTTCCCTCTGTGGCTATTCAATCTATTAGAAAGTTTACTGAAAAATCCATCTTCCCACATCAATCTTTCTTATAAATGATTTGCTGTTATATGCATGTGTTCATTTTTGAGCTCTCTTTTCTTTTATTCATTGATTTATTTTTCTATCTTTGTGCAAATACCACATTGAGAAAGTCAGACCATATTCTGATTCTTTTCTACTCCCCTTCGTGGAGGAGGCCCAGCTCAGCTATGGCACCAAGGATTCCTCCTAGAGTGAGAAATCCACAGCCCCTCCTGTTATTTCTCCTGCTGCCTGCTACTGAGCCCTGTTCTCAGCAATGAAATCTGTACAGACAGACTCAAAAATCAGTTTTCATCAGAGGCACCAATCTAAAAATTCCTGGTGTGTATTTGAAAGTATTGGTTTGTATCAGACTAAATCACACAGTGTTGCTTTAGCAGTCTGTCCCCTTCCCCATTACTGGAAAAGGTTTCTAGGAAACCACAATCCAGAGCTAGAAATTACATTGGCAGGGAATATGACTCATGTCTCTGAAATCTGAATTATTCTTTATAAGCTGCAACCAGTATGATCGTGGGCCATATGGAAGTCCCTTTATACTCCCAGACCCTTAATTCACCCCTTATCAAGAATTATTACTCATTTCCTGGTAAACTGAAGGATTTCACCACCAGATATTTTTATGAGGGTCTCAAATTCCAATGCTGTGACCTACACATAGAGGGAGAATCTAGGGTCTGAGTACACACGCATTTACGTTGGGCCTTGTTTGATATAATTCCACAGAGGAAGGATAGAAAACAGCCCCCAAGACCCATGAGCTTACTGAAGGGGGAAGGGATCAGCAAGGGCAAGAGAACTAGAGGTTCTGCCTCCTAGACACAGTCATCCAATCTTCTCCTTACACAGTGGAAGTTTGTGCACAAGTGCACAGCTCCCTACATTGTGCTTATGCTACATAAATACTTATGTACCTATAGAAGTACTTATGCTCCATGAAGCCCCCTCTAAGTTCTAAAATCAGAAGTGGGCCCCAAGTGCCACCTCCTAGTTTGCATTCAGCACCTCCATCCCAGGAAGAGAATCTACACAGTTAAGAGCCCAGATACCTCATGCTCTAAGAAAACTCAATTTCACATGGCTGGGACAAGGTGTGGTCACATCTCATGCCTATCCAAGCTTTAATCCTGAGCTTTGCCACAGGATCTCTGGGGACTAGAGATGTGGAGGGAAGGCACCAATTCTGTCTCTAAGCAGAGTGGACTGCCAAAGTCACTGTCAGTGTCACCTCATTTTCATAAGGGCATGGGTACCACCAAGCTTTTATTTAGAATGTGTTGTTTCCCTCCACATCACAACCATGGACCCTTATATTACACCCCACACCCCAAATCATCACAAATATGTATTTCATTAAATCTAAGAGGTCATTGACTTCAAATGCACCATTATTTGATGCAACATTAAGAAAAAACATAGCCAATTAAAAAAATAGCCAATTAAATAAAGACTCAATTCCAAGATGCTATGGATTCAAAGATGTTAAAATGTGAAAATGTGCATATTAAAAATAATAAGTATTTCTGAATAAGGCCAGAGTTTGGTGAAGTGGGAAAACAAAATTAGAAAGATGTTTATGTGAGTAACACTGATAAGAGAGTTAACATTGCTGATTAGAAACCAGATGAGATGAATGAATTAATATATAGGAATAAGATGGCAAATCACCTCCCTGAGACCCTAGTCTTCTCTCTGGCCCTGGAAATCCCTTGGTTCACCAGAAGTGTGTGTAGGCGTCAGGAACACTCTTCCCAGCCAGCAGTAACACAGGGTCAGAAGTGAGCTGTGGGTGCTTTTCAGTTCTGGACCAGAAACCACAAATCACATAATGGAGGAGGGGAAGGGCCTGTGTGTCCACAGATCAGAGCATCACTGGACTGCATGCCACTGAAGGGGGGATTCATATGGCCCTTTCTCCCAAGCTCCCAAGTTACAAGCTTCCTCCTTTCCTTTGAGAAATGTTGTGGGTGTAGGTGCCATGGAGAGTCACAGGAGGCCCCGTGAACATCAAGCAGACACCAGAAAGAGCCTTCTCATCAGAAAGGACTGCAGACTTTTCTCCACATTCTCCTATGCCCCTTCCACTTGCCTTATACCAGCTCTTTTTTCCCCATGGGAAAATGTATCAACAAGATTATGAATCTAACAGATTTCCCTGGTAGAGGCCATTCCACAGCGTATTCAGCCTAGGTCCCCACAGCAGCCTCCTAGACAGAGAGGGATTATGAACATCAGAGCCTGAACATGAAGAGCTGGGCTGGCAGGAGAAGGTCTGAGCTGTGCCTCAGGTTTCCTCAGGCACAGTTGTTCTCTTCAGAAATCCTCTGGTCTCCCCTCTGTCCTTGGAAGTCTTTAGCACACACCTATGGCTGATGTTTCTCTTTCACTTATAAATTCATGAGTTATTAGAGAATTTTCTTTAACTTTAAGGCACTGAGGCAACTCTGGAGCCCTTTCCTAATAGCTCCAAGTTACAATGTGGAAGGGTCATAGATGGCAGAAAAGGGAAATTTCCAAGAAGTTATCCTGATGATTGTTACCACGATAAAAGGTCAAAACACAGATCTTGAGAAACTGTGGACTCGGAAAAAAAGGAGGGGCAGGTAGGGGGAGAAAATTAAACATACCACATTCAACATCCATTACTCTTTTCTGCAGGGAGCCAAGGCCAGGGAGCAGGCATCAAGAAGGTGTCACAAAGAGCCAAGAAAAAAAACTTCCATATGGTCTGTCCCAGCTTAGAGAAGTTCAAGAGTGTTACAGAGACACAGTTTGCACTGAGACACCTGCACACCAGCCATACCAAAGGTCTCAATTAAAAACAATCTTGGCTCTGGTTTTGAACATTATTCTCCATATGAGGCTCAACATCCACACCATCTTGTCCATACCCCACAACTAAAATGTGCTTCAAGGAAAAAGAAGCCTGGAATCAGGAATTAAGATAGATGGGAAACCAGCTCATATTTGAAGTCAAAAGAGCTCCAGAACAGAAAAACTATCCACACAACCTTCTGGAAACTTCCTTATACTCAAAGACATTTGTTCCCCTACAACCTTATTTCAATACACATGTATCCAAATTTAGTTTTTCACTCATTATACACTATCAATGTGGATCCTCCAGGCCTTCCCCAGACAATATCTGACAAGGACATGTGAGCAAGCAGGGGACCACTGATCTGAGGGTAGAGCCCTAGCCAGCCCTACTTGTTTTCTCTCCCTGGTAATGGTAAAGAAACAGAAGGGGTGAACTTAGGGAGGAGAAGAAGGCAAGGTGGCACATTCTCTACCTTTCTGCTCCTCAAGTCAGCCCCAGAGAGTACAAATGGGAAACACAGAAGCAAAGTGGGTTCTCAGTTAAGATTGCAACAAAACCTTGGCCAGCACAGAAGACTACCAGCTGTCTCTTTCACCTCTCAACTGCCTGCCACTGGCTCAGGAAATGAGTCTATAGAATTATAAAGCTACAGAATTAGTCTATAAGTGAATCAAATTAGAATACCAATTTCAAAGGATCTAAATACTCTGGGATCAAATTACAAATATGTCTCAGCACCACCTACCACCTCACAGATGAAGCTTCTAGGGGTCCGAGACCCAGAATTAGAAATGCACAAAGCACGGGCACCAGGTAGTAGCCACAAAGAGAGATGTGCCAGTGAGGTCCTATTCTTTCTCATTCAGTGCTTAGGAAATGTGTTGGCTACACCAGACTCTTAATTAAACCTCTTTACTTTTTAAGCTATGTCTATCATCTATATTGATTGAGAGAGATGAATGGTCAAATAGGGAGAAAATAGCAAAGTGAAAAAAAGAATCTAGCTTCTTTCCATTTTCCTAAACTTCCCACATATGCTATGAGCACAAGCACAGTCACCATGGAAACCAGCATGGGGAAAGATGCAGCTTTGCACTGAAAACAGAGAGCAGAAAGACCCCTTGCCCTCACTGAGTAAGAGGACATCATGACTGAGCCTTAGAGAGCTGTATTTTTCATTTGCTTCTCTCTCAAGTTTGGATCCATCCACAGCCCATCTCATGCACTGGACAATGCATCCAAACCAGCTGGTGAGCCTGGGGAAACAGATTTCTGAGCCCCACCTCCATATTTTCTAATTCAGTAGGTCTGGGTTACAGTAACCTGTTTTAACTCCAGGCTTAACTACTGGTCAAATCCTATTCTCCTTTTCTCTCTAGTTTCTAACTATTTCTTCAGTGCCCACACTGGGGATGTCATATCTCCAAGGGATCTAGAAAGACTTTCTGAATCATAGTCACAATGGAAGAGGTAGGAGTTGGAGGAAGGGGTTTGGAGGAAGGGATGATGGGTGGTAAAGCCACACTGAAATTTGACCAAGGAGGGACTCTGTACAGAAGGGCAAAGTAGCACAGAATGAGATCAGGGGACTGTGCTTAAAGGAGGAGGAGGTTCTCTGAGCAGTGTTCCAATACAAGGTCACAAACCTCCCAAGTTTCACTGTGCACCAAGCTCCAAACAGGGTGAACAGACGCCATGGGGATTCTAGAGGAAGGAGAGCCCAATTACCCATATCTCCCTAATCCACTTGTTGCCAGAGTATGGCAATATTGGCCTAGACAACACAATTCTCAGAAGACAGCCATTTAAAGCATGCACACATGCATTAGACCAACATCTGAAGCCAGATTTCAAGGTCACATTCCCACCCTGTGGCAAGAAAAGGATTCTGGGGATTAGAAGCCTGAAAGGAGGAATGTAGCTGACCAGGCACACAGCTCATATTTCTGTATCCGGGACTGTTAGTTCTCCCTATTCAGACTTCACGAAGCCCCCTTCCACCCTGGGCAGTCCCATGTGAAACTCCTCGCACAGGTTCACCCAAAATATTAAATAGGAATAATTCAAATAACTCCACATTTCTTCTTTATTCAGTATTTGCAATGTGTACCCCATAGCTCATTCTGAACTGTAACACCGCAGAATTGGGTATAGCCAGCACTTTTAGCACTGAGTGAGAGTATTGCTGAAGTGACAGGTCATGAAATAACTATGCGCAATCTGGGGAGCCCAAAGGAATATTCTGCAGGGAGATGCAGATAATACAGTTCTGTGGATGGAAACAAGGGGATAAGAAATGGATCTGACAAATTCCTAGAGTCATAAACCTACCAAGACTGAATCATGAATAGAAAATCTGAACAGACCGATAATAAATAAGGTAATTCAATCAGTAACCAAAACCTCCCAACAAAGAAAAGTTCAGACCAGATGACTTCATGGGTGAATTCTACCAAACATTTAGAGAATTAACACCAATCCATCTCAAACTCTTCCAAAAAACTGAAGTGGAAGAGATACTCCCAAACTCATTTCATGAGGCCAGCATTATCTTGATATCAAAGTCAGATAAGAGCACTTCAAGGAAAGAAAATTACAGGCAATGTTCCTGAGGAATGTAGCTACAAAAATTCTCAACAAAATACAGTTGACCCTTGAGCAATGCATGGGTCAGGGCACCAACTCCCCATACAATTGAAAATCCACATATAACTTTGCAGTCAGCCTTCCATATCTGTGGTTCTGCATACATGGATTCAACCAACTGTAGATCGTGTAGTACTATTGCAGTATTTATTGAAAAAAACATGTATAAGTGGACTCACACAGTTCAAAATCATGTTATTCAAGGGTCAACTGTACTAGCAAACTGAATTCAACAGCACATTAAAATTTTACTATGGTCAAGTGGGATTTATCCCTGACACACAAGGATGGCTCAACATATGCAAGTCAATAAATGTGATACACCACATTAATAGAGTAAAATATTAAAATTATATGATCATCTCAATAAATTCAGAAAAAAGCATTCGACAAAACTCAAATCCTTTCATGATACAAGCTCTCAAAAAATTTAGTATAGAGTAAAACTACCTCAACTTAATAAGGCTGTATATGACAAACCCACAGCTAACATCATGTTCAGTGGTGACAGGTTGAAAGCTTTTCCTCTAAGATAAGGACAAACACAAAGATGCCCACTCTCACCATTCCTATTCAGCATAGTACTGTAAGCCCTAGCCAGAGTGATTAGGTAAGAAAAAGAAATAACAGCAATTCAAATCAGAAAGGAAGAAGTAAAATGGTCTCTGTTTGAAGATCATATGTTTTTGTGTATAGAAAACCCTAAAGACTCCATCCAAAAACTGTTAGAACTAAAATTTTTACACTTAGTAAAGTTTCAGGATAAAAAACCAACATGCAAAAATCAGTTGTGTTTGTATACACTAACAATGACCTATCTGGAAAAGAAGTAAGGAAAAAAATTCCATTTATAATAGCATCAAAAACAATACAATACTCAGGAATAAATGTACTCAAAGAGGTGAAAGATCTATACATTGACAATTTTAGAACATTGATAAGAGACACCGACAAAGAAACAAATATATGGAAAGATATTCTGTGCCCCTGGATCAAAAAATTTAATATTGTCAAAATGTCCATACTACCCAAAACCATGGATAGATTCAGTCCAATCCCTAACAAAATTCCAATGGCATTTTTCACAGATATAGGAAAAAATATCCTAAAATCAGTATGGAAACACAAAAGATCTTAAATAACCAAATCAATCTTGAGAAAAAAACAAAGCCAGAGACACCATAGTTCCTGATTTTAAACTATATTACAAAGTTATAGTAATCAAAACGGTACAGTACTGGCATAAAAACAGCCACATAGACCAATGGAACCCAGAAATAAATTCACACATATCAGGTCAACTAATGTTTGATGCGGGAGCCAATAATACGCTATGCTCAAAGAATAGTCTCTTCAATAATGAAAATGGTGCTGGGAAAACTGGATATTCACATGCAAAATAATGAAAATGAACCCCTAGCTTACACCACTCACAAAAATTACCTTGAAATAGATTAAAGACTTAACATGTAAAACCTGAAACTGCAAAACTCCTAGAAGAATACATTGAGAAAAAGCCCCATGACATCAGTCTTGGCAGTATTATGGATATGCTACCTAAAGCACATGCAACAAAAGCAAAAATCAAGTGGGACTATATCAAACTAAAAAGAGTCTTCACAGCAAAAAAAAGAAAAATCAACAACAACAAATCGTACAAAATGGGGAAAATACTTGCAACCAATCTACCTGAGAAGGGGTTAATATGCCAAATATGGGAGCTCCCTGACAGTCCAGTGGTTAGGACTCAGCGCTTCGGTGCTTTCACTGTCATGGCCCATGTTCAATCCCTGGTTGGGGAACTAGATCCTCCAAGCTGTGCAGTGCAGCCAGAAAAAAAGGAGGGATTGATACACAAAATATATGAGACTCATACAAATCAATAGCAAAAAAACACACGAACAAACAAATAATCCAATTTAAAAATGGGCAGATGATCTAAGTTAACATTTTTCTAAAGAAGACATACATATGGGGCTTCCCTGGTGGCGCAGTGGTTGAGAGTCCGCCTACCGATGCAGGGGACACGGGTTCATGTCCCAGTCCGGGAAGATCCCACATGCCGCGGAGCGGCTGGGCCTGTGAGCCATGGCTGCTGAGCCTGCGCGTCCAGGGTCTCTGCTCCGCAATGTGAGAGGCCACAACAGTGAGAGGCCCGCATACCGCAAAAAAAAAAGAAGACATACATATGACCACCAGATATATGAAAAGGTGCTCAACATCACTAATCATTAGGTAAATGCAGATCAAAACCACAATGAGATACCACCATACACCTATTAGAAAGGCTAGTATAAAAATTTTAAAAAGACAAGAGATAAGTGATTATGAGAATGTGGAGAAAACAGAACTTCTAGTACACTGTTGTTGGGAATGTAAATTGGTAGAGCCATCATAGAAATCAGTATGGAGGTTCCTCTAAAAATTAAAAATAGGACTAGGATATGATCTAACAATCCCACCCCTGGGTATATAGCTAAAGGAAATGAAATCAGTATCTTGAATATATATCTTCACTCCCATGTTCACTGCAGCATTAGTCATGATAGCAATGACAAGGGAAAAAAACTTGTGTCCACCAACAAATGAATGAACAAAAAAATAAGGAGATCCTGCCATTTGCAACAATATGGATGACACTTGAGAGGATTATGTTAAGTGAAATGACTCAGAGAGAAAAATATAAATACAGTATTAGCTCACTTATACTTGGAATCTAAAAAAGCAAAACTCATAGAAACAGAGAGTAGGTTGGTGGTTGCTATGGTTGAGTAGTTTGGGGAAATGGGGAGATGTTGGTTAAAGGGTACAAACATCCATTTATAAGATGAACAAGTTCTGGGAGCGGTAACTACAGTTAACATTACTGCTCCATATACTTGAAAGTTGCTAAGAGAGTCAACCTTAAGTGTTCTTACCACACACAAAAATATTGTAATTATGTGTGGTGATGGAAGTGTTAACTAAACGTATTGTTGTAATCATTTCACAATCTATATGTGTATCAAATAATCACATGGTACATCTTAAACTTACACAATGTTTTATGTCAATTATATCTCAATAAAGCTGGAAAAAATGCATCTCAGTGAGAACATTGCTCATATTTCTCATATCTGGGAAGAAGTTCCTAAGATTCAGCTTCCTCTATTTGCATAACTAGAAAACCAGCACCTCCCTCAATGCTCAATTCATTCAAGTTCTTTAGCTACTGACTCTTAGGGTAGCACCCACGTCAAAAAACAGGGACCCCCTCTAGAAACCTCAGAAATCTATCTTATGTCTCAGCAAAGAGTTTGTGGAGACCCCCAAATGGTGGACAAGCCAGCATGGAGTTATTTACAGGAATAGGCAGACAGAAGAATGGCAAAAAGCTTCTATTTCCTGCTGTCTCACACCTGCAAATCCCCCATGTTTTCCTTGCACTGGGAAGGGCTACAGACCTGAGGAAGACTCTGTAAGCTCTTCATATGCCACAAGACTCTTAGAAAATTCCTGTCCAAATATGGGTTGCTTCCCAGGACACCCTATGTACCTTTCTCCACCCTCTTGCCCAAACCCCTTGAGGATGCTTTATTGTCAGCACTTAAAAACATGTGTATTCTCAGGGGCCCTTCCCATGTTAAAGAAAACGTCAATGATCTTGGTGAAGCCCCCCACCCCCAGCACAGACTTGTCTGCTCTACCCTTTCCAAAGAGTTTGTTGTTATGACCTGTTCTTAGGGACCAAATTTGCATCTATGAATCTCAAAATGTTTCCGCCCAGGGGTCTCAGTGATAAATACCTGAACGTGCTTGGTTGGACAAGGCTGTGTCACCTCACAGCATGTCGTCAGTAGCATAGCATGATGCTCCCAACCCCCTGCCTGGAAAACATTTCCAAGATTTAGCAGCCTGCCCTGGGTAATGAGGCTGACAACAACTCTGTTCTCATAAATTCCCTAACGACGCTTCACCGCCCCCACCATGGGCTCACGACAGCCACCTAGTTAATCACCCGCCTTCATACAGCCGCATTCAGTAGGCAGAGACGCAGCAGGTATGGGGACAAGGCATCAGCGAGCAAAGTGCGTAAATCTGAGCAGAGTCACGTTTTAGTCCCGACTCCATGGCAACAGAAAGTAAAAAACAGGCAATCAAGGATAATAAGCCCCGTGGGCGGGCAAACCTGTGAGAAAGAGTTAAGCTCCCATCCTTCCTTTCCTCCTTTCTCCGCCCCCATCCCTCTCTGGAATATAAACAAGCCTTAAGCCCCAGTAGAGAGGGCTCCATGACGACTGCCCTCCCTACATCCTGCCTTCCCCTACCAGGGCTAGATACACCACCTTTTTGCAAAACGCCTCCATTTCAAACAATCTGGTGACAATATGGCCACTTCACAACACCCTATCCTGACCAGAAGGGGCTTCTGAGGGTCAGCGACCTGGACAATGAGAATGTACCAAGACGATGAGAATGCACAAGAGCAGAAGCTGGGCAGCTGAAAACAGAACAATGCTGTTTTCTTTATGCTATTTCCCCACTTTTCCCCCAATTATATATTTTGAAAAAATGTTAAACCCACAGGAAACTGAAAGGATAGTAAAGTAAGCCTCTGTATTAACCTCACCTAACTTCATTAATTGTTAACAGCTTGGCACATTAATAGTCTACCTGTCTGTCTATCCATCTATCTATCTATCTATCCATCTATTTATGTGTTTATGTATCTATGGGTTTGTGTATCTATCTACCTATCTGACATATAGATACATAATTATGATATCACATCTAAGAAAATTAAAATCAATTCAATAATATTTAATATGTAGTCCATGTTTAAACTCTCTCAGTGTCCCCAAAATATCTTTTACAGCATTTTTTTTTTTTTTTGCGGTACGTGGGCCTCTCACTGCTGTGGCCTCTCCCGTTGCGGAGCACAGGCCCCGGACGCGCAGGCTCAGCGGCCATGGCTCACGGGCCCAGCCGCTCTGCAGCATGTGGGATCCTCCCGGACCGGGGCAGGAACCCATGTCCCCTGCATCGGCAGGCAGACTCTCAACCACTGTGCCACCAGGGAAGGCCTTCAGCATTTAAAAATAAAAAAAAATTGGCTTCAGCATGCAAGCAAAGTCCATGCACTGTATTTGGTTGTTCTGTCTCTTTTAAGTTAGCATGATCTCCTCCCTTCCACTAACGCACACACATTCATGACTTTTCATTTATTTTTTAATGACATTGTTTTTCAAGAGTCCAGGGCAGTTGTCTTGTAGAGTGATCTACATTATGGATTTGTTTGATTTTTTTCCCTCAAGATTAAATTTGGGTTGGGTTGCCACACCATCAGGGACACTGGATTTGATTACTGCACATTGTACGGGAACATTTTTCCCCTTTGGGCTGGATAAGTTATCTGTGGGGTAATGCTTTGAGACTACATGACTACGCTGACACTTAAGAGCCTTTCACATGATGATTGTAGCCTTGATAAATTATCCTGCCTGACTCAGTTATTACATTGGGGATTAGCAAATGCTTATTTTCTACTTCTACCACTCCTTCTGTAGTTATTAACAAAAGAAAGAAGAGCTCCTCCCTAATAACTCTTTTTGTCTATCTATCTGTCCATCTATCCAACTATCTATCATTTACCTTTCTCTTTCTCCATTACTCTAAATATTTATTGAGGTAAAATCTAAAAGCTGCATATATTTAAAATGTATAATTTGGTGAGTATTCACATGTGTATACACTCATAAAACCATCACCATAATCAAGATAACATTTTACCACCCTCCAAAATATCTGTGACCCTTTGTAATCTCACCTTCCTCACTCTAACCTCTTCAATAAGCAACCACTGATATGCTTTCTTTCTTGTAGATTAGATTTCACTTTTTGGAGTTTTGTATACATAAAATAATTCTCTTTAAAATGTGCTCATTTTTGTCTGTCTTTTTAACTTAGCATAATGACTTTGAGATTCTTCTATAATGTATATATCAACAAATTATTCCTTTTGGTCCTTTTTATTGCTGTATAGTATTCCATTGTCTCCTAAATTTTTAAAATTCAAAATGATCTTAGATTCATGGAACAATTGTAAAGATAGTACGAACAACTTCTGTATATACTTTATCCAGCTTCCCCTAATGTTAACATCGTATTTATCATAAATCATTTATCAAAACTAAGGTATTAGATCCTTTGCCCATTATTTAATCTTTTTTTTTTTGCTATTGTATTGAGTTCTTTATATGTTTTCAGTATTACCCCTTATCAGACATACGGTTTGCAAATATTTTCTCCCACTCCATAGGTTGTTTATTTACTTTGTTAATTGTTTCCTCAAAGAAACATACAGGGGCCAACAGGTATATGCTCAACATTACTAATCATCAGATAAATGCAGATCCAAACCAAAATGACATATCACCCCATACCTGTTAGAATGACTATTATCAAAAAGACAAGAAACAACAAGTGTTTTTGAGAACATGGATAACTGCACTGTTGGTGGGGATATAAATTTGTACAGCCATTATGGAACTCAGTATGGACATTAAAAATTAAAAAATTGGAACTACTCTATGATCCAACAATCCCACTTCTGGGTGTATATGCAAACAAAATGAAATCAGTATCTGGAAGAGGTATCTGCACTCCCATCTTCATTGCAGTGTTAGTCACAATAGCCAAGATATGGTAATCATTTAGACACTTAGATTGATTATCTTAGACACCCAGCTTGATTGACAGATACACTGATTGACACAGACACTTAGATTTGTTCATCCATGTTGTCACAAATGCCAGGATTTTCTTCTTTTTTAAGGCTGAATAGAATTCCATAGTGTGTGTATGTGGTTGTGTATACAATGGAATACTACTATTCAGCCTTAAAAAAGAAAGACATCTGCTGTATGTGACAACACGGAGAAACCTAGAAGACATTAAGCTAAGTGGAATAAGCCAGAGACAAAAAGACACATGCTGTTTGATCTCACTTACATGTAGAATCTTAAAAAGTCAAACTCATAAATGCAAGGAGTAGAATGGTTATTGCCAGGGACTGGGGCATGGGGGAAATGGGAAATACTGATCAAAGAGTATAAAGTTTCAGTTAAGCAGGATAAGTTCTTCAGATGTAATGAACATCATGGCAACTATGGTTAATAATACTTAATTGCACACTTGAAATTTACTGAGAGTATACCTTAAGTGTCATCAACACACACAGAACATTAGTAACTGTGTGAGGAGACGGATATGCTAATTAGCTTGATTGTGGTCATCATTTCACAATGGATATTATATTAAAACATCACATTGTACACCTTAAAATATATACTTTTTACTTGTCAATTATAGCTCAATAAAGCTGGGAAAGACTCAAGACATTTGCATTGGTACAGAATATTAACTAAACTAGTCCTAATCCAGATGAGACAAGTTTTTGCTTTAATGACATTTTTCCTGTTCCAGTATTCTGTTCCTGTATACCATGTTGTGTTTGGCCATAATGTCTCCTCCAACCAGTGAGTGTTTCTCAGTTTTTCTTTGTTTTTCATGACCTTGGCACTTTTGAAGAGTACAGTATGTGTCAGGTGTTTTGTAGACTGTCCTTCAGTTTGAGTCTATCTGATGTTTTCTTATTATTAAGCTATGGTTGCAGGTTTTGGAGGTAAATACCACAGAAGTGAAGTTCCTTTTGCATCAAATCACATCTGGGGATACATGATTTCAACATGACCTATTTCTGGTGACATTAACCTTAATAACTTGGTAAAGGTGGTATCCGTTATTTTTCTCCACTGTAAAGTTACTATTTTTCACTTTCCATAATCCTCAGAAGCAAGTTACTAAGCCCACACTCAAGGGAGGGGAATTAAGCTATACCTCCTGGAGGAGTGAATATCTACATCTATACTTTGGAATTCTTTTGTAAAGAACTCCTCTACTGTTTGTTTGTGCAATCATTTATTTTAAAGTATAGGTAAGGACTCATAGGTATTTATTTTATTATTTTCCAAAACTATTCTTATTTTGTTGTTCAAATTGTTCCAGCTTTGTTTAGCTACTGGGAGCTTTTTCAGTCTATTTCTGTGTCCTTGTGGCATGTCCCATGTTGGGCTTTGTTTTTCATTTCCTCATTGTCTGGCATTGTGAGATGTTTTAGGTTCACACTATATTTTTGCTGTCCCGGGCTTAGAGTCACCCAAAGACCTCGTTCTTTTACTGGAGAGTAGTATCTAGAAACTAACATCAGGGCATTCTATGCACTCATTGCTACTAGGGTGTTGCTGCTTCTAGGTCCTATTAGTAGTCAGAAAGAAAATACAATGTATGCCTATGCTTCACTCAGTTTTATACCAGAAAATGTTAGTCCCACCAAGCTCTTAGCTTTCCTTCACAAAACTCCATTCATTTGGTTATTCCATATCTTAAGCTAACAGAGATTTCCCTTCACACCATAACCAGAGATAGCAATATTATACCTTAAAATGAATTTCTCATGGTTACATACAGGCAGACTAAGAAGGGGAATTGTGTAACTTACACGCAGCCAAATGCGAGAGCCTGTGTTGTGAAAAAAATACAACATGGCTGATGCAAGAGGGATGAATGGTCAGGCAGGTCCCCCAGCTTCTCCAGCCCGCCCCTCCAAAAAAACTTCTCCATATATGCTGTGAAAACAGCATGGCTGTAATTAAGACCCATCACACAGGGCATGGAGTACAGTGTGGGTGCTCTGGGAAAATCCTGGCTTGTCATGTTTTTCTCTCACCTCATAATCCCAGAGGAGATCATGATTACCCCCTGTGATTCTCAGGAACAAAATATGAAAAACTGGGGATGCGAATCCCAAATGTCTCTAAGCAGAAAATATTTGGGCCTTTCCACATACATGGCACACAGTGTGTCCTCACCATTTCATTCATGCTTTTTAGTTCCCAAGTTTCATGCAACTTGAAGGCCAAGAGGGAGGGATGCTGATAGCATAGGAGACAGGGTACTTTCTGGGATTTATCAGGCAATGATATTTTCTTTGCTCAGTCATCCTGATGTACAAATCTAACACCTTCAATATGCACCTCTGAAACTACAATTGCTATCCATTCCAGAGCTCACATTCTAAAATATCATGGAGTCTGTACACTTTGAACTTACATCTGGGATATGCAGAACCCCACCCAAAGTCCTAGACCAAGAAGCTGTATGTCACTAGGAAAGCAGGTACAAGACAGTTATTATGGATAGGTGGACCAACCTCAGCAAGCATATGCACAATGGGAAAAAAAATCCAGAAACCATGAGTTTTGGGTATGCATGGGGGGGTGCTAACTGATGTGGGGAAGAAAATAGCAAGACAAACAACCTTACTCACCGCCCCTCCCATACTCTGATCTGTGAGAAAGGCACAGGTTTAATGAAGAAGCTGGAAGGACAGAAAAGAACCTGCTGGTGGAAGAAGTTGTCATCTAGCAGAAAGGACTGCTTCTCCCACCACGTGCCCTTACCTTGTTGGAAATCTCCACCTCTATTCTCTGAGAGGCCCAACCTGCTTAACTTTACAATGGGAAGCACCACATCTCCCCAGACACCAGCTCAAACACAACCACTTCCGTCAGCATGGCTTCTCCCCACT
The DNA here is from genome assembly GCF_039906515.1 of Pseudorca crassidens. Taxonomy (NCBI): domain Eukaryota; kingdom Metazoa; phylum Chordata; class Mammalia; order Artiodactyla; family Delphinidae; genus Pseudorca; species Pseudorca crassidens. The sequence continues at coordinate 127,185,425 of NC_090296.1, read as the reverse complement.
TCAGTCCAAACAGGCCGGACTGAACCTGAGGTGAGGGGAGCAGCTGGCAAGGGCACAGCTCATGGTTCTGAGATCAGGAAGGCCATTCCTTAGGTGCTGCTGTTTGGGCCATTTGGCCACCAGGAACCCTTCTGGCTCTCTTAGCTCTTACCTCAACCCCGGTCAACTTTCACAGGATTTTCCATTCCTTGTCTTAAATAGATCACGGGCAGCTGTTCTTGTCATTTTATCCTCCATGTTGCTTAACCCCTTGCCAAGCCTCATTCTCATTGTTGCTTTAGACACTCTGGGGAATGGCAGAGCAAGCTGGGTGAGAACAGAGCCAGCCTCAAACCCTGATTCTGACTCTTATTACCTGCGTGACTCTGTGTAAATCATTTAACCTTTCTGTGCTGTTATCTCAGTGTAAAGTGGGAAAGTAATAATAGCACTGATGCCATAGTGTTCTAATGATGTTTAAATGAATTAATTGTACAAAGTCCTGAGAACAGTACCATGTACCTCAGAACTCTTATGGAAGTGTTGGGCACCTACTAAAACCTGTCATTGCTCACCAGTCTCTCTGAAATCCCAGTGCTACCCAGTACAGGACAGGGAGGAGGTCTGATACTGCAGATTAATGTGTTCAGGCTGAGGAGGGGCTAATCACAAAACCAGAAGATACCATCCAAAAGAAACAGAATATTTCCCCAGGGTTGTGCAAATACATATTTTGAAGACCCTGCCTCTCCTGTAAGTTCTCACAAATAATCATGTGAAACTGCAGGCCAACACCTAAGTGATAAATTGTTAGGGCTCGGTTAATAATTTCTTCAAGCAACAACCCCAAATTTGGTTCCAAATCTTAGCTCTCAAGAACACCTTTAGTTGCAAAGAGAATGATCAGAAAGAGGAAGAGATGGAGATAAAGATTTTTGTGAATGAAGCTGACAGGGGACACTTTCAGCCCCCTATTCATGGTTCCATAATGCCTTCACCTACAAAACTCCTATATGGCAATGAGTACACCTGAGGTCACAAATATAGTAAAGACTGCTGTGCTGACCCATAAACATTGTTCCATTTCCAGTAAGACCTCTCATGTCCCAGAGCGTTGCCTACCCCAACCTCTACACTGCTACTTGTTATTGTCTGACACTCACCTTTGTCCTTAACTAACTAACTAACTAAACAAAAAGAACAAAACTGTAAGTATATTTTCAATTACATTTCTTGTGTTGAAATGTTAAATATTTTAGTCTCACTATGTTAATATTTTGGTCCCTTTGGTCAAAGGTACTATCTTTTGTGCCTCACAGTAACTTTCACACACACACACACACACACACGCACACACACACATTACTTTTAAGGGAACAATCTTAACAAATAAGTTGTCTTTATTCATGATTGTTTTGACTGTATAACCAAACATAGGTGTGGTAAAATCATGAGATTTCTCAATTTTATTCCATGGCAGTAGAGAGTATAAACTTATCCAGCAAAGCAGGATAAACAAAAAAAGAATATTTCCACATGTTGTAATGGTCCAAACAACAAGTTAAGGATTGAAGAATTAAATTGTAAACACCATTTGAGGCCTGAATATTTAGTTTTTTAGTCCTTCCTTGCTTTTTCCCATTTAATTATGGAAAATTTCAAACAAAAATGTTGAAAGAATTATGTACCCACCACCTAGATTCTACAATTAATATTTATTATATTTGTTCTAGCAAATATCTCTCCATATATCCATTCCTACATTCAACCCATCTTATTTTTAGGCACTTCAAGGTAAATTGCAGAAGTCAGTACATATCACCCTTATACATATTAGTAAGATGACAATATTTACTTTCTAAGATACAACCTAAATATAGTGAAATGCACAACTCCTAAGTGATGAATTTTGACAAATGGGTGAACAAAAGGACCTCAAAACCCTATCAAGGCTTCCCTGGTGGCACGGTGTTTAAGAATCCACCTGCCAATGTAGGGGACACGGGTTCAATCCCTGGGCCAGGAAGATCCCACGTGCTGTGGAGCAATTCTTCCCAGTCAATTCAAAGCAACAAATCATCTGATTTTTCGGAACAACATGATTTTGCCTGTTCTTGAAAATCATATAAATGTAATCAAACTGCATGCACTATGTTATGATAGATTACTGTTCATCAGCATAATGTTTTTGAGGTTTTCCCACATTGTTGCATATATCAGTGATTCATTCCTTTTTGTTGTTGAGTAGTATTTCATTGTATACCAAAGTTTGGGCATTGTGGCTGTTTCCAGGTGTTTGCTGTCATGCATAAGAGGCATGCAGATTCACAGACCTAAAGTCAGAAAGGGGTGTGGGGTTTTGTCACCAAAGTTCCTAATTATGACATCTCTAATTTTGTTGATTTTGACAAGATGGGTGGTGAGAAAACCCTGTGTAATTTGGACACAGAGAGACAGGTTATCTGAAAAGTGGATTATATGTGGAAGCGAAGTGTTAAGGATACATTTTCTCAGATTTTGCTCCTGATAACAAAGCTGGTGACACTCCCCAAGGAAATGGAATATATGTCAGGTTCCTGTTTAAGAAATATTTGCTGACTGCAAAATCATGACGTTATTCTCATGTTTTATTTTGTAAAGGTTTTTATACTTCACCACTCATGTGTAGATCTGAAAGCCTTCAATAGTTGATCATTTTGTATGGTATAAGGTAGGGACCAAGATGCAACTCTCTCTCTCTCTCTCTTTCTCTGCATATCTGTCTATCTATCTGTCTATCTATCTATCTATCTACCTATTTTCTCCATACTGATCTAGGAAAATTTTTGAAAAGACTATTTCATACTGCTTTACAGTATAATTGTGTCATAGCTCAGGTGGCCATATATAGGTGGACCTGTGTCTGTATTCTCTATTTTGTGCCATTGATCTGTTAATTTGGTACCATTAATGCACTGTACTTTGTGTTGTATCCAGCCTTGTATCTGGTAGTGTAATTCCTCCAACTTTGTGTTTTTTCTTCAAATTCCTTTTTCTTTTCTTTGATCTTCATATTTCTATATAAATTTTGGAAGAAGCTTGTCACTTTCTGAAACAAATGCTAGAATTTTTATTAGGTTTGCACTGAAAGTATAGACAATTCAAGGTGAACTGGCATATTTACAATATTGATTCTTCCAATGTATGACTATGGCATTGTCTTCCATTATTTATGTTTATAATTTGCATATAAGAATCCTAAGTATTTGGTTTTTATGCTATTGTAAATTTTCAGCTATTCTAAGTGAATTATTATTTCTAGTGTCTGGTTACATTTACCCTAGGTGAGTGTGTGTTTGTGTCTTGTTAATCCTGGTAGGAAGAGATTCTTCTTAGATTTTTGGCTAGCTTGTTTTCCAACCTCACATTCCAGTGAATTCCCCAAAAAAATCATGATGCTGATTTAATCAGGCTCTTTTGGACTTTAAGTGTGGGAGTTATATAAGTTCAATGCAATCTTTGTATTTTCATTTGAGTAATTAGTCCATTTATATTTTATAAACTACTGTTATATTTGGGTTTCACTTGGTTTATATTTCTTGTACCCTCTCTTGAATATTTAATTTAAAATCAATAAAATAGTTTAGTCATTCATTTTTAATCTCTAGAATTATTATTTATGTATTATTTTATTATCATTATTGACCATCTAATGGGTTACAGTATGCTCTTTTAGCTTAATAAATACTAATGTGAATTGCTAATTTTGTCACCTTTCCGGTGATGATAGAAACATGGAATACTTTAGTTTTCTCTCCTTTGCATTATCAGTGACTTGCATTTTATTTCTACTTATATTTTGAACCCTATAAGATCTTAATATCATTGTTTTCACACCAATATCCACTTATATTTAACGATCTATTTAGCCTGTCTTTTGTCCTTCTTACCTTCCTCTATTTCTAATGTTTCTCTTAGGGATTATTCTACCAGAAGAAGTTCTTTTGATTGTTCTTTTAGGGCAGGTATGTTGGCAAAATTTATCTGAAAACATATTAATTTTCCCTTAATTTTAAAGGATATTTTCATGGAATATAGAATTCTTGGTCAGCAGTTATTTCCTTTTTACTTATGAGAAGATATTCCATTGTTTTCTGGCTTCAGTTATTTCTGTTTGGAAATGTTTTATTGTTACTTCTTTAGACATAATGTATCTGTTTTTCTCTGGCTTCTTTCAAAATTTTCCTCATTAAATTGGTATTCACTGCTTTTACTAAGTGTGCCATAAGCACGGTTTGCTTTGTATTTATCCTGCTTGATTTTCACTGGAATTTTTAAATTTGTTGATTGATATTTTCATTAATTTTGGAAAATTCTCAGGCATTATCTCTTCAAGTATTACTTTGGCCCCCATTTCTCTCTTTTCTACTTTGTAGATTCTGATTACAAATGAGTTAGATATTTTTACTCTGTTCTTAATGTCTTAAATATAATTTTTCAATTATTTATTCTCTGTAACTATCTGTGTATATTTGCTACTGGTCCATCTTCCTATTTCTTATTCAATCACTCAAGCTGTTCTACTATATATGGAGTTCTTAATTTTAGCTATTGTACCTTTTTTTCTCTAATTTTATTTGAGTATTTTATGTATCCTTTACCTTTGAAAACTTCTCATATTTTCAACTCATTTTACATGTTCTCCATTTTCATAAACATATTAATGAAAATTAGAACTGAAAATATCAATTTACCATGTTCTGCAACACCTGTGGAAAAATTTTTCACCAGTTTAAAATATATGTCCATTTAAGGTGTCAATTATTTCAAAACTACAGCTATAAGTACATTTCACAAAGTACAGCCATAGTAAGATAGGCTCAAGGATGTATTATACAACACAGGGAATATAGAAACTATTTTGTAAAAACTGTACATGGAAGAAAAGATCCAGCCTCATCCACCAGAACACAGGCACTAGTCCCCTCCACCAGGAAGCCTTACACAACCCACTTAACCAACCTTAGCCACTGGGGACAGACACCAAAAACAACAAGAACTACAAACCTGCAGCCTGTGAAAAGGAGACCCCAAACACAGTAAGATAAGCAAAATGAGAAGACAGAAAAACACACAGTGGATGAAGAAGCAAGGTAAAAACCCACCAGACCCAACAAATGAAGAGGAACTAGGCAGTTTACCTGAAAAAGAATTCAGGATAATGATAGTAAAGATGATACAAAATCTTGGAAAACTGTACATGGAAAATAACCTTTAAAAATTGTATATCCATAAATAAATAAATAAACTACAGCTATAATGATGTTTGACATAATATTATGGAATAATGACATAAGTAGCATTTTCCATATATATATATTTCCAAAATACCAGAGAATGGTGTTTGAGACAGATATGGCTAAGAAATAGACTATATTGTTTGAATGCATATCAAGAGTAATATGCTAGTGTAATTTTTTCAGTGTTCAGAAAAATAATTTTAAAAGGATACCAGAATGGGTTAATTCAAGATATTGTTTCTCCAAATTGGCAAGTTAAAATAAACTTTATGAGACTGTGATCTCAGCTAACACCTTCCTGGAGACAATCCCACTTGTTTTTCAGGAGACAGGCAAGGCTGTCTGTGGGCAGAAAGAATGTTCACAGTGCAAACAAAAAGCTGTGTGGAATCCAGACAGACTCAGGAGCTCTCCTTTGACCCTTACCCCTACATGCCCACCATGTACCTGTTTCAAAACTTTGTTCTCTTTAGCCAAATATGAACAAATAGACCTGAACATTGCTTTGCATGAAGGATCACTTTTAAAAAGAAACCCTGACCCCAGTTTTACATGTTTTGGCTTGTAAAAGTGTGAATCACATAACATGTCCTCAGCAGCTGCCCCATCCTGAAGCCAGAAAAATGCTTCTAGGAATGAATACATGGGATGAAGACACAGCTTGTATTGTGAGGCCTGTGCTCTTCATAAGGCATAAGCGTTTCCTTCATGAGAATTTGCTAATGTTTCCTTATTTTTCACAACTGTTAGCTTACTCTATATACAATTCCATATTTCATGAATTACTTAAATCACTGATTTTCAGAGTACTTTTGTGAGAAACATAGGCACCTTCGTCAGAAATCAGTTTAATCCGTTTCAAAGCCTGGTGACTACAATGCATGTCGACAGGAAAACAGGTGGTAAACGTTGAGCCATATTTTGCTCTATCTCCATAGCAACAGTATAGAAAAAGGTCTATTAGGGTACATCAATTCCAGAAAGGAGGGAAAGGCAATGAGATGCTCCTTCTTTTTTTCCATGCATCCCCAGTCTCATTCCTCCCCTTTTCCTTTAGAAAAATAAAATAAAATAAAGAAGTGGGGAATACAGGTGCAAAGAAATCTATTTATTACACAAATAATATCATGTAGGTTCTGTGGAGATATATCATGAACAGGCACTTCCTACTTGTCTCCCTATCCCATGGCAGCAGACTGTATTATTGGTACCACTTAGACGCCCACTTTCCTATCAGAATATTTTATTGCCCCATCCAATGTGTAGGCATGTGACTTACTCTTGGAATGTGAGCAGAAGTGAGGGATGTCACACCCAAGCATCAGCCTGGGAGCCATCATGGGCTCCTGTGATTGCTTTTGTTCCTCTTGCCATCAGAAAGGCAAGTCCTTCATCCTGGGTCCCAGAATAAAGAAGACATGCAGGGAACTGCACTATTCATGTGAACCAGAAAATAATGTTTGTCAGGGAAGAAAGCAGGGTGGGGAGGAGGGATAAATTAGGAGATTGGGATTGACATATACACACTACCATATATAAAATAGATAACTAATAAGGGCCTACTGTATAGCACAGGGGACTCTTCTCAATAGTCTGTAATGACCTATATGGAAAAAGAATCTAAAAAAGAGTGGATAAAACTTTTAGAGGAAAACATAGGCAGAATGCTCTATGACATAAATCACAGCAAGGTCCTTTTGGACCCACCTCCTAGAGAAATGGAAATAAAAACAAAAATAAACAAATGGGACCTAATGAAACTTCAAAGCTTTTGCAAAGCAAAGGAAACCATAAACAAGACGAAAAGACAATCCTCAGAATGGGAAAAAAATATTTGTAAATGAAGCAACTGACAAAGAATTAATCTCCAAAATTTACAAGCAGCTCATGCAGCACAATAACAAAAAAAACCAACCCAATCCAAAAATGGGCAGAAGACGTAAACAGACATTTCTCCAAAGAAGATATACAGGTTGCCAACGAACACATGAAAGAATGCTCAATATCATTAATCATTAGAGAAATGCAAATCAAAACTACAATGAGATATCATCTCACACAGTCAGAATGGCCATCATAAAAAAATCTAGAAACAATAAATGCTGGAGAGGGTGTGGAGAAAAGGGAACACTCTTGCACTGTTGGTGGGAATGTAAATTGTTACAGCCACTATGGAGAACAGTATGGAGGTTCTTTAAAAAACTACAAATAGAACTACCATACAACCCAGCAATCCCACTACTGGGCATATACCCTGAGAAAACCATAATTCAAAAAGAGTCATGTACCAAAATGTTCATTGCAGCTCTATTTACAATGGCCAGGACATGGAAGCAACATAATTGTCCATCAACAGATGAATGGGTAAAGAAGACGTGGCACATATGTACAATGGAATATTACTCAGCCATAAAAAGAAATGAAATTGAGTTATTTGTAGTGAGGTGGATGGACCTAGACTCTGTCACACAGAGTGAAGAAAGTTAGAAAGAGAAAAACAAATACCATATGCTAACACACATATATGGAATCTAAGAAAAAAAAAAAGGTCATGAAGTACCTAGCGGTAAGATGGGAAAAAAGCCACAGACCTACTAGAACATGGACTTGAGGGTATGGAGAGGGGGAAGGGTAAGCTTTGACAAAGTGAGAGAGTGGCATGGACATATATACACTACCAAACGTAAAATAGATAGCTAGTGCGAAGCAGCCACATAGCACAGGGAGATCAGCTAGGTGGTTTGTGACCACCTAGAGGGGTGGGATAAGGAGGGTGGGAGGGAGGGAGATGCAAGAGGGAAGAGATATGGGAACATATGTATATGTATAACTGATTCACTTTGTTATAAAGCAGAAACTAACACACCAGTGTAAAGCAATTATACTCCAATAAAGATGTTAAAAAAAAGAGTGGATATATGTATAACTGATTCACTTTGCTGTACAGCAGAAACTAACATAACATTGTAAATCAACTATATTCCAATAAAAATTTTAAAAATAAAAAAAAATTAATAAAATATTTGTAATTATGAGTACCAGAGATGTTTAGCTCATTTCTTACCATAACAATACTTAGTGAAAACTAAATGAACAAATGAATCCACCGGTTATGAGGTGCCACCAGAACAAAAAACTAAAATATTTATAACAGTTCCTGAGAAGAGTTAGTATAAAGTGGTTATTGATGCCTAGCAAATACAGTGACCCATGTTTTTATTGAAAAAACATTTGTTAAAATTGGTGTGTGTGATAACTTGGGATAAGCATATGGGATTAGGCAATCAGATTGGGAATGTGAAGGTAACTGGCATGACTTGGCTGTTATCAGTTACTAGAAAAGGTATTATAAGAAAAAGATATTTCAGAAAATAACCTGTTGATTTGATAGCAAGGTTGAAAGATGGGATTGTTTATCTTTCCAAACAATGAAAGGTGAAGTTAGAAAAAAAATCAAAACTCAACATTGTAGTAAAGACCAAATCAAGGGCTTGTCTTCACACTCTTTTTTACAACCTCTGAATTGATTAAAGGGCCATTCAGTCAACCATTTTAGTTGTTCAAAATGTCCCAGGGAACAAAAAATACTAAAAGTGTGACTCTTTCTCAGAAGCCCAATTGCCTCAACTTACATCAATTTACCTCAGATTACTCTAAGCTACAAGTGGAGCATGTCTTGGAAAGAATTGTGGGTGTGGCTATAGGCACATTGGAATCATACAAAATAAAAGCTAACTATGTTTTGAGAGAGTTGTACTGTCAAAGAGCCACCAGCCTATATTAAAATAGCCTGTGGATGTTTGAGACTTAAAATGACCTTTGGGTCCCCAATATTCTGTTCACCCCCAAAGACGGAATATTCTTTAACACCCTATTCCAATGTGGCCAAAGAGGGTGATGGAGAATTATGGACTCTCAGAGGGTAGGGCCAAGAACCACAGAGACTGGATACCTGCTCCAGGAGAACAGACACTGGGACTAGTGAAAGAAGATTGTCTACGGATTAGCTGGAGGTGAGGGGACACTTAATGTCCATCAAGAAGGATTTCAGAATTCCTGCAATTTAAGCTGAGTGCATCCCAATTTACCCCTTTCTGAAGGAGAATATTTACTGAGATGACCCCGCATCAATATAGTTGATTGTGTGAGGAACAGACAAATGATCTTTTCCTATCTCTGGATGATGAAGAATTAACACAGTGTAAAGTGCTGTCCTGAGATTTGGGACTTTTGAAATCTGAGAGTATGATGAGATGTCACTTTGGAGATTTCACTTAGAAGAAGGAGTGAATTCTGCATACTTGAGGGAAGGAAGTAATTTTTGTAACAAGGGTTGGATTGTGGCAGTTTCCATTGTAGCTCCCAATTGTTCCTTTCCCACCTCCCTGCAAAACAGGATATATTCTATGTGCCATAGACATTGGGTTTTGCCATTGTACTGCCTTTGGAATGTGAGCTGAAGTGGTGAATGCCATATCCAACCAGACACTTGAAGACCCATCCAAGGATGTAGGGTTTCTCTTCTTTCTGCTATAAGAATGTGATGTGTTAAATCAACTATACTTCAATAAATTTTTTTAAAAAAAGAATGCGATGTGTTTTCTGCCTGGGTCTCAGAAGATACATAACGCAAAACTTGACCTCTGCTGGTGTATACATTAGCAAGAAATAAATGTTTTGATTGTAAGTCAGTGAAATTTCAGGAGTCTTTGATACTGTGGTATAACATAATGAAAGCTGACATATAAATGTCATATACTTCATTTGTTCGGCTTTGTTTTCAGGAAAAAGTCTGAGAAAAGAGGTCCTTAGTATCTCATTTTGTCATACAGCTCAAGGGTCAGACATACTGGCCTCTCTCTGTATTTTTTTAATCTCAGGGGAAAAAATGGGTGGTGAGAAATCCTGAGTGACTTTCCATATGAGAGGGGCAGCACTGCATGGGGTATCTGAGCTTGAGAGGATTAGAAAGGCGTGTGTATGTTGTAGTCTGGCAGAGTATGGGGTCTGAGACAGGGGAGAAGGTACACAGAGAGGACAGCAACCACCGTGGGAGACTAGTTACATCCTGTAGACGCATTAAGTACATGTGCATTTTAAAGATAATGGAAACCAAGGTTTTGCTATGAAAGAACGGACTTTCACACAACCAAACCCTGTACTGGACACTGTCCTTGGATATTTTCCTTACTTCATTAGGGTCTCAGCACCTTGACCATCACAACTCCCTTCAAAGTCTTCTTACCCCCAGACCCAAATACCTGTCCACCTTCCCCTTCACAACCTTCCTCACTCTCTTCAACATTTTGAGGAGAAGATTAAGGCACTCAAGATAACCCAACTGTGCCCACGGTTAGTGAGTGGGTTCTGTAAAATCTCTGCCTCACTTCAGCTCTCCAAACACTCTTCCAGATACCTGCTACCAATCTCTCCCTCAGGAATTAAAGCATATCTATTTTAACTAATATAAGACTGGATACCGGGTTATACAAGAGACTTACAATTAAACATCATGATTTTTATTAGCTAACACTTGATAGCCTGTATCTCTCAGGGTATAGATTTAAAATGAGAGCTGTGTGCAAAAGAATTTCAGATAATTTATATAGTTGTTCCACCCTCAAGGAGAGGACGTATAACTCCCTATCCCTTATGTGGGCTGCCCAAAGTGACTTCTTTCCAAAGATTATAGTATCCAAGGAGGTTGAAAGAGTAACAGAGTGGAGAAGTTTGACAAACACTACCTAGGCCAGGTGATCAAGGTCAACGTCAATAATGATAAATCACATGTGCCCTTAGCAGATTCCCTCTGTGGTCTTCTTCCCCAAACCCATAAACTCCACCTAATCATGAGGAAAAGAGCAGTTAAATTCCAGTAGAGGGACTTTCTGCAAAATACCTGATCAGTACTACTCAAAACCGTCAAGGTCACCAAAAGTTGAGAAAATACCAGTCAAGAGGAGCCGAAGATACGTGATGACTAACTGTTGTGTAGTGTCCTGGATGGTATCCTGGAACAAGAAAAGGACAACAGGTAAAAACTAAGGTAATATCTTCAAGATGATGTCTTACATGTACTGGCTTCTCTGTGAAATGAATTTACCTTTTCATTATTATTTATTGAGTGAGTCAATATTTCATTTGTATGGATTTTATCCAGCAACTAGGGGAGAAAAACAGAAAATTTAATAAAAAGATAAAGCTGATGTACAATAAAAAATAACTAAGGTAACATCAATAAACTTTAGTCATCAGTAATGTACCAGTATTGGTGCATTAGCTGTGACAAAGGTTCCAAACTAATTCAATATGTTAGCAATAGGTGAAAGTGGGGGTGCAGTATATGGGAAATCTCAGTACTATCTTTGCAACTTTTCTCTTCTAAAACAAACTAATAGTCACTTTACCTCTTTTCCCCTTCAATGAATCAAAGCAGGCACAGTACAGCAAAGAGGCGTGCTCCTGGGAAACGCTACGACATGAAAAGGCACCTCTTTTTACCTCACCCCACTGTAAGGGAGCAAAGGCAGGAAAAAGGCTCTATAGTGCAACAGAAAAGTGGCCAAGCATAAGGGAGACCCCTCCCAGCCCAGGGCAAAACCCACTTGTCTTGTCTCTTCAAAACTCATTTGTTTCCACATACAAGTTGTCAATCAAAGGTTTTCAGAATCATAACTCCACATAGTTTTACCTGAAAATAATGTTTTTATAAAAGGACACCAATTTAAAAGTGTCTCAGGGGAGCTTCAAGATGGCGGAAGAGTAAGACACGGAGATCACCTTCCTCTCAACAAATACATAAGAAATACATCTACATGTGGAACAACTCCTACAGAACACCTACTGAATGCTGGCAGAAGACCTCAGACCTCCCAAAAGGCAAGAAACTCCCCACGTAACAGGGTAGTGAAAAAAAAAAAAGAAAAAACAGAGACAAAAGAATAAGGATGGGACCTGCACCAGTGGGAGGGAGCTGTGAAGGAGGAAAGGTTTCCACAAACTAGGAAGCCCCTTCGTGGGTGGAGAGTGCAGGTGGTGGAGCGGGGGGGAGCATCAGAGCCACAGAGGGCAGCACAGCAACATGGGTGCAGAGAGCAAAGCGGAGAGATACCCGCACAGAGGATCGATGCCGACTAGCACTCACCAGCCTGAGAAGCTTGTCTGCTCACTCGCTGAGGCGGGTGGGGGCTGGGAGCTGAGGCTCGGGCTTCGGAGGTCAGATGCCAGGGATAGGACTGGTGTTGGCTATGTGAACACAGCCTGAAGGGGGCTAGTGTGCCACGGCTAGCTGGGAGGGAGTCCGGGAGAAAGTCTGGAGCTGCCGAAGAGGCAAGAGACTTTTTCTTGCCTCTTTGTTTCCTGGTAAGCGAGGAGACGAGACTGACAGTGCCGCTTAAAGGAGCTCCAGAGACGGGCGCAGGCCGCGGCTATCAGCGTGGACCCCAGAGAACGACATGGGACGCTAAGGCTGCTGCTGCAGCCACCAAGAAGCCTGTGTGCAAGCACGGGTCACTATCCACACCTCCCCTCCCAGGAGCCTGTGCAGCCCGCCACTGCCAGGGTCCCGTGATGCAGGGACAACTTCCCCGGAAGAACACACGGTGCACCTCAGACTGGTGCAATGCCATGACGGCCTCTGCCACCACAGGCTTGCCCACATCCGTACCCCTCCTTCCTCCCGGCCTGAGTGAGCCAGAGCCCCAGAATCAGCTGCTCCTTTAACCCCGACCTGTGTGAGCGAAGAATAGACGCCCTCAGGTGACCTGCATGCAGAGGCGGGGCCAAATCCAAAGCTGAACCCCGGGAGCTGTGTGAACAAAGAAGAGAAAAGGAAATTTCTCCCAGCAGCTTCAGGAGCAGAGGATTAAATCTCCACAAACAACTTTATGTACCCTGCATCTGCAGAATACCTGAATAGACAACGAATCATCCCATATTGAGGAGGTGGACTTTGGAAGCAAAGATATATATTTTTTTCCCCTTTTTCTCTCTTTGTGAGTGTGTATATCTTAGCTTCTGTGTGTGATTTTGTCTGTATAGCTTTGCTTTTATCATTTGTCATAGGGTTCTGCCTGGTGTTTTTTTGTTTTTCTTTTTAACTTAAAAATTGTTTTTTCTTAATAATTATTTTTTAGTTAAATAACTTTATTTTATTTTATCTTCTTTCTTTCTTTCTATTTTTTCTCCCTTTATTTTGAGCCATGTGGATGAAAGTTTCTTGGTGCTCCAGCCAGGTGTCAGGGCTGTGCCTCTGATGTGGGAGAGCCAAGTTCAGGACACTGGTCCACAAGAGACCTCTCAGGTCCACATAGTATAAAACGGCAAAATCTCCATCTCAACTCCAAGACCCAGTTCCACTCAATGTCCAGCAAGCTACAGTACCGGACACCCTATGGTAAACAACTAGCAAGACAGGAACAAAACCCTATCCATTAGCAGAGAGGCTGCCTAAAATCATAATAAGGCACAGTCACACCAAAACACACCACTAGACGTGGACCTGCCCACCACAAAGGCAAGATCCAGCCTCATCCACCAGAACACAGGCACTAGTCCCCTCCACCAGGAAGCCTACACAACCCACTGAACCAACCTTAGCCACTAGGGAAAGACACCAAAAACAATGGGAAATACGAACCTGCAGCCTGCGAAAAGGAGACCCCAAATACAGGAAGTTAAGCAAAAAGAGAAGACAGAAACATACAGCAGATGAAGGAGCAAGGCCAAAACCCACTGGATCTAACAAATGAGAAAATAGGCAATCTACCTGAAAAAAATTCAGAATAATGGTTGTAAAGATGATCTAAAATCTTGGAAAAGGAATGGAGAAAATACAAGAAATGCTTAACAATGAACTAGAAGAACTAAAGAGCAAACAAGCAGTGATGAACAAAACAATAAATGAAATTAAAAATTCTCTAGAAGGGATCAATAGCAGAATAACTGAGTCAGAAGAATGGATAACTGACCTGGAAGTTAAAATGGAAATAAAAACTGCAGAGCAGAATAAAGAAAAAAGAATGAAAAGAATTGAGGACAGTCTCAGAGACCTCTGGGACAACATTAAATGCACCAACATTCGAATTATAGGGGTCCCAGAAGAAGAAGAAGAGAAAAAGAAAGAGACTGAGAAAATATTTGAAGAGACTATAGTTGAACACTTCCTTAATATGGGAAAGGAAATAGTTAATCAAGTCCAGGAAGCACAGAGAGTCCCATACAGGATAAATCCAAGGAGAAACACGCCAAGACACATATTAATCAAACTATCAAAAATTAAATACAAAGAACAAATATTAAAAGCAGCAAGGGAAAAACAACAAATAATACACAAGGGAATCCCCATAAGGTTAACAGCTGATCTTTCAGCAGAAACTCTGCAAGCCAGAAGGGAGTGGCAGGACATATTTAAAGTGATGAAAGGGAAAATCCTACAACCAAGATTACTCTACCTAGAAAGGAACTCTTTCAGATTTGATGGAGAAATTAAAACTTTTACAGACAAGCAAAAACTAGGAGAATTCAGAACAACTGAACCAGCTTTACAACAAATGCTAAAGGAACTTCTCTAGGCAAGAAACACAAGAGAAGGAAAATACGTACAATAACAAACACAAAACAATTAAGAAAATGGTAATAGGAACGTACATATGGATAATTACCTTAAATGTAAATAGATTGAATGCTCCAACCAAAAGACATAGACTGGCTGAATGGAAATAGAAACAAGACAAGTATATATGCTGTCCAGAAGAGACCCACTTCAGACCTAGGGACACATACAGACTGAAAGGGAGGGGATGGAAAAAGATATTCCATGCAATAGAAATCAAAAAAAAAAAAGCTGGAGTAGCAATTCTTATATCAGACAAAATAGACTTTAAAATAAAGACTATTGCAAGTGACAAAGAAGGGCACTACATAATGATGAAGGGATTGATCCAAGAAGAAGATATAGCAATTGTAAATATTTATGCACCAAACATAGGAGCACCTCAGTACACAACGCAAATACTAACAGCCATAAAAGGGGAAATTGACAGTAACACAATCATAGTTGGGGACTTTAACACCCCACTTTCACCAATGGACAGATCATCCAAAATAAAAATAAATAGGAAACACAGCTTTAAATTATACAGTAAACAAGATGGACGTAATTGATATTTATAGGACATTCCATCCAAAAACAACAGAATACATATTCTTCTCAAGTGCTCATGCAACATTCTCCAGGATAGATCATACCTTGGGTCACAAATCAAGCCTTTGTAAATTTAAGAAAATTAAAATCATATCAAGTATCTTTTCTGACCACAATGTTATAAGACAAGACATCAATTACAGGATAAAAGCAGTAAAAAATACAAACACATGGAGACTAAACAATACACTACTTAATAACCAGAGATCACTGAAGAAATCAAAGAAGAAATCAAAAAATACCTAGAAATAAATGATAATGGAGACATGGCGACCCAAAACCTATGGGATGCAGCAAAAGCAGTTCTAAGAAGGAAGTTTATAGCAATACAATCCTACCTTAAGAAACAAAAAACATCTCAAATAAACAACCTATTCTTACACCTAAAGCAATTAGAGAAAGAAGAACAAAAAAACACCAAATTAGCAGAAGGGAAGAAATCATAAAGATCAGATCAGAAATAAATGAAAAAGAAATGAAGGAAACGATAGCAAAGATCAATAAAACTAAAACCTGGTACTTTGAGAAGGTAAACAAAATTGATAAACCATTACCCAGACTCATCAAGAAAAAAAGGGAGATGACTCAAGACAATAAATTAGAAATGAAAAAGGAGAAGTAACTGACAGTGCAGAAATACAAAGGATCATGAGAGATTACTACAAGCAACTCTATGCCAATAAAATGGACAACCTGGAAGAAATGGACAAATTCTTAGAAATGTGCAACCTTCCGAGACTGAACCAGGAAGAAATAGAAAATATGAACAGACCAATAACAAGTGCTCATATTGAAACTGTGTTTAAAATTCTTCCCACAGGGCTTCCATGGTGGCACATTGGTTGGGAGTCCACCTGCCGACGCAGGGGATGTGGGTTCATGCCCCGGTCCAGGGGATCCCGTGCGCTGCAGAGCGGCTGGGCCCGTGAGCTATGGCTTCTGGGCATGCACGTCGGGAACCTATGCTCCGCAATGGGAGAGGCCATGGCAGTGAGAGGCCCGCATACTGAAAAAAAAAAAAATCTTCCCACAAACAAAAGCCCAGGACAAGATGGCTTCACAGGTGAATTCTATCAAACATTTAGAGAAGAGCTAACACCTACCCTTCTCAAACTCTTCCAAAATATAGCAGAGGGAGGAACACTCCCAAACTCATTCTATGAGGCCACCATCATGCTGATACCAAAACCAGACAAAGATGTCACAAAGAAAGAAAACTACAGGCCAATATCACTGATGAACATCGATGCAAAAATCCTCAACAAAGTGCTAGCAAAAAGAATCCAACAGCACATTTAAAGGATCATACCCCATGATCAAGTGGGGTTTATCCCAGGAATGCACGGATTCTTCAATATATGCAAATCAATCAATGTGATACACCATATGAACCAATTGAAGGAGAATAACAATATGATCATCTCAATAGATGCAGAGAAAGCTTTTGACAAAATTCAACACCAATTTATGATAAAAACCCTACAGAACATAGGCATAAAGAGAACTTTCCTCAACATAATAAAGGCCATATATGAGAAATCCACAGCCAACATCATCCTCAATGGTGAAAAACTGAAATCATTTCTACTAAGATCAGGAACAAGACAAGGTTGCCCACTCTCACCACTATTATTCAACAGAGTTTTGGAAGTTTTAGCCACAGCAATCAGAGAAGAAAAAGAAATAAAAGGAATCCAAATTGGAAAAGAAGAAGTAAAGCTGTCACTGTTTGCAGATGACATGATACCATACATAGAGAGTCCTAAAGATCCTACCAGAAAACTACTAGAGCTAATCAATGAATTTGGAAAAGTTGCAGGATACAAGTTAATGCACAGAAATCTGTAACATTCCTATACATTTTTGATGAAAATTCTGAAAGTGAAATTAAGAAAACACGTCCATTTACCACTGCAACAAAAAGAATAAAATATCTGGTAATAAACCTACCTAAGGAGATGAAATACCTGTATGCAGAAAATTACAAGACATTGATGAAAGAAATTAAAGATGATACAAACAGAAGGAGAGTTATACCATATTCTTGAATTGGAAGAATCAACATTGTGAAAATGACTCTACTACCCAAAGCAATCTACAGATTCAATGCAATCCCTGTCAAACTACCACTGGCATTTTTCACAGAACTACAACAAAAAATTTCACAATTTGTATGGAAACACAAAAGACCCCAAATAGCCAAATCAATCTTGAGAACAAAAAACAGAGCTGGAGGAATCAGGCTCCTGGACTTCAGGCTGTACTACAAAGCTACAGTAATCAAGACAGTATGGTACTGGCACAAAAACAGAAATATAGATCAGTGGAACAGGATAGAAAGTGCAGAGATAAACCCACACACATATGGCCACCTTATGTTTCCTAAAGGAGAAAAGAATATACAGTGCAGAAAAGACAGCCTCTTCAATAATTGGTGCTGGGAAAACTGGACAGGTACATGTAAAAGTATGAAATTAGAACACGCCCTAACACCATACACAAAAATAAACTCAAAGTGGATTAAAGACCTAAATGGAAGGCCAGACACTATAAAACTCTTAGAGGAAAACATAGGCAGAACACACTATGACATAAATCACAGCAAGATCCTTTTTGACCCACCTCCTAGAGAAATGGAAATAAAAACAAAAATAAACATGGGACCTCATGAAACTTAAAAGCTTTTGCACAGCAAAGGATACGATAAATAAGATGAAAAGACAGCCCTCAGAATGGGAGAAAATATTTGCAAATGAAGCAACTGCAAAGGATTAATCTCTAAAATTTACAAGCAGCTAATGTAGCTCAATATCAGAAAACAAACAACCCAATCCCAAGATGGGCTGAAGACCTGAATAGACATTTCTCCAAAGAAAATATACAGATTGCCAACAAACACATGAAAGAATGTTCAACATCATTAATCATTAGAGAAATGCAAGTCAAAATTACAATGAGATATCATCTCACACGGGTCAGTATGACCATCACCAAAAAATCTACAAACAATAAATGCTGGAGAGGATTTGTAGAAAAGGGAACTCTCTTGCACTTTTGGTGGGAATGTAAGTTGATACAGCCACTATGGAGAACAGTGTGGAGGTTCCCGAGAAAACTACAAATAGAACTACCATACGACCCAGCAATCCCACTACTGGGCATAACCATATGAGAAAACCATAATTCAAAAAGAGTCATGTACCAAAATGTTCATTGCAGCTCTATTTACAATAGCCAGGAGATGGAAACAACCTAATTGTCCATCAACAGATGAATGGATAAAGAAGACGTGGCACATATAAACAATGGAATATTACTCAGCCATAAAAAGAAACGAAATTGAGATATTTGTAGTGAGGTGGATGGACCTAGACTCTGTCATACAGAGTGAAGAAAGTTAGAAAGAGAAAAACAAATACTATATGCTAACACATATATATGGAATCTAAGGGGAAAAAAATGGTCATGAAGAACCTAGGGGCAAGACGAGAATAAAGACACAGACCTAATAGAGAATGGACTTGAGGATATGGGGAGGGGGAAGGGTAGGCTGTGACAGGGTGATAGAGTGACATGGACCCTTGCCACACACCCATACACAGGGTGAGAGAGTGGCATACACTACCAAGTGTAGACTAGATAGCTGGTGGGAAGCAGCCGCATAGCACAGGGAGATCAGCTTGGTGCTTTGTGACCACCTGGAAGGGTGGGATAGGGAGGGTGGGAGGGAGGGAGATGCAAGAGGGAAGAGATATGGGGATGTATGTATATGTATAGCTGATTCACTTTGTTTTAAGGCAGAAACTAACACACCATTGTAAAGCAATTATAGTCCAATAAAGATGTTAAAAAATAAAAATAAATAAAAATTAAAAAATAAATGGAGGGATGGTTTAAAAAAATGTGTCTCTGTTGCAGCCTGACATACACAGCTGGTTTTCAGCACTGTATCCCCTCCTCTCTGCCAGGTAGTGATTTTGGAACCGGCAGTAGGAACAGAGAGTTGGATCATAACCCTGCCTCATAGGTTGATAGCTGTACTTCCTTAGCCCAGGCTGCAGAATGACTTCCTGATGCCACCAAAAACACGCATTTAGGGCTTCTCTGGTGGCGCAGTGGTTGAGAGTCCGCCTGCCGATGCAGGGGACACAGGTTCGTGCCCCGGTCCGGGAAGATCCCACATGCCGCGGAGCAGCTGGGCCCGTGAGCCATGGCCGCTGAGCCTGCACGTCCGGAGCCTGTGCTCCGCAACGGGAGAGGCCACAGCAGTGAAAGGCCCACGTACCGCAAAAAAAAACCAAAAAAAAAACACGCATTTACCTTGTCAGGGAGGGCTGTGAAGACCAGGTATTGTCAATAACAATTTACAACATTGTGAATACAATTTCAGACACATTGCCTTGGGCTAGGATGGGTCACACACACCGTCTCCTCAACCCCTCTTCTGTGTCTCTGCTTAGAGAAAATGTCTGGACAGCAGCAGGCCAGGATGCAGAGAAGGACCATGGGGGAGCAGAGCACACATATTTTAAGTGGGCTTTATATTTCCATTCAGTCCTCCTGAAATTTTAGTCACATGGACCTTCAACCAATCCTTATGAAAGTGTAGCTGTCTCACCACTGAACATCTTTTTCCATAGATTGTCAAGGTGAATAATCTTATCCTATGCCTATGCAGTAGCCCAAGACAAACTTGGACACCTGCAGTCATGTTCCACGTGGAAATGGAAATGTGAAGGACGACTGAGGGAATTAGTCTGAAGTCACATTTGTAACACTTAGGACTCTGTCTGTAAGGACTAGTTTTTAAAAAAAGTCCCACTGGTCCACTGGTAAATATGAGCTCAAAACAGGAGGGGTCAGCCCTATATTCATAGCAGCATTATTTACAATAGCCAAGACATGGAAGGAACGTAAATGTCCATTGACAGATGAATGGATAAAGAAGATGTGGTACATATACACAATGGAATATTACTCAGCCATAAAAAGAATGAAATAATGCCATTTACAGCAACATGGATGGACCTAGAGATTATCATACTAAGTGAAGTAAGTCAGAAAGAGAAAGACAAATACCATATGATATCATTTATATATGGAATCTAAAATATGACATAAATAAACTTATCTATGAAACAAACAGACTCACAGACATAGGGAACAGACTTGTGGTTGCGAGAGGGAAAGTGGGTGGGGAGGGATGGATTGGGAGTTTGGGATTAGCAGATGCAAACTATTATATAGAGAATGGATAAACAACAAGGTCTACTGTATAGCACAGGGAACTATATTCAATATCCTGTGATAAACCATAATGGAAAAGAATATGAAAAATAATGTGTACATACATATATATGTATAACTGAATCACTTTACTGTACAGCAGAAATTAACACAACACTAAATAACTATACATCAATATATTTTTTTAAAAGGAGGGGTTAGGCAGAGAAAGGAGACAAGGAAACAGGCATTGTCTCTTTCATTTTTGCCCCCAGGAGTCACAGGGAGAGACCTCATGTACCCACACCAAACCCTCCTCTCTCCTTGCATCACTCCCAAACCCTCAAGCAACTCTCTGGACTTTTATCTCAGAAACACAGTTGGGCCCTTGACAGTTCTGGTGCCAACCTTTGTTAATAATCTGCTTAATCCAGTTAAAATATTGTAGCGCATTAGATAACTCATATCTACTCTCTCCATCTTAAGTCTCTGCCCTGTACACAGAGAAACCATCTGGGACCCAGCCATGTTCAATGAAAAATGTGCCGGACATGCGTACCCTTCCCATTTTGGGGATTAAAGCCACTCTTCTTCAGTTATGCTCCTCAAATGTATTACTTATCCACTTAACAAACAAAACAAACACCCATCACATTTCACTACATGTCATTATCACATATTACCTGGGTTTGCTCAGTCACTTGATTGCTCCTTGTGTGAGATGTTCCCATGTTTCATCCACAGGACAGGTCAGAAGGTGGACAGACTGGGGATATATACAGGGAGCCTTGCTTGGTCTACATCTACAGTGACAGTTTACCAGGATCAAGAACCAAGCAAAAGAAGGCAGTGCTAGAAAGCCTCTATCTGCTCTTTAACAATAGCCATCATTTTTCTACTTCTCCTCCAACCCTACTCTCCACACCTTCCATTAGGCCTGTGTGCAGAGTTAAGAGGAGAATACAGTACCAAGAAAGCCCTCCAGCACATGAAGAGTCATCATGCTTCCAAAGGTCACCTCCCAGTATAGAGTTGTCACATCCCACAGCAGAGCATGACTCTCATTCCTAAGACAAGCTCAAAGCAAACATTCTGGTATATATTCAATGAGTTCATAAATGATATCCTGAGTGCCACATTTAAAAAGGGGTTTCAGAGGATGAAAATGAGGAATGGGGTCAACAGTGAGCAAGCAGAGCTTAGATTTCTGACCATGTTTTTTTTTCTTTCTGTTTTTCTCTTTAATCAATTTTCCCTCCTACCCCAACAGATCTTAAGTTGCCATTTATTAAATTTCAGTAACTACCATTCATTCTTAGTTAGGTTATCAAAACAGCAGGACTTAAAAATGTTTATTCTATCCCCAAATTAGAGCACCCGCAGCTCATACCAAACTATACTATCCCAGGGTTACATTTTTTTTTTTTTCTGGCAGGAGAAGACTTTGTGGGGAGTAACACTTATGATCATCCCTTTGGTGTCACCATGAAACTAACACCCATGAAATCAGAGACCGAGAGCAGGTAGGGCTTGGCAAGAAACTGGCTCCACCATGTTCAATGAATGTGAAGAGATGGGGAAAGAGAAAAACCCTCAGTGCAGAAAGATTAGAGGACAGACTTCCACCAAGACTCCTAGACCAAAGGGTCTACTGGTTGCCTTTCCTCCACATACTAATACACATCTTCATTTTCACAGAGCTGGGCTTGCAACCTCACGAACCCCAATCTAAAAAGTTAATTTTTATTAATTTTTAAACAGAAGTATATATTTATCCAGTAAATACACAGATATTAAATATACACCTTAATGAAGTTACAATCATAGTATAACCATCACCTAGACCAAGATATAAAGCATTTCCCATGGCCCTGGAAGGTCCCTGTGTGTCTAGCTAGTGTTCTTCTCAAGCCAAGCATTATTCTAACCTCTGACATTATAGGTTTGCTTTTAATGATTTTGAGCTTTCCATGAATGGAATCATGCAATATGTGGTCCTTTTCATTCAACATTTTTGTTCCTGAGATTAGTCCTGTTATTACAGGTCTCTATGGTTTCATATTAATTTTTCATTGCTGTGCATTATTCCATTGTGTGACTATGCATGGTTTATTGCCCCATGGTACTGCTGTTGGATAGTAGGATTGTTTCCAGTTTTTGGCTAACATAAATGAAGTTGTTATCAATATTGTTGTAAATGTCTTTTGATGAACATAAGCAATCATTTCTCTTGAGTACGTAGTCAGGATGGAATTTGCCAGGTTATAGAGTATATGTATATTTAGTTTTACTAAATACTGCCAAACATTTTCTCAAAGGGGTTGAATCACTTTTTACTCCCACTAGCAGTATACGAGAGTTCAATTTCCTCCATAATTGGCATGGAGGACTTTACTACTTCATTTCTGCTCACTTGTCAGACAAAGTTTCTTGAATTAGAAGCAGAAATAAGACTTAAAGTAAACCCACATCTTTCCCTCCCCAAGAGAGTATCTCTGAAATACCCAACTCAGCCCTTTCTGGGGGAGAGGGATGCAACCATTATGAAACACACCCAGAGCCTTCTCCATAAGGTAGCCATTCTCCAGGGGAAAAGACTTCACTGGGACACAGTTCTGAAACCTTATCCCAGCTCGGGGCAGGGGACTATTCTCCCCCATCAACCCCCTCCAGCCTTACTGTCCCACCTAAGGAAAAATCAAAACAAAACAAAAACCATAGTCAACACTGATTCAAGGAAATACATTCAGAATATGTAAGCAGTGAAGAGAGTAGGCATCAAGCCATAGGGTGGAAGGAAGCTTTCCTAAGAGAAGAAGAACATAAACACTTCATGAAGCCCACAGCCCTAAGACACAAGCAAACAAAAAGGCTGATATTTACTCAGAAGATTATGGAATCCCCCCACTTCCAGACCTTATGATCACACTAAAGCAGCCCCAGTATAAATAAATATATTACAGCTGAAACAGCTGCAAGGTACAGACTCGTTCTAAATGGTAAAATATAGGGATTCCCAGAGTTAAAAGAGGAGACAAAAACAAGGTCACTAAAGGAGGTTTTAAGCCTTTGATACCTATAGCTACAACAAACAACACAGGCTTTTGGCATGGTGGAGGAAAGAATCAGTGAACTCAAAGATAAGTCAATGGAAACTTTCTGACTGAAATGCAAAGAGAAAAAAAGAATGAACAACAATAACAAAAGAATGGAACATACAAGAACTGTATGACAATATTAAAAGGAATAATGTACTCATAACTGGAATACCAGCATGATAAAAATGAGAGAATAGAGAAACTAAATATTTGAAGTAAAATATATTACCTATAAAAGAACAAGGATAAGAACTACAGTGGAAAACCACAAGTATGGTACCTTGAAAACCTCTAACTAGGGCAGTTAGAAGATACAAACAATATTAGAGGACTTCCCTGGCGGTGCTGTGGTTAAGAATCCGCCTGCCAATCCGCCTGCAGGGGACATAGGTTCTAACCCTGATCTGGGAAGATCCCACATGCCACAACAAAGCACTTGAGCCACAACTAATGAACCCACGTGCAACAACTACTGAATCCCATGTGCCTAGAGCCTGTGCTCTGCAACAAGAGAAGCCACCACAATGAGAAGCCTGTGTACCACAACAAAGAGTAACCCCCACTCGCCACAACTAGAGAAAGCTCATGTGCAACAATGAAGACCCAACACAACCAAAAATAAAATTAATTAATTAATTAATTAATTTTTTAAAAAGCAATATCAGAAATGAAAGAGAGAAAGTCACTTCTGATCCTATGGACATTAAAAAGTTAATAAGGACATACTATGGAGAATTCTATACATGCAGATTTGATAACTTAGGTGAAATGGATGAATTACTTGAAAGAGACAACTACCAAAACTCAGTCAAGGAGAAATAGATAACCTGAGTAGTCCTATGTCTATATTAAATCTTCCCCAAAATAGAAGCAGTGGGAGCATTTCCCAGCTCATTTTATGAGGCCAGCATTTCACTAATACCAAAACCATGCAAATGCATTGCAAAAAAGAAAACTAAAGGCCAATATCTCTCATGAACATAGATGCAAATATCCTTAACAAAATGTTATCCAACAATACGTATATATGATTATATAGCAGAACCAGGGGAGAATAATTTCAGGAAGGCAAGACAGGTTCAATATGTGTAAATCAATCAATGTTATTGATCATATTAATAGACTATTCAATCTGTATCAGAAAAAAATATGATCATATTAATAGAAGCATTAAAAGTATTTGACAAAATTCAATACCTATCATAATAAAAACTCTTAAAAATCTAGCAATAGAAGGGAATTTCCTAACCTAATAAAGCATATATGTAAAAAAATCTACATCTAAAATCTAAATCATACATCATAATGGTGAGAGACTAAATGGTTTCCTTTTATGATCAGGTACAGGGCAAGAATGTCCTCTCATCACTCTTATTCAAAACTGTTCTGGACATCCTAGTAAGTGTAATAAGACAAAAATAAGTAAAAATAAGACATAAGTAAATAAAAATAAAAATTGGAAAGGAAGAAATAGAGAAGTCTTTATTAACAGATGATAAGATTATGTAGAAATTGTCAAAGAATTTACAAGAATGCTTCTGGAACTAATAAACAAGCATACAAAGGTTGCAAGATATAATTGCTTTCCTATAAATAAAAAATTCACTATTAAAACTTCAAAATTAAAAAGAATACTATCTACAATTGTGCCCCAAAATGAAGTACTTAGGTATAAATAGGTATAGGATACCTATGACTAGAGTCATGAAAAAAATCAAGCAAACAAAATAAATGGGGAGGTATCCACTATTCATGGTTTGGAAGGTTCAGTATTTCTAAAATGTTGATTCTTCTCAACTTGCTTTATAGATTAAATGAAATACCAGTTAAAATCCCAGGAAACCACTTTGTGGGTACCAACCAACTTATTCTAAATGCCTATAAAAACATATAGAACCACCTAGGAGAGCCAACACAAAAGTGAAGAGGAAACCTGAATTTGGAGGACTCACACTACCAGATTAAAAGCTTAATACAGAGCTACAGAAATCAAGACATTGTAGTACTGGCAAAAAAAAAAAAAAAAGGCCTAGATCAATGGAACAGAATAGAAAGCCCAGAAGGAGACCCACACAAACACTGTCCAATAATTTTTGAAAAAGGCAAGAAACAGTCCAATAGACAAAATATAGTCTTTTAATAAATGGTGCTGGAACAATTGGACATCCTAGACCTATGCCTTACACTTTACACAAAAATCAATTTAAAATGGATCATAGACCTATTGCAAAACTAAAAAGTCTAGAATAATACATAGGAGAAAATCCATGTGACAGTTTAGTGATGAGTTTTTAAATATACAACAGCAAAGGCATGCTCAATGAAATAAAAATTGATAAATTGGACTTTTTCATAATTAACACTATTAAAAGAATGACAAGTCAAGCCACATACTGATAGAAAATATGAAAAACACATATCCTATAAAGTACTTATATCCCAAATATGCAAATATAACTTAAAATTCAACAAGAAGAAATCAACCCAATTTTTTAAAAGGTAAAGATTAATAAGACACCTCATCAAAGAAGATATGCAGATGGAAAATTAGCATATGAACAAAATACTCAGCATCATTTGTCATTAGGAAAATGCAAATTAAAACATCAATGACATCCTATTACATCAATTAGAATGGCTAAATTCCAAAGAACTGGTAACATTTTGGTTGAAGATTCAGAGCAACAGAAACTCTCATTCATTTTGGTCAAGGAAGCAAAATGGCACAAACACCGTGGAAGATAGTTTGGCATCTCAAAAAGCTAGTAATAGTATTACATACAATCCATCATTACCATACAAAGCTAGCCATAATGTTAACATACAGTACAAAGCTAGCCATAGTATTACTATATAGTTGCCATACCTACATATTTATTCAATTGATTTCAATATGAAAACTCATATTCATACAAATCCTGCACATCTGTTTGCATAACCTTTTCTCAAAATCAGTAAAAATTGGAAGTAATTAAGATGCCCTTGGGTGAATGGATAAATGAACTGTGGTATATCCATATAGTGGAATACTATTCAGAAATAAAAAGAAATTAACCATCAAGCTCTGCAAAAACATGGAGAAAACTTAAATGCTGTCCAGTGAAAGAAGCCAGTCTGAAAAGGCTACATACTGTATAATTTCATTTATATAACATTCTCTGTAGAGACAGTAAATAGATCAGTGGTGCCAGGGGTTCAGGAAGGTGGAGGATTGACTAGGTGAAGCAGTGGGGATTTTTAGGGCAGTGAAACTATTCTGCATAACACTGAAAGAGCAGATATATGGCATTTTGCATTTATCAAACCCCATAGAATGTACCACACAACCTTCCCAATACTTCACATTCATAGTCAAAAGCAGTAAGTGCCGGGAACACGCTGTTCCCTTGTTCACTTTTTTTTTTTTTAGCGGTACATGGGCTTCTCACTGTTGTGGCCTCTCCTGTTGTGGGGCACAGGCTCTGGACGTGCAGGCTCAGTGGCCATGGCTTACAGGAGCAGCTGCTCTGCTGCATGTGGGATCTTCCCAGACCGGGGCATGAACCCGTGTTCCCTGCATCAGCAGGCGGACTCTCAACCACTGTGCCACCAGGGAAGCCCCCCATGTTCATTTTTGATTTGAGGAAGATTACTACCCAAACATTTCACATTCATATGTCCATACTCTCAACCCCAAACCCCTCCATTGAGCTGCCACTGCCTTTATCTCTCAAATAAAAACTTGCACAGATTCTCCTTAAGGAGGCTTCATGTAAACAGTCAGATCTCTATAGGCTGAAAGAGCCACTGTGGATAACAGGGTTAAACTGAGGAGGGGGTCAACAGGAAGTAGTGCTCAAACTCCTCCTCACCCCCTCAAGGCTTTAATTACTTTTTATGTGAAACGTCAGTCATCCTTTTATTCCACAACATAATTCCAGACGATCAGGGTATTTTTAACTTATTTTACATCTAAATATGAGGTACTCATAGCTAATTCCAAACCCCAGCACACAAATTACGTGAATCGGACAGCACACGCAAGAGCTGCGCAATTCTGGTGAAGTGTTTACATCTGCAGAGATAAGTGAGAAATGGTTTATTAATAATCATGACGCCACTAAGATGGAGGGAGGAAAAGGAGGGAGAGCAGGGAGGCAATGACACATGCACAGCCTCCTCCCTACTTCCACCCAAGCCACCCCCAACAGGAGCCCAGCGCCAGCGCAGGAGCAGATAACACCATGCAATGCAGTGGAGCTGTGCACAAGCTTCCAGAAGACCCCTCCCTGAACCAAGACACACAGGCTCCCTCCCCTCCCCCTCAGCTGTTGCAAACACAAGTGGTTCCTCAGAAGGTTTGTTTACAGAAACACAGATTTTTACTGATGGACCTGAAATCAGCTTTTACTCAAGAGTCCCAATTTCAAATATTCAAGCTTTACTACATTGAAGAAGTTAACAAAGGTGTTTTAAAAAATTGTCCCTTCCAACAAACTAATCACTTTTGTCATCAAAAGGACAGAAAAGAAAAACCTGCACAGATATGACACTGGGCTAACCCAAACTACACTTACTGTGACCTCTCCTTGGATAATCATGTAGAATTTCTACAGCATCCTCTACCAGTCCTGAGCTAGGCATGCTTCTGGGCATCAGAGAGGTAAAGTGAGGGAAAGGCATTCATTGAGCTCAATTTACATTTCTGATATTAGGGTCTTCTAAAATTATGGACTTTTTTCTCTTTTATTTATTTATTTATCTATCTATTTATTTATTTATTGAGTTGTTCTTGAACTCGCCCTTTGCTCTATGAAGTTCTTAACTCACCTCTTGTCGAATTCCATCTGCCTTTTAATTCCACATCTTAAACCATAGGTAATCGGGACTTCTCCATCCTTCCACACCTGAATTGAAGACCCCCAATATTCCATCCCAAATGTCCACATTCCCAGTTGCATTTGGATGGAGAGCAGATGGGCAGAAAGGCAATTTATTTGTAGCCACTGAAGGCTGTCTTCAGAGTAATAGAATAGAAAATGGCTGATGAACGGCTGTCAGCCGAAAGGAAGGAATGGCAGGGTAGAAAGGTAGACAGAGAATTAGCCCTCTGTATCTCCCTACGATTACCACCTTTGCTTCTGCTGTGACCCTAAAGGAGACACAAGCACGATGAAGAACTTGCCAGGCATCAAAGAAGAGAGTGCAAAGCTGGAAACCCCCTCCTCTCAACGGGAGGGATCATCGCTTGCCCCTCCTCCCACACCCGCCCCCTCCCAGCTGTCTGTCCCCACATTTGTTCTCAGAAACAAAGTTCTCGCAGACACAGACCCACATACCAGTTTTCCCGAGAATACCCCCAACCTCAAACATTGCTCAGAGTCTTGTCAAATAGTGGGGGATCCCACGTGTGAAGTATATCCCTGCCTGTTAGTGGCCACAGGATGTTGGGTTTGGGAGATGTGGGATGATGAAGGTGGCAGTCAGTATTTCAGAAATCTTGGTGGAGTTACCTGAAGCTTTCCTGATTTATTCACTCAGTCTTCACTGAGACTCCTTTATCCTTCACACTCTTAGTTCACATTGTCCAGCCCCAGCGTTAATTGATTCACTGCCTGAAGCCAGGGACATTCCAGGCTTTTGTAACCTTTCATCCCACATAGGAACCAGACATCCCTTTAGACCTTACTGTGGCTGATCATCAAATTAAAGGCAACTTAAGTGGAGGCAATTTAAATAGGAACCTTACAGAATATATAATAGATGACTAGGGTCCTCGAGCTCAGGGAGAAGAATAGGCAGTGAGGGTTAGAATGGAGAAACAGCAGGGCCAGCATCTCCCAGCCCCCCAAAACCCTCCCCCAGCAGTTTTTCTCTCCTGTGAAAGAAGAAAAGAGCACAGGCACAAAGAGGACTCCTTGGAATACAAAACTCGGTGTGGAGACCCCTGATGCACAAAGAGGATGTCCCCTTGTCTCCTTTCCCTAGGCTGTACCCCATGCGTGCCAGCAGCTGGCTCTCACACACAACCTCTCCACAATACAGCCTGGACACTACGTTGTCTGAAGTGCCTTAATCTCAAGCACTCTTCAGTAGGTTTATTCACGTGGGGTGTCTTCCCAATCCCATGCAATCATTTTATCTAGGACTGAAGTGTGAAGTGAAGCTAAAAGGGACACAGTGGATATTTCTGAAAGGGAAACAACTTTTCCAAAACTGCAGCTATTCTGTTCTGATACTGTTTCATCTCTCTGAGACATTAACTACACAGTTTGCTCAATTAAAATCTCCTTTTCATTTCCAGTTTTACATGATCTCTAACATGTCTACCCATGTAGACATGGAACCATGGAATCCACCTTGGAACTCAGCAGCTACAAGTATCTGAATATATCAACCAGAGAAACCAAGTGGTTCAATCATGAGAGTCCAGAATCATGCTGCTCTGTAGGGACACACCACACAACTTGTTTGTCAAAAACGCAAACTCAGAGGGGAGGAGAAAGAGGTAGATGAGGGAGGGAGTACAGAAAACATGTCCCCAACTCTTTGTGTCCCAGTCCCACTTCTACAGGGTGTGATAAGAGACAAAGGAGGGAAGGTGCTCTAGGAAGGCTCTCCTGAGTGCAGGAGACCCCCTTTTGTCCCTCTCCTCTCCCTTAGATTACCCTAAGCTCTCTTACACTAGTGGCTTTGTCTTCAGAAATAGTACAAAATGTGCTATTATACTGGACTTCCCTCAAATAGCCCCAATTTCAAACATTTTTCCTTGCATTTGACCCCATGATTGATTGCAAGTTCTGCATCATTTATCTGAAACCTGGGAATAATGAATGCAGCCAGGAGACCAAAACACAACTTTAGGAGGGTAAGGCAATGCGACCTGTTTTCTTCTTTCAGTCTTTGTGATGCCTTCTTACTCTGTCAAGCTCTTAACCCACTCCTTGTCAAACTCCTACAGCCTTTTCATTCTGTGTCAAACATGTACACATACCCAACCCCATACACACCCCACACACACAGAATTTGAGGGCTTCCTCTTTCCCTCTACACATACATCAGGGATCCTGGAGGATTGTTTCAAATCCCAAGGACCTGCAACTACACATAGGAAAATTAGTGAGATGTCAGAATGAGCTAATTATTTAGGAGTAAAGCTTAGGCTGATCTCTTCAGTAAGACATGGAAAAGTGGCTCATCAGATACAGGGAGTTCAGAGAAAGGGAGTGACAGGCAGACAGAAGAGGGCAAGATCCATCAGCTGTCTTTGCTGATCCAACCCCAGACTCTGGTGAATACAACCCGAAGGGGACAAGTGTGGGGGGAGGCACGTGGAGATACCAGGAACCCCACTTCATCACACAGAGGCAACAAGTGGGCAGCTGCTTCTCTTTCAGGGTCAACCAAGCCCACCAACAGTTGCACCATGCAGTTACCTGTGGACAGACAAGCCATTAAGCACAATGGGGCCATTAATGTGAAGCCATGCTTATGTTTGATTCCCAAGAAATAACCATATATCTCCAAATATATCTCCAAACCATATATCTCTCAAGTTCAAATATTCCAATATATAACCTCCACTTTCACTTCATGGTCCCTAGAAAATCCGTGTAAGCAGTCCTTTTAGTTTCATGAAATTCCGAGTCTTGAACCTGTTATGTTTTACTGTCTTTTTACTTCTCCCCAGGCTTACCTCTCCTACCCACTCACATACTTTAGCCCAATACCTCCGTACACCACCTCATTCCTCCTCCCTGTTCAATTCCTAGCCACCCCAACAACCAGACATGTCTGCAGAAAAATATTAAACTGTGGTTTTGTTTTTTCATTTGCATAAATTTAAAAAAAATTGGTAAAATATATATAACATGAAATTCACCATCATAACAATTTTAAGTGTACAGCTCAGTGGCATTAAGTACATTTACATTGTTGCACAACCGTTCGCATCATCCATCCTGACACTTTGTAAAACTGAAACGTCCCCACTAACGATAATTTCCCATTACCCACTTCTCCCAGTTACTGGCAACCAACATTCTCCTTTGTGTCTCTATAACTTTGACTACTTTAGGGACCTCATATAAGTTAAATCAGTATTTATCATTTTGTAACTGGCTTATTTCACTTAACATAAAGTCCGGTTCATCTATGTTGTAACATATGTCAGCATACCCTTCTTTAAAAAGCTGAATAATATTCCATTGTATGGATAGACCACATTTTGTTTACCATTCATCCATCAATGCACACATGGGCTACTTCCATGTTTTAGCTATTGTGAATAATGCTGATACGAACATGGATGTAGAAATATCTTTTCAAGATTCTGCTTTAAAATTCTTTCGGTTATATGCCCAGAAGTGGAATTGCTGGATCATAAGGTAATTCTATTTTTAATTTGTTGAGGAATCATCATACCTTTTCCCACAGTGACTGCACCATTAATTTTATATTCCCACCGGTAGTACACAAAGGTTCCATTTCTCCACATCCTCACCAACACTTATTTTCTGTTCTTTTTTGATAATAACCATTCTAACGGACCTGAAGTGGTATCTCATTACAGTCTTGATTTGCATTTTCCCAATGATTAGTGCTGTTTAACTATGTTTTTTTTTACTTCACTTATAAATTATAATCACAGATTTCTCCAGGGTCCAGGATAGAGTAGATGATTCTGGAAAAGTTCTCCCACTGTAAAAACTAGAAAATTGATCAAAATATATGAAACTGGTTCACAGACATTGAAAAATAGGCAGCCTAGAATTGCACACAGGAAACCGTAGAGGTGAGCCCCACTCTCATGTAGGTTTTTTTGCTTGGAGACACATTCAGAACAGTAGCCCCAGTAGGGGAAGCTCAAAGCTCATGTGGAACCCTCAGTAGAGGAAAGGAAGATTAAAGTTCAGGAAGGCAAAGACATTTGGAATGTGTGGGGAAGAGAACCAGAGAGAAGTGAGCTACGCAAAGACATAGACCTAGATACCACTGTTGCTGAACGCTAAGGTGCATTTGCACAGGGTGAGACTCTATAAGGAAGCACAAATGAAAGATACAGGGCTGTATCCTGATCAATTCCCTGAGTTGAGAGAGAGCTGAGAGACATTTGAGTTAGGACCAGGCAGAGTAAAGAGTCTTTGTTAAGCCTCTAGGGCATTG
Organism: Pseudorca crassidens; assembly: GCF_039906515.1. Lineage (NCBI taxonomy): Eukaryota > Metazoa > Chordata > Mammalia > Artiodactyla > Delphinidae > Pseudorca > Pseudorca crassidens. The sequence goes on along the minus strand of NC_090296.1, from coordinate 127,152,495 downwards.
AGTAAAATCACCAGAAGGGACATACCTTAAGTAGAGTAATAAAATATCCATAGAGTAAAAGCTACTCTAGATCTGCCACAGCAAAGCTTAAAAAAGCCTCAAAATGATGATACTGATTCACACTTGTTTATTGTTTTATTGCTTTCCCAAACAACTTCAATCCTCTTTAAAAGAAGACAAAAAAAATCCAGGTGATCAACAATATAAAATCACAATGTATAATATCTGAAAGAACTCCAGATAAGCAAAGAAGCAGAAATATGAGACCCATAACCAGGAGAAAAGTCAGTTAAAATAAACAGACTCAGAAATGACAGGGGTGGTGGAATTAGCAAATAACAAATTAAAACACATCATGTACATATGGGCAAGGATTTAAAGCAAACTTGAACGTAATAAGAACAACATAGAAGATATAAAAAGAAAAAAATGGAACTTGTAGAGCTGGAAATAACAATAAATGAAGTAAAATTTTCACTGGGCAGTCTGCAGATTAAATACTGCAGAAAAATGACTTGAGACATTGAGGAAAATTCAATAAAAACTATCAAAACACAGGAATAGAGATTAAAAGAAAAGTGAAAAGAACAGACATTCATGAGACTGTTATTGAAAAGGTAACATTCAGAGTGGGAGAAAACATTTGTAAACCATCTATTTGATAAAGGATTAATATCCAAAATATATAATATATTCATACAACTTAATAGTTAAAAATAATCTAATTAAAAATGGGCAAAGATCTGAATAGACATTTTTCCAAGGCAGATATTCAAATGGTACATGAAAAGTGTACTGGTACATGAAAAGAGCCCAACCTCACTGATAGTCAGGGAAATGCAAATTAAAGCCACAATGAGATATCTGGTATTACAATGCTAGATACAATTGCAATACTAGATAGAGTAAGTTTTCCCCAGTCAAACATAATATTAATTCTAATAATACATTTAGGTAAAAAAGAACCATTTCACATAGAGTCTATGCAAACATTCCAATTTTCATTTATTTATCTAATCCATCATGTGTTGCATTCCCCATATCCTCCCATTTAATTTTAGCCTCTCTTAAAACTTTACCAACAGATTTTGGAATCACAGTGCCTTAGGCTCCAATGTCAAAGAGTCCCAGAAAAATTTTCTCTCTGCCTCCCGGTCATTTTATCCACACTGTGTATATGACCTTGGGTCCCAAGCTGGGGGTTGGGTCAAGAGACCCTGAGTCTTTTGTGAATCCTCATCCTGATTAATTTGCTGGACTAGAATCCTTGGATATTTGAAATCAGGTTTCTCATTGTCATGTTTGCCTTCCAGCTTTAAAAATTCCTACAAACTAGAGTAAACAGAATGGGTATGTTTAGAGCCCTTCAGTATTGAGTCCAATAGGTCAACCCATTTGTCCACTTAACCTTGATAGTACTGTGGTAAGACCTTTGTGTTGCCTCCATTGATGTCTGCTTTATTCATTCCATTCCTTAACAACATTTAAAGCCTTCCACCCCAGTGGGACAAGTCCCTAGACTATTGCCTTTATATTCTTCCATTCTCTTGTGGATCACTCTAATTTTCTTAGCATCTGTAAGAAAAGAGGAAGCTGAGACAACAAATTTGATACAGCGTCTTGGACTATTGCTTGATTTCTCAGCATTAAGTTTGCATGGGGTGCCCATGTGAAAGAATTCTACTTGCTTATAACATCTACCATGACCTGAATAAGGGGCTTATTAAATGAATGAACATACCCATCATCATAAAGCCAATCCAGTATGGCTTTATATACATCATATCAACCACTTAATCTGGAAAATTCTACTTGGCATTTAAAGGAGAGAAAAGAAAATTCCCTTTCTCAGGGTAAACAAACCTTACAGTGGCTCATATCAGTCTACCAGACTAGCTGTCCCCTTGATATTAGCCTGTTCTGTGTTTATATGATGCATGGCCATCTGTGGTTGTTCAATAGTAATCTGTGGGTTCTGCATCAACCCCAAAATGCACCTGTATCTTGCAGCATTAAAAATCAAGGAAACTACGTTTGTTAGTGTGTATATGCCCATGACTCTCTCTCGCCCTGTCACAGCTCACCCTTCCCCCTCCCCATAACCTCAAGTCCGTTCTCTAGGAGGTCTGCGTCTTTATTCCTGCTTTACCCCTAGGTTCTTCATGACATTTTTTTCCTTAAATTCCATATATATGTGTTAGCATACGGTATTTGTCTTTTTCTTTCTGACTTACTTCACTCTGTATGACAGACTCTAGGTCTATCCACCTCATTACAAATAGCTCAATTTCGTTTCTTTTTATGGCTGAGTAATATTCCATTGTATATATGTGCCACATCTTCTTTATCCATTCATCTGATGACGGGCACTTAGGTTGTTTCCATCTCCGGGCTATTGTAAATAGAGCTACAATGAACATTTTGGTACATGACTCTTTTTGAATTTTGGTTTTCTCAGGGTATATGCCCAGTAGTGGGATTGCTGGGTCATATGGTAGCGTAGTAAGGTAGAGAGCTAGTGGGAAGCAGCCGCATGGCACACCGATATTGGCTCGGTGCTTTGTGACAGCCTGGAGGGGTGGGATAGGGAGGGTGGGAGGGAGGGAGACGCAACAGGGAGGACATATGGGAACATATGTTTATGTATGACTGATTCACTTTGTTATAAAGCAGAAACTACCACACCATTGTAAAGCAATTGTACCCCAATAAAGATGTTAAAAAAAAAAAAAAGAAAACCCCATGGGAAATAAAATATCAAGCAGACTTGAAAATGACATGTTGGTCCTTTCTACAACTATATAAAGTGAAATGTTTTTATAATGTTTATAGCTATTGTGAAATTTGGTTGAGAATATTTTGCTTTCCTAAAGGGTTACATTTGGAATAATTATGTATAAAAAAGTTGATCCTTACTAAGAAGATATCTATTTCTCCTGAACTTGAAGTGAAAGTGATGGGTGTGTTAATTATATATAATAAAAATATGTTGAAAATGTATTAAAAAAATCAAGGAAACTGCTCCTGAGTTACACTAACCCTTTAGTTATTTATTCATTTTAATAAATGTTCTTCAGGAAGCTGATGATATCAATTCACAAATGAGACAACGCCTCCCTCTGTTTTCGTAGCTTCTTAGTTTTGCCACCAGGATTACCTTCTTGGTGATGATAGATTATAGAAGTGTTACTTGTTGTTCTAGAATAATTTTCCTTTTGTTGGCAGCCTTGAGGCTAGTGGCTATACCTAAGACTGGCCAAAATTCAAACTTAGTGCAGATCCAGATTCTGCTTCAACAATTTCCTCTACTTAGTTTTAGCTATTACAGATAAAAACAAGCAAGGGATTATATACTTAACTTTTTTCCCTCATTATTTTGCATTTCCTTAGCAAACTCTTAGTTTTAGTTTTTGAGCGAGCTCTTAAGGAGTTGGATCTATCATTTCTAAACCCCAGTGGTATATTTTACCTTCAGTAACTGGTCACAGTGTAGTTGCTATCTCTTACCATGGGTGACTTAGTAACCATCCGTGCATCTAAGGTTTGTAATCACCTGCTCTGTTGTCCATTCTTTTCCCAAACAATGCTTTCCCAATATTTCAGTGAGTCAGAGTCATTTGTGTGAATGAGTAACTAACACCAACTAGAGAACTGGGTTCCCAAGACAACCCTTGGATTCTTAGATTCACTAGAAGGACTCACAGGACTCAGAAAAGATGCTATATTCATAGCGTAATGTATCACAGTGAAAGGAAATATTAAAATCAGAAAAAGGAAAAGGTGCATAGGGCAAAGTCCAGGAAGAAAACAGGTGCAAGTGTTTAATTGTCTTCTCACATTTGAGTCACATGGATGTGCCTGATTATCCCAGCTACAATGTGTGATAACGTATGTGGAGTGTTTTTAACCAGAAAAGCTTGTCTGAACCTTGGTGTCCAGGATTTTTCTTGAGGGTCACAGCACCTGCATGACTTACTTGACTACAAAAATTCCAGTCCCTCAAGGCAAAATAAGGTATTCACCATAATTCACACTGTTAACAAAAATTATCTAATCAAACTGGTACTATGGAATCCAAGGTCTCCATGCAAAAACCCTTATCAGGCAGAACATTCCAAGTGCTTAGAGAAATCATCTCCCAGGATCAGACCAAGGGCCAATCATGAAGACAGGTCTTTCTGTGAAATACTCTGGCTTGCTGGATTAGCCCTTTCTTGCACACTCTCTAACTTATTTTACAAATCCCTTATTATCTTCATACAGAAACCAGAACTTGCAGAAATACAAAATCAAAGAAAATTACAGATCAACTTTCCTCATAACCCTAGAAGTAAAAATATTTAATAAAATATTAGTAAATTGAATCCAGAAATATTAAAATATCTAATTCATAAGGTCCAAGTAGGATTCATCCCTGGAATATAAGCTTGATTGTACATGTAAACATCAATCAGTGTAATTTATTATATTAATATAATAAATGAGGAAAATAATAAAATAATCTCAGTTGATGCAGAAAATTCATATGACAAATCAAAGTCATTTATGATAAAACTTGTCAATAATGTAGGAATAGACTAGGACTTCCTTGACCTGATAAAAAATCTCTATGAAAAACCTACAGATAACATTACACTTAATATAGAAAAAAGCTGAATACTTTCCACTTAAGATGAGGAATATAGCAAGAATGTCCTCTCTTACCACTTCTAGGTCTTAGTCACTGTAATCAAGAAAGAAAAATAAATAAAATCTGCACACATTGGAATGTAAAAGGTAAAATTGTCTTGATATGTAGATGAAATATGTATCTCCATGGAGAGTCTTTCTCTAAGGAAACCACAAAACTACTGAAATTAGTAAGTGAGTTTGCAAGACCAAAAAAGTATACAAAAATCAAATTTATACCAAAATACTATGTTTGAAAAATTGGAACATATATTCGAAATAGCATTTAGATCGGCATTAAAACATTTTTTTCAGAAATCTTAGTAATAAACTTAATAAGATATGTGAAAGAGCTCTGCATTGAAACCTACAACTCATCACTAGGATCAATTGAAGATAACCTAAATAAGTTCATGGCATGGAAGACTCAGTTTTACCAAGACGTCAGTTCTCTGAAACAGATTTATAGTTTAAAGGTAATCCAAAATAAAACCCAGTAGGGTTTTTTTTAGTAGAAATGATCAAGTTCTTTCTAAAATTTACATGGAAATACTAACTTATGTGGAATAGCCAAACATTTTTGAAAAAGATACACTATAAAACTATAGTGATTGAGAGATTTTGTTACTTGTCTAAGGATAGACATATAGATTAACAGATCAGAAGACTAAATCTGGCATTACACCCACACATGTGTGATCAATTTATTTTTGACATATGTGCCAAGTTAACTAAAAAAGCTAAGGATCAACTTTTCAACAAGTGATTCTGGAAAAGCAGCAACAAATAAATCTCAAACATTTTTTCACACCATCCACAAATGACTTAAAATGAATCTTAGCCCTAAATGTAAGAAAAAAACTATAAAAACTGAAAAGTCAAAAAATAAATCAACAGGCATGAAAAGAATACTACAAAACAGTACCTTACTCCCAATGTCCACCAGAAAATCAAATTCAGAAGGGGTTGCACAGCTTGAAGGCTATGCATACATAGAGCTTACAGATTTCCTGCACAGAGTGCTGCTGCTTCTCACATTCCATCAGCTTGAGCCTATTTTAGCCCCAGAAATAAAGTCTTCACAGATGGGCTTGGATACCAGATTTCCTGGGAGAACCTCAGTTTTAAATTGAATAGTGTCTCCCAAAAGATATGTCCAAGTCTTGACCCCCAAGTACCTGTGAATGTGACCTTATTTCAAGAAATGATTTTTGAATTAAAGATTAAAGATCTTGGTATGAAATAATCCTAGATTTAGGGTAGGTGCCGAATCCAAATGCAGGCACACGTAATTTTTTTTTGCTTCATTATTATTATATTTGTTATGGTGATCTGTTATCAGTGATTTTTGATGTTACTCTTGTAGTTGTTCTGGGGCAACTTAATCAATATAAGATGGAAAACTTAATCAATTGTTGAAATGACAACAAAAGACTTGAAATATTACAAATTCTAAGCAGCAGCAGTGTTTGATTCCAAGGTTGAAAGAAGTTCTACTGTGGGTAAAATATTATCAAAAAGCATTGCATCTATGACATGAATCACAGCAAAATGCTTTTTGATCTACCTCTTAAAAAATGGAAATAAAAATGAAAATAAACAAATAGGACCTAATGAAACTTAAAAGCTTTTGCACAGCAAAGGAAACCATAAACAATACCAGAAGACAGCCCTCAGAATGGGAGAAAATATTTGCAAATGAAGCAACTGACAAAGGATTAATCTCCAAAATTTACAAGCAGCTCATGCAGCTCAATATCAAAAAAAAAAAAAAAACAACCCAGTCCAAAAATGGGCAGAAGGCCTAAATAGACATTTCTCCAAAGAAGATATACAGATTACCAACAAACACATGAAAGAATGCTCAACATCATTAATCATTAGAGAAATGCAAATCAAAACTACAATAAGATATCATCTCACACCAGTCAGAATGGCCATCATCAAAAAATCTAGAAACAGTAAATGCTGGAGAGGGTGTGGAGAAAAGAGAACCCTCTTGCACTGTTGGTGGGAATGTAAATTGATACAGCCACTATGGAGAACAGTATGGAGGTTCCTTTAAAAACTACAAATAGAACTACCCTACGACCCAGCAATCCCATTACTGGACATATAACCTGAGAAAACCATAGTTCAAAAAGAGTCATGTACCAAAATGTTCATTGCAACTCTATTTACAATAGCCAGTACTTGGAAGCAACCTAAGTGTCCATCAACAGATGAATGGATAAAGAAGATGTGGCACATATATACAATGGAATATTACTCAGCCATAAAAAGAAATGAAATTGAGTTATTTGTAGTGAGGTGGATAGACCTAGAGTCTGTCATACAGAGTGAAGGAAGTCAGAAAGAGGAAAACAAATATTGTATGCTAACACGTATATATGGAATCTAAGGGGAAAAAAAAAAGGTCATGAAGTACCTAGGGGCAAGATGGGAGTAAAGACACAGACCTACTAGAGAATGGACTTGAGGATATGGGGAGGGAGAAGGGTAAGCCGTGACAAAGTGAGAGAGTGGCATGGACATATTTACACTACCAAACGTAAAATAGATAGCTAGTGGGAAGCAGCCGCATAGCACAGGGAGATCAGCTCTGTGCTTTGTGGCCACATAGAGGGGTGGTATAGGGAGGGTGGGAGGGAGGGAGACACAAGAGGGAAGAGATATGGGAACATATGTATACGTGTAACTGATTCACTTTGTTATAAGGCAGAAACTAACACACCATTGTAAAGCAATTATACTCCAATAAAGATGTTAAAAAAAAGAAAAAAAACAGATAAAAAACAAGGACCTACTGTATAGCACAGGGAACTATACTCAAAAAATAAAAGCATTGCATGCTAGAAAAATATCATTCATGAAAGGAAGAGTCAATCTATGCAGCAAGCTGTGTGTCTTATTTTAAAATATTGCCACAGTCACCCCAGTGTTTAGCCACAACCACCCTGTTAAATCAGCAGCCATCTACACTGAGGCAAGACCCTCCACCAGATAAAAGATTATAACTCACTGAAGGCTCAGATGATGATTAGCATTTTTAACCATCCTTTTCATTCTATGTCTCAAATCATGTCAAACAGGATGGCGTTGGATGACAAATACGATTTTTCTTTTCCTCCATTTTTCAGGAATCTTTTATTATTAACTCCCCTACACCCAGGGAACTGAGAAACATGAGTTCCTACCACTCCAATATGCCCATCTTCCTGTCAGTATGAGAGTCAGAGAGGGAGAGAGGAAGTGCCTCTTCAGAGGAAGTGGTTGTCTATAAACCAAGGCTGTTCTGTACCATCACCTCTCTACAAGAAAGGCCAGGGAGTAGACTTCTTTCCAGAAAGAATGCCCTAAGAAAGGCAGTAGTGATGTGGGACTGTGTTTACAAGAAGGGAATTTTGGCATTTTGCCCCTGATTAGATAAGCTGATAAACCACTGAACTTGTTAGCTGCACTATTTCCCTACTGATGGTGATACATCAAGGACTTTGTCCATTTCATATAAGTTGTCAAATTTATTGCCCTAAAGCTTTTCAAAATATTCCAGTATTATCCTTTTTTGTTGTCTGTGGGATGTTTGGTGATATACCGTCTTTTCATTTCTGAAGTAGGCAACTTTTGTATCTTCTATTTATGGATGTGCTTAGATGTTAATTTATTAATTTATAGGTATTTCTAAATGATTCATATTTAAAATTTTTCCCATTAAGAAAAAGGAACGGCCCCACCCAGATAGCTTCACTGGTAAATTTTATAGAATTTATAGAAGACATTATATCAATTCTACCAAAAATATCATTAAAAGGAAAGAGGGAATTTTTTCCAACTTATTTTTTCATATCAGGGTTGCATGATAACAAAATCAAGTAAATACATTATAAGAAACTCACAGATGAACTTCCTCATGAGTACAGATGTAAAAATTCTTAATAAAATATTAGCATATTAAATCCAACAATATGTAAATATATATATATATATATTTATATTTATATATATAATGGGTCATGACCTAGTGGTGATTATGCAAGTTTGACTTAATGTTAAAAAGTCAATCAATGTAATTCACTATATTTATAGAATAAATGAAAAAAAAATTATACAATCATCTCAAGAGATGTAGAAAGATCATTTGGTAACATTCAACGTCCATAAGAGGCAGGCCCTGAACCCAGACACAGCAAGGTCTCCCTTCTGTCTCTGAGTGCTACTTTGTGAATTTGTAGCAGCAGCAGTGGAAGTACTGTTTTACATTCATGTCACTGGGCACCTGATACTCCCATGAAGAGGGGCCCTGGGACTACACACCATCCCTGGGGACTGGCCTAGAAAATGTATGTGACAGAGCCTTAAACTAAATGTTTTCTGAAGAAATAAATAAAGCTCCTTCATGCCTGTTTAAAAAAAATTCAACATCCATGTATAGTAAAAATTCTCATCAAACTAGGAGTAGAAAAGAATGTCCTCAAATTGATAGAAGGAATCTAAGAAAAAGCTACAGCTAAAATCATACTTAATGGTAAAGGATTGAGTGCTTTCTTCCTAATATCAGAAGTAAGACAATGATGTCCACTTTTACTCTTTCTATTCAATATTATACTGGAGATTCTAGCTAGTGCAATATGGTCAGACAAAGAAAAATCTATACAAATTAGAAAGCAAGAAATAAAGCCATCTTTATTCACAGACAACATGATTATGTACATAGAAAATCTTATTGAAGCTACCAAAAAATTCTTATAACTAATAAATTAATTTAACAAAGTTGTAGAACACAAGAGTCACAGAATGAGTTCAACAGAAGAATTAAGGGAATAGAGAAAAGAATCAGTGAACATAATGACAAAACAAAAGAAATTACCTAATCTTAAGAACAGAGAGCAAATAGACAGGAAAAATTAGAGCCCCAGGGACCTGTGGTACTATAATATATGATCTACACTTTATATCATAGGAGTCCAGAAAGAGAGGAGAAAAAGGGCAAGGCTGAAGAAAGAAATAATGACTGAAAAGTCCCAAGTTTGGCAAAAGACATTAATATACATATTCAACATGCTGAATTAACCTCAAACAGGATAAATATAGGAAAATGAACACATGATGCATCATAGTCTAACTTCAGAAAACTTCAACAACAAAAATCTTGAAAGCAGTCTGTGAGAAAAGCCACCTTGCCTATTGCTTTAAATAAAGTGGAATTCTCATCAGAAACTATGGAGAACAAAGGAAGTAGAACAGCATTTGTCAAGTTCTGAATTAAAAAGACTGCCAATCTAGAATCTTCTATCTACTAAAAATATATCAGCAATGGAGGGAAAATCCAGTCATTCTCAGAAGGAGAAACAAGATAATTTGTCACCACCAGGTGTACGTAAATGAATGCCTAAAGGAAGTTTTCTAAACAGAAAAAGAAGGATTAAAGGAGGAATTTTGGAACATCAAGAAGAAAGAAACTACACAATAAACAAAAATATGAGTAAATAAAATAAACTGTCCTTCTCCTACTGAGTCTCTTCAATTGTGTTTAATGGTTGAAGCAAAAGTTATAACATTCTTTGATGGTGTTCTAAATGTAGATAGAGGGAATATTGAATACAATTGTATTGTAAATGAGGGAGTACAAAGGGATGTGAAAAGAGGAAAATTTCTAAACTTTATTTGAATTGGTAAGATGAAAACACCATTAGATTGTGTTGTGGTAGGTTACATATATAAAGTTAAATACCTAATGCCACCACTCAAAAAGCCGTACAGAGAGATATATATTGAAACCACTATAGATAATTCAAAATTAAATTATAAATAATGTCACATAACCCATAGGAAAACACATAAAGAAAAAAAAACAGACAACAGAGAACAAACAGAAAAAAATAATAGAATAGAATAACTGACTGAAACCCTAATACAATAGCTAGATTAAATATAAATGGTTTAAATACACCAACAAAAACACAGGGATTGGCAGAGTAGATTAAATACATGAAAAAACTATGTGTGTCTACAAGAAATCCACTTCAAGTATAACAATGTAAGCAGGTGGAAAATAAAAGAAGGAAAAAGATGTATTATGCAACGTTAATAAAAAGAAAGCTGGAGTGGATAACCAACAACAGCAGAATATACATTCTCTTCAAAATAGATAATACCAATAAAGAGATTAAAAGTAATCAACAAGAACTAGATAGATTCTGGAGTTGAGAAGTACAATAACTTAAATTAAAAATATGCTAGAGGGTCTCAACAACACATTTAAACTGGTAGAAGAAAGAATCAACAAATTTGAGTATAGCACAATTGGAATTACTATGTATGAAGAACAGAAAGAAAAGACATTCAGAAAAATGAGCAGAACTTCTGGGACACCAGTAAACATAACAACATATGCATATTGTGAGCACCAGAGGGTGGGGAAGAAGGGACAGAGACTATTTTGAAAGAATAATGACTCCAAACTTCCCAAATTTGATAAAACCATTAATGTATCTATCCAAACTCAGTGAACTCCAAACAAGACAAACTCAGAGATCCACACCTATTCCCATCATAGTAAAACTGTCAAAGCCAATGACAAAGAAAGAATCTTGAAAGCATCAAAAGAAAGTAATCAACATATAGAAGAGATCATCAGTAAGATTAACAGCTGCTTACAAAAAACCATGGAGGACAGAAAGCAGTAGGATGACATATTCAAAATTTCAAAATAAAAAGACTATCAACCAAGAATTCTATATTCAACATAATTACACTTCAAAATATGAAGAATAAATTAGACCTTCCAAGATAAAAAAAAAACCTAAGAGAAATAATTTTTAATAAAATACTGAAGGAAGTCCTTGAAGTTAAAACGACACTAGATAAAAACTCAAGTCCATATGAAGAAATAAGAAGCCCCATTAAAGGTATTGCACAGATAAAGATAGAAGATACATAAATGTGTTTGTTTTCTCTAACTTTTTTTTCTCTTATCTAATTTAAATGGCAACTGCATAACATTATAAATCTATGTTGAAGGAATTAAAATGTATAAAGATACAATTTGTAAAACAATTCCAGCAGAAATTTGGGAGAGGGAACAGAGCTTTAAAGGAACAAAATTCTTGTATGCTATTGAAATTAAATTGATATTAATCCACACTATATTGTTATAAATTAAGCTGTTAATTGCAATCCTAAAGCAACTATTAAGAAAATAACTTAAGGGGCTTCCCTGGTGGCACAGTGGTTGAGAGTCCGCCTGCTGATGCAGGGGACATGGGTTCGTACACTGGTCCAGGAAGATCCCACATGCTTTGGAGTGGCTGCACCCGTGAGCCATGGCTGCTGAGCCTGCGTTTCTGGAGCCTGTGCTCTGCAACGGGAGAGGCCACAACAGTGAGAGGTCCACGTACAGCAAAACAAAACAAAACAAAAAAAAAAAAAAAAAGAAAAGAAAAGAAAATAACTTAAAATACATAGTAAAGAAAAGGTAAGGGAATTAAAAATGGTACACTGTAAAATATCTGCTTAACACAAATAAGTTTTACAACTTCACAGGAGGATAAGAGGAAGAAAAAAGACATAAAGAAAACAATGAATTAGCAGTTGTAAATCCTACATCATCAGTAATTCCATGAAACATGTCAACTAAAAACTCGAATTAAAGGGCAGATTTTGTAGGAATGAATACAAAAATAACTATATGTTCTCTACAAGGCACATGGTTTATATTCAAAGACATAAATAGTTTGGGTTGAAATAAAAAGACATAAATAGATATACCACACAAAGAGTATCCAACAACTGAGCTAGAGTGTCTATGTAAAGTTACACAAAATAATATTTCAGATAAAACTTGTTACTAGAGAAGAAGGATACCTTATAATAAATAGCCAACCCATCACAAACATTGAACAATTATAAACATATGTTCATCTAACAACAGAACACCAAAATATGTGGATAAAAAAATGGTAGAATTGAAGGAGGATTAGACAATTCAACAATAATAATTAGAGATGCCAATACCCCTGAAAAGGATACAAAACTATACAGACAATAAAGGGATAGAGCACTGAACAACACTATAAACGAACTAAACCTAACAGACACATACAGAACACTCCACCCAACAACAGCAGAACACGCATTCTTCTCAAGTGCACATGGAACATTCAACAATAGAGACCACATCTGGAACCATAAAATATACCTTAATGAATCTAAGAGAATAGGAATTATAAAAATATGTACTCCGGTAAAAATGGAATCAAATTATAAATCAAGGAAAGACTATATGTTAGGCCAGAAAACAATTTTCAATATATTTAAAATAATTGAAATTATACAAAATATGTTCTGCACTCAAAATGGAATGAAATTAGAAATTAATTACATAAGGAAATTTGGCGAAGTCACAACACATAGAAGTTAAGTAAAACACTTCTGAACAACTTACATGCCAAGGAAGGAAAAAATGGAATTTAGAAAGTACTTTGAGATGATTGACAATGAAAGCACACAATACCAAAACTTGGGCGATATAACAGAAGAGTGTTTAGAAGAAAATAAAAGCCTTTAAATGAATATATGAAAAAAGAACTCAAATGAATAACTTTTGGTTTGTTTAATTTTCTCTATTATTTTTCCATCTTATGTTTTACTTATTTCCACTCTAATCTTTATTATTTCCTTCCTTCTGCATATTTTATCTTTTCTTTGCTCTTTATTTCTGGTTTCTGACAAGAATTCCAAAACAATTCAATGAGGAAAGAATAGTCTTTTCAACAACTGGTCCCAGGACAAAAGAATATCCAGATGCAAAAGAATGAAGTTGGATCATACCTTACCCTATAAACAAAAATCAACTGAAAATTGATCAAAAATTAAATGTAAGAGCTAAAACAAAAGCAAAGAACCCTTAGAAGAAAACATAGGTGTAATTTTTCTTGATCTTAAATTAGGCTAGGTCATATGTGCTCATAGGTCATAGATATGACAATAAAGGAATAAGCAGCAAATAAAGATAAATTGAACTCATCAAAATTAAAAACTTCTGTGATTCAAATTACACCATGAAAAAGTGAAACAAAAAAACCCAAAGAATGGGAATAAATAATTGTGGGTAATATATTGTCTATTAAGCAAAATAAAAAAAAATTACAACTCAAAGATAAAAAGACAGCTAACCCTGTTAAAAATTGTCAAAGGATTTGAGTAGACAAAGAAAATGTACAGGAACATATGTGTATGTATAACTGATTCCCTTTGTTATAAAGCAGAAACTAACACACCATTGTAAAGCAATTATACTCCAATAAAGATAAAAAAAAAGAAAATCAGAACAACAACAAAGAAAGGCTAATATGTACATGAAAACATGTTCAGCATCATTAGTCATCAGGGAGATATACATCAAAACCATAATGAAATACCCCTTCACACTCATTAGGATGGCTGCAGTAAAAAAACAAAACAACAACAACAAAAAACAATAACAAGTGTTCACAATATGGTGAAGTTGGAATCCTCATAAATGGTTGATGGGAATGGAAAATGGTGCTACCACTTTGGAAAGCAATTTGACAATACATGAAAATATTAAGCCTAAATTTACCATACAAGCTAGAAATTCCACTTCTAGGTATACTCCCCCTAAAATTTAAAACAGATACTGAAACAAATACTTGTATGCAAATGTTCATAGTGCCACTATTTACAATAGCCAAAAGGTGGAAACAACACAATGTACACCAACTGAGGAGTGTGTTGTGATGTGGTAGGGTACAACCATGCACTGGAATATCTTTCAGCAGGAGAAAAGGGAGAATTAAGTACAGATATATGCTACAACATGACTGAATCTTGAAAATGTTGTGTGAAGTAAAAAGAGATGGACACAGAACACACAGAAGTCCACACATTTGTAAGGCTCAGTTTATATGAAATGAACAGAAGAGACAAATTCCCAGAGATAGAAAGTATATCAGTGATTGTCAGCGTTCTTGGTGGAGGAGAGAATAAGCAGTGACTGAATAGACATGCAGTTTATTTGGGGGGTAATGAAAATGTGTTGGAATTAGATACTTGTGTTGGTTGCAAAATTTTGTGAATCAAGTTGATCCTTGAACAACATGGCTTTGAAGTGTGCAGGTCCACTTAGACTCAGACATTTTTCAATGGTAAATACAGTACAACTGCACAATTCCCAGATGGTTGAATCCAAAGGTGTGGAACCTGCAGGTATGGAGGACCGACTATAAAGTTGTAGGCAGAGTTTTGGCAGCAGGGTGGGTTGGCACCTCTAAACGTCTCCCTGACCCCTGCACGTTCTTCAAGGGTCAACTGTATAATAAAAATCACTGAACTGTGAACTTCTAAATGGTAAATTTTATGACCTGTGTGTTACATCTCAATAAACAAGAGTGATTGATACAGCAGAGGGATAGGCATATTGACTGATGGCACAGAATATAGAACATAGAAACACTCCTCACAAGTATGGCCCCTTGATTTTTGGCAAAGGAGCAAAAGCAATTCAATGGTGAAATGGAAGTCTTTTCAACAAATAGTCTAGAGCAATTGAACATTCATAGACAAAACAATGAACCTTGACCTAATTCTCACACCTAATTAAAAATTATCTAAATTGGATCACTGACCTAAATGTAAAATGTAAAGAACATATTAGGAGCACAAAAAGACAACCTACAGACTGAGCAAAAATATTTACAAACCATGTATCTGATAAGGAACTCATATCTAGAATATATAAATAATTGTCAAAAGGCAATAGTTAAAAAAAATAAGAATGGGCAAAATACATGAAGAGACATTTCACTGAAGAGCATATACAGACAGCAAATAAGTACATGAAAAGATGATCAACGTCATTAGCTATTAGGAAGATGCAAGTTAAAATCACAATGAAATACTATTACACACCAGTTAAAACTGCTAAAAAAAAAAGGACAATACTAAATGCTGGATAGTATGCAGAGAAACTGGACTATTCACATTGTTGATGGAAATTCAAATTGGTACAGCCACTCTGGAAAACAGATAGTTCCTTTAAGTTTCAAACACACAAATAATAAATAACCCAGAAATTGAACTCTTGGGCATTTATTCCAGAGAAACAAAAATTATGTTTACATAAAAACTATTTATAAATATTTATAACATTTATTCATAATTAGCCCCAAACTGGAAACAATCCAAAAGCCCTTCAATGGGTGCCTGATTAAACAATGGTACATCCATTCCATAGAATATTACTCAGCAATGAAAAGGAGTGAATTATTTTTTTTTAACAGTGTTAAAATGCTTTTACTCTTTGATCATTTTGATACCAAAAATCTAGGTTCAGTTTGCCAGATAGTCAAAAATTATAAGTGTATACTATGGGGATAATTTTAGATATTTTGATGTTACTGGAAACTGTCAAGTTCTTAGATATAAGCTACCAATCTTTCTCTCTTTTTTAAAAAATCTGTTTTACACAGCAACAATCTGTTGATAAATTCTTTTTTTTTGCATTCTTTTTTTCTCTTTATTTTTTTAATTGAAGTATAGTTGATTTACAATGTTGTGTTAGTTTCAGATTTATAGCAAAGTGATTCAGTTATTTTACTCTTTAATTTCAGTTAATTCAGTTATATATTTTGTATATATATATATATATATATACACACACACATGTATCCTTTTTCAGATTCTTTTCGCTTATAGTGTGTTACAAAATATTGAGTATAGTTTCCTGTGCTATACATATTCGATATATAGTAGTGTGTATATGTTAATCCCAAACTCCTATTTTATCCCTCTTCACTTTCCCCTTTGGTAACCACAAGTTTGTTTTCTATGTCTGTGGGTCTATTTCTGTTTTGTATATAAGTTCATTTGCATTATTATTTTTTAGATACCATATATAAGTGATGTCATATGATATTTGTCTTTCTCTGTCTGGCTTACTTCATTTAGTATGGTAATCTCTAGGTTGATCCATGTTGCTGCAAATGGCATTATTTCATTATTTTTTAGGCTGAGAATCATTCCATTGAATATCACATCTTCTTTATCCATTCATCTGTCAATGGACATTTAGATGGCTTCCATGTCTTGGCTATTGTAAACAGTGCTGCTATGAACACTGAATATTGGGGTGCATGTATCTTTTCAAATTGTTTTTCTCTGGATATATGACCAGGAATGGGACAGTAGGATCATATGGAAGCTCTATTTATAGTTTTTTAAGGAACCTCCATACTGTTTTTAGTGACTGCACCAATTTACATTCTCACCAATAGTGTAGGAGGGTACCCTTTTCTCCCCACCTTCTCCAGCATTTATTATTTATAGAATTCTTGATGATGGCCATTCTGATTGGTGTAAGGTGATACCTCATTGTAGTTTTGTTTGGCATTTCTCTGATAATTAGCGATATTAAGCATGTTTTCATGTGCCTTTTGGCCATCTGTGTGTCTTCTCTGGAGAAGTATCTATTTAGATCTTCTGACAATTTTTTGATTGGATTTTTTTTTTACATGGAGCTGTGTGAGCAGTTTGTATATTTTGGAAATTAATCCCTTGTCAGTCATCGTTTGCAAATATTTTTCCCATTATGTAGGTTGTATTTTCATTTTGTTTATTATTCCCTTTGCTGAGCAAAAGCTTTTAAATTTAATTAGGTCCCATTTGTTTATTTTTGTTTTTATTTCCATTACTCTAGGAAATTGATCTGAAAAGATATTGCTGCAATTTATGTCAAAGAGTGTTCTGCCCTATGTTTCTCTCTAGGAGTTTTATAGTATCCTGTCTTACATTTAGATCTTTTTTTTTCTTTTTTTTTTTTTTTTGTGGTACGCGAGGCTCTCACTGTTGTGGCCTCTCCTGTTGCGGAGCACAGGCTCTGGACGCGCAGGCTCAGCAGCCATGGCTCACAGGCCCAGCCACTCTGTGGCATGTGGGATCTTCCCGGACCGGGGCACGAACAGGGCAGGCGGACTCTCAACCACTGTGCCACCAGGGAAGCACACATTTAGGTCTTTAATCCATTTTGTGTTTATTTTTGAGTATAGTGTTAGAGAATGTTCTAATTTCATTCTTTTACGTGTAACTGTCTAGTTTCCCCAGCACCACTTATTGGAGAGGCTGTCTTCTCCATTGTCATAGATTAATTGACCATAGATGTGGGGGTTTATGTCTGGGCTTTCTATCCTTTTCCATTCATCTTTATGTCTGTTTTTGAGCCAGTACTATATTGTTTTGATTACTGTAGCTTTGTAGTATGTCTAAAGTCCGGGAGCTTGATTCCTCCAGCTCCACTTTTCTTTCTTAAGATCGCTCTGGCTATTCTGGGGTCTTTTGTGTTTCCATAAATTAAAAAAAAATTTTCTCCAGTTCTGTGAAAAATGCCATTGGTAATTTGATAGAGATTGCATTGAATCTGTAGATTACCTTGTGTAGTATGGTCATTTTAACAATATTGATTCTTCCAATCCAAGAACACACTATATCTTTCCATCTGTTTGTGTCATCTTCAATTTCTTTCATCAGTGTCTTACTGTTTTCAGGTACAGGTCTTTTGCCTAAAAAAAGAGCGAACTATTGATACACACAGCAACCTGGATGAATCACCAGAGGATTACACTTAGTGAAAAAAAGTAAAGCTCAAAAGTTAAGAATTCTATGATTCTCTCTATTAAAATTCTTGAAATTCAAAATTATAGAAATGGAGAACAGATTAGTGGTTAAGAATGGAGGTGTACAGGTCAGGAGGTGGAGGCTATTAAAGGGCAGTATGAGAGATCCTTTTGTGATGGACATGTTCTGTATCTTGACTGTATCAACGTGAATATCCTGGTTGTGTTATTGTTGTATAACTGTGTAAGATGGTGTCAGGATAAATTTAGTAAAGCATACGAAAGAACTCTACAGATTATTTCTTGTAACTGTTTGTAAATATACAATTATCTCTACAAGTTTAATTTAAAAATCATTTGTATTTCTATATACTAGTAATGAAAAGTTGGAAAATAAAACTAAAAATATACTATTTACGATAGCATCCCCAAATATGAAAAACTTAAGGATAAATTTAACAAAACATAGGAAAGGCTAACACACTGACAATTTAAACTCTTTCTGGCCCAAACAGAGGTAGATCTTTGTCAGCCTGTCATTCTTCTAGATGTCAGAAGAAGAAAGCCGAGTTAATATATCTGAGATCAGGATGATTCTTCTGTAGGGACTATCTTTTTGAAGCTTTTTCCTTGTAACTTATTCTCTTTCATGCATTTCTAGGCTCCTTTTCAACTGACATTGCATCTTTCTCTCACTAGCATCCCACTCTGAGGAACTTAAAGCACATTCTAAGACATGAAACCCTGCCTTTATTTGGAAATACCATTCCTGCTGGCATTTATGTTCTAAAATCATCATACATCTGAGCATGATGTTCTGTCCTTTCATTCAACATAAAGTTTATATATCCTTCTCTGAGCAATGAATGATAGGAAAACAAAAAACAAATAAAATATATTCTCTATCCTCTAGTTATCCACACTATTAAGGATGTATTAATTCATTTAAGAAGACCAAAAATCACAACATGCCTGATATATACCTGTCCCAGAAAATTTATGTGGAATTCAGGCAGGAAAGAAAAAATAAAACCTAGAGGTAGTGCCTATTGCCCACTGGAAGCTGTGCCTAGCTTGTGCATTCCATTTCTTCGAGGAATCTCAGAGCAACTTTATTAGTTCAGTGATATTATTTCACTTGTCATAGGAAGACACAGGGACTTGGTCTCTCTTAGGGCACCTCACTGTGTGGTGTAGGTTCAATACAAAGGAGGCATATCTGACCCAGAGTCCATGATCCTGCTCTTCTTCTCCTTTATTGCTTTTGTTGTTGTTTGTTTCACAATAGAAAAATAAGATGCTACAGAATAACCTCCACACAGTTTTCCCTAGTGGAATGTACCATTCTACATTCCCAACAACAGTGTATGAGTCCTAATTTTTCTACATCCTCATCAACACTTGTTATCTTTGTGTTTTTGTTAATAATAACCATCCTAACAGGTGTGAGGTGATATCCAGTTGCGGCTTTGATCTGCATTTCCCTGATGATTAGTGATGTTGATCATCTTTTCATATACCTGGTGGCCTTCTTTGTCTTTTATGTTTGTTTGTTTATTTGAGAAATGTCTATTTAAGTCCTTTACCCTTTTTAAATTAGGTATTTTTTATATTTATTTTTTAATTTTAATTTTTGCTACTGAGTTGTAGTAAATTCTTCTATATTTTGGACATTATCCGCTTATCAGGTAGATGGTTTGCAAATATTTTCTCTCATTCCATAGTTTTATTACTCTTGTTGATGACTTCCTTTGTTGTACAAGAGATTTTTAGTTTGGTGTACTCTCACTTGTCTATTTTTGAATTTATTTCATGTGCATTCGGTGTCAAATCCAAGAAATAATTGCCAAGACCAATGTTAAGAAGATTTTCTCCTACTTTTTATTTGAGGAAGTTTTACATCTTCAGGTCTTAACGTTTAAGTTTTTAATCCATTTTGAGTTGATTTACGTGTATGGTGTATTTCATTCTGTTGCATGCAGATATCCAGTTTTCCCAACATAATTTTTTGAGAGGGTATCATTTCCCCATTGTGTGTTCTTGATGCCCTTATTGAAAATCAGTACGTGTGGGATTTTCCTGGTCTCTCTATTGCTTTCCGTTGGTTCATCTCTCTTTCTTTATACCAGTACCATGCTGGGTTTTTGTTGTTGTTGTTGGTTTTTACATTTATTTATTCTTTTTTTTTTGGCTGTGTTGGGTCTTTGTTGTTGCGCATGGGCTTTCTCTAGTTGCAGTCAGTGGGGGCTACTCTTCATTGCAGTGCACAGGCTTCTCATTGTGGTGGCTTCTCTTGTTGCAGAGCATGGGCTCTAGGTGTGTGGGCTTCAGTAGTTGCAGCATGCAGGTTCAGTGGTTGCGGCATACTGGCTCAGTAGTTGTGGCTCACAGGATCTAAAGCACAGGCTCAGTAGTTGTGACACACGGACTTAGTTGTTCCACGGCATGTGGGATCTTTCTGGACCAGGGCTCAAACCTGTGTCCCCTGCATTGGCAGGCAGATTCTTAACAACTGTGCCACCAGGGAAGTCCCCATGCTGTTTTAATTACTGTAACTTTGTAACAAATTTTAAAATTAGAAAGTGTGATATCGCCGGCATTGTTCTGTTTTCTCGAGATTGTTTTGTCTATTTGGGGTCTTTTGTGGTTCTATATGAATTTTATGGGTTTTTTGTTTGTTTCTGTAAAAAATGTCATTGGAATTTTGATAGAGATTGCAGACTGCATTGAATTTGTAGTATGGTATTGGGTAGTATGTCTTTCAGTAAAACGTATATTTTAACAATATTAATTCTTCCAACCCATGAATATAGGATGTCTTTCCATGTATTTTTCTTTACTTTAGTTCAGCAGTGTCTTATAGTTTTCAGTGTACAAATCTTTTGCTCTCTTGGTTAAGCTTATTCCTAAATATTTTATTATTTTAGATGCTATTGTAAATGGTATCGCTTTCTTACTTTCCTTTTCAGATAGTTCATTGTTAGTGCATATAATTACTACATGACCCAACAATCTCACTTCTGGATTTATATCCAAAATAATTGAAATCAGTACCTGGAAGAGATGTCTGCATTCCCATATTCATTGTAACATTATTCACAATAGCCAAGATATGGAAACAACCAAAATGTCCATTGACAGATGAATGAATAAAGAAAATGTGGTATATGCACACAATGGAATATTATTCATCCCTAAAAAAGTAAATCTTGCCATTTGTGCCAGTATGGATGAAGCTGAAAGAAATGATTCTACATGAAATAAGCTAGTTACAGAAGGACAAATATTACATGATTCCACTTACATGAACTTTCTAAAATAGTAAAACTCATAGAAGCAGAGAACAGAGTGGTGTTTGCCAGGGGCAAAGGGGTTGGAGAAATAGGGAAGTTGTTGTTCAATGAGTATAAATTTTCAGTCATGCAAGATGAATAGGTACCTATAATTAACAATTCAGCATTGTGCACTTTAAAGTATGTTAAGAGGATAGATCTTATGTTAAGTATTCTTAAACATAGACAGGCACACACATACAAAACCTAAGAAAGAACACATGGAAAATTTTGAAGGTGACGGCTATGTTTAATGTCTTGATTGTGCTGATATTATGGGTGTACGCACATGTCCAAAATCATCAAGTATATACTCAATGTGTGTATTTGTAATATCAATTATACCTCAATAAACCTTACAAAAGATGATAGGGAATTTTTAACAAGGAAAAGAATACCAGTTTCTGAGATCACTAAATTACATCAAAGTTACCTTGGGGGAAAAGAAAGAACTGCCTCTACCACCACCAAAAATAAAAGAACAAAAACAAAAAGAATCATTGAAAGAAAGATTAAAGAGACATTATTACTTTATCCATTAATCAATTGTTCCTAGTGACTATAACAATAAATAATTAATGAATAATCATATTATATGAATAATTAAGTCTCAAATTACATACACATGTGCACACACATGCATGCACACACACATAAAATGTGGATAAATGAACCTTGCTAATTATTAAACTAAAGCAAAGATTCCAATTTATAAGCCTTAAGTTAATAAAAATGTTCATTCTTTCAATGCAAAATTAGTTTAAATGATAATGTGTGATTCTTATGTCTTGTGATGCAATAATATACAACACAGGTCAGTGGAGACTGAGCCATTGCATTTGAAAAGGAACTGGCATCAAAATAAAAGGTAAAACAAATCTTTTCACTCTTTTCCCCACTGACGCTAACCTGTAGAATTTATCTCAGAATGAAATCAGTCAAAAGTGAGGAAAATACCAATGCATACCCAGATTTTCAGTGTAACATCTTTTAAAACAAACCTGAAGAGTTGGAAGCAACCTGCATTTCTAGCAACAAAGTACAATAATTAATTGAATAATGTTCTTTTTTACCCCATGGATCCATATGTTTTCTAAAAAAATAAGTTTCAGGGCACTTTAAGCAGTTGGGAAAGGGCTTGTTAAATCATTGCTAGGTGAAAATCAGAATATAAATTATATAGAGTTATCATTTCAACTACTCAAGAAACATTTATTCATATGCAGAAAGGACTAGCCAGGCACTCAAATGATATTATAACATGTATTATGAGTGTGGCATTGAAATTCACTTGATGGGGAAGGTAGAATAATGGGAGAGATTGGGAAGAGAGGAAAGAAAATCAGTCTTTAGGCAATAAGTAGACTGGAAACTGTTGCCAGGGAGACCGGTTACTAGGCTCCTGAAATAGCTTAAATGAGAGTTGATGAAATTCTAAACCAAGGCAAAGTCTGAGGGGATAAATGGAAAGGAAATATTGAGGTTACTATTTTTTTTAAAAGAAAAACCATATCAGAAAGGAAAAGGGATTCTTTTTCTTCCAAAAATAAATGTCACATGGGCCTTCTATTAAAATATATTGAAATTATAATATTAGATATCATTCATTAATTACTTAATCAATGCCAGGCAGCTACCTCTTGTCCTATGCAGTCTATGAGGTTGTTTCCATCAGTATCCTCATTTTAAAGAGGAGATGACTAAAGTGGAGAAGATTGTCTAACATCACATGGCCAGTGAGTGAGAGTTCTAAACTCCTACCACATATCAGACCCCAGCTTAGACCCTGAACTCCATGCCTAGTGCTGAACAATGGGTAGTGGGATATACAGACCTGGACGAATCCTGAAAGTCACCCCCCCCCCGATTCCTTTTCTTTCTTTCTCTCTTTCTTTCTCTCTCTCTTTCTTTCTCTCTTTCTTTCTCTCTTTCTTTCTTTCTTTCTTTCTTTCTTTCTTTCTTTCTTTCTTTCTTTCTTTCTTTCTTTCTTTCTTTCTTTCTTTCTTTCTTTCTTTCTTTCTTTCTTTCTTTCTTTCTTTCTTTCTTTCTTTCTCTTTTGTGTAATCGTATTTCCATAATCCTTGACCTTCTTCATGCTTGTTATTCTTGAGATTGGGGTTTGCAGCATTTGCCTTTCTGTGGAAGGTGAACAGTTAACAGGCATACAAAGATGAAGGCTTGTGAGTTGTCTGCCAATTAAATTGAAAAAGAGTAGGGAGGCCAGGTTTTCACCTTTCAAGTTGGGGATGCATAAGGAGAGTTGAGAAGTAGGGGGAGGTAGTGATGGATCTAAAATAATGTGCAGAGGTGGTCCAGGTCACGTTTCTGTGGGCAAAGAGGAAGCACAGGTCCCTGGGTCATTCTGCAGTCTATAAATGGGTAGAGACTGGTGGGAGGGAAAACAGTCCAGGGGAATGGGCTACAAGACCAATAAGAGAAGAACACAGGAAGCAGGAGATGCATTGCAGTGAGGAATGTGTGAGCAGTCAGTGAAAAAGAGACAGAAAGAAGCAATGCAGACCACAAAAGAGTCATGGCAAAGATGATTACATGAGAATTCTCCAAAATCCAAAGTGGTTGCGTTAGAGCCATGGGGTTATAAGAATGTTTTGTCTTCTTTTCTGTATTATTCAGAGTTAATAAAAATATATACTATTTGTATAAAAATGAATTAACACCCAGTGAACTGATTTGCTCCATTTTGTGGTCTTTCCCTGAGACTCATTCAATAGCACTGCCTTGGTCCCCACATGCACCTAGGACCTCACCTCTTTCCTAGAACTGATAATCTTGTCACTGTTTCTCCTGCAGGTGTTTGTTCTTTTAATCTTTTGAGTATATACCCTCATGTGACACTAACCAGTGTCCTTTCCTGTGACAATGACGCTTAAGATTGACATACTGTTCAAAGTGTATATAACTGCCTTAACTCTGTATCCAAGTTGACAATGTAGCCTAGAGAAGGGTGATTATATATGAGCCGTAGAATAAATCAAAAGAGGCTGACTTTATTTATAAATACTGCTCTACATAAGAAATAATAATAAGATTAACAGGCAAAAATTTTAAATGAAGGATTATTAACCCTATCTATGATCAATAGGTGGTTACTATATCGACCCTATCAATAAGTAAAAGAGAAGCAAAGGATAGGAACACCCTTTTTAAAGGTAATGTAGAGAGACAAAGATAATTCAGAGAGATTTTATGCATTATATGATGGTCAGCCTCACTAGTTATAAAATACATTTATTCAGAAATATGTGAAAAGTGTAATACAATATTATTCTTTACACAGCAATTCCATTTCTAGAAATATGTAGATTAAGCATTCTAAAATACGGATGTATATTTGTGGCAATTAATAGTAGAAAAATTCAAAAACTCCTAAATGGCCATCCATAAGAACTGTTTTAAATACATGATACCTAGTTAATATAAAACAATATTGAGCATTCCTTAAAGTGCATGAGATATTAACTTTTGATATAAAAAGTGATATAAGATACATAAATATATTATCCCGGTAACTTTTCCAGTATACACATGTACAACACTGTTGGAAATATATAAACTAAATTGTGGTTATAAAAACAGAAATGGAATTACGGCAGTATTTCCTATTTACATATATCGGTGTTGTCTTAATCATGTAACCTTTAAATTAATACTTTTAAATTTATAAATATAATACAATATTTTAGTTTGAATAAATAAAAACTAAACATTTTAAAATGAGCAAAGACAGAAAAAATTCACAGCAAAAATATAAATAACAAATATAAGAAAAATGTTCACCTTCCAAATAATTAAGCAAATTCAGAATCTCAGAGTGACAATTTCCATATGTCCAACAGTCAAGATTTTAAGAAATGTACTGAACTATGTGGCTGCTTCCCACTAGCTATCTATTTTACATTTGGTAGTATATATAAGTTCATGTCATTCACTCACTTCATCCCAGCTTACACTTCCCCTCCCCGTGTCCTCAAGTCCATTCACTACATCTGCATCTTTATTCTGGTCCTGCCCCTAGGTTCTTCAGAACAATTTTTTTTTTTAGATGCCATGTATATGTGTTAGCATATGGTATTTACTTTTCTCCTTCTGACTTACTTCACTCTGTATGACAGACTCTAGGTCCATCCACCTCACTAGAAAAGACTCAATTTCATTTATTTTTATGACTGAGTAATATTCCATTGTATATATGTGCCACAGCTTCTTTATCCATTCATCTGTCAACGGACACTTAGGTTGCTTCCATGTCCTGGTTATTGTAAATAGTGCTGCAATGAATATTGTGGTACATGACCCTTTTTGAATTATGGTTTTCTCAGTGTATATGCCCAGTAGTGGGATTGCTGGGTCATATGGTAGTTCTATTTTTAGTTTTTTAAGGAAGCTCCATACAATTCTCCATAGTGGATGTATCAGTTTACATTCCCACCAACAGTACAAGAGGGTATCCTTTTCTCCACACCCTCTCCAGCACTTATTATTTGTGGGTGTTTTGATGATGTCCATTCTGACTGGTGTGAGGTGATACCTCATTGTAGTTTTGATTTGCATTTCTCAAATGATTAGTAATGTTAGGCATCCTTTCACATGTTTGTTGGCAATCTGTATATCTTCTTTGGAGAAATGTCTATTTAGGCCTTCAACCCATTTTTGGATTGGGTTTTTTTTTTGATATTGAGCTGCATGAGCTGCTTGTATATTTTGGAGATTAATCCTTTGTCAGTTGCTTCATTTGTAAATATTTTCTCCCATTCTGAGGGTTGTCTTTTACTCTTGTTTATGGTTTCCTTTGCTGTGCAAAAGCTTTTAAGTTTCATTAGGTCCCATTTGTTTATTTTTGTTTTCATTTCCATTTCTCTAGGAGATGGGTCATAAAGGATCTTGCTCTGATTTATGTCATAGAGTGTTCTGCCTATGTTTTCCTCTAAGATTTTGATAGTGTCTGGCCTTAAATTTAGGTCTTTAATCCATTTTGAGTTTATTTTTGTGTATGATGTTGAGTGTTCTAATTTCACTCTTACATGTAGCTGTCCTATTTTCCCAGCATCGCTTATTGAAGAGCCTGTCTTTTCACCATTGTATACTCTTGCTTACTTTATCAAATATAAGGTGACCATATGTGTGTGGGTTTATCTCTGGGCTTTGTATCCTCTTCCATTGAGCTATATTTATGTTTTCGTGCCAGTACCATACTGTCTTGATTACTGTAGCTTTGTAGTATAGTCTGAAGTCTGGGAGCCTGATTCCTCCAGCTCGGTTTTTCTTTCTCAAGATTGCTTTGGCAATTCGGGGTCTTTTGTGTTTCCACACAAATGTGAATTTTTTCGTTCTAGTTCTGTGAAAAATGCCAGTGGTAGTTTGATAGGGATTGCACTGAATCTATAGATTGCTTTGGGTAATATAGTCATTTTTACAATGTTGATTCTTCCAATCCAAGAATATGGTATATCTCTCCATCTGTTTTTTATCATCTATTTTCTTTTATCTTTTATTTTATAGTTTTCTGCATACAGGTCTTTTGTCTCCTTAGTTAGGTTTATTCCTAGGCATTTTATTATTTTGTTGCAATGGTAAATAAGATTGCTTCTTTAATTTCTCTTTCAGGTTTTCATCATTAGTGTATAGGAATGCAAGTGATTTTTGTTCATTAACTTTGTATCCTGCTACTTAACCAAATTCATTGATTAGCTCTAGTAGTTTTCTGGTAACCCCTTTAGGATTCTCTATGTATAGTATCATGTCATCTGCAAACAGTGACAGTTTTACTTCTTTTTGCATTTGGATTCCTTTTATTTTTTTTCATCTCTGAGTGCTGTGCTTAAAACTCCCAAAACTATGCTGAATAATAGTGGTGAGAGTGGGCAACTTGTCTTGTTCCTGATCTTAGTGGAAATGGTGTCAGTTTTTCCCCATTGAGAAAGATGTTGGCTGAGGGTTTGTCATATATGGCCTTTATTATGTTGGCGAAAGTTCCCTCTATACCTACTTTCTGGAGAGTTTTTTTCATAAATGGGTATTGAGTTTTGTTGAAAGATTTGTCTGCATCTATTGAGATGATCATATGATTTTTATCCTTCAATTTTTAATATGGTGTATCACATTTATTGATTTGCATATATTGAGGAATCCTTGCATTCCTGGGATAAACCCAACTTCATCATGGTTATGATCCTTTTAATGTGCTGATGGATTCTGTTTGCTAGTATTTTGTTGAAGATATTTGCATCTATGTTCATCAGAGATATTGGCCTGTAGTTTTCTTTTTTTTTTTTAACATCTTTGTCTGGTTTTGTAACACCGTTAAGGTGATGGTGGCCTCATAAAATGAGTTTGGGAGTGTTCCTCCCTCTGCTATATTTTGGAAGAGTTTGAGAAGGATAGGTGTTAGCTCTTCTCTAACTGTTAATTCTTAGGTAGAATTCGCCTGTGAATCCATCTGGTCCTGGACTTTTGTTTGTTGGAAGATTTTTAATACCAGTTTCAATGTCAGTGCTTGTGATTGGTCCATTTATATTTTCTATTTCTTCCTGGTTCAGTCTCAGAAGGTTGTTCTTTTCTAAGAATTTGTCCATTTTTTCCAGGTTGTCCAATTTATTGGCATATAGTTGCTTGTACTAATCTCTGATGGATTTCTTCAGTATCCGTTGTTACTTCTCCTTTTTCATTTCTAATTTTATTGATTTGATTCCTCTCTCGCTTTTTCTTGATGAGTCTGGCTAATGGTTTATCAATATTGTTCACCTTCTCAAAGATGCAGCTTTTAATTTTATTGATCTTTGTTATCATTTCCATCATTTCTTTTTCATTTATTTCTGACCTGATCTTTATGATTTCTTTCCTTCTGCTAACTTTGGGTTTTTTTTGTTGTTGTTGTTCTCTTGTCTCTAATTGCTTTAGGTGTAAGATTAGGTTGTTTATTTGAGATTTTTCTTGTTTGTTGAGGTAGGATTGTATTGCTATAAACTTCCCTATTTGAACTGCTTTTGCTGCATCCCATAGGTTTCGGGTCATTGTGTTTTCATTGTCATTTGTTTCTAGGTATTTTTTTATTTCTTCTTTGATATCTTCATTGATCTCTTGATTATTTAGTAGCGTACTGTTTAGCTTCCATGTGTTTGTATTTTTTACAGTTTCTTTTCCCCCTGTATCTGATATCTAGGCTCATAGCATTGTGGTTGGAAAAGATACTTGATACGATTTCAAATTTTCTTAAATTTACCAAGGCCTGATTTGTGACCCAAGATATGATCTATCCTGGAGAATGTTCCATGAGCTTTTGAGAAGAATGTGTATTATCTTGGTTTTGGATGGAATGTCCTATAAATATCAAGTAAGTCCATGTGTTTAATGTATTATTTAAAGCTTGTTTTTCCTTATTTATTTTCATTTTGGATGATCTGTCCATTGGTGAAATGAGGTTTTAAAGTCCCCTACTATGATTGTGTTACTATTGATTTCCCCTTTTATGGCTGTTAATATTTTCTTTATGTATTGAGGTGCTCCTATGTTGGGAGCATAAATATTTACAATTGTTATATCTTCTTCTTCGATATATCCCTTGATATTTATGTAGTGTCCTTCTTTGTCTCTTGTGATTGTCTTTAATTTAAAGTCTATTGTGTCTGATATGAGCATTGCTATTCCAGCTTTCTTTGATTGCCATTTGCATGGAATATCATTTTCCATCCCCTCACTTTCAATCTGTATGTGTCGCTAGGTCTGCAGTTGGTGTCTTCTAGACAGCA
The DNA here is from genome assembly GCF_039906515.1 of Pseudorca crassidens. Lineage (NCBI taxonomy): Eukaryota > Metazoa > Chordata > Mammalia > Artiodactyla > Delphinidae > Pseudorca > Pseudorca crassidens. The sequence goes on along the minus strand of NC_090296.1, from coordinate 127,123,101 downwards.
TATATACAGGTCTTGTTTTTGTTCATTCATCCAGTCTATATGTTTTGGTTGGAGGATTTAATCCATTTACATTTAAGGTAATTATCAATATGTATGTTCTGATTACCATTTTCTTAATTGTTTTGAATTTGTTATTGTAGGTCTTTTCCTTCTCTTGTGTTTCTTGCCTAGAGAAGTTCCTTTAGCATTTGTTGTAAAGCTGGTAAGGTGGTGCTGAATTCTCTTAGTTTTTCCTTGTCTGTAAAGGTTTTAATTTCTCCATTGAATCTGAATGAGATCCTTAGTGGGTAGAGTAATCTTGGTTGTAGGTTTTTCCCTTTCATCACTTTAATATGTCCTGCCACACCCTTCTGGCCTACAGAGTTTCTGCTACAAGATCAGCTGTTAACCTTATGGGGATTCTCTTGTGTGTTATTTGTTGCTTTTCCCTTGTTGCTTTTCATATTTTTTCTTTGTATTTAATTTTTGATAGTTTGATTAATATGTGTCTTGGCATGTTTCTCCTTGGATTTATCCTGTATGGGACTCTCTGTGCTACCTGGACTTCATTTGACTATTTCCTTTCCCATATTATGGAAGTTTTCAAATATAATCTCTTCATATATTTTCTCTTCTTCTTCTGGACGCCTATAATTTGAATGTTGGTGCGTTTAACATTGTCCCAGAGATCTCTGAGGCTGTTCTCAATTCTTTTCATTCTTTTTTCTTTATTCTGCTCTGTGGTAGTTATTTCCACTATTTTGTCTTCCAGGTCACTTATCCATCCTTCTACCTTAGTTATTCTGCTATTGATCCCTTCTAGAGAATTTTAAATTTCATTTATTGTGTTTTTCATCATTGTTTGTTTGTTCTTTAGTTCTTCTAGGTCCTTATTAAGCGTTTCTTGTAGTTTCTCCTTTCTATTTCCAAGATTTTGGATCATCTTTACAATCATTACTCTGAATTGTTTTTTAGGTAGACTGCCTATTTCCTCTTCATTTGTTTCTTCTGGTGGATTTTTACCTTGCTCCTTCATCTGCTGTGTGTTTCTTTGTCTTCTCATTTTGCTTAACTTATTGTGTTTGGGGTCTCCTTTTTGCAGTCTGCTTGTTCGTAATTCCCATTGTTTTTGGTGTCTGCCCCCAGTTGGTAAGGTTTGTTCAGTGGGTTTCATCAGCTTCCTGGTGGAGGGGACTTGTTCCTGTGTTCTGGTGGATGAAGCTGAATCTCGTCTTTCTGGTAGGCAGGACCATGTCTGGTGGTGTGTTTCAGGGTGTCTGTGACCTTATTATGGTTTTAGGCAGCCTCTTTGCTAATGCGTGGGGTTGTGCTCCTGTCTTTCTAGTTGTTTGGCATGAGGTGTATGGCACTGCAGCTTGATGGTCATTGAGTGGAGCTGGGTCTTAGCATTGAGACGGGGATCTCTGGGAGATCTCTCACCATGGATTGATATTACGTGGGTCAGGAGGTCTCTGGTTGTCCAATGTCCTGAACTTGGCTCTCCTACATCATAGGCTCAGGCATGACACCCGGTTGGAACACCAAGGCCCTGTCAGCCACATGGCTCAGAAAAAAAGGGAGAAAAGAAAGAAAGAAAGAAAAGAAAAGAAATAAAGTTGTTAAAATAAAAAGATAAAAAATATTATTAAAATAAAAATATTAAAACGTACTTAAAAAAAAAATGAGGAGAGCAACCAAACCAGTAAACAAATCCACGAATGATAACAAGCACTAAAAACTAAACTAAGATAAACGTATACATCAGAAATTAGTCACTCACATAAAGCAAATCCCTCGTCTACAGTTGCTCCCAAAGTTTACTGCCTCTATTTTGGGATGACTCATTGTCTGTTCAGGTATTCCACAGATGCAGGGTACATCAATTTGATTGTGGAGATTTAGTCCACTGTTTCTGAGGCTGCATGGAGAAATTTTCCTTTCTCTTCTTTGTTTGCACAGCTCCTGGGGTTCAGCTTTGGATCTGGCACTGCCTCTGCATGTAGGTCACCCTCTGTTCTTCACCCAGACAAGAGGGGTTAAAGTAGCAGCTGTTTAGGGGGTTGAGGCTCACTCAGACCAGTGGGAAGGAGGAGTAGTGAATGCGGGTCAAGCCTGTGGTGTCAGAGGCCAGCATGACGTTGCAACAGCCTGAGGCATGTCATTTGTTCTCCCAGGGAAGTTGTCCCTGGATCATTGGACCCCGGGAGTGGTGGGCTGCACAGTCTCCCGGGATGAGAGTTGTGGATAGTGACCTGTGCTTGCACACAGGCTTCTTGCTGGCTGCAGCAGCAGCCTTAGCATTTCATGCCCGTCTCTGTTGTCCATGCTGATAGCCATGGCTCACATCTATCTCTGGAGTTCTTTTAGGCAGTGTTCTGAATCCTCTCTCCTCACGCACCCCGATACAATGGTCTTTTGCCTCTTAGGCAGTTCCAGATTTTTTCCAGACTCCCTCCCAGCTAGCTGTGGCACACTAGCCTCCTCTAGGCTGTGTTCATGCAGCCAACCCCAGTCCTGTCCCTGGGATCTGACTTCTGATGCCTAAGCCTCAGCTCCTAGACCCCACCCGTCCCAGTGGGTGAGAAGACAATCCTCTCTGGCTGGTGAGTGCCAGTTTGCACTGATCCTCTGTGCGGGAATCTCTCTGCTTTGCTCTCTGCACCCTGTTGCTGCACTCTCCTCCATGGCTCCAAAACTTCCCCCTCCGCCCACCGTCCATCTCCACCAGTGAAGGGGATTCATAGTGTGTGGAAACTTTTCCTCCTTCACAGCTCCTTCCCATAAGTGTAGGTACTGTCCTTATTATTTTGTCTCTGTTTTTTTTTTCTTTTGCCCTACCCTGATATGTGAGGAGTTTCTTGCCTTTTGGGAAGTCTAAGGTCTTCTGCCAGCATTCAGTAGGTGTTCTGTAGGAGTTGTTCCACATGTAGATGTGTTTTTGATGTATTTGTGGGGAGGAAGGTGATCTCCATGTCTTACTCCTCCGCCATCTTGAAGGTCCTCCCATACTTTATTTTCCTGAGAAATTTCACATTCAGTAATCAGTGTGAATAAAGCAATGAATTTAGACAACTTCTTTTTACAAAGATGTTTATCATTGTGTTGCTTTAAATCAAAAAAAGTTAAAAATGAGTCAGTAGTGTTGTACAATAATTTTAAATGATGTTCCTGTAGAATGTTCTGAGTCACCAAAGTCTAATGGTCTAGACAGCATCAGAATGCGGGGTATTAATTATGGCACAAGAGTAAACACCTGCTGGAATTGCACAGAGAAGGCAAGATAGAAACAATCAACTCTGTTATTGCTATGTTACAGTTTACAGGGGCAAAGATTCTTTACTAACGTAAACAACTTACTCAAGAATCCCTTGCTCTATGACCCACAAAACTAGGTTAATCTGTGTCTCTTCCATTCACATAACACTTAACCTAGTCACTAGTACTACATACAAAAGAATACATTTCAGATAAATAAGAGGAAATAAATTAAATGGCATTTGGAAGCCTCAGTTCAGAAAGAGGAGGAGTATCAAACTACTGCCCACTAATAGGAACTATTTCAGACTTAAAATGTTTAAAGTAAAATCATATATAATTACTGTTTATCCATAAAATTACTGTAATTATATATTGAAAATATAATATAAAAATATTATAATATAAAAATAATATAAATATATATATAAATATAAAAAATAATATAAAGAAAACCTCACTATTCTCCAAACAAAGTTATCTCTGAGGTCTTCATTCATCATTTTGTTTTAGAGTGACAGTAATCAATAGGAAGCAAGTTACATGGAGAGAGTGGAATTTCCAAACTTTATTTGATTAATTCTGACTTAATGTCCATATAATGATTTACACTAAGCAGAACCAAATGTAGAAAAGATTGTTGAAAAATCCAGTTTCTCTGAATAAGAACATTTAGTGAGAGGGAGCATCACTGATGAGTGAATGGTGCAATTCTTTGATTGGCTTTTAGTTCTAAAACATACCGTGATCTAAAGCCCCTAGATTTGCATTCCAGCTGGAAAAAAAAAAAAACCTGAATTGAAAACAATAGAGCACTTGTCTTTTCAGAAGCCCTCAAGGGTTTTAAAGAATCCAAAATGAGAGTAAAAGTTTATTAACATTGTTTCTTCATTTTGACAAAATAGTGGGGTAGAAGTAGAAAAACACATAGGTTTTTCTATGGGGTTTCAGCTTGGAAATGAGCTGAAATGACTTAACAGAAACAAAAAAGCAAAAGGTTTATGTCTCAAGCTGCAAATCCATTTGAGGAAACTACTCAGGGAACATCATCTGAAAAGATTAGAATAAACATAGCATAGATTGAGAATAATATTTCTCCCCACTGACCACAATTCATGGAGCATTGGGCAGAGTACACAGAAGGGTTTTCTTCACTTGTGGGAGACAATTATATCTAGACTGGGAACTGATCTGATCTACCCTAAAAAAATCTTTAAAATCTAAGTAGAGATAGTCCCTGACTTACAATGATTAGACTTAAATATTTTCGAACTTATGATGGTGCAAAGGCAACACACATTCAGTAGAAAAAATACTTCAAATTTTCAATGATCTTTTCCTGGGCTAGTAATATGGGGTACAATATTCCCTCATGATGCTGGGCAGTCATGTGCTTACAAAGGTAAATAATTGACAAAATTACACCATTCTCTACCCACACAACCATTCTGTTTTTCACTTTAAGTATGATATTCAGTAAATTGCATGAGATTTTCAATATTTTATTTTAACATAGGCTTTGTATTAGATTATTTTGCACAACTGTAGGCTAATTTAAGTGACTGAACACTTTTAAGGTAGGCTGGGCCAAGCTATGATGTTTGGTAGGTTGAGTGTATTGAATGAATTTTCAATGTATGATACTTTCAACTTATGATGAGTTTATCAGGACACAACCCCAATCTAAGTGGAGGATGATCTGTAATTCAACTGAATCCAAAAATATCTCAATCAAGAATAAAAAGACTGAATATTTAGTAGTTCTGACAAGATAATATTCAAAATGTCTGTCATCCAATACCAGACAAACAAGAAAATGCAACACACAATGAGGAGAAAATCAATCAATTGAAAATGATTTGCAGGAAATTTCCTGGATGTCTAGTGCTTAGGACCCGGTGCTCTCACTGCCTGGGCCTGGGTTTTTTCCCTGGTTGGGGAACTAAAATCCAGCAAGTCATGAAGCAGCCAAGAAAGAAAGAAATTGATCCAGAACTGACACCAATACTAGAATTATCAGGAAAAAATGGTAGAACAGTTATTATAACTGTATTCCATGTATTGAAAACTTAGGGAGAGACATTGAAGGTATACAAAAAGATGAAAATTAAGCTTCTAGGGCTGGAACCTATAACGTGACATTTGTTTTTCCCCACCTTGGACTACAGTGGCTAGAAAGTGAAAAAAAAATAAAATCTTGGAGAAAATATTTTCTTTTTTAATTAATTATTATTGGAGCATAGTTGCTTTACAATGTTGCAATAGTTTCTGCTTTACACCAAGGTTAATCAGCTATATGTATAGATATATTCCCTCTTTTTTGGATTTCCTTCCCATTTAGGTCGCCACAGAGCATTGAGTAGAGTTCCCTGTGCTATACAGTAGATTCTCTTTAGTTATCTATTTTATACATAGTAGTGTATATATGTAAATCTCTACCTCCCATTTCATCCCGCCTTACGTTACCACTGTGATATCCATGTTTGTTCCCTACATCTGTGTCTCTATTTCTGCTTTGCAAATGACTTCATCTGTACCATTTTTCTGGATAACACATATAAGCAATATTATACAATATTTGATTTTCTCTTTCTGACTTACTTCACTTTGTATGACATTCTCTAGAGCCATCCAAGTCTCTACAAATGGCACAATTTTGCAGCTTTTTAAGGCTGAGTAATATGCCATTGTATATATATACCACATCTTCTTTATCCGTTCTTCTGTTGATGGATATTTAGGTTACTTCTCTGTCCTGGCTATTGTAAATAGTGCTGCAATGAACAATGGGGTGCACGTATATTTTGGAATTGTGCCTTTCTCCAGGTATATGGCCAGGAGTGGGATTGATGGGTCATATGGTAGTTCTATTTTTAGTTTATTAATGAACCTCCATACTGTTCTCCATAGTGGCTGTACCAATTTACATTCCCACCAACAAGTATAAGAGGGATCCCTTTTCTCTTCACCCTCTCCAGCATTTATTGTTTGCAGATTTTTTTGATGATGGTCATTCTGGCCATTTTCCAATGATGAGAGGGATACCTCATCGTAGTTTGGACTTGCATTGCTCTAATAATTAGTGAGGTTGAGTATTTTCTCATGTGTTTGTTAGCCATCTTCTATGTCCTCTTTGGAGAAATGTCTATTTAGCTCTTCTGCCCAGTTTTTGATTGGATGGTTTGTTTGTTTCTTTATTTGTATGTTTTGATATTGAGCTCCACGGGCTATTTTTATATTTTGGAAATTAATCCCTTGTCAGTTTCTTCATTTGCAAATATTTTCTCCCATGCTGAGTGTTGTCTTTTCATCTTGTTTATGGTTTCCTTTGCTCTGCAAAATATTTTAAGTTTAATAATGTCCCATTTGCATGCTTCACTGGTGGCACAGTGGTTAAGAATCTGCCTGCCAATGCAGGGGACATGGGTTCAAGTCCTGATCCGGGAAGATCCCACATGCTGCAGAGCAGCTAAGCCTGTGTGCCACAACTACTGAGACTGTGCTCTAGAGCCTGCATACCACAACTACTGAAGTCCACATGCTTAGAGCCTGTGCTCTACAACAAGAGAAGCCACTGCAATGAGAAACCCGTGCACCACAACAAGGAGCAGCCCCCACTCGATGCAACAAAAGAAAGCCCATGTGCAGCATTGAAGAACCAATGCAGCCAAAAGTAAATAAATAAATTTATTTAAAAAAATAATGTCCCATTTGTTTTTGTTATTTTTAAAATTTTCATTATACAAGAGAGGGGTCAAAAAGATCTTGCTGTGGTTTATGTCAAAGAGGTTTCTGGGGCTTCCCTGGTGGCGCAGTGGTTGAGAGTCCGCCTGCCAATGCAGGGGACGCGGGTTCGTGCCCCGGTCCAGGAAGATTCCACATGCCGCGGAGCAGCTAGGCCCGTGAGCCATGGCCGCTGAGCCTGCGCGTCCGGAGTCTGTGCTCTGCAACGGGAGAGGTCACAACAGTGAGAGGCCCACGTACCGCAAAAAAAAAAAAAAAAAAAAAAAGAGGTTTCTGCATATGTTCTCCTCTAAGAGTTTTATAGTGTCCGGGCTTACCTTTAGGTCTTTAATCCATTTTGAATTTTTTTGTGTGTATGGTGTTAGGGAGTGTTCTAATTCCATTCTTTTATATTTAGCTGCCCAGTTTTCCCAGTACCACTTATTGAAGTGACTGTCTTTTCTCCATTGTATATTCTTGCCTCCTTTGTCATAGATTAGGTGACCATAGGTGCGTGGGTTTAACTCTGGGCTTTCTATCCTGTTCCATTGATCTATATTTCTGTTGTTGTGCCAGTACCATACTGTCTTGATACTGTACCTTTGTGTTATAGTCTGAAGTCTGGAAGCCTGATTACTCCAGCTCTGTTTTTGTTTCTCAGGATTGATTTGATTATTTGAGATCTATTGTTTTTCCATACAAATTGTGAATTTTGGTGTCTAACGCTGTGACAAATGCCATTGGTAATTTGACAGGAATTGCATAGAATCTGTAGATTGCTTTGGGTAATATAGTCATTTTCACAATATTGATTCTTACAATCCAAGGACATGGTATAACTCTCCATCTGTTTGTGTTACCTTTGAATTTGTTCATCAGTGTTTTATAGTTTTCTGAGTACATGTCTTTTCCCTTCTTAGCTAGATTTATTCATAGGTATGTTATTATTTTTGTTGCAGTGGCAAACGGGATTGTTTCCTTAATTTCTCTTTATCTTTCATTGTTAGTGTATAGGAATACAAGAGATTTCTGTGCATTAATTTTGTATCCTGAAATATTACCAGATTCATTGATTAGCTGTAAACATTTTCTGGTGGGACATTTAGGAATTTTTAGGCATAGTATCATGTCATCTATAAACAGTGATAGTTTTACTTCTTTTCCAATTTCGATTCCTTTTATTTCTTTTCCTTCTCTGATGGCTGTGGCTAGGATTTCCAAAACTATGTTGAATAACAGTGGTGAGAGTGGACATCCTTGTCTTGCTCCTGATCTTAGAGGAAATGCTTTCAGTTTTTCACCATTGAGAATGATGTTTGCTGTGGCTTTCTTGTATATGACCTTTATAATGTTGACATAGGTTCCCTCTATGCCCACTTTCTGGAGAGTTTTTATCATAAATGAGTGTTGAATTTTGTCAAAAGCTTTTTCTGCATCTATTGAGATGATTGTATGATTTTTATTCTTCAATTTGTTAATATGGTGTATCACATTGATTGATTTGCATATATTGAGGAATCCTTGCATCCCTGGGATAAATCCCACTTGATCATGGTATATGACCCTTTTAATATGTTGTTGGATTCTGTTTGCTAGTATTTTGTTGAGGATTTTTGCATCTATATTCATCAGTGATATTGGTCTGTAATTTCCTTTTTATGTGATATTTTTGTCTGGTTTTGGTATCAGGGTGATGATGGCCTCATAGAAGGAGTTTGGGAGTATTCCTCCCATTGCAATTTTTTGGAAGAATTTGAAAAGAATAGTTGTTAACTTTTCTCTAAATGTTTGATAGAATGCACCTTTGAAGGCATCTGGTCCTGGACTTTTGTTTGTTGGAAGATTTTTAATTACAGTTTCAATTCATTACCTGTGATTGCTCTGTTTATATTTAATATTTCTTCCTGCTTCAACCTTAGAAATGTGTACCTTTGTAAAAATTTGTCCGTTTTTTCCAGGTTGTCCATATTATTGGAATAGAGTTGCTTGTAGTACTCTCTTATGATCCTTTGTATTTCTGTGGTGTAACTTGTAATTTCTCCTTTTTATTGTAACTCTATTGATTTGAGTCCTCTCCTTTCTTTTCACAATAAGTCTGGCTAAAGGTTTATCAATTTTGTTTATCTTTTCAAATAACCAACTTTTAGTTTTATTGATCTTGGCTATTGTTTCCTTAATTTCTATTTTATTTATTTCTGCTCTGATCTTTACAATTTCTTTCCTTCTACTAACTTTGGTTTTGTTTGTTCTTCTTTCTCTAGTTGTTTTAGTTACAAAGCTACATTCTTTATTTGAGATTTTTCTTGTTTCTTGAGGTAGGAGTGTACTGCTATAAACTTTGCTCTTAGAACTGCTTTTACTGCAACATCGTGTTTTCATTCTTATTGTCTCTAGGGATTTTTTTAATTTCCTCTTTGATTTCTTCAGCGATTTCTTGATTATTTAGTAGCATATGGTTTACCCTCCGTGTGTTTCTGTTTTCTACAGTATCTTTCTTGTAATTGATTGTGTTTTTACATCTTTATTGGAGTATAATTGATTTACAATGGTGTGTTAGTTTCTGATTTATAACAAAGTGAATCAGTTATACATATACATATGTTCCCATATCTCCTCCCTCTTGAGTCTACCTCCCTCCAACCCTCCCTATCCCACTCAACAAGGTGGTCACAAAGCACCGAACTGATCTCCCTGTGCTATGCGGCTGCTTCCCACTAGCTATCTATATTATGTTTAGTAGTGTACATATGTCCATGCCACTCTCTCACTTTGTCAAATCTTACCCTTCACCCTCCCCATATCCAAACTCCATTCTCCAGTAGGTCTGTGTCTTTATTCCCTTCTTACCGCTAGGTTCTTCATGACATTTTTTTTCTTAGATTCCATATATATGTGTTAGCATACGGTGTTTTTCTTTCTCCTTCTGACTTACTGCACTCTGTATGACAGACTTTACGTCAATCCACCTCACTTCAAATAACTCGATTTCATTTCTATTTATGGCTGAGTAATATTCCATTGAATATATGTGCCACATCTTCTTTATCCATTCATCCGATGATGGACACTTAGGTTGTTTCCATCTCCTGGCTATTGTAAATAGACCTGCAATGAATATTTTGGTACATGACTCTTTTTGAATTATTGCTCTCTCAGGGTACATGCGCACTAGTGGGATTGCTGGGTCATATGGTATTTTTATTTGTAGTTTCTTAAGGAACCTACATACTGTTCTCCATCGTGGCTGTATCAATTCACATTACCACCAACAGTGCAAGAGTGTTCCCTTTTCTCCACACCCTCTCCAGCATTTATTTTTTCTAGAATTATTGCTGAAGGCAATTCTGACAGGTGTGAGATGATATCTTACTGTAGCTTTGATTTGCAGTTCTATAATGATTAATGATGTTGAGCTTTCTTTCATGTGTTTGTTGGCAATCTGTATATCTTCTTTGTAGAAATGTCTATTTAGGTCTTCTCCCCATTTATGGATTGGGTTTTTTGTTTTATGGTTGTTGAGTTGCATGAGCTGCTTATAAATTTTGGAGATAAATCCTTTGTCCATTGCTTCATTTGCAAATATTTTCTCCCATTCTAAGTGTTGTCTATAGGTCTTGTTTATGGTTTCCTTTGCTGTACAAAAGCTTTGAAGTTTCATTAGGTCCCATTTGTTCATTCTTGTTTTTATTTCCATTGTCTAGGAGGTGGGTCAAAAAGGATCTTGCTATGATTTATGTCATAGAGTGTTCTGCTTATGTTTTTCTCAAAGAGTTTGATAGTTTCTTGTCTTACATTTAGGTCTTTAATCCATTTTGAGCTTATTATTGTACATGGTGTTAGGGAGTGTTCTAATATCATACTTTTACATGTACCTGTCCAGTTTTCCCAGCACCACTTATTGAACAGGCTGTCCTTTCACACTGTACAGTCCTGCCTCCTTTATCAAAGATAAGGTGACAATATGTGTGTGGGTTTATCTCTGGTCTTTCTATCCTGTTCCATTGATCTATCTTTTGTTTTTGTGTCTGTATCATATTGTCTTGATAACTGTAGCTTTGTAGTATAGTCTGAAGTCAGGGAGCCTGATTCCTCCAGCTCCGTTTTCCGTTCTCAAGATTGCTTTGGCTATTTGGGGTCTTTTGTGTTTCCATACAAATTCGGAAATTTTTTGTTCTAGTTCTGTGAAAATTGCCAGTAGTAGTTTGATAGGGATTGCTTGGAATCTGTAGATTACTTTAGGTAGTAGAGTCATTTTCACAATGTTGATTCTTCCAATCCAAGAACATGGCATATCTCTCAATCTATTTGTATCATCTTTAATTTCTTTCATCAGCGTCTTATAATTTTCTGCATACAGGTCTTTTGTCTCCTTAGGTAGGTTTATTCCTAGATATTTTATTCTTTTTGTTGCAATGGTAAATGGGAGTGTTTTCTAATTTCCTTTTCAGATTTTTAATCATTAGTGTATAGGAATGCCAGAGATTTCTGTGCATTTATTTTGTATCCTGATACTTAATCAAATTCATTGATTAGTTCTAGTAGTTTTCTGGTGGCATATTTAGGATTCTCTATGTATAGCATCATGTCATCTGCAAACAGTGACAGCTTTACTTCTTCTTTTCCAATTTGGATTCCTTTTATTTCCTTTTCTTCTCAAACTGCTCTGGCTAAAACTTCCAAAACTATGTTGAATAAGAGTGGTGAGAGTGAGCAACCTTGTCTTGTTCCTGATCTTAGTGGAAATGCTTTCACTTTTCACCATTTTGGACGATGTTGGCTTTGGGTTTGTCATATATGGCGTTTATTATGTTGAGGAAAGTTCTCTCTATGCCTACTTTCTGCAGGGTTTTTATCATAAATGGGTGTTGAATTTTGTTAAAAGCTTTCTCTGCATCTATTGAGATGATCATGTGGCTTTTCTCCTTCAATTAGTTAATATGGTGTATCACGTTGACTGATTTGCGTATATTGAAGAATCCTTGCTTTTCCTGGAATAAACTCCACTTGATCATGGTGTATGATCCTTTTAATGTGCTGTTGGATTCTGTTTGCTAGTATTTTGTTGAGGATTTTTGCATCTATGTTGATCAGTGATATTGGCCCGTAATTTTCTTTCTTTTTGAAATCCTTGTCGGGTTTTGGTAACAAGGTGATGGTGGCCTCATAGAATGAGTTTGGGAGTGCTCCTCCCTCTGATATATTTTGGAAGAGTTTGAGAAGGATAGGTGTTAGTTCTTCTCTAAATGTTTCATAGAATTCACCTGTGAAGCCATCTTGTCCTGGGCTTTTGTTTGTTGGATGATTTTTAATTTCAGTTTCAATTTCAGTGCTTGTGATTGGTCTGTTCATATTTTCTATCTCTTGCTGATTCAGTCTTGGCAGGTTGTGCATTTCTAACAATTTGTCCATTTCTTCCAGGTTATCCATTTTATTGGCATAGAGTTTTTTGTAGTAATCTCTCATGATCTTTTGTATTTCTGCAGTGTCACTTTTTACTTCTCCTTTTTCATTTGTAATTCTATTTATTTGAGTGTTCTCCCTTTTTTTTTTTTTTTGATGAGTCTGGCTAATGGTTTAGCAATTTTGCTTATCTTCTCAAAGAACCAGCTTTTAGTTTTATTGATCTTTGCTATTGTTTCCATCATTTCTTTCTTATTTATTTCTGATCTGATCTTTATGATTTCTTTCCTTCTACTAACTTTGGGGTTGTTTTTTTCTTCTTTCTCTAATTGCTTTAGGTGCAAGGTTAGGTTATTTATTCGAGATGTTTCCTATTTCTTCAGGTAGCATTGTTTTGCTATAAACTTCCCTCTTAGAACTGCTTTTGCTGCATCCCATAGGTTTTGGGTCATCGTGTCTCCATTGTCATTTGTTTCTAGGTATTTTTCATTTCCTCTTTGATTTCTTCAGTGATCACTTCGTTATTAAGTAGTGTATTATTTAGCCTCCATGTGTTTATATTTTTTACAGATCGTTTCCTATAATTGATAGCTAGTCTCACAGCACTGTGGTTGGAAAAGATACTTGATACAATTTCAATTTTCTTAAATTTACCAAGGCTTGATTTGTGACCCAAGATATGATCTATCCTGGGGAATGTTCCATGAGCAGTTGAGAAAAATGTGTATTCTGCTGTTTTTTTGGGGAAAGTCCTATAAATATCAATTAAGTCCATCTTGTTTAATGTATCATTTGAAGCTTGTGTTTCCTTATTTATTTTCATTTTGCATGATCTGTCCATTGATGAAAGTGGGTGGTTAAATATGAATGTGTTAAATATGAATGTGTTACTGTTGATTGCCCCTTTTATGGCTGTTAGTATTTGCCTTATGTAATGAGGTGCTCCTATGTTGGGTGCATAAATATTTACAATTGTTATATCTTCTTCTTGGCTTGATCCCTTGATCATTATGTAGTGTCCTTCTTTGTCTCTTCTAATAGTCTTTATTTTAACTTCTATTTTGTCTGATATAAAATTGCTACTTTAGCTTTCTTTTGGTTTCTATTTGCATGGAATATTTTCTCCATCCCCTTACATTCAGTCTGTATGGGTCTCTAGGTCTGAAGTGGGTCTCTTGTAGAGAGCATATATATGGGTCTTGTTTTTGTATCCTTTCAGCCAATCTGTGTCTTTTTTGTTGGAGCATTTAATCCATTAACATTTAAGGTAATTATCCATATGTATGTTCCTATTCTCATTTTCTTAATTGTTTTGGGTTTGTTACTGTAGACTTTTTCCTTCTCTTGTGTTTCTAGCCTAGAGAAATTCTTTTGATATTGTTTGTAAAGCTGGTTTGGTGGTGCTGATCTCTCTCAGCTTTTGCTTGTCTGTAAAGGTTTTAATTTCTCCATAGAATCTGAATGAGATCCTTGCTGGATAGAGTAATCTTGGTTGTAGGTTCTTCTCCTTCATCACTTTAAATATGTCCTGCCAGTCCCTTCTGGCTTGCAGAGTTTCTGTTGAAAGATCAGCTGTTAACCTTTGGGGATTCCTTGTGTGTTATTTGTTGTTTTTCCCTTGCTGCTTTTAATATGTTTTCTTTGTATTTAATTTTTGACAGTTTGATTAATATGTGTCTTGGCGTGTTTCTCCTTGGATTTATCCTGTATGGGACTCTCTGTGCTTCCTGGACTTGATTAACTATTTCCTTTCCCATGTTAGGGAGTTTTCAACTATAATTTCTTCAAATATTTTCTCAGTCCCTTTCTTTTTCTCCTCTTCTTCTGGAAGCCCTGTAATTCGAATGTTGGTGTGTTTAATGTTGTCCCAGAGGTCTCTGAGACAGTCCTCAGTTCTTTTCATTCTTTTTTCTTTATTTTGCTCTGCAGTAGTTTTTTCCACTATTTTATCTTCCAGGTCACTTATCTGTTCTTCTGCCTCAGTTATTCTGCTGTTGATCCCATCTAGAGTGTTTTTAATTTCATTTATTGTGTTGTTCACCATTGCTTGTCTCATCTTTAGTTCTTCTAGGTCATTGTTAAAGGTTTCTTGCATTTTGTCTATTTCATTTCCAAGATTTTGGATCATCTTTCCTATCATTACTCTGAATTCTTTTTCAGGTAGACTTCCTATTTCCTCTTCATTTGTTAGGTCTGATGGGTTGTTATCATTCTCCTTCATCTGCTGTGTGCTTTTCTGTCTTCTCATTTTGTTTATCTTAATGTGTTTGGGGTCTCCTTTTTTGCAGGCTGTAGTTTCAAAATTCTCGTTGTTTTTGGTGTCTGTCCCCAGTGGCTAAAGTTGGTTCAGTGGGTTGTGTAGGCTTCCTGGTAGTGGGGACTAGTACCTGTGTTCTGGTGGATGAGGCTGGATCTTATCTTTCTGGTGGGCAGATTCACGTCTGGTGGTGTGTTTTGGGGTGTCTGTGGTCTTAGTATGATCTTAGGTAGGCTCTCTCCTAATGGGTGGGGTTGTGTTCCTGTCTTGCTAGGTGTTTGGCATACGGTGTCCACCACTGTAGCTTGCTGGTCATTGAGTGAAGCTGGGTGCTGGTGTTGAGATGGAGGTCTCTGGGAGATTTTCCCTGTTTGATATTATGTGGTGTTGGGAGGTCTCTTGTGGACCAGTGTCCTGAAGTTGGCACTCCCACCTCAGAGGCACAGTACTGACTCCTGGCTGCAGCACCAAAAGACTTTCATCCACATGGCTCAGAATAAAATGGGGAAAAAGTAGAAAGAAAGGAAGAAAGAAAGAAAGAGGATAAAATAAAATAAAGATAAAATAAAATATAGTTATTAAAATAAAAAATAATTATTAAGAAAAATTTTTTTAAAAGAAAAAAAAAAACGGATGGATAGAGCCCTAGGACAAATGGTGGAAGCAAAGCTATACAGACAAAATCTCACACAGAAGCATACACGTACACACTCACAAAAAGAGGAAAATGTGAATAAATAATATATCTTGCTCCCAAAGTCCACCTCCTCAATTTGGTATGATTCGTTGTCTATTCATGTATTCCACAGATGCAGAGTACATCAAGTTGATTATGGAGATTTAATCCACTGCTTCTGAGGTTGCTGGGAGAGATTTCCCTTTCTCTCCTTTGTTCGCATAGCTCCTGGGGCTCAGCTTAGGATTTGGCCCTGCCCCTGTGTGTAGGTCGCCAGAGGGCCTCTGTTTTTTGCTCAGACAGGACAGGGTTATAGGAGCAGCTGACTCGGGGGCTCTGGCTCACTCAGGCCATGGGGAGGGATGGGTGTGGATGCGGGGCAAGCCTGCAGTGGCAGAGGCTGTCAGGACATTGGACCAGCCTGAGGCCCTCCTTGCATTCTCCCGGGGAAGTTGTCCCTGGATCCCGGGACCCTGGCAGTGGCGGGCTACACAGGCTCCCCGGAAGGGGGGTGTGGATAGTGACCTGTGCTGGCACACAGGCTTCTTGGTGGTGGCTGCAGCAGCCTTAGCATCTCATGCCCGTCTATGGTCTCTGCACTGTTATTCGCGGCTCGCGCCCATCTCTGGAGCTCATTTAAGCAGCGCTCTTAATCCCGTCTCCTCACGCACCAGGAAACAAAGAGGGAAGAAAAAGTCTCTTGCCTCTTCAGGAGGTCCAGACTTTCCCTGGACTCCCTCCCAGCTAGCCGTGGTGCACTAACCCCTTCAGGCTGTGTTCACGCCACCAGTCCTCTCCCTGCACACTGACCAAAGCCCGAGCCTCAGCTGCCAGCACCCTCCCGCCCCAGTGGGTGAGCAGACAAGCCAGTATGGTGAGTGCTGGTCAGCACCGAACCTCTGTGCAGGAATCTCTCTGCTTTACCCTCTGCACCCCTGTTGCTGTGCTCTCCTCCGCGGCTCTGATGCTTCCCCCCTTTGCCACTCACAGTCTCCGCCCGCGAAGGGGATTCCTAGTGTGTGGAAACCTTTCCTCCTTCACAGCTCCCTCCCACTGGTGCAGGTCCCATCCTTATTCTTTTGTCTCTGTTTATTCTTTTTTCTTTTGCCCTACTCAGGTACATGGGGAGTTTCTTGCCTTTTGTGAGGTCTGAGGTCTTCTGCCAGCGTTCAGTAGGTGTTCTGTAGGAGTTGTTCCACGTGTAGATGTATTTCTGGTGTATCTGTGGGGAGGAAGGTGATCTCCGTGTCTTACTCTTCCGCCATCTTCCCCCTCTCTCTCCTGTAATTGATTTTTAATCTCATAGTTTTGTGGTCACAAAATATGCTTGATATGATTTCAATTTTTTAAAATCTACTGAAGCTTGATTTGTGACCCAAGATGTGATCTATACTGGAGAATGTTTCATGTGCACTTGAGAAGAAAGTGTATTATGCTGTTTTCAGATGCAATGTCCTATAAATAGCAGTTAAATATATCTGGTCTAATGCGTCATTTAAGGCTTGGGTTTCTTTATTAATTTTCTGTCTAGATGATCTGTCCATTTGTGTAAGTGTGGTGTTAAAATCCTCCATTATTTTTGTGTCACTGTTGATTTCCCATTTTATGCCTCGTAACATTTGCCTTATGTATTGAGGTGTTCCTATGTTGGGTGCAGAAATAATTACAATTGTTATATATTCTTCTTGGATCAATCCCTTGATCATTAGGTAGTGTCCTTCCTTGTCTCTTTTAACAGTCTTCATTTTAAAGTCTATTTTGTCTGATGTGAGTATTGCTTCTCCAGTTTTCTTTTGATTTCTACTTGTATGGAAAATCTTTTTCCACCCCCTCACTTTCAGTCTGTATGTGTCACTAGGTCTGAAGTGGGTCTCTTGTAGACAGCATATATACAGGTCTTGTTTTTGTATCCATTCAGGCAGTCTGTGTCTTTTGGTTGGAGCATTTAGTCCATTTACATTTAAGGTAATTATTGATATGTATATTCTCATTGCCATTTTCTTAATTGTTTTGGGTTTTGTAGTTGTTGTTCTGGGTGGATGGAATGATGAGTAATTTTTATTTTCTTCTTCATACCTTTTTTTTTTAACATTTTTATTGGAGTATAATTGCTTTACAATGGTGTTAGTTTCTGCTTTATAACAAAGTGAATCAGCTATACATATACTTATATCCCCATAACTCCTGCCTCTTGCACGTCCCTCCCACCCTCGCTACACCACCCCTCTAGGTGGTCACAAAGCACTGAGCTGATCTCCATGTGCTCTGTAGCTTCTTCTCACTAGCTATCTATTTTACATTTGGTAGTGTATATATGTCCATGCCACTCTCTCACTTCATCTCAGCTTACCTGTCCCCTGCCTCATGTCCTCAAGTCCATTCTGTCTCTTTATTCCTGTCCTGCCACAAGTTTTTTAGGTATTTTTCTTCTCTTGTGTTTCCTGCCTAGAGAAGTTCCTTTAGCATTTGTTGTAAAGCTGGTTTGGTGGTGCTGAATTATCTTAGCTTTTGCTTGTCTGTAAAGGTTTTAATTTCTCCATAGAATCTGAATGAGATCCTTGCTGGTAGAGTAATCTTGGTTGTAGGTTATTTCCTTTCATCACTTTAAATATGTCCTGCCACTCCCTTCTGGCTTGCAGAGTTTCTGCTGAAAGATCAGCTGTTAACCTTGTGGGGATTCCCTTGTATGTTATTTGTTGATTTTCCCTTGTTGCTTTTAATATTTTTTCATTGAATTTAATTTTTGATACTCTGATTAATATGTATCTTAGTGTTTCTCCTTGTCTTTATCCTGTATGGAACTCTCTGCATTTCCTGGACTTGAGTGGCTATTTTTTTTTCCCATGTTAGGGAAGCTTTTGACTATAATCTCTTCAAATATTTTCTCAGACCCTTTTTCTTTCTCTTCTTCTGCCACCCCTATAATTCGAATGTTGGTGCATTTAACGTTGTCCCGAAGTGTTTGAGACTGTTTTCATTTCTTTTCATTCTTTTTTCTTTTGGGGCTCCACAGCAGTTTTTCCACCATTCTATCTCTGTGCTTACTTATCCATTCTTATGTCTCAGTTATTCTGCTATTGATTCCTTCTAGTATATTTTTCATTTCAGTTATTGGGTTTTTCATCACTGTTCTTTAGTTCTTCTAGGTCTTCTGAAACAATTCTTGTATCTTCTCAATCTGTGCCTCCATTCTATTTCCACCTTTCCTACTATTATTCTAAATTCTTTTTCAGGTAATTGTCTACTTCCTTTTCATTTGTTTTAGTCTTGTGGGTTTTTACCTTGCTCCTTCATCTGCAACATATTTCTCTGTTGTCTCATGTTGTCTAACTTACTGTGTTTGTGATCTCCTTTCTGCAGGTTGCAGAGTCATAGTTCCTCTTGCTTCTTGTGTCTGCCCCCTGGTGGGTGGGATTGGTCCAGTGGCTTGTGTACGCTTCCTGCTAGGAGGGACTGGTGTCTGCACTCTGGTGGTTGGAGCTGAGTCCTGCTCCTCTGATGTATAGGGCGGCATCAGGGTGTGTGTTTTGGGGTGTGTGAGCTTAGTACAACTTTAGGCAGCCTTTATGCTTATGTGTGGGTCTGTGTTCCTGTCTTTCCGGTTGTTTGGCTTGAGGCCTCCATCACTGGAGACTGCAGGCAGCTGGGTGGAGTCTGGTCTTGGTGTCAAGATGGAGACCTCTGGGAAAGCTCTTGCTGATTAATATTTCCTGAGGCCAGGAATTTTCTGTCAGTCCAGCATCCTGGACATGCAACTCCCTCCCCAAGGGATCAAGCCTGACCCCTGATCAGGGAACCAAGACCCCATAAGCCACGTGGTGTAGCCAAAAAAAAGGAAAAGAAAACAAATAGACAAACAAAACCTAAGACAAAGAGCAAAAACAAGCAAACAATAACACCAAAAAGTAGAAACCGGGCAAACAAACTCAAGACAAATGATAAAAACAAAACCAACCAAACAAAAACAAAAAACAAGTAAACAACCAAAAACAGAACCCAAAAATGAAAACAAACAATAAAAACAAAACTAACAGAAAGGAAAAGGAAAACAAAAACTGAAAACAAAAAAAGAAAAGAAAGAAAAAATTAAAAAGAACAAAACAAAACAACCCACAAAACAACAAATATGTGAAATAATAGAAAAATTAAAAATATATTTAAAAATTAATAAAAAATAATTTAAAATGAAATGTAAAACAACAGAACTAAACCATATATATATAATATACATACATATTTTTTCCTTTGGGGTCTCCACTCTCAGAGTCCTTGCCCCTATAGTGAGCCACAGCCAACCTCCGCCTCTCTAGGAAGCCCTCCAATACCTCTCCATAAGTCTTTGGACACGCTATGGGCACTGAGGGGGAAGCTCAGACTCTGACGTGGCACAACTCCCTCATGTACTTGCCCCCAAAGTCCACAGATGCTAAACTAGACCAGTCTCAGTTGGGAGCTCTTGTTGTCTATTCAGATATTCTACAGATGCAGGGTTTAGCAAGCTGATCTTGGTGATTTAATCTGTGGCTTGTGCAGCTACAGGTAGAGATTTCCATTCCTCTTCCTTAGTCATACAGCCTCTGGGGCTCAGCTTTGGATTTGGCTCCACCTCTACACGTGTGTCACCCTCAGGCATCTTTTCCACACCCAGGTGAGATGGGGCAAAAGCAGCAGCTGATTGGAGCACACTTGTTTGCTTAGGCCAGGGAGAAATAAGGTGGCCACAACTGGAGTGCGTACCTTCACTCCGATGGGATCTCCCTCTAGTGCTTGCGGTGGCAGAGACCAGAAGGAAGTTTCAACAGACTGGAGTGTGCTCACTCTAGTGGGAGTTCCTCCCAGTGCCCATGGAGGAAGGGGCTGGGGTGTAGGGAGAGTGTCTTCAATGGCAGTCTCACCCCTTGCACGCCACTCAACAATGGCACCTTGTTTCCAAGCTGGAACCCACTTCCTCCAGGAGCATTCCCAGCCATGGAACCCCAACCTCCTGTTCCCTCAGGTTGTCTGTGCAGCTGAGCTCCACACTCCCGTCCCTTCAGGCCATCTCTGCACAGCCAACAGCAGTCCTCTCTCCAGTCTGCTCTCCTAAGCCCACATTTTAGCACTCAGCCTCCCCCAGCACTAGTGGATTCCCATCTCCTGCTGGGGAATCCAGGGCTGATTCCCAAAGAAGCTTTGGCAGGGGTGGTGCTCAGGACCCTGGAGCCTGTGCAGGCAGATGAGACCTTGGTTTAAGGGGTGGGAAAGCCTGCTCAGATTGGTGCACTGTCCAGGGAGGCAGGGCCCAGAGAATGGGTAAGTTCAGGTGTCCCCAATCCCTGGTCCATGTACTGCTACCAGTCCTTGGCCTGTTAGGAACCCAGCCACACAGCAGTTGGCGAGTGGCAGGTGAGTGAGCAAAGTTTCATCTCCCACTCCCCATCGCTCTCCATCATTGCATTACCACCTGAACCACACCCTCCACCCACCCATCCCCGCCCCATGTGTGGAAAAACTGTCTTCCATGAAACTGGTCCCTGGTGCCAAAAAAGGATGGGGACCTCTGGGGAAGGGGATTGCAATGGCAGCTCCACCCCTTGTGCACCACTCAACAATGGCACCTTTCTTCTACAGTGGCTCAGGCATTTCCTGCAAATTTTCCCCATTGTGGAGCTACTTACTCCCATCCCTTCAGGCTGTCTCTTCACAGCCAACATCTGTCCCCTCCCTGGTCCGCTTTCCAAATCCCACTTTCCAGCACCAAACCCCCCTCTTCACCTGGAGACACACAAGTCAGCCTGAGGAACGCAGGCCTGCAGCACAGAATATGTGTGCAAATCTTACTCTGGCTTGCCTTCCACAGACTGGTTGCTGCATTCCCCTCTGATCCGCTGAAGTTCCTTCTCTGTCCCAGCTGATTTCTCTGCCATGAGGGGGTTTATCTGAATATGGGAACCTCTCCTCACCTTCAGCTCCTCGCCAGGGGTGCTGGTAACTTCCTGTTTCCTTTTTTTTTCTTTCTTTCACCTTACCAGATTGTATGGGGATTATTCTTGTTCTTTTAGGTGTCTGAGGTCTTCCACTAGAATTCAGCATGTTTTATGTAAGAATTCTTTCATTTGTAGATGTATTCTTGATGTACTTGTGAGGAGAGGCGAATTTCACGCCTTCCTATTCTTCTGTCTTGACTTCCCCCCCACTTGGAGAAGGTATGTTCAAATAGTATGTTAGATAAGGGTATAGAATACACAGCATATCATGAATCCCTTCAACTCTAAAAAAAAAATAAAGTGGCTAAAATGGATAAAGGAGGAAACTGGCTCCCTGACTTCAGACTATAATACAAACCTACAGTCATCAAAAGAGTATGGTCAAAAGCAACAGCTAGTTCTACCCACCACCAGTCCCACCCATCAGGAAACTTACACAAGCCTCTTAGATAGCTTAATCCACCAGAGGGCAGACAGCAGAATCAAGAAGAACTAAAATCCTGCAGCCTGTGGAACTAAAACCACATTCACAGAAAGACAGACAAGATGAAAAGGCATAGGGCTATGTACCACATGAAGGAACAAGATAAAAGCCCAGAAAAACAACTAAATGAAGTGGAGATATGAAAGCTTCCAGGAAAAGAATTCGGAATAATGATACTGAAGATGATCCAGTACCTCACAAAAAGAATGGAGGCAAAGATTAAGAAGATGCAAGAAACGTTTAATAAAGACCTAGAAGAATTAAAGAATAAACAGCTGGAAGAATTAAAGAACAAACACACAGACATGAATGATACAATGACTGAAATGAAAAATATACTAGAAGGAATCAAGAGCAGAATAACTGAGGCAGAAGAATGGATAAGTGACCTGGAGGACAGAAAGGTGGAATTCACTGCTGCAGAACAGAATTTTTTTAAAAAATGAAAAGAAATGAAGACAGCCTAAGAGACCTCTGGGACAACATTAAATGCAACAACATTCGCATTATAGGGGTCCCAGAAGGAGAAGAGAGAAAGGACCTGAGAAAATATTTGAAGAGACTATAGTCTAAAGCTTCCCTAACATGGGAAAGGAAATCGCCACCAAAGTCCAGGAAGTGTAGAGAGTCCCATACAGGATAAACCCAAGGAGAAACATGCCAAGACACATAATAATCAAATCGGGAAAAATTAAAGACAAAGGAAAATTATTGAAAGCAGCAAGGGAAAAATGACAAATAATATACAAGGGAACTTCCATAAGGTTAATAATAGATTTCTCAGCAGAAACTCTACAAGCCAGAAGGGAGTAGCATGATATACTTAAAGCGAAGAAAGGGAAGAACCTACAACCAAGATTACTCTACATGGCAAGGATCTCATTCAGGTTTGATGGAGAAATCAAAAGATTTACAGACAAGCAAAAGCTAAGAGAATTCAGCACCACCAAAGAAGCTCTACAACAAATGCTAAAGGAACATCTCTAAGTGGGAATCACAAGAAAAGAAAATGACCTACAAACACAAACCCAGAATAATTAAGAAAATGGCAATAGGAGTATACATATCAATAATTACCTTAAAAGTGAATTGATTAAATGCTCCAACCAAAAGACACAGGCTTGCTGAATGGATACAAAAACAAGACCCATATATATGCTATCTGCAAGAGACCAACTTCAGACCTAAGGATACATTCAGACTGAAAGTGAGGGGATGGATAAAGATATTCCATGCAAATGGAAATCAAAAGAAAGATGGAGTAGCAATACTCACATCAGATAAAATAGATTTTAAATTAAGAATGTTACAAGAGACAAGGAAGGACACTACATAATGATCAAGGGATCAATCCAAGAAGAAGATATAACAATTATAAGTATATATGCACCCAACATAAGAGCACCTCAATACATAAGGCAACTGCTAACAGCTATAAAAGAGGAAATCAACACTAACACAGTAATAGTGGGGGAATTTAACACCTCACTTATACCAATGGACAGATCATCCAAACAGAACATTAATAAGGAAACACAATCTTTAAATGACAAAATAGACCAGATACATTTAATTGATATTTATAGGACATTCCATCCAAAAACAGCAGATTACACTTTATTCTCAAGTGTGCACGGGACAGTCTCCAGGATAGATCACAACTTGGGACACAAATCAAGCTTCAGTAAATTTAAGGAAATTGAAATAATATCAAGCATCTTTTCTGACCACAACTCTATTAGATTAGACACAAATTACAGAGAAAAAATGTAAAAAAACACAAACACATGGAGGCTAACCACTACATTACTAAGTAACCAAGAGATCACTGAAGAAATCAAAGAGGAAATCAAAAAATACCTAGAGACAAATGACAATGACAACACGTTGATCCAATACCTATGAGATGCAGCAAAAGCAGTTCAAAGAGGGAAGTTTATAGCAATACAATCATACCACACGAAACAAGAAAAATCTAAAATAAACAATCTAACCTTACACCAAAAGGAACCAGAGAAAGATGAAGAAACAAGACCCAAATCTAGCAGAAGGAAAGAAATCTTAAAGGTCAGAGCAGAAATAAATGAAATAGAAACAAAGAAACCAATAGCAAAGATCAACAAAACTAAAAGCTGGTTCCTTGAGAAGATAAAACAAAATTGATAAACCATTAGCCAGACTCATCAAGAAAAAGAGGGAGAGGACTCAAATCAATAAAATTAAAAGTGAAAAAGAAGTTACAACAGGGGGACCTGGCCTGAGGAGCAGGGGCGAGAACTTTGAGGCTAGGGCGGCGCGAAAGAGAATTTACTACTGAATATCCTCTTTACAGAAGAGAAACTGAGGCATAGGAAGTGAAGTGACTGAGTGAGAGGTAGGACTCAGACAATTGGTGTTAGTAAATTAACCCTGCAAGGAGACTGTTAGACCATGGTGGCTCTAGTGATGCGGCTGCCTACTTAAACCAACCAAAATCTAAGTCTGTCAACGCCTCAGGGTGATGAAAACTGCTGAGGACAACCAGTCACAAACCACCAACTAGGCTTTAAAGCCATAGCAAATCAGTCATTTCCTTGTTTTGCTTCTGCCCTTTTAAAATAAACATCTCTGCAGCTCCTGTGGCTGGAGTGCTCCTCACAACTTCCGTTTTGTGGTGCCTGAACTGAATATATTTTGGCTCACATAAAGTCTTAAAATTTTAAATATGCCTCAGTTTGTCTTTTAAGATTGCCCGTAGTAGTTGGATTTGTGTCCAGTTTCTAGAACAGTGGTCATCCTCTGGTCAGGCCTTAGGCATTAAGTGTACAACGTTCCTCTTCTACCACCACCTTCTGGATGCCCCCACACACTACAAGCTCCCACACATCAGATTCCTTAGATGTGGTCAGCAATGGCTTTTATATGCAGCGTGCTCACATTATAACATCGCAGACACTCCTCTGTCCTCCAGCCAGCGTGTGAAGTGAAACATTACCATTCCTGTTGAAGTCTCTGGTGTGACCACTTTCCCAAACACAACCACTCAACAGCTGACCCTGGGTGCCTGCTCAGGACCACTTGCCATGGACCAGCCGGAAAAAGAGGATCTCACCGCCCAGGGTCAGAAGGGAAGGGGTGGGGTCAGAATCCTCCTCAGTTAGACGAGGGGAAAATGGCGGAAGAGTAAGACGCGGAGATCACCTTCCTCCCCACAGATACACCAGAAATACATATACATGTGGAACAACTGCTACAGAACACCTACTGAACGCTAGCAGAAGACCTCAGACCTCCCAAAAGGCAAGAAAGTCCCCATGTACCTGGGTAGGGCAAAGGAAAAAAGAATAAACAGAGACAAAAGAATAGGGATGGGACCTGCACCAGTGGGAGGGAGCTGTGAAAGAGGAAAGGTTTGCACACACTAGGAAGCCCCTTTGCACGCGGAGACTGCAGATGGCTGAGGGAGAAAGCTTCAGAGCCGCAGAGGAGAGCACAGACACAGGGGTGTGGAGGGCAAAGCAGAGAGATTCCCGCACAGAGGATCGGTGCCGACCAGCACTCACCAGCCCTAGAGGCTTGCCTGCTCACCCGCCGGAGCAGGCGGGGCTGGGAGCTGAGGCTCGTGCTTCGGTCGGAGCGCAGGGAGAGGACTGGGGTTGGCGGCGTGAACACAGCCTTCAGGGGGTTAGAGAACCACGGCTAGCCGGGAGGGAGTCCGGGGAAATGTCTGGACCTGCCAAGGAGGCAAGAGACTTTTTCTTCCCTCTTTGTTTCCTGGTGCGTGAGGAGAGGGGATTAAGAGCGCTGCTTAAAGGAGCTCCAGAGACGGGCGCGAGCCGCGGCTAACACTGTGGACCCCAGAGACGGGCATGAGACACTAAGGCTGCTGCTGCCACCACCAAGAAGCCTGTGTGCAAGCACAGGTCACTATCCACACCCACCTTCCGTGGAGCCTGTGCAGCCCACCACTGCCAGGGTCCAGGATCCAGAGATAACTTCCCCAGGAGAACGCACGGTGCGCCTCAGGCTGATGCAATGTCACGCCGGCCTCTGCCGCCACAGGCTCGCCACGCACGCCATACCCCTCCCTCCCCCCAGCCTGAGTGAGCCAGAGCCCCAGAGTCAGCTGCTCCTTTAACCCTGTCCTGTCTGAGTGAAGAAGAGACATGCTCTGGCGACCTACACGCAGAGGCGGGGCCAAATACAAGGCTGAGCCCCTGGGAGCTGTGAGAACAAAGAAGAGAAAGGGAAATCTTTCCCAGCAGCCTCAGAAGCAGCGGATTAAAGCTCCACAATGAACTTGTTGTACCCTGCATAGGTGTAATACCTGAATAGACAATGAATCATCCCAAATTGAGGACGTGGACTTTGAGAACAAGATTTATGATTTTTTTCCCCTTTTCCTCTTTTTCTGCATGTGTATGTGTATGCTTCTGTGTGAGATTTTGTCTGTATGGCTTTGTTTCCACCATTTGTCCTAGGGTTCTATCCGTCCATTTTATTTTGTTTTTGTATTTGTTTGTTTTTGTTTGTTTGTTTTTGGTCTTTTTTTCTTTTAAAAAAATTTATTTTCATAATAATTATTTTTCATTTTCATAACTTTATTTTATTTTATCTTACTTTATTTTTTTATCTTCTTTCTTTCCTTCCTTCCCTCCTTTATTCCTTCCTTTTTCCCACCCTCCTTCTCTCCCTCCCTCCCTTCTTTCTTTCTTCCTTTATATCTTTCTTTCTTTCTTTCTACATTTTCTCCCTTTTATTCAGAGCTGTGTGGATGAAAGGCTCGTGGTGCTGCAGCCAAGAGTCAGAGCTGTGCCTCTGAGGTGGGAGTGCCAACTTCAGGACACTGGTCCACAAGAGACGTCCCAACTCCACATATTATCAAATGGAGAAAATCTCCCAGAGACCTCCATCTCAACACCAGCACCCAGCTTCACTCAACGACCAGCAAGTTACAGTGCTGGACATCCTATGACAAACAACTAGCAAGACAGGAACACAACCCCACTCATTATCAGAGAGGCTTCCTAAAATCATAATAAGTCTATAGACACCCCAAAACACACCACCAGACTGGAACCTGCCAACCAGAAAGACAAGATCCAGCCTCATCCACCAGAACACAGGTACTAATCCGCTCCACCAGGAAGCCTACACAACCCACTGAACCAACTTTAGCCACCGTGGACAAACGCCAAAAACAATGGGAATTACGAACCTGCAGCCTGCAGAAAAGGAGACCACAAACACAGTAATATAAGCAAAAATGAGAAGACAGAAAAACACACAGCAGATGAAGGAACAAGATTAAAACCCACCAGACCTAACAAATGAAGAGGAAATAGACAGTCTACCTGAAAAAGAATTCAGAATAATGATAGGAAAGATGATTCAAAATCTTGGAAATAGAATAGGCAAAATGCCAGAAACATTTAACAAGGACCTAGAAGAACTAAAGATGAAACAAGCAATGATGAACAACAAAATAAATGAAATTAAAAACACTCTAGATGGAAACAATAGCAGAATAACTGAGGCAGAAGAACAGATAAGTGACCTGGAAGATAAAATAGTAGAAATAACTACTGCAGGGCAGAATAAAGAGAAAAGAATGAAAGAACTGAGGACAGTCTCAGAGACCTCTGGAACAACATTAAACGCACCAACATTCAAATTATAGGGGTTCCAGAAGAAGAAGAAAAAAAGAAGGGGACTGAGAAAATATTTGAAGAGATTATAGGTGAAAACTTCCCTAATATGGGAAAGGAAATAGTTAATGAAATCCAGGACGCACAGAGAGTCCCATCCAGGATAAATCCAAGAAGAAACATGCCAAGACACATATTAATCAAACTACCAAAAATTAAATACAAAGAAAACATATTAAAAGCAGCAAGGGAAAAACAACAAATAACACACAAGGGAATCCCCATAAGTTTAAGAGCTGATCTTTCAGCAGAAACTCTGCAAGCCAGAAGGGACTGGCAGGACATATTTAAAGTGATGAAGGAGGAAAAACCTGCAACCAAGATTACTCTACCCAGTAAGGATCTCATTCAGATTTGATGGAGAAATTAAAACCTTTACAGACAAGCAAAAGCTGAGAGAGCTCAGCACCACCTTACCAGCTTTACAACAAATGCTAAAGGAACTTCTCTAGGCAAGAAACACAAGAGAAGGAAAAGAACTACAGTAAAAAACCCAAAACAATTAAGAAAATGGGAATAAGAACAGACATATCGATAATTACCTTAAATGTAAATGGACTAAATGCTCCCACCAAAAGACACAGATTGGCTGAATGGATACAAAAACAAGACCCATATATATGCTGTCTACAAGAGACCCACTTCAGACCTAGAGACACATATGGACTGAAAGTAAGGGGATGGAAAAAGATATTCCAGGCAAATGGAAACCAATTTTATCTATCAGACAAAATAGACTTTAAAATAAAGAATATTAGAAGAGACAAAGAAGGACACTACATAATGATGAAGGGATAGATCCAATAAGACGATATAACACTTGTAAATATTTATGCATCCAACATAGGAGCACCTCAATACATAAGGCAAATACTTACAGCCAAAAAATGGGAAATTGACAGTAACACATTCATAGTAGGGGATTTGAACACCCCACTTTCACCAGTGGACAGATCATCCAAAATGAAAATAAATAAGGAAACACAAGCTTTAAATGATACATTAAACAAGATGGACTTAATTAATATTTATAGGACATCCCATCCGAAAACAACAGAATACACATTCTTCTTAAGTGCTCATGGAACATTTTCCAGGGTAGATCATATCTTGGGTCACAAATGAAGCCTTGATAAATTTAAGAAAATTGAAATTGTATCAAGTATCTTTTCCAACCACAATGCTATGAGACTAGATATCAATTACGGGAAAAGATCTGTAAAAAATACAAATACATGGATGCTAAACAATACACTACTTAATAACGAAGTGAACACTGAAGAAATCAAAGAGGAAATGAAAAATACCTGGAAAAAAATGACAGTGGATACACCATGACGGAAAACCTATGGGATGCAGCAAAAGCAGTTCTAAGTGGGAAGTTTATAGCAATACAATCCTACCTGAAGAAACAGAAAACATCTTGAATAAATAACCTAACCTTGCACCTAAAGCAATTAGAGAAAGAAGAACAAAAACCCCACAAAGTTAGCAGAGGGAAAGAAATCATAAAAGTCAGATCAGAAATAAATGAAAAAGAAATGAAAGCAAAGATCAATAAAACTAAAAGCTGGTTCTTTGAGAAGATAAACAAAGTTGATAAACCATTAGCCAGACTCATCAAGAAAAAAGGGAGAAGACTCAAATCAATAAATTAGAAATGAAAAAGGAGAAGTAAAAACTGACACTGCAGAAATATGAAAGATCATGAGAGATTACTACAAGCAACTCTATGCCAATAAAATGGACAACCTGGAAGAAATGGACAAAATCTTAGAAATGCGCAACCTGCCAAGACTGAATCAGGAAGAAATAGAAAATATGAAGAGATGAATCACAGCACTGAAATTGAAACTGTGATTAAATATCTTCCAACAAACAAAAGTCCAAGACCAGATGGCTTCACAGGCATATTCTATCAAACATTTAGAGAAGAGCTAACACCTATCCTTCTCAAACTCTTCCAAAATATAGCAGAGGGAGGAACACTCCCAAACTCATTCTACGAGGCCACCATCACCCTGATACCAAAACCAGACAAGGATGTCACAAAGAAAGAAAACTACAGGCCAATATCACTGATGAACATAAATGAAAAAATCCTCAACAAACTACTAGCAAACAGAATCCAACAGCACATTAAAAGGATCATAAACCATGATCAAGTGGGGTTTATTCCAGGAATGCAAGAATTCTTCAATATATGCAAATCAACCAATGTAATACACGATATTAACAAATTGAAGAAAAAAACATATGATCATCTCAATAGATGCAGAGAAAGCTTTTGACAAAATTCAACACCTATTTATGATAAAAACCCTCCAGAAAGTAGGCATAGAGGGAACTTTCCTCAACATAATAAAGGCCATATATGACAAAGCCACAGCCAACATTGTCCTCAATGGTGAAAAACTGAAAGCATTTCCACTAAGATCAGGAACAACACAAGGTTGCCCACTCTCACAACTCTTATTCAACATAGTTTTGGAAGTTTTAGCCACAGCAATCAAAGAAGAAAAGGAAATAAAAGAATCAAAATCGGAAAAGAAGAAGCAAGCTGTCACTGTTTGCAGATGACATGATACTATACATACAGAACCCTAAAGATGCTACCAGAAAACTTCTACAAGAAAAAGAATAAAATATCTAGGAATAAACCTACCTAAGGAGAAAAAAGACCTGCATGCAGAAAATTATAAGATACTGATGGAAGAAACTAAAGATTATACAAATAGCTGGAGAGATATACCATGTTCTTGGATTGGAAGAATCAACATTGTGAAAATGACTCTACTACCCAAAGCAATCTACAGATTCAATGAAATCCCTATCAAACTACCACTGGCATTTTTCACAGAACAAGAACAAAAAATTTCCGAATTTGTATGGAAACACAAAAGACCCCGAATAGCCAAAGCACTCTTGAGAACGGAAAACAGAGCTGGAGGAATCAGGCTCCCTGACTTCAGACTATACTACAAAGCTACAGTAATCAAGACAATATGGTACT
Organism: Pseudorca crassidens; assembly: GCF_039906515.1. Lineage (NCBI taxonomy): Eukaryota > Metazoa > Chordata > Mammalia > Artiodactyla > Delphinidae > Pseudorca > Pseudorca crassidens. The sequence continues at coordinate 127,092,661 of NC_090296.1, read as the reverse complement.
GGCACAAAAAAAGAAAGATAGATCAATGCAACAGGATAGAAAGCCCAGAGATAAACCACGCACCTATGGTCACCTTATCTTTGATAAAGGAGGCAGGAATGTACAGTGGAGAAAGGACAGCCTCTTCAGTAAGTGGTGCTGGGAAAACTGGACAGGTACATGTAAAAGTATGAGATTAGATCACTCCCTAACACCATACACAAAAATAAGCTCAAAATGGATTAAAGACCTAAATGTAGGGCCAGAAACTATCAAACTCTTAGAGGAAAACATAGGCAGAACACTCTATAGCACAAATCACAGCAAGATCCTTTTTGACCCACCTCCTAGAGAAATCGAAATAAAAACAAAAATAAACAAATGGGACCTAATGAAACTTAAAAGCTTTTGTACAGCAAAGGAAACCATAAACAAGACCAAAAGACAACCCTCAGAATGGGAGAAAATATTTGTAAATGAAGCAACTGACAAAGGATTAATCTCCAAAATTTATAAGCAGCTCATGCAGCTCAATAACAGAAAAACAAACAACCAAATCCAAAAATGGGCAGAAGACCTAAATAGACATTTCTCCAAATAAGGTATATAGACTGCCAACAAACACATGAAAGAATGCTCAACATCATTAATCATTAGAGAAATGCAAATCAAAACTACAATGAGATACATTCTCACACCAGTCAGAATGGCCATCATCAAAAAATGTAGAAACAATAAATGATGGAGAGGGTGTGGAGAAAAAGGAAGACTCTTGCACTGCTGGTAGGAATGTGAATTGGTACAGCCACTACGGTGAACAGTATGGAGGTTCCTTAAAAAACTACAAATAGAACTACCATATGACCCAGCAATCCCACTACTGGGCATATACCCTGAGAAAACCATAATTGAAAAAGTCATGTACCAAAATGTTCATTGCACCTCTATTTACAATAGTCAAGACATGGAAACAACCTAAGCATCCATCATTGGATGAATGGATAAAGAAGATGTGGCACATATATACAATGGAATATTAATCAGACATAAAAATGAAACGAAATTGAGCTCTTTGTAATTAAGTAGATGGACCTAGAATATGTCATACAGAATGAAGTAAGTCAGAAAGAGAAAGACAAATACTGTATGCTAACACATATACATGGAATTTAAGAAAAAAATGTCATGAAGAACCTAGTGGTAAGACAGGAATAAAGACACAGACCTACTAGAGAATGGACTTGAGGATATGGGGAGGAGTAAGTGTAAGTTGTGACAAAGTGAGAGAGTAGCATGGACATATATACACTACCAAAGTTAAAATAGATAGCTAGTGGGAAGCAGCCACATAGCACAGGGAGATCAGCTCGGTGCTTTGTGACCACCTAGAGGGGTGGGATACGGAGGGTTGGAGGGAGGGCGATGCAAGAGGGAAGAGATATGGGAACATATGTATATGTATAACTGATTCACTTTGTTATAAAGCAGAAACTAGCACACCATTGTAAAGCAATTATACTCCAATAAAGATGTAAAAAAAAAAAAAAGAATACTCAAAGGAAAAAAAAAGTTACAACAGATACCACAGAAATACAAAGCATCCTAAGAGACTACTACAAGCAACTCTATGCCAATAAAGTGGACAATCTGGAAGAAATGGGCAAATTTTTAAAAAGGTATAACCTTCCAAGACTGATCCAGGAAAATATAGTTAAAACGAACAGACCAATCATAAGTAATGAAATAGAAACTGTGATTTAAAATCTTCCAACAAAAAACAGTCAAGGACCAAATGGTTTCACAGGTGAATTCTATCAAACATTTAGAGAAGAGCTAACACCCATCCTTCTCAAACTCTTCCAAAATATTACAGGGGAAGGAACAATCCCAAACTCATTCTATGATGCCACTATTACCCTGATACCAAAACCAGACAAAGATACTACATAAAAAGAAAATTACAGACCAATATCAGTGATGAATATAGATGCAAATATTCTCAGCAAAATACTAGCAAACAGAGTCCAACAACCCATTAAAATGATCATACACCATGATCAAGCGGGTTTTATCCCAGGGATTCAAGAATTCTTCAATATACGCAAATCCACCAAGGTGATACACCATATTAACAAACTGAGAAATAAAAACCATATGATCATCTCAATAGATGCAGAAAAAGCATTTGACAAAATACAGCACAGTTTATGATAAAAACTCTCCAGGAAGTGGGCATAGAGGGAACCTACGTCAGCATAATAAAAGCCATATATGACAAACCCACAGCAAACACCATTCTCTATAGCGAAAAACTGAAAGCATTTCCTTTAAGATCTGGATTAAGACAAGTATGTCCACTGTCACCACTATTATTTCACATAGTTTTGGAAGTCCTAGACACAGCAATCAGAGAAGAAAAAAGATAAAGGATTACAAATTGGAAAAGAAGAAGTAAAACTATCACTGTTTGCAGATAACATGATACTATACACAGATAATCCTAAAAATACCACCAGAAAACTATTAGAGCTGTTCAATGAATTTGGTAAAGTTGCAGAATACAAAGTTAATGCACAGAAATCTCTTGCATTCCTATACACTAATCATGAAATCTGAAAGAGAAATTAAGGAAACACTCTCATTTACCATTGCAACAAAAAGAATAAAATATCTAGGAATAAAACTACCTAGGGAGACAAAAGACCTGTATGCAGAAAACCTTAAGACACTGTTGAAAGAAATTTAAGACGATGCCAACAGATGGAGATACATACAATGTTCTTGGATTGGAAGAATCAATATTGTAAAAATGACTATATTACCCAAAGCAATCTACAGATTCAGTGCAAATCCTACCAAATTACCAATGTCATATTTTTATAGAGCAAGAACAAAAAATCTTTAAATTTGTATGGAGACACAAAAGACACGGAATAGCCAAAGCAGTCTTGAGGGGAAAAAATGGATCTCGGGGAATCAGACACCTTGACATTGGACAATACTAGAAAGCTACAGTAATCAGGACAATATGGTACTGGCACAAAAACAGAAATATACATCAATGGAACAGGATAGAAAGCCCAGAGATAAACACATGCACATATGGTCACCTTTTCTTTGATAAAGGAGGCAAGAATATACAGTGGAGAAAAGACAGCCTCTTCAATAAGTGGTGCTGGAAAAACTGGACAGGTACATGTAAAAGTATGAAATTAGAACACTCCCTAACTCCATACACAAACATAAACTCAAAATGGATTAAAGACCTAAATGTAAGCCCAGAGACTATCAAACTCTTAGAGGAAAACATAGGCAGAACACTCTATGATATAAATCACAGCAAGATCCTTTTTGACCCACCTCCTAGACAAATGGAAATAAAAACAAAAAATAAACAAATGGGACCTAATGAAACTTAGAAGCTTTTGCAAAGCAAAAGAAACTACAAACAAGAAACATTCTCAGAATGGGAAATAAATATTTGCAAATGAATCAACACCCAAAGGATTAATCTCCAAAATATTTAAACAGTTCATGCAGTGCAATATTAAAAAAACAAACAACTGAATCCAAAAATGAGCAGAAGATCTACATAGACATTTCTCCAAAGAGGACATACAGATTGCTGCGAAGCACATGAAAAGCTGCTGAACATCACTAATTATTAGAGAAATGCAAATCAAAACTACAATGAGGTATCACCTCAGAACTTTTAGAATGGGCATCATCAGAAAATCTAAAAACAACAAATGCTGGAGAGGGTGTGGAGAAAAGGGAACTCTCTTGAACTGTTTGTGGGAATGTAAATTGATACAGCCACTGTGGAGAACAGTACGAAAGTTCCTTAAAAAACTGAAAATAGTGCTTCCCTGGTGGCACAGTGATTGGGAGTCCACCTGCCGATGCGCAGAACGCGGGTTCATGCCCCAGTCTGGGAGGATTCCGCATGCTGTGAAGCGGGTGGGCCAATGGACCATGGCCGCTGGGCCTGCGCGTATGGAGCCTGTGCTTCGTGACAGGAGAGGCCACAGCAGTAAGAGGCCCGCGTACCACAAAAAAAAAAAAAAAAAAGAAAAAAGAAAAAACTAAAAATAGAATTACCATATATCCCAGCATTCCCACTACTGGGCATATACCCAGAGGAAACCATAATTCAAAAAGACACATGCACCCCGATGTTCATTGCAGCACTATTTACAATAGCCAAGTCATGGAAGCAACCTAAATGCCCATCAACAGACAAATGGATAAAGAAGATGTGGAATATTGGAATGGAATATTACTCAGACATAAAAAGGAACGAAACTGGGTCATTTGTAGAGACATGGATGAATCTAGAGTCTGTCATACAGAGTGAAGTACGTTAGAAAGAGAAAAACAAATATCACATATTAATGCATATATGTTATACTTAGAAAAACGGTACAGATGAACCAGTTTTTATGGCAGAAATTCAGACACAGATGCAGAGAACAAACGTATGGATACCAAGGGGGGAAAGCGGTGGTGGGGGGTGCTGGTGGTGCGATGAATTGGGAGATAAGGATTGACATGTATACACCAATGTGTATAAAATGGATGACTAATAAGAACCTGCTGTTTAAAAACATAAATAAAATAAAATTTAAAAAAAAAGCCAGTATGGTACTGGTACAAAATCAGACATATAGATCAATGGAACAGGATAGAAAGCCCAATGTTTACACATTGTAAATTAACTATTCTTCAATTTTTTAAATGATTAAAATGTTTTCTAAAAAGTGGTTAAAGGATTTGAACAGACTTTTCTCCAAGAAGCTATACAAATGGCCCATAAGCACATAAAACTATCCTCAACATCTTCAGTCATTAGAAAATGTAAATTAAAATGAGATACCTCTTCACATCCACTAGGGTGGTAACAATAAAAGCAAATAGAGAAAGACAAATGTCATATGATAACATATTTGTAGAATGTAATAAAAATTGATACAAATGAACTTATTTACAAAACAGAAACAGACTTACAGATCTTGAAATTAAATTTATGGTTACAAAAGGGGAAATGTAGGGTGAAGTGATAAACTAGGAGACTGAGATTAACATATACAAAATACTATATATAAAATAGATAACTAATAAGGACCTACCATATAGCACAGGGAATCCTACTCAATATTCTGTAATAACCTATGTGGGAAAAGAATCTGCAAAACAATGGATATATGTATATGTATAACTGATTCATTCTGCTGTACACCTGAAATTAACACAACAATGTAAATCAACTATGCCCAAATATGTTTTTTTTTAATAAAAAGTAGATAAAAGGAAAGGAAGAACAAAGAAAGTGTTGACAAGTATGTGGAGAAAGTGGAACCTTTATAAACTGATGGTGGGAACACAACAGACTTGGTTGGCAGTTCCTCATACATGTAATTGTTAATTAACATGATCATATATATCAAACCATCATGTTTTACACTTTAAATATATACATTTTGTCAATTATACCTCCATAAAACGTGACAGAAAAAAAGTTTTAAAAAAGGTAAGCATAGAAAGGCTCATGGAATATGACCCAGCAATTCCAATCCTTGGTATATACTGACCCAAATTGAAAACAGATACTCAACTACTTCTTCTTGAATAATTCTATATCCTATAAAATTTATATCGAGCAAAATTATCCTTCAAAAGTGAAGGAGAGAGGAGCTTCAAGATGGCGGAAGCATAAGACGTGGAGATCACCTTCCTTTTCACAAATACATCAGAAATACATCTACATGTGGAACAGCTCCTACGGAACATGCTGGCCGAAGACTTCAAACCTCCCAAAAGGCAAGAAACTCCCCACGTACCTGGGTAGGACAAAAGAAAAAAGAAAAAACAGCAACAAAAGAATAGGGACGGGACTTGCACCAGTGGGAGGGAGCTGTGAAGCAGGAAAGGTTTCCACACACTAGAAGCCCCTTCGTGGGCGGAGACTTCGGGTAGCAGAGGGGGGAAGCTTCGGAGCCACAGAGGAGAGCACAGCCACAGGGGTGCAGAGGGCAAAGCGGAGAGATTCCCGCACAGAGGATTAGCGCCAACCAGCACTCACCAGCCTGAAAGGATTGTCTGCTCACCCGCCGGGACAGGTGTGGGCTGGGAGCTGAGACTCTGGTTTGGGAGGTCGGATCCCAGGGAGAGGACTGGGGTTGGCTGCATGAACACAGCCTGAAGGGGGACAGTGCACCGGCTAGCTGGGAGGGAGTCCGGGGAAAAGTCTGGAGCTGCCGAAGAGGCAAGAGACTTTTTCTTGCCTCTTTGTTTCCTGGTGCGCGAGGAGAGGAGATTAACAGCGCTACTTAAAGGAGCTCCAGAGACGGGCGCGAGCCGTGGTTATCAACCCGGACCCCAGAATGGGCATGGGACACTAAGGTTGCTGTTGCAGCCACCAAGAAGCCTGGGTGCAAGCACAGGTCGCTATCCACACCTCCCCTCCTCGGAGCCTGTGCAGGCCACCACTGCCAGGGTCCCGTGCTCCCGGGACAACTTCCCTGAGAGAACACAGGGCACGCCTCAGGCTGTTGCAACGTCATGTCGGCCTCTGCCGCTGCAGGCTCACCCCACATCCATACCCCTCCCTCCCGCCAGCCTGAGTGAGCCAGAGCCTCCGTATCAGCTGCTCCTTTAACCCCATCCTGTCTGAGCGAAGAAAAGATGCCCTCAGGTGACCTAAATGCAGAGGCGGGTCCAAATCCAAAGCTGAACCACGAAAGTTGGTGAACAAAGAAGAGAAACGGAAATTTCTCCCAGCAGCCTCAGGAGCAGAGGATTAAATCTCCACAATCAACTTAATGTACCTTGCATCTGTGGAACACCTGAATAGAAAACTGGATCATCCCAAATTGAGGAGGTGGACTTTGGGAGTAAATATATATATATGTATATATATATTTTCTTTCCCCCTTTTTCTCTTTTTGTGAGTGTGTATGTGTATGCTTCTGTGTGTGATTTTGTCTATATAGCTACGCTTTTACCATTTGTCCTATGGGTCTGTCTGTCCATTTTTTATTTTTTAAATTTTTCATAAATTTTTACATAATAATAATTTTTTATTTTAATAAATTTTATTTTATCTTCTTTCTTTTGTTCTTTCTATTTTTTCTCCCTTTTATTCTGAGTCATGTGGATGAAAGGCTCTTGGTGCTCCAGCCAGGCATCAGGGCTGTGTCTTTGACATGGGAGAGCCAAGTTCAGGACACTGGTCCACAAGAGACCTCCCAGCTCCACGTAATATCAAACGATGAAAATCTCTCAGATATCTCCATCTCAATGACAAGACCCAGATTCACTCAACAACCAGCAAGCAACAGTGCAGGACACCCCATGCCAAACAACTAGCAAGACAGGAAAACAACCCCATCCATTAGTACAGAGGCTGCCTAAAATCATAATAAGGCCACAGACATCCCAAAACACAACACCAGATATGTACCTGCCCACCGGAAAGATGAGATCCAGCCTCATCCACCAGAACACAGGCACTAGTCCCCTCCACCAGGAAGCCTACACAACCCACTGAACCAACCTTAGACACTGGGGACAGACACCAAAAACTGGGAACTATGAACATGCAGCCTGCAAAAAGGAGACCCCAAACACAGTAAGTTAACCAAAATGAGAAGACAGAAAAACACACAGCAGATGAAGGAGCAAGGCAAACACCCAACAGACCTAACAAATGAAGAGGAACTAGGTAGTCTTCCTGAAAAAGAATTCAGAATAATGATAGTAAACTTGATCAAAATCTTGGAAACAGAATAGAGAAAATACAAGAAACATTTAACAAGGACCTAGAAGAACTAAAGAGCCAATAAACAGTGATGAACAACAAAATAAATGAAATTAAAAATTCTCTAGAAGGGATCAATAGCAGAATAACTAAGTCAGAAGAACGGATAAGTGAACTGGAAGATAAAATAGTGGAAATAACTACTGCAGAGCAGAATAAAGAATGAAAACAATTGAGGACAGTTTCAGAGACCTCTGAGACAAAATTAAATTCACCAACATTCAAATTACAGGGTCCCAGAAGAAGAAGAGAAAATGAAAGGGACTGAGAAAATATTTGAAGAGATTATAATTGAAAACTTCCCTATTATGGGAAAGGAAATAGTTAATGAAGTCCAGGAAGCACAGAGAATCCCATACAGGATAAATCCAAGGAGAAACATGCCAAGACAAATATTAATCAAACTATCAAAAATTCAATACAAAGAAAAAACATTAAAAGCAGCAAGGGAAAACAACAAGTAACACACAAGGGAATCCCCATACAGTTAACAGCTGATCTTTCAGCACAAACTCTGTGAGCCAGAAGTGAGTGGCAGGACATATTTAAAGTGATGAAAGGGAAAAACCTACAACCAAGATTACTCTACCAGCAAGGATCTTATTCATATTTGATGGAGAAATTAAAACCTTTAGAGACAAGAAAAACTAAGAGAATTCAGCACCACCAAACCAGCTTTACAACGAATGCTAAAGGAACTTTTCTAAGCAGGAAACAACAAGCAAAGGAAAAGACCTACAATAACAAACCCAAAACAATTAACAAAATGGTAATAGGAACATACATATTGATAATTACCTTAAATGTAAATGAATTAAATACTCCAACAAAAGACATAGACTGGCTGAATGGATACAAAAACAAGACCCGTATATATGCTGTCTACAAGAGACCCACTTTAGACCTAGGGACACATACAGACTGAAAGTGAAGGGATGGAAAAAAATATTCCATGCAAATGGACATCAAAGGAAAGTTGGAGTAGCAATTCTCATATCAGACAAAATAGACTTTAAAATAAGGACTATTAAAAGAGACAAAGAAGGACACTACATAATGATCAAGGGATCGATCCAAGAAGAAGATATAACAATTGTAAATATTTATGCACCCAACATAGGAGCACCTCAATACATAAGGCAAATACTAACAGCCATAAAAGGGGAAATCGACAGTAACACATTCATAGTAAGGGACTTAAACACCCCACTTTCACCCATGGACAGATCATCCAAAATGAAAATAAATAAGGAAACACAAGCTTTAAATGATACATTAAACAAGATGGACTTAATTGATATTTATAGGACACTCCATCCAAAAACAACAGAATACACATTTTTCTCAAGTGCTCATGGAACATTCTCCAGGATAGATCATATCTTAGGTCACAAATCAAGCCTTGGTAAATTTAAGAAAATTGAAATTGTATCAAGTATCTTTTCTGACCACAACGCCATGAGACTAGATATCAATTACAGGAAAAGATCTGTAAAAAGTACAAACACATGGAGGCTAAACAATACACTACTTAATAATGAAGTGATCACTGAAGAAATCAAAGAGGAAATCAAAAAATACCTAGAAACAAATGACAATGGAGACACAACGACCCAAAACCTGTGGGATGCAGCAAAAGCAGTTCTAAGGGGGAAGTTTATAGCAATACAAGCCCACCTTAAGAAGCAGGAAACATCTCGAATAAACAACCTAACCTTGCACCTCAAGCAATTAGAGAAAGAAGAACAAAAAAACCCCAAAGCTAGCAGAAGGAAAGAAATCATAAAAATCAGATCAGAAATAAATGAAAAAGAAATGAAGGAAACAATAGCAAAGATCAATAAAACTAAAAGCTGGTTCTTTGAGAAGATAAACAAAATAGATAAACCACTAGCCAGACTCATCAAGAAAAAAAGGGAGAAGACTCAAATCAATAGAATTAGAAATGAAAAAGGAGAGGTAACAACAGACACTGCAGAAATAAAAGAGATCATGAGAGATTACTACAAGCAACTCTATGCCAATAAAATGGACAATTTGGAAGAAATGGACAAATTCTTAGAAATGCACAACCTGCCAAGACTGAATCAGGAAGAAATAGAAAATATGAACAGACCAATCACAAGCACTGAAATTGAAACTGTGATTAAAAATCTTCCAACAAACAAAAGCCCAGGACCAGATGGCTTCACAGGTGAATTCTATCAAACATTTAGAGAAGAGCTAACACCTATCCTTCTCAAACTCTTCCAAAATATAGCAGAGGGAGGAACACTCCCAAACTCCTTCTACGAGGCCACCATCACCTTGATACCAAAACCAGACAAGGATGTCACAAAGAAAGAAAACTACAGGCCAATATCACTGATGAACATAGATGCAAAAATCCTCAACAAAATACTAGCAAACAGAATCCAACAGCACATTAAAAGGATCATACACCATGATCAAGTGGGGTTTATTCCAGGAATGCAAGGATTCTTCAATATACGCAAATCTATCAATGTGATAAACCATATTAACAAACTGAAGGAGAAAAACCATATGATCATCTCAATAGATGCAGAGAAAGCTTTTGACAAAATTCAACACCGATTTATGATAAAATCCCTGCAGAAAGTAGGCATAGAGGGAACTTTCCTCAACATAATAAAGGTCATATATGACAAGCCCACAGCAAACATCATCCTCAATGGTGAAAAACTGAAAGCATTTCCACTAAGATCAGGAACAAGACAAGGTTGCCCACTCTCACCACTCTTATTCAACATAGTTCTGGAAGTTTTAGCCACAGCAATCAGAGAACAAAAGGAAATAAAAGGAATCCAAATCGGAAAATAAGAAGTAAAGCTGTCACTGTTTTGCAGATGACATGATCCTATACATAGAGAACCCTAAAGATGCTACCAGAAAACTACTAGAGCTAATCAATGAATTTGGTAAAGTGGCAGGATACAAAATTAATGCACAGAAATCTCTGGCATTCCTATATACTAATGATGAAAAATCTGAAAGTGAAATCAAGAAAACACTCCCATTTACCATTGCAACAAAAAGAATAAAATATCTAGGAATAAACCTACCTAAGGAGACAAAAGACCTGTATGCAGAAAATTATAAGACACTGATGAAAGAAATTAAAGATGATACAAATAGATGGAGAGATATACCATGTTGTTGGATTGGAAGAATCAACATTGTGAAAATGACTCTACTACCCAAAGCAATCTATAGATTCAATGAAATCCCTATCAAACTACCAATGGCATTTTTCACAGAACTAGAACAAAAAATTTTGCAATTTGTATGCAAACACAAAAGACCCCGAATAGCCAAAGCAATCTTGAGAACGAAAGAAGGAACTGGAGGAATCAGGCTCCCTGACTTCAGACTATACTACAAAGCTACAGTTATCAAGACGGTATGGTACTGGTACAAAAACAGAAAGATAGATCAATGGAACAGGATAGAAAGCCCAGAGATAAACCCATGCACATATGGTCACCTTATCTTTGATAAAGGTGGCAGGAATGTACAGTGGAGAAAGGACAGCCTCTTCAATAAGTGGTGCTGGGAAAACTAGACAGGTACATGTAAAAGTATGAGATTAGATCACTCCCTAACACCATACACAAAAATAAGCTCAAAATGGATTAAAGACCTAAATGTAAGGCCAGAAACTATCAAACTCTTAGAGGAAAACATAGGCAGAACACTCTATGACATAAATCACAGCAAGATCCTTTCTGACCCACCTCCTAGAGTAATGGAAATAAAAACAAAAATAAAGTAATGGGACCTAATGAAACTTAAAAGCTTTTGCATAGCAAAGGAAACCATAAACAAGACCAAAAGACAACCCTCAGAATGGGAGAAAATATTTGCAAATGAAACAACCGACAAAGGATTAATCTCCAAAATTTACAAGCAGCTCATGCAGCTCAATAACAAGAAAACAAACAACCCAATCCAAAAATGGGCAGAAGACCTAAATAGACATTTCTCCAAAGAAGATATACAGACTGCCAACAAACACATGAAAGAATGCTCAACATCATTAATCATTCAAGAAATGCAAATCAAAACTACAATGAGATATCATCTCACACCAGTCAGAATGGCCATCATCAAAAAATGTAGAAACAATAAATGCTGGAGAGGGTGTGGAGAAAAGGGAACACTCTTGCACTGCTGGTGGGAATGTGAATTGGTTCAGCCACTATGGAGAAGAGTATGGAGGTTCCTTATAAAACTACAAATAGAACTACCATATGACCCAGCAATCCCACTACTGGGCATATACCCTGAGAAAACCGAAATTCAAAAAGAGTCATGTACCAAAATGTTCATTGCAGCTCTATTTACAATAGCCCGGAGATGGAAACAACCTAAGTGCCCATCATCGGATGAATGGATAAAGAAGATGTGGCACATATATACAATGGAATATTACTCAGCCATAAAAAGAAACGAAATTGAGCTATTTGTAATGAGGTGGATAGACCTAGAGTCAGTCATACAGAGTGAAGTAAGTCAGAAAGAAAAAGACAAATACCGTATGCTAACACATATATATGGAATTTAAGAAAAAAAAATGTCATGAAGAACCTAGGGGTAAGACAGGAATAAAGACGCAGACCTCCTAGAGAACGGACTTGAGGTTATGGGGAGGGGGAAGGGTGAGCTGTGACAGGGCGAGAGAGAGTCATGGACATATACACACTAACAAACGTAGTAAGGTAGATAGCTATTGGGAAGCAGCCGCATGGCACAGGGATATTGGCTCGGTGCTTTGTGACAGCCTGGAGGGGTGGGATAGGGAGGGTGGGAGGGAGGGAGACGCAAGAGGGAAGAGATATGGGAACATATGTATATGTATAACTGATTCACTTTGTTATAAAGCAGAAACTAACACACCATTGTAAAGCAATTGTACCCCAATAAAGATGTTAAAAAAAATGTAAAAAAAAAAAAAAACTCTTAGAGGAAAACATAGGCAGAACACTCTATGACATAAATCACAGCAAGGTCCTTTTTGACCCACCTCCTAGACAAATGGAAATAAAAACAAAAATAAACAAATGGGACCTAATGAAACTTAAAAGCTTTTTCATAGCAAAGGAAACCATAAAGAAGACAAAAAGACAACCCTCAGAATGGGAGAAAATATTTGCAAATGAATCAACTGAAAAAGGATTAATCTCCAAAATTTACAAGCAGCTCATGCAGATCAATATCGAAAACAACAACCCAGTCCAGAAATGGGCAGAAGACCTAAATAGACATTTCTCCAAAGAAGATATACAGATTGACAACAAACACATGAAAGAATGCTCAACATCATTAAGCGTTAGAGAAATCCAAATCAAAACTACAATCAGATATCATCTCACACCAGTCAGAATGGCCATCATCAAAAACTCTACAAACAAATGCTGGAGAGGGTGTGGAGAAAAGGGAACCCTTTAGCCCTGTTGGTGGGAATGTAAATTGATGCAGACACCATGGAGAATAGTATGGAGGTTCCTTAAAAAACTAAAAATAGAACTACCCTACGACCCAGGAATCCCACTACTGGGCATATACCCTGAGAAAACCATAATTCAAAAAGTGTCATGTAGCACAATGTTCATTGAAGCTCTATTTACAATAGCCAGGACGTTTAAGAAATTTAGGTTTTCATTGAAAGATGAATGGATAAAAATGATGTGGTTCATATATACAATGGAATATTACTCAGCCATAAAAAGAAGCAAAATTGAGTTATTTGTAGTGAGGTGGATGGACCTAGAGTCTCTCATACAGAGTGAAGTAAGTCAGAAAGAGAAAAACAAATACTGTATGCTAACACATATATATAGAATCTAAGGGAAAAAAATGGTCATGAAGAACCTAGAGGCAGGACGGGAATAAAGACACAGACCTACTAGAGAATGGACTTGGGGATATGGGGAGGGGGAAGGGTAAGCTGTGACAAAGTGAGAGAGTGGCATGGACTTATGTACACTACCAATTGTAAAATAGATAGCTAGTGGGAAGCAGTCGCATAGAACATGGAGATCAGCTTCGTTCTTTGTGACCACCTAGAGGGGTGGGATAGGGAGGGTTGGAGGGAGGGAGATGCAAGAGGGAAGAGATATGGGAACATATGTATATGTATAACTGATTCACTTTGTTATAAAGCAGAAACTAACACACCAGTGTAAAGCAATTATACTCCAATAAAGATGTTAAGAAAAGAAAAAGTGAAGGAGAAATAAAGAATTTCTCAAAGAAAAACTGAGGAAATTAGTCACCAGCAAACCTGCTTTGTATAATTTATTAAAATAATTCTTCAGGGAGAAAAAAAATTGTTTATTTATCAATATAAACTCTGATCTGTGTAAAAGGGAGAGTGTTAAAGAAGGAATAAATGTAGGTAAAATAAAATCTTCTTTAGGGTCTTCCCTGGTGGCACAGTGGTTAAGAATCCACCTGCCAATGCAGGGGACACGGGTTTGAGTCCTGGTCTGGGAAGATCCCTCATGCCACGGAGCAACTAAGCCCGTGAGCCACAACTACTGAAGCCTGCACAGCTAGAGCCTGTGCTTTGCAACAAGAGAAGCCACCACCGCAATGGGAAGCCTGTGCACTGCAACGAAGAGCAGCCCCTAGTCGTCACAACTAGAGAAAGCCCACATGCAGCAACAAAGACCCAACGCAGAGAAAAATAAATATTTTTTAAATCCTGTATATTTATTAACTTAAAGATAATTATTTACAGTAATAATAGGAACAATATATTGGATGATCCTATGAATTTTCCTTTGTCTGTTGACACAGTGCATGACATTAATTCATTAATTTTCAAATGTTGAACAACAGTTTCACACTTGGAAACAGTCTCACTAAGCTGTTTAGAGTTCTCCTTATATGTATAAGGATTTGATGGGATTTGATGTTCTTATGTTTTGGATATTTTAGAATTGTTAATATAACTATTGATTTTTTAAAAATACTAGATGATCTCATGAACAGAATAGCAATGTCAAGGAAAAATCAGTGAACTTGATTATATGTCAATAGAAAGTATTCAATCTAGATGACAGAAATTTGATAGAAACAAAAAGAACAGAGGCTCAGGGACTGATGGGAAAATAACCATGTCTTTAAATCTGCCATTGGAGTATCAGAAGAAGAGGAGAATAGGTGTAGGGCTGAAAAGTATGCATTATGTCTGTCCCCCTTCTAAATTTGACAAAAGGCATAAATGTACAGATTCAAGGATCTGAGCAAAATACCAAAAGTTTCAGGAAAGTCATGCCCAGTTACATCACAATCAAATTTTTGAAAACTAAATAGAAAAAAGGTCTTAAAAACACATTTTTGTGTTTTTAAACCTCAGAGGCCAGAAGGAAGGGGAATGGCAGTGAAATATCTTTCAGGAATAAAGGTGAAATAAGTACATTTCCCTGATGAAAGAAAACTTTCTCCAGTTGTTTTAAAAGAAGTGGTAAGGGAATTTCCACAGACAGAAAAGAAATAAAAACAGAAGAAAATTTAAAACATCAGAAGTTAAGAAAAAGAAATGTAAATGTTTAAAATATACACACATACACAGATAAACACACAGAAAAACCCACACATGCCCATAACATTGGTGCCAACCTAAAAGAGCTGGCAAGAGCTAATGCTGGAATAATTTGAACAACAAAGTTAATTACACTAGTACAGTTTATAAAGCAAAACACAAAATAAGTATTCATAAGTTCATCTTGACATTAAAAACTTAATTCAGGGACTTCCCTGGTGGTCCAGTGGTAAAGAATATGCCTTCCAAAGCAGGGGACACAGGTCTGATTCCTGGTTGGGGAACTAAGATCCCACAGGCCAAGGGGTAACAAAGTCCACACACCACAACTACTGAGCCCATGTGCCTCAACTAGAGAGCCCGTGTACCACAAACAACAGAACCCATGTACCCTGGAGCCCACGCACCACAACTGGCGAGAAATACCCTCATGCCACAGCTAGAGAGAAGCCTGTGCGCCACAACAAAGAGCCCACACCACAACGAAAGTTCCCACATGCCACAACTAAGACCCGATACAGCCAAAAAATATTTCTTTAATAAATAAATGAAAGCTTAATTCAATAAACAAATTAATGAAAGTGAAATGGCAAAACTTACTCAAAGAAGCATTTTAATTAATGAGTATAAAAAATTGAGTACAACATAAAATCACCAACAGAACATCACAGTAAGTAATGCTGTAGGCAAGATTATGATAAATACAAAAATCACTGGGTAAAACTTTAAAGAGAAACAGGATAACAGACTATTCACATGGCCTCAAGTAATTTCTCTCAAAATATTTACCACACTTAAAATTTCAGGCTGTACTATAAAACACTAATCATCAAGTCAATGTAGTACTGACATAAAAAAGACAATAGAACAATGAATCTGAATCAAAAACCCAGAAATAAACCCCAAGTATATATGATCACCTAATATTTGGCAAGGGAGCCAAGAATACTCATTGGGAAAGACAGTCTCTTCAAAAAACGGTACTGGGATAACTGAATATTCACATGTGAAAGAATGAAATTGGATCCATATCTTACACCACTCACAAAAATTAACTCAAAATAGATAAAAGACTTAAATATAATACCAGAAACCAAGACACTCCTAGAAGAAAACATAGGGACAAAGCTCCTTGACATGGGCCTTAGTAATATGTTTTTTGGATATGGCACCTAAAGCACAGGTGACAAAATAAAAAATAAACAAGTGGAACTACTTCAAACTAAAAAGCTTCTGCACAGCAAAAGAAATCATCACCAAAGTGAAAAGTCAATCTAAGAATGGGGAAAATATTTGCAAACCTTATATCTGATAAGAGGTTAATATCTGAAACATAAAGAACTCATAGCAATCTATAAACAACTCAATAATGGAAAATGATAACCCAATTGAAAAATGGGCATAGGACCTGAATAGACATTTCTCCAAAGAAGATACACAAAAAGCCAACAGGTATCTGAAAAGATGCTCAAAATCACTAGTCAGTAGGGAAATGCAAATTAGATATCACCTCACACCTGTTAGAATGGCCATAATAATAATGAAAAAAAGACAAGAGATAACAAATGTTGGCATGAATGTGGAGAAAAGGGAAACCTTATGCACTATTGGTGAGAATACATTGAATAAATTGTATTCAATTCATTACACTGTGGTGGAAAACAGAATGGAGGATCCTCAAAAATTTAAAAATAGAGCTATCATATGATCTAGAAATTTCACTTCTGAGATTATATTCAAAGGAAATGAAAACAATAACTTGAAAAGAACCCCATGTTCATAGTTCATAGCAGCATTATTTACAATAGCCAAGACATGGAAAGAACATAAATGATCATCGATGAATGAATGGATGAAGAAGTTGTGATCTCACACAGACACACACAGACACACAGACACACACACACACACACATAATTGAATGTTATTTATCCATAAAAAAGAAGAAAAACCTGTTATTTGTGAAAACATGGATGTGCATTTAGGATATTATGCTAAGTGAAATGTCAGACATAGAAAGAATATTGTATGAGCTCACTTACATATGAATCTAAAACAAACAAAAAAACCAAACTCATAGGAAAAAAGATCAGATTTGTGGTTACAGGAAGTGTGGAGGGTGGGGGGAGGGAAATTGGAGAAAGGTGATCAAAAGGTACAAACTTCGAGTTATAAGGTAAATAAGTACTAGGGATGTAAGGTACAACATGATGACACTATAGTTTACTCTGATGTAAGACATATAGGAAAGATGTTAAGAGAGTATATCCTAAGAGTTCTCACCATAAGGAAATTTTTTCCTTATTTCTTTTTTTCTTTCATTTTATTGTATCTATATGAGAAGATGGATGTTAGCTGAACATATTGTGGTAACCATTTCACTTTATATGTAAATCAAACTATCATGCTGTCTGCTTTAATACATACAGTGACATATAAACAATGGTGAATGTCAAGTATTTCTCAATAAAAAATATTTTATATTTTCCAGGTTTATTGAGATATTATTGACATATAACAATCTGTAAGTTTAAGTGGCCATTATATATATACACACACATACGTATATATTTCATATACATACATATATGTATATATATTTTAATTTTTAAATTTATATTTATTATATTTTATATATGATATATATATAACCTATTTGTATGTTTCATATACTATATTTTATATTTTTATTATATATATAAATATATATGTATAGTAAAATGATTACCACAATAAGATATTTCATTGTGGTTTTGGTTTGCATTTCTCTGGTATTTAGTGATGCTGAGCACCTTTTCATGTACCTGTTGGCCATTTGTATGGCTTTGGAGAACTGTCTATTTAGGTCCTTTGCCCATTTTTTAATTAGACCATTTTTTTTTTTTGCTGTTGAGTGTGTAACAATATGATTAGTTAACATATACATTGCATGATATGATTAAAATATTTTTTGTGTGTGGTGAGAACATTTAGGATCTACTTTCTTAGCAATGTTCAGGTATATAATACAGAATTATTCATTATAGTCACTATGTTATATATCAGATGCCCAAGAATTATTTACCTTATAACTAGAAGTTTGTACCTTTTGAGAAACATCCCCTCATTTCTCCTCCACACTAGCCTCTGGTTACCACCATTCTACTCTCAGTTTCTATGAGTTCAGTGCTCTCTTTCTCTCTCATATAAATATATCACATTTTCTTAATCCTTCCATTCACTTTCATTCATTTTATAGAAACTTAGGTTATTTCCATATATTGGCTATTGTAAATAATGCTGCAATGAAAATGGGGGTGCAGATATTTTTGGAGGTAGTGACTTCCTTTCCTTCAATTATATACCCAGAACTGAGATTGCTGGGTTATTTAGTAGCCCCATTTAAAATTTTTGAGTAACCTTCATACTGTTTTCCACAGTGGCTTCACAAAATTGCATTTCTATCAACAGTGTACAAGAGTTGCCTTTTTCCCACATCCTCACTAGCACATGTTATGTCTCGTCTTTTTGCTAATACCCATTCTAACAGGTGTGTGGTGATATCTCCTTGTGGTTTTGATGTGCATTTCCCTGATATTTAGTGATGTTGACCACCTTTTCTTGTATCTGTTGGCCATTTGTATGTCTCTTTGGAGAAATGTCTATTTAAGTTCCTTGTATACTTTGGATATTAGCACCTTATCAGACAGATGGTTTGCAAATATTTTCTCCCATTTTGTAGGTATGCCTTCATTTTATTGATTGTTTCTTTTACTGTGCAGAAGCTTTTTAGTTTAATCCAGTCCCACTTACTGAATTTTTACGTTTGATGCTTGTGTTTTGGTTTCATATTGAAAAAATAATCACCAAGACTGATATCAAGGAGTTTTGTTTGTTTGTTTGTTTTTGTTTTGTTTTGTTTTTGTGTGTGTGTGGTACACAGGCCTCTCACTGTTGTGGCCTCTCTCGTTGCGGAGCACAGGCTCCGGACGCGCAGGCTCAGCGGCCATGGCTCACGGGCCTAGCCACTCCGCGGCATGTGGGATCTTCCAGGACCGGGGCATGAACCCGTGTCCCCTGCATCAGCAGGCGGACTCTCAACCACTGTGCCACCAGGGAAGCCCCAAGGAGTTTTTCTCTATGTTTTCATCAAGGAGTTTCATGGTTTCAGGTCTTACATTTAAGTATTTAATCATTTTGAGTTAATTTTTGAGAGTGGTGTAAGATAGGGGTGCAATTTCATTATTTTTCATGTGAATATCCAGTTTTCCCACCACCATTTATTGAAAAGACTGTCTTCATCCCATTGAGTATTCTCGGCATCCTTGTCAAATATTAGTTGAATGCATACGTATAGGTTTATTTCTGAGTTCTTGATTCTGTTCCATGGATCAGTGCATCTGTTTTTAAGCCAGTACCATACTGTCTTGATTATTATAGATTTGTTGTAGAATTTAAAATCAATGGGTGATGCCTCCAGCTTTTTTTCTTTCTCAAGATTGCTTTAGCTATTCAGAGTCTTTGTGGCTTCATACGAACTTTTGGATTTTTTTTTTCTATTCCTGTGAAAAACGCCATTGGAATTTTGATAGAGATTTCATTTAATCTATAGATGGCTTTGGGTAGTATGGCCATTTTGGATATCTTTTATTCATTTTTCTTGTTTAATTGCTCTAAATAAAACACTGGTTTATTAAAATATGGTTATTTTAATATATGTTCACATTTTTCTTTGATGTTATTCCCTCCAGTAAGTGGTGGAACATAACTCCTCTCTCCTTGAGGGCAGTCTGGAATTAGCAATTTTTGTCTTACAAATAGAAAGGGAAGAATACTAAATTGACAGTGTAGAAACCTGACAGATATCACTCTAAGTGATCCAGGCTAATATCAACAATAAATAATGTTGATATCATCCATACTCTGTTATTAACGTCGTGAAAAAGCCATCTCATGTCTGTGTTATTTTTTCCCCCAAATCCACAACTCAAGTATCATCATAAGAAAATGTCAGACAAATATAAATGGATGGATATCCTTCAAAATGCCTCAGTAGTTTCATTCAAAAGTGTTAAGGTCATTAAGAACATAGACAGAAACTGTTGCTGATTGGATGAAATTAATATATGATGACTAATCTAGATATTCTAGATTAGATTCTGGAAAAAAAAGAACATTAGCTGAAATAAAGGTAAAGTACAAATAAAGTCTGTAGTTTTATTAATAATATTGCATCAATTTTAATTTCTTAGTTTTGATAAATATGTCATGCTTATTTAAGATATTAACTTTAACAGAAATGGTATGAAACACATACACAAACTTTCTGTACTATCTTTGCCTCTCTTCTGTAAATCAAAAATTATTTCAAAATAAATATGCAAAACCAAAAATGTAACCATTATTAATTGGATATAATAGCAAGATTGACCTATATTTTAGCCTACAAAAATCACTTTTAATATAAAGATAACCATAAGTTACAAGTAGAAGGGTGGAAAAATATATACCATGCTAACATGAAGTAAACAAAATCTGTAGTGGCTACAGCAATATTGGACAAAGTATATTTCAGAGCAAAGAATGTTTCCAGGAGATCATTTCATAAATACTCATCAAGAAGATGTACGAGCACTAAACATTTGTACACCTAAATACAGAGCTTAAAAATAATTAAATTAAAAACAGGCAGTAAATATAATTATAGCTGGCAATTTCAATATTTCCCTCTCAAAAATTGTTACAACAAGTAGACAGAAAATTAACAGGAATATAGGAGAGCTGAGTGAGAGTGTAAACCAAATTAACCTAATTGACAGTTACATAACATGCTACCAAATGCTAGAGAATGCTAAAGAATACTCATTCTTTTCAAATGTACATGTAACATTTGCAAAGATAGACCATATTCTGGGCCACAAAAAAAAAGTCTCGACATATTCAAAAAGGTTGAAAAAACACAAAGTATGTTATTCTCTTTCCACAAAGAAATTCAATTAAGAATCAATAATGGAATGATTTCTGCAATATCCCAAATATTTAAAAACAAAATAACATACTTGCAAATAACTCATTGACCCAAGGGGAAAAATAGTCAAAGGGAAAATCACATCAAAATGTGTGGGGTGTTGTTGAAGAAATTCTTAGGAGGAAATTTATAAGATTAAATGTGTATGTTATAAATAAGAAAGATCTCAAATCAGTGACCTCAGCTTCCACCTTACAAGAATTTTTTAAAAAAAAGAGCAAATCATACCATGAGTCAGCAGAAGAAAGGAAATAATAAGTATTAAGAAGCAGAAAATAGGGAGATAGTAGAGAATATCAAAGAAACAAACAAAAAAACATGATTATTTGAAACAAATCAAGAAAATTGACAATTCTCTAGCCAAACTGCTCAGGATCAAAAGACAAGAGATGCAAATCACCAATATCAAGAATAAAGAAGGCGACAACACTACAGTTTTGAAATGTATTGAAGGGACACTAATGGAATATAATGAACAACTTTACAGTCATTTATTCTACATATTAGAGATGGACAAATTCCTTGAATGGCACAAACTGCCAAACCTCATCCAATAAAAATATATAATCTGAATATTTCCCTTATATATTAAATAAATGGAATTTGACTAAAAATCCTTCTAAGAAAACCCTTAGAAACTGAGAGGACCTTTAAACAGAAAGATCTTAAGATTTGTCTAATATTTAAAAATTGATTAATATAACTCACAATAGTACAAAATATAAGGATAAAACATATTATCTCAATCGAGTAGAAAAATATACTTGATGAAACAATGCATCATATCCTTGTAAGATTAAGAATAAGACAAGAATGTCCCATGTTACTAATGGATGTTCTACTCAGTGCAACAAATCAAGAAAAAGAAATAAAAGACATGTGGACTAGACATGAAGAGATAAATAATTTTCATTCTCAAATTACAGCATCATCAATGTAGAATAGCTGAGGGAATCTACACACACACTCACACACAAAAACCCTATTACATATTATACTTAATATGTTGTATTAGTAAGGTGCTAGGATACAAAATCAATATGAAAAAATCAATTATATATACATATATATGCATTAGCAAAATAATTAGACTTTTTAAATTAAAAATATTTATAATGGCATCAAAATCATGAAATAAATAAGGATAAATCTGACCAAAATCATAAAATACCTGTACACTGAAAATTATGAAATATTGATGGAAGAAATTAAGGAATACCTTAGTAAATGGAGAGATTTACCAGGTCCATAGGTCAGAAGATTAAAGAATGTAATTGCTTTCAAAATCGTTTATATAGTCTATATGATCCCAATCAAAATCCTAGCAGATATTTTGGTAGAAATTGACAAATTAATTCTAAAAATCCTATTGAAATTCAAAAACCTAGAATAGCTAAAATAACCTTGAAAAAGAATAAAGATGAAATCCTAATAGTGTCTGATTTTCAGAATTATGATAAAGCAATATTAATCAAGACAGTGTGCTATTTGTTTCAGATAGATAGATCAATGGAACAGAATAGAAATCACAGAAATAGAATTGCACATGTATGGAAAACTGAATTTTGACAAAGTTGCAAAGGCACTTTAGTGTTGTAAGAATAGTCTCCTTGATAGAATGAACTTCAATCCATAACTTATTCCATATACAAAATTTGAGTCAAAATTGATAACTATAAAATATGCCATTTAAATTGTAAGTGTACCCCCAAATTAAACCTAAAACCATAACACTTCTATAAGAAAATTTTGGAGAAATTGTTTGATACCTTGGTCTAGGAAAATATTCCTTAGCTATGGCATTAACAAGCACAATCCCTTAAAGAACTGATATCCCTGATATTTATCAGTCCCTGATAAAATGTGACTTTATCAAAATAAAAAGACATCTGCTCTCAAAAAATTCTGTTAAGATAATAAAAAAGGCTAACTTTAACTGGGATAAAATATTTGCAAAGCACACTTCACCAAAGATGACATGTGGTTGATGATAAGCACATGACAAGATGGTCAATATTAGTCATTAGGTAAATGCAATTAAAACTACAATGTGATACCACTGCACACCTATTAGAATGGCCAAAATTAAAAATGACTGTACCACGGGTTTGTGAGAATGTGGAGGAACTGTTACCCTCATGTACTGTTAGTGGGAATGTGAAAGTTTACAACTTTGGAAAAATATTTTGGCAATTTCTTGAAAAGTTAAACATTAACCTCCATATGATCTAGCCATGTCATTTCCAGGGAGAGAAATGAAGGCATATGTCCATACAAAGTATTTTACATAAATGTTCAGAGCAATTTTATTTGCAACAGCTCTAAGCTGGAAATGGTCAAAATGTTATCAATAGAGTTAAACAGAGTGATTAAATGGTTAAACAAACACATTTGTGGTATATTCATACAATAGAATACTACTCAGGAAAAAAATGCATAAACTCTTGGTATATGCTATAATATGGATGAATCTTAAAATAACAATGTTGAGTTAAAGAAGCCAAATAGAAAAAATTATATACTGTGTGATTCATTTATAAAAGATACTAAAAAATGCAGACTATTGTGACAGAAAGCAGATCATTTGTTACCTGAAAGTAAAAGTGGGTTGGGGTACAATTACAAAGGGACATGAGAAAACATTTGAGGGTCATAAATATTACCTTGACTGGGGTAACGATTTCATGAATATTTGTTTATTTGTCAAGGTATACCCTTTAAATATATGCAGTTTATCATATATCAATTATACCTCAATAAAGCTGTTAAAAATATAAGGCTTCACCTGTGGAATTAATGGTGAATAATTGAGAAACAGCAGAGCTAAGATTTTCAAAGGCACATATTAAACAGTATCTATGTCTATTTGTCCCCTGCCCCATAATGTATGGGCAGAATCCCACTGACCTGGAGGAAAACGTACAGTTCTGCACCCCTGTCTTCTATGGGAAAAAAAAAAAAAAAGCCTTCTCTCACCTTTCCCAGGAGAGTAGAGAGTTCAGTCCAATGAGGGCTGCAGTAGGCATGGGGTGAGAATGCATTCAAGTTGTCATCACAGGCTGTGGTATAATTAAGAATTTGTCTGGTCTTTGTTCGAGGTTCCTGGCTCAGAACTTCGAAAACCTTTGTAATTTCATGAGTGACAAGAGTGTCCTCGCTATGCTAATGAGGTGCGTCATGGGGGGCCAGTGAATTACTTCCAAGTGGGGGCTGGTTACCAGAAATATCAATCATGACTAGAAGGTTGGGGCTTTCATCTTCCAGACCACAAGGGTGGAGAGGGTGGCTGGAGACTGAGTTTGATTACATGGCCAGTGATTTAAACACTCATGCCTACACAAAAAGAAACCAGTAAAAACTCTGGAACTGAAGCTCGGTAGTGAACACGTTAATGTCCTGAGAGGGTGACACACCCTGACCCCACAGGGTGAGGACATGGAAAATCTATGCTGGGAAACCTCCCAGACCTTGCCCTATGTATATCCTTCATAATAAAACCATAATCCTATATGTAGTATTCTTAGTGAGTTCTGTAAGTCATTCTAGTGAATTGCGGAAACTGAAAGGGTCATGGGACCTTCCAAAGTTATAGATAGTTGGTCAAAAGTGTGGGTAGCCTGGGAACCCCTGAATTGCAGTTTGTGTCAAAGTAAGGACAGTATTGTTTAAGACCTTACCCTTTAACCTGTGGGGTCTGCACTAACCCTGAGTGGTAATTTCCAGAACTGAATTGCAGTACCTGCAGTTGGGGTTGAAAGAGTACAAGCAATACAATAAATGTAAAGCAAAATGGGGATCATTTATCTCTTTCATTGATACATTAATGGAAAGGGAGACATATAAGGCCAGCATTATAAGATTTATTTTATCTAATTTTATATCATTATGTAATTATAAAAATTAATCCCTGGCCATCAATGTGAGCAGGTAGAAGCAGCCATTCTAATAACTAAGGACTCAGATGTAATGAGGATGATGGGGTCCCATTTTCATGAAATGAAGAGCCTTTCTTATTCCAAAAGTTAGTACCTGAATGTAAGATCCTAATTTATCAGTGGTTAAGTGGGATTTGAGGCTATTTCCCATGGGGCTCCCAAATACAGCCAATAGGACCTAATGATATTGAGACAGTGAACTCCCCTCCTCCTGAGGCCAGCCTTCTGTAGGTCACTATGACTGTACTGTACCAGACACCAAGGAGTTATGAGAAATACTAGACTTGGACTATATCTAACATCTCAGTTCATTGTCTCTGAACATGAAAGAATCCATGTGGTTCCTCGTAAACCCCAAGTTACTCTATGTAATTTTGAAATCACCTTTTTATTCATCCCTCCAAAGGGCTCACCTTTTGGAGGAAAAGGATTTTGCTAAGATTCTTTCTTCCATTGATTGTTTTCAAGCACCCAGGCTGTGTCTCCACTTCTTATACTAATGAAATACCTGGAATCTCAATTTTCGTAACAGATTATTAGCCCCTGTGGTAGGTTGGAAAATAGCCGCCACTCACCCCCACCCCCCACAAAGATATCCATGTCCTAATCTCTGAGACACGTGAATGCTACTTCAAATGGCAAAAAAACCCAAAAATAAAACAGAGTGTCCTTGCAGACAAAGATTAGGATCTCAAGACGAGATGACCCTGGACTTCAGTTGGGCCCTAAATCTAATGACTAGAAGACAGGAGAAGGAGATCAAAGATGGAGCGATATATGTGGGAGACAACTCTGTGAAGACCCACGTTAAGGTGGAGGGAGAAACTGGAGTTATTCTACCACAAACCAAAGAATGCCAGGAGCCACCAGATGCTTGGAGGAGTGAGGAAGGATTCTCGCCTAGAACTCCAGTGGGATTGTGGCCATGCCAATATCTTGATTTCAGATTTCTGCTGCTAGAACTAACAGGGAATAGAGTTGTGTTGTTTTATCCAACCCAGTTTATGGCAATTTGTCACAGCAGTCCTAGGAGACTGTTACTGGGGAAGATTTTAATTTCAGAAGATGTACTGGTTTCAGTGTAGGTGATAAACTGTAAGTAAATAAATAAACAGTGAGAAGATGCAGCAGAAGTTGACTGTGGTAATCTAGGTGAGAAAGATCAGTGGGAAATTGTATCAGCATGCTGAGAGAATGGTAGCAGTGGAACTTAGGAGGTGAGTATTGTGTGATTCATTGGATGTGAGGATAATCAGTGGCATTCTCATTTCTTTCTGGGAAACTGGATGGACAGTCATGATATGTACTGTGAGGCAAGGAACATACAGGCAACAGAAAGATTGAGAGCAGCCACTGATGAAGAATAGAATTCAACATAGAATGTTGAATTTAAAGTTCAAAGTCATAATGTTCAGATGTCTCTTAAGCAGTTCAATATCCAGTTATAGACCACAGAAGAGACATCTAAGCTGAAGAAATAAATCTGGGGCTCATCAGTGTATAGACATCAACTTCAAGGTCTGGGAGATGGCACTGATCAAGGAGAACATAGGGTGAGGAGATAAGGGGACATAAAGCAGGACCACGAAAAACCTCAACTTTTAGGAGACACTTAAAATATTTGAGAAGGTGTAGACAGAGGGTTCTCAGCTGTCCCAGGAGTTGTGCATATGGAGAACTTGGGACTCTCTGGAAGAATACCTATGGCCTGGGTGGGGTGTGGACCTGTGTTGCCAGTATAAGTGAGGAAGCCAAGAGTGGGCTTAGTAGATAACTTGATCATTAAAAGGATAATAGGAAATACTACAAACACCAGTACACACACAAAATTAGCAACTTAGATGAAATACACCAACTCCTTAAAAACCACAAAGCACCAAAATTCACCCAGAATGAAAAAGATAAGCTGATAGGTCTACAATCAAGTTGAATTGGTAGTTACAAACCATTTGAAAAAGAAATTTCTAGGTACTGGTGGTTCCATTGAAAAAATTCTACCAAATATTTTAAAAAGGAATAAAAATAATTCTATACATTTTCTTCCATAAAATTGAAGAGTGGGGAACATTCTCCAAGTTATTTTAAGAGGCTCTTATATCAAAACCAGATAAAGGCCATGCAAAAAGTGAAAATTATAGACCAATATCTATGATGAATACTCACATAAGCATCCTTAACAAAATATCAGCAGATTAATGCAGCAACATGTAAAAAGAATTACGCACCACAAACTTGTACCCCGGGTCTGACTGAACAGGATTTATCTTCACGAAGATGTTGAAGATGAAGCAATCTATTTTAACAGGTCCTAGAACAGGTCCAGTGAGCAAAGTCATATGATAGTCTGGAAACAGGCTTACATGACCTGGGCTTCTTGGTCAGCTCTGTCTTTCCTCACTCCTGCTTGTAATTTTCAGTGGTTCTCAACTAGAGACCAGACTGCCCATAAAAGGGTTTTTGGCTGTGTAGGGGGAAGGTATCTTCTTTTTCTTTTCCTACACTTCTTTTTTGCTTTTCCCATGTCCGGAAGGCATTCATATGTGTGTTGATAGGGACAGAGGTGTTCAGATGTTGGTACTTGTGTGGTGTGCATTATGGTCTCACACAATGAAAAATTGTCCCACTCTCATGCCAGGACTGTTCTTTTTGAAGAACCTTGCTCTAGACAGTCTCTCAAGGTGGTGCTATTTACCATGTTTATCTCCCAAACTTCTACTGTCAGTCCAGGCGTCTTTCCTGAGACATACATACCCAGATACCTGCTGGGCACGACCCCTCCCTCTTCCCAGGTACATCTCTCTGAATAGTCTCAGGAAGTGGTGCCTCCATATCCTGGATCCACAATATTGCTCAATCCCAGCCACCCTGAGACAGGATCCCAGTGGTCCCTGGTATTCACCATCTCCCTTCACCTTTCCTTACTATTTACATCCCTACTGAGCATCCATTGCCTCTGTTCTATTCTCTGCAACAACATTGTGCCTCAAGAGATATGCATGGCAACATAATGCATGATGATTATTTAATTACTAACTTGTTTATTTGCTTATGGCCCTTTTTCTCCACCATTTCTCCTCACTGTGGATTGCAGAGACCACTTCTCTCCTTCTCATTTATTTCCTCAGGCAAAATAACTGAGATGTAGTGTTTCATAAATAGTTGCATAATGAAGATGAAATGCAAGCAATCATCCATTTTTAAGTGGATTCCTGTGAAAACTCTCCTAATTGGTCTCTCTGCCTCTGCTTCTCTACCTGCCCCCAACTCCAGACTTAACTCTGATTCCACTTGACTTTTCTAAAAGACACTCCTGACCCTGTTAGTCCTTGAGTGCTGGCAGGCTGCACTGTGGGTCTGGACAGGACTAGAAGGTCTCCGGTTGCAGAGGTGTCTTTAGGCCTCAGTTGGACAGGCATGCACAGTGTCCCCTAGGGAGACTGAAGGGGTGAAGGGCCAGGGTTGTGTCCTCTCCCTCACCCTCCCAACTGCGGACAGCAGCACTGCCTGTCCTCACTTCTTATTCTTTTCTAATTAAAAGGGGCCAGCCTGTCAAACAGTCCCAATGTGATTGGTTTCTCCCCTGACTGAGCTACTTTTCTAAAATGCAAATCTTTCAGGCACATGATAGATATTGCTCAATATTTGCTGAATGCATTAATGTAAGTTCTCTGTCTCAATTCCTTGGCCTGCAAGGCATTTGGGGCCCCTCTGGGGGCTCCAAGGTGGGGTTGCTGCCTATGTGGACAGGAAAGAGCCAGAAGGATTCACATTTCATTCGGGGCCTCTGGGCCTCTGCACTGTGAGCATGTACGCTGTCCACGGGAGGCTCTGGGGTGACCCCCCCTCCCTCTGTTCGCTATGGAAACCAGTGCCAGGACAGGCCTCTCCTCCTATTCCTGAGTCTGCCAAGAACAGCCTATTCCACAGTTGTGTAATCTTTTCCACATTACAGAGTTTGAAGCAACCCACCAGCAAAACTGTCCACACTAGAATATTTTATGTTAAAAGTTCTCCATATAGTTCTTGCATCCATGGAACTTCTATTTAAAGAATCTTGATTTAAAGAGTGGCCCTTCATGAGTTCTATGGGGAGAGATATTTTGCAACCTTCAGGCCTTTGCGTCTAAGCTGCTGGCCCTAAGAGGACTTATTGCCCACATCGAATAGCGCCAACTCTGAAGATAACCAGTGAGCCTAAATTAGACAGTATTTGGCAAGGCAAGGCATCACTGGAGCTCCAGACCCAAATCTTGACCCTTGAATTAAAGAAGTTTTGGATGCCTCATGAGTACTGACTTCCTCTTCCATCCACAGTTGTCATCTGCCTTTTTATCTTATCTCTCTGAAGGTCTGCATCTCTGGGTTACGGAGTGACACATTATTAGGTGTTACTATCAAGCCACCAAGCTACTGTCCTCTCCCATGACACATCTGCAGGTGCACTTTCTCTATTTAAGGGATATCCCAAGCTTTACTTTTTTCTACCCCCTCTCCATGGATTTTCTTTTTGTTGAGAAATGCACCCTCTTCAGCCAATCTTTTCCTGGAAGAAAATGATATCACATTAGCAGGTGTACAGTTGGGCTCCAATGGTGAGCAGCACTAGGGGTTTACTCTGTACTTGGTTTCAAACTTGGCATCAATTCTAAAGTTTTAAACTCTCTGAGTATAATCCATCATAGTGGTTCCAGTCCACAGGCTCTGGGATAGTATTAAACAACCCTCCCAATAGAAGAAAGGTGTGGAGTGAGCTGTGGCAGAGGTAGGAGTTTACTGTTGGCCATGGGAAACTTCACCAAAATGAGGACAAGTCCAGCTCAGGCAGCAGCTGAAACACAAGCAATTCTCTGGCCAGAGCTCTGTTATCTCACAGCATCAGGAGCTCCTATAATTTTTAAATTGTTGTTTGTAAAATTGCTTTCCTACTTTTTCTATATAAGTGTTAATTGTTGTGCTCAAGCTTGTGATCATTAATTCATTAAATCTAGGAAGGTGAAATAGGAGGATTTAATTTTCATAGTCTCACAATGGCAAAATTATGG
This sequence comes from Pseudorca crassidens, assembly GCF_039906515.1. Lineage (NCBI taxonomy): Eukaryota > Metazoa > Chordata > Mammalia > Artiodactyla > Delphinidae > Pseudorca > Pseudorca crassidens. The sequence continues at coordinate 127,062,309 of NC_090296.1, read as the reverse complement.
TCCATGGCTAAAGTTGAGCTGAGATTTAAATTATAGGCTCAAACATTTTCATTATTGAAAAAATCTTAAACGAACACAATCATTAACCCAAACAGTTAGAAAAAGAATAAATATCCAGGGCTTCCCTGGTGGCGCAGTTGTTGAGAGTCCGCCTGCCGATGCAGGGGACACGGGTTCATACCGAGCCTGTGCTCCACAATGGGAGAGGCCACAACAGTGAGAGGTCTGCGTACTGAAAAAAAAAAAAAAAAAAAAAAAAAAAAAAAAAAAAAAAAAAGAAGAAAATTAGAGGAGATAAAATGCAAGAAATGAGGATGAGTTTAAGAAGAATGGGGGCAATCAATCTATTTGAGTCATTCTTACATACTTAAAAAAAACTAATATAACTGACACCACCCTGTAAGATATTTTTAAAAAATAGAAATCTATAAATTAAAGAAGAAAATGATGAACAGGAAAAAAATCCCACTGAGATATATCTGAATGATCTGTAGGAATTATCCTCGTGAAGTAAGAGGTTAAGGGGTGCTATTGGACTGGTGTGGGAATGGTCCTGCTAAAGGTGATACAAGCATGAAAATCCAAAGATAGAAAAACAGCATGGAAGACCGTTTGAAGTCAATCTACCTGAGAAAAAATAAAGTGAAAAATGAGAAAGGGGATATAAGCAAATAAAGAGAGGATTCTAGAAATGTCAAGACAATATTGTAAATATGCTTTGGGTTTCAACTGACAATAACCAGACTCAGGAGGGCATACTTAAGAAGCTGTCGGCTGGAGGAAACCCAGGAAGGGTTGAAAGACCACATTGGCTCAGACCAGGGTTGCTGGTCATCCTCAGGAACCTTGGATCCAGAGGTTCCTGCACCTATTCCTTTATTCAAGGATGCTTCTCTGGGAGTGTCAGCTTTGTCTTTGCCCACTGCAGATTTGTTTTCTAAAATTGAAAAAAAACACCAATATGTTACATCTCATGTCGTTGGTCATCTGAGAAAGTCTGACATATACGATGGAGGGGACCTATGTTAATTTAAAAAAAAAAAAGTCTTGGGAGGGATTTGGGTGTGGTTGCCAACATGGGACCAGTCAGTCTCTGTGAAAGGTGGGGTTGGGGTCCTGTGAGAAGGTGAAGTTTCCACAGGAACAAATGTGGAGGTTGCAGCAGTCATAAGGGGAAGGAAGATCCTGGACAAACAGGATGAAAGCCATCATACAAGTCTGTGCTAATAAATACGGCAATCTGTGTGATGGGATCCTAATGAAACAAATTAAAAATTACATCAAAATCACCCAAGGGAAGTGGAAAACCAAAATCAATGACCATTAAAACACTAAGAACGTCATTAGTATATTACCTTGAAGAAAGTTTCCACTGCACACAGATTGACTACCTTCTGCATTTTTCATTTATAACCCTTGATTTGGTAGGGAATCAATCAATTTTTATTACTATTCCTCAGAATTCCAATCTCCCACATCTTTTTCAGAGTTTACACATTTTCTTGAGCAATCCTGACTGTTCTCTGTTTACATTCTCATACTTGTCCGAAAGCCAAATTGACACACCAGCCTAGGTCTTGCTCTGGGACTCATCTCTTAACTTGATTCTGGATATACCCAATTGGACATCTCCTAAGCTTAAGTTACCATCTTTCCCCTTAAACTTGCTCCTTGTCCAGTGCTCATCCATCTCCGCCCCCTCCTCTCCAAGACCTTAGCCCCAACAGGACGCCTGGGGTGGCGGTGGTGATCCTTGATGCCATATGCTAGCGGAGCCTCTACCCTCCTCGGGGCCTCACTACCCCCCACCCCCAGCTCCCTCCCGCCAGGCGCCCCGCCCGCCCGCCTGCCTGCCAGGCCCGCGGACGCGCAGGCGCACTGGCCCGTCCCGCCGCTGCCCCGCCCTGCCCAGCCGCTGCGGAAGGCGCCGCGCGTAGCAACGCGCACTTCCTCTCTAGGAGTCCGAGGAGGGATCGCTGACTCGAAGAGCTCCTGGACTCGGCGGCCGTGCCCTTGCCAGACGGAGCAGACATGTCCGAACAAAGTAAGGATGTGTGCGACCCCAACTTTGCAGCCGAGGCCTCCAACTCCGAGGTGCACAGCAGCCCCGGGGTTCCCGGAGGACCCTCTTTGCCCGCGTCTCAGGCCGCGATCTTCCCAGGGCCGGAGAGCCCTCCCGTAGGCCCGCCCGACGCCCCTTTGGCCTCGCCGGCGCCCCAGGCCCCAAGCGAAGAGGGAGACCCGAAGGCCCTGCAGCAGGCCGCGGAGGAAGGCCGCGCCCACCAGGCCCCGAGCGCAGCGCAGCCCGGCCCGGCGCCGCCGGCCCCGGCCCAGCTGGTGCAGAAGGCGCACGAGCTCATGTGGTACGTTCTGGTCAAGGACCAGAAGAGGATGATCATCTGGTTCCCAGACATGGTGAAAGATGTCATCGGCAGTTACAAGAAGTGGTGCAGAAGCATCCTCCGGCGCACCAGCCTCATCCTCGCCCGGGTGTTCGGGCTGCACCTGAGGCTGACCAGCCTACACACCATGGAGTTCTCGCTGGTCAAAGCTCTGGAGCCCGAGGAGCTGGACAGGGTCGCTTTGAGCAACAGCATGCCAATGACAGGCCTCCTGCTGATGATCCTGAGCCTCATCTACGTGAAGGGTCGCGGCGCCCGAGAGAGTGCCGTCTGGAACGTGCTGCGCATCCTAGGGCTGAGGCCTTGGAAGAAGCACTCCACCTTCGGAGACGTGAGAAAGCTCATCACCGAGGAGTTCGTCCAGCAGAACTACCTGAAGTACCAGCGCGTCCCCCACGTCGAGCCCCCTGAGTACGAGTTCTTCTGGGGCTCCCGTGCCAGCCGTGAAATCACCAAGATGCAGATCATGGAGTTCCTGGCCAGGGTGTTTAAGAAAGACCCCCAGGCCTGGCCTTCCCGCTACAGGGAAGCACTGGAAGAGGCCAGAGCCCTGCGGGAGGCCAACCCCACTGCCCACTGCCCCCGCAACAGTGTCTCCGAGGACTAGCAAGGTCTGAAGGCAGATGGATGGTTTCTGCCCCTCACCAGGGCGGTGGAGGGGTGGGGGTGGGACATTAGAGTATTCAGGATTTACAGTGCAGTATTTCACGTGTAACTTTTAAGTTTTCAGTACAGTGCTTTTATACCTCTTAATGCAATGATGTATTAATTTCAGTAATATTAGGTAGAGTGTAGGATTCATGCATGTTTGTTTATAAGTAAGCTCAGTTGGTGCTTTTGCTTTTGTGCTACCTTTCTTGAATTTTTTGTACCAGAGACGTGCTAAACTTATGAAATACATTGAGACATTTTCCATCTTATTCTTTTACATGGAACGGAGGATGTGTATTGGGTAGACTGGTCCTGGAGAGTTTGGAAGAACTCCCCAGAAAAGCTGGCCTAACCAAGAGAAAAGTCAAGACCCCTGTCTTTGTGATCTCCCTGGGCACAGGAAACATCCTTGTGGAGTGTGGTGATGTGGACTGAAACGGGCGCAACATGGGCACACTTTACTAAACACAGATACAACCCCACCATGAGTAAACTTTAAAGTAAACATTAAAGATTCTTGTGATACAATCATTCATGGAAAAGTGTACTTTATCTTTTTAACAAAATATTATGGGTTGGGAATGGGAATTACAAAATGTACAGATACCACTATTTCATCTAATAGGGCGGGGACATCACTATGCATCATGACTCATAAATGTGTGAAGTGTATAGTTTTATTTTCAAAATGGACCTCACAAGTTCAATTCAGAACTTTGACAACTAGAGAAAAGTTTAAAAACCAAAAAAGAGTCCTAATCACATCACATAGAAATAATAAATGTTAATATTTAGAGTAATTTCCTCTCTTGCATTTCTATATTTTATGAAAAATAATAGCTGTTTTTGTGGGCACTAAAAGAGTGAGGCATTGTACTAAGTCCTTTATGTGTATTTTCTCTTTTTATTTAATCCTCACAACAGCCTTGTGAGGCAGGCACTTTATTACATCTGCACTGTGGAGGAAATACAGGGACAAAGCAGGTAATTAACTTTCCCTAGATCGTAAAGTCTTCCTGTGAGGAGAGGCTAGGGTTTGGACTCAGATTGAATGAGTCCATAGCCTATACTTTTACCCGCCTGCCTCCAGCTGCTCCCCTACCTCCTGCCTTTTAGTTTATGCCTTTTAAAAAATTCCTTGTTAGAGTCTGTACTTTTAGCTCCCTACCCCGCAATCCATTCACACAAGGCTAGGGGTTTTATTTTTCTAATGAATCCTCACATTAATCTTCTAGAGGAAGCAGTCATATTATGACTGTACAAATCAAGAAACTTCATTTCGGAGAGACTAATGGACCTAACCAAGTCATGTTCCTGCTTAGCAATGAAACCAAGATTTGAAACATGGTCTTCCCTGAAGGACTGGGATGATGGAGCAGTCTCTAATCAGTGGTGCTGGAGGAACACACATGGGACACCTGGGAGAGGGAGGTGGGGTTGGGGTGGGAAGGTTGCCTATTGGGGTGTCTCCAACCCAGCAACTCTGGAATTGCAATGGGCCACTAAGCAATCCCTCGGAGAGTGAGATGGGGTGAGGAAGGGGGTGAGGGGCAGTGCCTGGGGATAAATCTCATTATAAAACTCTCAGTCCTGAAAGGGGGAGAGAGAGAAATGGGCTTTTAATAAGACTGAAAATCCTTCAAACTTCAGGACATTGGGAAAGACCATTTGGTTAAAGCCAGATCCATTTCTGGGGAAGCTGGAAAATGAGGCAAACACATAGGTCACATCACCCTGAAAAGAAGTAACCTGGGAGTTATATTTGGGTGAGGGAATTACAACCTGAATTGGGAACTAGGATTCTCATCACTTAAATGATAGTACTTAACAGGCAGGTGCAGGTGCTAAGTGCTGAAGAAGCCTCACATGTCCTTAGACGAAATCCATCCCTTTTAGTAGACGTCCTGTGAAGTCTGTGGCAGGTAGGGGGCATTTCTGCAATAACTCAGGCAGCTGTGCCCTGGCTTCGATGCCACTTCTTACCCTGAGCCAAAGTGAACTCAGACATTTTAGAACTGTTAAAAAATTACCTCTCTCTCACCCCAGAACTTCCTGCAGAATCAAAACAAATCTGTCCCTTTAAATGTGAAATTATGTCTGGGATGTCTCAGTTCTGGAGCAGGGCCACAGCTGTCTCCCCTGCCAAGGCGGGGTACTGGACACTTTCTCTAATGCCCTAATTCTGTTTGCAGCAACTGTAACTCCTGAACACTTTTTTCATCAAACCCAGAAGTCACCAGGCAGGCAGTCCCCTCACCTCTCAGTGTTTTTATTTACTTTCCTCTCTGCCAGGAGAGACTGGGAGAACCACTCCAGAGCTTCCCCAAGCTCACTGACACAGGCACATCACCTGTGCTATAGAGGACCAAATCTTGAGAGAAGGACAGGGTCATGAGAAAAGAGAAGCTGACCCCAGCAAGCCATGCGGGCAGGGCTGCTCACCTCCCATGCAGGCTTGGAGGCAGCCAGACCCAGAGGAAAAGGCATACCAGATGTGGAACAGGGCTAATTCATGCCACCTGGTCCTGCAGGGACAGCAGCTTGGGGCACATGGAAGGAACATCCAATATTGCTCTTGGATTTTCATGCTGGGCTCAATTGAAAGGTTGGGGGGGGGTGGTCAAATATTTTCCAAAAGGTTCATCTACAAGGTGCTGGATAATTATGTGATATGCTGGAGTAGTTAGCTAACATTTTGTTGGTGATCATTTTGCAATCTATAAATGTATCAAATCAACACATCATACACCTTAAACTTACACAATGCTGGTCAATTATATCTCAGTAAATCTGGGGAAAAAAAGAAATACAGAGATAAGTAGGTGGCTATTGATAATTGTTCAGTGGTTTGTAGATGTCAAGCTCAACATCTCTGTGATTTGCCTCTTTTCATTCTTGTCATCACATGATGTGCAATAGCTCCTGATATTCCTTCTATGTTCGTAGAAGGAGTAAAAGGTCATGGGAAGGAAAAGCTTAGGTATTTCTTCTCTGTCTTAACTGGAACATCTCTGACAGGCTGAGATATCACATACTAAGCTTGTGCTGCCTATGGTTTTATAGATGCCAAGGGAAAGAGAAGATGAGAGTAGTGTTAAATTTAGTTGAGCTGTGAAGTACTAAAATAATGTGCACTGAAGTTACTAATAAATAGATCATTTTCCTCTAATTAAGAGTAATTTCAATGGAATAAATTTTAACAGAAGACAAACTTCAGTGACTTAAGAATTGAGCATGTCAGTGGAGGGGGTGTGGAGAAAAGGGAACTCTCGTACACTGTTGGTGGGAATGTAAGTTGGCGCAGCCACTGTGGAAAACAGTATGGAAGTTCCTCAGAAAACTAAAAATAGAATTACCATATGATCCAGCAATACCACTCCTGGGCATATATCCAGACAAAACTATAATTCAAAAAGATACATGCACCCCCATGTTCACAGCAGCACTATTTACAATACCCAAGACATGGAAACAGCCTAAATGGATAAAGAAGATGTAAGATATATATATCTATATATATAATTTTATATATATATAATTATATATATATAAAATAAATAAAGCCATTTGCAGCAACATGGATGCAACTAGAGGTTATAATACTAAGTGAAGTAAGCAGAAGGAGAAAGACAAATTTCATATGATATCACTTATATGTGGAATGTAAAATATGACACAAAGGAACCTATCTATGAAACAGAAACAGAATCATGGACATATAGAAACAGACTTGTAGTTGCTAAGGGGGAGGGTTTGGGGAAGGGATGGAGTGAAAGGTGGGGGTTAGCAGATGTAAGCTTTTATATATAGAATGGATGAACAACAAGGTCCTACTGTATAGCACAGAGAACTATATTCAACATCCTATGATAAACCATAATGAAAAAGAATATTTTTAAAAGAATGTGTGTATATATATACACATACACACACACACGCACACACATATATATAACTGAATCACTTTGCTGTATAGCAGAAATTAACACATTGTAAATCAACTATACTTCAATTTTTTAAAATTGATTTAAAAAGAAAAAGAATTGAGCATGTCAGGGTCAACAACTCGAATATATTCCACTACCATTGGAAAGAAACCAGTGTTGAGATCAAGCCTTAAACAAAGTCAGTTATGCATTCTCTATACGGACAAGACAGAAGGGTAAAATGACTGATTAGATGTATTCACGTTTGTGTATGTGACAGGAAGTTTGTGGTGCTCTATTTTCTCAAAGGAGTGGCAAGGGAAGTAAAAATTTAAGACAGAAAGGAAGTGAAAAGAGAGAAAGTTAGTCCTGGAAGTGTCCTAGAGAATGGAGAAGACTGAGTTTTTCCAGGAGTGGCTGTCATGTCTGATTCCGGCAGATATTAGCAAATTTAATGTATCAATATGAAAGAAGAATAATATTCTACTACCAAGTTTATTTATTCTAGGAATGCAAAGTTGCTTCATTATTAAAAAATCAATCATCTTAATACACCATATTCATAGTCTTTATAATAAAAATCACATTTTCGTATCAATTCATGCAGAAAAAGTATTTGACAATATTCAACTCCCGTTCATGATAAAAAATTCTTAGCAAACTAGGTATAGAAGAGAAATCATCAACCTGATAAGGACCATAAACAAACAAAAAAAAAAAAAAAACAGGCTACAGTTAACATTACATAACGTTTAATGGTGGAAGACTGAATGCTTCCCTTGAAGACTGGGAAGAGTAGGCTCTTTTACCACTCCTTTTCACATTGGGAGTTAACTTCCTGACCAGTTCAATAGGATGAGGAAAGAAAACACATGTTTACATAATGACAATGAAGAAATAAAGCTGCCTCTATTTGCAGGTTACATGATTGACTACCTAGGAAAAAAAATACAAAAAAAACCCCAAAAACCTTCCAGAACTAATAAGTGAGTTTAGTAAAGCCACAAGATAAAAGGTCAACACACACAACCAATTATATTTCTGAATATTAGTAATTAACAATTAGAAACTGAAATGTAAAATCCAGTGCATTTATATCAAAGGTAGGTGTAAACCTAACAAAACACATATAGGCTATGTATGTTGAAAAGTATAAAACAATGATAAAAAAAATCAAAGCCCTAAATATCAATAAATGGGGAGAAGCATCATGTTTATAAGACCAGAAGACATTACATAGTAATTAGATCCAATTCATCTGTAGGTTAAACACAATTCCTATCAAAATCCCAGCAGTTTGCCTAGGATTGCCCTGGTTTGAGCACTGATAGTTCCACTTCCTAAGAAGTCCCTATGTGGAATGTGATATATCCCAGGTTTGGGATATGAGTGAAAAAAAATTGGAGAAAAACTGTAGAGTCATTTGGCAGCCACAAAATAGAGGCTGGATGCATTTTAGTGTCAAATAGATACAGCATATATTATCTGCTTTTCATCATTCCTGTCACTAATTTTTTTCTTTTGTTTTATTCACTGATCAGTTATATTGGCAACTATGATTTACAGTCCACAGTAATGGACCATCTATTATTGCAACACTTGAAATGTTGTGATCTAAATATGCTTCTTAGGCATGCTGGAATCGTGAGTGTTAGTTCATATTTTACTTTGCCTGTGGATTAATGGTTCTGCTTCATATCCATTTAGTGCTAGTACAGTTTTTACCTATACAAATATTGTGACCATGTTTTCCAGGAATTCAGATAGCAAAAATGAGAACAATTGCAATACCCTAGCTAGTATGTCCCAGCCTTCACTGAAAAGAAGGTTAAATGACTGTGTTATTTTAATGACATATGAAGGGCACATACCAAGGGGTTAGAAAAGTAAATGAACAAAACAGCAGATTGCACAATATGCAGAAAATAATTTGGGGTTGGATATAGTAGAGAAGGTGATATGATCTACATTAATTTTCTGGGGCTGCTGTAACAAAGTACTATAGAATGAGTGGCTTAAATATCAGAAATCTCTTTTCTTACAGTTCTGGAAGCTAGAAATCTGAGACCAAGATGTCAGCAGAGTTGGTTCCTTCTGAGGACTGGGAAAGAAGAATCTGTTCCAGGCTTTTTGATGGCTGTCTTTTCCCTGAGTCTTCACATTGCCTTCCCTTTGTATGGAGACTGAATCTCACAAGTTGGGGCAAACAAACAAATACCCTTAAAAAGACAAAAGCTTCTCTCTTTTTTTGTCTCCTAAAAAGACTCCAATGCTCAGCTGAAAATAGCAGCCACTGAATTGGTGTAGGCATACCACACAAACATACTTCATCATTTCATTTCCTTTCCATCATGTCTGTTGTCCTCTGAAACTAAAGTTTGTGAGCTGCAACTAAAATGTCCTTTGGGCAAACAAAAGGGGATATTCTGATTAGGAATGTAACAGCCACTTACCACGGAGAGCTGATTACATCAGGTCTAACCACCATCAATCTTTCTACAGCATTTTAAGTTATTTGTCAAATCAAAGCAACAACAGAAAATGCATCCCCAGCCCTTAAGCATTTTGACTTGAAAAATGGAGCTTGAAATTATCTTTTTGGTTTCTATGAAAATTTAACTGAACCACAGAAAACATAAAACAGAAGATTATTGATATCTCATCCAAATCCAAACTAGACTTTGCTCATATATCAGCATATTTGGCAGATGGTACAAATGTAAATTTGGCAAATTTCATTCAGTCTATGAACTCCTTGCCAAAAAAATGAAATGAAAAGATCTTACTTCCTAAATGTCCCACACATCTTTTATGTAGCAGTGTTAAAATGGGGCTTCATATGCTTACCTGTGGTTTTGAGGCTTTCATAAAGTTTTTGGTCACTTTTCAGTTTTCTGAAAACGTGGAGAAACACTAATGATAGTCGTAGCTTTATAGAAACGGAAGGAGACAGCCTCCATGGACACATGACTACAAGATGGCTGTCATTGTTTACACTCATAAAAGGACTATCAAAATGTTGGCTTACATTTAAATTATATTTTCAATGTGTGTGGGAGGAAGAATGCCCTGTCTAATTTGGAAATACATTGAGGATGAGAATAAAGGTAAGAGAACAATAAAACCAAAATGTATATGGTTTTTATTCTACAATCATAAAAAATTCTAGTAAAAGACAAACTGACTGCACCTGCGTTGCCTGATGCTATGTATGGTTGCAACAAAAATTAACAGAGCAAAAAAAGAAAACAAAACAAAAAAACAATTTTGGGGGGCAACATGGGGAAAAGACTGTTTCAGAACTAAAAAAGAATTATCAGAAAAGGACAGCCAAGTTAAACAAGACTTTCTCAATTTTTTACAATTTTTAAAAATTGTAACTTATTTGGAATAAAAATTTTATTTCACATGTTAAAATTACCTCTGTGCTTTGAAGCCAATTTCCCTGAGAAAAAGTATTAACTCATGATGACATCCAGTGCACTTCAGAGTGTTTATAAATCATGGATATTTCAGATGTTATAAACCTATATGATGAATTTATAGAAGCAAAAATATGGGTGACCATTCAGCCAGTCTGTGTCTTTCGGTTGTAACATTTTCAAGACCCATACATATGCTGCCTACAAGAGACCCACGTCAGACTTAGGGACACATACTGACTGAACATGAGGGAATGGAAAAAGATATTCCATGCAAATGGAAATCAAAAGAAAGCTGAAGTAGCAATACTCCTCATATCAGATAAAATAGACTTTAAAATAAAGACTGTTACAAGAGACAAGGGAGGACACTACATAATGATCAAGGGATCAATCCAAGAAGAAGATATAACAATTATAAATATTTATGAAACCAACATAGGAGCACCTCAATATATAGGCAAATGCTAACAGCTATAAAAAGGGAAATCAACAGTAACACAATAATACTGGGTACTTTAACACCCTACTACCACCAATAGACAGGTCACCCAGACAGAAAATAAGGAAATACAGGCTTTAAATGACATGATAGAACAGGTAGACTTAATTGATTTTTATAGGACATTCCACCTGAAAGTGGCAGAATACACTTTCTTCTCAAGTGCACATGGAACATTCTCTAGGATAGTTCATATCTTGGGTCACAGATCAAGCCTTGGTAAATTTAAGAAAGTTGAAGTCATATCAAACATCTTTTCTAACCACAATGCTATGAGATTAGAAATCAATTACAGGAAAAAAAAACCGTGAAAATCACAAACACATGGAGGGTAAACAATTCACTACTAAATAACCAAGAGATCACTGAGGAAATCGAAAAATACATAGAAACAAATGACAATGAAAACATGATGACCCAAAACCTATGGGATGCAGAAAAGCAGTTCTAAGAGGAAAGTTTATAGCAATTCAATCTCACTTCAAGAAACAAGAAAAGTCTCAAGTAAAAAACCTAAACTTACACTTAAAGCAACTAGAGAAAGAAGAACAGGAAAACCCAAAGTTAGTAGAAGAAAAGAAATCATAAAGATCAGAGCAGAAATAAATAAAATAAAAACTAAGAAAACAATAGCAAAGATCAATAAAACTAAACGTTGGATCTTTGAGAAGATAAACAAAACTGATAAACCTTTAGCTGACTCATCAAGAAAAACAGGGAGAAATCAAATCAATAAAATTAAAATATAAAAGGAGAAATTACAACTGACACCACAGAAATACAAAGGATCATAAGAGATGATTACAAGCAACTATATGCCAATAAAATGGATAAGCTGGAAGAAATGGACAAATTCTTTAAAAGGTACAAATTTGTAAAACTGAACAAGGGAGAAATAGAAAATATAAGCACACCAATCACAGGTAACGAAATTGAAGCTGTTATTGAAAATCTTCCAACAAAGTCCAAGACCAGATGGTTTCCCAGGTGAATTCTATCGAACATTTAGAGAAAAGCTAACACCTATTCTTTTCAAATTCTTCCAAAAAATTGCAGAGGATGGAACACTCCCAAACTCTTTCTACAAAGCCACCATCACCCTGATACCAAAAGCAGACAAAGATATCACAAAAAAAGGAAATTACAGACCAATATCACTGATGAACATAGATGCAAAAATCCTCAACGAAATACTAGCCAACAAAATCCAACAGTACATTAAAAGGGTCATATACCATGATCAAGTGGGATTTACCCCAGGGATGCAAGGATTCTTCAATATATGCAAATCAATCAATGTGATACACCATATTAATAAATTGAAGAATAAAAACCATATGATATTCTCAATAGATTCGGAAAAAGCTTTTGACAAAATTCAACCCCCATTTATGATAAAATCTCTCCAGAAAGTTGGCATTGAGGGAACCCATCTCAACATAATAAAGGTCATATATGACAAAGCCACAGCAAACATCATTCTCAATGTTCAAAAATGGAAAGCATTTCCTCTAAGATCAGGAAGAAGACAAGGATATCCACCCTTGCCACTATTATTCAACATAGTTTTGGAAGTCCTAGCCATGGCGATAAGAGAAGAGAAACAAATAAAAGGAATACAAATTGGAAAAGAAGTACAACTGTCACTGTTTGCAGATGACATGATGCTATGCATAGAGAATCCTAAAGATGCCACCAGAAAACAAATAGAGCTAATCAGTGAATCCAGTAAAATTACAGGATACAAAATTATTGCACAGAAACCATTTGCATTCCTATACACTAACAATGAAAGATCAGAAAGAGAAATTAAGGAAACAATTCTATTCACCATTGCAACAAAAAAGAATAAAATGTCTAGGAATAAATCTACCTAAGGAGGTAAAAAGACCTGTACTCAGAAAACTATAAGACACTGATGAAAAAAATCAAAGATGACACAAACAGATGGAGAGATATACCATGTTCTTGGATTGGAAGAATCAATATTGTGGAAATGACTACACTACCCAAAGAAATCTACAGATTCAATGCAATCCTGGTCAAACTACCAATGGCATTTTTCACAGAATTAGATAAAAAAAAATTTACAATTTTTATGGAAACACAAAATACCCCAAATAATGAAAGAAATCTTGAGAAAGAAAAATGGAGCTGGAGGAGTCAGGCTCCCCAACTTCTGACTATACTACAAAGCTACAGTAATCAAGACAGTATGGTACTAGAACAAAAACAGAAATATACATCAATGAAAAAAGATAGAAAGCCAAGAGATAAACCCATGCACCTATGGTCACCTAATGTATGACAAAGAAGACAAGAATATACAATGAACAGACAGTCTCTTCAATAACTGGTGCTGGGAAAACTCTACAGCTACATGTAAAAGAATGAAATTAGAACACTCCCTAACACCATACACAAAAATAAACTCACAATGGATTAAAGACCTAAATGGAAGGCCAGACACTATAAAACTCTTAGAGGAAAGCATAGACAGAACACTCTTTTACATAAATCACAACAAGATCTTTTATGACCCACATCCTAGAGTAATGAAAATAAAAACAAAAATAAGTGGGGCCTAATTAGACTTAAAAAGCTTTTGCACAGCAAAGGAAACCATAAACAAGATGAAAAGACAACCCTCAGAATGGGAGAAAATATTTTCAAATGAAGCAACTGACAAAGGATTAATCTCCAAAATATACAAACAACTCATGCAGCTCAATATTTAAAAAAAAACCAATAACAACCAAATCAAAAACGGGGGGAAGACCTAAATAAACCTTTCTGCAAAGAAGACATACAGATGGCCGAAAATCACATGAAAAGATGCTCAACATCAGTAATGATTAGAGAAATGCAAATCAAAGCTACAATGAGGTATCAGCTCACACCAGTTAGAATGGGCATCATCAGAAAATGTACACCAGTTAGAATGGGCATCATCAGAAAATGTACACCAGTTAGAATGGGCATCATCAGAAAATGTACACCAGTTAGAATGGGCATCATCAGAAAATGTACAAACAACAAATGCTGGAGAAGGTGTGGAGAAAAGGGAACCCTTTTGCACTGTTGGTGGGAATGTAAATTGATACAGCCACTATGGAGAACAGTATGGAGGTTCCTTAAAAAACTAAAAATAGAACTACCATATGACACAGCAATCCCACTACTGGGCATATATCCAGAGAAAACCATAATTCCAAAAGATACATGTACCCCATGTTCATTGCAGCACTATTTACAATAGCCAGGACATGGAAGCAACCTAAATGTCCCTCAACAGAGGAGTGGATAAAGAAGATGTGGCATATATATACAGTGGAATATTACTCTGCCACAAAAAGGAATTAAATTGGGTCATTTGTATAGATGTGGATGGATCTAGAGACTGTCATACAGAGTGAAGTAAGTCAGAAAGAGAAAAAAAAAATTGTATATTAATGCATATATGTGGAATCTAGAAAATGTTATAGATGATCCTATTTGCAAAGCAGAAATAGAGACACAGATGTAGAGAACAAACATATGGACACCAAGGGGGGGAAAGAGGGGGTGGGTTGAATTGGGAGACTGGGATTGACATATATACACTATTGATACTATGTATTAAACAAATAACTAATGAGAACCTACTGTATAGCTCAGGGAACTCTACTCAGTGCTCTGTGGTGAACTAAATGGGAAGGAAATCCAAAAAGAAAGAGGGGATATATATATATATATATATATATATATATATATAAAGCTGATTCACCTTACTGTACAGTAGAAACTAACATTGTAAAGCAACTATACTCCAATAAAAAATAATTGTAAAAAATGTTGAAGACGAAAGGTACTCTGGTGTGAGATCATCCAGATACATCACAGCAGAGCACTGGCTTGGCCAGGAAGGCCCAGTTTCCCTCCGGCTGGCGGCCTCTTAAGGATTCCTGATCTTTGCTGAGCTTCAGTTTCCTCATCTGTGGTCTGGGGTTGACCATTCCTGCCGCCCCCCTTAAAGGGTAGTTTTAGAGGTCAAGGCAGTGCTGATGAGTATCCGCATTTCCCTTTTTAAAGGGTCCACCAGGAATGTAATTTGGTGTATCCACTATAGAAAACAATATGCAGTTCCCTCAAAAAACTAAAAATAGAGTTACCATATGATTCAGCAATCTCACTCCTGAACATATATCCAGACAAAACTACAATTCAAAACGATACATGCAACCCTAAGTTCAGAGCAGCACTATTCACAATAGCCAAGACATGGAAACAATGTAAAAGTCCATAAACAGATAAAGAAGATGTGGTATATATATATATACAATGGGATACTACACACCATAAAAAAAGAATGAAATAATGTCATTTGTAGCAACATGGATGAACCTAGAGATTATCAGACTAAGTGAAGTAAGTCAGAAAGAGAAAGACAAACACCATAGCATATTGCTTATATGTGGAATCTAAAATATGACACAAATGAACTTATCTGTGAGGCAGAAACAGACTCACAGACGTAGAGAACACATTTGTGGTTGTCAGTGAGGAAGAGGAGTAGGAGGGATGGATTGGGAGTTCGGGATTGGAAGATGCAAACTATTTTGTATAAGATGGATAAACAATGGGCTCCTACTGTATAGCATGATAAACTGTGATAAACCATAATAGAGAAGAGTATGAAAAAGAATGTATGTGTATGCATGGCTGAGTTGATTTGCTCTGCAGCAGAGATTAACACAGCATTGTAAATCAACTATAGTTCAATAAAATACTTTTAAAAAACCCATAAAACTACAATGAGGTATCACACTGGTCAGAATTGCTATCATCAAAAAATCTATAAACAATAAATGCTGGAGAGGGTATGCAGAAAAGGGAACCCTCTTGCACTGTTGGTGGGAATGTAAATTGATACCGCCACTATGGAGAACAGTATCGAGGTTCCTTAAAAATCTAAAAATCGAATTACCATATGATCCAGCAATCCCACTACTGGGCATATACCATGAGAAAACCATAATTCAAAAAGACACATGTACCCCAATGTTCACTGCAGCACTGTTCACAATAGCC
Source organism: Pseudorca crassidens (assembly GCF_039906515.1). Lineage (NCBI taxonomy): Eukaryota > Metazoa > Chordata > Mammalia > Artiodactyla > Delphinidae > Pseudorca > Pseudorca crassidens. Next base: position 127,046,336 of record NC_090296.1, on the reverse strand, counting down.
AGGACATGGAAGCAACCTAAGTGTCCATCAGCAGATGAATGGATAAAGAAGATGTGGTACATACATACAGTGGAATATTAGCCATGAAAAGGAACAAAATTGGTCATTTGTAGTGATGTGGGTGGACGTAGAGTCTGTCATAAAGACTGTCATAAAGACTGAAGTAAGTTAGAAAGGGAAAAACAAATACCATATATTAACACATACGTGTGGAATCTAGAAAAATGGTACAGATGAACCTATTTGCAGGGCAGGAATAGAGATGCAGATGTAGAGAACAGAAGAGTAGACATGGTAAGGGGGAAGGGGAGAGTGGGAGGAAATGGGAGATTAGGATTGACATAGACACACTACCATGTGTAAAATAGATAGCTAGTGGGAACCTGACATATAGCACAGGGAGCTCAGCTCGGTGCTCTGTGATGACCCAGATGGGTGGGATGAGGGGTTGTGTTGGAGGGAGTTCCAAGAGGGAGGAGATATATGTATACATATAGCTGATTCACTTCGTTGTACAGCAGAAACTAACACAACATTGTAAAGCAATTATACTCCAATAAAAATTTAAAAATAAGATTTAAAAAATGGGTGACACACAGCTAGTCTATCAAAATAAGGCTGTAGATTCAAAGTACATTGTGTTTCAAACATTTGTTTTGAAAATGGACATTTTGGAAAGCTGGAAACTAATTCCTATAAATCTAAAAATCTACTGTTGCTGATAAGTAAAATCCTAAGTACCCTAGGCTAAGAAGTGTTTGCTGAGAAAACATTTAGTTTCATGTCATCACATTGGACTTATGCAAGGAATCAGTGTAGGTGGATTGGCTGAGGGCAGAGCTGCAAGTCAAAGGAAACCATATGTTTGTGCTCCTCTTATCACTGCATGAAAAACACGACTTATCACAAACGCTACAGGCTTTGTGGAGAAATGTTATTGGAAAAGGAAACAGAAGGAGAAAAAATAGCCCATGTATCATGGGACAGAAAGAATTATGTCATTGTTATTTTAAAGTTAAATGTATTAATATCCTATACCCTTTTGAATTTATATTCCTCTAAATTTCTTACATGTATGCATCTTAAGAAAAACTAAATTATAGCCTACAATATTCAAATATGAAATCAAGAGTTAAAATAAATTGCTGTATCAGAGGGCAGAAACATAAAATCTTGTTATATTTTCTCACAAGTATTATTAGTTCAACAATTAGTTACTACTAACTTCCACTATTAAGTAGTCCTATTTTTTATTTTGTTTAAAAAATGTCAGTTAGGTAATATAAAAGTAAATGAAGCAAATAATTACAATTCCAAAATAATAAAAAATAGTATACAATTTTAATATACATATAAACCCGATTTTATATATTATATTAAAGTAAAAAACTGCTTGTGTATAATTATTTATTACATATTATGTTATTATAATTTATTTTGTCTAGTATGACAATTCCCAGTTTGACTCTCTAAAAGACTTGTCACCTAAGATATAGACAAACTGATTCTAAAATTCATATTGAGAGTGCCTGGGTAGCTCAATTGGTAGAGCATCAGAGTTTTAATCTGAGCGCCCAGGGTTCAAGTCCCTGTCCAGGTGCCAAAAGAAAAAAAATAATAATAAAATTTATATTGATAAGTAAAGGGACTAGAATAACTAAAGCAATTTTGTGAAAGGTGAATAAAATTGGAGAAATTGCTCTAGCCAATTTCAAGACTTAGTGTACAACTCTGCCATCAGTGTGGTATTTGGCAGAGAGATAGACACATGGATCACAGGAGCAGAATAGAGAACTCAGAAATAGACTCACCACCAGTACAGCCAACTGATTTCTCACAAGGTGCAAAAGCAATTCAGTGGAAGAAGGATTCGTTGCCTTTTCAACAAATAACGTTGGAGCACTTAGGCACCACATGAAAAAACAAACAAAAAAAAACCATGAACCTTAACATAAACCTCACACCTTATACAAAGATTAACTCAAAAAATGAATTAAAGATCTAAATGTAAAATGTAAATCTCTAAAACTTTTAGAAGAAAACACAGGCAGGAAATCTTCATGACCCTTGTTATAGAGGAGGACACTGAAAGCATGATCCACAAAAGAAAGGACTGATAAACTAGAGCTCATAAAGATCAAAAACTACTGTTCTTTGAAAGACACTGTTAAAAGAATGAAAACAAAAAGCCACAGACTGGGAAAAATTATTTGTGAACCACATAACCAAAAAAGGATTCGTATCCAGGAAATATAGAGAACTCTCTAAACTCAACATTATGAAAACAAACAATCTGATTAGAAAATCGTCAGAGATAGAAACAGACACTTAAACAAAATGGATATCTGGATGGCAAATTAGCACATAAGAAGATGGTCAATACCATTAACCATTAGGGAAATGTAAATTAAAGCCACAATGAGATACCACTGCACAAAAATTAGAATGACTGAAGGAAAATATACTGTCAGTATCCAAGGGAGGCTGTTGAAAACACCGACTTCTCACATGGCTGGTGGAAATGTAAATTTATACAGCCATTCTGCAAAATGTTTTGGCAGTTTCTTATGAAATTAAACACACACTCACCATAAGACCTAATTTTCCCACTCCTGGTTAATTACTCTACAGAAATGACTGCATAGATGCTTAAAAAGCTGGTACACTAATGCTTATACCAGCTTGATTTTGCAATAGTGCACAACTGGAAACAATCCACATGCCCTTCAACAGTAAATACATAAATCGTGGTATATGTATACAAATAAACACTACTCAACAATAAAAAGGAACTGAATATTGTTACACACACCAACTTGGATGGACCCTAAGGGTGTTATACTAAGTGCAAAAAGCCAATCTCAAAAGGTTACATACTGTATGACTACAATTTTATAACATTTTAAAAATGACAAAATTATAGTGATGAATAACAGATAGATGGTCATCAGGGTTAGTGGAAAGGTGTGACTATAAAGGGCTAACATGAGAGAATTTTTTTGTGGTGATAAAAGAGTTCTGTATCCTGATTATGTTGATGGCTACACAAATCCATATCTGTAATAAAATTTCACAGAACTATACATACACACTCTCAATAAATGAATGTATTCCCAAACTGATGAAACTCAAATAAGGTTTGTAGTTTATTTAATAGTATTGTACCAATGTTAATCTCCTAGTTTTGATCATTCTACCTTGGTTGTATAAGTTGATATCATTGGGAGAAGATGGATGAAAGGGATACTATAATTTTCCATACTATTTTTGCAACTTCTATATGAGCCTAAAATTATTTAAAAATGAAGAGTTAAAATAAATGAATGTTAATAGTAGTACAGAGACAAAACAGTTTTTAGAACTGCTTAAGTGTGGTATCCATCCTTTTGACTACCCAGTGTGCCTCATAATGTGAGAAAACAAAAACCCAACATTTTTACAAAAATCAGATTAGAAGGATAAAAGGATAAAGTATGACATTTCTAAAAAGACTGTACAATTATCAAAGTTCACATGGTATGGTAACATAGTAATGACGATGTTAACATAATGACTAGTATTTACAAAGCACTTAATATACAATTCTTAGAACAAGCTGAGAGTATGTATTTCTTTACCACCATTTTACAGATGAGGAAACTGAGACACATAGATATTAATTCATATACCCTTGACCACAGAGCTAGTTAAAGACCACAGTGGGACTTTCACGCAAGGTGGTCTGGTCTTAGAATCTGTACAGAATATAGAAAAATGTGTAATATATTCTGAAATTCTGAAAGATAAAAAGAACATAATCTCAATAGATGAAAATACCTACTGTCAACATTTTGATGTATTCTCTTTTTGATATTCCTCCTTTAACTTATTCATTTTTTGATTCATCAATAATTAAAATATTAGCTGAACATGTAAGATGTGTCAATCCTTGTTCTGGGAACATGGACTACAGAAAAGAAACTAACAACATCCCTGCCTACATGGACCACCTAGTCTAATGCGGGGACAGACAATACAAATGAAAAAAGTATAAGAAAATTTCAGGTGATAAGTCCTAAAGTAGAATAAAGGATTAAGACAGCAGGGAGTTTTCAGGGAAATGAGGGAGTGAGCCACAGGAACTTCTTGGAGAAGCAGTAGAACATTCTGGGCAGAGGGCATGGCACTTGCAAAGGCCTGGGTGCTGGGACTGGATCCAAGGTCTCCAGGGAGGCCCATGTGGATGGAATTGGGCAAGGGAGATGGAATGTGGGAGAGATCTGGCCAGGATCCTGTCCCACTGCCCAGATTGCACAGCTTATTCTGAAAATCTCTTTACACAGCCACCACTTTACATTTTCATTTCCTTTTATTGCTTGTTTGTTTTGTTTTGTTTTTAATAAGAAGATTATTTATTATAAATTCTTCTCAAAAACAGCAGTTTTTAATACCATGAGTTTACCATTAAATAATTGGTTTTAAAATATTTTTCCATCCACATAAGCAGAAAGTAGGTAGTATTTACTAATCCAAACAGAAGACGATGTGGAAGTGAAATGCTCTGTTCCCTCCTTTCCCAACTTTCAATGGGAAGTTCCCTCAGACGTGTGTGAAAGATGTGTCCTCATAGACACCTCCACTGGGCCTTCCTCTGAGCCTGGCCTTGAGGGGTTCAGTGGAGCTGGGGTCATTCCTGAGGTCCCATTCTCAGAAGTCCCAGAAGATCAGATAGAACTTCAACCCTCCCACCAGTTCAAGAGGAAATAGAGGCCTCTCAAGATGCTTCATAAAGGGTGGGGCTGAACTCTTCTGCCACCTTGTGACTGATTCCATTTCTCCCTTCTCATTAGATGGATGCTTCTCTAGAAACTCCATGAGTAGAACTTCAATTTTCAGGAGAAGCTCTTGACAGGATCAAAGGACATGGGGACCAGAATTCACAAAGGATTTTTCAACACAGAGCTAAGCCTAAATCAAAGATTATACTTGGTAATGAAATGGACAGTAGACTGTGAAAGAAAAGGCCATGGAAATCATGTATTTTATGGATGCATGTGAAGTAGGAAAAGCAGAGAACCAAGGTTAGATGTGGGAAAGAAGAACGAAGGGATTGAATGGCAGGTAGCTCTTGTGAAATTCTCTTCCTTGGAACTCAATTTAATTCTCTATCTCTTCTGTATGACATACTCAAGCTCCAGTGAATCCAATATCTCCTTTCTCTACATGCTCACCTGATACTGAATCTCCTGCTGTCAGGAGGTGTACTTGCCTGTCCATAGGCAACTCCCCCTCCCTTTCCCAATAAGGAGACCCTACCACCTAGCTTCACTCTGCTCAAGCCCACTCTGTCCTCCTAGTGGTGAAGAAATCTAGGCTGTAGTTCAAGAGCTTCTTCAATACTTGGCCCTTGTCCTGTTCAAGATGGATGCCTAGATCCAGTCTCTCTTTTAGTAATTATAAATATGACTTTCCTACCACCGCATCCCTTCTCCTATGAGATAGCAATTCTCCTTCAGCTTACCGTGGTGTATTTTCAAGCTCTCCCTCTCTGTTTCACAGACACGTCCCGAATATCCTTAGTACATCCTTGTGTTGGCAGTGTTATTTATCAAAAACTTCCCATTCTGTGCTGTGCTAAGTGTGTCACAACTTAGGGCACAAATATTAATTCTAGGGCTGATTGCAAAGCATGGTAAAGTTATTCAAAGTGCCATTTTAGACTGAAACAAACATGGAATTTTAATGACTTTTTGTCAAGTCATTGGCACCTTTATTCTTTGATCCTGTCATAATATGAAGATGAATGTACACTTTGGGTGAAATTTTTAATATAAATCATGAAATTTCAAATAAATTTCAGGTTCAAGCAGTGCCATAATAATAGCATCTTCAGTTCCATCACACAATGATGAATCTTAAATGCTTTATAGATATGCTTTGGCTAAAAGTTTTGAAAAGCACTTCCACTTCTGGGTTGGAAACAGAAAGTTCCACCCTAGTCATGAGAGCAACATGGATAAATTATAAAACACATCAGGACACTGAAGACACAGAGACACCCGAATGAATTAAATTCCAGAAATGGCAAGGGGTCATTTGGTGCTTTCATCTCTGTAGGTAATGCAGAAGTAGGAACAACTCCCCAAGGATGGCTGAGAAGAGAAACCAAACTATTAACAAATTAGTATTGACTACATATGTCTGATGTGACAGATTCAAATTCTGAGGAGTCTAAAAGCACTCTACATCCACCTGCCAAATCTCCTTCAATGCTCTGGCTGGCTGTGTGTGAGTATCACACGAATGGCTGAGAGCAGGGCAGGGGAGATGAGACAGACTCGTGAACCCTTCCCTGAGTGCAAGATAATGACCAGGAGGAGGATGCTGAAGTGGAACAGGAGAACTAAGGCCTTCCAAGGTGCACAGATCTTTCATGAGCGCAAGGCAGTAGCCTGCAGGAGGCTATGGGCAGAGAAAGAGAACTGACAGCTCTTACTCCCAAGGTGCACACAAAATCTTCATTGAGTACACTACAGTGGCCTAATAAAGACTGAGGCAGGGAATTAAGGATTAGAAGGACCTCCTGAGGCTTGAAGATGCAGGATCAGAACTAGAGTGTAAAGAAAACTCCTTAGTGAACCAAAAAGTTGTAAGAGAGTCAGAAGAAGAGGGAGACTTGGGTGCAGCCAGTGGGAGAGGGAGATGGCAGGGGGGTGGTTAGAAAGTGAAAGAGAGATTTATTTCCTATATTCTTACAATAAGCAACTAGGTGTAATACATAGATATTTGAAGTCTCACTGGTCTTAGATTTGAATCTCTGCTAAAAGGAATATCTTAATCTAACCCTCAAAATATATGAAGCCATTATCGGGGAACTGAATCTAAGTATAGTTGCAAAAAACACCCATATTCAATTCAACTGCATATTTAAATATTTAAATCTCACATACTAGTGGTCAGACAGAGGAATGATTATGCTTTCTCTGGGAGAAAGCATATTTACTTCAGTCTTTAATTTTCTTACACAATGTTGTTTCACATACGATAAAAAATTAAGAAACATGAGAAGAAACAGAGAACTGTGACCCATGGACAAGAAAGGAAACAAAAACAAGAGAAGAGACTCAGATAATCTACATGTTTGACTTGGTAAAGAAAGACTTTAAATAACTATGAAAAAACATGTTAAATTATATAATAAAAAAGGTAGATAACATACATGAACAAACAAGAGATTAACAAATGAGAGATTTCAGCAAGAAGATAAACTATTTGAAAAAGTGGAAATGTTATGAGAAAAATACAATATCAAAACAAGTAATTCATTCAATGGGCTTAATATCAGACTGAATACAGCAGCAGAAGAAAGGGTCAGTGGACATGAAGGTAAACTAATGACAAGTATCCAAACTGAAGTAGAGAAAGAGAAATATCATTCAAGAACCACAGACTAATGTAAAAATAAATTTAACCTATGTGTAATTGGAATCCCAGAATGACAGGAGAGAGAATAAGACAGAGCATTATTTAAAAACATAATGGCATTGACATATATACAATACCAAATGTAAAATAGATAGCTAGTGAGAAGAAGCTGCATAGCAGAGGGAGATCAGCTCAGTGCTTTGTGACCACCTAGAGGGGTGGGATAGGGAAGGTGGAAGGGAAGCTCAAGAGGGAGGGGATATGCACATATATGTATACATATAGATGATTAACTTTGTCATACAGCAGAAACTAACACAACATTGTAAAGCAATTATACTCTAATAAAGATGTAAAAATAAATAAATAAAATGAGGAGTAGAAGGAAGCAAAAAAAAAAAAGACATAATGGCTGAGAATTTTCTAAAAATGATGAAATCTATTAACCTACATGTACAGTAAGCTCAGTGAAACCCGAATCAGGATAAACAAAAGAAATCCACAGTTATGCCTATTATCATGAAACTGCGGAAGACTAAAGATAGAGAGAAAATCTTAAAAGTGCTTAGTTGGCAAGAATATTACTTGCAGGAAAACAATGATAAGAATGCCTTATTGCCAAAAGACAGAGGAATAACATCTTTAAAGTGCTGAAAGGAAGAAGAGAATTGTCTGTCTATAATTCTCTATTCAGCAAAAAAATTTTTCAAGAATGAATTTGAGAGAGAAGAATATACAATGAAGAAAAGATAATCTTTTCAATAAATGGTGTCAGGAAAACTGGACAGCTCATGCAAAACAATTAAACAGTTTTACACCATACACAAAAATCAACTAAAAAAATATTAAAGAATTGAATGTAAGACCTGAAACCATAAAAATACTAGAAGTAAACAGAGAAATAAAGCACCTTGACATTGATCTTGGCAATTTTTTTGGCGGCGGGGGGCGGGGGGGGGGGTAGATTTGACACCAAAAGCAAAGGAAGCAAAAGCAAAAATAAACAAGTGGAACTACATGAAACTAAAAAGCTTCTGCACAGCTAAGGAAACCATCAACATAATAAAAAGGATACCTGTGGAATGGGAGAAAATATTTGCAAATTGTATATCTAATAAAGGGTTAGCATCCAGAATATATAGAGAATGCATACAACTCAATAGCAAAACAAAAAATCCAATTAAAAATGGTCACTACAAATAACTAAATTTCATTTCTTTTTATGGCTGAGTAATATTCCATTGTGTATATGTGCCACAGACCTAGAGTCTGTCATACAGAGTGAAGTAAGTCAGAAAGAGAAAAACAAATACCATATGCTAACACATACATATGGAATCTAAGGAAAAAAAAATGGTCATGAAGTACCTAGGGGTAAGAGGGGAATAAAGACACAGACCTACTAGAGCATGGACTTGAGGATATGGGGAGGGGGAAGGGTAAGCTGTGACAAAGTGAGAGAGTGGCATGGACATATATACACTACCAAATGTAAAATAGATAGCTAGTGGGAAGCAGCCACATAGCACAGGGAGATCAGCTAGGTGGTGTCTGACCACCTAGATGGGTGGGATAGGGAGGGTGGGAGGGAGGGAGATGCAAGAGGGAAGAGATATGGGAACGTATGTATATGTATAACTGATTCACTTTGTTGTAAAGCAGAAACTAACACACCATTGTAAAGCAATTATACTCCAATAAAGATGTTAAAAAAAATGGTCAGAGGAACTAAATGGACATTTTTCCAAAGAAGACATACAAATGGCCAGCAGGTACATGAAAAGGTGATCAACATCACTAATCATCAAGGAAATGCAAGTCAAAACCACAATGAGATATCACCTCACACCTGTTAGAATGGCCATCATTAAAAGTACAAGAGAGGGGCTTCCCTGGTGGGAACCCCCATTAAAAGTACAAGAGAGGGGCTTCCCACAACCAAATTTAGACATACTAACTTTCTAACACTTTCTTCATTAATTGATAGAACAGATTAAAAAAAAAGTAAGAATACAGAAGATGTGAACATAATCTAATTGACCTAAGTGACAATTACATATATCAAAGAATGGCAGAACACACTTTCTTCTCAAGGGTACATCGAATGTTTTTCAAAATATACCCTATGTTCAGGCTTCCCAGGTGGTGCAGTGGTTGAGAGTCCGCCTGCCGATGCAGGGGACACGGGTTTGTGCCCAGTCCGGGAAGATCCCACATGCCGCAGAGCGGCTGGGCCAGTGAGCCATGGCCGCTGAGCCTGCGCGTCTGGAGCCTGCGCTCCACAACGGGAGAGACCACAACAGTGAGAGGCCCGCGTACCGAAAAAAAAAAATACAAGAGATAAGAAGTGTTGGCAATAATGTGGAGGAAAAAAGAACCCTTTATGAACTATTAGTAAGAATGTAAATTTATTCAGCCACTATGGAAAACAGTATGAAGTTTCCTAAAAAAATTAAAAATAGAATTACTATATGATCCAGAAATTCCGTTTCTGGGTAAATATTCAAAGAAGACGCAATCACTTTCTGGAAAATATATATGTGCCTCCATGTTCATTGCAGCATTGTTTACAGTAGACAAGACATGAAACAAACTAAGTATTCATGGACAGATGAATGTATAGAGAAAACGAGGTGTGCGTGCGTGTGTGTGTGTGTGTGTGTGTGTGTGTGTGTGAACAATGGAATATTATTCAGCCAGGGGCAAAAAAAAAAGAAAATCCTGCCATTTGTCGCAACACAGATGGACCTTGAGGGCATTATGCTAAATGAGGTAAGTTGGACAGAGAAAGACAAATATTGTATGATCTCTCTTATATGTGGAATCTAAAAGAAACCAAGCTCATAGATACAGAAAACAGACTGGTGTTGCCAGAGGTTGGGTAAGAGGTGGACAAAAATAAATAAAGGTAATGAAGGTAAAATAAAGTCATTTTCAGATAGACAACAGCTGAGAAAATCTGTTTCTTGCAAATATTTACTATAAGTAATAATAAGGAAACTTTCTCAGGCTGAAAGGAATTAATACTAGAAAAAAATCTTGATATGCAGGAAAGAATAAAGGGAACTAGAATGTATATATATATATATACACATATATATGTGTGTATATATATACACATATATATATGTGTGTATATATATGCGTGTATATATATATGCATATACATATACCCACATAATGTACAACATAAAAGGACTTTGAAAACTATTGTAATATACATTATATGTACAATAATGTTTACAATAGTTTAATATATAGCATTTAATATAATATATAATAATAATATAATACACACAAATATTCATATATTTAAAATTATACACACAGATATATAGTATAGGCAGTCCTCAATTTGCACAGTACTGCCTTGACTGAAACTTGTGTGTATCAGAACAATGTTCCCAGTTTGCACAGAACTTCAGTTACCAGACACCTGTGTAAAGTGAGTACACTTTTCCAATGTGCACAGGATTCAGATAATATGGTTTTATGCATAGTAAGAACTGTAATATATATAAAATATATAATATATGTATTTTTTGACCACCTTCATCCATTTTGTCCATCCCTCACCCCGACCTCTGGCAACCACCAACCTGTTTTCTGTATATATCATATATTATTTTAAAAAGACAACCGGCCATTAAAAGCAAAATAAATAGTCACATGTTGTAGGGTTTGTAGTATATAGAGAGGTAAAATAAATGGCAACAATAGCACAGACAGTGTGAGGAGTCTAAATGGAATTACATTGTTGAAAAGCTCTTATATTATTCATGAAGTAGGTAGGATATTCGACGTAAATGTTGCTAAATTAAAGATGCATATTGTAATCTGTAGAGCAGCCATAATAAAATTAAGGAGGTATAAATTAAAAACCATACAGAAGGGCTTCCCTGGTGGCGCAGTTGTTGAGAGTCCACCTGCCGATGCAGGGGACATGGGTTTGTGCCCTGGTCCGGGAAGATCCCACATGCCACAGAGTGGCTAGGCCTGTGAGCCACAGCCGCTGAGCCTGCATGTCCGGAGCCTGTGCTCTGCAACGGGAGATGTCACAACAGTGAGAGGCTCATGTACAGCAAAAAAAAAAAAATACAGAAGATAAAATTTAATACTAAAATATTTGATTAATCCTAACTGGAAAACAAAAAAATAGGTGGCATACATAGAAAACAAATATCAATACAGTCAACTTATATCCTAGTCTATCATTAATTACATTAAATGTTAACTATTTCATGAAAAAGGAAGAAATTAGCAGAAATGATTAATAAATCACCACTTAACTGTGATTGTTAATTTTATGTGTGAACTTGACTGGGGCACATGGTGGCCAGACTTGGTCAAACATTATTCTGGGTGTTTCTGTGAAGCTGTTTTAGATAGATTAGCATTTAAATTAGTAGACTAAGGCATATTATCATCCATAATGTGGATGGGCCTCACCTAATCAGTTGAATGACTGAATAGAGCAAAAAGACTGATCCTCCCCCCAAGTAAAAGTGAATTATTTCTGCCTAATGGCCTTTGAACTGGGGCATTCGTTTTTTGCCTCCCTTTGGACTTGAACTGAAACAACAGCTCTGACTAGGTTTCAAGCCTGCTGGCTTTCAGATTGGAATTACACCATTAGCTCTGCTGGTTCTCAGCCCTTCAAACTCATACTGGAATTAAACCATTTGCTCTTTTGGGTCTCCTGCCTGACGACTGACCCTGCAGATCTTGGGACTTGCCAGCCTCCATAATCACATGAGACAATTCTTTATAATTAATCTATAAATTAAATAAAACATATGGACTTCCCTGGTGGTCCAGTGGTTAAGACTGTTTCTCTGGAGAACCCTGACTAATATACTTAGTATATCTTATTTATCAAAACACACCTTAAATATGATGAACTGGGTTAAAAGTTTAAAAGATGCATATAAATAGGATTTCCAATTTACTAGCATAAAAGCTAATGTGACTCTGTTAATATCAGACAGAGTAGACTTCAAGAGAGGGGTATTTATAGAGCTAAGGGGGACATTTCACAAGGATAAAAGTGCCAGTTTATCAAAAATACATAATCATACACATAATGTGTGTTCCAATAAAAGTTCTTATAATATATTAGATTAAATTCCTTAACTAAGGGGAGAAATAGACAAATCCACAACCAAATTTAGACATACTAACTTTCTAACACTTTCTTGATTAATTGATAGAACATATTAAAAACAAAGTAAGAATACAGAAGATGTGAACATAATCTAATTGACCTAAGTGACAATTACATATATCAAAGAAGGGCAGAACACACTTTCTTCTCAAGGGTATATCGAATATTTTTCAAAATATACCCTATGTTCAGGCTTCCCAGGTGGTGCAGTGGTTGAGAGTTCACCTGCCAATGCAGGGGACACGAGTTCATGCACCGAACCGGGAAGATCCCACATGCCATGGAGCAGCTAGGCCCATGAGCCATGGCTGCTGAGCCTGTGTGTCCGGAGCCTGTGATCTGCAATGGGAGAGGCCACAACGGTGAGAGAGGCCCGTGTACCACACACACACACACACACACACAAAATATATATATATATATATATATATATATATATATATATATATATATATACCCTATGTTAGAAACTACATGCAAGTCTTAATACATTTAAAATAACTGAAATAATATTGGCCATATTCTTTGATCACAGATAACAGTGGAATTAAATTAATAATTAATCCTATGAAAATATGTATAAGATATCCAAATGTTTGGAAATTAAACATCATATTTCCAAATAACCCATGAATCGAACAAAAAATTCAAAGAAAAGTATAAAATATTTTGAAATGAATGATAAAAATTATAATAAAAACATTGTTTCTACAGTAAGGCTGAAAGATAAATTTGTAGATTTAATTACCTATACTACAAAAGAGGAAATATTTAAAATAAATTACCTAAACTTGTATGTTAACAATATAGAAAAAGAATAAATCAAAATTAAAGTAGAAGAATGAATAGAATAGAAATAAGACCTGAAATAAATGAAATAGAAAACAGACCAACAATGGTGACAATTACACAAGTCAATCGTTTATTGTTTGAAAAGAGTATAAAAATGGGTAACCCCTAGAAATACTAATTAAAGAAGAAAGAAAACAAAAGAGAAAGAACAAATTGCTCATGTCAGGTATAAAAGAGAGACAATACTACATATTATACAGACATGAAAAGGATATTAAAGGAATATTTTGTTAATCTCCATTTAATAAAAAGAAATCGTTAACTTAAAACCATTTAACAAATAGCAGATTGTTAACTGTTAATAAAGGTAGATTGATAACTGTAAGTTGACAACTTAGATGAAATGGAAAAATCCTTAAAAACAAAAATTACCCAAACTGGCAAATGAGAAAACAGAAAATCTGAACAATGTGATTTCTATTAAAATCAACAAGAAAAAGACAACCCAGTTGGAGATTGGTTCAAGATGGCAGAGTAGAAGGACGTGTGCTCACTCCCTCTTGCAAGAGCACGGAATTGCAACTAACTGCTGAACAATCATCAACAGGAAGACACTGGAACTCACTAAAATAAATACCCCACATCCAAATAAAAAGGAGAAGCCACAAGGAGACAGTAGGAGGGGTGCAATCACAATAAAATCAAATTCCATAACTGCTGGGGGGGGTGACACAAGATGGCGAACAACTTATACCACAGAAACCCCAACTGGAGTGAAGGTTCTGAGCCCCATGTCAGGCTACCCAACCTGGGGGTCTGGCAACCGGAGGGGGAATTCCTAGAGAATCAGACTTTGAAGGCTAGTGGGACGTGATTGTAGGACTTTGACAGGACTGGGGGAAACAGAAACTCCACTCTTGGAGGGCACACACAAAATAGTGTGTGCATCGGGACCCAGGGGAATGAGCAGTGACCCCATAGGAGACTGAACCTGACCTACCTGCTAGTGTTGAAGGGTCTCCTGCAGAGGTGGGAGGTGGCTGTGACTCACCATGAGGACAAGGACACTGGCAGCAGAAGTTCTGGGAAGTATTCCTTGGCGTGAGCCCTCCCAGAGTCTGCCATTAGCCCCAACAAAGAGCCAGGTAGTCTCCAGTGTTTGGTCGCCTCAGGCCAATCAACCAACAAGGAGGGAACGCAGCCCCACCCATCATCAGAAAAGTGGACTAAAGTTTTACTGAGCTCTGCTCAACAAAGCAACAACCAGCTCTACTCATCACCAGTTCTTCCCATCAGGAAACTTGTACAAGCCTCTTAGATAGTCTCATCCACAAGAGGGCAGACAGCAGAAGCTGCAGTTCTGCAGCCTATGGAACAAAAACCACATTCACAGAAAGATAGACAAGATGAAAAGGCAAAGGGCTATGTACCAGATGAAGGAACAAGATAAAACCTCAGAAAAACAACTAAATGAAGTGGAGATATGAAAACTTCCAGGAAAAGAATTCAGAATAATGATAGTGAAGATGATCCAGGACTTCGGGAAAAGAATGGAGGCAAAGATCAACAAGATGCAAGAAATGTTTAACAAAGACCTAGAAGAATTAAAGAACAAACAAACAGAGATGAACAATAAAATAACTGAAATGAAAAATACAGTAGAAGCAATCAACAGCAGAATAACTGAGACAGAAAAAACGGATAAATGACCTGGAAGACAGAATAGTGGAATTCACAGTTGCAAAACAGAATAAAGAAAAAAGAATGAAAAGAAATGAAGACAGTCTAAGAGACTTCTGGGACAACATTAAACTCAACAAGATTTGCATTATATGGTTACCAGAAGAAGAAGAAGAGAGAGAAAGGATCTGAGAAAATATGTCAAGAGATTATAGTCAAAAACTTCCCTAACACAGGAAAGGACAGCCACCCAAGTCCAGGAAATGCAGAGAGTCCCAGGCAGGATAAACCCAAGGAGAAAAATGCTGAGAAACATAGTAATCAAATTGACAAAAATTAAAGACAAAGAAAAATTATTGAAAGCAACAAGAGAAAAGCGATAAATAACATACAAGGGAAATTCCATAAGGTTAACAGCTGACTCCTCAGCAGAAACTCTCCAAGCCAGAAGGGAGTGGCATGATATACTTAAAGTGATGAAATGGAAGAACCTACAACCAAGATTACTCTACCCAGCAATGAGCTCATTCAGATTCGACAGAGGAATCAAAAGTTTTACAGACAAGGAAAGCTAAGAGAACTTAGCACCATCAAACCAGCTTTAAAATAAATGCTAAAGGAACTTCTCTAAATGGGAAACACAAGACAAGAAAAGAACCTACAAAAACAAACCCAAACAATTAAGAAAATGGTAATAGGAACATACATAATGATAATTACCTTAAACATGAATGGATTAAAAGCTCCAACCAAAAGACACAGGCTTGCTGAATGAATACAAAAACAAGACTCATATATATGCTGTCTACAAGAGACCCACTTCAGACCTAGGGACATGTACAGACTGAAAGTGAGGGGATGGAAAAGGTATTCCATGCAAATGGAAATCAAAAGAAAGTTGGAGTAGCAATACTCATAGCAGATAAAATAGACTTTAAAATAAAGAATGTTACAAGAGACACTGAAGGACACGACATAATGATCAAGGGATCAATCCAAGAAGAAGAGATAACAATTATAAATATATATGCACCCAACATAGGAGCACCTCAATACATAAGGCAACTGCTAACAGCTATAAAAGAAGAAATTGACAGTAACACAATAATAGTGAGGGACTTTAACTCCTCACTTACACCAATGGACAGATCATCCAAATAGAAAAGTAATAAGGAAAAACAAGCTTTATTTTTTTAACATCTTTATTGGAGTATAATTGCTTTACAATGGTGTGTTAGTTTCTGCTTTTCAACAAAATGAATCAGTTATATATATACATATGTTCCCATATCTCTTTCTTCTTGTGTCTCCCTCCCTCCCACCCTCCCTATCCCACCCCTCCAGGCAATCACAAAGCACAGAGCTGATCTCCCTGTGCTATGCGGCTGCTTCCCACTAGCTATCTACCTTACGTTTGGTAGTGTATATATGTCCATGCCTCTCTCTCGCTTTGTCACAGCTTACCCTTCCCCCTCCCCATATCTTCAAGTACAATTTCTAGTAGGTCTGTGTCTTTATTCCTGTCTTACGCCTAGATTCTTCATGACATTTTTTTCTTAAATTCCGTATATATGCGTTAGTATATGGTATTTGTCTCTCTCTTTCTGACTTACTTCACTCTGTATGACAGACTCTAGGTCTATCCACCTCATTACAAATAGCTCAATTTTGTTTCTTTTTATGGCTGAGTAATATTCCCTTGTATATATGTACCACAATTTCTTTATCCATTCATCCGATGATGGACACTTAGGTTGTTTCCATCTCTGGGCTATTGTAAATAGAGCTGCAATGAACATTTTGGTACATGACTCTTTTTGAATTATGGTTTTCTCAGGGTATATGCCCAGTAGTGGGATTGCTGGGTCATATGGTAGTTCTATTTGTAGTTTTTTAAGGAACCTCCATACTGTTCTACACAGTGGCTGTATCAATTTACATTCCCACCAACAGTGCAAGAGGGTACCCTTTTCTCCACACCCTCTCCAGCATTTACTGTTTCCAGATTTTTTGATGATGCCCATTCTGACGGGTGTGAGATGATGTCTCATTGTAGTTTTGATTTTCATTTCTCTAATGATTAGTGATGTTGAGCATTCTTTCATGTGTTTGTTGGCAGTCTGTATATCTTCTTTGGAGAAATATCTATTTAGGTCTTCTGCCCATTTTTGGATTGGGTTGTTTGTTTTCTGGTTATTAAGCTGCATGAGCTGCTTATAAATTTTGGAGATTAGCTTTAAATGACACAATAGACCAGATAGATTTAATTGATATTTATAGGACATTTCATCCAAAAACAGCAGATTACACTTTCTTCTCAAATGGATCATGGAACATGCACACGGAACATTCTCCAGGATAGATCACATCTTGGGTCACAAATCAAGCCTCAGTAAGTTTAAGAAAATTGAAATAATATCAAGCATCTTTTCTGACCACAACACTATGAGAGTAAAAATCAGTTACAAGCACAAAAACAGAATTATAGATCAATGGAACAGGATTGAAAGCCCAGAGATAAACCCACGCACCTAGGGTCAACTAATCTTTGACAAAGGAGACAAGGATATAAAATGGAGAAGAGAGTCTCTTCAATAACTGGTGTTCAGAAAACTGGACATCTACATGTAAAAGAATGAAATTAGAACACTTCCTAACACCATACACAAAAATAAACTCAAAATGGATTAATGACCTAAATGTAACACCGGACACTATAAAACTCTTAGAAGAAAACATTGAAAGAACACTCTTTGACATAAATCACAGCAAGATCTTTTTTGATCCACCTCCTAGAGTAATGGAAATAAAAACAAAAATAAACAAATTGGACATAATGAAACTTAAAAGCTTTTGCACAGCAAAGGAAACTACAAACAAGACATAAAGACAACCCTCAGAATGGAAGAAAATATTTGCAAATGAATCAACGGACAAAGGATTAATCTCCAAAATAAAAAAACAACTCCTGCTACTCAATATTAAATAAACAAACAACCGAATCCAAAAATGGGCAGAAGACTTAAATAGACATTTCTCCAAAGAAGATATACAGATGGCCAAGAAGCACATGAAAAGCTGCTCAACATCACTAATTATTAGAGAAATGCAAATCAAAACTAGAATGAGGTATCACCTCACAACTGTTAGAATGGGCATCATCAGAAAAATCTAAAAACAACAAATGCTGGAGAGGGTGTGGAGAAAAGGGAACTCTCTTGCACTGTTGGTGGGAATGTAAATTGATACAGCCACTATGGAGAACAATATGGAGTTTCCCTAAAAAACTAAAAATAGAATTACCATATGTTCCAGCAATTCCACTACTGGGCATATACCCAGAGAAATCCATAATTCAAAAAGACACATGCCCGCCGATCTTCACTGCAGCACTATTTACCATAGCCAGGTCATGGAAGCAACCTAAATGCCCATCGACAGACAAATGAATAAAGAAGTAGTACATATATACAATGGAATATTACTCAGCTATAAAAAGGAACGAAATTGGATCATTTGTATAGATGTGGATGGATCTAGAGACTGTCATACAGAATGAAGTAAGTCAGAAAGAGAAAAACAAATATCGTATATTAACACATATATGTGGAACCTAGAAAAGTACAAATGAACCGGTTTGCAGGGCAGAAATTGAGACAGAGATGTAGAGAACAAACGTATGGACACCAAGGGGGGAAGTGGTGGGGGAGTGGTACTGTGATGAATTGGGAGATTGGGATTGACATATATACACTAATATGTGTAAAATGGATAACTACTAAGAACCTGCTGAATAAAAAAATAAACAAAATTCTTAAATTAAAAAAAAAGACAGGGCTTCCCTGGTGGCACAGTGGTTGAGAGCCTGCCTGCTGATGCAGGGGACACGGGTTCGTGCCCCGGTCCGGGCAGATCCCACATGCCGCGGAGCGGCTGGGCTCGTGAGCCATGACTGCTGAGCCTGTGCATCTGGAGTCTGTGCTCCGCAACGGGAGAGGCCACAACAGTGAGAGGCCCGTGTACCCCCCCAAAAAAAAGGCAACCCAATTAATAAATGGGAAAGAGAATGAAATGCACAAAGATGATATACAAATGGTCTCAAAATACAGCCACTTTGGAAGTCAGTTTTGGTAGTTTCTTACAAAACTAAATATACTCTTATCATACAATCCAGCAATTTTGCTCCCTGGTATTCATGCAAATGAGTTGAAAATGTATGTCAGCAAAGAAGTCTTCATGCAAATGTTTATAACAGCTTTATTCATATGTGTCCAAACTTGGATGCTACCAACATGTCCTACAATAGGTGAGTGCTAATAAACTATGGCACCTCCACACAGTAGAATGTTGTGCCAAGATAAAAAGAAATGAATCACCTACCCACGGATGTTTATGGAAGCTCTATTCATATTTGCCAAAATTTGGAAGCAACAGAGGTGTCCTTTCGTAGGTGAATGGATAAACTGTGGTACATCCAGACAATGGAATATTATTCAGTGCTAAAAATGAAGTAAGCTATCAAGCCATGATAGCTTGGAGAAATCTTAATTGCATATTAGTAGGGGAAAAAAAGCCAATCTGAAAAGTTTACATATTGTGTGATTCCAAGTATATGACATTCTGGAAAAGGCAAAACTATGGAGATCTTAAAAAGGGGGTTTGGGGGGAGGTAGGGTTTGTCTGGGCATTTGCTGGGGGTTAGGGCGGAGGTAGGGTGAATAGTAGAGCACAGAGGATTTTTAGGGTATTGAAATTATTCTGTATGTCATGAAGGTGGATACATGTCATTATACATTTGTCAAAACCCACAGAATGTATAACCCCAAGAGGGAAACTTAATATAAACTACAGACTTTGTATGATAATGATGTGTCTGTAGGTTCATGGATTATAACTCATGACCCTCTGGTGCAGGATGTTGATATTGTGTATGAGTGTGGGACGGGCAAAGATTATATGAGAATTCTCAATTTTGCCCTCAATTTTTTGGAAGCCTACAGCTGCTCAAAACTTATCTATTAATAGGGCTTCCCTGGTGGCACAGTGGTTGAGAGTCCGCCTGCCGATGCAGGGGACCCGGGTTCGTGCCCCGTTCCGGGATGATTCCACATGCCACAGAGCGGCTGGGCCCGTGAGCCATAGCCGCTGAGCCTGCGCGTCCGGAGCCTGTGCTCCACAACGGGAGAGGCCACAGCAGTGAGAGGCCCGCGTACCACAAAAAAAGAAAAAAAAATTATATTAATAAACAAGCATACAGACAAACAAAAATACGATACAACCATTTCTCACCCACTAGAAAGCTTAAAATCAAAATGGCCAATTACATCAATTTTGGCAAGGATTTGGAGCAAATAGAACTCTCATACATTGCTAAGAGGAGTACAAAATGGTACAATCACAATTTCACATCTGCTAGGATGACCAAAATAAAAATGACTGACAATACAAAATCTTGTAAGGCTGTCAAGCACCTGGAATTCTCATAAGTTCTGGAAGAGTGTATGTAAAACATTCTAACCCAATGGTGGAGAACTGCTGCAGTTCCTTATAAATACACACGTATCTACTTTATGAACCAGTCATCCAGTCTGACATTTACACAAGATACATGAACATGTACTTTCAAAAGAAGAAATTTAGAAGAATTTTCAAAGCAGTCTTTTTTTATACTAGCTCCAAATTGTAAATGTCTCAATGTCAACAGGTAATAGATAAACAAACTGTGCAGTATATAAAGTTGGAGTTCTAGTTGGCATCAGTAAGTAGCAAACTTCTGATACATGCAATATGTTTAAATCTAAAAAAAAAAAGTTGAATCCAGACACAAAAAGAGTATACACTATACTGATCAGATTTATATGAAATTCAAGAACAGGTAAAACTGATATATGGTGAGAGAAATCAGAAAGCAGCTCCCTTTGCACATGAAAAGATGCTCAACATCTCTAATTATTAGAGAAATGCAAATCAAAATTACAATGAGGTCTCACCTCACACCAGTCAGAATAACCATCATCAAAAAGTCTACAAATAACAAATGCTGGAGAGGGTGTGGAGAAAAGGGAACCCTCCTACACTGTCGTTGGGTTGGTGCAGACACTATGGAAAACAGTATGGAGGTTTCTTAAAAAACTAAAAATAGAGTTTCCATTTGATCCAGCAATCCCACTCCTGGGCATCTATCTGGAGAAAACTCTAATTCGAAAAGATACATGCACCCCAATGTTCACAGCAGCACTATTTACAAGAGCCAGGACATGGAAACAACCCTTGTGCCCATCGACAGATGAACGGATAAAGAAGTTTGGGTGTGTGTGTATGTGTGTGTGCATATATATATATATATATATATATACACACACACATATATACACATACAGATACACACACAATGGAATATTACTCAGCCATAAAAAATAATCAAATTTGCAGCAACATGGATGGACCTAGAGATTATCATATGAAGTGAAGTAAATCAAAGATAAATATCATATGATATCACTTATATGTGGAATCTAAAAAAGTAATACAAATGAATCTATATACAAAACAGAAACGGACTCACAGACATAAAAATCAAACTTACAGCTACCAAAGGGGAGAGGGTGGTGGGGAAGGGATAAATCAGGAGTATGGGGTTAACAGATACAAACTACTCTATATAAAATAGATAAGCAACAAGGATTTATTGTTTAGCACAGGGAACTATATTCAATATCTTATAATAACTGATAATGGAAAATAATATTAAAAAATAGCAGTTGCCTTTGGAGGTGAAGGAATTGACTGGAAAAGGGCACATGGACATTTATTTGGTAAAGAAAGTGGTCTTCATCTTGTTTTGACAGATGGTTACTTGGTGACAAAGTTCATTTAACAGAATGCTGTATATCTATGCATTTAACTGTATGTTAATTATGTCTTAAATTTTTTTTAAGTTTTGGCAACGCTGGTATAATGGCCAAGAAAGCTCCCTTTGGCAACAAATAGATTTGGCTTCAATTCCAGAATCTGCTATAGATTTCCAGATTTGTGACAAGTTAATTACCATCCTGAGCCTCAATTTCTTGATGTGTAAAATGGGGCCAAACACTTGTGGATTTTGTGAGGAATGTACAGTGTTTGACAGCTTTTAGGGTGGTATTTGGTCAAATAATCACCATTCAATAAATAGTAGTTACACAATTTTAATGAATCTCTCACAATTCTTCTTTCAAATGCCTTGTACTTCTGACATACCCTGTTTTTGTTTTTCTTTTTTCTTTTAGTGCTCTATTTGTTCACTCATGAATCTCCCACACCTTTGGATTTGTTTTTCTTTTCATTGCTGTTGCCAACATCACACCCTTACCCCCACACTCCAAGCAGAAGTAAGTACTCAGTTATTTGCATCAACTATGACCAATATGAATTTTAAACAATGCAAACAACAATACTTTATTGCACTAAAAAATAGCATATTCGTATCCCTCTGTGTCTATAAGATCCAATGTCAGATTTTTCTCTGTACATAGCACCATGTCAGGCACATACTAAATCCTTAATAAAAGGCATTTCATAAGTAAATAATTTTAGACTTTGTGAAAATCGTAACTATTTTACTCACTTATCAATATTTACACCAAGTCTAACAGCTATCGAGGAGTGAAAGATGGGCGCTTCTAGTGCTAATCTTACACTTTCATTCACTAGCTCCTTACTGAACACTCAGAATGATCTGGGGATAGAAGAGTAAGTAAAACAAGGCTCCAGTCTCTATTCTTTCCATGTTGCAGACAATAAAGAAATGGACAAATTCTTCATACATCTGGCTCAGTGATTTTCCTATTCCTGTTTGTCTCGCCTCATTTCTCCTTCCCCCAATCTTTTCCATTACTTGTGTTATCCTTTTGTTATATACTTATGCAAATACTGAAAACTCCTTTCTAATTAGAAGACAGACACCTACATTCCATGGATGTTTTGTATATACATATATATGTGTGTGTGTGTGTGTGTGTGTGTGTGTGTGTGTGTGTCTTTTATTTTCTATGCACCTTGGATTTTTAAGCTGTTTCATGGAGAAGGAAGGAAAGGGAATTTGACAACACTTGGATCAGAGGTATGGAGATGGGAAAGCATATGCACAAAAGGGTGGTGGGAGCCTCAGGAAGCTAGAACATTCCACAAGGAGAAGAGGGGTTTTTGGAGACCTATTTAAAGCTTGTAGTTCAAACCCACTAGACTCAGGACATTATTGGGTTTTCCTTTTATCAATATTAAAACAGTCGACCTTCACAAAGGGGCTATATGTCACTCGATTCCTCAGGTGTTACTGACATTGGGAATAGGAAATTTGTGGGTAGCTAGATCATCAAGTGGCCTGGGTCTGAGAACACTGATTGTCCAAAACAGGCAGATGTAGTTTCCAGGGAAGAATAAACCCGATTCACCCACCATTACTGTACCCAGCAGAACCACTGGATTCTCATACCCCAATTTTTCTCAGATAGTTCAATAACATTAACCAAAGAGTTGCAAAGGTGCTACCTTGACTACCTTCCATTTACAATGACACCTACATTGCCCACACCTTCATAATTCCTGATAATTTGCTTTTGGCTTCTGTATCATCCGTGGGCATAAACTGGGCCTCCTTTGACATAATGGATTTGGTGGGGGTTGACGTTGTGAGGCAGTGCTATTCATTAAGCTCCAACCTCCGTGAGAACAATTGGGCCCTGCTGGTAACCATTTACTGTGTGGGATGATCCACAGCATGGTGGACCAAAAGCTAAATCCGCCATAATCCTGAAAAAAAAAATGGTTAGTGGGAGAACTTGATCTCTGATGAATTTATATATTGGAATTAGAGGAGGAAAAAGTGCTTTATTGAGGGTAGAAATGTCATAGGCTGAAAAATAAACTGATTTTTCCCAAAGCCATCCACAGCCAGCAACTGTTATGTGACAAGGTTGGTAATAGGGGAACATGAGGGTTATGGGTCCAGAGTTGGCGCCCATGAAGTCGTTAGCTCTAAACCCCATCAAACTGAGAACTCTTATATGGATTGACTATTATTAACCTACAGGAGGGATCTGAAACCATGAGACATGGAATATCCATTCTGTATAAGCATCTTTCTGGGGTTATATAGGCATGGCACATCAACAGCCACCAGGCAAGAGCTGCTGGCCTCTGAAAAGAAGATGTTCCTGGGGGATAACAACATTTCTCATCCCTTCAATTGCCAGAAAAACTACTGAAACCTCACTCCCAAATTATTATTTCATTATTTAAGGCAATAGTAAACTTGGGAGTGTGTATATGCCTTCACTGGGATTCATAAATTATCAAATTTGAGGAGGAGTGGGGTGTAGCCTTCATCATTCTCGTCTGCCCCCTTGTGGCATCTTTCATGGGTTTTTTTTGGTCACTCCAGACTCTTGCCCTAGGCTGCAAATAGCCTCTTCTAAACTAAACATCTTTGATATTTAGTATTTTGTACATTTCCAGAAAACTATCCAACTAGAGCTGAGACTGTCATTTCCTTTCATCATGAAGTAGTATAGTGTTACTCAATACATTTGATGTCTTCTGCTTTATCTGTTAATACATTGTTTGTCTAATTTTTAAACTGATTTGGCTGAGTAGATGTCCCCCCAATTCTGTGTGTTACTCTTCATCTGTTTTTCCTGTATATGAACCATGGATCTATTCATTCACCCATTTTATTACTTTCTAGTGCATTTTTTTTGGTTGTCGCTGTTACCATTTCTTTCTTGCTCTGCAACTGATAAACAAGTAACAGGAAACATACCTGGTTCTTTCATCCCAGTTATTCCATGGGAATTATCCACCATACTAAAAATGCTTCCTCTCATGGATGTCTGGAACATCTCAATTTCCAGGATCTCTTTCCTTCTCTATTCTTTGCCATCTTTTTTCTCTTCCTGGGTCTGAAAATGCCTGTATCCTCCAAGAAAGACCTTTCATAGGAGTTTCACCCTAAACACTCTTCTTCTGCATCCACAATCCCTGCAACAGCTCTATTTCCATGAAGAGTATCTGGACTCCCAGCTCACTTATCTTCTGAATCTCAAGCCATTATACAGGAGTGTCTGCAGGGTATCTCTCTTTGGCAGGTCCACAGCACTGTAAATGCCCGTGTCCCATCCAATACCCATCAATCTCTCTTCCTACCAGCTTCCACTGTGTCCCTAAGAGAATCATCTACACCAGCAATTTCCCACTTTCCCAGGACACACGTCTCTTTCACACTTACATTAAATTATAATAGCTGCCTACGATCACTCTTGAAATATATATATGTATATATATATATTGTGTGTGTGTGTATATATATATATATATATATACACACATATATATATATATATATATATATATTTCCCTTCCTCCGGCTCCAGTTTTGCTGTATCTGAGCTCAGACCACACCATCTCCCCCTTCATGGATACCTTCCATGTTCCCAGTGGTCTGTTCCCAACTCTATAATGCAGTAGAGTGATTTCTAAAACATAAATCTGTTCCTGTCACTCCCCTGTGAAAACTCATCCATGGGGAGTCTGACGAGGCTGCATTTGGGGACTGGACGGAGTGAGGAGGGATCTTGTGTCAGCCAGGATTTCTGGTAGACGCCCCTATGCACTATCCACTTGTGGTGGTCGGGGGCGGAGAAGGGGCGGGATTGAGCCCCCTTCCCCCCTCCTCCTTACTGCGGAAAGCTGCAGAGCTAAGGGCACTCACTTCCTATTCACCAGTCAGCAGGGAGGAATCCTCTCAGCAGCCACGTAGGCATTCTCTTCTCTCTGGAGGAAAAGGCCCAGCAGCTGTCGGAGGAAAAGGCTCACCAGCTGTCAGAGCAAAAGGACATGTCGCAGCTAAGTAAGAATTTGGGTGATTCGAGTCCCCCGGCGGAGGCCCCTAAGCCTCCGGTCTATAGCCGCCCTACGGTTCTGATGCGGGCTCCGCCCGCCTCCTCTCGGGCTCCACCAGTCCCTTGGGATCCACCTCCGATTGATTTGCAGGCTTCATTGGCCGCTTGGCAGGCACCTCAGCCTGCTTGGGAGGCCCCGCAGGGCCAGCCGCCTGCCCCAGTGGCTCCCATGGCCCAACCTCCGGCCCTAGGGGGCCCGATGGTCCAGGCTCCCCCTCTGGGAGGCCCGATGGGCAAGCCTCCAACTCCGGGAGTCCTGATGATCCATCCTCCCCCTCCGGGAGCCCCGATGGCCCAGCCTCCAACTCCGGGAGTCCTGATGATGCATCCTTCAGCTCCCGGAGCCCCAATGGCGCATCCTCCCCCTCCGGGGACCCCAATGGCTCATCCTCCCCCTCCGGGGACCCCGATGGCGCATCCTCCCCCTCCTGGGACCCCGATGGTGCATCCTCCCCCTCCGGGGACCCCCATGGCGCATCCTCCCCCTCCGGGGACCCCCATGGCGCATCCTCCCCCTCCGGGGACACCGATGGCTCACCCTCCCCCTCCGGGGACACCGATGGCCCATCCTCCCCCTCCGGGGACCCCTATGGCTCAGCCTCCAGCTCCAGGAGTCCTGATTCCCCAGCCTCTGACTCCGGGAGTCCTGATGGTCCAGCCTCCTGCTCCAGGAGCCCCGATAGCCCAGCCTCCACCCCCGGCACCCTTGATGGCCCAGCCTCCGCCTCCAGGAACCCCGATGGCCAAGCCTCCAGGTCCTGGAGTCCTGATGATCCATCCTGCAGGCTCAAGAGCTCCGATCACCCAGCCTCCAGCTACAGGAGCCCCGATGGTGCAGCCGCCTGCGCCGGCCCCACCTGCGCAGCCTATGGCTTCCTGGGCCCCACAGGCTCAGCCTCTGATCCTGCAGATCCAGTCACAGGTTATAAGGGCTCCTCCGCAGGTTCCCCAGGGTCCGCAGGCCCCGCCAGCGCAGCTGGCCACACCCCCGGGCTGGCAGACCACTTCGCCGGGATGGCAGGCCCCACCGCAAGGCTGGCCAGCCACGCCCCTGAGCTGGCAGACCACACAGGTCACCTGGCCTGCTCCAACGATTGCCTGGCAGGCACCTCTACCTGTGCGCCCGGGGCCACCACCCATCCGACCGGGCCCACCGCCCATCCGCCCGGGCCCCCCGCCGGTGCGCCAGGCCCCACCCCCAATCCGCCAGGCCCCTCCACTGATCCGCCAGGCACCGCCACCCATCCGACCTGCCCCGCAGGTCCTGGCCACCCCGCCGCCTCTCTGGCAGGCTCTGCCGCCCCCACCACCTCTGCGGCAGGCCCCACAAGCTCGGCTGCCCACCCCGCAGTTGAGGGCGGCTCCACCAATTCGGGCGGCCCCGCAGGTGCCGACGGCCCCTCCAGCACTGCAGATGCCCACCGCACCTCCCGCTGTTCCGCAGGCGCCCCCGGCCGTGATGCCAGCCCCTCTGCCGGCCGCGCTGTCAGCCCCGCAGGCTGTGCACTGCCCACCCATCATCTGGCAGGCCCCGAAAGGCCAAGCTCCGGTGCCACACGAGATGCCAACCTCAATGGAGTTCCAGGAAGTTCAGCAAGCCCAGGCCAGCCTGGCCTGGCAGGCTCCAAAGGCCCCCGGGCAATTCTGGCAGGCCCTGCCCACCCAGGAGGCCCAGAGGCAGGGCCCACCACTGGTTCAACTGGACCAGCCCTTTCACGGGGCCTCCGCCTCCCAAAAGGCCCTGCAAATCCAGCTACCCACCCAGCAGGCCCAGCCCTCGGGCTCGCAGGCAGAGCTGCCAGCCATGCAACTCCAGCCCTCCTGGCAGGGCCCCCCCTCAGCCTTGCAGGGCCAGCCCGGAGCCCCCTTAGTGGGGGCAAATTTTCCCATGGGCTCTGCTAAATCATTGATGACTCCATCAGGAGAATCCAGGGCCTCCTCTATAGACCGTAGGACCTCTTCAAAAGAACGTAGGACCTCTTCAAAGGAACGCAAGGCTCCTTCAAAGGACCGGATGATCTTCGGTGGCACTTTTTGTGCTCCCAGGGTAATGCCAACTGCTGGAGCACACCTGCCAACTCCCTGGAAAAACTTGCCTGCCACATCTGAGACCTTTACTGCCACCCCAAGGGTCTTTCCATCTACCTCCCAGTTCCAGCCTGCCTCTTCTAATGCCTTCAAGGGCCCGTCTGCCACCTCAGAGACCCCAAAATCACTGCCACTTGCTCTGCAGGATCCATTTGCCTGCATTGAGGCCTTGCCTGCAGTCCCATGGGTTCCACAGCCCAATGTGAATGCCTCGAAGGCGTCCAAGGCAGGGCCCAGCATCCTGATGGCGACGGCAGCTGCCCCCAAGGCAATGGCCACCACTCAAGAGGCCTCGAAGACCTCCGCTGAGCCTCCGCGTCGTTCGGGCAAGGCTACCCGGAAGAAGAAGCATCTGAATACCGAAGAGGAGGATGGCAGGGGCCAGATGCTGAGCATGCGCAGCTGGCAGGCCCCCAGGCCCTGGGAAAGTGTGGACTTCAATGACTGGGAGGTTCAAACCCCTATCCAGGTCCTGTGTGACTGGGAGGGCCTGAGCACCTCCCATGGCCTGAGTGGCTGGGAGGGCCCGAGTACCTCCCGGATCCTGAGTGGCTGGGAAGGACCCAGCACTTCTTGGGCCCTGAGTGCCTGGGAGGGCCCGAGCACCTCAAGGGCCCTGGGTCTCTGGGAAAGCCCAGTTAGCCCTCCGTCCTTGATCATCTCTGAGCTCCCTAATCTTGCTCAGGGATTTGGTGCAACCCAAGATGGCCCCAAGATGGAGACTCAGCCACTGTCTCCCTTGGATGAGAGAGCAAACGCACTGGTGCAGTTCCTCTTGGTCAAGGACCAAGCCAAGGTGCCCATCAAGCGCTCAGAGATGGTGAAATTCATCATCCGTGAATATAAAGATGAGTGCTTAGAAATCATCAGCCGTGCCAGCCACAAGCTGGAGTGTGTCTTTGGTTATCAATTGAAGGAAATTGATCCCAAAAACCACTCTTATATTCTCATCAACAAGGGTCGGAAGGGTGAAGCAGCGTCATCCTATTTAGACAGGCCCAAGGTAGGACTCCTGATGGTGGTTCTGAGCCTCATCTTTATGAAAGGCAATTGTGTCAGGGAGGACCTGATCTTTACTTTTCTGTACAAGTTAGGGCTGGATGTCCGGGAGACACATGGTCTCTTCGGAAATACAAAGAAGCTCATCACCGAAGTGTTTGTAAGAGAGAAGTACCTAGAGTACAGGAGAATCCCTTTTACTGAGCCAGCAGAATATGAGTTCCTCTGGGGCCCCCGAGCATTCCTCGAAACCAGCAAGATGCTTGTCCTGAAGTTTTTGGCCAAGCTCTATAAGAAAGATCCACGGTGCTGGCCATACCAGTACTATGAAGCGCTGGCAGAGTGTGAGTCTGAAGATTTGGATGAGGATGAGCCTGGCCCCGATGATAAAGCCGATGACCCCACCAGCAGCCCCCCTCCCCGCTAATGTGGTTTAGCCGATATCTCATTGTTCCTTTGGGTCCCCGGCCTGAGGCCACTGACAGGGTGGGGTGGGGGGGACGTTTTGTTTCTGGTGTTTATGTTCCAGTTCTCTGTGTGTAAGTTTGAATTTCAATTTGCTTTCATATCTGCCAAAGCTTTGTACATTTTCATGTGGTGTTGATTTCAACTGGCTACTGTTCTATTTGGTATTTTGGCATCTGTATTTTTAAGTGAGATCTGTGATTCTCTGTTTTGTGTTATAATTGTTACGTTTTGCTATCAGAGTTGTGCTGGCTTTGTGAAATGAATTTGAGAAGCTATCCATCTCATTCTGGTACAGATTATGTAGCATCAAAATAGGCTGTTCTTCGAACGTTAAAATGACTCATCAGTAAAAGCTGTCTGCAGAAAAGTAAATATCTATATCTATATCTATATATAAATATAATTTCAGCATAACATGGAAGTGTTTGTCTTTATTCTAATTTTTATTCTAGATAGTGCGAGCCAAGTTTTACCGTACTCTCCAAATACAGCTGAACATCAAGACAACTACCAGTGATAGTAGAAACCACGGTGACGAAACTGCTTTTCAAAGACAGTGCTACATGCATTGTAATTAGGCAGCGATTGCAATGGGTGGTGAAACGTAAGATTAAAGCAAAAGTAAAACTTAAGTCAGCAAGGCTGGATCAAGAGGAGGTTTTTAATCCTCTTGACTCCTCACAATAATCCTTCAAAGTAGGCATTATTCCCATTTTGTAGGTGAGTGTCTAAGGCTCAAGTAGAATAATTAAATGGGACATGTCTGTGCCAAGGCAATAATGTTGTAATTTGGAGCAGAAAACATTCTTAAGGTTATGTGAGAAGTGAGGACCATCTGCCTGCAGGACCACAGCTACCAAGTTTGTTAGCCACAGGGATGAATTGGCCAAAGGGGCATTGGTCAGTCAGGTGGTGGGTGGTGGGTGTCCAGCAGCTCAGGAAATGTGGGTTTCATCAACACATTGACACGGGCATTGAAACACACTCCCTGCAAAACATCCAGGTTTAGAACAGGGAAAAGGAAATACCAGGCTTCACTGAACTGGGGATCCTGCAGATTGCAGGCAGTAGGGGGGAAGGAGGCGGACAACACGGAGGTCTAGCTGAAGCTCCTGGGAGGGGCCATCAGTTGTAACATACAGGGGACTTCAGCTGGCAACGTCTGATGTGCTAAATAGCCTTAGTCAGCCTTTGGGTGCAGGGCCTGGTGTGGGAGGGAGTGGATGTGGACAGGAGAGTTTCGGAGAAAGATATTCATGCACACCTGACCAGGCTGGTGTGTGCAAAAGGACTTTCCTGAAGGTACCACTGTCTTCACGTGGATTGGGACCATCAGCGCTTCTGCCATCTCTACTGTCCTAGAAGGATCCAGAACCCCACCCCTAAACCCCCCTTCTCTTGGTGAAGATGAAGTTCCAGAGAGGAGGTAAATGGCAAAAGTGGTATTCGTCTGCCCCCTAGTGGCCTGCCACAGTTCTGTTGCTCCTGCAGTGGCTCAGTGCAGCCCCTGCCGCAGTGAAGAAACACCCCAAATACCCTGGGTTTAGGCTAGTACTTGCTTCATAACCCTTGCCCATAATTCTACTTGCATTTGGGCCCAAACGTTTCTTCTTTTCTCTTATGTCATAGGGCAAGGTGAAACCTCCTCTCCACGTCCAATCCAGTTGCATTTAGGAAGCTGAGTTTCTAGAAGAGGAGATGAACTCATAAGATGCAGAGTCCATTCCCCGACTGCCCCCACCCTGGGACCTGCCTGGCTACAGGGGATCTTTGGTAAGTTGTCCAAGTGACCAGGTTTTCCAGAAATTCTGAAGAAGTTTCTTGTAAGCTCTGTGGTTCAGAGAGTATTGGGCTACTGCCCCAATCAGTCTTTAGTTATTTTGACGACAACAGCAAATGCCCATTGAAGGCAACAGCCCTGTCCCAACTGAGAAGTATCCCCCAAAGAGGCTTTGCTGGGCCAGAAAAGTGACACATAGGTCTAGTATTTCTTATTTGGTTTTAGTTTATTTATTATGTTTTTTATAGTTTTCTCCAAATCATTCACTCATGGGGGACTTGAGCAAGTGGCTTTTTGTGGAGCAAAATTTGGAAAGTAGCATCATATGACTTTGGTGCCATGCTTAAGGTGTGGCTTTACTTCAGGGCAGAAAGGCTCACTTCCCATTGACAATCCTTAATCTCATTTATCCCATCATCGGATATAAAGCAAATACCTAATTTAAGCAATGTCAAGGGCTTAAGACCTGACTAGAGTTAAAATGTAATTAAAGATAAGTTACAATAATAATACAATTGTAACTACAAACAAACAAACTTGACCAAATATTCCACTGAAAGGTTTAAGAAAGAACAGCTGACATTATGAAATCAGAAGGCAGAAAACAAAAATCCAGGAAAATGGGAAACTACAGGGTAAGAAGCAATGAGAGAAAATTCAAGACCCATTATTTCAAAGTTCTAAAATATAGATAAATTTAGTATGAAGATTTTTATTGTAAAATGAAGAAACCTAAAACCTCTATAAACTAAATGGGCAAAAGATAACAGGTGACAAAAAACAAAAGAAATACAAATGGAAAATGACATTGTAAACTGTTTCACCTCACTAATACGTGAGGACAATATTACCTATTATAAATATTAGACCAGTATTCCAGCTTTCATTTATTAAATTAGCATAGAATGAAATAAAAGCCCATGGAATATCCAATGCAAATAAAGTTATCATGAAACTGGCACCCAGTTTATATGGCTGATGAAACTATAAATTACTACAAATTACCCTGAAATAAATTCAGTCAACTGCATCTCCAAGAGATTTAAAAATATTAACACTATCTTACCTACAAATTCTTCATATAGGAATATATTGAATGGAAATAATCTGTAGTGGGGGCAGAAGCTTTTTCACAAGGAAAACTACTCAGGAAAGTGGAGGAGACATTATGATATGCACAGCTGCCCTCCACCCCCATACAAACATACTAGCATCAAGGTGGTCCAGTGAGCTTTCTGCTGAAAAGACCAAAGGCTTCCTCAGAAAACCACGTGCAGTTTTCTCCAGCACAAAATTGTGTGCAGCAAAGCAGAGACATGAAATCTGTGCCTGAAAAATTTGAAAGTGGGTGCTAGCAGGTTCCCATCAAAGCTGTGGAATGATCTCAGCCATTTCCGATTAAGCTGTAGACTCTTCAAGAAGAGAAATTTAAAATGTTTCCCAAAGTGGTGGAATCCAGGCACTGTTGTACAGGATGTTAAGTTATAAGCAAGGTAATATCTTAGGATGCTTACCTAGAAATGATGATCTGAATTTTAGAATAATACAGGGAATGGTAAAGCAGGGAATGGTAACTAATCCCATGGGTGCACCACAAATTCAAGTGAGTGGGCACATTTTTTGGTACCAATAAATAAGTACATTGGTATATCAAAATAAAAAAAAAGAGAGAGAGAGAGAGAGAGAGGGAGAGAGAGAGAAGCCCTACTGTATAGCACAGGGGACTCTGCTCAATATTCTGTAACAACCTAAATGGGAATAGAGTTTGAAAAAGAATATATACATGTATATGTATAACTGAATCACTTTGCTGTACACCTGTAACTAACAACATTGTTAATCAACTATATGCCAACATAAAATATTTTTTGAAAAAAAAACAGAAAGAAGCCTCTAACATTTAGATCACAAACTTCCTGTTTTCTTTTGTTTCCAATCCAGAAAGTCCTGTGTGTACAAGAAAGACATGCAGGATAGTAGATCTGGCTTCTCTGGAGGGAATCTCTGGGAAAGGAAGCCTAGCAATCCATCTTTAGAGCACAAGCTATAGTGCAAGCAATGTCATTCTTCCAAATTGTTCAAAGGGTCCTATTGTGAATCCCATGGAGAGATGTATAACACTACTAGGCCACTGGTCTGATCCCCTAATCCTTTAAGATTCTGAAAGTTACTCTGGCTCCTTTTTGTTTTAAGAGATGAAGCCTACATGGGGAGCCTCCTTCATTCTAAGTTTTCTCCTATTTTGCTTGGTGGCACCGCAGGAATCCTCCTGGGGTCTCAGAGAGATGCCTTCTCAGTACAAATGACTTCACTCTGCAAACTGCCCATCCATTTCCCAGCAAGACTGGCTTTCTTTGCCCTCACTTGTTCAGAGTAACTTCAGCTTGAGGTTCTCAGAGGGTTAATAGAGGGATTGAGGTTGTCCAATCAACCAGCAATAACCACAGAAGCATTTCCTATCTAGTAGCCTTCCTGGGGTGTGCTTTCTAGTGACTCAGACTCTTCCCTGAAACAGAGCCAGCTGGGGCCACAAAGCTGTGGGATTTGAGTGCTGGTTTTCTTGGCTTCTACAAGACATACTTAAAAACATTTTGTTTTGAAATAATTATTGATTCATAGAAAGTTGCAAAGATTGTACAGGACAGTCTTCTGCATCTTTCATCTAATTTTCCCCAATGTTTACATCTTATATAACAGTAGTACAATATCAAAGACATTGACA
Organism: Pseudorca crassidens; assembly: GCF_039906515.1. Taxonomy (NCBI): domain Eukaryota; kingdom Metazoa; phylum Chordata; class Mammalia; order Artiodactyla; family Delphinidae; genus Pseudorca; species Pseudorca crassidens. Next base: position 127,012,302 of record NC_090296.1, on the reverse strand, counting down.
TTGGTACTATGTATATTTCAATGATATTTTATCACAAAAAACTGTGGACTCTGTAAACATCACCTCAATCAACATACAGAACTGTTCCACCACTACAAAGATTTCTCTCATGCTGCTCTTTATAGTCATGTGCATCACTTCCCCAACATCCCCCTGGCGATCATTGCCCTGTTCTTCTTCTCTGTAATTTTGTCAGTTTGAGAATGTTATATAAATGGAATCTACCTTTGAGTGGCATTTTTTCCACTCACTATAAAGCCTTTGTTATCCATCCAAGTTGTTGTGTGTATCAGTACATAGTTCATTCGTTTGCAGTGCTGCAAAAACATTTACCTGTGAAGGACATTTTGGTTGTTTCCAGCTTTGATCTCCTACAAAGCTGCTATGAACATCCCTGTGCATGGGATGGACATAAATATTGTATGGACATAAATTTTCATTTATCTGCGATAAATGCCCCTGGGTGTAATCGCTGGGTGGTATGGTAAATGAATGGTTATTGTTTTAAAGAAACTACCAAACTACTTTCCAGAGTGGTTGTAACATTTTACATTCCCACCAGCAGTGTACGAGAGATCCATTTATTTCATATCCTCACCAACAGTTGGTGTAGTCAGTTAAAAAAACTGTAGCTGTCGGGCTTCCCTGGTGGTGCAGTGGTTGAGAGTCTGCCTGCTGATGCAGGAGATGCGGGTTCGTGCCCCAGTCCAGGAGGATCCTACATGCCGCGGAGTGGCAGGGGCCGTGAGCCATGGCCGCTGAGCCTGTGCTTCCAGAGCCTGTGCTCCGCAACAGGAGAGTCCACAACAGTGAGAGGCCCACGTATCGCAAAAAAAAAAAAATGTAGCTGTCCTAGTAGGTGTGTCCTAATACCACAAAAATTTCTAAATAAATTTTTGTTTGTTTTATAATATGGGATTTGGGGTGTTCTTTATGTAATCTAGATCTGAGTCATTTATTATATATGCAATTTGAAAGTGTTTTTTTCCCAGTCCGTAGTTTTGCTTTTTATCCTTGTAACAGGGCCTTTCACACAGCAAAAGTTTTAAATTTTGATGAAGTTCAATTTACTGATTTTTTTCTTCTATGTATCATGATTTCATATCTAAGTACTTTTTATCAGACTGTAGGTCCTAAAGATTTTCTTCTGTTTTCTTCTATAAGTTTAATAGTTTTATATCTTATATTTAAATCTATGATCCATTTTGAATTTATTGTGTATGAAGTATGACATTTAGGCCGAGATCCTTTTTCTTTTCCATATTCTTTTTCCTTTTTTTGGGGGGGGGCTATGGATGTCCAGTTGTTACAGTAACATTTATTGAAAAGACTATGCTTTCAACATCTAATTGCTTTAGCACATTTGTCAAAAAATAGTTTAGCTCTGCTTGTGTGGGCTAGTTCTGTCTCATTGATTTGTGAATCTATCCCTCCAGTGATAACTACACCACCTTGATTACTGTGGCTATTATAAGACTTGAAATCAAGTACAGTGATTTTTCCCACATTATTCTTCTCTTCCAAAATTATTTTTAGCTATTCTAGATTCTTCGACTTTCAATATCAATTTTAAAATAAGATTGCCAATTTTAAAATAAGATTGTCTATAAAAAATTTGCTGGGATTTTTAAAAGAAATTTAGTTAAACTTATATATGAAGTTGGGGAGAATTGACATTTTTTACTATGTTGAGTCTTCCAATCCATAAAGACAGTATATCTCTCCATTTATTTGGATCTTCTTTGATGTCTTTCATCAGCATTTTGTATTTTTCAGTGTACAAGTACTGGATATGTTTGTTAGATTTATACCTAAGCATCTCATTCTTCACGAGTGATTACAAATTATATTACATTCACATTTCAGTTTCCATGTGTTCAATGCTAGTGTATAGAGATTTGTATGTTGGTCTTGTAGCCTGCAGCTTGCTGAACTCCCATGTTAGTTCTGAGAGTTTGATTCCTTAGGATTTCCTATGTAGTCCATTGCGTCATCTGCAAATAGGGACAATTTTATTTCTTCCTTTCTATCTGTATACCTTTTTTTTCCTTTTACTGTCTTGTGCTGAGCTTCACATAGTATATTGGACTGGAGGGGTGAAAGCAGATATCCTTGCCTTATTTTGATGGTGGGGGAAAAAATTCTTTCACCATTTAAGTATAATGTCACCTGTAGGTTACCTGATGTGCTTTATCAAGTTGAAGAAGTTCCCTTCTATTCTTATTTTTCTTAGGGATTTTATCATAAAAGAGTGTTAAACATTTTATTAAATGTTTTTTCTGCATTGATTTCTTTGATCATGTGATTTTTGCTATTTAACCTATTAACAGGATAGATAACATTAATTTATTTTTGAAAATTAAAGCAGCCTTGCATTCTTGGAATAAACCCCACTTTTGCTGAATTTTATTTACCAATATTTTGTTAGGATTTTTACAACCATGTTCACGAGGGATGTTGGTCTGTAGTTTTTCATTCTTTCTTTCTTTTTTTTGGGAGGTATGGGGGAGGGGGTACTGTGTTTGTCTGATTTTGGTACCAGAGCATTACCAATTTCATAAAACATTCTTTCCTCTTTGGCTTTTTGGAAGAGATTGTATAAAATTTGTGTTAAATCTTCTTTAAACAGAATTCTCTAATGAAACCATCGATTTTACAAGAAATTAGTTTCTAATATAGTCTTGCTTCAGGATGGAGGGAATTCTGCTGCACATAAGTATAACATCCAGTGGAGTTTCCAAAGAGAAGATACCAGCCTATACCTGAAGATGATCCAAGAATGGGTGTCATTGTTTCTCCTTTGGGAGAACCCAGGGTCAGCACCAGCCCCTACCTCAGAGTCAAGGGCAAAGTCCAGCCTGGACTGCAGCATATGACTGATGTCTGAAATTCCAAGTATATCACAGGTTTCCCCATTTCTGCCTTCCATTGCCAAGCAGGGCGTTTGGCCCTGGTCTCTGAGCTCTCGCTCTCTTTTACCCAGTGTGTGGCTCATTTTCACTCTCTTATGAATTTCTACAATTTAAAAGAAGATATTAGCATATTTACCCAGAAGAGTTGAAATTGTTAAGGATAAAATAAGAATTGAAACAGAACCAGAACAAAAAAATTCACAATTTTTATGGAAACACGAAAGACCCCAAATAGCCAAAGCAATCTTGAGAAAGAAAAACAGAGCTGGAGGAATCATGCTCCCTGACTTCAGACTATATTACAAAGCTACAGTAATCAAGATAGTGTAGTACTGGTACAAAAACAGAAATAGAGATCAATGGAACAGGATAGAAAGCCCAGAGATAAACCCATGCACATATGGTCACCTTATCTTTGATAAAGGAGGCAGGAATGTACAGTGGATAAAGGACAGCCTCTTCAATAAGTGGTTCTGGGAAAACTGGACAGGTACATGTAAAAGTATGAGATTAGATCACTCCCTAACACCATACAAAAAACTAAGCTCAAAATGGATTAAAGACCTAAATGTAAGGCCAGAAACTATCAAACTGTAAGAGGAAAACATAGGCAGAACACTATGACATAAATCACAGCAAGATCCTTTTTGACCTACCTCCTAGAGAAATGGAAATAAAAACAAAAATAAAGAAATGGGACCTAATGAAACTTAAAAGCTTTTGCATAGCAAAGGAAACTATAAACAAGATGAAAGGACAACCCTCAGAATGGGAGAAAATATTTGCAAATGAAGCAACTGACAAAGGATTAATCTCCAAAATCTACAAGCAGCTCATGCAGCTCAATAACAAAAAAACAAACAACCCAATCCAAAATTGGGTAGAAGGGCTTCCCTGGTGGCGCAGTGGTTGAGAGTCCGCCTGCCGATGCAGGGGACATGGGTTCGTGCCCCGGTCTGGGAAGATGTCACATGCCACGGAGCGGCTGGGCCCATGAGCCATGGCCGCTGAGCCTGTGCATCCTGAGCCTGTGCTCTGCAACGGGAGAGGCCACAACAGTGAGAGGCCCGCGTACCGAAAAAAAAAAAAAATTGGGCAGAAGACCTAAACAGACATTTCTCCAAAGATATACAGATTGCCAACAAATACATGAAAGGATGGGTAACATCATTAATCATTAGAGAAATGCAAATCAAAACTACAATGAGGTATCACCTCATACCAGTCAGAATGGCCATCATCAAAAAATCTACAAACAATAAATGCTGGAGAGGGTGTGGAGGAAAGGGAGCCCTCTTGTTGTTGGTGGGAATGTAAATTGATACAGCCACTATGGAGAACAGTATGGAGGTTCCTTAGAAACTAAAAATAGAACTACCCTACGATCCAGCAATCCCACTACTGGGCATATACCCTGAGAAAACCATAATTCAAAAAGAGTCATGTACCACAATGTTCATTGCAGCTCTATTTACAATAGCCAGTACATGGAAGAAACCTAAGTGTCCATCAAAGGACTAATGGATAAAAATGATGTTGCCCATATATACAATGGAATATTACTGAGCCATAAAAAGAAACAAAATTGAGTTATTTGAAGTGAGGTGGATTGGCCTAGAGTCTGTCATACAGAGTGAAGGAAGTCAGAAAGAGAAAAACAAATACTGTATGCTAACACATATATATGGAATATAAAAAAAAAATTTCTGAAGAACCTAAGGGCAGGACAGGAGTAAAGATGCAGACATACAGAATGGACTTAAGGACATGGCGAGGGGGAAGGGTAAGCTGGGACAAAGTGAGAGAGTGGCTTGGACATGTATACACTACCAAATTAAAATAGATAGCTAGTGGGAAGCAGCCACATAGCACAGGGAGATCAGCTCCGCACTTTGTGACCACCTAAAGGGTGGGATAGGGAAGGTGGAAGGGAGATGCAAGAGGGAGGAGATATGGGGATATATGTATATATACATAGTTGATTCACTTTGTTATAAAACAGAAACTAACACACCGTTGTAAAGTAATTATACTCCATTAAAGATATTAAAAAAAAAGAATTGAAAATATACTCAAAATATACTCAAATATAGTGGTGGTAAAGGCAGTGAGTTCTATAGTCTGGGACTTAGGTACTATCATTACACTTGCTACAGTACATTTTTGAGGTTTCTCTGCAATGAGTAGGCTGATAGCATACATTTGCAACTTCATGCCATCATCCTGTTACCCAGCTCCATGTTTAGGCAGAAGTGTTCAGCAAGAGGAAAATCAACATTTCAGTTAATTTATTTCTATATTAACCAGTAAGTTTACAGAGATAGCCAAAGGCAATAGTGGTTAAAGAAAGCTTATATTCAGATGAGGTGCCATTCAAGATTCTTTTGTTTCTGCTTCATGGGTTGACCACTTACCCTTAGATAAGGGGAACATCTACTATTAGGGTTCACATGGTTCTGGAAAAGCAACAAAAGAGTGAAGACACAGATAAAAGTCCCCATTATCATGGCGCTTACATTATAGTGAAGAGAGGTGAGTCACAAACAAATGAGGAAATGTCAGTAGTGACAATACTGTGTAGAAATTAAAACAAGACCAATTATAGGGAGATAAAGGGGCTCTGTAGATAGTGTGATCAGAAAAGGACTCTGAGAAATTCATATTTACATTGATATTTTAAAGACAGAATGGAGTCAGACCACATAAAAGGCTGGGACAATAGCATTCTAAGAAGAGGAATTGCCTAGTGCCAAGGTCATCAGGAGGAGGTATTCATGGACTGGGTACAGAACATATTTCAGTGTGCCTGGAGCAGACTGAGTGGTCAAGGTTGGTGTGAGTGCTTGCCCTTTTTTTTGGCGATGGGCACCCATAAATGAGGAGGGTAACTTGGGAACATTGATTTGCCTTGCTCTCCCATTAGCTGATTAGGGGTTGGTGCACAATATCCTTGTCTACAGATTGCACACAGGATCCCTTAAGAAGTCCATCTGTGGAAATGAGTGGGCTGAGGATATATGAATCAGGTTTGTGCAGCTGGCCAAGGCTACTGGGGCCAGCTGGCCTTAGGATCACATTTGTCACTTCTTCCATGACTTCGATAAGATGGATGTAACCTCACTTGTCTCTAATGTGATGCGTACTTCCTAGTCGTTTGGGTACATTGTAAAAAGGATATACCTAAAGGAATTCCCTGGTGGTCCAGTGGTTAGGACTATGCACTCTTACTGCTTAGGGCCCAGGTTTGATCCCTGGTGGGGAAACTAAGATCCCACATGCTGCGCAGCCAGAAAAAAAAATAAGAGAGAGAGAGAGAGAGAAAGAGAGACATCGACGGGTGTGCCTGAGAAATTTTTTTTAAAATAATAAAACACCTAAAAAATGACCCAAAAAATGGATATACCTAAGGGAAGTTTTTCTTGAAGTCTTTGAGAGGAGGCATTATTCAAAAATTAATACTAGTTTCAGAGAAAGCTACCTCAGTTTGAGGAAAGGGCCAGCTGTGTTCAAATAATTCTAGAAAAATAGATGAGCCATCTCCTTTTAAGGCTGTCTGAGTTTCATCTGTGTGGTTTAGGTACCAAAATGAGTCCAGGTCTGTGTTGCAGAATTCCCTGAAGAGTTTATATGGTATTCATGGAGAGGCAGACAGTGCTAGTGACTTCCTCGTCCAGGGAAGCATGTAGAGAGCATGGTACTGATCAAAATGAATTCCTATGCTCTTGGAAACCAGGAGCCACCAGAGACTTAGATGCCCTTCCTAGGGGCATGCTGTGTGCTGATGCCTAGAAGATAAAGCTAGGAGTTCCAGTCCATCATCACTGGTCATTCTGAACCCTGGGTTAACACCTCTGGGGCCCCACAGCCATGTTAAAGTCTACACTTTGGTTATGATTCCTGATCTCTGGAGGGTGGGGGAAAGAAATACATTTTAAAGGGAACCCAGAGTCTGCAGGAATGAAAGGGAAGCAGGTTGCACTGAGGGAGAGAATCACATAATAAAGTCACTAATTCCTGATTGTTTCAGGAGACAATGAGATGAAATACACTGTCTGAAATCAAGGTCTTGTGAAAGCACACGAAAGGCTTCCTACCAATTCATACAAGTTTTGATTTTTTTTAATGCATCCCCATCAAGGTAATAAAAAAATCAACTTTTTGTTTCAGCTCTAACATGCAAAGATCTTTCTGTACTTAAATGAAGAACAACCTCGACAAACAGACAATCAATGAGTTTTCTTGGACACTTCAGAGAACTGAGGCTGCAAAGCAATACAAGCACCCAGAAATGTAGAGAGAAGGAAACTCCAGTGAGTTGCAAGATGTGAAATTCTGGGGCAGAAGCTCTGGAAGCCAGAGGCTGGAGGAAAGCCTTCACAGAGAGCAGTGCTGAAACCTCATCCCATCTGGGGGAAGGATGTCTACCCACTCCAGCCTCACTCCAGTATTCCTGTGTCATCTAAGGAATAAGAAAATTGAAGCCAACAGGTGAGAGAGCTCCAGGGAAATAGGCTGGGGGCATCACAGTCAAGAAAGAAGGTAGGAGATGGGAAAAACTCTAGGGAGGGACAGAGACATCTGTAAAGATCCCCACGACAGAAGCACACTGTACCCCCGAAAGACTGAGACTTAATCAGAAGCTTAAAGAAAACTCCTGCCCCACGCTCCACCTCCTCACTAACAAACCTCCAACAAGAGCAATGGATTAGTGCAAGAGTTGCAAGTTGCAGAATCTCTCTGAAGATCAGTACAAAGGGCCCTGAAATTCAACACCCATTCATGACAAATACTCCTGAAAAACTAGAAATAGAAGTGATCTTCCTAACTTAATAAAATGTTTATATGAAAAATGTGCTGCTAACATCATACTTAATGATTAGAGACTCAACACTTTGCCTCTAAGATCAGGACAGCATGGCAGTGGTGACAGTATAGACACACAGATCAATGAAACAAAAGAGAAAACCCAGAATAGACTGTCACAAATATAGTCAACTACTTTTTGACAAAGATGCAAAGGCAAGTCAATGAAGAAAGAATATTCTTTTCAAAAAATGATGGTGGAAATATTGTAAGTCCGTATGCAAAAAGTAAATTTTGATGCTGATCCCACATCTTACACGAAAAGTAACTCAAAATGTATCATAGAACTAAATATAAAATGTTAAACAATATAACTTTTAGAATAAAACAGAGAAGAAAGCTTGCATGCCTTTGGATTTGTTGATGGGTTCCTAGAGACAACAAAAAAGCATAATCCACGGTATTAAAAATTGATGAATTGGACTTTATTAAAGATAAAATCTTTTTCTCTGCCAAAGTCACTGTTGAAGGAAAGAAAAGACAAGTCCCAGCCTTGGATAATATATTTGTACATCGCATATCTAATAAAGAAATTGTATTCAGAACATACAAAGAACTCTGAAAAGACAATAAAGAGAAAATGAATAGCCCAATGAATAAATTGGCAAAAGAACATCTCACAAAAAATTTTCAACACACTTGTAGATAGTCAGCAGCAAGCCTTAGTTTTACACTTTTTTTCTTCATTGTACCCTTTACTATCTATAGAGTTTCTAAATAGGAGTGTCCAGAAGCTATCCTAGAAGAGGGCAATGAGGTCTAGACAACTTTCTAGCTGACTCCCCAGAGTGAGGTTACATGTTTTTAACACATGCACATGACTATTCTTCATCCTAAAGTGAATACTTTCCCACCTCAGGAAGATCTCATTTAATTCCAGTTTTGTAGCATCCTATAACACAGCATCTTAGGCTGTGAACAAGTTTATTTTTAGAATGTCTTTAAGGATTATTTTCCATTCTCAGTAAACAACAGCAAACGTGTTTTATACCGCAGAGTGTTCTGTGAGATCTGGGTCTGTCCAAGTACAGAGTTCCTTCTGTCTGTGATCCATGGTCTGCGAAATAGATCCCATTAGGGCCATCTGGTGGCCACTGGGTAAACCAGCAGGTTTTTGTATTTTCTGTTTCTCTGGAGAACTTTAGCTTCACTAAAGCTCTACTAAGAAGTCTAAAAATTCTAAAATGAGGGCTTGCTACAGACTATCTGTAAGCTTCCTGAACATTTAGCAGAATTCAGTAGCCATATGCTTTGTTAATGTATTTATCGCTCCATATATTTTACATATAATTATTATATAAATGGGGCTTCCCTGGTGGCGCAGTGGTTGGGAGTCGGCGTGCCGATGCAGGGGACACGGGTTCGTGCCCCGGTCCGGGAAGATCCCACATACCGCGGAGAGGCTGGGCCCGTGAGCCATGGCTGCTGAGCCTGCGCGTCTGGAGCCTGTGCTCCGCAACGGGAGAGGCCACAGCAGTGAGAGGCCCGCGTACCGCAAAAAAAAAAAAAAAAAAAAAAATTACATAAACGTATAATCCATATGATTTCTCTGAACTCTGTTCATTAAATGACTCCATGCAATATATCCATTCTCCCCTTTCTACTACGTTTGCCTTATGTTAAGTCCCTAGCATCTCTTGCCTGGAACATTTCTCCTATGTAGTGTCTCTGCTTCCCCTCTTGAGACATTTCCCAGAGTAGCCCAAATTAACTTTTAGAAACATATGTATCATAATAGGGTCATGTTTTTTCCCTGCTTAAAATCTTCCAGTGATGTTCCATCACAATTGTTGTGGATAATTGTGTAGGCTCTTCACAATCACCCACAGAGTCCTACATGATCTGGTCTCCACCTATGCTGTCAACCTCATCCCCTACCTCTCTCTTCTTCATTCACTAGAAACCAGATGGACTAGTTTCTTTCTGTTTCTTAAACACAGCCTCCCAGACTTTGGTTTTTGTGTGTTGTTCCCTCTACCTAGAATGACTGGTTCCCAGGTATTTAAATGGATTGCTTTTCTCTAAAACCATGGGGTGGTCTCAGATCAAATACCAGGTCCTCAGAGATGTATCCCCTCTCTGATTACTTCTGGGTTGCTCAGATAAATTAACACTAAGCCGCAACGACAAAGAAACCCCCAAATCTCAGACATTTGGTTATATTATGTCATGTCATGTTACATTATGGTATGTTAGGTGAGATGTCATGTCTTGTCATGTTATATGATATCACATTATTCTTGATTATGCAAATGTCAGTATGGGTTAAAGAGAGTGGAGATTGAGAAGCTCTGCTCCATGTAATTATTCAGGGACTGAGGCACCTGCTCACTTACGACTCTGCTTGGCACCTGGTTATTAGAATCTATGCCATTCACCTGTCAGAGGAAGTAAGAGAGTGTGGAGGATTCTGTCAGAGGGTTTTATGGACCAGATATGGTAGTGGAGTGCTTTATTTCTGCCTACATCCCATCAGTTGGAATTCAACCACATGGTGTCAACTAACTATGACTGTGGACTGGAATGTAGGCCAGCTGTGAGTACCGGGGAAAATAAGATTGGATGAAGATATAGCATTTTCTCTGCCAAGGTGGCCATTTTGTTCGTCGAATATTCACTTCACTGTCTCCTTACATGTTGAGCAAACCCCTTTCCTAAGGGAGACAACCCAAAGTTCATCTACGTATTGAAGCCAGTTCAAAGTTCAGGATTTCTGAATGATACTGGAGTCCTGATGTGGTTTTTCATGGTCAAGGACTTGGATATGTTATTTTCTCTCAACATCAAATAGTCAATCAGAGAAAGGGAAAGGCTGGCCGTAATGAAAATTCTCATTTGGAAAAGCAAAGGAGACACACAATTACCAGGGACCCGTAGGAATTATGGGATCCAACTGACACCGGTGATGCCTGTGATGCAAGTGAGAAGTAATATTGTAGAAGGACATAGTTGTGGGATGAAATCCTAGTTCCTACCTTTTTGAGTAAAGTGGGTAAAAATGGAAGATCTAAAATAATTACTACATTTCTTTACATTTAAATGCTGAGCAGAGAAAGGAGTTGTGGCTTGATTCCATGTTGAATTCTTTGTCTGAGTGTTTCACATGTGTTTCATACCCCACTCTCCCATTTGTACCTGGAAGGTCAGACCACTTGTAGGCATGAGGCACTTACTTTGAAGGAGCAACCAAAACTCTGACTCCAAAGAATGAAACTCAAAGACTGAAAAGAATGTAAAAAGACATATGCAACCGCATGTCTAATTTTTCAGTTCTTGATAGTTCAAAGAGGACTTAAGGGATAGAAAATGTGGATGGAAGATAGATAGAAATGGGTAATATGTGATCTTGAGCAGTGAGGTGAGGGTTGAAGTTGATGGTTCAGTAAAAAGGAATGTTCATTCAGAACAGGGATCCTTTTATAGCAGCTGTCCCAACCTTTTTGGCACCAGGGACTGGTTTCATGGAAGACAATTTTTCCACAGACCGGGGTGGGGCAGGGAGGGAATGGTTTCTGGATGATTCAAGTGAATTACATTTATTGTGCACTTTATTTCTATTATTATTACATTGTAATATATAATGAAATAATTATACAACTCATGATAATGCAGAATCAGTGAGAGCCCTGAGCTTGTTTTCACTTGCCACTCACTGATAGGGTTTTGATATGAGTCTGCAAGCAATTGATTTATTATGGTCTCTGTGCAGTCAAACCTCTCTGCTAATTATAATCTGTATTTGCAGCCACTCCCCAGCGCTAGCATCACTGCCTCAGCTCCACCTGCGATCATCAGACATTAGATTCTCATAAGGAGTGCACAACATAGATCCCTTGCATGCACAGTTCACAGTAGGGTTTGCGCTCCTATGAGAATCTAATGCCGCCACTGATCAGGCAGTAATGCGAGTGATGGGGAGCATCTGTAAATACAGATGGAGCTTCACTTGCTCACCCGCTTCTCACCTCCTGCTGTGTGACCTGGTTCCTAACAGGCCACAGATCAGTACTAGTCCATGGCCCGGGGGTTGGGGACCCCTATTTTATAGCATGGGTCCCAACTCAATGCTTAATCTTTCCCGTTTCTCCTGGGACCCTCTCTAGGGAGAGATCAGCCCTTTAGCCATTGAGTATCTAGTCTGAGATAATGCTTCTATCTAATTTGTTGTTTGTGTCCAAAGATTCTAGAAACTTGTAATTCTAGGAGAGAGGGTAGGTTGTTTCGACATACTGGGGAAGGCAGAGCAATAAGAAAGCCTAAACGCCCAATCATAATCAGCTCAGAAAAATCCACATAGAAATTATCCTCTGATTTAGAAAAGGACCCTTGCTCTGTAGGATACCCCATAGTTGTTGGTGATCTATGATGATTGTTTGTCTTCCTTACCAGGCTGCAAGCTTTACGATGGCAAGAGTGGTGTCTCCTTTTCTCACTGTCGATTTCTCAGCTCTTCTCACAGTGCCTGACTTACAGTAAATTTTCAGTAAATATGAGTTGAATAAATGAATAAATTTCCTGTAGCCATCGTTGTTAAACTGAATGAGAGTCAGGCAGTGAAGCCTGTATGTTCTCTGTGTATGTACACATTGCAGCTCAGAGTCAAATGCCTATGGCACATATTTGAGCTCCTTGTACCTTGTTTAGAAAGAATTGGCTGTGTTGAATGTTGTCTGCTTAAAATCTTTAGGGTTGGCCATATGGGAGCCACTGTGTCTAACAACAAACTCAATTTCATTATCTAGAAGAAATCCCTGGGTTGGAGGATGGTTGTTTTTTCTTGGAAAGAAAAGCCTAAGACATGTATCACAACTGAGCTCTGGGGGAACAAACTATATGGCCTAGACTTATGTGCTGTGACCACCTTTTTGTATTGGTAGCAATTATTAGATGGGAGATGGTTTCTGAGTAGAGAGACCACCTAAGACATGCATAGTTTAGGGTATAAATTGAACAAAAGAGACACAAACCATGTTTTCTGGAGCTCCCAGACTAGTGGAGGACTATAAGTTCAATGATAGCAAAATTACAGTGGATCATGCATCACAAGTCAGGAACGTTTAAAAATTTAAGGAGATTAGGGAAGGCCATCAGCAGAAGTGTCACAAAAACTGAAACTTGAAGGCTGAGTAAATGGTAAAACACTCAGGGATTAGATGTTCCAGACAGAGAGAAAGCATGAATGAAAGCCTGGGAAAGGGATCATGGTGCATTTGAGAGACAGGAGGGGAGGGAGAAGATGATGTATTCTGGAAAAGGTATTCTGCATTCAAAGAACTGACAGCAGATCACTGTTGCTAAAATTTCAAGTGTATGTGTGTGTATGTGAAGGAGCTGGGAATGGAGAATGTTGAATCTGGAAACATAAGAAGAAGGAATACAATGAAAGATCTTGTACATTATAATAATAGGTTTGGCCTTTAATAGTAATAGGAGACCTCTGAAGGCACTTAATCAGGAGAATGGTGTAATCAGATTTACTTTTTGAGAGAGATGAAATGAGTCTTACCATACTCCCTGGTTCCCCCACCTCCTAGAACTCCTTTTATCTGGCTGAAAATCCTGGGGCTTAAAGATAACTGATTTGGGCAAGTCATGAATCACTGTCAACATTGTAGGGAGGCTTTAAAAGTAACCAAGGGCTCAGAAGGTGTGAAAGCACCTTTTGCATAATGAGACCATTACACTAAGCCGGGTTGGCTTTGATGCTTTTGTGTAGACTCAGATTCTCATGGAGAAAACCAGCTCTGCCTCAGAAAAGAGACCCTTTTCTCTAACACCCCTGGAATGAGAGTACATCTTCCCCTTCCCCTATGGAGCCATTAGGCAGTGGGAAAAAAACAAACAAACAAAAAATCTTAACCATTCTCCTCTCCACCAACTACTGGCTCAATATAAACTGAGCTGAAGCAAAAATGACTAAGAGGCAGTGGGCATCTGAAGTGGCGTAAAAAGTATCTTGGTGGCCAGGATACCATTATGTGACAAGGAGAGGAAGTGGCAGAGGAGGAGAGGGCAGACCCCTGGATGGGGCAGAGTTTCAAGGGAGATGACTGTGGCAAACGACACAGAGAAAACAGGAGTTAAGATATGATAGAACCTTCTTCACATGAGACCTCCTTTCAGGTCTGGTACGTGAGACATTGCACAGGAGATTGATGAGTCAAGGCACAACCAGATTCAAAAGTCTCTGTCTCAGACTGAAAATTCCAGATCAGCTTAAGGTATTGGCAGAACTCTGCAGGAAAGAAAAGTTTGAACATTCTTTGTGAATTAGCAGCTATTTGGTTTGAAGAAGGAAGGTGAAAAACCACCTGCGTCCCTAATTGGGAGGGTAGATCCCTCTCCGAGACTGTCACGTGGTACTAGGTTGCACCCAACTATGCCCTTTTAGACAGTAAGAAGTATCAACTGGTTAATTTCCCAACTGGAAAATTGTAAGGTTACCCTCAGCCCCTCTATCCCCAGAGTCAAATTTGTGACATACACTGAGGGGAAGAACAGAGGGTCTTTCCTCTAAGGTTAGAAAAATCATCCTGACTAGGGTGAAGAGAATGGATTGAGTGGGAATAATTAAGGAGACAGGGGAACCAGATGGAAGCTAGTCCAATAATCCAGTAAAGAGTAAAAGCTTGCTAAGGTAAGATAGTGGCAGTGAGATGGAGAGAAGCAATAGATTTGGAGATTAAGGGAGCCATCCCTTGCCAACTACCTTGCACTCAAAGACAAGAGAGATATGGAAAGCTATCAAAGTTAAATACAGCTCTAAGTTTTCTGGCTTGAGTGACTGGATGTATACAGGTGTGCTTATTTGGGTAAAGGAACACAGAAAGGTAGCTACTGACGTGGGTATTCAGTTTCTGATATTTGTATCACATATCTAGGAAATAATTCACATAGGCAGATGCATTCATTTGTTTGTTGGTTTGTTTATTGCTTTATTCTGGAAAGCACTTGGGGTGATCTAGAAGGCGTTCATATATTCAATTGTGGGTTTAGTTCCATATGTGCTTGGAGATAAAAATATGGGAGTCAGCATAGAGACAGTGGTTGAAACCCTGGATGGAATTTAGATGGTGACTGATTATACAAAATGAGTAGAGAGTCAGGGATGGGAAGTTCAGAAAGCAGATATGGAATATGCAAGCAGTGGAAGAAGTGTCCACAACAGAAAAATAAGAAAAATAATGATCCAAAAGATTGACAGAGGCACTAGGAAAATGTGATGTTAAATGAACCAAGAGAGGAGAGAATCAGGCACCGCTCACAGATTTAGATGGTGATAGAAAATCATTCATTGGGTTTAGCAGTAATAAGGTAATAGGAAGGGAAACTCTGATAACAATGGTTTAAGAATAAGAAAAAATGAATAAGTAGAAGGAGTGAGGTTCTAGAAATGAATTCTAAATGGAAGTAATGGTAGAAGAAAATATCTGGAAGTAGATGGAGGGCAAGGGGAAGTAAATCTGTGTGTGTGTGTGTGTGTGTGTGTGTGTGTGTGTGTGTGTGCACGCATAAATAAATAAATGTAAAGAGGTCATATAACAGAATCTTGTCTTGACACTCCTCAGTGACATCACAGCATTAGTAATTTCACTTAAAATCTCTTATTTGCAGCATTGTCATAAATAAAATTAATATAATAATAGTTAGCTTACTATGTTGATCTTAATAGTTTTAGCCTAGATTTTTCAAATCATGCAGCCTCTTGGATTCTTCCAGACCTGTTAAAATTAGGGATTACCTGCCATTTCTGGGTCAGACTTTGTAAAGATTCTTTTAAATCACTGAACAAAATTTTCAGGAAAACAAGGGTTAGACTCCACACAAAAGTACTTTATTCTCCTTGATTCTCTTCAAAGTGAAGCACCAAGCAACTCATTCATTGAACTCTTTATTCAATAAAAATTTATTAATTTTCAACTGTGTTCTGGGACCCCTGAAGTCCATGAACCCTTTCTTCTAACCAGCTTGTTGATTATTTAGTTATAAATAATCCTGTATAAATTTCCTGAAAGTTATTTATTGAGCTATGGGATCCCTTTCTGTTCTCTTATTTGTTCTGTCTCTATATTATACGTATATTTATATTTAAGCCTTAGTCTGTCTCTTGCAAAGGCTTCATTTCACTAGGAGACACCCATTATGAGGATTATCCTTATTCTTCATTTTTATGGGCTTGTTTTGCACCTCGATTACCTTACACCCTGTTTTGTGTTGGTCTCATTCTGTAGTAATGCTATCATCTAGGAATGGCTGCGGTGCTCACCTGGGCCCATCCTGCTTATAGCAGCCCTTAGAGGCATCTCCCCTTGCTGAGCCAATGTGGCTGGACCAGCGCCTGTGGTTCTTATGATTGCAAGGTGTATCTCAGCAACAACTATCAGGGGACTTGGAAAAAACAAGATTTATTACTCACAGATCCTGGAGGTTACACAGCACAGCTGTGGCCACCCAGCAAGGCCACAGATAGAGAGAGAGTTCGGCCTGGGACTCTGCATTTATTGTGGTCAAGGGTGGGGTACCTAGGGTTTTGTGGGTTCCCTATTGGTGAATGCAAAACATAAGAGCAGGAACTGAAGCATGGGAAGGGAAAAACAGGGTCATCAAGCAGTCAGTTATGTAGGTCAACCAGAGCTTTCCAAAAAGGGGAACTTCATGAGTGGGGTGGCCTGGCTCTTTATCTGGTTGTGTAGCTGGCAATAAATTTATTCAAGATGAATGTCTTTGAAATGGATGCCTTGACAATCAAAATCTTAATGTCAGGCACTTATATTACAATCCAAAAATTTAATTGTCAGGCAGATACACCACAATCCACCCTGTGATGCCCAGGCATCAGAGTAAATGGTGAGGACATTACCAGCCCAGGTAGCAGATATGTTAACAGTTGAGGGCAGGGCACATTATAACTAAGAGAGTACACATCTAATTAGGGTTATAGTAACAAATCTCAAAATAATTACACAGGTGATGGTCTGAAATCTAGTTCATAGCCATTGTCCCAAACTTGAAGAGTGCAGCCATCAAAATATATCAGTGAACTTAGTGCCCTGGGAATCTGTTCAAAGCTTTGGGTAATATTGTGGAATATTTTAATAGCTGGGACCATCTGGTATAAGAAGATTTGAACCTGTCCCGAGTCGTTGAGGTATAGGCAGTAAGTGGTCCGGGGGAGGGCACCAGCCCCTCCTTCCTTGGCCAGGGGATTGTCTAAGACCATTTGGACAAGAAATTGTCTAAAACCCTTGCACAAGGCACAGGGTTTCATCAAGTCATTGTACATGTTAGGATAAGATGGCTGATAATTGCTGATTGACCTCAATGACCTGATTGCGGTGGCAGGGGCCCTTGCATCAGTGCCAATCCTATCAACCCTAGTAGGACTGCAATGTCCAGGACTAAGGGAATGAAAATGGCTCTTTTGGGTTGGTGGTAGTCAGCCAGAGTAGGTTACACAGAGGTTTGTGACCGAGCAATAAACCTCCAGTGGCAGGCCAAGGAGACAATCGTGCATTGTAATGTGTGGCCCAGGGAGAAGGATCAGAGGGCTGGAGGAGAGAATGGCGCACAAGGTGAGAGCTTGCAAAGTGGGCCCACAATGCAATCTGAAGGCAGAAGTTCCCAGTGTAGAGTTCATTGAAGCCTCCACTCTGAAACTTGGGAAATCACACCATTCATTGGTTATCCCGGCTACGTGAGTCCTGGTGGAGCGGTTAAACATCTGTGGTCCAAGAGCTGCTTGTGCCTAGGCACAGAACCACCGAAGTGGCCTGCAAGGCTGCTCCCACATGGGTCTGTGAGGAGCAGTTGGGGTGGGAAATGGGGGGGAAAGTCATCTAATGGAAGGGAAGCCAGGGCAAAGATGTTGTTAGTTAGAGTTGGCTGAAGTGGAAAGATCAGCAGAGTAAGCACTTAAGGTGGAGTGCAGGTAACTGGGGGCCAGGTGACAGACTTGTAATTTCTGATTCCCACTGAGTGGGTAGCCTTCCTAGTTCATGGGGTAAAAATATGGGTGGTATTTGTGAAGCACCTGACACGTGGTCTGGGGAAAGCATGGGGGAAATGTGGTGGAAGATATCCTAATAGCGTCAGGGGTAACCATGATGGGGGCTCGCGGTGGCCAGCAGGGGTTGGGAATTCCCAAGTGAGCACACAACACACAGACACAGAAGGTAAAGGTGACCAGGTCCAAATGGGCAGTGTTTGCAGGCCGGGGAGCTATCTGGTTCAGAATGCACAATTTGGCTTGACTCGGTGGGGAAATAGGATACAGTGCTGCCCTGTGGTCAGCAGGGGAAATACTCATAGTCTGACAGGACTCTTGGTACAGAGTAGGGTCAGCAGGCAAACAATGGGAAAATTCAGCAAAATAATATTTCACTGAATCCCACAATTCCATCAGGGCAGTACATTTAGTCCCTTGTTCCCAGAAAGTCTTAGTCCCCACTATGGGGATTCACTGAGTTCACTATAAACTGGGCAAGGAGTGAGGTCTGTGGCATGGTGCTGTGTCCCTGAGGAGTCATCTCTGCTAGAGGAGGTGTAGGCTCCTCCAATGGTGAACTCGGGCTGGGTGAGGTGCTCTGGAGTGGTGGCTGGCAAGGGTGTGGGTGACCTTCCCATGGGCTATGCATTTGGGGTCACGGTCATGGGCTGGGAGCAGTGTAGCCTGATATACCTTGGAGGCTTCCCTGAGGACTGAGCTAACATATCTGGGCCTGCTGCGAGTGCAAGACATTCTTAAGAGACTCCCTGGGGACATCAAGGGCACAATTAGAACAGGAATGGGTGGCTACCCTTTTATTCCCTGACGAGCTCATCCACAGTACGTAAAGATTGTGGACACAGTTATATCCCTGCTAAGGAGGATTTTATGGATGCTATTTAGGCATTCCTGGGACTGGCCTGTGAGGGCAATTGGCAAATCACGGGACCACAGTTCCCATAACCAGGTGGGTTTTATGTATGGGCACTTAAAGGTCCAGCTAGCTTGAAGCAGTATTTGATGTACAGAAATCAGGAGGAAGGGAAAGTGTCATTTAGACATCATTTCCAGAAGGCCAATCTCTGCAAAAGAGTCAATCCCTTCACTGCCCAGACTTGGTGGCATGCTGGCCTGAGCCCTTCCAATGGGGCTCTCCAACATTACCTGCTATTACATCCTATAACCAGATGGGTTTTACGTATGATCATCATTGGTCTGGTTAGCTTGTAACAATATTTGATGTACAGAAATAGGGAGAAGAGCATCATTTAGACATCACTTCCAGAGGGTCCATCGTCTGTAAAGGAATTCAATCTCTTTGCCAGGAGACCTGGTGGCCTGCTGGCCTCAGCCCTTCCAATAGGACTCTCCAACACTCTCCACTTTTCCACCCTGTGGTGCAATTGCAGTCTGGAGCAGGACTGGTCCAGCATTGTATCTGTGTGATGGTTAGCCCTGAGGGGTCTACCAGTAGCTGTGTCACCCAGGCAATACAAAGCAATAAGAATAGCCATAGTTATACAGAGCACTGGCATTTCATGAGCAATTGTCAGGTTGCTTCTGGCTGAACTATTTATGTATTGATTAACGGCTCAGTATAATTGCTCTTCGTGAGAAAGTCATGGGTTACCTCCTCAGGCGTGAAGTACGGCTGTGACTTGTAGCTTTCATCTCCAAATATGGCTTGCACCTACCGAGCAGAGTTTCTTTCCCTCTTTCAGACACCCAAACTTGTGCCCCTGGTTGGTCCTGTAGCAATGATTTCCACTCCCTTAAATTACTAGGGAATTAAGTTTAAATTGGCCAGCCTTTGTATCTTCTATATTTGGGAAGAGCAGCCAGTACGGAGAGGCTCTTTTCGAAGAGTCCTCACCATTGTCAGGGTTTCCAAAGAAACAATTTTGCACCAACTTGGTGGGCTTTGGGACAGGATGGCATTCAGTGAGGAGGGGGTCAATTGGATGATCTGCCCTTGATCAGGTCACCAGAGTGAAGCAGATGGCGAGATGACTGCAAAATTATTGAAAGAGGGAAGTGGAGTCAGAGGATAAAAGGAGAAGGATATCGTCTTGGAGGGCAAACGCTTGAGGCTTGCCAGAGAGGAGCAAAAGTGACATTTGGGGGGGGGGAGGGAGGAATGGATAA
Organism: Pseudorca crassidens; assembly: GCF_039906515.1. Taxonomy (NCBI): domain Eukaryota; kingdom Metazoa; phylum Chordata; class Mammalia; order Artiodactyla; family Delphinidae; genus Pseudorca; species Pseudorca crassidens. Next base: position 126,992,397 of record NC_090296.1, on the reverse strand, counting down.
TAACTGATATGTTGGATATAAAGGCCCAGGGGTGAGAGTTAAGTAATATGAGGGCCTGTGATAAGAATTCAACCCATTTCAAGGACCACATGCCTGGAAGTAATTTAAGGAGTGTCTCTTTAAGGAGGCCCTTAAGATGCTCAGTGAGGCCAGCTGCCTGGGGGCAGTAACCTAGATGGACTTTCCAAAACTGCTATGTTGGAGAGCTCACTGTTGAGTCTCCCAAGAGGTAAAGTGGGTACGTAGGTAGGTCAGAGTTAATGTCTGGTGATCCGAAAAGAATAAGAATAAATTTGGTAAGGAAGGAGATTACACTGTTTTCAAGAGGAATGCCAGGTGGGGGTCACCAAGAGCAGTCCCATATCAGTGATTGTGACAGCATATGTAGAAGCCCCAGTAGAAGGACAGTGACCAGTGAAACCACATCTTGACAGATGAGGCTGGACATGGGATCTTGTGAGGGACGATTGCCCAGGTGTATTGGTGTAGGTGGTGTGTGAGGCTGTGCACATTTGCCCTTCCAACTTCCTCGTAGGGACCCTCAGCATCAATATGATGCCAAAAATGACACTTTTCCAATTGTAAGGCATTTAAATCCTGGCAGCAGAGTTATGTGCAATTGCAGAGCTGTTTAAATAGCCCATAAGGAGCTGTGTAAATGTGTATCGAACCCTGTCAAAAGTGAAAGCAAAGTAGGCCTGGAATTTCCCCATGATGGGAACAGAACATGTTAGCTAGGTCAAGGTCACTCCTTGCACCAGTGTTATGTCCTCAATCAATTCTGCAGTATCAGGAATTGGAGTCTTAATCGGGGGAACTGGAGTATTGAAGTTTCGATAGTCAATAGCCAGGTGCCATACATTAGCGGTTGGCTTAGGTTTTAGCCAAAAGGGGCTATTGAAAGGGAAGATTATGGCTTAATGTCCCCAGTCTCAAGCACATTGATAATGACAGGGTGTAGACGTTCAGTGCCTTATTTAAGTCGGTACTGGGGGCGTTTGCCACCTTGATTGACGAGGAAGAGTCACTGGTGCCCACCAGGAAGGCTAAGAACTTGTTCCATGTGGCATGGGGCCATGTTAACGCATCCATGCCTGTTACGGGGAAAGAATAAGCCCAGGGGCAATCAGGAGAGGAAGCAGTTTGAGGTAAATGTCTCATTGGTTACATCCAAATGGGTCTGTACACCTTTGATTGTTTTACTGGCATGCCCTTTTGTGGGCTCCCCTTTTGTAAATTCAGAGGCACTGTCTGTAATGACAGTGACTTGGGCCCCACTGTCTAATAGGTCCTAAAAGACTGTACTTTAAGTGGAAGACAACTTTCCATTATTATTTTTATTAAGTTAAAATTCATGAAAATTGAAGTGTCCAGACTTTTAAGACCATATAAATGTAATTACTTTTGGCAAATGTATAAATCTGTGCAGTGCTGTGGTGGTGAACTAGCTCTCTGAACAATCACTGATGTGCTGTTTGTCAATGTCTATGGTGTAAATACTCTCTCCACGTCCAGTTTCGAGCCACTGAGTATTGCTGAGTATGAAGTTGGGAGGGGATGTGCACTTGGCTCTTTTTAGCCATTAGTCCAACTCCAGCACGTGATTGGATGTGTGCAGCCAACACCCACACGAGATACAGAACATTTCCATCAGTTAAGCATGTTCCCTTATGGCCCCTTCGAGATAATCTCTATCTCCATAGATCACCCAGGTTCTGATTTCCATCACAATAAATTAGGTTTTCCTTTTCTTTAACTTTTTATAAATAAATTCATATGGTATGTTCTCTTAACTATCTGGATGTTTTTGTTAAAAATATTACTTTGTCATCTCTTAATTTTGCTGTTTTCTTAAATAGTTATGTGCCCCCAAAACCATACTTAGGTTTTTTTGTTTTTTAGAAAATGAAAAGTAATTTTTGTAAGACTTTCAATATCACAGTTTTAACATTTATGCTCTTAGTTGAAATATATTACATAATAATCCCCTATCATTAAAATTTGAGGGAGGGGCACTGGGTTAATATGTCTCCTGTCTAAATCATTATTCATGTGGGAATAATAAACTCCATAGATCTTGCCTCAAAAACATTGGTGGAGTCCAGATCCTTGAGTGCAAACATCATGCTCATCTTTGGTCTACAGACACTCATGAGTTCCTCATTTATACTGTATCTAGATTCCATTTGATTCCCTTCATCCAGATTTCATATAAACAACACCAAAAATGAGGTGCTGTTATTCCCATTTTCTCTCAGATGAGTAAACTGAGCTGTAGGACACTTCAGTAACTTGCCCAGGTTACTAAGACACAGAGATGGTGTTAGCTTCCAATCCTCCACCGTACCCTGTCCCCAAATAACTTCCCTTTCTCTAAGCATAGTCTAATGTTTCTTCTGCCTCTTATGTAACAGTCTGGATAAATGGTACCATTATATAAAATATATATGTAAAAATATCCATCTATCTGGAGAGATGGGTGGGAGAGAGAGAGACAGAGAGTTAGTAAAAGAAAATATGACAACTCCAGTGATGAGGAATGTAGCTTAGGAGAAAATTTTCAAACTGCCCAGGACCAGCCTCAATGCCTCTTCTTTAGATCTGCCCCAACTGCCCTAGCCTGCTACTCTGCCTTTATTTTTTGTAGCATCTGCTTTCATTATTACAGAGTCTCAGAGCACATGATATCTGGCCAGATTCTCTCATTGTTTGGTTCTTTGGCTGACTGAAGCCCTAAAAAAGAAACTCTATTAAGAATAAGTGTCTCTCACAGACATAGAAAACAAACTTATGGTTACCAAAAGGGATAGTGGGGGCAGGGGGGAGATAAATTAGGAGTTTGGGATTAACATATACACACTACTATATATAAAATAAACAACTAAGACCTACTGTATAGCACAGGGAACCACACTCAATATCTTATAATAACTTATAATGGAAAAGAATATGAAAAAGAATATATAACTGAATCATTTTGCTGTATACCTGAAACTGACACAACATTGTAAATCAACTACACTTCAATTAAAAAAATTTGTCGATATAACAACAACAAAAACAAATGAGTGTCTCAAAGGAAGGGTCATGGTAAGATCTCACTGTATGCCCATCACCAGGTATTGCAGCACAGGTGGGACAGTTAAGAGCTTCTGGCTCCTTCAACAGATATCTGGAAATCTTCCAACTATGGGGAGTTTAACTGACCAAGGACCCCAACTGCTGTGCTCTGAAATCCATGATTGTGTTTATGTCAAAGCCATGCTTCCCATGGGCTGCTCCCAGCTAGTGACTGAATGTGACAAGGTCTACTTCTGAGAGATTAGGGGACTCCAGTGATGGCCAGCTGTGGCTTGAGGACTCCTGGATGGCCTTGCTGAGACTCCACTAGACTACACAGCAGGCCAGGATGATTCCATCCTACCTTCCGCCTCTCTCTCTGTCACCTTCAGTCAGACTTGGTCTGAAGTATCTCCCTGCCTTCCTGGACCTCTCTCCAACTTCTCTCATGGGAACTTACCCAAATAACATCCGTGCACACTTAATTCTGTTTTGGTGTCTGCTTCTCAGAGGACCCAGACTACTACCCCCTGTTAACCATTTGGATGGTATCTTTTTGGAAGGGTTGATGTTGGAAGAAATAAGGAAAGCCACAATGAATGAGTCTGAACCATTGCACCAGGAAGCAAAGAAGCATAGCAAAGAGAACACAAAATCTGAGGAACTGGGCAGAGTCCTGGCAGCAGAACAACTAACCCCTTGTTCAGAGGCAGATGAGATGGAAAGATAAGATCTGGAGTGTCTTTTATTCCCAGCAGTTCAGTGATACTTGTCCTTACCTTTGTGACTTGCCCATCTACAGTGAACATGTGTGTGCTTTTCCCCAAGCAGCTTTTTTGTAGGAGACACCCCCACCCCCACACTGGTACACTCACTCCAGATCAAAGGGTAGGCAGAATGGGAGGGGCCAGTCAACTCAAGTGTTTGGGAATCAGACAAGCCAGATTCAAATCTTGGCTCCACAACTTTCTGGATGTGGTCCTGAGGTGGGCAAATTACTTAACTTCCCCATCATTAGCATTATATTCCATAGATATCAGGAAGAGTACTAGTACACTGGGTGTTATGAAAATCAGATCATGCTTATAGACTCCATTTGCACTTTGCCTACTACATGGTAAAAACTTATTCGTGGTATATATTTTTATAAGAAAGACAGGTCATGCAAAGGTTTCTGGGTCAAGGCTTCTGGCCAGGCATCTTCCTTTTTTATCTGCCATCCATACCATGAGAAATTAATTTTTTAATTTTATGACTATAGGATCCTAAATGTGACAATTAAGTCCATAGTGTTCATTGCTATTTAAATCTAGTTTATCCTTATTTCTTTTTAAATAAGTGACTGATTAAGATGTGTTAAAAATATCTACTAAGCTTGTGGATTCCTGTATTTCCCCTATTGGTTCTTTTGTCTTTGTATTTTCGGAGGCTATGTAATCACATGAATACAAATTTAATTTGCTTTTAACTTCCCGAAGCATTGAAATTTTCTCACCTTTTCTACTAACACCTTTGCCTTAAAATTAACTTTGATATAAATCTAGGAAATCTTTCCTCTGCATTACTTGTGTTTAATTTCCAATATTACAGTTTACTTTCTATTTTTCTTGCTTGTTCTATGTCAATTTTCTCTTCTTTCTTACCTTTTTATAAATTTATTATTTGTATTCTCCTTTTTTCACCTTTTAGCTACTATTTCATTATTTTTTTAAAAAAACATCTCATTGAGAATCAGGAGAATACAGAATATTGAGTATAAAGACCTGTGCATGAGTCACAGACTGAATTATCACATGGCAATAGTAGATAGTACCAAGCCTTATTAGTGAATGTGTGTCTACATCTGTGGGATCCCTGAGAGTCAGCTCTGTTGCCATAGTGACTAGTGATAATAGTCATTGCTGGGTCCTTACAATGAGAGTGTGCTGTATTTGGCTGAAACCGTTTAAACAATTTTTCTCGTGGAGTCTAATCAATCATATCTTTGCATCTTTTCTCCACACAACCCACACTCATAAAGGAACCAAATGTACTAACCACTGACATTCAATTTTCAGGTCTACATTTATTTTATTTTACATACATACCTATATATGTATACATTTTCTCCTGTGTTCATATTTAATTATATATATTTTACACAATGTATGTATATGTATGTATATCTATAGATACATTATTTTTTTTAAAAAAAACTTATATTCTTTCATAAACAAATGATTTCTCAGGAGACTTTTATGTACATATAATCAAACACACCAAATATAACTATATATATAAGCAAAGACACTATATATAATTATTGCTGCCTTTACATACAAGTGATATAATTTCGTAAACTTCTGCACATTTAATTCCTGCTTACCACTATACATTTACAGGTCAGCCCATGCAAATTTCCTTCTGCTTTTTTGTTTGTTCACTTTTTAAATGTGACTTCATAATATTCCACTGTTTGTCTCTGCTATTTTTTAACCAGTTGCCTACTGTTGGATTTTTTAGGCATTTCCAATCTTATACTGTTATAACAAAGGCTGCAATTAACATCCTGGTATTTGAATTATTTCATACATGTAGAATATACATATAAGTCACATTTAAATAAATAGAATGACTGGTCAAGAAGTATGCATATGTAAATTTATGATTTGATAGTATCAAGTTTTCCTCTATGGAAAGTGTACCAATTACACTCCTACAAGCAATATATGAAGGTAACTATTTCCCCAACTGTCACCAGTGTGCTTTCAAATGTTTGCGTATTTGATAAATTGAAAGGAGAAAACTTAAACATTATTATTGGTGATGTTTAACAACTTTTCCTATCTTTAAATCTATTTGCAGTTTGTTTTCTGTGCAAGGTCTCATCATACTTTTATTAATTTCTTCATTATATTGTTTGTCTTTTGTTTTATTGGATCATTTTATAATGTATGGAAATAAGCATCTGCCCTGTTTTATGATTTCCTTTTTTTGGTAGGTTGATACTTTCTTCTGGTCTAGCTCATGTGAAATTTGTTAGGCTCAATTCAAGGTGGTCACATTTGTGAGGTAGTGCAGTGGTGAGAGGATGGGCCTTGGAATCACTTCATCATGGGCATATCTCTTAACCTCCCTACAAGGGGATAACACTATGACTTATCTTAGGATGGCTGGAAGGATTAAATGAGATAATGTATCTTAGAAAAGAAACTGGAACATAGTAAGCTCTGCACAGTTGCTACAGTTATTGTCAAAATTTCCTTTAAGACTTCTGTCAGTCATGTCATAGAAAGGCATTTTTGACTCTAGGACTTTAAAAGAAAAAAATCCTATGTCGTTTCTGTACATTTTTGGTTTCATATTTACATTTGAAACTTTGATGTAAGTAGAATTTACACTGTATATAACGTATGATATTTGGAGCCAATGCATTAGTTTTAAAGGTGACTCCAGAGCTTATCCAACAATTTTTATTTAATAATTCAAGTTATTTTTGTTTTAATATTTTTTCATAAATTCAATTCCTATATGTGTCTGTGTCCATTTCTGGACCTTTTTTATATACGTCTTTGATCTCACAATTAAAGTGCCAATACCTCACTTTTCACACTGCTGGCATATGATACTATGTTTTAGTATCTGGTAGGGTTTAATAGTTACTTATATTTCAATTCTAAAATATTCAAGCTGTACTGTTTTTTTTCCTTCATATGAACTTTCACAGACTTACCTACGTATGTACGCATGTATGTGCTTATTTATTTAAGCTATATATGATCTATTTTTACTTGTCTTAGTCTGTTTGGGCCTGTTGAAATTGAAGAGGTGGCCCTGATTTCTGAATAGGCTTTGGGGTCATCTTCCCCTGTCTTGAAGAACAGAGCATGTTCAGAGCCAAACAGTTCTTATGGTCCTGCCTGTCAAATCCAGGAAGTCTGACAGGCTTCATTCTGTCTCATCTCTGCCCCCTTAGGTTCAAACTGGCATTGTTCCTGCTGGGGCAGCAGGTTAGGCTGGCGATTCACACCCACACTAACCTCATCAACTGGTTGGTTTGCCACACCCCAAGTTTGCTCTTCTGAAGGAGCTTCCTTGTTTTTTGTAATATGAACAGGCTGAGAATTTCCAAAATCTGTATATTGTTTCCCTTTTCCCTATCAATGCTGTCTTCATTTCTGTCTGCTCATATTTTACTATGAACAGTCAGGGGGAACCAAGCTACTCCTTCAACACTTTGGTAACAAATATCTTTGGCTAAATGTCCATTTCACTGCTCACAGGTTTTATTTGCCACTTTATAACAAGGGCTACATTTTCTGTTGTCAGTAACATATTCCTTATTTCTGCCTGAGATCTCATCAGAATGGCTATTACCATCCTTATTTCTACCAATATTCTGTATATGACTTTTTGTGTGTATTCCCTGTATATCTCTGCCTTCCTTTCTGAGCCCTCACCAGTTACTTTTAAAAGCCTCCACAGCAGTATCAATTTTTCTAGCAGGCACCTCAAGACTCTTCCAACCTCTACCTATTACCAGTTCCAAAACGACTTCCACATTTTTAGGTATTTGTTACAGAAGCACCCACTTCTCACTACCCCCCCATTTCTGTCTTTCTCAGTAGAGCCTACTATAGAATACCACGGACTGGGTGGCTTAAACAACAAGCCTTTATTTCTCACAGTTCTGGAGGTTGAAGTCGAGGTACCAGCATGGTTGGGTTCTTGGTGAGGCTCTTTTCCTGGTTTGCAGACGGCCACGTTCTAGCTGTATCTTCATGTTGTGGTGAGAGAGTAACCATCTCTCTTATGTCTCTTCTTATTAAGGCACTAATCCCATTCTCGAGGAATGACCAAATTACCTCATGGTAATCAACCAAATTACCTCCAAATACCACCACATTGGGGATTAGGGGTTCAACATATGAATGGGGGGGCACAAACATTCAATCCAAAGGAGTAATTTATTAGGATTTTGTCAAGTACATAAATGAACTTAAAGAACTGACACATTAATATGATGATTTTTCCTATCAAATTCCATGGTATACATTTTCACTTCAAGTATTAAGAATAATTGCTTATCTTGTTAAAGTGTTTCTTTTCATAGCTTTTTCAGATTTATTGTTACTTATTTCTATAGACTTTAAAGTACTGTTTCCATAGAAAATGTGTCCATTAAATTTTCTATATCTTTATATGTGAAACACATTAATTTTTGTTAGCATCTTACTGAATTTTTTTTAAGTTTTCCAGATAGTTTTGGATTTTCAACACAAAATATTATATTACCTCAGAGAGATAAATTTACATCCTTCTTTGAAAGTTTTGTATGCCTCATTTGTTTTATTTTGCATGCAACTGCACTGGTTATCAAAATAACACTAACTGGCAGTGCAGGGGTGGGGTCTACTTGTTTTTGCCTGATCACAGGAGCTAATTTTATGATTATATTCCTTTGCCTTATTAAAAGAATAAAAATGCTGAAATACTTTTTTTATTCTGGTTTTTACTAATTTTAAATTTTGTATTTTTCATGATAAATCATATTTCATATTATGAAATGATTTTCATAAATAAACCATATTTCAATAAATCACTTAATCATTTGTGTGTAAATGTGCATGTGTACTACACAGTACCATGAAATAATAATTTGGTATAAATTATGCATCATACAATGGAATATCATACAGCCATAAACAGGAAGGAAATCCTGCCATTTGCAACACCATGGATGATCCCTGAGGCATTATGCTATGTGAAATAAATTAGACAGAGAAAGACAAATGCTATATGATCTCATTCATAGGTGGAATCTGAAAAAAAACAAACTCATAGAAAGAGGGAGGAGACTGGTGGCTGCCAAGATAGAGGAGTGGAAGGTGGGGGAAATGGATGACGGTCGTCAAAGGGTACAAATTTCCAGTTATAAGATAAATAGGTTCCGGGGATGTAATGTACAGCATAGTGACTATAGTTAATACTACTGTATTGTATATTTTAAAGTGACTAAAACAGTTGATTTTAAAAGTTCTCACCACACACACACAAAATTGTAACTATGTGAGGTGATGGATATTAACTAAACTTATTGTGGCAATCATTTTGCAATATATACATATATCAAATCATACATTTTACAACTTAAACTTACACAATTTTATGTCAATTATATCTCAGTAAAGCTGAAAAAAATAACAAAACAAAATAAAACCACATAAGTTGTCCTACTTTCCATTTTCCATTTGATAATAATTTCCAAATTGTGTAAAATGGCACTGAAATTATTTGTTCTTTAAAGGTTTATGAAAATCCCTGTTTTTAGGGGAAACTGTATTCTGTGAAATAATTTATTCATGTTAAATGGTAGGTTATATTTTGTGAAGCTACTGTTTAATTAATTACATGTGCCTAGAAAATTATCAATTTCTTTCAAGTTTTGCAATTAATTGGCATCTGATTGAGTAATGTTCTTTCTTATGTTTCTTTAATAGAATCTCTCTTTGTGGTGAACCCCTATTAGGTGAATGTGTGTGCAACTGTGTATGGGCACTTTGTTTCTCTTTTTTCATTTTCTTAAGTTGGATAATGGTTTATCTATTTTATAATTTTTTAAAAAATCAAATCAGTCTTAATATTTAAATTTTCTCTATTATTTATTGTTTTCATCTCCTTTGCTTTCTTTAGTTATATGCTTTTGTGACTGTGCATTTAAAAAATTATAGATGTATACTATATACATGTACACATATACATATATAGTTAACATACCTCATACACCTGTATTGTACATAAAATTATATACATCATGAATTTAGTGTTTTTTCAGATATACAAAGATGCTAAAATCATTATTTCTTTCGATGTATTAAGATAAAAATATTTTCTCATGTTCTACCATCCTGTTACCTGGAATATAACCTACTCTTTCCTGATGTACTCTTCTTCTACCGTGCTATTTTTTTGTTAATTCTTCATTTGAGATTTTTTGACATCAATATTCACAAATGAGATTGGGCTCTAATTAACTTTGTATTGTACTGTATTGGAAACATTTTGATACCAATGTTAGGTGTCATTCATACGTTTTGTAAGTGTCCCCTTTCTTCTCTTCTCTGGAATGGTTTATATATATATCATTGCAATCTATTTCAAGCTTTTAGTAAATTTCTGGGACAAATGTCTTCTGCTCTTCTCTTTTTTGGGCAGTCAGGAACATAAGTACATTCCTGATAACTTTCTTTAATTTTTCATTAGCAATTGGTTTGGTTTGATTTACTTTGTATTTTAGATTGTTGTTTGGAAAATTACTTTGAAAAATTTAAATTCCTATCACATTTCCAAGTGCACTTGCATCAGTGTAACAAGGGTTTATCTCCCATTTCTTTGGTGTCTTCTTTTCTCTGATTACTTCCTACTCATTGTTTCCTATTTTGTTTAATTGCACTTCTACCTTTATTTGTGATTACATTAGTGGTTTATCTGTATATCGATTTTTTTTAAAAAGCAGCTTTTTACATCTGCATTTTATGATCCACTAATTTTTGCTTTAATCTTTCTTAATTCCTTCTGCTTCCCAGTGTGTGTGTGTGTGTGTGTGTGTGTGTGTGTGTCTGAATGTTGTAGTTTCTTTAAAATTTACAGATTTGGATATCTATTTAATTATGTAATTTGTCTTTCTAGATACTATATATTAATATTAAGATTAGTTTTACTCTGAGCACAGATTCAGCACTATCCTATAGATTATGGTATATATAAATTTTCATTACCTTATTCTATCCTTCTGGAAGATTTTGAATTCACTCTTTCATCAAAATTTTTTTGAGAGAGATATTTAAAAGAAGTTTCATGTGGTAGTGGTTTATTTTCTTGTATTGACATCAGAGAATGTTGCCTGTACTACTAATTTCTCAATTTGAAAGTTCCACTGTGATCTAATACATAGTCAATTATTTTTTGTTAGTGATCAACACTGGAAAATGTGATATGCTATAATTTTTAATGGCAAAATTCTGACATGTATTAATTTATTTCTTTGCACTAGTGTTGGGTTATTTTCCAAACATCCCTTTTCCATCCCCACCCAAACTTCATTCCACACTTAGGCTGTAGTTTAGCATTTGCTGTGGAAACAGAAACCACACCCCCGTGATGTTCACAAAAGTGAAAAATGGAACACCATATAGACATAATTATGAACTGGAAATCTCTGCCTTTAAGTCACTGATATTCAGTAAACGGATTTAGTGAAGGAGTACTAGGTAAATTTTTAGCATATTTGTAAGTCTTTACATCCACCGAATTTAGATACATGAAGAATAAGAAAATCAGATTTGCTTCACCCAGGCATTCTTTGTCTGGTTAGAATGACACTCTATATACGGCACAAGCCCCAGGGTCTGAATACATGAGTCTCCTGGAGGAGGGGCAGCATACATTCTGAATCACTCACAGAGCAAAGCTTTGTATGGCAAGGGCTCCTTTGTTCCTGACTGCAGCGGGGGTGGCTCAGCTGTCCTTATGGGCAGGCCCTTCGGACACTTCACCCAGCTTTGGATGTACTGACATCCCTGTTATTCGATCTCTCTCTGAATGAGCTGATGAGGGAAAAGGGAATCCCATTTTTTAAAAATATCATCTTACTTATTTTCCTCATGTAGGCATCTGTCACAAATAATATGATTTTTTTTTCTTGTTTGTTATATTTTCAGGAATTGAATAGCACATTTTTAGTTTTAACTGACTTTTGCCAAAAAAAATTGCTTGGTCTTTTTGAAATTATGAACATAAAGGTAATGTTCCTACTTCCTAAGAAAATAATCATAAAATAATAATGTTACCTTAACACAAGTTCCAAAGTTTCCCAAAGAGAAAAACTTGGTGGAGTTTTAATTCTTGTGCAAGCTTTTCTCAGTTTTACAAACACACATAAATACCACTTTTATACATGCTGTTTTAAAAATACCACCTATGTTTCAAGCTTTGTCCAGGTTATATTTGATCCTCACAACAACCCTGCAAAATAGGTGGTGTTATACCCATTTCTCATATAAAGAAACTGAGGTATAGGAAACTTAAATAACTTGCTCCTGACTGCAGGGCTGGTAAGAAGCAGAGTTGGGATTCTAGTCATCCTTTGTCTGTCTCCCAAACCATTTTATCTTCTATACACCCTTGTCACACACTATCTCCCGATCTTTATTATGATTGTTTGGTTCAAGATACTATTTGAATAGAAATGTGATATTTCACAACATTAGGTAGTGCATATTAGGACAAACTTTTCAAAGCTTTCTGTGCTTGGTTTAAAATGCCGTCCTTGACAGCATCGCCACCACTCAGTGCTCATGTTTTGAGCCTCTGGTGTCAGTGTGGTCTTTGAGAGTGCCCCATCTGGTCCTATTCTTTGGTTGTTTGGTTATCTAAGCCCCCTTTCCCCTGCATGACTAGGGAAGCCTGGGGGTAGAAATATGTTTGGATTTCATTTGGATTCACTCACCCTACATGCCAGCAACAGCCAGACATCCAGGGCCTCTTGACTGATGAATTATTTGGATATCAAGAATCTAGAGGGGAAGGACCCCAGTGAAACAGGCTGATACTTACCCACAGAATCAGGAATCATGTAAGAAGGGAGAGGCAGTGTACCAATATGGGCAGCTGAGGCACATTCTGAGCAGTGGACTAAGAAATACTGAGTCTGGCAGCCCACAGATAAAGTGCCAGGGCTCCCACACTCTGTAGCTTATTTATGCCCATCTCTGTCCCACCCAGCTGAACCTCCATATGTAAATATTGCACATGTGTTTCCAGTACCTATATTCAGTGGGTCCACCTGCTCTCAGTTATACACGTGGGGCAAGGGGCAGCATGCTGCCAATGCTCTGGAAATATACTACCTGAGGTCCATTCGCTGTTCCACTAGTTCATGCCTACGGGTCAGGGCTATATGGGCAAGTCATTTAACCCCTCTATCTTATTTATCTCATCATGACGGCGCTAAAAATTATAGCAAGTACCTCATAAGGTGGTCTTGAGAATTAAATCAGTGTTTTGAAGAGTATAAATGCTGTAAATGCACCCTGTCTTTGTTGCACAGTCAGGGAAGTCGTATCTCCTGTGACTTATGCCCCTAGGATACTTTCAGCTATCTTAGCCAGGAGGAGAGCTTTCTGCAGTTGATATACAGCATTTTATACAGGTCAATTAGGTAAACTATTAAAATTGTGCTATTCAACTCACATTCTTTCTTTCTTTGCTTGTTCAGTTACTGAGAAGAGGTATTCAAATTGTCTACCAAGATTCTGTAGTTTTCTTATCAATTATTTATTTGTATATCTAATCTTATGGTACCAAACTTAAAATTGGAATAGTTTTATCTTCCTGGTAAATTATAACTTCATGTTTATATATCGTCTTTATTTATCTCCAGCCATGTATTTATCCTTAATGTGAACTCCATCTGTGCTCAAAAGTCACAGCACCTCTGATTAATTTTTCATCCTTTACTTATAATGTTTCTGTATTCTTCTATTGTAGGTGTGTATTTTAAACAGCATATAGTTTCATTTTAATTTTAATCAAGTCTGCTAATCTTTGAGTTTTAGTTTTTAAAACAATTCCATTTAATATAATTACGGTGTATTTGTGTTTTAAACTTTCCAAATCACTATTGCATTTAGCTTTTGTCACTTTCTATATTTCATTTATTATCTTTCTATTCTTGCATTCTGACTGATTTCAAAAGGTTTATTGTTCTTTATCTTTTAAAATCTTGTCACTTTTATGTTGAAAACTTTTGTCAAAAGCCCCTTCTTTGGAATGTCTAGAGATGACACAAAATATTGAACACAAAGAACTGTGTATCTGAGTCCAGGACTGTGCTGTTATAAAGATCAATGAGATGGTGGCTGAACTGCACGGGAATTCACATTTCTGTACTAATAACAGCAATGAGCTATTAATGCCATCACAGGAATTACGAATGTCGTATTTTGTAAATGTCTACCACATTTGGATACAGCCACTCAAATAGCTGTTTTCATTAGATGCTAATCACTGAAGCTGTGAAAGGGACAGAATGATTATTCATGTACCTCACACTCACACAACACCAAATCCTATCAGCCTTTGACCTTCAGCTTCCAGCTCTGTATTTATTTTATTAAATAAACATTATATTATGGTATACACCTTTTAAATATATTTTCAAATACATAACTTTCATACACATTAATATGCATATGTATGTATATATAGAATTCTTAAATATATACTTCCAAATATAAATAATTTCACATCAAGCTAAACAGGATAAAAACATGTAAACATATGCACCTGGTTCTGGTCAAGTAAAACACAAAACCACAAGGTAACCACAAGTTAAAGAGTGCACTTGAAGGGGAACAGGGGAAGGAACAGACGTGTAAACAACAGAGATGCTGAAGCTGCACCACAAAGCCCCACGAGGGTCCATTTCTTAAGACTGAAGTAGCAAAAAGCTCCTTGTTCAGTTAAGACTTCTCCTTTCACCCTGTCACATTTATTCTTGAGGGGCTTCAAAATGAGTGTGGAAATTCTGTAAACACTAGACTAGAACTGAGTCAATCCTGTTGAAAACAGAGATGACAAAGTAAACCATAAACTGACAGTCATATTAATTTCTCCAAACAGTAACTTTAAGGACGTTTTGTTACTTTTTAACACAGTGAAACACCATAATCCTGGGGAGCAAGAAATGGGAATGGGCAAGGAAACAGTGATGGATGCTCTATACAAATGGTTTCAGCAGCCCCTGTAAGTGACAGATGTGTCTATAAACAAAACACAGGCAAGAGCAGATGACAGAGCTTCAGCACACCAGACAACATGCCACAGCATAATGCCACAGATTCAAATTGAAATATTCTTCCAGCTCACAATGACGCAAATCCCATAGGGCCTCTGTGAAGGGGAGCTCACTAGCTCCCAGTGAAAGAAAACACTTACACAACAGATTGGCCAGCCAAAGCATGACAAGCTCTTTTTTACTGCTTTTAAAGGGCATGCTGCCCTCTCCCACCTGCAGAGGCTCGAAACGTTGACCGCGGCCAGTACCGGACGCCTCAGCACCCTGCCTCTGAGGCTCCTCTCCCTGGCCCTCAGGAAACGCATGTCTGTAAAAACAGTTCTCTCCAAATGGGCAGACCCTGCCTCGAGCAAAATACCTGCAGGTCTTGTGGCTCATTGCCTCCAAGTACTGCTGAATAAGTTTCTGCTTCTCTTCCTCCTCCTCCACCCAGAATTCACTGGGAATGACAAAGGTGGAGATGACCCTGCACTGCGGGCAGGACTTGACGACCCTGCTCCCAAACTGTCTGGCACTCCTCCACCTGCGGATACACTTAAGACAGTAGGTGTGGTTGCAGCTGGAGAGAATGCCAAAGCGGCAATCATTCAGGTTGGCTTTCTCATAGACAACCTCCATGCAGATGCCACACACTTTGTCCGCACTGCGCTGCACAGCAAACGAGAGCTCCATATTCTTCTCGTGTGCTTCAATGCAGGCCTTTACATGGTCTGCCCTCTGGGCACCGTCCACAGGGTGCAAGACCTGCAGCCCACACATATCACATATATCTCCGTGGAGATAGATACAACTCTGCCCACGAAAGCACTGCCCCACGATAGCATCGCGGCAAAGCTGCTTCCCCATGCCCAAGGTAATCTGCTCCCTCTCAGTCACCGAGCTCTGCAGAGGAGCCTCGGAGACAGAAGGGGCCAGGCGGCCCCGGTAGGGTTGCCCCGGAACAAACTCAAAGGCACCCTCCCAGCCTTCTGCACCTGCTCCTCCGGCAGCTTCAAGGCCTGCATTGTCTGTCTTAGCTTCAAAGAAACCCCTTTCAGCAGCCGAGCCAATCAGAGGCAAGGAGCGTGAGGCCGCAGCAGGGGGGGCTTCCGCCACTTCCTGAGGCAGGGGCTCCATTTGCGCAGCCGTGCTGGGGCCACTGTCTGCAGAGGCCTGGGGCAACAAACCGTGGCCTTCGCTGGCCACCTGCCGGCCCGAGAGGTCGTGGGAGTATCGGCAGTTCTCCCCCTCCTTGCACAGCCCATGCAGATAATACCTGCAGACGACTTGCTTTGTCCAGCTGCCGCTGCTCCGGCCTTGCAGCCATCTGGGCCTAGCCCCTCCCCATGAGGCCTGGGCGGGCCTCAGACGTGACGGGCGGAAGGGGGCCGGGCCTGGAGCCGAAGACCACCGGGAGGCTGGGCGCACCGGGACGGTGGGCCGGGGGACGCCCTCCCCCGCTGCCTCGGCACCCCCAGAGGCCCCAGCTGCCTCGTGGGGCCCTGTGGGAGCTGCAGGCTCTTCCATGGCAGATTCCTGTCCCCCAGATGGTGCCGGAACTTCCCTGGTATCTCTTCCTTTCGGGCTTGAGGCCCGGAGGCCGCCAGCCAGCTCCTGGGCTCCTCCCTAGAAGATGTGCATCTTTTTTCCCTCTCCCCCGCTCCCTGCTTCCTGTGTCTGTGTTCCTACTTCCTTCTCTGGGCAGGCGCGGCGGACACTTCCTGTGCGGGCAACGTCAGTCGTCCACCGGGTCGGCGCGGGGTCGGTCCGGCAGGAATGGTGACCGGCTTCCTCCTGTGTTCGCAGCCGGCATCGCGGCCCGCTCTCCGCTCCGGCGCTGTCCCTGCTCTGCTGCGCTAGGCCTCTCGCCGTTCCGCGGCTCTTCTGAGCGAAGGAAGCACAGCCGTTTGAGGTTTTTAATGTAATCTGTTCCAGTGTTCTTTCATACGCATTGATTTGGTTGCTTTTTCATAATGTCTATTGAAAGCATCATAATCCTCGCGTTTTTTTATTGCTCCCGTGTAAAATTCATCTTATTTCTGAACCATCTCACACATTTTATAAAGGCTTTGTCTGTTCACTCCGTTTTATGTCTGTGGGTCTTATTTTTTAAATTATTTTTATTTCTGGGTTTCTTGACTGTCACTGCTGGAAGCCTTATTTATTTAGTTGTGTTGACAAGACCTGATTCCTTCTGCTCTTTGTTTTCTGGAAATTCTTACGGGCTTAGGTTGGAAAGGCTTTTCGCCAGTGAGGCATGAGCAGGGTTCTGATCTGAGGCCACTTTAGCGCCTTTCAGCTCTTAGGTTATTGTGGATTGCAGGGCTCCCCTCCCACTGTGCAGAAGCTGCAGACTTCATTGGTCCTGATGCTGGCCTAATAAGCCACTGTCCCCTTTGGCTTTTATTTTCTCTTTCTGGTTAACTCACAGTGGCTCTTTGTTTCCCTTTCTTTCTTTCACCCAGTTTTGTACGGTATTGTGCTGGGTCAGCCTTTCATAGTATATTCTCTACCCTTCTGCCCATGAGTGGTGCTTTTTAATTTCCACGCCTGAGCTGTCATTTTGCAGATATATGTTAATAGATTAGTAAAAAAAAAATTATTTTCCTAAATATAAGAGTACTTATGGATGTATACTGAATTTTGTCATGTAGTTTTCTGCATTTCTTAAGAGCTGATCACGTTATTTTCTCTTTATTGTGTTATTGCGGTTATTTGCACTGACAGATTTTTCAAATGTTTAACTTACCATTTTTTTCCAAGAATAAAGCTTTCTGGTATGATTTATTATCATTTTATATATTATTGGATTCTGTTTGCTTAAACAAGTTTCGTAGAGGGAATTTTATGGGCCAAATTTATATTTTAAAATGGAAGAAAGTATGAATATAGCAGAGAAATTACATTGAAGTAAATAATAGAGATAAGAAATTAAAGAAAAACAAACATGAAGTAGGGGGAATTAATCAAAATCCTTTGAAAGGATTATTGAACCTGATAAATTTCTCGTGAAATTTATCAAGAAAAAATGAAGAAGGCTCAAATAACCAAGATCAGAAATTTAAAAAGTAGTATCACTACATTAATAACAGATATTAAAAATCATGTGAGGATATCAGATACAAGGTTAGGCCATTAAATTTGAAAATCTGTGTGAAATGGTCATATTTCTAGAAACATTTATTAATAAAAATGACAGGACCAGAAATAAAGAACGTAAGTATTGATCTGTTAGATAAATTAAATCTGTAATTAAAAATAATTCCATAAATGAAAGCTTTTAAGGTTTTCCATCTGAAATAAATAGAAAGACAAAACGGTCTATATGTGTTATTGCAAGTCCTAGCCAGTACAATAGGCAAACAAAGAAATAGAAGATGTTAGAATTGCAAAGGAATTATTAATGGAAGACAGCAGAAAATTAAGAATAATTTACTGATAAACTATTAGACTTAAACACATTTAGCAAGGACAATGAATGGTATTGCAATACACAATCATTTGTATTTATATTTATATGTATATATTCATGTATACAATCAATGATACATAGACATTTAGAATTCATAACATTTATAACATTAAAAGTTAACTATCCTGGGAATTAAAGTTCTAAAACATTAAAATCATTTTATTTCTGAAAACCTAAAGAAATTGAGGTTTATTCTGATCATGCAGTAGAAGGCTCAGTATTTTCAGAAGGTAAACTTTTCCTCATTAGATAAATCATGCGAGAATGTTGCTGTTTTCCACTGCAAATCTAGGAAATCTTGGTGATGTTATGTTTTCCTCCTTTATATTGAGTTTTGTATTTTGGATGCCAACTCTTTCAAAGTTTGGCTCACTTGCATTCTTTTTTCTCCTCTAAATTCATTGGTTAATGAATATTCCTTTGACAGCCCCCCAAATTTTTACAGAAAATGGCTTGAAACAGATATTGGGCTTATATACCAGGCTCTCCACAAATTCACAAACATAAAAATCCTGAATATAAATCTATTATTTGTTTAATGGTAGTATGTTCTCAGCACCATGTCTAAATTAATTTGATTGACGTTTTACAGACCAGCACCACCAGATAGGATGTTCCATGATGATTTTTTATGTGTTGTTCTGCACAGTAGTCATTAGCTCACATGGCTCTTGAGCACTTGAAATGTGGCTGAGTAGTAGCTACTGTTGGACAGCAAAATTCCAGATAGTATCTGACCATCTTTCTCCTCAAACATGAAGAAATGGAGAAAAATAATATTTTCTAACCTACCCAGCTATGCAGCTGGCGTGGGACAGTATTTGCTTTCAGATCCCCGCCTGTGTGGCTCCCAATCATGTTTGTGTCCTGCCATCTCACAGTGAAGCACATCTCGTTTTACAATGACATATTCCGTGCTCACTATTAGAAACTAAAATTGTACCCCATGATTTTAAATATCATCTGAGATTGAATAACTGGAAATATTAGGCAATGCATCTTGAGAGAAATAATCAAATATTTTCCATCCCAGTCAAATCTCTATCCTCAGAGAATTTTCTCTGACCATCATACTTCAAAATCTTATCCTGATTTTTTTAAAATGTGAGCACTGATGTTGCTTTCACACAGTCTCTGAGAATACACATCTGATCCTGCTCCAGTTATTTGGCTCAGCTGAGCCCTCTTTTCCCAAAAAACCACTGAGGGCCTCCAGGTCTGGGACCCGGCTGAGACCAATTTGTGTACACAGTGGTGTGCAGGGCAGCAGGAGATCTCCTGGATGGTCAGCATTGGGGTGTCCAAGTGGAACAAAGGGAAGTAGTGTTCCACCTGAGCAGGCTGGGCTGAGAACCTGGTTACCAGGGAACAGATGACAAGGGGGAGGTGGCTGACAGAGCTGAGACACAGTCCAGGCAGTGTAACAGAAGCCTGACAGGCAGGAGACTAGTTATGAGGTGGACTATGGCCATGGGTGGAAAAGAACCAGAGATGCCCCCAGTCTTTTATTCTAAACATCTCAGGCCTGCTGGGCCCAGCCCCAAGTGGCTCATGTGTCCATATTTAAAGGAGACACATTTGTCTCCAAGCAGTTTCCTCCAGCACACACACCTACTTCAGGTCTGACATTTAGACATTACTGGGGGGGATGGAGGGCGAATTAAAAGCAATTGTCTAGAATAAGGCATCAGGGGTTCAAATCCAGGATGCACTGCTCTCTGAGGAATTCATCTTGGGCAAATTAATCACTCTTTTATCTCATCTGGCAAACAACAAGAGCCACCACCAATAATAAGAGCAATCAACTCACAGGTTTGTTGCAATAAATGAAATAATTATTATAAAATTATTGGAACAGTGCCTGTTACAAGGACAATATTTGAGATAAAATTCTTTTGTATTTTAGAATCACTGTGACTAGAGTGACCGTGTCAAGCTCCATTTTCTGCTGTCTGGATACAGCAGTAATATGTCTATAGGATCCCTGCAAGTTCCTGGCACATAAGAGATAGGGAATAAGTACGTATTTTCTTATACTGATGGACAAACTGATTTTTATTTGAAATTTACAGAGGCATTTTTCTCCAACTCCAGTTCAGAAGTCCAAACTCACCAAATTCCATACATTAATTATGTGCAGTTTTTTGTATATCAATTATACCTCAAGAAAGCTGTAAATAACTTAAAACCAGGCACAATTAAATATATTATCACAAAAAGAAGTTCAGTTTTAGGTACCTTTGTGCAGCACTTTTTGTCCCCACATCATTTGTAATTGCATGGGTGTCTGCATGGGACAGGAGTCCTCTAGGCTTATCCTAGGAGAGGGTAGACTGTTTTGAAAAATCTAGTCACCATGAGTGAACAACTTGATAAAAAGAAATATACTCAAAGATGTCTTTCTAATTCCATATTTTAATATGGACATAAAAAGGTATAAATTATCTTAAAGCCATTCAAATACAGTATCACAAAACTCTGATTATGAAAATTACACTGAGCTATCTATATTGTAATCAAACACAGAAAATTTCAAGAAATATTCTGAAAGCTTTTCTATAAGTGCCAAGAATTAAGCTATGTGTATACTGTAGTGTGGTTAACAGAATTTATTCATATTCATTTATTTTACAGACCTAAAACATACTTAAATTTTAATTTCTAGCCATAACCCAGATTAAATAGTTTTTATAAGGCTGATAGCTCCATGCAGAACCATGATAGAAACTGGATAAATATGAAAAGTAAATGCTTGAAAGACTTAGAAAATAGCTAATATGGTGAGAGTTCAAGAGGCATTAAATAACCTAAATCACCTATGAGTTATAGAAGAAATCACAAAGAAAATGAAAAATACTTCAAATGACAACGAAAATATGACTTATGAAAACACTTAGGATACACCTACAGCCATGCATAGAGGCACAATGTATAGCCTTAAATATATTCATAAGGAAGGAAGAAACTTTGCTTCCAGGTGGTAGGAAAAGAAAGATGAACAGAGATGGGAGGGGAATGTCATGTGATGACGCTGGAGTCCTACTGCCTCTTCCCCTTTAGAAGAGGACATAGATGCTATGCCAGGTGTACACTCAGACCTGAATGCTGTGGCCACAGGGAAAAAAGGACAGAATCTGAATCTTCGTTCCTTGAAGAAGGAGTGATTTTTATATTTTAAAACATAAAAATACTCATAGTTTTCCATGTTATTTGCCCTGTTTCTTTCCTCCTCCAAAACATTTAGGCAATTATTAAAGAGAATTGTGAACAATCACGCACGACTGACCAGACAAATGTTGGTTTCCCACAAGAACATTATAAAGTGCATTATTATTTATGGCTACTAGAGGACGTGGATGTAATTGATTGAATAAGCAAAGGGGGGGGAAAATCCAGTAAAGTGATAGATTGTGATACGCTATTAATACTGCTGATCTAACTGTGTATAAAAACACTACATTCACCAAATATAGTCCGTGAAAATTGCACACCAGACATTTGTTACAATTTACATATTGGGCCTATAGATGTCTAATAATTTCAAAGGATTGAAATAATTCAGAGTATATTCTCCGACCCCAGATTGAAATTGAGCCAGAGATCAATAAAAAAAATTAGAAAAATAATTTATAGGTCGGGATATTAATAATTATATTTCTAAATCACCCACAGGTCAATGAAAAAATCACAAAAGCAATCAGAAAATATTATGCTTTGATTAATAATGAGTTTGCTTATATAAAAGTTTGTGCGCTGGGTGGAAAGCAATGCTTGCAGAAAATTTTGTAGCTTGAAATGAATATATTAGAAAGTGAGAAAGTAATATTATTTCTGATACAATCACTAAATTCGGGTAATTACAAATGTACATTACATTACAAAATTGACAACAAATTTAGCCAAAAGAATATATGTGGAAGGAAATAACAAAAACAAGAACAGAAATTAATAAAAGAAAGCAAATATATAACAAGTAGAATAGCCAGAGGCTCGTTCTTTAATAGGATTAATAATTCAGATAAACCTCTAGTATGTTTCACTGAAAAAATAAAATGGAGATTTCTCAACTAACCAATATCAAGAATGAAAAATGTACCATGAACAGCATTAGGCCATTCAATATAAAAATGTAGTTGAAATGTTTAACTTCCTAGAAAATACAAATTATCATAAATAAAATGGAAGTAAATGGGAAATATAAATAGCCTTCTAGCTTTTAAAAGAAATTAATTATAAATAAACACCTTCTTAAAAAGAAAACTCCAGGCGCAGATAGATTCACAATAAATTCTATGAAGTATGTAAGAAGGATCATTACAGACACACGGTGCTCATAAACGTTGATGCAAATTTCAGGAAAATTGAAAAATGAAGTCCAATGATCTATAAAAGGGTTATACATAACAAAACCAAAAAGGGTTTGTTCTCATAATGTAAGGTAATATCAATATTTGAAAATCAATTGAAAAACAACAAGCTTATGCATGTAGAAAACAGATTAGTGGTTGCCAGAGGCAGGGATGGGGCTGAGTGAAATGGGTGAAAGTGGCCAAAAGGTACAAACTTCCAGTTCTAAAATAAATAAGTCCTGGGGATGTAATGTACAGCGTGGTGACTATAGCTAATAATACTGTATTGTGTATTGAAAGTCACTTAGAGAGTAGATCTTAAAAGTTCTCATCACAAGAAAAACATTGTAACTGTGTGGTGATGGATGTTGTAACTAGACTCATAGTGGTGATCATTTCACAACATATACAAATATCAAATCATTTGATTGTACACCTGTAACTAATATAATGGTTTAAGTTGTGCATATATCAATAAAAAATAAATAAAATGAAAGAGCTGATTTATACGCACACACAACACACACACAAACACACAAGGGTGTTTCTCAGAACACTAATTGTAAGCTGCATTCAAAAGTGTTTTATGAGTGAAATAAATTTATACCCATTCTGTTAAGCACATAGAGAAGTTTTTAAGAACACTTGTAATAAAGATGTTTCTAAGATGCTGCTTGCAAGCTGCACTGAGAACAGTGTTATATCAGTGAATGGAAGTTACAACCATTCTGAAATTCATTCAGAGAAGTGTTTGAGAATACTTGTAGTTAAGACATTTCTAAGATTCCTCTTGTGAGATGCGTTGAGAACAGCGCCATACCAGTGAGTGGAAGTTATATCCGTCTGTAATACATGCAAAGAAGTGTTTAAGAGCACTTGAAATAAAGATATTTCTAGGAATGATGAAAACAAACAAAATCAGTCAGTGTAAACAACAACATTAAAATATTAAAGGAGAAAAATAAAGTAATAAACTCTCAAAAACCCAGATTTTTATGTTTAAACAATATGCATTTATGATAAAGCTCTTGGGACACTAGGAATAGAAAAGAATTTCCCTGACTGATTAAAGAGATCCTCTTTAAGAACTCTAGATAAAAGTCATATTGATTTATATAAATGTTGAAATGTACAAAGATTTCCCTCTGACACCAAGAATGAGGCCACAATGCCATCAACCAACATTTATATTTAAATTTTTACTTAAGGTCTTAGCTACTGTAATAAGGCAAGTAAAGAAATACAAGTTATTATAATTGGAAATGAGTTATTAACAGAAGGACAGTGGAAAATCCAGAAGAATCTACAGTTGAACTACTTGAAGTAATAAATTTAGCAAAGCCATTGAGAAGAAATCAGTATATAAAAACCAATTGTTGGGCTTTCCTGGTGGCGCAGTGGTTGAGAGTACACCTGCCGTTGCAGGGGACACGGGTTCGTGCCCCGGCCCTGGAGGATCCCACGTGCCATGGAGTGGCTGGGCCCGTGAGTTATGGCCACTGGTCCTGCGCCTCTGGAGCCTGTGCTCCGCAGCAGGAGAGACCACAACAGTGAGAGGCCTGCATACTGCAAAAAAAAAAAAAAAATGAGTCTGTGTGTATAACTTGAAAGGGTCAGAGGAAATGCATATGCAAATGCTAATAACCAAATATAATTAGGCAACCTTGAAGGAGAAAAAAAAGAAGAATTGCTTTTACCAGACATCAAAATGCATTTCAAGGCTAACTGTGATTAAAAGAGTGGATGCTGGTACAATCATAGAGGGAAAACTGAATAAAACAGAGAGTTCAGAAATAGACCCCCACACAAGGACGTTTAATTCTTAACAAGTGTGGAACTTCAGAGTATTGAAGACAGTTTTTTCCATAAATGGTATTGAGTCAACTGAATAAATAACTTAAAAAAAGAAACTTGATCCCTGTCTCATAATATGCATACAACATTATCTCAAGAGAAATATAGATATGAACCTGAAATATAAAACAATAAAGATTTTAGGAGAAAGCTAACATTATCCCAAGAAATAACAACAAGAGTCTTGGTTTCTTGTTTTAAACACGAACATGAGATTCTCATATGCAGGGTACTGTAGTATTATTAATATATCTTCACATACTAGGTAGAGATGAGCTGTTATTTTTCTACTGTAGTATTCTGCTTGCGCTGCTGCAGAAAAATACTGCAGATTGCTTAAACAGCAGACACTGTCTCACAGTTCTGGAAGCTGGGAACTCGAAGAAAAGATGCTGATTGCTTTGGTTTCTGGTGAAACCCTCACCCTGGCTTGCAGACAGCTATTTTGGTGCTGTCTTCACATGGCAAACAGAGAGACAGTGAGCTGTCTTGTGTCTTCTCTTAAAGGACATTAATCCTATTGGATCAGGACCCGCCCTATGACTTCATTTAACCCTAATTACCTCCTTACAGATCCTATCTTCAAATATAGTTACACTGCATCTATACTCATTAAAGATATTATCCTGTAATTTTCTTATTTTGGGTAGTATCTTTGTCTGGTTTTGGTATCAGGGTGATGGTGGCTTCATAGAGTGACTTTGGGAATATTCCCTCCTCTTCAATCTTTTGGAGTAGTTTGAGAAAGATAGATATAAGCTCTTTTTGTATGTTTTGTAGAAATCCCCAGTCAAGCCATAGGGTTCTGGACTTTTGTTTGCAGGGAGGTTGTTGTTGTTTTTTCCTGCGGTGTTTGCATAAGCTGTTAGATACATTTATTTTCAATATGCATCTTTTGTTATCTGACTTTGTAGTTATTTCTTTAGACATGAGTAATGCATAACACTAAATAGATAATAAACTATCGTATAGTTGGTATCTGTGTTTCATTCCAGTTTACCTGGTATAGTCTATACATAGTCAGAGTTCAATAAACATTTTTTTAACATAGATGCAAGGAGAGCATCAATCAAAAGTCCATCAGAGAACAGAGAGACATGCTAAATCACCCTTTGTGAGAAGAATAACCACTGGGAATTGGAATATCAGCTTTACCTCTAAGCAGGTTTAGGCTGTAAAGAAGCACTTTCTTATATATGAGACACTCAAGGGTACTCTCATTGAGGGATTATGTGTGGGAGAATCTGCCTTCCTGCAAAGGTCTCAAATGAGGAAATCTGTTTCTTTACCTGCTCATTGAAAACAATAATGGAATCCTCTGAGAATTTATAATCATTGGACTGATTATTCTTGCTGATTCTGCTGGTGTATTTTCTTGGAAGAAAAAATTCCCAGCCCCCAAAATTACTGTGATTAAAGGTTGGTATTGTCCTTTGGTGCCTGGAAGATACAAATAAAAATTTGTTCCAGATTCATTGTCCTTTATCCATTCCCCTCAGCATTACCAGAGGTTTAATTTAGCCAAATATGAGCCAGCACTCAGGTCATCAGAAACAGAGAGATAAGGCAGATTTTCTGTAATGACTTTAATAAAGTTTTTTTTTGAATTTTTTTATTGAGGTATAGTTGCTTTACAATGATGTGTTAGTTTCTACTGTACAGAGAAGTGGAGCTCCCTGTGCTACACAGTAGGATCTTATTAGTTACCCACTTTATACATATTAGTGTATATATGTCTATTCCAATCTCCCCATTCATCACACACACCCCCACAACTTTTCCCCCTTGGTGTCCATACGTTTGTTCTCTACATCTGTGTCTCTATTTCTGCCTTGCAAACTGGTTCATCTGTACCATTTTTCTAGATTCCACATATATGCGTTAATATACGATATTTGTTTTTCTCTTTCTGATTTACTTCACTCTGTATGACAGTCTCTAGGTCCATCCATGTCTCTACAAATGACCCAATGTCGTTCCTTTTTATGGCTGAGTAATATTCCATTGCATATATGTGCCACATCTTCTTTATTCATTTGTCTGTCGATGGGCATTTAGGTTGCTTCCATGACCTGGCTATTGTAAATAGTGCTGCAAAGAACATTGGTGTGCATGTGTCTTTTTTTTTCTAAAGAAAAAGTTTATTCTCTCTTCCTCTCTGCAGGTGTCTTTTTGAATTATGGTTTTCTCTGGGTATATGCCCAGTAGTGGGATTGTTGGGTCATATGGTAGTCCTATTTTTGTTTTTTCAGGACCCATACTGTTCTCCATAGTGGCTGTACAATTTACATTCTCACCAACAGGGCAAGCTGGTTCCCTTTTCTCCACACCCTCTCCAGAATTTATTGTTTGTAGATTTTCTGATGATGCCCATTCTAACCAGTGTGAGGTGATAACTCTTGGTAGTTTTGATTAGCATTTCGCTAATAATTAGTGATGTTGAGCATCTTTTCATCTGCCTCTTGGCCATCTGTATGACTTCTTTGGAGAAATGTCTAGTTAGGTCTTCTGCCCATTTTTGGATTAGGCTGTTTTTGTTTTTGATATTGAGCTGTATGAGCTGTTTGTATATTTTGGAGATTAATCCTTGTCAGTTACTTTGTTTGCAAATATTTTCTCCCATTCTGAGTGTTGTCTTTTTGTCTTTTTTATAGTTTCCTTTCTTTGCTGTGAGAAAGCCTTTAAGTTTCATTAAGTCCCATTTGTTTATTTTTGTTTTTATTTCCATTACTCTAGGAGGTGAGTCAAAAAGGATCTTGCTGTGATTTATGTCAAAGAGTGTTTTGCCTATGTTTTCTTCTAAGAGTTTTATACTGTCCGGTCTTGCATTTAGGTCTTTAATCCATTTTGAGGTTATTTTTGTGTATGGTGTTAGGGAGTGCTCTAATTTCATTCCTTTAAATGTAGCTGTCCAGTTTTACCAGCACCGTTTATTGAAGAGGCTGTCTTTTCTCCATTGTATATCCTTGTCTCCTTTGTCATAGATTAGTTGACCATACGTATGTGGGTTTATCTCTGGGTTTTCTATACTGTTCTACTGATCTATATTTCTGGGGTTTTTGCCAGTACCATATTGTCTTGATTACTGTAGCTTTGTAGTATAGTGTGAAGTCAGGTAGCCTGATTCCTCCAGCTCCATTTTTCTTTCTCAAGATTGCTTTGGGTATTCAGGGGCTTTTCTGTTTCCATACAAATTGTAAAAATATTTTGTTCCAATTCTGTGGAAAATGCCATTGGTAATTTGATAGGGATTGCAATGAATCTGTAGATTGCTTTGGGTAGTATAGTCATTTTCACAATATTGATTCTTCCAGTCTGAGAACAAGGTATATCTCTCCATCTGTTTGTGTCATCTTTGATTTCTTTCATCAGTGCCTTATAGTTTTCTGTATACAGGACTTTTGCCTCCTTAGGTAGGTTTATTCCTAGGTATTTTATTCTTTCTGTTGCAATGGTAAGTCAGAGTGTTTCCTTAATTTTTCTTTCAGATTTTTCGTTGTTAGTGTATAGGAATGCAAGAGATTTCTGTGCATTAATTTTGTATCCTGCTACTTTACCAAATTCATTGATTAGCTCTAGTAGTTTTCTGGTGGCATCTTTAGGATTCTCTATGTATAGTATCATGTCATCTACAAACAGTGACAGTTTTACTTCTTCTTTTCTAATTTGTATTCCTTTTATTTATTTCTCTTTTCTAAGTGCCGTGGCTAGGAGTTCCAAAACTATGTTGAAAACTAGTGGCAAGAAAAGACATCCTTGTCTTCTTCCTGATGTTAGATAGAGGAAATACTTTCAGTGTTTGACCACTGAGAATGATGTTTGATGTGTGTTTGTTGTACATGGCCTTTATTATGTTGGGGTAGGTTCCCTCAATGCCCACTATCTGGAGAGTATTTTATCATAAATTTGTCTTGAATTTTGCCAAAAGCTTTCTCTGGATCTACTGAGAATATCATATGGTTTTTATTCTTCAATTTGTTAACATGGTGTATCACATTGATTGATTTGTATTTAATGAAGAAGCCTTGCATAGCTGGGATAAGTTCCACTTGATCATGGTGTATGATCCTTTTAAGGTACTGTTGAATTCTGTGTGGACACTTAGGTTGCTTCCATGTCCTGGCTATTGTAAATAGAGCTGCAATGAACATTGGCTTACATGTGTGTTTTTGAATTATGATTTTCACAGGGTATATGCCCAGTAGTGGGATTCCTGGGCCATATGGTAGTTCTATTTTTACTTTTTTAAGGAACCGTCATACTCTTCTCCATAGTGGCTGTATCAATTTACATTCCCACCAACAGTACAAGAGGGTTCCCTTTTCTCTACACCCTCTCCAGCATTTTTTGTTTGTACAATTTTTTATGATGGCCATTCTGACGGGTGTGAGGTGATACCTCATTGTGGTTTTGATTTGCATTTCTCTAATGATTAGTGATGTTAACCATCCTTTCATGTGTTTGTTGATAGTCTGTATATCTTCTTTGGAGAAATGTCTATTTAGGTTTTCCACCCAATTTTGGACTGGTTTGTTTGGGTTTTTTTTTTTTTTGCTATTGAGGTGCATGTGTTGCTTGTATATTTTGGATATTAATCCTTTGTCAGTTGCTTCAATTGCAAATATTTTATCTCATTCTGAGTGTTGTCTTTTCATCTTGTTTGGTTTCATTTGCTGTGCAAAAGGTTTTAAGTTTCATTAGGTCCCATTTGTTTATTTTTGTTTTTATTCCCATTTCTCTAAGAGGTGGGTCAAAAAGGGTCTTGCTGTGATTTATGTCAGAGTGTTTTGCGTATGTTTTCCTCTAAGTGTTTTATAGTGTCTGGCCTTACATTTAGTCTTTAATCCATTTTGAGTTTATTTTTGTGTATGGTGTTCACAAGTGTTCTAATTTCATTCTTTTACATGTATCAGTAGAGTTTTCCCGGCACCAATTATTGAAGAGGCTGCCTTTTCTCCATTGTATATTCTTGCCTCCTTTATCAAAGATAAGGTGACCATATGTGCATGGTTTTTTCTCTGGGCTTCCTCTCCTGTTCCATTGATCTATATTTCTGTTTTTGTGCCAGTACCATATTGTCTTGATTACTGTAGATTTGCAGTATAGTCTGAAGTCAGACAGCCTGATTCCTCCAGGTCCATTTTTCTTTCTCAGTATTATGTTGGCTCTTCCGGGTCTTTTCTGTTTCCATACAAATTGTGAAAGTTTTTGTTCTAGTTGTGTGAAAAATGCCATTGGTAGTTTGATAGGGATTGCACTGAATCTGTAGATTGCTTTGGGTATTATAGTCATTTTCACAATGTTGATTCCGCCAATCCAAAAACATGGTATATCTCTCCATCTGTTTGTATAGTCTTTGATTTCTTTCATCTGTGTCTTATAGTTTTCTGCATAGAGGTCTTTTATCTCCTTAGGTAGGTTTATTCCTAGGTATTTTATTCTTTCTGTTGCAATGGTAAATGGGAGAGTTTCCTTAATTTCTCTTTTAGATATTTTGTCGTTAGTGTATAGGAATGCCAGAGATTTCTGTGCCTAAATTTTGTATCCTGCTATTTTACCAAATTCATTGATTAGCACTAGTAATTTTCTGGTAGCATCTTTAGGATTCTCTATGTATATAGTATTATGTCATCTGCAAACAGTGACAGTTTTACTTCTTCTTTTCTGATTTGGATTTCTTTTATTTCTTTTTCTCCCCTTCTTGCCACTCCTAGGACTTCCAAATCTATGTTGAATAATAGTGTTGCAGAGTGGGCAACCTTGTCTTATTCCTGATTGCAAACTGATGGTTTCAGTTTGTCAGCATTGAGAATGATGTTGCCTGTGGGTTTGTCATAATTGGCCTTTATTATGTTGAGGTAGTTTCCCCCTATGCCTACTTTCTGGAGAGTTTTTCTCCTAAATGGGTGTTGAATGTTGTCAAAAGCTTTTTCTGCATCTATTGAGATTATCATGTGTTTTCATCCTTCAATTTGTTATTATGGATTATCACACAGATTGATTTGCATACATTGAAGAATCCTTGAATTCCTGGGATCAACCCTACTTGATGATTGTGTGTGATCCTTTCAATGTGCTGTTGGATTCTGTGTGCTAGTATTTTGTTGAGTATTTTTGCATCTATGTTCATCAGTGATATTGGCCTGTAGTTTTCTTTCTTTGTGATGTCCTTGTCTGATTTTGGTATCAGGGTGATGATTGCCTTGCAGAATGAGTTTGGGAGTGTTCCTTCCTCTGCTATACTTTGGAAGAGTTTGATAAGGATAGGTGTTAGCTCTTCTCTAAATGTTTCATAGAATTCACCTGTGAAGCCATCTGCTCCTGGGCTTTTGATTGTTGGAAGATTTTTATACACAGCTTCAATTTCAGTGCTTGTGATTGGTCTGTTCATATTTTCTATTTCTTCCTGGTTCAGTTTGGAAGGTTGTACTTTTCTAAGAATTTGTCCATTTCTTCCAGTTTGTCCATTTTATTAGCATATAGTTGCCTGTAGTAGTCTCTTATGATCCTTTGTATTTCTGTGGTGTCCATTGTAAGTTCTTCATTTTCATTTCTAATTCTATAGATTTGAGTCTTCTCCCTTTTTCCCTTGGTGAGTCTGGCTAATGGTTTATCAATTTTGTTTATCTTCTCAAAGAACCAGCTTTTGCTTGTATTGATTTTTGCTTTTGTTTACTTCATTTCTCTTTTATTTATATCTGATCTGATCTTTATGATTTCTTTCCTTCTGCTAACTTTGGACTTTTTTGTCCTTCTTTCTCTAATTGCTTTAGGTGTAAGGTATTTTTGTTTATATGAGATTTTTCTTCTTTCTTGATGTAGGATTGTATTGCTATAAACTTCCCTCTTAAGACTGCTTTTGCTGCATCCCATAGGTTTTGGGTCTTCGTGTTTTCACCATTATTTGTTTCTAGGTATTTTTTTATTTCCTCTTTGATTTCTTCAGTGATCTCTAAGTTATTTACTAGCATAGTGTTTAGCATCTATGTTTTTTATATTTTTTACAGTTTCTTTCCTGTAATTGATATCTTTTTTTCATAGTATTGTGGTCAGAAAAGATATTTGAAATGACTTCAATTTTCTTAAATTTACTAAGTCTTGATTTGTGACCCAAGATATGATGTATCCTGGAGAATGTTCCATGAGCACTTGAGAAGAAAATGTATTCTGTTGTGTTTGGATGGAATATCCTATAAATATCAGTTAAGCCCATCTGATCTAATGTGTCATTTAAAGCTTGTGTTTCCTTATTCATTTTCATTTTGGTTGATCTGTCCATTGGTGAAAGTGGGTTGTTAAAGTACACTAATATGACTGGGTTACTGTCAATTTCCCCTTTTATGGCTGTTAGCATTTGCCTTATGTATTGAGGTGCTCCTATGGTGGGTGCATAAATATTTACAATTCTTATATCTTCTTCTTGGATTGATCCCTTGATCGTTATGTCATGTCCTTCTTTGTCTTTTGTAATAGTCTTTATTTTAAAGTGTTTTTTTCTGATATGAGAATTGCTACTCCAGCTTTCTTTTGATTTCCATTTGCATGGAATATCTTTCTCCATCCTCTCACTTTCAGTATGTATGTGTCTTTAGGTCTGAAGTGGGTCTCTTGTAGACAGCATATATATGAGTCTTGCTTTTGTATCCATTCAACCAGTCTGTGTCTTTTGGTTGGAGCACATAATCCATTTACATGTAAGGTAATTATCGATATGTTTATTCCTATTAACATTTTCTTAAATATTTGGGTTTCTTATTGTAGGTCTTTTCCTTCTTTTGTGTTTCCTCCCCAGAGAAATTCCTTTAGCATTTGTTGTAAAGCTTTTTTGGTGGTGCTGAATTCTGTTAGCTTTTGCTTGTCTGTAAAGGTTTTAAGTTCTCCATCAAATCTGAATGAGATCCATGCAGAGTAGAGTAATCTTGGTTGTAGGTTTTTCCCTTTCATCACTTTAAATATGTCCTGCCACTCCCTTCTGGCTTGCAGAGCTTATGCTGAAAGATCAGCTGTTAAACTTATGGGAACTCCCTGTATGTTATTTGTTGCTTTTCCCTTACTGCTTTTAATATTTTTTCTTTGTATTTAACTTTTGATAGTTCGATTAATATGTGTCTTGGTGTGTTTCTCCTCAGATTTATCCTGTATGGGACTCACTGCACTTTCTGGACTTGATTGACCATTTCCTTTCCCATATTAGGGATGTTTTCAATGTTAATCTCTTTAAATATTTTCTCAGACCCTTTCTTCTTCTCTTCCTCTGGGACCACTATAATTCTAATGTTGGTGCATTTAATTTTGTCACAGTGGTCACTGAGACTGTCCTCAATTCTTTTCACTCTTTTTTCTTTATTCTGCTCTGTGGCAAATATTTCCACTCTTTTATCTTCCAGGGCACTTATCTGTTCTTCTGCCTCAGTTATTAGGCTATTGATTCATTCAAGAGTATTTTTAATTTCATTTATTGTGTTGTTCATCATTGTTTGCTTGGTCTTTAGTTCTTCTATGTCCTTGTTAAATATTTCTTGTATTTTCACCATTCCATTTCCAAGATTTTGGATCATCTTTAGTATCATTACTCTGAATTCTTTTTCAGACTGTCTGCCTATTTCCTCTACATTTGTTTGGTCTGGTCGGTTTTTACCTTGCTCCTTCATCTGCTGCATATTTCTCTGTCTTCTCATTTTGTTTAACTTACTGTGTTTGTGGTCTCTTTTTCACAGGCTGCAGGTTCGTAGTTCCCATTAATTTTGGTGTCTGCCCCCAGTGGCTGAGATTGGTTCAGTGGCTTGTGTAGGCTTCCTGGTGGAGGGGACTGGTGCCTGTGTTCTGGTGGGTGGGTGTGGATCTTGTCCTTCTAGTGGGCTGGGCCGTGTCCAGTGGTGTGTTTTGGAGTGTCTGTCAACTTTGTATGACCTTAGGCGACCTCCTGCTAATGGGTGGGATTCTGTTCATATCTCGCTGTTTGTTTGGCATGCGGTGGCCAGCACTGGAGTTTGCTGTCTGTTGGGTGGAGCTGGGTCTTCGTGTTGAGACGTAGATATCTGAGAGAGCTCTTGCTGATTGATATTTCATGGGGCCGGGAGGTGTCTCGTGGTCCAATGTCCTGTACTCAGCCCTCCCACCTTGGAGACTGAGGCCCCTCACCTGGCCGGATCACCGAGACACTGCAGCCACTTGGCTTGAAAAAAAAGGAAGAAAAAAATAAAATAGAACAATGAATCGATAGAACCCCAGACCCAAATGGTAAAAGCAAAACTAAACATAAAAAATGACACAAAGAAACATACACACACACACTCATAAAAAGAGAACAAACAAACAACAACACATACAACAGACCGAACCATAGGACAAATGGTAAAAGCAAACTTAAACTGACAAAATCACAAAAGAAACATACACATACACACTCACAAAAAGAGAAAAAAAGGAAAAAAATTAGAAATAATAATAAAGTTTTAAAAATAAAAGTACATAAAAAGGAAGAAAGAGAACATCCAAAGCAATAAACAAATCCACCAATGATAACAAGCACTGAAAATTAAACTAAGATAAACATAAAACCAAAACCAAATCAGAGCCAGAAAGCAAACCCCAATTCTACAGTTGACCCTAATGTCCACCGCCTCGATTTTGGGACATTTGTTTTCTATTCTATTACACAGATGCTCTGTTTATTAAGTTGATTGTGGGGATTTTATCTGCTGCTTTTGAGGCTGCACGGAGAAATTTCCTTTTCTCTTCTTTGTTCACATAGCTCCTGGGGTTCAGCTTTCATTTTGGCCCTGTCTCTGCATGTAGGCCACCCTCAGGTCACTGTTCCCCACCCAGACAGGAGGGGGTTAAAGCAACAGCTGATTAGGTCTCTCTTTCTCACTCAGGCTGGGGAGAGGGAGGGGTATGGTAATCATAATTGGCATGTAGGGCAAGCCTGTTGTGGTAGAGGCCAGCATGACATTACAACAGCCTGAGGCATGCAGTGTGTCCTCCCTGGGAAGTTGTCCCTGGATCATGGGACCCTGGCAGTGGCATGCTGCACGGGATGGGTGGGTGGGTGTTGGTAGTGACCTGTGCTTGCACACAGGATTCTTGGTGTCAGCAGCAGCAGCATTAGCAGTTCATGCCCGTCTCTGGGCTGTCAGCTGATATCCTTGGCTCGTGCCCATCTCTGGAGCTCACTTAGTTGGTGCTCTGCTTTCTGTGGGCACATGGAGTGGGAATCACCTCTTCTTACACATCTCAAAACAATAGTCTCTTGCCAATCCGGCAGGTCCAGACTTTTTTCCCGACTCCCTCCTGGCTAGCTGTGATGCACTAGCCCCCTTCAGGCTGTCTTCACATAGCCAACCCCAGTCCTCTCCCTGCGGTCTCACCTCTGAAGCCCAAGCCTCAGATCCCAGCCTCCATCTGCCCCAGTGAGTGAGCAGACAAGCCTCTCAGGTTGGTGAGTGCTGGTCAGCACCTATCCTTTGTATGGAAATCTCCCCTCTTTGTCCTCTGCTACTTTTACCCCTGTTGCTGTGCTCTCCTCCATGGCTCCAAAGCTTCCCCCCACCACCCCCCATCCCCACCAGTGAAGGGACTCCCTAGTGTGTGAAAACTTTTCGTCCTTCACAGCTCCCTCCCAGAGGTGCAGGCCCCATCCCTATTCCTTTGTCTCTTTTTTCTTTTGCCCTACCCAGGTACATGGTGGGTTTCCTGCCTTTTAGGAAGTCTGAGGTCTTCTGTCAGCATTCAGTAAGTGTTCTGTAGGAATTGTTCCACATGTAGATGTATTTTTGATGTATATGTGGGGAGGACGGTGATCTCCACATCTTACTCCTTCGCTATCTTGAAGGTCTCTATGCCTCCATTCTTTTCCCAAGATCCTCGATCATCTTCACTATCATTATTCTGAATTCTTTTTCTGGAAGATTGCCGATCTCCACTTCATTTAATTGTTTTTCTGGGGTTTTATGTTGTTCCTTCATCTGGGACATAGTCCTCTGCCTTTTCGTTTTGTCTCTCTTTCTGTGACTGTGGTTTTCATTCTGCACGCTGCAGGATTGTAGTTCTTCTTGCTTTCTGCCGTCTTCCCTCTGGGCGTTGTTGTTTTTAATTACAGATTTTATTTCACTTCTAGTGACAAGTCTGTTCAAATTATCTGTTTTCTCTTGACTCAACTGTTGCAGGCTGTAAGTTTTTAGAAACTTGTCCGTTTCTTCTAAGTTGCCCAATTTGTTGGCATATAAGTGTTCTTAGTATTCTCTTACAATTTTTTGCATTTCTGTGGTATCAGTTGTTACTTCTCCTCTTTCTTTCTTATTTTCTTTATTTGGGTCCTCTCTCTTTTCTTCTTGGTGAGCCTGGCTAGAGGTCTGTCAATTTTGTTTATCTTTTCAAAAAACCACTCTTGGTTTCATTGATTTTTTCTATTGCTTTTTAAATCTCTATTTATTTCCTCTGTGATCTTTATTAGTTCCTTCTGCTGACTTTGGATTTTATTTGTCCTTTTTCTAATTCTTTAAGATAGTAGTTTAGGTTATTTATTTGAGATTTTTCTTGTTTCTTGAGGAGGGCCTGTATCACAATGAACTTCCCTCTTAGAACTATATAACATAGATTTTGCAAGGTTGTGTTTTCATTGTCATTTGTCTCGAGGTATTTTCCAATTTCCCCTTTGATTTCATAATTGATCCACTTATTTTTAGTAGCATGTTTAGGTTTAGTATTTCTATACTCTTTGTTTGTGCTTGTCTGAGAAATTCTTTATCTGTTTTTCTATTTTAAATGACAATCTTGCTGGGTAGAGTATCCTAGGTTGCAGGTTTTTCCTTTTCAGGACTTTGAATATATCATGCCACCTCTTTCTGTTCTGCAAAATACCTGAAGAAAAATCAGCTTTATGGGGGTTCCCTTGTAACTGACTCTTTGTTTTTCTCTTGCCTCCTTTAGAATCCTCTCTTTATCTTTAACTTTTGCCATTTTAATTATGATGTCTTGGTATAGGTCTGTTTGGGTTCATCTAGTTTGGGACCCTCTGTGCTTTCTGTACCTGAATATCTGTTTTTTTCTATAGGTTTAGGAAATTTTTCAGCCATAATTTCTTTTTTTTTTTGGTAATACATTTATTTATTTATTTTTGGCTGTGTTGGGTCTTCATTGCTGTGAACAGGCTTTCTCTCTAGTTGTGGTGAGTGGGGGCTACTCTTCATTGTGGTGCACAGACTTCTCATTGTGGTGGCTTCTCTTGTTGTGGAGCTCGGACTCTAGGTGCACGGGCTTCAGTAGTTGTGGTATGCAGGCTTAGTAGTTGTGGCTCGTGGGCTCTAGAGCACAGGCTCAGTAGTTGTGACGCATGGTCTT
Source organism: Pseudorca crassidens (assembly GCF_039906515.1). Lineage (NCBI taxonomy): Eukaryota > Metazoa > Chordata > Mammalia > Artiodactyla > Delphinidae > Pseudorca > Pseudorca crassidens. Next base: position 126,955,505 of record NC_090296.1, on the reverse strand, counting down.
AGTTGCTCCATGGCATGTGGGATCTTCCTGGACCAGGGCTTGAACCCATGTCCCCTGCACTGGCAGGCAGATTCTTAACTACTGCGCCACCAGGGAAGTCCCACATAATTTCTTTAAATACATTTTTATCTCCTTCTCTCTCTCTTCTTCTGGAACCCCTATTGTATGTCGGTTGGCATGCTTTATATTATCCCATAGATCTCTTATGCAGCTTTCATTTTTAAAAAAATTTTTCTTTCTGTCTGCTGTTCTGATAGAGTGATTTCCATTATTCTCTCTTCCAGACCACTTATTCATTCTTTTGCATTCTGCGGTCTGCTATTCATTGCTTCTAGGTTGGTTTTGTATCTTGGCAATTAAGTTGTCTAATTTTGATTGGTTCCGTTTTATAGTTTCTAGTTCCTTGTTACAAGGATCTGTATTTCTGTTGATAATCTTTTTTCATTCCTTTAGCATTTTTATTACTTCCTTTTTCAACTTAGTGTCTAGTAGACTGGTGAGGTCTATTTCATTATTTGTTCTTTCAGGGGATTTCTCTTGCTCTTTCAATTGGGAGCCCTTCCTTTGCTTTCTCATTTTACTTAAGTTTTTCTGTCTCTATGAATTTAGGAGAAACAGTTATCTACTGTGGTCTTGAAGAGGTGCTTTTATGTGGGAGCATCCCTGTGCAGACTGTGTGCATCCAGTATTTTTGGTGTGAGAGCTTTTTTGGTATGGATGCCAGCCACATCTTTTCTCAGTGTTCTGTCCATTATCCCCTTGATAGGGGGTTAGTGTTGTGCTTCCCAGAGCCTGCACTGGTTATTGAGCAGGGCCTCCTATTTGCTCCATGGCTGTCACAGTCCTGTTGGGGGGAGGTTCTGTTCCCCAGTTGTTAGAGTAGATGCCCTGAGGGTCAGGTTTCATAAGGCTCCATTGCCCTTAAGTGTGTGCTCTGTCCCCAAGGAGGTGATTGCTGAAGCAAGTGAGGACCAAGTGGTCAAGAGGACCTAAGTGCCACCTGTGCAGGCATCCATGGTTCTGCCTAGAAAAAGGCCAAGATCATGTCCCTTTCTCTGTTGTGTTTGTCCCAGACCTGGTGCTAGGCTGGTGCTTGGGGCTGTGGTACTGTGGCTGCAGAAATTGAGGTGGCTGTGCTGATACAGCCTGGGACCTGGGCTGCCTATGTGGCAGGGCTTTCCCAGGACCTGTCCACCCTAGGTCTAGCTTCAAGCTGCGGTGTGGGTCGGCTGGAATGGGAGAGCTCCCACTGGGAAATGAACCACTGCATACTCCTCCCCAGGGGCTGTCTTCCCAAGGCATGCATTCCTGTGGTGCCACCTGGTGTGCACACCAACAAAGTCCACCCCTGCTGGACCCGATCCCACTATGCACATACTGACAGTGGGCTCTAAGTTTCAGCCAAGACCACACCCAAGGCCCTCCAGGCTGTCTCTGTGGAGCTAGATCAAGTCTTCTCCAGGGCCTGTCTGCTCAATATTCAGCTCCTAGCTGCTGCTAGCAGCCCCACTGGGTGTGGATTTGGGGCTGGGAAGTGTGGTGAGGTGGCAGCCATCAGCATAGGTCTCCTTCCAACCTGATTGCTAGCAAGCCTGCACACGTGCCCTCCTTGACAGCAGAGTCCAGGCCCCTCCAGCCCCTCTGTCTGTCCCAGTGAATCTCCCATCAGGCAAGTGAGCTCCTCAGGTTGAAGTCCTGCACCTGTGGACTTTCCCTCCTTCACAGATCCCTCCCAGGGGCACCGGACCCATCCTGATGCTTTTTTCCCCCATCCTACCTGGTTACGTGGGGATCTTTCTTGCACCTTTGTTTATATAAGAGACCTTCTGCCAGTTTCCCATTGGTTTTCTGTGAGAGTTGTTCCATAGGTAGATGAATGTTGATGTGTTTGTGCGGGGAGGTGAGTTCCATATCCTCCTAGTCTGCCACCTGGGTCCTCTCTGAGGCATGATAAGATTTATATCTTTAAGGACGATAAATAAAAATGTAAGTTTTCTCCTGGGAGTTTTAGAGTATATTTGTCTATTATAAGTCTTAGGATAATTATTAGTAAAATAGTTTTGAAGCACAGGGCAACTTTGCTCCAATATCCTGATCTTTAAGACTATCTAACAAGCAATTTTGAGAGGAATAGGTGAGGTCTTAGGATGGTAAAGATAGGTGGGCCTTGACTTGTTTCTAGAGTTGTACTTGTAGTTTTGTAGGAATTTGTAAGACAAAGAGAGTTGTTCCCTTAAGCCCTTAAATATTGTACTCCAGCTGATTTATTTCCTGATTATTTGTAAGAGGACCTGGGGAATTGCTGAGAAGAAAGATCAATTTTTGAAAAGGAGAATTGATGTTGGATTTTGCTTTAAGACTAATTTCTATTCTTTCATCGTCATAAGGAGTTCCTTAAGGCTGGTCATTATAATTGTTTTCTTTTCAATTTGATCCTCCCATAGGTACCAGTATGACAGCTGCTTATGATGAGAGCTCTCAGTTTTTTTTCCCTTTTAAATACAGCCAATTGTAAGTATCTATTGCCTGGCCATTGATAAGTAGGATCTTATATTAATTTTAAAAGGTTACTCAAACCAATAAGCATTTTTTGGTTTACCCAAAGATGTTAGAGGCATCTCACAAGAGAGTATATAGGCCTCACAAGATCAAGAAATTTTACTCCCAGATATAGTCTAAGAAGGTGAAAGCTCTTCCTTGCTACTGGCAGTAAGAATGGTGTAGTGAAAAAGGTGTCTCCAGCGTCCCACAAATAATGTGGGGCACCTCCTGCTGTAAATATGCTAATCAATGCACTGGGCAGATGCTACTGGAATGGAATTTGTCCAGCATTAACAAGCAACAGAGGTTGATATGAAAAAGGCCCCTTGTGGACTGGTACCCCTTAAGAAAAACTCCCCTGGGAGCTGGCACAGCCAGACAAAGAGAGTGCTGCTTGTGACTTTGTGTCTCAGAATCCCAGTCTATACAACTAGCCACCAGATGCACCTTTCAGATGTCAGAGACCACAGAGAATATTCCCACTGGACAGAAGGCCAAGCTCTAGGCACATAGAAAAATATGGAAGACAAAAACCTCCTCCCGTTTTACATAGAGAACCCACAGCTGAGTTTGACTGAAGAAACACTGGTCTGGTGAGAATGGTTAACTCACCAGCCTGTGAGGCTGGCTCAGAGAGCAGGCTGATAGGGACTCTGCCTGCATTCTTCCCTATTTCTTCCTCCTTATGACAAACAACGCAATAGACAGGCAAACAGACACACACACACACACACACACACACACACACACACACATACACACACGCAACAGTTACCATCTTTGAGAGAAGAATCCACAAGTGTTGCTAAGTCCAAGGAACTTAGTTCCACAATTATTTTCTCCTGCTAATCTAAACTGAGTGAGAGAGAGAGAGAAAAAAGGCACTCTCACCACTTCCCTTTGAAAGAGACCTTGGGGTCAGAGATCAGGAGGCTGACATGTAAGAAATCTTACCTTCTGCTGGCCTTTGTCACATGTCCCAGGATCTCTCAGCTGCAGCAGCCTCAGAGTGGGAAACAGGTCCAGCCAGCCCCCTGGCTGACTCACCAACCACTGGGGAGGGGGAAAATTTCCCCCCCTTTCCCACTTGAGTTGTTGTGGCTGGACTAATCAAATTGACACAAGACACATTAACAGGAGAAAAAGAAACAAATTTAAATTCATGCACATGGAGGTCCCATAGAAATGGAAACCTAAGAAGTGGCCAAATCAGGCAGCTTTTATACTTTCTCTGCAGGTTTTGGCTGCTAGATCCTAGGGTTCTTTTAAAAGGTTATGAATTTTCAGGTCTTTGGTAATACCAACTAGTTGTCTTATTTCTGTGATGGTAAGTAGTAGGTCACAGAAATTTAAATACTCTTAACAGTCAGTTGGTCCCTTTTTACTCCTCCTGTTGTACAAAATCTTTAAAAATCTTTTGAATCCCGAGATGCATGAAATTTCAAGTTTCAGTTTCAAATCCCCCACTGCTCTGACCTTATGGGTTATTACTGGGAAGATGGATGTCCTCAGAAGCTGAATTCATAGGTATCTGCTTTCCTCTCCAGGGTGTCATAATCAGCCTCACAGGGATAGGGTTGGCCCTCACGCCCTCATGTATGATGGTGGCAGGATCACTGGGACTGGACCCTACACTCTGAGGGCATAGAAACAATGCTTTGGCATACCAGTTCACCAGGGCACTGAGCTATGTCCAGCCTGATTCTATGGGCATTTTATAGTTAGTGAGGAGCTTGCTAACTTCCTGGGTATTTTAGGCAGGGAAGGCACTAGGTGTTCAGGCTGTTTATGTAGGACCATTGTATCTTTTGCCACCATGTGTTGCCGTGGCCCACAATATCCCACAGGATTGGGGGAGGAGGTGCAACAGCAGCAATGTTTGTAGCAAGAGAGGGACCAGAGGCCTTGGGTGTACCTGCCTTCCTGAGGCTCCATGCTTTCCTGAGCCAGGGTGCCCTAATTGTACTCATTACTACTGGAGTCCTGAAAATACAGAGGAAGGGAGTCTCCTTTTTGTAAGGGAGTCCCCTCCTTTATCTGGTAGTGCACGCTTGGACAGGGGTTGTCACCTGTATGTCCCAGCCTTTAACTAATGAAAATCTTAGCCACTTTTCCTAACAGTTATACCTGAAGTCTAACACCCTCCGGGGGAATTCACCATCTGTGGGGCACTGATGGGTACAAGACGTGTCCACAGAAACTCAAATCAGCTCGGATGAGCATTGCTCTGAGGTTTGTGAAAACTCTGGTTGTCCCCTTCAGAGTTAGCACTATAGGATAGGAAGCATCTTTGTAGGTGGTACACTGCAGCACAAATGCCAGCAAGTGGTGGGCCTCCCCCAGGGAGAATTACCCACGAGAGCTAAGGGGCAACTCCACGTTCCTGCTCATGATGCCTGTTGTTATGACTTTGTTAAATTAACATGTGTTAAGTGGGGCAGGGTGCCAGATGGCTGGTGAGTTGCAGTTCAACAACAGACCACAAGAGAAATTGAAATAGTGAAGTAATTACTCAGAGGCTCTGGAGGAAGGACACAGTACACCTGGAGGGCCCACTGGGGACATCAAGGTGAATGCAGAGAGAGAGAGACAGGACCTGGAGCGCATGCCTTTATTAGGGTCATGGGTGTAGTGCTTTGGGGTTCCTGGACCAAGGCTGGATTGGTCAATTCAAGCCAGAAGAGTGGCGTCTGGTGAGTTTCTTTGGGGTCTTATCTAAGGGGAATGAAAAGGGAAGGCCCTGGGAGGCCACAGGTGTTGTTGATCAGAAAGGCTGTTGGGGGAGTCATATTAGGAACTTATTCACTTGTGACTCTGTGGGCAGCTGTCTAGGACATGTGCTTGCATGAGGGGCTAATGTCAGCTAAGGTCCCTGCAGGTCAGTTTGCCAAACAAAATGGATTCAAGGCAGCAATACTGTGAAGTGTGTTGACCTAAGACGAATAGACTGCATATATTTCTCCAGCAAAAATGGGATTATTCAGGGTCAGCAGAGAATTGCAATTTGAGGTCTGCATACTTGGGGAGGTACCTGAAAGCTCCTGCATAGCAAGGGAAGTAGAACTCCTTTATGAGGGGAAAAGGATGTTGGGACGAACTGTTGTAAACAAAGAGGCCATGGCTTCTTATTGGCTGGGTCCTCATCAGGAAGGAAGAGGATCTTTCTTCCTCCTGTAGGGCTCTGCTACTGTTGGAGGGTGTGCGAGCTCCCCCTGCTGGTCTCCTGGCTCTATTTAATGCAGGTGTCTGTTTCGTAATTTTTTACAAGCTCAACTCTTGACAAGGACAAAACAGTAATAATCAAAGCTGTAAAAATATAATATTTATTCTGGACAACATTAAGTTTGCCTAAGTGTAGTGACAAATGCAATTTCAAAAGTGCATTAAGCCTTTAAAAACTTATCCTCCTGAAAGCCCTGCTTCCCGTTGTACAATCCCTATGTCTTCTCGATCTCTCAACTATTTTGGGGGGGTGGAGGAAACAGGTGAAAAATTGGTAGAAGGCTATGATACTTAGCTGTAGTTGTTATAGGTCTGAAATACCTTAAAAGAGAGATACTTATTTAACTTTGGACTAAAAGTAGATGTATATACTCCAACATACTCGAGCCAAATTCTGTGGTTCAAGCTATGTGTCTATAAAACACTATTTGTTTTGGTATTTGGCTTTTGACAGCTTTTAATCCAACTCCTCCTTCTTCTATTTCTGCCTCACAACTGGGCAAGATGGTAAGAAAGTCTAGGTGCTCCTTACTTTAGAGCAGGTGGAAAGTTCAATCCATGCATGGGAATCCTCGTCTCAGCCTCACCCCTAACCATCATACAAACCCCAAGCCAGTCTCCTTCCCTTTTTCTTCAAGCTGTGTTGGACCTGCCTGGGAGCTGCTCTGCCCTCCCCGAGAGCCTCCATTATGTGAGTAATAAACGTGTTTGTACCCTCTTTGAATGTGTGTGTCATTATCAATCTGGACATCCAAACAAAATTTTGAATGAAAGTTCCTCCTCTATATTCCAGTTGGCTACAACAGAATGTTGCATCTCATATCCTTTTTTTAAATGCTGTCGACTGAAATTTGAGGTCCTGGCTGGAGGCTGGTAGTTCCCCTTCCTGAACAGCTTATTATGTCCACACATCAATCACTTCCCTTGGTATCTCACACTCAAAGCACTATGCAGCAGTTAAAATTGCCCCAGGTTCAGGTATCAGACAACTAGGGATACTCTTATGCCTTTATGTCTGATAACTTATTTAAATTAGCCAACCCACGGGGAGCCCACAACACCTAGCTAAGGACAGCCCACTTGCCGTGTACAAGCTGCCCCCTAGAGCTTCAACTTGCTGTTACCCTGTCCCAGGTGCAACCTCTCATTTAACCCTGCCTGGCAGCCTTCTCTTGTTTGGGACTGCAAGTTATTAAAAAGTTCTGTCTTTTATCTATCATAGTGTCATTGTGTTGTGTCCCACCATTAAAATAATCTTTAAAACTTATCAAACAATTGGCATTACAGACAGCATGTCTAGGCCATTATGGCTGAGATATGGGCAGCTTTGTAGGAGGATATGCTCTTGGGTTATTATGGGTTCCAGACCACTGAAAAAATGGCTTGGGGCAAAACTTCCACTTGTTGGTGAGCTTTACCCTTGATGCTGTGTCTGCTGGTAGTAGCTGCATCTCTCCTTTCCTAAATTTTCTGGGTGTCAGAATATTCAAAATGAACACTGCTGATTGGCTAAACTCTGGGGGCCATATGCAGTTCAGGTAGGGGCTCACCTTAGGGCAATCTGAGTGACAGGCCACTTAGCCGCACTTTCTAGGTCTGGGCATTCTGGTTGTTACCGGACCAAACTTGGGTCAGCTCACCAGTGCACAGCAATGCCAATCTACTGACATCAGGTTGTGGTGAAGGAAAGTGCAGGGTTTATTGCAGGAGCCAAGGAAGGAGTGTGGGTGGCTCATGCTCAAAAGACCCAAACTCCCTGATGAGTTTCAGGGGAGGGTTTTTAAAGATAGAGTGAGGGAGAGAGCTGCAGGGTCTGTGATCAGCTCATGCACAATTCTCTGTCTGATGGTGAGGTAAAAGTGTGGTGTCACAGGGGATAACATCATCAATACTCAGGCTCCAGCTGGTCTGGGGGCTACATGCTCATGGTCATGATGCAGTTAGCTTCTTCCTTCTGGTGCAGGTTTTAGTATCTGCAAAACAGCTAAGGACTGTGCATCAGACACTGTTATCCATGTCCTTCATGGAGGAACTAAAGTTTATGTGACTCTGCTATGTGGGTGATCTATTGTTTAAATTGTTACCCGTTCTCCTGACCCAACTGCTATCTTTTGTTACTACATGTTCACGTTCTTGCAGTCATTAAATCTTGAGACAGGTTTTTATGACTCAAGGGAGGCCTGGAAGACTAAAGCTTTTCTACAAACAAGAGGCAAGTGGGGGCGGTCCACACCCAGAAGGCCTCATGAGGTTGTGCTCAGTTATGTGGTATATTTCTAGTTGCAGCCTGTATTTGGCAGAGGTTTATCCCAAGGGCCTATCACCTCTTGGGTGTCAGTACTTCTGTAATATTATTTTGGGCAGAACTTTAGTTTATCCATGTATTCTAGGTAACCCCTGTGGAGAAAGGTGTTGGCTGGACCTGCCCATCATATAGAAATGGCACCTGGGTCTCCTTGCCAATGTTACGCAGCTGGAGGTGTTACTGACCAGGGTTCTTGGGCTCCTTAATCAATAGAAAGTGATCAGAGGCCAGACAAGAAATTTAGGCAAGGCTTTACTGGGGCCCCTGCTGCATCATGGAGGAGAGAGAAGAAACAACAGATTTCCTTGCTTGCTCCCTCCCTGAGGGGTTGTGAGCTGGCTCCTTATAAGGAGTGAAGGTAGGGGTGTGACCAGGAGTCGTGTCGGATGGGTGGCTCAGGTGGTGTGCCCACCCCTTGTTGGTGGTGTGTGCAGGGGGCATGTGCAGTACCCTGCTGTTGCTCCTGACCCCCTGCTTGTGCTCCAGGCTCTTTAAAAGTGGCAATTGGGATTTTTGGTCTCTTTGTATCTTTTGTCTAGAATTTGCACAAGCATGCAGTTGCTTTTTGTCCCATATAGTTTCCTTGTATTTTGTTGCTTGAGGAGAGGTGTATCCAGGTGCAAGCACTGCAGCACAGTAGCAAAGGGTCCCAGGTCGCAGCCTGTCTCATTGCCCCCTGAGAGACTAGATGCCCTATTCTTAAGGGGTAATGGGTCGAAGCTCTCTTCTTCTGAAACTTCTTCCTGCTGGACAAGGGTTGCAGACCCTAGCCTACCCTAGAGGTATGGAAGTCCCTCTCTGATTGTTCCAAGGACCTATAGGGACCTGGGCCACTTTCTGCTGGAATGGGCTGAATTCCTTGAGTCATCATAAGCCTTACTTCAAACTGTTGGAGCCTCAAGACACAAACTTAACCAAAAGGTTAAACAACAAGGGCAGGGACTTCTTTGGTGGTGTAGTGGTTAAAAATCCGCCTGCCAATGCAGGGGTCATGGGTTCAAGCCCTGGTCCGGGAAGACCCCACATGCTGCGGAGCAACTAAGCCCATGCACCACAACTACTGAGCCTGCATTCTAGAGCCTGTGAGCCACAACTGCTGAGCCCACACACCACAACTATTGAAGCCCAGGGGACTAGAGCCCATGCTATGCAACAAGAGAAGCCACCACAATGAGAAGCATGTGCACTGCAATGAAGAGTAGCCACTGCTCACCGCAACTAGAGAAAGCCCGCATGCAGCAGCAAAGACCCAACACAGCCAAAAAATAAATATAATTTTAAAAAACATGTAAACAAACAAGGGCTACAAATGAGAAGAACAGTAGCCACTAAAGGGCCTGGAAAGGGAAGGAACAAGGTTAACTTTGGGCTTGCTTAACTGTTGACCAGACAAGGGAGGCGACATCGCCCCTGCCAAATTTATGAAGCCACTCTGCCTGGGTGTATGTTTCCTTAATATTAATTTTACATGTCCTGTTGCATTGATCCAAGTGCAGCAGTAAGTATTACTTGTCGCACAGACTCTACCTTGTTCTGCCGGAAGGTAATCAACAGCCAGACAGTTGTCAAGAACCACATCAACCAAGGAAACAAGAGAGGTGCCAAGTCCCATTAAGGCTTCAAATAAGAGCCAACCCACTACATCATTTTACTCATTTGTTGATGGTGCCTGTCTTTTGAATAGATATCTCAGATCTTCCACTGGCTCACAGGTGTATTGTTCTTCTGTTGTGACCTGTGGGGCTTCTGGAGGTAAAAGCTTTAGAGTGGACAAATGTACCCAACAAGATGTCCCTTGAGTTTGACAGCAGTGGAGGTGGTTAAAATTACTTTATAGGGGACCTTCCATTTTGGCAATAGTTGGTCTTCAGGAATCCAACTTTCCAGGTATTAAGAACTTGGTCCCTGGGGTTTATTTGTGAAGGGACTGCTCCTTCGTCTGTATTTTTAGTGGGAGCTGGCAGTGTTTTGTGGGCATAGTCCTGATTGCCTTCTGAACTTGTCCTAGATTAGTAATATATCTCAGGCCCTGGTTCACCTCCATCCAGTACAATGTAGTAGTAAGAAAAGGCCTCCCATATCATTTCAAATGGGCTAAGTCTCAGACCACTCCTGGGGGCTACACAGACCCTGAGGAGTACAAGTTGGTCCAGGGTTCATGAGTTTTTTGGCAGAGCTTTGCTAAGGTTTTCTCTAAAGTATGGTTCATTTTCACCACCTTCCCTGAAGACTGGGGGTGTCAAGGGGTGTGTAGCTTGTAGCCTATCCCTAGGGCTGTTGTGAGCTGCTGTGTGATTTTGGCTATAAAGGGTCCGTTATCGCTCTGGAGGGACTTTGGAAGTCCACACTGAATAATTATTTCTTTAAAAAGGGACTTACAGGCTTCCATAGCCTTTGTAGATCAGGTGTGGAAGGCTTCAACTCATCCTATGAAAGTATCGACAAACACCAGAAGATATTTATATCCTGATCATGGGGGCATTTGGGTGAAATCTAACTGCCAGTCTTCCCCTGGGATACGTCCCTTGGCATTGAATCGCCCTGAGTAACGAAGGAGGGATTGGATGGGTCTGTGGGTTATTACAGCCACACAGATCACAGGCAAGTGTTACTTGTTTTTACTGTTCTTTTAAGCCCCTTCCCTGAAAAAGCCTTTTGCATCAAGTCCCATAGTACATCCCTCCCATAGTAGGCGGCATCATGTAAACTCTTAGTGAGTTTCCACTGTTGGGCCAGTAGGATTAGAACTTTATCCTCCTTTTTATACACCCTGTGCTTCCCTTCTCATACCCCATTTTTTTGCATTTTCTTGTTCCTGTGGGGAATACTGGGGAAGGCTAGGGAGTTCAGGGGGGGCAATTACTAGAGCCATAACTTGTTCATGTTCCTGCAATCATGATACCTGTTTTGCAATTTGATCAGCTTTGCTGTTCCCTTGGCTCACTCACAAAAGATCCATCCCTCTGATGGCTTCTACAGTATATTACTGCTACCTGGGTTGAAAGCTGCACTGCTTCTCAAAGAGCCAGAATCACATCTTTATGTTTTATGGGGGAATTTCTAGTGGTTAACATTCCTCTTTCTTTCCAAATGGCAGCCTGAGCCTGTAGCACATGCAACCCATAATTAGAGTCAGTAAAAATATTTAATTTCTTATCCTTCCCTAATTGCAAAGCTCTCATCAACGCAATTAGTTCAGACTTCTGGGCTGACATCTGGGGTAGCAGGGCCTTGGCTTCTATAACTTCACCTAGACTAACTATGGCATACCCCGCCTTTCGGGATCCCATTTCTACAAAACTGCTCCCATCAGTAAACCATTCGACCTCAGGGCTGTCAAGAAGCTCATCTAGAAGATCAGACCTGCTGGAGTAAGTTTGCTCTATGGTCTCAATACACGGATGCACTGAGTCTCCACTCTCGACTGCTGGAAACTAGTTGCCGGGTTCAGGGTTTTGCAAACCTTTTTTTTTTTTTTTTTTTCTGTACGTGGGCCTCTCACTGTTGTGGCCTCCCCCATTGTGGAGCATAGGCTCCGGACGCGCAGGCTCAGCGGCCATGGCTCACGGGCCCAGCCTCTCCGTGGCTTGTGGGATCTTCCCGGACTGGGGCACGAACCTTCGTCCCCTGCATCGGCAGGCGGACTCTCAACCACTGCGCCACCAGGGAAGCCCGGTTTTGCATACCTTTAAGGGAATGTCAGGGGTACCCAGTAGGAGGGCCTGATATCTTGTTAACCTTGCTCCAGTCAACCAGTGATGTTCTTTGACTTCTGGCACAGATTATACCTGATGAGGGGTTAACATCTAAGTGTTGTCCCAGGGTGAGCTTGGAAGCCTCACTAACCAACAGGGCTGTGGCTGCTACTGCCCACAGGCAGCTTGGCCATCCCAGGGCCAATGAGTCAGAAGACGGTGGAGTAGAAGGACACAGAGTTTGCATCTTATCACAACTAGGGCACCTACCAGGCATTGGTGGGGGACCTCGGACACCTAAAGGGATGGAAGGAATTCCAGCATGACTGGCTAGGATGTGGAGGGGAAGAAGGGGGGCAGGAAAGGTTGAGGCGTGATGGGACCAGGCACCCCTCCCTGTGGGGCAGTGGTGCGGAGGAGAGGGTTTCCCACACGCGGAGGGGCCCAACCACGTTGTGGGGATTGGTGGGGATGGAGAGAGACCTTTGGGGGATCGGGAGATCAGAGGGGAACACAGCTAGCATCTCCCCAACCAGCTTGGGCCTCGGCAAACCTGCTGGGGTCCTGGGCCTGAACCTCAGCCCTCTGGGGCCCCCTCCAGCCATGAGAGTCCTGAGCCTGAGCCCTGCCCACCACCCCCCCGCAACACCACCAAGGCCTTTTATGAACTTTTATTTCTAATTTTATTTAATTTTTATTCTTTTAAAATTTTATTTTATTGTCTTATTCTTTGTTATTGTTCTGCTCCTTTTTCTTAGTTGTTTTGAAAAGTAAGCCACTGGTCTCTGATCTGGTCCCAACTTTTGGGTCAGATTCTTAGTGCTGTCCCTGATGTCTCACGAACATATAGGGTAAAGGGCTTGTCCAAATTTGGAAGCCCCAGTGCTGGAACTCTATTCAACTCAGTCTTTAGAGTCTCAAAGGCCTGACGGTGGTTCTCATTCCATTGAAGGGGTTCCCTTTCTCCTCCCTTTAGAGCCTCATATAAGGTTTTTTCTATAAGGCCATAAGTTGGAATCCAGATACAACAGAACCCAGCCATCCCAAGGAAGCCTCTGAGTTGTCTCTTTGTGGTTGGAGATGGTAATGCACAAATTGCTGTTTTCGGATCTATGGCCAGGGCTCATGCCCCTGGGCTCAAAACAAATCCTAAATATTGAACCTGTTGCTGTAAGATCTGAGCCTTGGTTGGAGAGATTTTATATCCCCTTTTTGCCAGAAAATTTAGGACCCTAAGAGTATTGTGATATGAATCTTTTTGGTCTCACTACTTACCAATAAGTCATCAACATATTGTAACAGGGTTCCCTTCTCAAGGCTCAGTTCCCTCAGTTCTCTTGCTAACATGTTTCCAAAAAGATGGGGGCTGTCCTGAAAACCCTGTGGAAGCACTGTCCAGGTATACTGGGTAGCCTCTAGGGTGTCAGTGTCCATCCAATTCAAAGGAAAAAAGATATTGAAAGTCTGGATGTAGGGGAATACAGAAAAAATGCATCTGTGAGGTCCAAAACAGAGAAATGCTGAGCAATCCCTGGCACTTGGGTGAGGCAGCCTTATTCACTGCTCGTAAGTCTTGCACAAACCAACACTCTCTGTTAGGCTTCTGAGTGGGGAAGATTGAGTGTTGCATGGGGATTGGCAGGGCCTAATGAGTCCGTGTTTTAGGAATTTGCTGAGCAGTGGTTGGATTCCCCTCAGGTCCTCAGGTTTTAAAGGATATTTTCTCTTCCAGGCGTATTTTTCCCCAGGCCTTAACCTTATTTTTATCAGGGGAACACAGTTTGCTTTTCCTGGCACCAAGGTATTCCAAACTGCAGGATCTACTTATTCTCTAATTTCTTTGGGGAGGTCTTGGGGAATATTTTGATGCCCAACAGGTGGGTCATCTGGGGCTCATAATAGATGGCATTCTCTGTTTGGATTCTTTACCTCCTTGGACTTCACCCTGTCCTAAGAATAGACTAGGTCCTAACTCATTTAGCAAATCTCTCCCGAGAAGAGGGACAGGACATTATGACATATATAGAAAGGAGTAATAACAATGGACTCCACTCTGCAGGCAAGGGGAGACATAAATCGCCTTACTTTTGGCTGTCCATCAACTCCCATCACAGTAGAGTCATGGAGAGAGGGCCAGCCGGCCAAGCCAGAACAGAGCAGACAGCTCCACTGTCTTCAAGGAATTCAGTTCTCCTACCTGCCACATAGAGGGTGACCCAAGGCTCTGTGGGAGTAATGAGGATGGATTGAGTAGGATCCAGAGCAGGGCAGTTGCTCGGGGCCAGTCATTCGGTGTGTGGGAATCTTGCATCTGAGAGATTCACAAGGAACTGGGGCCGGTCAGTGTTACCCTTCAGGCATCCCACTGGAGGGCGCTCAGGACATTCTCCCTCCCACTGCCCCCTTTCCGACAAAAAGCACACTGGTTCGGGGCCCAGGCAGCTTCTTGGTGGTCTGTCCAGCCTTCTCAGCCCTCCAGGGTCCCCTCGAGGTGGTGCGTGGATCAGAGCAGCCTAAAGCTGCATTTTCTTTATTAGCCTCTTACCGTTATTGGCCTCCTCCATTAAGTCTCGGTTGTTATAGGCCTTGAAGGCCTCCTCTACCAAGGTTTACAATGGGGTTTGGGGCCCAGCCTCAAGCTTTTGTAATTTTCTCCGGCATCAGGAGTAGCCTGGGTGACAAAATGTATGGCCAAGAATGTCCTTCCTTCTGAGAACTCAGGGTCTGTATTGGTGTACCTCCTGAATGCCTCTTTCACCAGGCTCAGGAAGACTGAAGGGTTTTCATCTTTTTTCCTGTGTAACCTCTCAGACCTTATCATAATTTACAGCCTTCACCTTACACCTTTTCATTCCTTCTGAGAGACAAGTAGTACAGTGTTTCATCCTAACCTGGCCTACACGATCTTCATAGTCCCAGTGTGGATCATGTTCTGGGATTGTATCCCCATCCACCTGATAAATTTGGTGGTGTGGATTGGTGGCCAGTAGGCCATCTGTGTGTTCTCTGTCCTTTCTTAGTATATGTTCCTTTTCATCCAGGGTGCAACAGTGGGCCAGAATAACCATGACGGCCTAACAGGTGAGAATGTCAACCCCAGCCTGATAAATTCATCCCTAAACTTGTCAACGTTTAGAGACAACCTGACAAGCCTCTCCTCACAGATTAACCCAGTTAGTTTAGGATCTCTCTTTGGGATGTTCCAGAGGCCCTTTGAAGCCCCCCAAAGTTAACTGGAAGTCAAGAGAATTTCAATTAGAATTTGATATTTGGGAAGTCTGTCAAAAAGTTTAAAATGTTTTAAAACACCCAGTCAGTTAGGATCATAGTTTGCTGTGAAACAATATTTATTCCTTGAGATAAGGTGGGGGGAAAAATCAAAAGTAAATATAGATCACTTAAAGGCACAATGAATCACAGGATCTGTTATCAAAAGCAGCATTACAGGACAACTTTGTTCTCTTATGAGAGAGAGAAACCAAACCCAGTCTTGTATCAGCCTACGCTTAATAAAATCCATTTACCTAATTAAATTTAATCCAACCTTAGAAAATCCTGACCACATACAAAATTCTTTTCTCAATGTTCCTCTCCCACAAGCATTCTGCAACTTTCTGTAGCCATACTTTGTCCTTTATTCTTTCCCCATTCAGAAATAGCCAGCTCTAGGACAAAATCACACTTTTCCCTTTAACAAAGTATATTTCCATTCCTCATACCTTCTTTTCTGAAAACACACATCCTACTCTTCTTAAGCAACCATGAACTGTCTTTTACAGTAGCATTCTGTAGATTGGTAGAGAACATCTCAAGGCGGCACCAAACAGCTTTAGTTTCTCTCTCACAAGAAGACAAGAGTAGATAAATTTAGACCTGTTTAGCAATTAATGTTCCAACATTTTATCTTATTTGAAATGGCCTGGATATTTAATTAATTCCTACCATTTAACTTAGTTTCAGATTTACCAAAACTTGGAGAGACTGTTTTAGATGGAAGTTTCCAAAACATAATTATTTCTATAGAGTTTATCAGAAAGTTCTTATCCCAGTTACATTACTTAAAAATTTAATCATATCAGGTTATTTTCCCTGTTGACAGATTTTATAACAGAAACAGTATGCACTTATTGACTTCTAGTAACCCTAGATACAGTGAAAGTATTGCACTTAGCGTTGATGACTCTAAAGACAGGTCTGTATTAATTAAACCCACAAGTTTAAGCCAGACAAACCAATTTCTACAGAACCAGAGATCTCATAGTTTTCCTGCTTGAATTTAAAATGGCCCTTTTTTTCCCTCAGTCTGGGGGACTACAGATGAGTCAGGTAGTCCCTGAGAGCCCTGGCAGAATAGTGCATTGCAAGAGCAGAGGAAGGAAAAATGCAAGCTCTTGTCTTTTCTGTCTGTTCTTTAAAATCCCACTAAGTAACCCAAGGCTGGAGTCTCAGGCAATGTGGGCTGGGTTTGTATTTCAAGGCTCAAGTGCTCCACTATGCCCACAATATCAGTAGAGACTTGCAGGAGCAGCTGGACGGACAAAACTACATCACGAACAAAGATACAAATCACAGACACAAACAAGAAGTTTTCAACGTAAAGGGGACGGGAATGCAGGTGTCAGGATCAAGGGAGAGGTAAAGGGAGGGGAGAGAGGAAAGACTGAAAAAGAGAAAGAGACAGAAAGAGGGAGATTTCAGTTTCAACCCACCCCCTGCAGGTGTCTATTCAGGCACCAACCTGTGCTCTTCCACAAAGGGCCAGTGAAGGAGGGAACACCCTATCCACTGGCCACCAGGGCAGTCAAGCCTGGACATACAGCCGGTTGTATGTCATCTGTGGGTCCCCAACCCACAGGTGTGACTCTCACCCATACATACACTAGTATATAGAAATCTGCCACTTCAGTCCATTCCCAGTGGGAGTTCTCTTGGTGGCAGGAAAATAAAGGTGAGAATATTGGGACGATCAGACTTCCAGCCACTACACGATATGAGGTTTGAACCTCTATCACTCTCAAAAATCTCCGATCAGGGAGAAACCACTGGACCAAGGTGTGAGCTGTGAGGCGAGCCTCTCCCACCTTTGCTTGTTACCCGTCAAGGTGAACCATTGTCAGCCAGAGGGAGGAGGTCTCACAAGCTGAGAGGAATGATGCTGTAGCTGCCTGACGTCCACTCTCTTGGAAGGAAAGGACAGAAGTAAGAGAGGACAGAAGAGAGGACAGAGAGAGAAGTAGAGAGATTTCAGGAGAGGGAAAGGAACAAAGGGGAAAGGGACAGTGGTGCGGGAAAAGGGACAAGGGGAGGGGGAAAGCATTGCCTGAATGAGGGTACTGAGGCCCCCAGGGGCCAGGAAGGCAGACTTACCAAACTTGCTGACTCTGAAACAAGAGGTTCAGGTGGCCGCTTGTCATGCACTGGGAAGCAGCATTCAGTGGTCCTGGAGGTGCCCAGATCCTCTCCTGGGAAGGGGACGATAGTCCCTTTGTGGTGTCGCCACAAAGTATGTCACCAATCAGTGTTCTTGACCTCCTTAACCAATAGAAATTGATCAGAGGCCAGGTGAGAAATTCAGGCAAGTCTTTATTGGGACTCCTGCTGCAGCAGGGGGAAGCGAGAACAACATGTTCCCTTGCTTGCTCACTCCGAGGGGCGTGAGCTGGCTCCTTATAAGGAGTGAGGGTGGGGGTGTGTCCAGGGGTCGGGCAGGAGGGGTGGCTTAGGAGGTGTACCCACCCCTTAGGTTGTGTTGTGTGCAGGGGGCATGCGCAGTACCCTGCTTTTGCTCCCAACCCTCTGCTTTTGCTCCAGGCTCTTCAAAAGTGGCAGCTGGGTTTTTGGTCTCTTTTGTCTAGAATTTGCCCTAACTGCACATGCATGCAGTTGTTTTTTGTCCCCTATAGTTTCCTTGTATTTTGTTGCTTGAGGAGAAGCGTGTCCAGGTGCAAGCATTGCAGGACTGTTACCAAGTCCAAGCTTGCTCTGCTCGCCACATGACAGGCCAATAAATCAGAGATGAGGTATTGAGGCAAGGAATACGACTTTATTTGGAAAGTGGGCCGACTGAGAAGATGGCGGACTAGTGTCTCCAAAAACCATCTTATCAGGATCTGGATGCCAGTTTCTTTTATGGAATCAGAGAGGTAAGTAAAGTAAAAAAGGCAAACTAGAAAGAGAGTGGCAGTGAGGAAGTAAAGTTAAAAGGGCCATCAGTCTTGCAAAACATCTCCTTGGAATGACCAGCCTTGATGAGAGGATGTGTTAATTTCAGCCATTTACATGTGGGCAGGGTCAGATGGTCTCCCTGAGAGCTAAACAGAGGCACTTTAGTTCAGCATTCAGGCAGAGGGGCTGGGTTCCCTGAGTCAGGGCATTATGCATAATTACAATAATAAAAACAACAAAAAGCAAAGGTTAAAGTCAAAGAAACAGATCCAACATAGAGTCCGATTTACTTCTTCCCTGTTACGATTCCCCACTCTCAATGTCCATTCCACAATCTTGTGGAAAAAGGAGTGACAACTGTTCTAACTGCTCCATCAGGTAGAGCTTTCTGGGAGCATCCGCCATCACTGCCAGTGTTCCAAATGTTGAGATTTGTCTTTTGCTCCTCTTTGGAAGTGTCTACTTTACACCTGTTGACTTAAAAAAAATTCACACCCTGAAAGTCATGAGGCCACATCTGCAGTTAAGGAAATTAGCATTTTTCTATATGTGGGAAGATGCAAGGCTCTGGGCTCACTGAAATCATTCATTTGATATGCACCACAGCTATCTGGGGCCTGGATCCTGTATTTTCATATCCTGAGTGTCCTCAGGGATCATCATAAGGAGTGGCTCCAGTCTGATGGCTGCTAGATGGCAGGTATTCTCCTTCCTGAGTTTCATCAGGGTTCACTGGCTCATACTGGAGGGATGCAATCGCTGGTGACTGGTCCTCTCCTCTTGGTCAGGAATTTGACTAATATTTGGGAGACATTTTGTGATCAAATTTTCTCCCACAGTGCTGGGATGCTCATCCCAGGTCAGGTGAAAATTCTTTTTTTGTTTGTTTGCTTTTGTTTTTGTTTAAGTATTTTACAACTTTATTGGAGGATAATTGCTTTACAATAGTGTGTTGGTTTCTGCTTTATAACGAAGTGAATCAGTTATACATATACATATGTTCCCATATCTCTTTCTTCTTGCATCTCCCTCCCTCCCACCCTCCCTATCACACCCCTCCAGGCGGTCACAAAGAACCAAGCTGATCTCCATGTGCTATGCGGCTGTTTCCCACTAGCTATCTACCTTACGTTTGGTAGTGTATATATGTCCATGCCTCTCTTTCTCGCTTTGTCACAGCTTACCCTACCCCTCCCCATATCCTCAAGTCCATTCTCTAGTAGGTCTGTGTCTTTATTCCTGTCTTACCCCAAGGTTCTTCATGACATTTTTTTTCTTAAATTCCATATATATCTGTTAGCATACAGTATATGTCTTTCTCTTTCTAACATACTTCACTCTGTATGACAGACTCTAGGTCTATCCACCTCATTACAAATAGCTCAATTTCGTTTCGTTTTATGGCTGAGTAATATTCCATTGTATATATGTGCCACATCTTCTTTATCCATTCATCCGATGATGGACACTTAGGTTGCTTCCATCTCCTGGCTATTGTAAATAAAGCTGCAATGAATATTTTGGTACATGACTCTTTTGGAATTATGGTTTTCTCAGGGTATATGCCCAGTAGTGGGATTGCTGGGTCATATGGTAGTTCTATTTGTAGTTTTTTAAGGAACCTCCATACTGTTCTCCATAGTGGCTGAACCAATTCACATTCCCACCAGCAGTGCAAGTGTTCCCTTTTCTCCACACTCTCTCCAGAATTTATTGTTTCTAGATTTTTTGATGATGGCCATTCTGACTGGTGTGAGATGATATCTAATTGTAGCTTTGATTTGCATTTCTCTAATGATTAATGATGCTGAGCATTCTTTCATGTGTTTGTTGGCAGTCTGTATATCTTCTTTGGAGAAATGTCTATTTAGGTCTTCTGCCCATTTTTGGATTGGTTTGTTTGGTTTTCTGTTACTGAGCTGCATGAGCTGCTTCGAAATTTTGGAGATTAATCCTTTGTCAGTTGCTTCATTCGCAAATATTTTCTCCAATTCGGAGGGTTGTCTTTTGGTCTTATTTATGGTCTCCTTTACTGCGCAAAAGCTTTGAAGTTTCATTAGGTACCATTTGTCTATATTTGTTTTTAATTCCATTTCTCTAGGAGTAGGTCAAAAAGGATCTTGCTGTGATTTATGTCATAGAGTGTTCTGCCTATGTTTTCTGTAAGAAACGGCACCAAAGACGGAGGAGAGCTTAAGCAAGCTTTATTTGGGGATGCTCCCGGGCGAGGTTCACTGGTCCGAGACAAAGGGGCCAGAGAAGTTGCGCCCGGGTGTGGGCGCGAACAAAATCTATAGGGGTGGGCACACGGGAGGTGCTTGCTGTGTGAAGCAGCCCCTTTTTGGTAATCTCGCGGGTGTTGTGGCAATGTCAGTTGTCGGTTGCATCAGCCTCAGAGCCGTTAGTTCCGCCCCTCGGGGAGCGGGAAGACTGTTGTGGCAATGTCGGGTGTCAGTTGCATCAGCCTCCTTGGCGGGGGTTCCGACTAGCTCCCTGGGCCTTTCCCCGGACCTGCTGGCCTTACATCCCGACTTCTTTGGTGTAATGGGGCGACGTTTGGTCTCTGGCTACTTCCTGATGTACGTGGGCGCCGGAAGGGAGTCGGGCAGCCAACGGTCCATAGGTTAGGGGAGGGCAGCAGCGGAGGGTTCTGTGAGTCGTAAGGTATATGGGTGGAGGAGCATCTGATTCACCGCCACCCGAGAGACTTCTTGTATGCAACTGAGGAGAAAGCTGAGGAAACAGGGGGCAAGCATGAATAGGATGCAGATAAGGATTAAGGGGCCTAGGATTGGTGTCAGCCAGGTATAGAGGGTGGTCCGCCACCAGTCGGGGATGGGGGAGGTGGATTGTCGCTGCCTGCATTGGAGTTCTTCTTTTAAGCGTCGGAGAGCATCCACATTGTCCTCAATGACCCCTGTCTCGTTGATGTAGTAGCAGCATTCTTCCTGTAGGAAGAGGCAGGTACCTCCTCTGTCGGCTGTCAGAAGGTCCAGGGTGCGTTGACTTTGGAGGGCAGCTCGGGCTACAGAAGTGATCTGGGGCTGGAGGGAGGTGATAGAGGCAGCAGAGGCCTCAATGTCTAGCTGGAGTTTCTGTTCTAGGTCGCGGGATGTTGAGACACTGTGTGTTAGGGCTCGTCCCCCGATGCCTGCAGCAGTGAGAGAGAGGAGGCGAGGGAAGTGCCTGCAATGATAGGGAGAAAGATGGCCCTTTTCTGTCGGCTAGAGAGGTGTGTGGTGAGTGAGAGAAATTCGACTTGGCCATATAATGTGAGTTGTGGAACAAGGGTGACGGGGATACATTGGAAGGGGAAGGAAGAGTTGACCTCTTTTGTAAGGGAGACATTACACCAAAGGAACAGGCCTGGTGGGGCCCCCATTGGTGTAGTTACAGGGGGGGATGAGTTGCAAGGGAGTGCATCATTAGTTAAATTTGGGTGGCTGCCATAGCAAATTGTGAGGTTCTGTTTTTCTAAATCAAGAAATGCGGGGACTCTTAAAGGGGGAAAAGGTAAGTTCTGGGAGGGAGAGGTAAGGGGTCCTTGGGGGTTTTCTTTAGCAGCCAAATGTAGGGGTTTAGCAAGAAGAGCAAAGTTAGGGATCCAGTGTCGGAAAAATCCTATCAGGCCCAGAAAGGAGAGAATCTGGTCAGCTGTCTCTGGATGTTGGAGGTCGTGGATGGCCTGGGTGCGGTCGGCTGTCAGGCTCTTTGTTGTGGGGGTAAGGTGGATTCCCAGATAGGTTACTGGGGGTGTAGACAGTTGGGCCTTGGCCGGAGAGACCCGATAGCCGCGAGAGCCGTGATAATTGAGGAGGTCAGCAGTATGCTGTTTTGAGAGGCTGAGAGATGGGCTACAGAGGAGGAGTTCATCCACGTATTGGAGGTCTATACTGCGGGTGAGAGGGAAGGAAGCGTGGTCCCGCGCCAGACCCTGTCCAAAGTGGTGGGCCAATTACTAAAGAGAATTGTGAGCAATCACGCACGACTGACCAGACAAATGTTGGTTTCCCACAAGAACGTTATAAAGTGCATTATTATTTATGGCCATTAGAGGGCGTGGATGTAATTAATTGAATAAGCAAAGGGGGGGAAACCCAGCAAGGTGATAGATTGTGATACGCTATTAATACTGCTGATCTAACTGTGTATAAAAACACTACATTCACCAAATATAGTCCGTGAAAATTGCACACCAGACATTTATTACAATTTACATATTGGGCCTATAGATGTCTAATAATTTCAAAGGATTGAAATAATTCAGAGTATATTCTCCGACCCCAGATTGAAATTGAGCCAGAAATCTATAAAAAATATTAGAAAAATAATTTATAGGTCGGGATATTAATAATTATATTTCTAAATCACCCACAGGTCAATGAAAAAAATCACAAAAGCAATCAGAAAATATTATGCTTTGATTAATAATGAGTTTGCTTATATAAAAGTTTGTGCGCTGGGTGGAAAGCAATGCTTGCAGAAAATTTTGTAGCTTGAAATGAATATATTAGAAAGTGAGAAAGTAATATTATTTCTGATACAATCACTAAATTCAGGTAATTACAATTGTACATTACATTACAAAATTGACAACAAATTTAGCCAAAAGAATATATGTGGAAGGAAATAACAAAAACAAGAACAGAAATTAATAAAAGAAAGCAAACATATAACAAGTAGAATAGGCAGAGGCTCGTTCTTTAATAGGATTAATAATTCAGATAAACCTCTAGTAAGCGTCACTGAAAAAATAAAATGGAGATTTCTCAACTAACCAATATCAAGAATGAAAAATGTACCATGAACAGCATTAGGCCATTCAATATAAAAATGTAGTTGAAATGTTTAACTTCCTAGAAAATACAAATTATCATAAATAAAATGGAAGTAAATGGGAAATATAAATAGCCTTCTAGCTTTTTAAAGAAATTAATTATAAAAAAAACCTTAAAAAGAAAACTCCAGGTGCAGATAGATTCACAATAAATTCTATGAAGTATGTAAGAAGGATCATTACAGACACATGGTGCTCATAAATGTTGATGCAAATTTCAGGAAAATTGAAAAATGAAGTCCAATGATCTATAAAAGGGTTATACATAACAAAACCAAAAAGGGTTTGTTCTCATAATGTCAGGTAGTATCAATAGTTGAAAATCAATTGAAAAACAACAAACTTATGCATGTAGAAAACAGATTAGTGGTTGCCAGAGGCAGGGATGGGGCTGAGTGAAATGGGTGAAAGTGGCCAAAAGGTACAAACTTCCAGTTCTAAAATAAATAAGTCCTGGGGATGTAATGTACAGCGTGGTGACTATAGCTAATAATACTGTATTGTGTATTGAAAGTCACTTAGAGAGTAGATCTTAAAAGTTCTCATCACAAGAAAAACATTGTAACTGTGTGGTGATGGATGTTGTAACTAGACTCATAGTGGTGATCATTTCACAACATATACAAATATCAAATCATTTGATTGTACACCTGTAACTAATATAATGGTTTAAATGGTGCATATATCAATAAAAATAAATAAAACGAAAGAGCTGATTTATACGCACACACACAACACACACACACACACACACACAAGGGTGTTTCTCAGAACGCTAATTGTAAGCTGCATTCAAAAGTGTTTTATGAGTGAAATAAATTTATACCCATTCTGTTAAGCACATAGAGAAGTTTTTAAGAACACTTGTAATAAAGATGTTTCTAAGATGCTGCTTGCAAGCTGCACTGAGAACAGTGTTATATCAGTGAATGGAAGTTACAACCATTCTGAAATTCATTCAGAGAAGTGTTTGAGAATACTTGTAGTTAAGACATTTCTAAGATGCCTCTTGTGAGATGCGTTGAGAACAGCGCCATACCAGTGAGTGGAAGTTATATCCGTCTGTAATACATGCAAAGAAGTGTTTAAGAGCACTTGAAATAAAGATATTTCTAGGAATGATGAAAACAAACAAAATCAGTCAGTGTAAATAACAACATTAAAATATTAAAGGAGAAAAATAAAAAAATAAACTCTCAAAAACCCAGATTTTTATGTTTAAACAATATGCATTTATGATAAAGCTCTTGGGACACTAGGAATAGAAAAGAATTTCCCTGACTGATTAAAGAGATCCTCTTTAAGAACTCTAGATAAAAGTCATATTGATTTATATAAATGTTGAAATGTACAAAGATTTCCCTCTGACACCAAGAATGAGGCCACAATGCCATCAACCAACATTTATATTTAAATTTTTACTTAAGGTCTTAGCTACTGTAATAAGGCAAGTAAAGAAATACAAGTTATTATAATTGGAAATGAGTTATTAACAGAAGGACAGTGGAAAATCCAGAAGAATCTACAGTTGAACTACTTGAAGTAATAAATTTAGCAAAGCCATTGAGAAGAAATCAGTATATAAAAACCAATTGTTGGGCTTCCCTGGTGGTGCAGTGGTTGAGAGTCTGCCTGCCAATGCAGGGGACACGGGTTCGTGCCCCGGTCCGGGAGGATCCCACATGCCGCGGAGTGGTTGGACCCGTGAGCCATGGCCGCTGAGCCAGCGCGTCCGGGGCCTGTGCTCCGCAACGGGAGAGGCCACAACAGTGAGAGGTCTGCGTACTGCAAAAAAACAAAAAACAAACAAAAAACAATTGTCTATTTACATTTCTATAATGAAGAGTTAGAAATGAAATTTAAGAACCCACAGAACTAAAGATGCATGGGGGCATTTTTAATATTTTAGGAATAAATCTAAAGATATGTACGTAGAAATCTATAAACTATCATTGAGAGAAATTTAGGAAGTCCTAAATAAATTGAGAATTATTCCATGATAAAGGAGTAGAAGATGTAGTATTTTAAGGAGGTTAATATATGGAAATTTGATCTATGGATTAATTAGAAGCTCAATCAAAATGAGTCTGTGGGGCTTCCCTGGTCGAGAGTCCGCCTGCCGATACAGGGGACACAGGTTCGTGCCCCAGCCCTGGAGGATCCCACGTACCGTGGAGTGGCTGGGCCCGTGAGTCATGGCCACTGGGCCTGCGCGTCTGGAGCCTGTGCTCCGCAGCAGGAGAGACCACAACAGTGAGAGGCCCGCATACCACAAAAAAAAAAAAAAAAAAAAAAAAAAAAGTCTGTGTGTATAACTTGAAAGGGTCAGAGGAAATGCATATGCAAATGCTAATAACCAAATATAATTAGGCAACCTTGAAGGAAAAAAAAAAGAAGAATTGGTTTTACCAGACATCAAAATGCATTTCAAGGCTAACTGTAATTAAAACAGTGGATACTGGTACAATCATAGAGGGAAAACTGAATAAAACAGAGAGTTCAGAAATAGACCCCCACACAAGGACGTTTAATTCTTAACAAGTGTGGAACTTCAGAGTATTGAAGACAGTTTTTTCCATAAATGGTATTGAGTCAACTGAATAAATAACTTTAAAAAAGAAACTTGATCCCTGTCTCATAATATGCATACAACATTATCTCAAGAGAAATATAGATATGAACCTGAAATATAAAACAATAAAGATTTTAGGAGAAAGCTAACATTATCCCAAGAAATAACAACAAGAGTCTTGATTTCTTGTTTTAAACACGAACATGAGATTCTCATATGCAGGGTTGAACTACTGTAGTATTATTAATCTATCCTCACATACTAGGTAGAGATGAGCTATTATTTTTCTACTGTAGTATTCTGCTTGCGCTGCTGCAGAAAAATACTGCAGATTGCTTAAACAGCAGACACTGTCTCACAGTTCTGGAAGCTGGGAACTCGAAGAAAAGATGCTGATTGCTTTGGTTTCTGGTGAAACCCTCATCCTGGCTTGCAGACAGCTGTTTTGGTGCTGTCTTCACATGGCAAACAGAGAGACAGTGAGCTGTCTTGTGTCTTCTCTTAAAGGACATTAATCCTATTGGATCAGGACCCGCCCTATGACTTCATTTAACCCTAATTACCTCCTTACAGATCCTATCTTCAAATATAGTTACACTGCATCTATACTCATTAAAGATATTATCCTGTAATTTTCTTATTTTGGGTAGAATCTTTGTCTGGTTTTGGTATCAGGGTGATGGTGGCTTCATAGAGTGACTTTGGGAATATTCCCTCCTCTTCAATCTTTTGGAGTAGTTTGAGAAAGATAGATATAAGCTCTTTTTGTATGTTTTGTAGAAATCCCCAGTCAAGCCATAGGGTTCTGAACTTTTGTTTGCAGGGAGGTGGTTGTTGTTTTTTCCTGTGGTGTTTGCATAAGCTGTTAGATACATTTATTTTCAATATGCATCTTTTGTTATATGACTTTGTAGTTATTTCTTTAGACATGAGTAATGCATAACACTAAATAGATAATAAACTATAATATAGTTGGTATCTGTGTTTCATTCCAGTTTACCTGGTATAGTCTATACATAGTCAGAGTTCAATAAACATTTTTTTTAACATAGATGCAAGGAGAGCATCAATCAAAAGTCCATCAGAGAACAGAGAGACATGCTAGATCACCCTTTGTGAGAAGAATAACCACTGGGAATTGGAATATCAGCTTTACCTCTAAGCAGATTTAGGCTGTAAAGAAGCCATATATTTTCTTATATATGAGACACTCAAGGGTACTCTCATTGAGGGATTATGTGTGGGAAAATCTGCCTTCCTGCAAAGGTCTCAAATGAGGAAATCTGTTTCTTTACCTGCTCATTGAAAACAATAATAGAATCCTCTGAGAATTTATAATCATTGGACTGATTATTCTTGCTGATTCTGCTGGTGTATTTTCTTGGAAGAAAAAATTCCCAGCCCCCAAAATTACTGTGATTAAAGGTTGGTATTGTCCTTTGGTGCCTGGAAGGTACAAATAAAAATTTGTTCCAGATTCATTGTCCTTTATCCATTCCCCTCAGCATTACCAGAGGTTTAATTTAGCCAAATATGAGCCAGCACTCAGGTCATCAGAAACAGAGAGATAAGGCAGATCTTCTGTAATGACTTTAATAAAGTTTGTTTTTTGAATTTTTTTATTGAGGTATAGTTGCATTACAATGATGTGTTAGTTTCTACTGTACAGAGAAGTGGAGCTCCCTGTGCTACACAGTAGGATCTTATTAGTTACCCACTTTATACATATTAGTGTATATATGTCTATTCCAATCTCCCCATTCATCACACACACCTCCACCACTTTTCTCCCTTGGTGTCCATACGTTTGTTCTCTACATCTGTGTCTCTATTTCTGCCTTGCAAACTGGTTCATCTGTACCATTTTTCTAGATTCCACATATATGCATTAATATACGATATTTGTTTTTCTCTTTCTGACTTACTTCACTCTGTATGACAGTCTCTAGGTCCATCCATGTCTCTACAAATGGCCCAATTTCGTTCCTTTTTATGGCTGAGTAATATTCCATTGTATATATGTGCCACATCTTCTTTATCCATTTGTCTGTCGATGGGCATTTAGGTTGCTTCCATGACCTGGCTATTGTAAATAGTGCTGCAAAGAACATTGGTGTGCATGTGTCTTTTTTTCCTAAAGAAAAAGTTTATTCTCTCTTCCTCTCTGCAGGTGTCTTTTTGAATTATGGTTTTCTCTGGGTATACACCCAGTAGTGGGATTGTTGGGTCATATGGTAGTCCTATTTTTAGTTTTTTCAGGACCCATACTGTTCTCCATAGTGGCTGTACAATTTACATTCTCACCAACAGGGCAAGCTGGTTCCCTTTTCTCCACACCCTCTCCAGAATTTATTGTTTGTAGATTTTCTGATGATGCCCATTCTAACCGGTGTGAGGGGATAACTCATGGTAGTTTTGATTAGCATTTCGCTAATAATTAGTGATGTTGAGCATCTTTTCATCTGCCTCTTGGCCATCTGTATGACTTCTTTGGAGAAATGTCTAGTTAGGTCTTCTGCCCATTTTTGGATTAGGCTGTTTTTGTTTTTGATATTGAGCTGTATGAGCTGTTTGTATATTTTGGAGATTAATCCTTTGTCAGTTACTTTGTTTGCAAATATTTTCTCCCATTCTGAGTGTTGTCTTTTCATCTTTTTTATAGTTTCCTTTCTTTGCTGTGAGAAAGCTTTTAAGTTTCGTTAAGTCCCATTTGTTTATTTTTGTTTTTATTTCCATTACTCTAGGAGGTGAGTCAAAAAGGATCTTGCTGTGATTTATGTCAAAGAGTGTTTTGCGTATGTTTTCTTCTAAGAGTTTTATACTGTCTGGTCTTGCATTTAGGTCTTTAATCCATTTTGAGGTTATTTTTGTGTATGGTGTTAGGGAGTGCTCTAATTTCATTCCTTTAAATGTAGCTGTCCAGTTTTACCAGCACCATTTACTGAAGAGGCTGTCTTTTCTCCATTGTATATCCTTGTCTCCTTTGTCATAGATTAGTTGACCATACGTATGTGGGTTTATCTCTGGGTTTTCTATACTGTTCTACTGATCTATATTTCTGGGTTTTTTGCCAGTACCATATTGTCTTGATTATTGTAGCTTTGTAGTATAGTGTGAAGTCAGGTAGCCTGATTCCTCCAGCTCCGTTTTTCTTTCTCAAGATTGCTTTGGGTGTTCGGGGGCTTTTCTGTTTCCATACAAATTGTAAAACTATTTTGTTCCAATTCTGTGGAAAATGCCATTGGTAATTTGATATGGATTGCAATGAATCTGTAGATTGCTTTGGGTAGTATAGTCATTTTCACAATATTGATTCTTCCGGTCCAAGAACAAGGTATATCTCTCCATCTGTTTGTGTCATCTTTGATTTCTTTCATCAGTGCCTTATAGTTTTCTGTATACAGGATGTTTGCCTCCTTTGGTAGGTTTGTTCCTAGGTATTTTATTCTTTTGGTTGCAATGGTAAGTCAGAGTGTTTCCTTAATTTTTCTTTCAGATTTTTCATTATTAGTGTATAGGAATGCAAGAGATTTCTGTGCATTAATTTTGTATCCTGCTACTTTACCAAATTCATTGATTAGCTCTAGTAGTTTTCTGGTGGCATCTTTAGGATTCTCTATGTATAGTATCATGTCATCTGCAAACAGTGACAGTTTTACTTCTTCTTTTCTAATTTGTATTCCTTTTATTTATTTCTCTTTTCTAACTGCCATGGCTAGGAGTTCCAAAACTATGTTGAAAACTAGTGGCAAGAAAAGACATCCTTGTCTTCTTCCTGATGTTAGATAGAGGAAATGCTTTCAGTGTTTGACCACTGAGAATGATGTTTGATGTGTGTTTGTTGTACATGGCCTTTATTATGTTGGGGTAGGTTCCCTCAATGCCCACTATCTGGAGAGTTTTTTTATCATAAATTTGTCTTGAATTTTGCCAAAAGCTTTCTCTGGATCTACTGAGAATATCATATGGTTTTTATTCTTCAATTTGTTAACATGGCGTATCACATTGATTGATTTGTATTTAATGAAGAAGCCTTGCATAGCTGGGATAAGTTCCACTTGATCATGGTGTATGATCCTTTTAATGTACTGTTGAATTCTGTTTGGACACTTAGGTTGCTTCCATGTCCTGGCTATTGTAAATAGAGCTGCAATGAACATTGGCTTACATGTGTCTTTTTGAATTATGATTTTCACAGGGTATATGCCCAGTAGTGGGATTCCTGGGCCATATGGTAGTTCTATTTTTACTTTTTTAAGGAACCGTCATACTCTTCTCCATAGTGGCTGTATCAATTTACATTCCCACCAACAGTACAAGAGGGTTCCCTTTTCTCTACACCCTCTCCAGCATTTTTTGTTTGTACAATTTTTCATGATGGCCATTCTGACTGGTGTGAGGTGATACCTCATTGTGGTTTTGATTTGCATTTCTCTAATGATTAGTGATGTTAAACATCCTTTCATGTGTTTGTTGGTAGTCTGTATATCTTCTTTGGAGAAATGTCTATTTAGGTTTTCCACCCATTATGGGACTGGGTTGTTTGGGGTTTTTTTTGATATTGAGCTGCATGAGCTGCTTGTATATTTTGGATATTAATCCTTTGTCAGTTGCTTCAATTGAAAATATTTTATCTCATTCTGAGTGTTGTCTTTTCATCTTGTTTGGTTTCATTTGCTGTGCAAAAGGTTTTAAGTTTCATTAGGTCCCATTTGTTTATTTTTGTTTTTATTCCCATTTCTCTAAAAGGTGGGTCAAAAAGGGTCTTGCTGTGATTTATGTCAGAGTGTTTTGTGTATGTTTTCCTCTAAGTGTTTTATAGTGTCTGGCCTTACATTTAGTCTTTAATCCATTTTGAGTTTATTTTTGTGTATGGTGTTCACAAGTGTTCTAATTTCATTCTTTTACATGTATCAGTAGAGTTTTCCCGGCACCAATTATTGAAGAGGCTGCCTTTTCTCCATTGTATATTCTTGCCTCCTTTATCAAAGATAAGGTGACCATATGTGCATGGTTTTTTCTCTGGGCTTCCTCTCCTGTTCCATTGATCTATATTTCTGTTTTTGTGCCAGTACCATATTGTCTTGATTACTGTAGATTTGCAGTATAGTCTGAAGTCAGACAGCCTGATTCCTCCAGGTCCATTTTTCTTTCTCAGTATTATGTTGGCTCTTCCGGGTCTTTTCTGTTTCCATACAAATTGTGAAAGTTTTTGCTCTAGTTGTGTGAAAAATGCCATTGGTAGTTTGATAGGGATTGCACTGAATCTGTAGATTGCTTTGGGTATTATAGTCATTTTCACAATGTTGATTCCTCCAATCCAAAAACATGGTATATCTCTCCATCTGTTTGTATAGTCTTTGATTTCTTTCATCTGTGTCTTATAGTTTTCTGCATAGAGGTCTTTTGTCTCCTTAGGTAGGTTTATTCCTAGGTATTTTATTCTTTCTGTTGCAATGGTAAATGGGAGAGTTTCCTTAATTTCTCTTTTAGATATTTTGTCGTTAGTGTATAGGAATGCCAGAGATTTCTGTGCCTAAATTTTGTATCCTGCTATTTTACCAAATTCATTGATTAGCACTAGTAATTTTCTGGTAGCATCTTTAGGATTCTCTATGTATATAGTATTATGTCATCTGCAAACAGTGACAGTTTTACTTCTTCTTTTCTGATTTGGATTTCTTTTATTTCTTTTTCTCCCCTTCTTGCCACGCCTAGGACTTCCAAATCTATGTTGAATAATAGTGTTGCAGAGTGGGCAACCTTGTCTTATTCCTGATTGCAAACTGATGGTTTCAGTTTGTCAGCATTGAGAATGATGTTGCCTGTGGGTTTGTCATAATTGGCCTTTATTATGTTGAGGTAGTTTCCCCCTATGCCTACTTTCTGGAGAGTTTTTCTCCTAAATGGGTGTTGAATGTTGTCAAAAGCTCTTTCTGCATCTATTGAGATTATCATGTGTTTTCATCCTTCAATTTGTTATTATGGATTATCACACAGATTGATTTGCATACATTGAAGAATCCTTGAATTCCTGGGATCAACCCTACTTGATGATTGTGTGTGATCCTTTCAATGTGCTGTTGGATTCTGTGTGCTAGTATTTTGTTGAGTATTTTTGCATCTATGTTCATCAGTGATATTGGCCTGTACTTTTCTTTCTTTGTGATGTCCTTGTCTGATTTTGGTATCAGGGTGATGATTGCCTCGCAGAATGAGTTTGGGAGTGTTCCTTCCTCTGCTATACTTTGGAAGAGTTTGATAAGGATAGGTGTTAGCTCTTCTCTAAATGTTTCATAGAATTCACCTGTGAAGCCATCTGCTCCTGGGCTTTTGATTGTTGGAAGATTTTTATACACAGCTTCAATTTCAGTGCTTGTGATTGGTCTGTTCATATTTTCTATTTCTTCCTGGTTCAGTTTGGAAGGTTGTACTTTTCTAAGAATTTGTCCATGTCTTCCAGTTTGTCCATTTTATTAGCATATAGTTGCCTGTAGTAGTCTCTTATGATCCTTTGTATTTCTGTGGTGTCCATTGTAAGTTCTTCATTTTCATTTCTAATTCTATTGATTTGAGTCTTCTCCCTTTTTCCCTTGGTGAGTCTGGCTAATGGTTTATCAATTTTGTTTATCTTCTCAAAGAACCAGCTTTTGCTTGTATTGATTTTTGCTTTTGTTTACTTCATTTCTCTTTTATTTATATCTGATCTGATCTTTATGATTTCTTTCCTTCTGCTAACTTTGGACTTTTTTGTCCTTCTTTCTCTAATTGCTTTAGGTGTAAGGTATTTTTGTTTATATGAGATTTTTCTTCTTTCTTGATGTAGGATTGTATTGCTATAAACTTCCCTCTTAAGACTGCTTTTGCTGCATCCCATAGGTTTTGGGTCGTTGTGTTTTCACCATTATTTGTTTCTAGGTATTTTTTTATTTCCTCTTTGATTTCTTCAGTGATCTCTAAGTTATTTACTAGCATAGTGTTTAGCATCCATGTTTTTTATATTTTTTACAGTTTCTTTCCTGTAATTGATATCTTTTTTTCATAGTATTGTGGTCAGAAAAGATATTTGAAATGACTTCAATTTTCTTAAATTTACTAAGTCTTGATTTGTGGCCCAAGATATGATGTATCCTGGAGAATGTTCCATGAGCACTTGAGAAGATAATGTATTCTGTTGTGTTTGGATGGAATATCCTATAAATATCAGTTAAGCCCATCTGATCTAATGTGTCATTTAAAGATTGTGTTTCCTTATTTATTTTCATTTTGGTTGATCTGTCCATTGGTGAAAGTGGGTTGTTAAAGTACACTAATATGACTGGGTTACTGTCAATTTCCCCTTTTATGGCTGTTAGCATTTGCCTTATGTATTGAGGTGCTCCTATGGTGGGTGCATAAATATTTACAATTGTTATATATTCTTCTTGGATTGATCCCTTGATCATT
This sequence comes from Pseudorca crassidens, assembly GCF_039906515.1. Taxonomy (NCBI): domain Eukaryota; kingdom Metazoa; phylum Chordata; class Mammalia; order Artiodactyla; family Delphinidae; genus Pseudorca; species Pseudorca crassidens. The sequence goes on along the minus strand of NC_090296.1, from coordinate 126,922,722 downwards.
ATGTCATGTCCTTCTTTGTCTTTTGTAATAGTCTTTATTTAAAAGTGTATTTTTTCTGATATGAGCATTGCTACTCCAGCTTCTTTTGATTTCCATTTGCATGGAATATCTTTCTCCATCCTCTCACTTTCAGTATGTATGTGTCTTTAGGTCTGAAGTGGGTCTCTTGTAGACAGCATATATATGAGTCTTGTTTTTGTATCCATTCAACCAGTCTGTGTCTTTTGGTTGGAGCACATAATCCATTTACATGTAAGGTAATTATCGATATGTTTATTCCTATTACCATTTTCTTAAATGTTTGGGTTTCTTATTGTAGGTCTTTTCCTTCTTTTGTGTTTCCTCCCCAGAGAAGTTCCTTTAGCATTTGTTGTAAAGCTTTTTTGGTGGTGCTGAATTCTGTTAGCTTTTGCTTGTCTGTAAAGGTTTTAAGTTCTCCATCAAATCTGAATGAGATCCATGCAGAGTAGAGTAATCTTGGTTGTAGGTTTTTCCCTTTCATCACTTTAAATATGTCCTGCCACTCCCTTCTGGCTTGCAGAGCTTATGCTGAAAGATCAGCTGTTAAACTTATGGGAACTCCCTGTATGTTATTTGTTGCTTTTCCCTTACTGCTTTTAATATTTTTTCTTTGTATTTAACTTTTGATAGTTCGATTAATATGTGTCTTGGTGTGTTTCTCCTCAGATTTATCCTGTATGGGACTCACTGCACTTTCTGGACTTGATTGACCATTTCCTTTCCCATATTAGGGATGTTTTCAATGTTAATCTCTTTAAATATTTTCTCAGACCCTTTCTTCTTCTCTTCCTCTGGGACCACTATAATTCTAATGTTGGTGCATTTAATTTTGTCACAGTGGTCACTGAGACTGTCCTCAATTCTTTTCACTCTTTTTTCTTTATTCTGCTCTGTGGCAAATATTTCCACTCTTTTATCTTCCAGGGCACTTATCTGTTCTTCTGCCTCAGTTATTAGGCTATTGATTCATTCAAGAGTATTTTTAATTTCATTTATTGTGTTGTTCATCATTGTTTGCTTGGTCTTTAGTTCTTCTATGTCCTTGTTAAATATTTCTTGTATTTTCACCATTCCATTTCCAAGATTTTGGATCATCTTTAGTATCATTACTCTGAATTCTTTTTCAGACTGTCTGCCTATTTCCTCTACATTTGTTTGGTCTGGTCGGTTTTTACCTTGCTCCTTCATCTGCTGCATATTTCTCTGTCTTCTCATTTTGTTTAACTTACTGTGTTCGTGGTCTCTTTTTCACAGGCTGCAGGTTCGTAGTTCCCATTAATTTTGGTGTCTGCCCCCAGTGGCTGAGATTGGTTCAGTGGCTTGTGTAGGCTTCCTGGTGGAGGGGACTGGTGCCTGTGTTCTGGTGGGTGGGTGTGGATCTTGTCCTTCTAGTGGGCTGGGCCGTGTCCAGTGGTGTGTTTTGGAGTGTCTGTCAACTTTGTATGACCTTAGGCGACCTCCTGCTAATGGGTGGGATTCTGTTCATATCTTGCTGTTTGTTTGGCATGCGGTGGCCAGCACTGGAGTTTGCTGTCTGTTGGGTGGAGCTGGGTCTTCGTGTTGAGACGTAGATATCTGAGAGAGCTCTTGCTGATTGATATTTCATGGGGCCGGGAGGTGTCTCGTGGTCCAATGTCCTGTACTCAGCCCTCCCACCTTGGAGACTGAGGCCCCTCACCTGGCCGGATCACCGAGACACTGCAGACACTTGGCTTGAAAAAAAAGGAAGAAAAAAATAAAATAGAACAATGAATCGATAGAACCCCAGACCCAAATGGTAAAAGCAAAACTAAACATAAAAAATGACACAAAGAAACATACACACACACACTCATAAAAAGAGAACAAACAAACAACAACACATACAACAGACCGAACCATAGGACAAATGGTAAAAGCAAACTTAAACTGACAAAATCACAAAAGAAACATACACATATACACTCACAAAAAGAGAAAAAAAGGAAAAAAATTAGAAATAATAATAAAGTTTTAAAAATAAAAGTACATAAAAAGGAAGAAAGAGAACATCCAAAGCAATAAACAAATCCACCAATGATAACAAGCACTGAAAATTAAACTAAGATAAACATAAAACCAAAACCAAATCAGAGCCAGAAAGCAAACCCCAATTCTACAGTTGACCCTAATGTCCACCGCCTCGATTTTGGGACATTTGTTTTCTATTCTATTACACAGATGCTCTGTTTATTAAGTTGATTGTGGGGATTTTATCTGCTGCTCTTGAGGCTGCACGGAGAAATTTCCTTTTCTCTTCTTTGTTCACATAGCTCCTGGGGTTCAGCTTTCATTTTGGCCCTGCCTCTGCATGTAGGCCACCCTCAGGTCTCTGTTCCCCACCCAGACAGGAGGGGGTTAAAGCAACAGCTGATTAGGTCTCTCTTTCTCACTCAGGCTGGGGAGAGGGAGGGGTATGGTAATCATAATTGGCATGTAGGGCAAGCCTGTTGTGGTAGAGGCCAGCATGACATTACAACAGCCTGATGCATGCAGTGTGTCCTCCCTGGGAAGTTGTCCCTGGATCATGGGACCCTGGCAGTGGCATGCTGCACGGGATGGGTGGGTGGGTGTTGGTAGTGACCTGTGCTTGCACACAGGATTCTTGGTGTCAGCAGCGGCAGCATTAGCAGTTCATGCCCGTCTCTGGGCTGTCAGCTGATATCCTTGGCTCGTGCCCATCTCTGGAGCTCACTTAGTTGGTGCTCTGCTTTCTGTGGGCACATGGAGTGGGAATCACCTCTTCTTACACATCTCAAAACAATAGTCTCTTGCCACTCCGGCAGGTCCAGACTTTTTTCCCGACTCCCTCCTGGCTAGCTGTGATGCACTAGCCCCCTTCAGGCTGTCTTCACATAGCCAACCCCAGTCCTCTCCCTGCGGTCTCACCTCTGAAGCCCAAGCCTCAGATCCCAGCCTCCATCTGCCCCAGTGAGTGAGCAGACAAGCCTCTCAGGTTGGTGAGTGCTGGTCAGCACCTATCCTTTGTACGGAAATCTCCCCTCTTTGTCCTCTGCTACTTTTACCCCTGTTGCTGTGCTCTCCTCCATGGCTCCAAAGCTTCCCCCCACCACCCCCCATCCCCACCAGTGAAGGGACTCCCTAGTGTGTGAAAACTTTTCGTCCTTCACAGCTCCCTCCCAGAGGTGCAGGCCCCATCCCTATTCCTTTGTCTCTTTTTTCTTTTGCCCTACCCAGGTACATGGTGGGTTTCCTGCCTTTCAGGAAGTCTGAGGTCTTCTGTCAGCATTCAGTAAGTGTTCTGTAGGAATTGTTCCACATGTAGATGTATTTTTGATGTATATGTGGGGAGGACGATGATCTCCACATCTTACTCCTTCGCTATCTTGAAGGTCTCTATGCCTCCATTCTTTTCCCAAGATCCTCGATCATCTTCACTATCATTATTCTGAATTCTTTTTCTGGAAGATTGCCGATCTCCACTTCATTTAATTGTTTTTCTGGGGTTTTATGTTGTTCCTTCATCTGGGACATAGTCCTCTGCCTTTTCGTTTTGTCTCTCTTTCTGTGACTGTGGTTTTCATTCTGCACGCTGCAGGATTGTAGTTCTTCTTGCTTTCTGCCATCTTCCCTCTGGCCGTTGTTGTTGTTTTTGATTACAGATTTTATTTCACTTCTAGTGACAAGTCTGTTCAAATTATCTGTTTTCTCTTGACTCAACTGTTGCAGGCTGTAAGTTTTTAGAAACTTGTCCGTTTCTTCTAAGTTGCCCAATTTGTTGGCATATAAGTGTTCTTAGTATTCTCTTACAATTTTTTGCATTTCTGTGGTATCAGTTGTTACTTCTCCTCTTTCTTTCTTATTTTCTTTATTTGGGTCCTCTCTCTTTTCTTCTTGGTGAGCCTGGCTAGAGGTCTGTCAATTTTGTTTATCTTTTCAAAAAACCAGCTCTTGGTTTCATTGATCTTTTCTATTGTTTTTTAAATCTCTATTTATTTCCTCTGTGATCTTTATTAGTTCCTTCTGCTGACTTTGGATTTTATTTGTCCTTTTTCTAATTCTTTAAGATAGTAGTTTAGGTTATTTATTTGAGATTTTTCTTGTTTCTTGAGGAGGGCCTGTATCACAATGAACTTCCCTCTTAGAACTACATAACATAGATTTTGCAAGGTTGTGTTTTCATTGTCATTTGTCTCGAGGTATTTTCCAATGTCCCCTTTGATTTCATAATTGATCCACTTATTTTTAGTAGCATGTTTAGGTTTAGTATTTCTATACTCTTTGTTTGTGCTTGTCTGAGAAATTCTTTACCTGTTTTTCTATTTTAAATGACAATCTTGCTGGGTAGAGTATCCTAGGTTGCAGGTGTTCCTTTTCAGAACTTTGAATATATCATGCCACCTCTTTCTGTTCTGCAAAATACCTGAAGAGAAATCAGCTTTATGGGGGTCCCCTTGTAACTGACTCTTTGTTTTTCTCTTGCCTCCTTTAGAATCCTCTCTTTATCTTTAACTTTTGCCATTTTAATTATGATGTCTTGGTATGGGTCTGTTTGTGTTCATCTAGTTTGGGACCCTCTGTGCTTCCTGTACCTGAATATCTGTTTTTTTCTTTAGGTTTAGGAAATTTTTCAGCCATAATTTCTTTTTTTTTTTGGTAATACATTTATTTATTTATTTTTGGCTGTGTTGGGTCTTCATTGCTGTGAACAGGCTTTCTCTCCAGTTGTGGTGAGTGGGGGCTACTCTTCATTGTGGTGCACAGACTTCTCATTGTGGTGGCTTCTCTTGTTGTGGAACTCGGGCTCTAGGTGCACAAGCTTCAGTAGTTGTGGTATGCAGGCTTAGTAGTTGTGGCTCGTGGGCTCTAGAGCACAGGCTCAGTAGTTGTGACGCATGGTCTTAGTTGCTCCGTGGCATGTGGGATCTTCCTGGACCAGGGCTTGAACCCATGTCCCCTGCACTGGCAGGCAGATTCTTAACTACTGCGCCACCAGGGAAGTCCCACATAATTTCTTTAAATACATTTTTATCTCCTTCTCTCTCTCTTCTTCTGGAACCCCTATTGTATGTCGGTTGGCATGCTTTATATTATCCCATAGATCTCTTATGCAGCTTTCATTTTTAAAAAAATTTTTCTTTCTGTCTGCTGTTCTGATAGAGTGATTTCCATTATTCTATCTTCCAGACCACTTATTCATTCTTTTGCATTCTTCGGTCTGCTATTCATTGCTTCTAGGTTGGTTTTGTATCTTGGCAATTAAGTTGTCTAATTTTGATTGGTTCCGTTTTATAGTTTCTAGTTCCTTGTTACAAGGATCTGTATTTCTGTTGATAATCTTTTTTCATTCCTTTAGCATTTTTATTACTTCCTTTTTCAACTTAGTGTCTAGTAGACTGGTGAGGTCTATTTCATTATTTGTTCTTTCAGGGGATTTCTCTTCCTCTTTTAATTGGGAGCCCTTCCTTTGCTTTCTCATTTTACTTAAGTTTTTCTGTCTCTATGAATTTAGGAGAAACAGTTATCTACTGTGGTCTTGAAGAGGTGCTTTTATGTGGGAGCATCCCTGTGCAGACTGTGTGCATCCAGTATTTTTGGTGTGAGAGCTTTTTTGGTATGGATGCCAGCCACATCTTTTCTCAGTGTTCTGTCCATTATCCCCTTGATAGGGGGTTAGTGTTGTGCTTCCCAGAGCCTGCACTGGTTATTGAGCAGGGCCTCCTATTTGCTCCATGGCTGTCACAGTCCTGTTGGGGGGAGGTTCTGTTCCCCAGTTGTTAGAGTAGATGCCCTGAGGGTCAGGTTTCATAAGGCTCCATTGCCCATAAGTGTGTGCTCTGTCCCCAAGGAGGTGATTGCTGAAGCAAGTGAGGACCAAGTGGTCAAGAGGACCTAAGTGCCACCTGTGCAGGCATCCATGGTTCTGCCTAGAAAAAGGCCAAGATCATGTCCCTTTCTCTGTTGTGTTTGTCCCAGACCTGGTGCTAGGCTGGTGCTTGGGGCTGTGGTACTGTGGCTGCAGAAATTGAGGTGGCTGTGCTGATACAGCCTGGGACCTGGGCTGCTTATGTGGCAGGGCTTTCCCAGGACCTGTCCACCCTAGGTCTAGCTTCACGCTGTGGTGTGGGTCGGCTGGAATGGGAGAGCTCCCACTGGGAAATGAACCACTGCATACTCCTCCCCAGGGGCTGTCTTCCCAAGGCATGCATTTCTGTGGTGCCACCTGGTGTGCACACCAACAAAGTCCACCCCTGCTGGACCCGCTCCCACTATGCACATACTGACAGTGGGCTCAAAGTTTCAACCAAGACCACACCCAAGGCCCTCCAGGCTGTCTCTGTGGAGCTAGATCAAGTCTTCTCCAGGACCTGTCTGCTCAATATTCAGCTCCTAGCTGCTGCTAGCAGCCCCACTGGGTGTGGATTTGGGGCTGGGAAGTGTGGTGAGGTGGCAGCCATCAGCATACGTCTCCTTCCAACCTGATTGCTAGCAAGCCTGCACACGTGCCCTCCTTGACAGCAGAGTCCAGGCCCCTCCAGCCCCTCTGTCTGTCCCAGTAAATCTCCCATCAGGCAAGTGAGCTCCTCAGGTTGAAGTCCTGCACCTGTGGACTTTCCCTCCTTCACAGATCCCTCCCAGGGGCACCGGACCCATCCTGATGCTTTTTTCCCCCATCCTACCTGGTTACGTGGGGATCTTTCTTGCACCTTTGTTTATATAAGAGACCTTCTGCCAGTTTCCCGTTGGTTTTCTGTGAGAGTTGTTCCATAGGTAGATGAATGTTGATGTGTTTGTGCGGGGAGGTGAGTTCCATATCCTCCTAGTCTGCCACCTGGGTCCTCTCTGAGGCATGATAAGATTTATATCTTTAAGGACGATAAATAAAAATGTAAGTTTTCTCCTGGGAGTTTTAGAGTATATTTGTCTATTATAAGTCTTCGGATAATTATTAGTAAAATAGTTTTGAAGCACAGGGCAACTTTGCTCCAATATCCTGATCTTTAAGACTATCTAACAAGCAATTTTGAGAGGAATAGGTGAGGTCTTAGGATGGTAAAGATAGGTGGGCCTTGACTTGTTTCTAGAGTTGTACTTGTAGTTTTGTAGGAATTTGCAAGACAAAGAGAGTTGTTCCCTTAAGCCCTTAAATATTGTACTCCAGCTGATTTATTTCCTGATTATTTGTAAGAGGACCTGGGGAATTGCTGAGAAGAAAGATCAATTTTTGAAAAGGAGAATTGATGTTGGATTTTGCTTTAAGACTAATTTCTATTCTTTCATCGTCATAAGGAGTTCCTTAAGGCTGGTCATTATAATTGTTTTCTTTTCAATTTGATCCTCCCATAGGTACCAGTATGACAGCTGCTTATGATGAGAGCTCTCAATATTTTTTCCCTTTTAAATACAGCCAATTGTAAGTATCTATTGCCTGGCCATTGATAAGTAGGATCTTATATTAATTTTAAAAGGTTACTCAAACCAATAAGCATTTTTTGGTTTACCCAAAGATGTTAGAGGCATCTCACAAGAGAGTATATAGGCCTCACAAGATCAAGAAATTTTACTCCCAGATATAGTCTAAGAAGGTGAAAGCTCTTCCTTGCTACTGGCAGTAAGAATGGTGTAGTGAAAAAGGTGTCTCCAGCGTCCCACAAATAATGTGGGGCACCTCCTGCTGTAAATATGCTAATCAATGCACTGGGCAGATGCTACTGGAATGGAATTTGTACAGCATTAACAAGCAACAGAGGTTGATATGAAAAAGGCCCCTTGTGGACTGGTACCCCTTAAGAAAAACTCCCCTGGGAGCTGGCACAGCCAGACAAAGAGAGTGCTGCTTGTGACTTTGTGTCTCAGAATCCCAGTCTATACAACTGGCCACCAGATGCACCTTTCAGATGTCAGAGACCACAGAGAATATTCCCACTGGACAGAAGGCCAAGCTCTAGGCACATAGAAAAATATGGAAGACAAAAACCTCCTCCCGTTTTACATAGAGAACCCACAGCTGAGTTTGACTGAAGAAACACTGGTCTGGTGAGAATGGTTAACTCACCAGCCTGTGAGGCTGGCTCATAGAGCAGGCTGATAGGGACTCTGCCTGCATTCTTCCCTATTTCTTCCTCCTTATGACAAACAACGCAATAGACAGGCAAACAGACACACACACACACACACACACACACACACATACACACACGCAACAGTTACCATCTTTGAGAGAAGAATCCACAAGTGTTGCTAAGTCCAAGGAACTTAGTTCCACAATTATTTTCTCCTGCTAATCTAAACTGAGTGAGAGAGAGAGAGAAAAAAGGCACTCTCACCACTTCCCTTTGAAAGAGACCTTGGGGTCAGAGATCAGGAGGCTGACATGTAAGAAATCTTACCTTCTGCTGGCCTTTGTCACATGTCCCAGGATCTCTCAGCTGCAGCAGCCTCAGAGTGGGAAACAGGTCCAGCCAGCCCCCTGGCTGACTCACCAACCACTGGGGAGGGGGAAAATTTCCCCCCCTTTCCCACTTGAGTTGTTGTGGCTGGACTAATCAAATTGACACAAGACAGATTAACAGGAGAAAAAGAAACAAATTTAAATTCATGCACATGGAGGTCCCATAGAAATGGAAACCTAAGAAGTGGCCAAATCAGGCAGCTTTTATACTTTCTCTGCAGGTTTTGGCTGCTAGATCCTAGGGTTCTTTTAAAAGGTTATGAATTTTCAGGTCTTTGGTAATACCAACTAGTTGTCTTATTTCTGTGATGGTAAGTAGTAGGTCACAGAAATTTAAATACTCTTAACAGTCAGTTGGTCCCTTTTTACTCCTCCTGTTGTACAAAATCTTTAAAAATCTTTTGAATCCCGAGATGCATGAAATTTCAAGTTTCAGTTTCAAATCCCCCACTGCTCTGACCTTATGGGTTATTACTGGGAAGATGGATGTCCTCAGAAGCTGAATTCATAGGTATCTGCTTTCCTCTCCAGGGTGTCACAATCAGCCTCACAGGGATAGGGTTGGCCCTCACGCCCTCATGTATGATGGTGGCAGGATCACTGGGACTGGACCCTACACTCTGAGGGCATAGAAACAATGCTTTGGCATACTAGTTCACCAGGGCACTGAGCTATGTCCAGCCTGATTCTATGGGCATTTTATAGTTAGTGAGGAGCTTGCTAACTTCCTGGGTATTTTAGGCAGGGAAGGCACTAGGTGTTCAGGCTGTTTATGTAGGACCATTGTATCTTTTGCCACCATGTGTTGCCGTGGCCCACAATATCCCACAGGATTGGGGGAGGAGGTGCAACACAGCAATGTTTGTAGCAAGAGAGGGACCAGAGGCCTTGGGTGTACCTGCCTTCCTGAGGCTCCATGCTTTCCTGAGCCAGGGTGCCCTAATTGTACTCATTACTACTGGAGTCCTGAAAATACAGAGGAAGGGAGTCTCCTTTTTGTAAGGGAGTCCCCTCCTTTATCTGGTAGTGCACGCTTGGACAGGGGTTGTCACCTGTATGTCCCAGCCTTTAACTAATGAAAATCTTAGCCAGTTTTCCTAACAGTTATACCTGAAGTCTAACACCCTCCGGGGGAATTCACCATCTGTGGGGCACTGATGGGTAGAAGACGTGTCCACAGAAACTCAAATCAGCTCGGATGAGCATTGCTCTGAGGTTTGTGAAAACTCTGGTTGTCCCCTTCAGAGTTAGCACTATAGGATAGGAAGCATCTTTGTAGGTGGTACACTGCAGCACAAATGCCAGCAAGTGGTGGGCCTCCCCCAGGGAGAATTACCCACGAGAGCTAAGGGGCAACTCCACGTTCCTGCTCATGATGCCTGTTGTTATGACTTTGTTAAATTAACATGTGTTAAGTGGGGCAGGGTGCCAGATGGCTGGTGAGTTGCAGTTCAACAACAGACCACAAGAGAAATTGAAATAGTGAAGTAATTACTCAGAGGCTCTGGAGGAAGGACACAGTACACCTGGAGGGCCCACTGGGGACATCAAGGTGAATGCAGAGAGAGAGAGACAGGACCTGGAGCGCATGCCTTTATTAGGGTCATGGGTGTAGTGCTTTGGGGTTCCTGGACCAAGGCTGGATTGGTCAATTCAAGCCAGAAGAGTGGCGTCTGGTGAGTTTCTTTGGGGTCTTATCTAAGGGGAATGAAAAGGGAAGGCCCTGGGAGGCCACAGGTGTTGTTGATCAGAAAGGCTGTTGGGGGAGTCATATTAGGAACTTATTCACTTGTGACTCTGTGGGCAGCTGTCTAGGACATGTGCTTGCATGAGGGGCTAATGTCAGCTAAGGTCCCTGCAGGTCAGTTTGCCAAACAAAATGGATTCAAGGCAGCAATACTGTGAAGTGTGTTGACCTAAGACGAATAGACTGCATATATTTCTCCAGCAAAAATGGGATTATTCAGGGTCAGCAGAGAATTGCAATTTGAGGTCTGCATACTTGGGGAGGTACCTGAAAGCTCCTGCATAGCAAGGGAAGTAGAACTCCTTTATGAGGGGAAAAGGATGTTGGGACGAACTGTTGTAAACAAAGAGGCCATGGCTTCTTATTGGCTGGGTCCTCATCAGGAAGGAAGAGGATCTTTCTTCCTCCTGTAGGGCTCTGCTACTGTTGGAGGGTGTGCGAGCTCCCCCTGCTGGTCTCCTGGCTCTATTTAATGCAGGTGTCTGTTTCGTAATTTTTTACAAGCTCAACTCTTGACAAGGACAAAACAGTAATAATCAAAGCTGTAAAAATATAATATTTATTCTGGACAACATTAAGTTTGCCTAAGTGTAGTGACAAATGCAATTTCAAAAGTGCATTAAGCCTTTAAAAACTTATCCTCCTGAAAGCCCTGCTTCCCGTTGTACAATCCCTATGTCTTCTCGATCTCTCAACTATTTTGGGGGGGTGGAGGAAACAGGTGAAAAATTGGTAGAAGGCTATGATACTTAGCTGTAGTTGTTATAGGTCTGAAATACCTTAAAAGAGAGATACTTATTTAACTTTGGACTAAAAGTAGATGTATATACTCCAACATACTCGAGCCAAATTCTGTGGTTCAAGCTATGTGTCTATAAAACACTATTTGTTTTGGTATTTGGCTTTTGACAGCTTTTAATCCAACTCCTCCTTCTTCTATTTCTGCCTCACAACTGGGCAAGATGGTAAGAAAGTCTAGGTGCTCCTTACTTTAGAGCAGGTGGAAAGTTCAATCCATGCATGGGAATCCTCGTCTCAGCCTCACCCCTAACCATCATACAAACCCCAAGCCAGTCTCCTTCCCTTTTTCTTCAAGCTGTGTTGGACCTGCCTGGGAGCTGCTCTGCCCTCCCCGAGAGCCTCCATTATGTGAGTAATAAACGTGTTTGTACCCTCTTTGAATGTGTGTGTCATTATCAATCTGGACATCCAAACAAAATTTTGAATGAAAGTTCCTCCTCTATATTCCAGTTGGCTACAACAGAATGTTGCATCTCATATCCTTTTTTTAAATGCTGTCGACTGAAATTTGAGGTCCTGGCTGGAGGCTGGTAGTTCCCCTTCCTGAACAGCTTATTATGTCCACACATCAATCACTTCCCTTGGTATCTCACACTCAAAGCACTATGCAGCAGTTAAAATTGCCCCAGGTTCAGGTATCAGACAACTAGGGATACTCTTATGCCTTTATGTCTGATAACTTATTTAAATTAGCCAACCCACGGGGAGCCCACAACACCTAGCTAAGGACAGCCCACTTGCCGTGTACAAGCTGCCCCCTAGAGCTTCAACTTGCTGTTACCCTGTCCCAGGTGCAACCTCTCATTTAACCCTGCCTGGCAGCCTTCTCTTGTTTGGGACTGCAAGTTATTAAAAAGTTCTGTCTTTTATCTATCATAGTGTCATTGTGTTGTGTCCCACCATTAAAATAATCTTTAAAACTTATCAAACAATTGGCATTACAGACAGCATGTCTAGGCCATTATGGCTGAGATATGGGCAGCTTTGTAGGAGGATATGCTCTTGGGTTATTATGGGTTCCAGACCACTGAAAAAATGGCTTGGGGCAAAACTTCCACTTGTTGGTGAGCTTTACCCTTGATGCTGTGTCTGCTGGTAGTAGCTGCATCTCTCCTTTCCTAAATTTTCTGGGTGTCAGAATATTCAAAATGAACACTGCTGATTGGCTAAACTCTGGGGGCCATATGCAGTTCAGGTAGGGGCTCACCTTAGGGCAATCTGAGTGACAGGCCACTTAGCCGCACTTTCTAGGTCTGGGCATTCTGGTTGTTACCGGACCAAACTTGGGTCAGCTCACCAGTGCACAGCAATGCCAATCTACTGACATCAGGTTGTGGTGAAGGAAAGTGCAGGGTTTATTGCAGGAGCCAAGGAAGGAGTGTGGGTGGCTCATGCTCAAAAGACCCAAACTCCCTGATGAGTTTCAGGGGAGGGTTTTTAAAGATAGAGTGAGGGAGAGAGCTGCAGGGTCTGTGATCAGCTCATGCACAATTCTCTGTCTGATGGTGAGGTAAAAGTGTGGTGTCACAGGGGATAACATCATCAATACTCAGGCTCCAGCTGGTCTGGGGGCTACATGCTCATGGTCATGATGCAGTTAGCTTCTTCCTTCTGGTGCAGGTTTTAGTATCTGCAAAACAGCTAAGGACTGTGCATCAGACACTGTTATCCATGTCCTTCATGGAGGAACTAAAGTTTATGTGACTCTGCTATGTGGGTGATCTATTGTTTAAATTGTTACCAGTTCTCCTGACCCAACTGCTATCTTTTGTTACTACATGTTCACGTTCTTGCAGTCATTAAATCTTCAGACAGGTTTTTATGACTCAAGGGAGGCCTGGAAGACTAAAGCTTTTCTACAAACAAGAGGCAAGTGGGGGCGGTCCACACCCAGAAGGCCTCATGAGGTTGTGCTCAGTTATATGGTATATTTCTAGTTGCAGCCTGTATTTGGCAGAGGTTTATCCCAAGGGCCTATCACCTCTTGGGTGTCAGTACTTCTGTAATATTATTTTGGGCAGAACTTTAGTTTATCCATGTATTCTAGGTAACCCCTGTGGAGAAAGGTGTTGGCTGGACCTGCCCACCATATAGAAGTGGCACCTGGGTCTCCTTGCCAATGTTATGCAGCTGGAGGTGTTACTGACCAGGGTTCTTGGGCTCCTTAATCAATAGAAAGTGATCAGAGGCCAGACAAGAAATTTAGGCAAGGCTTTACTGGGGCCCCTGCTGCATCATGGAGGAGAGAGAAGAAACAACAGATTTCCTTGCTTGCTCCCTCCCTGAGGGGTTGTGAGCTGGCTCCTTATAAGGAGTGAAGGTAGGGGTGTGACCAGGAGTGGTGCCGGAGGGGTGGCTCAGGTGGTGTGCCCACCCCTTGTTGGTGGTGTGTGCAGGGGGCATGTGCAGTACCCTGCTGTTGCTCCTGACCCCCTGCTTTTGCTCCTGGCTCTTTAAAAGTGGCAATTGGGATTTTTGGTCTCTTTGTATCTTTTGTCTAGAATTTGCCCTAACTGCACAAGCATGCAGTTGTTTTTTGTCCCATATAGTTTCCTTGTATTTTGTTGCTTGAGGAGAGGTGTATCCAGGTGCAAGCACTGCAGCACAGTAGCAAAGGGTCCCAGGTCGCAGCCTGTCTCATTGCCCCCTGAGAGACTAGATGCCCTATTCTTAAGGGGTAATGGGCCGAAGCTCTCTTCTTCTGAAACTTCTTCCTGCTGGACAAGGGTTGCAGACCCTAGCCTACCCTAGAGGTATAGAAGTCCCTCTCTGATTGTTCCAAGGACCTATAGGGACCTGGGCCTCTTTCTGTTGGAATGGGCTGAATTCCTTGAGTCATCATAAGCCTTACTTCAAACTGTTGGAGCCTAAAGACACAAACTTAACCAAAAGGTTAAACAACAAGGGCAGGGACTTCTTTGGTGGTGTAGTGGTTAAAAATCCACCTGCCAATGCAGGGGTCATGGGTTCAAGCCCTGGTCCGGGAAGACCCCACATGCTGCGGAGCAACTAAGCCCATGCACCACAACTACTGAGCCTGCATTCTAGAGCCTGTGAGCCACAACTACTGAGCCCACACACCACAACTTTTGAAGCCCAGGGGACTAGAGCCCATGCTATGCAACAAGAGAAACCACCACAATGAGAAGCATGTGCACTGCAATGAAGAGTAGCCACTGCTCACCACAACTAGAGAAAGCCCGCATGCAGCAGCAGAGACCCAACACAGCCAAAAAATAAATATAATTTTAAAAAACATGTAAGCAAACAAGGGCTACAAATGAGAAGAACAGTAGCCACTAAAGGGCCTGGAAAGGGAAGGAACAAGGTTAACTTTGGGCTTCCTTAACTGTTGACCAGACAAGGGAGGCGACATCGCCCCTGCCAAACTTATGAAGCCACTCTGCCTGGGTGTATGTTTCCTTAATATTAATTTTACATGTCCTGTTGCATTGATCCAAGTGCAGCAGTAAGTATTACTTGTCGCACAGACTCTACCTTGTTCTGCCGGAAGGTAATCAACAGCCAGACAGTTGTCAAGAACCACATCAACCAAGGAAACAAGAGAGGTGCCAAGTCCCATTAAGGCTTCAAATAAGAGCCAACCCACTACATCATTTTACTTATTTGTTGATGGTGCCTGTCTTTTGAATAGATATCTCAGATCTTCCACTGGCTCACAGGTGTATTGTTCTTCTGTTGTGACCTGTGGGGCTTCTGGAGGTAAAAGCTTTAGTGTGGACAAATGTACCCAACAAGATGTCCCTTGAGTTTGACAGCAGTAGAGGTGGTTAAAATTACTTTATAGGGGACCTTCCATTTTGGCAATAGTTGGTCTTCAGGGATCCAACTTTCCAGGTTTTAAGAACTTGGTCCCTGGTGTTTATTTGTGAAGGGACTGCTCCTTCGTCTGTATTTTTAGTGGGAGCTGGCAGTGTTTTGTGGGCATAGTCCTGATTGCCTTCTGAACTTGTCCTAGATTAGTAATATATCTCAGGCCCTGGTTCACCTCCATCCAGTACAATGTAGTAGTAAGAAAAGGCCTCCCATATCATTTCAAATGGGCTAAGTCTCAGACCACTCCTGGGGGCTACACAGACCCTGAGGAGTACAAGTTGGTCCAGGGTTCATGAGTTTTTTGGCAGAGTTTTGCTAAGGATTTCTCTAAAGTATGGTTCATTTTCTCCACCTTCCCTGAAGACTGGGGGTGTCAAGAGGTGTGTGGCTTGTAGCCTATCCCTAGGGCTGTTGTGATCTGCTGTGTGATTTTGGCTATAAAGGGTCCGTTATCGCTCTGGAGGGACTTTGGAAGTCCACACTGAATAATTATTTCTTTAAAAAGGGACTTACAGGCTTCCATAGCCTTTGTAGATCAGGTGTGGAAGGCTTCAACTCATCCTATGAAAGTATCGACAAACACCAGAAGATATTTATATCCTGATCATGGGGGCATTTGGGTGAAATCTAACTGCCAGTCTTCCCCTGGGATATGTCCCTTAGCATTGAATTGCCCTGAGTAAAGAAGGAGGAATTGGATGGGTCTGTGGGTTATTACAGCCACACAGATCACAGGCAAGTGTTACTTGTTTTTACTGTTCTTTTAAGCCCCTTCCCTGAAAAAGCCTTTTGCATCAAGTCCCATAGTACATCCCTCCCATAGTAGGCGGCATCATGTAAACTCTTAGTGAGTTTCCACTGTTGGGCCAGTAGGATTAGAACTTTATCCTCCTTTTTATACACCCTGTGCTTCCTTTCTCATACCCCATTTTTTTTGCATTTTCTTGTTCCTGTGGGGAATACTGGGGAAGGCTAGGGAGTTCAGGGGGGGCAATTTCTAGAGCCATAACTTGTTCATGTTCCTGCAATCATGATACCTGTTTTGCAATTTGATCAGCTTTGCTGTTCCCTTGGCTCACTCACAAAAGATCCATCCCTCTGATGGCTTCTACAGTATATTACTGCTACCTGGGTTGAAAGCTGCACTGCTTCTAAAAGAGCCAGAATCACATCTTTATGTTTTATGGGGGAATTTCTAGTGGTTAACATTCCTCTTTCTTTCCAAATGGCAGCCTGAGCCTGCAGCACATGCAACCCATAATTAGAGTCAGTAAAAATATTTAATTTCTTATCCTTCCCTAATTGCAAAGCTCTCATTAACGCAATTAGTTCAGACTTCTGGGCTGACATCTGGGGTGGCAGGGCCTTGGCTTCTATAACTTCATCTAGACTAACTATGGCATACCCCACCTTTCGGGTTCCCATTTCTACAAAACTGCTCCCATCAGTAAGCCATTCAACGTCAGAGCTGTCAAGAGGCTCATCTAGAAGATCAGACCTGCTGGAGTAACTTTGTTCTATGGTCTCAATACATGGATGCACTGAGTCTCCACTCTCGACTGCTGGAAACAGAGTTGCCGGGTTCAGGGTTTGGCATACCTTTAAGGGAATGTCAGGGGTACCCTTTAGGAGGGCCTGATATCTTGTTAACCTTGCTCCAGTCAACCAGTGATGTCCTTTGACTTCCAGCACAGATTATACCTGATGAGGGGTTAATATCTAAGTGTTGTCCCAGGGTGAGCTTGGAAGCCTCACTAACCAACAGGGCTGTGGCTGCTACTGCCCGCAGGCAGCTTGGCCATCCCAGGGCCAATGAGTCAGAAGACGGTGGAGTAGAAGGACACAGAGTTTGCATCTTATCACAACTAGGGCACCTACCAGGCATTGGTGGGGGACCTCGGACACCTAAAGGGATGGAAGGAATTCCAGCACGACTGGCTAGGATGTGGAGGGGAAGAAGGGGAGCAGGAAAGGTTGCGGCGTGATGGGACCAGGCACCCCTCCCTGTGGGGCAGCGGTGGGGAGGAGAGGGGTTCCCACATGCGGAGGGGCCCAACCACGATGTGGGGATCGGTGGGGATGGAGAGAGACCTTTGGGGGATCGGGAGATCAGAAGGGAACACAGCTAGCATCTCCCCAACCGGCTTGGGCCTCAGCAAACCTGCTGGGGTCCTGGGCCTGAACCTCAGCCCTCTGGGGCCCCCTCCAGCCATGAGAGTCCTGAGCCTGAGCCCTGCCCACCACGCCCCCGCAACACCACCAAGGACTTTTATGACCTTTTTTTTCTAATTTTATTTAATTTTTATTCTTTTAAAATTTTATTTTATTGTCTTATTCTTTGTTATTGTTCTGCTCCTTTTTGTTAGTTGTTTTGAAAAGTAAGCCACTGGTCTCTGATCTGGTCCCAACTTTTGGGTCAGATTCCTAGTGCTGTCCCTGATGTCTCACGAACATATAGGGTAAAGAGCTTGTCCAAATTTGGAAGCCCCAGTGCTGGAACTCTATTCAACTCAGTCTTTAGAGTCTCAAAGACCTGACGGTGGTTCTCATTCCATTGATGGGGTTCCCTTTCTCCTCCCTTTAGAGCCTCTATGGGGTTTTTTCTATAAGGCCATAAGTTGGAATCCAGATACAACAGAACCCAGCCATCCCAAGGAAGCCTCTGAGTTGTCTCTTTGTGGTTGGAGATGGTAATGCACAAATTGCTGTTTTCGGATCTATGGCCAGGGCTCATGCCCCTGGGCTCAAAACAAATCCTAAATATTGAACCTGTTGCTGTAAGATCTGAGCCTTGTTTGGAGAGATTTTATATCCCCTTTTTGCCAGAAAATTTAAGACCCTAAGAGTATTGTGATCTGAATCTTGTTTGGTCTCACTACTTACCAATAAGTCATCAACATATTGTAACAGGGTTCCCTTCTCAAGGCTCAGTTCCCTCAGTTCTCTTGCTAACATGTTTCCAAAAAGATGGGGGCTGTCCTGAAAACCCTGTGGAAGCACTGTCCAGGTATACTGGGTAGCCTCTAGGGTGTCAGTGTCCATCCAATTCAAAGGAAAAAAGATATTGAAAGTCTGGATGTAGGGGAATACAGAAAAAATGCATCTGTGAGGTCCAAAACAGAGAAATGCTGAGCAATCCCTGGCACTTGGGTGAGGCAGCCTTATTCACTGCTCGTAAGTCTTGCACAAACCAACACTCTCTGTTAGGCTTCTGAGTGGGGAAGATTGAGGGTTGCATGGGGATTGTCAGGGCCTAATGAGTCTGTGTTTTAGGTATTTGCTGAGCAGTGGTTGGATTCCCCTCAGGTCCTCAGGTTTGAAAGGATATTTTCTCTTCCAGGCGTATTTTTCCCCAGGCGTTAACCTTATTTTTATCAGGGGAACACAGTTTGCTTTTCCTGGCACCAAGGTATTCCAAACTGCAGGATCTACTTGTTCTCTAATTTCTTGGGGGAGGTCTTGGGGAATATTTTGATGCCCAACAGGTGGGTCATCTGGGGCTCATAATAGATGGCATTCTCTGTTTGGATTCTTTACCTCCTTGGACTTCACCCTGTCCTAAGAATAGACTAGGTCCTAACTCATTTAGCAAATCTCTCCCGAGGAGAGGGACAGGACATTCTGACATATATAAAAAGGAGTAATAATAATGAACTCCACTCTGCAGGCAAGGGGAGACATAAATCGCCTTACTTTTGCCTGTCCATCAACTCCCATCACAGTAGAGTCATGGAGAGAGGGCCAGCCGGCCAAGTCAGAACAGAGCAGACAGCTCCACCGTCTTCAAGAAATTCAGTTCTCCTACCTGCCACACAGAGGGTGACCCAAGGCTCTGTGGGAGTAATGAGGATGGATTGAGTGGGATCCAGAGCAGGGCAGTTGCTCAGGGCCAGTCATTCGGTGTGTGGGAATCTTGCATCTGAGAGATTCACAAGGAACTGGGGCAGGTCAGTGTTGCCCCTCGGGCATCCCACTAGAGGGCGCTCAGGACATTCCCCCTCCCAGTGCCCCCCTTTCCGACAAAAAGCACACTGGTTCGGGGCCCAGGCAGCTTCTTGGTGGTCTGTCCAGCCTTCTCAGCCCTCCAGGGTCCCCTCGAGGTGGTGTGTGGATCAGAGCAGCCTAAAGCTGCATTTTCTTTATTAGCCTCTTACCGTTATTGGCCTCCTCCATTAAGTCTCGGTTGTTATAGGCCTTGAAGGCCTCCTCTACCAAGGTTTACAATGGGGTTTGGGGCCCAGCCTCAAGCTTTGGTAATTTTCTCCGGCATCAGGAGTAGCCTGGGTGACAAAATGTATGGCCAAGAATGTCCTTCCTTCTGAGAACTCAGGGTCTGTATTGGTGTACCTCCTGAATGCCTCTTTCACCAGGCTCAGGAAGACTGATGGGTTTCATCTTTTTTCCTGTGTAACCTTTCAGACCTTATCATAATTTACAGCCTTCACCTTACACCTTTTCATTCCTTCTGATAGACAAGTAATACAATGTTTCATCCTAACCTGGCCTACACGATCTTCATAGATCCAGTGTGGATCATGTTCTGGGATTGTATCCCCATCCACCTGATAAATTTGGTGGTGTGGATTGGTGGCCAGTAGGCCATCTGTGTGTTCTCTGTCCTTTCTTAGTATATGTTCCTTTTCATCCAGGGTGCAACAGTGGGCCAGAATAACCATGACGGCCTGACAGGTGAGAATGTCAACCCCAGCCTGATAAATTCATCCCTAAACGTGTCAGCGTTTAGAGACAACCTGACAAGCCTCTCCTCACAGATTAACCCAGTTAGTTTAGGATCTCTCTTTGGGATGTTCCAGGGGCCCTTTGAAGCACCCCAAAGTTAACTGGAAGTCAAGAGAATTTCAATTGGAATTTGATATTTGTGAAGTCTGTCAAAAGTTTAAAAATTTTAAAACACCCAGTCAGATAGGATCATAGTTTGCTGTGAAACAATATTTATTCCTTGAGATAAGGTGGGGGAAAAAATCAAATGTAAATATAGATCTCTTAAAGGCACAAGAAATCACACGATCTGTTATCAAAAGCAGCATTCCAGGACAACTTTGTTCTCTTATGAGAGAGAGAAACCAAATCCAGTCTTGCATCAGCCTACGCTTAATAAAATCCATTTACCTAATTAAATTTAATCCAACCTTAGAAAATCCTGACCACATACAAAGTTCTTTTCTCAATGTTCCTCTTCCACAAGCATTCTGCAACTTTCTGTAGCCATACTTTGTCCTTTATTCTTTCCCCATTCAGAAATAGCCAGCTCTAGGACAAAATTCCCACTTTTCCCTTTAACAAAGTATATTTCCATTCCTCATACCTTCTTTTCTGAAAACACACATCCTACTCTTCTTAAGCAACCATGAACTGTCTTTTACAGTAGCATTCTGTAGATTGGTAGAGAACATCTCAAGGCGGCACCAAACAGCTTTAGTTTCTCTCTCACAAGAAGACAAGAGTAGATAAATTTAGACCTGTTTAGCAATTAATGTTCCAACATTTTATCTTATTTGAAATGGCCTGGATATTTAATTAATTCCTACCATTTAACTTAGTTTCAGATTTACCAAAACTTGGAGAGACTGTTTTAGATGGAAGTTTCCAAAACATTATTATTCCTATAGAGTTTATCAGAAAGTTCTTATTCCAGTTACATTACTTAAAAATTTAATCATATCAGGTTATTTTCCCTGTTGACAGATTTTATAACCGAAACAGTATGCACTTATTGACTTCTAGTAACCCTAGATACAGTGAAAGTATTGCACTTAGCGTTGATGACTCTAAAGCCAAGTCTGTATTAATTAAACCCACAAGTTTAAGCCAGACAAACCAATTTCTACAGAACCAGAGATCTCATAGTTTTCCTGCTTGAATTTAAAATGGCCCTTTTTTTCCCTCAGTCTGGGGGACTACAGATGAGTCAGGTAGTTCCTGAGAGCCCTGGCAGAATAGTGCATTGCAAGAGCAGAGGAAGGAAAAATGCAAGCTCTTGTCTTTTCTTTTTGTTCTTTAAAATCCCACTAAGTAACCCAAGGCTGGAGTCTCAGGCAATGTGGGCTGGGTTTGTATTTCAAGGCTCAAGTGCTCCACCATGCCCTCAATATCAGTGGAGACTTGCAGGAGCAGTTGGACAGACAAAACTACATCACGAACAAAGATACAAATCACAAAATTTAAAGACACAAACAAGAAGTTTTCAACATAAAGGGGACAGGAATGCAGGTGTAAGGATCAAGGGAGAGGTAAAGGGAGGGGAGAGAGGAAAGACTGAAAAAGAGAAAGAGACAGAAAGAGGGAGATTTCAACCCACCCCGTTCAGGTGTCTATTCAGGCACCAACCTGTGCGCTTCCACAAAGGGCCAGTGAAGGAGGGAACACCATATCCACTGCACAACGGGGCAGTCAAGCTTGGACATACAGGCGGTTGTATGTCGTCTTTGGGTCCCCAACCCACAGGTGTGACTCTCACCCATACATACACTAGTATATAGAAATCTGCCGCTTCAGTCCATTCTCAACGGGAGTTCTCTTAGTGGCAGGAAAATAAAGTGAGAATATTGGGACGATCAGACTTCCAGCCACTACACGTTATGGGGTTTGAACCTCTATCACTCTCAAAAATCTCCAGTCAGGAAGAAACCGCTGGACCAAGGTGTGAGCTGTGAGGCGAGCCTCTCCCACCTTTGCTTGTCACCCGTCAAGGTGAGCCATTGTCAGCCAGAGGGAGGAGGTCTCACAAGCTGAGAGGAATGATGCTGTAGCTGTCTGATGTCCACTCTCTTGGAAGGAAAGGACAGAAGTAAGAGAGGACAGAGAGCGAAGTAGACAGATTTCAGGAGAGGGAAAGGAACAAAGGGGAAAGGGAAAGTGGTGAGGGAAAAGGGACAAGGGGAGGGGGAAATCATTACCTGAATGAGGGTACTGAGGCCCCCAGGGGCCAGGAAGGCAGACTTACCAAACTTGCTGACTCTGAAACAAGAGGTTCAGGTGGCCGCTTGTCATGCACTGGGAAGCAGCATTCAGTGGTCCTGGAGGTGCCCAGATCCTCTCCTGGGAAGGAGGCGATAGTCCCTTCGTGGTGTCACCACAAAGTATGTCACCAATCAGTGTTCTTGACCTCCTTAACCAATAGAAATTGATCAGAGGCCAGGTGAGAAATTCAGGCAAGTTTTACTGGGACTCCTGCTGCAGCAGGGGGAAGCGAGAACAACATGTTCCCTTGCTTGCTCACTCCGAGGGGCGTGAGCTGGCTCATTTTAAGGAGTGAGGGTGGGGGTGTGTCCAGGGGTCAGGCCGGAGGGGTGGCTTAGGAGGTGTACCCACCCCTTAGGTTGTGTTGTGTGCAGGGGGCATGTGCAGTATCCTGCTTTTGCTCCCAACCCTCTGCTTTTGCTCCAGGCCCTTCAAAAGTGGCAGCTGGGATTTTTAGTCTCTTTGTATCTTTTGTCTAGAATTTGCCCTAACTGCACATGCATGCAGTTGTTTCTTGTCCCCTATAGTTTCCTTGTATTTTGTTGCTTGAGGAGAAGCATGTCCAGGTGCAAGCATTGCAGGACTGTTACCAAGTCCAAGCTTGCTCTGCTCGCCACATGACAGGCCAATAAATCAGAGATGAGGTATTGAGGCAAGGAATACGACTTTATTTGGAAAGTGGGCCGACTGAGAAGATGGAGGACTAGTGTCTCCACAAACCATCTTATCAGGATCTGGATGCCAGTTTCTTTTATAGAATCAGAGAGGTAAGTAAAGTAAAAAAGGCAAACTAGAAAGAGAGTGGCAGTGAGGAAGTAAAGTTAAAAGGGCCATCAGTCTTGCAAAACATCTCCTTGGAATGACCAGCCTTGATGAGAGGATGTGTTAATTTCAGCCATTTACATGTGGGCAGGGTCAGATGGTCTCCCTGAGAGCTAAACAGAGGCACTTTAGTTCAGCATTCAGGCAGAGGGGCTGGGTTCCCTGAGTCAAGGCATTATGCATAATTACAATAATAAAAACAACAAAAAGCAAAGGTTAAAGTCAAAGAAACAGATCCAACATAGAGTCCGATTTACTTCTTCCCTGTTACGATTCCCCACTGTCAATGTCCATTCCACAATCTTGTGGAAAAAGGAGTGACAACTGTTCTAACTGCTCCATCAGATAGAGCTTTCTGGGAGCATCCGCCATCACTGCCAGTGTTCCAAATGTTGGGATTTGTCTTTTGATCCTCTTTGGAAGTGTCTACTTTACACCTGTTGACTTAAAAAAAATTCACACCCTGAAAGTCATGAGGCCACATCTGCAGTTAAGGAAATTAGCGTTTTTCTATGTATGGGAAGATGCAAGGCTCTGGGCTCACTGAAATCATTCCTTTGATATGCACCACAGCTATCTGGGGCCTGGATCCTGTATTTTCATATCCTGAGTGTCCTCAGGGATCATCATAAGGAGTGGCTCCAGTCTGATGGCTGCTAGATGGCAGGTATTCTCCTTCCTGAGTTTCATCAGGGTTCACTGGCTCATACTGGAGGGATGCAATCGCTGGTGACTGGTCCTCTCCTCTTGGTCAGGAATTTACTAATATTTGGGAGACATTTTGTGATCAAATTTTCTCCCACAGTGCTGGGATGCTCATCCCAGGTCAGGTGAAAATTCTTTTTTTGTTTGTTTGCTTTTGTTTTTGTTTAAGTATTTTACAACTTTATTGGAGGATAATTGCTTTACAGTGGTGTGTTGGTTTCTGCTTTATAACAAAGTGAATCAGTTATACATATACATATGTTTCCATATCTCTTTCTTCTTGCGTCTCCCTCCTTCCCACCTCCCTATCGCACCCCTCCAGGCGGTCACAAAGAACCGAGCTGATCTCCATGTGCTATGCGGCTGCTTCCCACTAGCTATCTACCTTACGTTTGCTAGTGTATATATGTCCATGCCTCTCTCTCGCTTTGTCACAGCTTACCCTACCCCTCCCCATATCCTCAAGTCCATTCTCTAGTAGGTCTGTGTCTTTATTCCTGTCTTACCCCAAGGTTTTTCATGACATTTTTTTCCTTAAATTCCATATATATGTGTTAGCATACAGTATATGTCTTTCTCTTTCTGACATACTTCACTCTGTATGACAGACTCTAGGTCTATCCACCTCATTACAAATAGCTCAATTTCGTTTCTTTTTATGGCTGAGTAATATTCCATTGTATATATGTGCCACATCTTCTTTATCCATTCATCCAATGATGGACACTTAGGTTGCTTCCATCTCCTGGCTATTGTAAATAAAGCTGCAATGAATATTTTGGTACATGACTCTTTTGGAATTATGGTTTTCTCAGGGTATATGCCCAGTAGTGGGATTGCTGGGTCATATGGTAGTTCTATTTGTAGTTTTTTAAGGAACCTCCATACTGTTCTCCATAGTGGCTGAACCAATTCACATTCCCACCAGCAGTACAAGAGTGTTCCCTTTTCTCCACACCCTCTCCAGCATTTATTGTTTCTAGATTTTTTGATGATGGCCATTCTGACTGGTGTGAGATGATATCTTATTGTAGCTTTGATTTGCATTTCTCTAATGATTAATGATGCTGAGCATTCTTTCATGTGTTTGTTGGCAGTCTGTATATCTTCTTTGGAGAAATGTCTATTTAGGTCTTCTGCCCATTTTTGGATTGGGTTGTTTGGTTTTTTTCTATTGAGCTGCATGAGCTGCTTCGAAATTTTGCAGATTAATCCTTTGTCAGTTGCTTCATTCGCAAATATTTTCTCCAATTCTGAGGGTTCTCTTTTGGTCTTATTTATGGTCTCCTTTACTGCGCAAAAGCTTTGAAGTTTCATTAGGTACCATTTGTCTATATTTGTTTTTAATTCCATTTCTCTAGGAGGTGGGTCCAAAAGGATCTTGCGATGATTTATGTCATAGAGTGTTCTGCCTATGTTTCCTGTAAGAAACGGCACCAAAGACGGAGGAGAGCTTAAGCAAGCTTTACTTGGGGACGTTCCCGGGCGAGGTTCACTGGTCCGAGACAAAGGGGCCAGAGAAGTCGCGACCGGGTGTGGGCGCGAACAAAATTTATAGGGGTGGACGCAGGGGAGGTGCTTGCCTTGTGAAGCAGCCCCTTTTTGGTAATCTCTCCCGTGTTGTGGCAATGTCAGGTGTCAGTTGCATCAGCCTCAGAGCCGTTAGTTCTGCCCCTCGGGGAGCGGGAAGACTTGTGGCAATGTCGGGTGTCGGTTGCATCAGCCTCCTTGGTGGGGGTTCCGACTAGCTCCCTGGGCCGTTCCCCGGACCTGCTGGCCTTACATCCCGACTTCTTTGGTGTAATGGGTTGACGTTTGGTCTCTGGCTACTTCCTGCTGTACGGGGGCGCTGGAAGGGAGTTGTGCGGCCAACGGTCCGTAGGTTAGGGGAGGGCAGCAGCGGGGGTGTTCTGTGGGTAATAAGGTATATGGGTGGAGGAGCATCTGATTCACCGCCACCCGAGAGACTTCTTGTATGCAACTGAGGAGAAACCTGAGGAAACAGGGGCAAGCATGAATAGGATGCAGATAAGGATTAAGGGGCCTAGGATTGGCGTCAGCCAGGTATAGAGGGTGGACCGCCACCAGTCGGGGATGGGGGAGGTGGATAGTCACTGCCTGCATTGGAGTCCTTCTTTTAAGCGTCGGAGAGCATCCACATTGTCCTCAATGACCCCTGTCTCGTTGATGTAGTAGCAGCATTCTTCCTGTAGGAAGAGGCAGGTACCTCCTTTGTCGGCTGTCAGAAGGTCGAGGGTGTGTCGACTTTGGAGGGCAACTCAGGCCTCAGAGGTGATCTGGGGATGGAGGGAGGTGATAGAGGCAGCAGAGGCCTCGATGTCTAGCTGGAGTTTGTGTTCTAGGTCGCGGGATGCTGAGACTCTGTGTGTTAGGGCTCGTCCCCCGATGCCCGCAGCGATGAGAGAGAGGAGGCGAGGGAAGTGCCTGCAACCATAGGGAGAAAGATGGCCCTTTTCTGTCGGCTAGAGAGGTGTGTGGTGAGTGAGAGAAATTCGGCTTGGCCATATAATGTGAGTTGTGGAACAAGGGTGACGGCGATACATGGGAAGGGGAAGGAAGAGTTGACCTCTTTTGTAAGGGAGCCATTACACCAAAAGATCAGGCCTGGTGGGGCCCCCATTGGCATAGTTACAGGGGGGGATGAGTTGCAAGGGAGTGCATCATTAGTTAAATTTGGGTGGCTGCCATTGCAAATTGTGAGGTTCTGTTTTTCTAAATCAAGAAATATGGGGACACTTAAAGGGGGAAAAGGTAAGTTCTGGGAGGGAGAGGTAAGGGGTCCTTGGGGGTTTCCTTTAGCAGCCAAATATAGGGGTTTAGCAAGAAGAGCAAAGTTAGGGATCCAGTGCCAGAAAAATCCTGTCAGGCCCAGAAAGGAGAGAATCTGGTCAGCTGTCTCTGGAGGTTGGAGGTCGTGGATGGCCTGGGTGCGGTCGGCTGTCAGGCTCTTTGTTGTGGGGGTAAGGTGGATTCCCAGCTAGGTTACTGAGGGTGTAGACAGTTGGGCCTTGGCCGGAGAGACCCGATAGCCGCGAGAGCCGTGATAATTGAGGAGGTCAGCAGTATGCTGTTTTGAGAGGCTGAGAGATGGGCTACAGAGGAGGAGTTCATCCACGTATTGGAGGACTATACTGGGGGTGAGAGGGAAGGAAGCGTGGTCCCGCGCCAGAGCCTGTCCAAAGAGGTGGGCCAATTATTAAAGAGAATCGTGAGCAATCACGCACGACTGACCGGACAAATGTTGGTTTCCCTCAAGAACGTTATAAAGTGCATTACTATTTATGGCCACTAGAGGGCGAGGATGTAATTGATTGAATAAGCAAAGGGGGGGA
Organism: Pseudorca crassidens; assembly: GCF_039906515.1. Taxonomy (NCBI): domain Eukaryota; kingdom Metazoa; phylum Chordata; class Mammalia; order Artiodactyla; family Delphinidae; genus Pseudorca; species Pseudorca crassidens. The sequence continues at coordinate 126,896,024 of NC_090296.1, read as the reverse complement.
AAATCCCAGCAAGGTGATAGATTGTGATACGCTATTAATACTGCTGATCTAACTGTGTATAAAAACACTACATTCACCAAATATAGTCCGTGAAAATTGCACACCAGACATTTGTTACAATTTACATATTGGGCCTATAGATGTCTAATAATTTCAAAGAATTGAAATAATTCAGAGTATATTCTCCGACCCCAGATTGAAATTGAGCCAGAAATCTATAAAAAATATTAGAAAAATAATTTATAGGTCGGTATATTAATAATTATATTTCTAAATCACCCACAGGTCAATGAAAAAATCACAAAAGCAATCATAAAATATTATGCTTTGATTAATAATGAGTTTGCTTATATAAAAGTTTGTGCGCTGGGTGGAAAGCAATGCTTGCAGAAAATTTTGTAGCTTGAAATGAATATATTAGAAAGTGAGAAAGTAATATTATTTCTGATACAATCACTAAATTCGGGTAATTACAAATGTACATTACATTACAAAATTGACAACAAATTTAGCCAAAAGAATATATGTGGAAGGAAATAACAAAAACAAGAACAGAAATTAATAAAAGAAAGCAAACATATAACAAGTAGAATAGGCAGAGGCTCGTTCTTTAATAGGATTAATAATTCAGGTAAACCTCTAGTATGTTTCACTGAAAAAATAAAATGGAGATTTCTCAACTAACCAATATCAAGAATGAAAAATGTACCATGAACAGCATTAGGCCATTCAATATAAAAATGTAGTTGAAATGTTTAACTTCCTAGAAAATACAAATTATCATAAATGAAATGGAAGTAAATGGGAAATATAAATAGCCTTCTAGCTTTTAAAAGAAATTAATTATAAATAAACACCTTCTTAAAAAGAAAACTCCAGGCGCAGATAGATTCACAATAAATTCTATGAAGTATGTAAGAAGGATCATTACAGACACATGGTGCTCATAAACATTGATGCAAATTTCAGGAAAATTGAAAAATGAAGTCCAATGATCTATAAAAGGGTTATACATAACAAAACCAAAAAGGGTTTGTTCTCATAATGTAAGGTAATATCAATATTTGAAAATCAATTGAAAAACAACAAACTTATGCATGTAGAAAACAGATTAGTGGTTGCCAGAGGCAGGGATGGGGCTGAGTGAAATGGGTGAAAGTGGCCAAAAGGTACAAACTTCCAGTTCTAAAATAAATAAGTCCTGGGGATGTAATGTACAGCGTGGTGACTATAGCTAATAATACTGTATTGTGTATTGAAAGTCACTTAGAGAGTAGATCTTAAAAGTTCTCATCACAAGAAAAACATTGTAACTGTGTGGTGATGGATGTTGTAACTAGACTCATAGTGGTGATCATTTCACAACATATACAAATATCAAATCATTTGATTGTACACCTGTAACTAATATAATGGTTTAAATGGTGCATATATCAATAAAAATAAATAAAACGAAAGAGCTGATTTATACGCACACACACAACACACACACACACACACACACAAGGGTGTTTCTCAGAACGCTAATTGTAAGCTGCATTCAAAAGTGTTTTATGAGTGAAATAAATTTATACCCATTCTGTTAAGCACATAGAGAAGTTTTTAAGAACACTTGTAATAAAGATGTTTCTAAGATGCTGCTTGCAAGCTGCACTGAGAACAGTGTTATATCAGTGAATGGAAGTTACAACCATTCTGAAATTCATTCAGAGAAGTGTTTGAGAATACTTGTAGTTAAGACATTTCTAAGATGCCTCTTGTGAGATGCGTTGAGAACAGCGCCATACCAGTGAGTGGAAGTTATATCTGTCTGTAATACATGCAAAGAAGTGTTTAAGAGCACTTGAAATAAAGATATTTCTAGGAATGATGAAAACAAACAAAATCAGTCAGTGTAAATAACAACATTAAAATATTAAAGGAGAAAAATAAAAAAATAAACTCTCAAAAACCCAGATTTTTATGTTTAAACAATATGCATTTATGATAAAGCTCTTGGGACACTAGGAATAGAAAAGAATTTCCCTGACTGATTAAAGAGATCCTCTTTAAGAACTCTAGATAAAAGTCATATTGATTTATATAAATGTTGAAATGTACAAAGATTTCCCTCTGACACCAAGAATGAGGCCACAATGCCATCAACCAACATTTATATTTAAATTTTTACTTAAGGTCTTAGCTACTGTAATAAGGCAAGTAAAGAAATACAAGTTATTATAATTGGAAATGAGTTATTAACAGAAGGACAGTGGAAAATCCAGAAGAATCTACAGTTGAACTACTTGAAGTAATAAATTTAGCAAAGCCATTGAGAAGAAATCAGTATATAAAAACCAATTGTTGGGCTTCCCTGGTGGCGCAGTGGTTGAGAGTCTGCCTGCCAATGCAGGGGACACGGGTTCGTGCCCCGGTCCGGGAGGATCCCACATGCCGCGGAGTGGTTGGACCCGTGAGCCATGGCCGCTGAGCCAGCGCGTCCGGGGCCTGTGCTCCGCAACGGGAGAGGCCACAACAGTGAGAGGTCTGCGTACTGCAAAAAAACAAAAAACAAACAAAAAACAATTGTCTATTTACATTTCTATAATGAAGAGTTAGAAATGAAATTTAAGAACCCACAGAACTAAAGATGCATGGGGGCATTTTTAATATTTTAGGAATAAATCTAAAGATATGTACGTAGAAATCTATAAACTATCATTGAGAGAAATTTAGGAAGTCCTAAATAAATTGAGAATTATTCCATGATAAAGGAGTAGAAGATGTAGTATTTTAAGGAGGTTAATATATGGAAATTTGATCTATGGATTAATTAGAAGCTCAATCAAAATGAGTCTGTGGGGCTTCCCTGGTTGAGAGTCCGCCTGCCAATGCAGGGGACACGGGTTCGTGCCCCGGCCCTAGAGGATCCCACGTGCCGTGGAGTGGCTGGGCCCGTGAGTCATGGCCACTGGGCCTGCGCGTCTGGAGCCTGTGCTCCGCAGCAGGAGAGACCACAACAGTGAGAGGCCCGCATACCACAAAAAAAAAAAAAAAAAAAGAGTCTGTGTGTATAACTTGAAAGGGTCAGAGGAAATGCATATGCAAATGCTAATAACCAAATATAATTAGGCAACCTTGAAGGAAAAAAAAAAGAATTGCTTTTACCAGACATCAAAATGCATTTCAAGGCTAACTGTAATTAAAACAGTGGATACTGGTACAATCATAGAGGGAAAACTGAATAAAACAGAGAGTTCAGAAATAGACCCCCACACAAGGACGTTTAATTCTTAACAAGTGTGGAACTTCAGAGTATTGAAGACAGTTTTTTCCATAAATGGTATTGAGTCAACTGAATAAATAACTTTAAAAAAGAAACTTGATCCCTGTCTCATAATATGCATACAACATTATCTCAAGAGAAATATAGATATGAACCTGAAATATAAAACAATAAAGATTTTAGGAGAAAACTAACATTATCCCAAGAAATAACAAGAGTCTTGATTTCTTGTTTTAAACACGAACATGAGATTCTCATATGCAGGGTTGAACTACTGTAGTATTATTAATCTATCCTCACATACTAGGTAGAGATGAGCTATTATTTTTCTACTGTAGTATTCTGCTTGCGCTGCTGCAGAAAAATACTGCAGATTGCTTAAACAGCAGACACTGTCTCACAGTTCTGGAAGCTGGGAACTCGAAGAAAAGATGCTGATTGCTTTGGTTTCTGGTGAAACCCTCATCCTGGCTTGCAGACAGCTGTTTTGGTGCTGTCTTCACATGGCAAACAGAGAGACAGTGAGCTGTCTTGTGTCTTCTCTTAAAGGACATTAATCCTATTGGATCAGGACCCGCCCTATGACTTCATTTAACCCTAATTACCTCCTTACAGATCCTATCTTCAAATATAGTTACACTGCATCTATACTCATTAAAGATATTATCCTGTAATTTTCTTATTTTGGGTAGAATCTTTGTCTGGTTTTGGTATCAGGGTGATGGTGGCTTCATAGAGTGACTTTGGGAATATTCCCTCCTCTTCAATCTTTTGGAGTAGTTTGAGAAAGATAGATATAAGCTCTTTTTGTATGTTTTGTAGAAATCCCCAGTCAAGCCATAGGGTTCTGGACTTTTGTTTGCAGGGAGGTGGTTGCTGTTTTTTCCTGTGGTGTTTGCATAAGCTGTTAGATACATTTATTTTCAATATGCATCTTTTGTTATATGACTTTGTAGTTATTTCTTTAGACATGAGTAATGCATAACACTAAATAGATAATAAACTATAATATAGTTGGTATCTGTGTTTCATTCCAGTTTACCTGGTATAGTCTATACATAGTCAGAGTTCAATAAACATTTTTTTTAACATAGATGCAAGGAGAGCATCAATCAAAAGTCCATCAGAGAACAGAGAGACATGCTAGATCACCCTTTGTGAGAAGAATAACCACTGGGAATTGGAATATCAGCTTTACCTCTAAGCAGATTTAGGCTGTAAAGAAGCCATATATTTTCTTATATATGAGACACTCAAGGGTACTCTCATTGAGGGATTATGTGTGGGAAAATCTGCCTTCCTGCAAAGGTCTCAAATGAGGAAATCTGTTTCTTTACCTGCTCATTGAAAACAATAATAGAATCCTCTGAGAATTTATAATCATTGGACTGATTATTCTTGCTGATTCTGCTGGTGTATTTTCTTGGAAGAAAAAATTCCCAGCCCCCAAAATTACTGTGATTAAAGGTTGGTATTGTCCTTTGGTGCCTGGAAGGTACAAATAAAAATTTGTTCCAGATTCATTGTCCTTTATCCATTCCCCTCAGCATTACCAGAGGTTTAATTTAGCCAAATATGAGCCAGCACTCAGGTCATCAGAAACAGAGAGATAAGGCAGATCTTCTGTAATGACTTTAATAAAGTTTGTTTTTTGAATTTTTTTATTGAGGTATAGTTGCATTACAATGATGTGTTAGTTTCTACTGTACAGAGAAGTGGAGCTCCCTGTGCTACACAGTAGGATCTTATTAGTTACCCACTTTATACATATTAGTGTATATATGTCTATTCCAATCTCCCCATTCATCACACACACCTCCACCACTTTTCTCCCTTGGTGTCCATACGTTTGTTCTCTACATCTGTGTCTCTATTTCTGCCTTGCAAACTGGTTCATCTGTACCATTTTTCTAGATTCCACATATATGCATTAATATACGATATTTGTTTTTCTCTTTCTGACTTACTTCACTCTGTATGACAGTCTCTAGGTCCATCCATGTCTCTACAAATGGCCCAATTTCGTTCCTTTTTATGGCTGAGTAATATTCCATTGTATATATGTGCCACATCTTCTTTATCCATTTGTCTGTCGATGGGCATTTAGGTTGCTTCCATGACCTGGCTATTGTAAATAGTGCTGCAAAGAACATTGGTGTGCATGTGTCTTTTTTTCCTAAAGAAAAAGTTTATTCTCTCTTCCTCTCTGCAGGTATCTTTTTGAATTATGGTTTTCTCTGGGTATACACCCAGTAGTGGGATTGTTGGGTCATATGGTAGTCCTATTTTTAGTTTTTTCAGGACCCATACTGTTCTCCATAGTGGCTGTACAATTTACATTCTCACCAACAGGGCAAGCTGGTTCCCTTTTCTCCACACCCTCTCCAGAATTTATTGTTTGTAGATTTTCTGATGATGCCCATTCTAACCGGTGTGAGGGGATAACTCATGGTAGTTTTGATTAGCATTTCGCTAATAATTAGTGATGTTGAGCATCTTTTCATCTGCCTCTTGGCCATCTGTATGACTTCTTTGGAGAAATGTCTAGTTAGGTCTTCTGCCCATTTTTGGATTAGGCTGTTTTTGTTTTTGATATTGAGCTGTATGAGCTGTTTGTATATTTTGGAGATTAATCCTTTGTCAGTTACTTTGTTTGCAAATATTTTCTCCCATTCTGAGTGTTGTCTTTTCGTCTTTTTTCTAGTTTCCTTTCTTTGCTGTGAGAAAGCTTTTAAGTTTCATTAAGTCCCATTTGTTTATTTTTGTTTTTATTTCCATTACTCTAGGAGGTGAGTCAAAAAGGATCTTGCTGTGATTTATGTCAAAGAGTGTTTTGCCTATGTTTTCTTCTAAGAGTTTTATATTGTCCGGACTTGCATTTACGTCTTTAATCCATTTTGAGGTTATTTTTGTGTATGGTGTTAGGGAGTGCTCTAATTTCATTCCTTTAAATGTAGCTGTCCAGTTTTACCAGCACCATTTACTGAAGAGGCTGTCTTTTCTCCATTGTATATCCTTGTCTCCTTTGTCATAGATTAGTTGACCATACGTATGTGGGTTTATCTCTGGGTTTTCTATACTGTTCTACTGATCTATATTTCTGGGTTTTTTGCCAGTACCATATTGTCTTGATTACTGTAGCTTTGTAGTATAGTGTGAAGTCAGGTAGCCTGATTCCTCCAGCTCCGTTTTTCTTTCTCAAGATTGCTTTGGGTGTTCGGGGGCTTTTCTGTTTCCATACAAATTGTAAAACTATTTTGTTCCAATTCTGTGGAAAATGCCATTGGTAATTTGATAGGGATTGCAATGAATCTGTAGATTGCTTTGGGTAGTATAGTCATTTTCACAATATTGATTCTTCCGGTCCAAGAACAAGGTATATCTCTCCATCTGTTTGTGTCATCTTTGATTTCTTTCATCAGTGCCTTATAGTTTTCTGTATACAGGATGTTTGCCTCCTTTGGTAGGTTTGTTCCTAGGTATTTTATTCTTTTGGTTGCAATGGTAAGTCAGAGTGTTTCCTTAATTTTTCTTTCAGATTTTTCATTATTAGTGTATAGGAATGCAAGAGATTTCTGTGCATTAATTTTGTATCCTGCTACTTTACCAAATTCATTGATTAGCTCTAGTAGTTTTCTGGTGGCATCTTTAGGATTCTCTATGTATAGTATCATGTCATCTGCAAACAGTGACAGTTTTACTTCTTCTTTTCTAATTTGTATTCCTTTTATTTATTTCTCTTTTCTAACTGCCATGGCTAGGAGTTCCAAAACTATGTTGAAAACTAGTGGCAAGAAAAGACATCCTTGTCTTCTTCCTGATGTTAGATAGAGGAAATGCTTTCAGTGTTTGACCACTGAGAATGATGTTTGATGTGTGTTTGTCGTACATGGCCTTTATTATGTTGGGGTAGGTTCCCTCAATGCCCACTATCTGGAGAGTTTTTTTATCATAAATTTGTCTTGACTTTTGCCAAAAGCTTTCTCTGGATCTACTGAGAATATCATATGGTTTTTATTCTTCAATTTGTTAACATGGTGTATCACATTGATTGATTTGTATTTAATGAAGAAGCCTTGCATAGCTGGGGTAAGTTCCACTTGATCATGGTGTATGATCCTTTTAATGTACTGTTGAATTCTGTTTGGACACTTAGGTTGCTTCCATGTCCTGGCTATTGTAAATAGAGCTGCAATGAACATTGGCTTACATGTGACTTTTTGAAATATGGTTTTCACAGGGTATATGCCCAGTAGTGGGATTCCTGGGTCATATAGTAGTTCTATTTTTACTTTTTTAAGGAACCGTCATACTCTTCTCCATAGTGGCTGTATCAATTTACATTCCCACCAACAGTACAGGAGGGTTCCCCTTTCTCTACGCCCTCTCCAGCATTTTTGTTTGTACATTTTTTCATGATGGCCATTCTGACTGGTGTGAGGTGATACCTCATTGTGGTTTTGATTTGCATTTCTCTAATGATTAGTGATGTTAAACATCTTTTCATGTGTTTGTTGGCAGTCTGTATATCTTCTTTGGAGAAATGTCTATTTAGGTTTTCCACCCATTTTTGGACTGGGTTGTTTGGTTATTTTTTTGATATTGAGTTGCATGTGTTGCTTGTATATTTTGGATATTAATCCTTTGTCAGTTGCTTCAATTGAAAATATTTTATCTCATTCTGAGTGTTGTCTTTTCATCTTGTTTGGTTTCATTTGCTGTGCAAAAGGTTTTAAGTTTCATTAGGTCCCATTTGTTTATTTTTGTTTTTATTCCCATTTCTCTAAGAGATGGGTCAAAAAGGGTCTTGCTGTGATTTATGTCAGAGTGTTTTGCGTATGTTTTCCTCTAAGTGTTTTATAGTGTCTGGCCTTACATTTAGTCTTTAATCCATTTTGAGTTTATTTTTGTGTATGGTGTTCACAAGTGTTCTAATTTCATTCTTTTACATGTATCAGTAGAGTTTTCCCGGCACCAATTATTGAAGAGGCTGCCTTTTCTCCATTGTATATTCTTGCCTCCTTTATCAAAGAAAAGGTGACCATATGTGCATGGTTTTTTCTCTGGGCTTCCTCTCCTGTTCCATTGATCTATATTTCTGTTTTTGTGCCAGTACCATATTGTCTTGATTACTGTAGATTTGCAGTATAGTCTGAAGTCAGACAGCCTGATTCCTCCAGGTCCATTTTTCTTTCTCAGTATTATGTTGGCTCTTCCGGGTCTTTTCTGTTTCCATACAAATTGTGAAAGTTTTTGTTCTAGTTGTGTGAAAAATGCCATTGGTAGTTTGATAGGGATTGCACTGAATCTGTAGATTGCTTTGGGTATTATAGTCATTTTCACAATGTTGATTCCTCCAATCCAAAAACATGGTATATCTCTCCATCTGTTTGTATAGTCTTTGATTTCTTTCATCTGTGTCTTATAGTTTTCTGCATAGAGGTCTTTTGTCTCCTTAGGTAGATTTATTCCTAGGTGTTTTATTCTTTTTGTTGCAATGGTAAATGGGAGAGTTTCCTTAATTTCTCTTTTAGATATTTTGTCATTAGCGTATAGGAATGCAAGAGATTTCTGTGCCTAATTTTTGTATCCTGCTATTTTACCAAATTCATTGATTAGCACTAGTAATTTTCTGGTAGCATCTTTAGGATTCTCTATGTATATAGTATTATGTCATCTGCAAACAGTGACAGTTTTACTTCTTCTTTTCTGATTTGGATTTCTTTTATTTCTTTTTCTCCCCTTCTTGCCATGGCTAGGACTTCCAAATCTATGTTGAATAATAGTGTTGCAGAGTGGGCAACCTTGTCTTATTCCTGATTGCAAACTGATGGTTTCAGTTTGTCAGCATTGAGAACGATGTTGCCTGTGGGTTTGTCATAATTGGCCTTTATTATGTTGAGGTAGTTTCCCCCTATGCCTACTTTCTGGAGAGTTTTTCTCCTTAATGGGTGTTGAATGTTGTCAAAAGCTCTTTCTGCATCTATTGAGATTATCATGTGTTTTCATCCTTCAATTTGTTAATATGGATTATCACACAGATTGATTTGCATACATTGAAGAATCCTTGAATTCCTAGGATCAACCCTACTTGATGATTGTGTGTGATCCTTTTAATGTGCTGTTGGATTCTGTGTGCTAGTATTTTGTTGAGTATTTTTGCATCTATGTTCATCAGTGATATTGGTCTGTAGTTTTCTTTCTTTGTGATGTCCTTGTCTGATTTTGGTATCAGGGTGATGATTGCCTCGCAGAATGAGTTTGGGAGTGTTCCTTCCTCTGCTATACTTTGGAAGAGTTTGATAAGGATAGGTGTTAGCTCTTCTCTAAATGTTTCATAGAATTCACCTGTGAAGCCATCTGCTCCTGGGCTTTTGTTTGTTGGAAGATTTTTATACACAGTTTCAATTTCAGTGCTTGTGATTGGTCTGTTCATATTTTCTATTTCTTCCTGGTTCAGTTTGGAAGGTTGTACTTTGCTAAGAATTTGTCCATTTCTTCCAGTTTGTCCATTTTATTAGCATATAGTTGCCTGTAGTAGTCTCTTATGATCCTTTGTATTTCTCTGGTGTCCATTGTAAGTTCTTCTTTTTCATTTCTAATTCTGTTGATTTGAGTCTTCTCCCTTTTATCCTTGGTGAGTCTGGCTAATGGTTTATCAATTTTGTTTATCTTCTCAAAGAACCAGCTTTTGCTTGTATTGATTTTTGCTTTTGTTTACTTCATTTCTCTTTTATTTATATCTGATCTGATCTTCATGATTTCTTTCCGTCTGCTAACTTTGGACTTTTTTGTCCTTCTTTCTCTAATTGCTTTAGGTGTAAGGTATTTTTGTTTATATGAGATTTTTCTTCTTTCTTGATGTAGGATTGTATTGCTATAAACTTCCCTCTTAAGACTGCTTTTGCTGCATCCCTTAGGTTTTGGGTCGTTGTGTTTTCACCATTATTTGTTTCTAGGTATTTTGTAATTTCCTCTTTGATTTCTTCAGTGATCTCTCAGTTATTTACTAGGATAGTGTTTAGCACCCATGTTTTTTATATTTTTTACAGTTTCTTTCCTGTAATTGATATCTTTTTTTCATAGTATTGTGGTCAGAAAAGATATTTCAAATGACTTCAATTTTGTTAAATTTACTAAGTCTTGATTTGTGACCCAAGATATGATGTATCCTGGAGAATGTTCCATGAGCACTTGATAAGAAAGTGTATTCTGTAGTGTTTGGATGGGATAGCCTATAAATATCAGTTAAGCCCATCTGATCTAATGTGTCATTTAAAGCTTGTGTTTCCTTATTTATTTTCATTTTGGTTGATCTGTCCATTGGTGAAAGTGGGTTGTTAAAGTACCCTAATATGACTGGGTTACTGTCAATTTCCCCTTTTATGGCTGTTAGCATTTGCCTTATGTATTGAGGTGCTCCTATGGTGGGTGCATAAATATTTACAATTGTTATATCTTCTTCTTGGATTGATCCCTTGATCGTTATGTCATGTCCTTCTTTGTCTTTTGTAATAGTCTTTATTTTAAAGTGTATTTTTTCTGATATGAGAATTGTTACTCCAGCTTTCTTTTGATTTCCTTTTGCATGGAATATCTTTTTCCATCCCCTCATTTTCAGTATGTGTGTGTCTCTAGGTCTGAAGTGGGTCTCTTGTAGACAGCATATATACGAGTCTAGTTTTTGTATCCATTCAACCAGTCTGTGTCTTTTGGTTGGAGCACTTAATCCATTTACATGTAAGGTAATTATCGATATGTTTGTTCCTATTACCATTTTCTTAAATGTTTGGGTTTCTTATTGTAGGTCTTTTCCTTCTTTTGTGTTTCCTCCCCAGAGAAGTTCCTGTAGCATTTGTTGTAAAGCTTGTTTGGTGGTGCTGAATTCTCTTAGCTTTTGTTTGTCTGTAAAGGTTTTAAGTTCTCCATCAAATCTGAATGAGATCCATGCAGAGTAGAGTAATCTTGGTTGTAGGTTTCTCCCTTTCATCACTTTAAATATGTCCTGCCACTTCCTTCTGGCTTGCAGAGCTTATGCTGAAAGATCAGCTGTTAAACTTATGGGAACTCCCTGTATGTTATTTGTTGCTTTTCCCTTGCTGCTTTTAATATTTTTTCTTTGTATTTCACTTTTGATAGTTTGATTAATATGTGTCTTGGTGTGTTTCTCCTCGGATTTATCCTGTATGGGACTCGCTGCACTTTCTGGACTTGATTGACCATTTCCTTTCCCATATTAGGGATGTTTTCAATGTTAATCCCTTTAAATATTTTCTCAGACCCTTTCTTCTTCTCTTCCTCTGGGACCACTATAATTCTAATGTTGGTGCATTTAATTTTGTCACAGTGATCACTGAGACTGTCCTCAATTCTTTTCATTCTTTTTTCTTTATTCTGCTCTGTGGTAAATATTTCCACTCTTTTATCTTCCAGGTCACTTATCCGTTCATCTGCCTCAGTTATTCTGCTATTGATTCCTTCTAGAGAATTTTTAATTTCATTTATTGTGTTGTTCATCATTGTTTGCTTGGTCTTTAGTTCTTCTATGTCCTTGTTAAATATTTCTTGTATTTTCACCATTCTATTTCCAAGATTTTGGATCATCTCTAGTATCATTACTCTGAATTCTTTTTCAGACTGTCTGCCTATTTCCTCTACATTTGTTTGGTCTGGTCGGTTTTTACCTTGCTCCTTCATCTGCTGCATATTTCTCTGTCTTCTCATTTTGTTTAACTTACTGTGTTTGTGGTCTCTTTTTCACAGGCTGCAGGTTCGTAGTTCCCATTAATTTTGGTGTCTGCCCCCAGTGGCTGAGATTGGTTCAGTGGCTTGTGTAGGCTTCCTGGTGGAGGGGACTGGTGCCTGTGTTCTGGTGGGTGGGTGTGGATCTTGTCCTTCTAGTGGGCTGGGCCGTGTCCAGTGGTGTGTTTTGGAGTGTCTGTCAACTTTGTATGACCTTAGGCGACCTCCTGCTAATGGGTGGGATTCTGTTCATATCTTGCTGTTTGTTTGGCATGCGGTGGCCAGCACTGGAGTTTGCTGTCTGTTGGGTGGAGCTGGGTCTTCATGTTGAGATGTAGATATCTGAGAGAGCTCTTGCTGATTGATATTTCATAGGGCTGGGAGGTCTCTCTTGGTCCAATGTCCTGTACTCAGCTCTCCCACCTTGGAGACTGAGGCTCCTCACCTGGCTGGATCACCGAGACACTGCCAGCCTCTTGGCTTGAAAAAAAAGGAAGAAAAAAATAAAATAGAACAATGAATCGATAGAACCCCAGACCCAAATGGTAAAAGCAAAACTAAACATAAAAAATGACACAAAGAAACATACACACACACACTCATAAAAAGAGAACGAACAAACAGCAACACATACAACAGACTGAACCATAGGACAAATGATAAAAGCAAACTTAAACTGACAAAATCACAAAAGAAACATACACATACACACTCACAAAAGGAGAAAAAAAGGAAAAAAATTTAGAAATAATAATAAAGTTTTAAAAAGAAAAGTACATAAAAAGGAAGAAAGAGAACATCCAAAGCAATAAACAAATCAACCAATGATAACAAGCACTAAAAACTAAACTAAGATAAACATAAAACCAAAACCAAATCAGAGCCAGAAAGCAAACCCCGTCTACCGTTGACCCTAATGTCCACTCTCTCGATTTTGGGACATTTGTCTTCTATTCTATTACACAGATGCTCTGTTTATTAAGTTGATTGTGGGGATTTTATCTGCTGCTCTTGAGGCTGCACGGAGAAATTTCCTTTTCTCTTCTTTGTTCACATAGCTCCTGGGGTTCAGCTTTCATTTTGGCCCTGCCTCTGCATGTAGGCCACCCTCAGGTCTCTGTTCCCCACCCAGACAGGAGGGGGTTAAAGCAACAGCTGATTAGGTCTCTCTTTCTCACTCAGGCTGGGGAGAGGGAGGGGTATGGTAATCATAATTGGCATGTAGGGCAAGCCTGTTGTGGTAGAAGCCAGCATGACATTACAACAGCCTGAGGCATGCAGTGTGTCCTCCCTGGGAAGTTGTCCCTGGATCATGGGACCCTGGCAGTGGCATGCTGCACGGGGTGGGTGGGTGGGTGTTGGTAGTGACCTGTGCTTGCACACAGGATTCTTGGTGTCAGCAGCAGCAGCATTAGCAGTTCATGCCCGTCTCTGGGCTGTCAGCTGATATCCTTGGCTCGTGCCCATCTCTGGAGCTCACTTAGTTGGTGCTCTGCTTTCTGTGGGCACAGGGAGTGGGAATCACTTCTTCTTACACATCTCAAAACAATAGTCTCTTGCCTCTCCGGCAGGTCCAGTCTTTTTTCTGGACTCCCTCTTGGCTACCTGTGGTGCACTAGCCCCCTTCAGGCTGTCTTCACATAGCCAACCCCAGTCCTCTCCCTGCGGTCTCACCTCTGAAGCCCAAGCCTCAGATCCCAGCCTCCACCTGCTCCAGTGAGTGAGCAGACAAGCCTCTCAGGTTGGTGAGTGCTGGTCAGCACCTATCCTTTGTATGGAAATCTCCCCTATTTGCCCTCTGCTACTTTTACCCCTGTTGCTGTGCTCTCCTCCATGGCTCCAAAGCTTCCCCACACCACCCCCCATCCCCACCAGTGAAGGGACTCCCTAGTGTGTGAAAACTTTTCGTCCTTCACAGCTCCCTCGCAGAGGTGCAGGCCCCATCCCTATTCCTTTGTCTCTTTTTTCTTTTGCCCTACCTACGTACATGGTGGGTTTCCTACCTTTTAGGAAGTCTGAGGTCTTCTGTCAGCATTCAGTAGGTGTTCTGTAGGAATTGTTCCACATGTAGATGTATTTTTGATGTATATGTGGGGAGGACGGTGATCTCCACATCTTACTCCTTTGCTATCTTGAAGGTCTCTATGCCTCCATTCTTTTCCCAAGATCCTCGATCATCTTCACTATCATTATTCTGAATTCTTTTTCTGGAAGATTGCCGATCTCCACTTCATTTAATTGTTTTTCTGGGGTTTTATGTTGTTCCTTCATCTGGGACATAGTCCTCTGCCTTTTCGTTTTGTCTCTCTTTCTGTGACTGTGGTTTTCATTCTGCACGCTGCAGGATTGTAGTTCTTCTTGCTTTCTGCCGTCTTCCCTCTGGGCGTTGTTGTTGTTGTTAATTACAGATTTTATTTCACTTCTAGTGACAAGACTGTTCAAATTATCTGTTTTCTCTTGACTCAACTGTTGCAGGCTGTAAGTTTCTAGAAACTTTTCCATTTCTTCTAAGTTGCCCAATTTGTTGGCATATAACTCTTCTTAGTGTTCTCTTACAAATTTTGCATTTCTGTGGTATCAGTTGTTACTTCTCCTCTTTCTTTCTTATTTTCTTTATTTGGGTCCTCTCTCTTTTCTTCTTGGTGAGCCTGGCTAGAGGTCTGTCAATTTTGTTTATCTTTTCAAAAAACCAGCTCTTGGTTTCATTGATCTTTTCTATTGTTTTTTAAATCTCTATTTATTTCCTCTTTGATCTTTATTAGTTCCTTCTGCTGACTTTGGATTTTATTTGTTCTTTTTCTAATTCTTTAAGATAGTAGTTTAGGTTATTTATTTGAGATTTTTCTTGTTTCTTGAGGAGGGCCTGTATCACAATGAACTTTCCTCTTAGAACTACATCACATAGATTTTGCAAGGTTGTGTTTTCATTGTCATTTGTCTCGAGGTATTTTCCAATTTCCCCTTTGATTTCATAATTGATCCACTTATTTTTAGTAGCATGTTTAGGTTTAGTATTTCTATACTCTTTGTGCTTGTCTGAGAAATTCTTTATCTGTTTTTCTATTTTAAATGACAATCTTGCTGGGTAGAGTATCCTAGGTTGCAGGGTTTTCCTTTTCAGGACTTTGAATATATCATGCCACCTCTTTCTGTTCTGCAAAATACCTGAGGAAAAATCAGCTTTATGGGGGTTCCCTTGTAACTGACTCTTTGTTTTTCTCTTGCCTCCTTTAGAATCCTCTCTTTATCTTTAACTTTTGCCATTTTAATTATGATGTCTTGGTATGGGTCTGTTTGTGTTCGTCTAGTTTGGGACCCTCTGTGCTTCCTGTACCCGAATATCTGTTTTTTTCTATAGGTTTAGGAAAATTTTCAGCCATAATTTCTTTCTTTTTTTTTTTTGTAATACATTTATTTATTTATTTTTGGCTGTGTTGGGTCTTCATTGCTGTGAACAGGCTTTCTCCCTAGTTGTGGTGAGTGGGGGCTACTCTTCATTGTGGTGCACAGACTTCTCATTGTGGTGGCTTCTCTTGTTGTGGAGCTCGGGCTCTAGGTGCATGGGCTTCAGTAGTTGTGGTATGCAGGCTTAGTAGTTGTGGCTCGTGGGCTCTAGAGCACAGGCTCAGTAGTTGTGACGCATGGTCTTAGTTGCTCCGTGGCATGTGGGATCTTCCTGGACCAGGGCTTGAACCCATGTCCCCTGCACTGGCAGGCAGATTCTTAACTACTGCACCACCAGGGAAGTCCCACATAATTTCTTTAAATACATTTTTATCTCCTTCTCTCTCTCTTCTTCTGGAACCCCTATTGTATGTCGGTTGGCATGCTTTATATTATCCCATAGATCTCTTATGCAGCTTTCATTTTTTAAAAAATTTTTCTTTCTGTCTGCTGTTCTGATAGAGTGATTTCCATTATTCTCTCTTCCAGACCACTTATTCATTCTTTTGCATTCTGCGGTCTGCTATTCATTGCTTCTAGGTTGGTTTTGTATCTTGGCAATTAAGTTGTCTAATTTTGATTGGTTCCGTTTTATAGTTTCTAGTTCCTTGTTACAAGGATCTGTATTTCTGTTGATAATCTTTTTTCATTCCTTTAGCATTTTTATTACTTCCTTTTTCAACTTAGTGTCTAGTAGACTGGTGAGGTCTATTTCATTATTTGTTCTTTCAGGGGATTTCTCTTGCTCTTTCAATTGGGAGCCCTTCCTTTGCTTTCTCATTTTACTTAAGTTTTTCTGTCTCTATGAATTTAGGAGAAACAGTTATCTACTGTGGTCTTGAAGAGGTGCTTTTATGTGGGAGCATCCCTGTGCAGACTGTGTGCATCCAGTATTTTTGGTGTGAGAGCTTTTTTTGGTATGGATGCCAGCCACATCTTTTCTCAGTGTTCTGTCCATTATCCCCTTGATAGGGGGTTAGTGTTGTGCTTCCCGGAGCCTGCACTGGTTATTGAGCAGGGCCTCCTATTTGCTCCATGGCTGTCACAGTCCTGTTGGGGGGAGGTTCTGTTCCCCAGTTGTTAGAGTAGATGCCCTGAGGGTCAGGTTTCATAAGGCTCCATTGCCCTTAAGTGTGTGCTCTGTCCCCAAGGAGGTGATTGCTGAAGCAAGTGAGGACCAAGTGGTCAAGAGGACCTAAGTGCCACCTGTGCAGGCATCCATGGTTCTGCCTAGAAAAAGGCCAAGGTCATGTCCCTTTCTCTGTTGTGTTTGTCCCAGACCTGGTACTAGGCTGGTGCTTGGGGCTGTGGTACTGTGGCTGCAGAAATTGAGGTGGCTGTGCTGATACAGCCTGGGACCTGGGCTGCCTATGTGGCAGGGCTTTCCCAGGACCTGTCCACCCTAGGTCTAGCTTCACGCTGTGGTGTGGGTCGGCTGGAATGGGAGAGCTCCCACTGGGAAATGAACCACTGCATACTCCTCCCCAGGGGCTGTCTTCCCAAGGCACGCATTTCTGTGGTGCCACCTGGTGTGCACACCAACAAAGTCCACCCCTGCTGGACCCACTCCCACTATGCACATACTGACAGTGGGCGCTAAGTTTCAGCCAAAACCACAACCAAGGCCCTCCAGGCTGTCTCTGTGGAGCTAGATCAAGTCTTCTCCAGGGCCTATCTGCTCAATATTCAGCTCCTGGCTGCTGCTAGCAGCCCCACTTGGTGTGGATTTGGGGCTGGGAAGTGTGGTGAGGTGGCAGCCATCAGCATAGGTCTCCTTCCAACCTGATTGCTAGCAAGCCTGCACACGTGCCCTCCTTGACAGCAGAGTCCAGGCCCCTCCAGCCCCTCTGTCTGTCCCAGTGAATCTCCTATCAGGCAAGTGAGCTCCTCAGGTTGAAGTCCTGCACCTGTGGACTTTCCCTCCTTCACAGATCCCTCCCAGGGGCACCGGACCCATCCTGATGCTTTTTTCCCCCATCCTATCTTGTTACGTGGGGATCTTTCTTGCACCTTTGTTTATATAAGAGACCTTCTTCCAGGTTCCCGTTGGTTTTCTGTGAGAGTTGTTCCATAGGTAGATGAATGTTGATGTGTTTGTGCGGGGAGGTGATTTCCATATCCTCCTAGTCTGCCATCTGGGTCCTCTCTGAGGCATGATAAGATTTATATCTTTAAGGACAATAAATAAAAATGTAAGTTTTCTCCTGGGAGTTTTAGAGTATATTTGTCTATTATAAGTCTTAGGATAATTATTAGTAAAATAGTTTTGAAGCACAGGGCAACTTTGCTCCAATATCCTGATCTTTAAGACTATCTAACAAGCAATTTTGAGAGGAATAGGTGAGGTCTTAGGATGGTAAAGATAGATGGGCCTTGACTTGTTTCTAGAGTTGTACTTGTAGTTTTGTAGGAATTTGCAAGACAAAGAGAGTTGTTCCTTTGAGCCCTTAAATATTGTACTCCAGCTGATTTATTTCCTGATTATTTGTAAGAGGACCTGGGGAATTGCTGAGAAGAAAGATCAATTTTTGAAAAGGAGAATTGATGTTGGATTTTGCTTTAAGACTAATTTCTCTTCTTTCATCTTCATAAGGAGTTCCTTAAGGCTGGTCATTATAATTGTTTTCTTTTCAATTAGATCCTCCCATAGGTACCAGTATGACAGCTGCTTATGATGAGAGCTCTCAATTTTTTTCCCTTTTAAATACAGCCAATTGTAAGTATCTATTGCCTGGCCATTGATAAGTAGGATCTTATATTAATTTAAAAAGGTTACTCAAACCAATAAGCATTTTTTGGTTTACCCAAAGATGTTAGAGGCATCTCACAAGAGAGTATATAGCCCTCACAAGATCAAGAAATTTTACTCCCAGATATAGTCTAAGAAGGTGAAAGCTCTTCCTTGCTACTGGCTGTAAGAATGGTGTAGTGAAAAAGGTGTCTCCAGCGTCCCACAAATAATGTGGGGCACCTCCTGCTGTAAATATGCTAATCAATGCACTGGGCAGATGCTACTGGAATGGAATTTGTACAGCATTAACAAGCAACAGAGGTTGATATGAAAAAGGCCCCTTGTGGACTGGTACCCCTTAAGAAAAACTCCCCTGGGAGCTGGCACAGCCAGACAAAGAGAGTGCTGCTTGTGACTTTGTGTCTCAGAATCCCAGTCTATTCAACTGGCCACCTGATGCACCTTTCAGATGTCAGAGACCACAGAGAATATTCCCACTGGACACAAGGCCAAGCTCTAGGGACATAGAAAAGTATGGAAGACAAAAACCTTCTCCCATTTTACATAGAGAACCCACAGCTGAGTTTGACTGAAGAAACAGTGGTCTGGTGAGAATGGTTAACTCACCAGCCTGTGAGCCTGGCTCAGAGAGCAGGCTGATAGGGACTCTGCCTGCATTCTTCCCTATTTCTTCCTCCTTATGACAAACAACACAATAGACAGGCAAACAGACACACACACACACACACACACACACACACACACACATACACACACGCAACAGTGACCATCTTTGAGAGAAGAATCCACAAGTGTTGCTAAGTCCAAGGAACTTAGTTCCACAATTATTTTCTCCTGCTAATCTAAACTGAGTGAGAGAGAGAGAGAAAAAAGGCACTCTCACCACTTCCCTTTGAAAGAGACCTTGGGGTCAGAGATCAGGAGGCTGACATGTAAGAAATCTTACCTTCTGCTGGCCTTTGTCACATGTCCCAGGATCTCTCAGCTGCAGCAGCCTCAGAGTGGGAAACAGGTCCAGCCAGCCCCCTGGCTGACTCACCAACCACTGGGGGGGGGAAATTTCCCCCTCTTTCCCACTTGAGTTGTTGTGGCTGGACTAATCAAATTGACACAAGACAGATTAACAGGAGAAAAAGAAACAAATTTAAATTCATGCACATGGAGGTCCCATAGAAATGGAAACCTAAGAAGTGGCCAAATCAGGCAGCTTTTATACTTTCTCTGCAGGTTTTGGCTGCTAGATCCTAGGGTTCTTTTAAAAGGTTATAAATTTTCAGGTCTTTGGTAATACCAACTAGTTGTCTTATTTCTGTGATGGTAAGTAGTAGGTCACAGAAATTTAAATACTCTTAACAGTCAGTTGGTCCCTTTTTATTCCTCCTGTTGTACAAAATCTTTAAAAATCTTTTGAATCCCGAGATGCATGAAATTTCAAGTTTCACTTTCAAATCCCCCACTGCTCTGACCTTATGGGTTATTACTGGGAAGATGGATGTCCTCAGAAGCTGAATTCATAGGTATCTGCTTTCCTCTCCAGGGTGTCACAATCAGCCTCACAGGGATAGGGTTGGCCCTCACGCCCTCATGTATGATGGTGGCAGGATCACTGGGACTGGACCCTACACTCTGAGGGCATAGAAACAATGCTTTGGCATACTAGTTCACCAGGGCACTGAGCTATGTCCAGCCTGATTCTATGGGCATTTTATAGTTAGTGAGGAGCTTGCTAACTTCCTGGGTATTTTAGGCAGGGAAGGCACTAGGTGTTCAGGCTGTTTATGTAGGACCATTGTATCTTTTGCCACCATGTGTTGCCGTGGCCCACAATATCCCACAGGATTGGGGGAGGAGGTGCAACAGCAGCAATGTTTGTAGCAAGAGAGGGACCAGAGGCCTTGGGTGTACCTGCCTTCCTGAGGCTCCATGCTTTCCTGAGCCAGGGTGCCCTAATTGTACTCATTACTACTGGAGTCCTGAAAATACAGAGGAAGTGAGTCTCCTTTTTGTAAGGGAGTCCCCTCCTTTATCTGGTAGTGCACGCTTGGACAGGGGTTGTCACCTGTATGTCCCAGCCTTTAACTAATGAAAATCTTAGCCAGTTTTCCTAACAGTTATACCTGAAGTCTAACACCCTCCGGGGTAATTCACCATCTGTGGGGCACTGATGGGTACAAGACATGTCCACAGAAACTCAAATCAGCTCGGATGAGCATTGCTCTGAGGTTTGTGAAAACTCTGGTTGTCCCCTTCAGAGTTAGCACTATAGGATAGGAAGCATCTTTGTAGGTGGTACACTGCAGCACAAATGCCAGCAAGTGGTGGGCCTCCCCCAGGGAGAATTACCCACGAGAGCTAAGGGGCAACTCCACGTTCCTGCTCATAATGCCTGTTGTTATGACTTTGTTAAATTAACATGTGTTAAGTGGGGCAGGGTGCCAGATGGCTGGTGAGTTGCAGTTCAACAACAGACCACAAGAGAAATTGAAATAGTGAAGTAATTACTCAGAGGCTCTGGAGGAAGGACACAGTACACCTGGAGGGCCCACTGGGGACATCAAGGTGAATGCAGAGAGAGAGAGACAGGACCTGGAGCGCATGCCTTTATTAGGGTCATGGGTGTAGTGCTTTGGGGTTCCTGGACCAAGGCTGGATTGGTCAATTCAAGCCAGAAGAGCAGGGTCTGGTGAATTTCTTTGGGGTCTTATCTAAGGGGAATGAAAAGGGAAGGCCCTGGGAGGCCACGGGGGGTTGTTGATCAGAAGGGCTGTTGGAGGAGTCATATTAGGAACTTATTCACTTGTGACTCTGTGGGCAGCTGTCTAGGACATGTGCTTGCATGAGGGGCTAATGTCACCTAAGGTCCCTGCAGGTCAGTTTGCCAAACAAAATGGATTCAAGGCAGCAATACTGTGAAGTGTGTTGACCTAAGACGAATAGACTGCATATATTTCTCCAGCAAAAATGGGATTATTCAGGGTCAGCAGAGAATTGCAATTTGAGGTCTGCATACTTGGGGAGGTACCTGAAAGCTCCTGCATAGCAAGGGAAGTAGAACTCCTTTATGAGGGGAAAAGGATGTTGGGACGAACTGTTGTAAACAAAGAGGCCATGGCTTCTTATTGGCTGGGTCCTCATCAGGAAGGAAGAGGATCTTTCTTCCTCCTGTAGGGCTCTGCTACTGTTGGAGGGTGTGCGAGCTCCCCCTGCTGGTCTCCTGGCTCTATTTAATGCAGGTGTCTGTTTCGTAATTTTTTACAAGCTCAACTCTTGACAAGGACAAAACAGTAATAATCAAAGCTGTAAAAATATAATATTTATTCTGGACAACATTAAGTTTGCCTAAGTGTAGTGACAAATGCAATTTCAAAAGTGCATTAAGCCTTTAAAAACTTATCCTCCTGAAAGCCCTGCTTCCCGTTGTACAATCCCTATGTCTTCTCGATCTCTCAACTATTTTGGGGGGGTGGAGGAAACAGGTGAAAAATTGGTAGAAGGCTATGATACTTAGCTGTAGTTGTTATAGGTCTGAAATACCTTAAAAGAGAGATACTTATTTAACTTTGGACTAAAAGTAGATGTATATACTCCAACATACTCGAGCCAAATTCTGTGGTTCAAGCTATGTGTCTATAAAACACTATTTGTTTTGGTATTTGGCTTTTGACAGCTTTTAATCCAACTTCTCCTTCTTCTATTTCTGCCTCACAACTGGGCAAGATGGTAAGAAAGTCTAGGTGCTCCTTACTTTAGAGCAGGTGGAAAGTTCAATCCATGCATGGGAATCCTCATCTCAGCCCCACCCCTAACCATCATACAAACCCCAAGCCAGTCTCCTTCCCTTTTTCTTCAAGCTGTGTTGGACCTGCCTGGGAGCTGCTCTGCCCTCCCCAGAAAGCCTCCATTATGTGAGTAATAAACGTGTTTGTACCCTCTTTGAATGTGTGTGTCATTATCAGTCTGGACATCCAAACAAAATTTTGAATGAAAGTTCCTCCTCTATCTTCCCGTTGGCTACAACAGAATGTTGCCCTCATATCCTTTTTTTAAATGCTGTCGACTGAAATTTGAGGTCCTGGCTGGAGGCTGGTAGTTCCCCTTCCTGAACAGCTTATTATGTCCACACATCAATCACTTCCCTTGGTATCTCACACTCAAAGCACTATGCAGCAGTTAAAATTGCCCCAGGTTCAGGTATCAGACAACTAGGGATACTCTTATGCCTTTATGTCTGATAACTTATTTAAATTAGCCAACCCACGGGGAGCCCACAACACCTAGCTAAGGACAGCCCACTTGCCGTGTACAAGCTGCCCCCTAGAGCTTCAACTTGCTGTTACCCTGTCCCAGGTGCAACCTCTCATTTAACCCTGCCTGGCAGCCTTCTCTTGTTTGGGACTGCAAGTTATTAAAAAGTTCTGTCTTTTATCTATCATAGTGTCATTGTGTTGTGTCCCACCATTAAAATAATCTTTAAAACTTATCAAACAATTGGCATTACAGACAGCATGTCTAGGCCATTATGGCTGAGATATGGGCAGCTTTGTAGGAGGATATGCTCTTGGGTTATTATGGGTTCCAGACCACTGAAAAAATGGCTTGGGGCAAAACTTCCACTTGTTGGTGAGCTTTACCCTTGATGCTGTGTCTGCTGGTAGTAGCTGCATCTCTCCTTTCCTAAATTTTCTGGGTGTCAGAATATTCAAAATGAACACTGCTGATTGGCTAAACTCTGGGGGCCATATGCAGTTCAGGTAGGGGCTCACCTTAGGGCAATCTGAGTGACAGGCCACTTAGCCGCACTTTCTAGGTCTGGGCATTCTGGTTGTTACTGACCAAACTTGGGTCAGCTCACCAGTGCACAGCAATGCCAATCTACTGACATCAGGTTGTGGTGAAGGAAAGTGCAGGGTTTATTGCAGGAGCCAAGGAAGGAGTGTGGGTGGCTCATGCTCAAAAGACCCAAACTCCCTGATGAGTTTCAGGGGAGGGTTTTTAAAGATAGAGTGAGGGAGAGAGCTGCAGGGTCTGTGATCAGCTCATGCACAATTCTCTGTCTGATGGTGAGGTAAAAGTGTGGTGTCACAGGGGTTAACATCATCAATACTCAGGCTCCAGCTGGTCTGGGGGCTACATGCTCACGGTCATGATGCAGTTAGCTTCTTCCTTCTGGTGCAGGTTTTAGTATCTGCAAAACAGCTAAGGGCTGTGCATCAGACACTGTTATCCATGTCCTTCATGGAGGAACTAAAGTTTATGTGACTCTGCTATGTGGGTGATCTATTGTTTAAATTGTTACCAGTTCTCCTGACCCAACTGCTATCTTTTGTTACTACATGTTCACGTTCTTGCAGTCATTAAATCTTCAGACAGGTTTTTATGACTCAAGGGAGGCCTGGAAGACTAAAGCTTTTCTACAAACAAGAGGCAAGTGGGGGCGGTCCACACCCAGAAGGCCTCATAAGGTTGTGCTCAGTTATATGGTATATTTCTAGTTGCAGCCTGTATTTGGCAGAGGTTTATCCCAAGGGCCTATCACCTCTTGGGTGTCAGTACTTCTGTAATATTATTTTGGGCAGAACTTTAGTTTATCCATGTATTCTAGGTAACCCCTGTGGCGAAAGGTGTTGGCTGGACCTGCCCACCATATAGAAGTGGCACCTGGGTCTCCTTGCCAATGTTATGCAGCTGGAGGTGTTACTGACCAGGGTTCTTGGGCTCCTTAATCAATAGAAAGTGATCAGAGGCCAGACAAGAAATTTAGGCAAGGCTTTACTGGGGCCCCTGCTGCATCATGGAGGAGAGAGAAGAAACAACAGATTTCCTTGCTTGCTCCCTCCCTGAGGGGGTGTGAGCTGGCTCCTTATAAGGAGTGAAGGTAGGGGTGTGACCAGGAGTCGTGCCGGAGGGGTGGCTCAGGTGGTGTGCCCACCCCTTGTTGGTGGTGTGTGCAGGGGGCATGTGCAGTACCCTGCTGTTGCTCCTGACCCCCTGCTTTTGCTCCTGGCTCTTTAAAAGTGGCAATTGGGATTTTTGGTCTCTTTGTATCTTTTGTCTAGAATTTGCCCTAACTGCACAAGCATGCAGTTGTTTTTTGTCCCATATAGTTTCCTTGTATTTTGTTGCTTGAGGAGAGGTGTATCCAGGTGCAAGCACTGCAGCACAGTAGCAAAGGGTCCCAGGTCGCAGCCTGTCTCATTGCCCCCTGAGAGACTAGATGCCCTATTCTTAAGGGTAATGGGTCGAAGCTCTCTTCTTCTGAAACTTCTTCCTGCTGGACAAGGGTTGCAGACCCTAGCCTACCCTAGAGGTATAGAAGTCCCTCTCTGATTGTTCCAAGGACCTATAGGGACCTGGGCCTCTTTCTGTTGGAATGGGCTGAATTCCTTGAGTCATCATAAGCCTTACTTCAAACTGTTGGAGCCTCAAGACACAAACTTAACCAAAAGGTTAAACAACAAGGGCAGGGACTTCTTTGGTGGTGTAGTGGTTAAAAATCCACCTGCCAATGCAGGGGTCATGGGTTCAAGCCCTGGTCCGGGAAGACCCCACATGCTGCGGAGCAACTAAGCCCATGCACCACAACTACTGAGCCTGCATTCTAGAGCCTGTGAGCCACAACTACTGAGCCCACACACCACAACTATTGAAGCCCAGGGGACTAGAGCCCATGCTATGCAACAAGAGAAACCACCACAATGAGAAGCATGTGCACTGCAATGAAGAGTAGCCACTGCTCACCACAACTAGAGAAAGCCCGCATGCAGCAGCAGAGACCCAACACAGCCAAAAAATAAATATAATTTTAAAAAACATGTAAGCAAACAAGGGCTACAAATGAGAAGAACAGTAGCCACTAAAGGGCCTGGAAAGGGAAGGAACAAGGTTAACTTTGGGCTTCCTTAACTGTTGACCAGACAAGGGAGGCGACATCGCCCCTGCCAAACTTATGAAGCCACTCTGCCTGGGTGTATGTTTCCTTAATATTAATTTTACATGTCCTGTTGCATTGATCCAAGTGCAGCAGTAAGTATTACTTGTCGCACAGACTCTACCTTGTTCTGCCGGAAGGTAATCAACAGCCAGACAGTTGTCAAGAACCACATCAACCAAGGAAACAAGAGAGGTGCCAAGTCCCATTAAGGCTTCAAATAAGAGCCAACCCACTACATCATTTTACTTATTTGTTGATGGTGCCTGTCTTTTGAATAGATATCTCAGATCTTCCACTGGCTCACAGGTGTATTGTTCTTCTGTTGTGACCTGTGGGGCTTCTGGAGGTAAAAGCTTTAGTGTGGACAAATGTACCCAACAAGATGTCCCTTGAGTTTGACAGCAGTAGAGGTGGTTAAAATTACTTTATAGGGGACCTTCCATTTTGGCAATAGTTGGTCTTCAGGGATCCAACTTTCCAGGTTTTAAGAACTTGGTCCCTGGTGTTTATTTGTGAAGGGACTGCTCCTTCGTCTGTATTTTTAGTGGGAGCTGGCAGTGTTTTGTGGGCATAGTCCTGATTGCCTTCTGAACTTGTCCTAGATTAGTAATATATCTCAGGCCCTGGTTCACCTCCATCCAGTACAATGTAGTAGTAAGAAAAGGCCTCCCATATCATTTCAAATGGGCTAAGTCTCAGACCACTCCTGGGGGCTACACAGACCCTGAGGAGTACAAGTTGGTCCAGGGTTCATGAGTTTTTTGGCAGAGCTTTGCTAAGGTTTTCTCTAAAGTATGGTTCATTTTCTCCACCTTCCCTGAAGACTGGGGGTGTCAAGGGGTGTGTAGCTTGTAGCCTATCCCTAGGGCTGTTGTGAGCTGCTGTGTGATTTTGGCTATAAAGGGTCCGTTATCGCTCTGGAGGGACTTTGGAAGTCCACACTGAATAATTATTTCTTTAAAAAGGGACTTACAGGCTCCCATAGCCTTTGTAGATCAGGTGTGGAAGGCTTCAACTCATCCTATGAAAGTATCGACAAACACCAGAAGATATTTATATCCTGATCATGGGGGCATTTGGGTGAAATCTAACTGCCAGTCTTCCCCTGGGATACGTCCCTTGGCATTGAATCGCCCTGAGTAACGAAGGAGGGATTGGATGGGTCTGTGGGTTATTACAGCCACACAGATCACAGGCAAGTGTTACTTGTTTTTACTGTTCTTTTAAGCCCCTTCCCTGAAAAAGTCTTTTGCATCAAGTCCCATAGTACATCCCTCCCATAGTAGGCGGCATCATGTAAACTCTTAGTGAGTTTCCACTGTCGGGCCAGTAGGATTAGAACTTTATCCTCCTTTTTATACACCCTGTGCTTCCTTTCTCATACCCCATTTTTTTGCATTTTCTTGTTCCTGTGGGGAATACTGGGGAAGGCTAGGGAGTTCAGGGGGGGCAACTACTAGAGCCATAACTTGTTCATGTTCCTGCAATCATGATACCTGTTTTGCAATTTGATCAGCTTTGCTGTTCCCTTGGCTCACTCACAAAAGATCCATCCCTCTGATGGCTTCTACAGTATATTACTGCTACCTGGGTTGAAAGCTGCACTGCTTCTAAAAGAGCCAGAATCACATCTTTATGTTTTATGGGGAATTTCCAGTGGTTAACATTCCTCTTTCTTTCCAAATGGCAGCCTGAGCCTGTAGCACATGCAACCCATAATTAGAGTCAGTAAAAATATTTAATTTCTTATCCTTCCCTAATTGCAAAGCTCTCATCAACGCAATTAGTTCAGACTTCTGGGCTGACATCTGGGGTGGCAGGGCCTTGGCTTCTATAACTTCATCTAGACTAACTATGGCATACCCCGCCTTTCGGGATCCCATTTCTACAAAACTGCTCCCATCAGTAAACCATTCGACCTCAGGGCTGTCAAGAGGCTCATCTAGAAGATCAGACCTGCTGGAGTAACTTTGCTCTATGGTCTCAATACACGGATGCACTGAGTCTCCACTCTCGACTGCTGGAAACTAGTTGCCGGGTTCAGGGTTTTGCAAACCTTTTTTTTTTTTTTTTTTTTTTCTGTACGTGGGCCTCTCACTGTTGTGGCCTCCCCCATTGTGGAGCATAGGCTCCGGACGCGCAGGCTCAGCGGCCATGGCTCACGGGCCCAGCCGCTCCGCGGCTTGTGGGATCTTCCCGGACCGGGGCACGAACCTTCGTCCCCTGCATCGGCAGGCGGACTCTCAACCACTGCGCCACCAGGGAAGCCCGGTTTTGCATACCTTTAAGGGAATGTCAAGTGTACCCATTAGGAGGGCCTGATATCTTGTTAACCTTGCTCCAGTCAACCAGTGATGTTCTTTGACTTCTGGCACAGATTATACCTGATGAGGGGTTAATATCTAAGTGTTGTCCCAGGGTGAGCTTGGAAGCCTCACTAATCAACAGGGCTGTGGCTGCTACTGCCCGCAGGCAGCTTGGCCATCCCAGGGCCAATGAGTCAGAAGACGGTGGAGTAGAAGGACACAGAGTTTGCATCTTATCACAACTAGGGCACCTACCAGGCATTGGTGGGGGACCTCAGACACCTAAAGGGATGGAAGGAATTCCAGCATGACTGGCTAGGATGTGGAGGGGAAGAAGGGGGGCAGGAAAGGTTGAGGCGTGATGGGACCAGGCACCCCTCCCTGTGGGGCAGTGGTGCGGAGGAGAGCGGTTCCCACACGCGGAGGGGCCCAACCACGTTGTGGGGATTGGTGGGGATGGAGAGAGACCTTTGGGGGATCGGGAGATCAGAAGGGAACACAGCTAGCATCTCCCCAACCAGCTTGGGCCTCGGCAAACCTGCTGGGGTCCTGGGCCTGAACCTCAGCCCTCTGGGGCCCCCTCCAGCCATGAGAGTCCTGAGCCTGAGCCCTGCCCACCACCCCCCCGCAACACCACCAAGGCCTTTTATGAACTTTTATTTCTAATTTTATTTAATTTTTATTCTTTTAAAATTTTATTTTATTGTCTTATTCTTTGTTATTGTTCTGCTCCTTTTTCTTAGTTGTTTTGAAAAGTAAGCCACTGGTCTCTGATCTGGTCCCAACTTTTGGGTCAGATTCTTAGTGCTGTCCCTGATGTCTCACGAACATATAGGGTAAAGGGCTTGTCCAAATTTGGAAGCCCCAGTGCTGGAACTCTATTCAACTCAGTCTTTAGAGTCTCAAAGGCCTGACGGTGGTTCTCATTCCATTGAAGGGGTTCCCTTTCTCCTCCCTTTAGAGCCTCATATAGGGTTTTTTCTATAAGGCCATAAGTTGGAATCCAGATACAACAGAACCCAGCCATCCCAAGGAAGCCTCTGAGTTGTCTCTTTGTGGTTGGAGATGGTAATGCACAAATTGCTGTTTTTGGATCTATGGCCAGGGCTTGTGCCCCTGGGCTCAAAACAAATCCTAAATATTGAACCTGTTGCTGTAAGATCTGAGCCTTGGTTGGAGAGATTTTATATCCCCTTTTTGCCAGAAAATTTAGGACCCTAAGAGTATTGTGATCTGAATCTTTTTGGTCTCACTACTTACCAATAAGTCATCAACATACTGTAACAGGGTTCCCTTCTCAAGGCTCAGTTCCCTCAGTTCTCTTGCTAACATGTTTCCAAAAAGATGGAGGCTGTCCTGAAAACCCTGTGGAAGCACTGTCCAGGTATACTGGGTAGCCTCTAGGGTGTCAGTGTCCATCCAATTCAAAGGAAAAAAGATATTGAAAGTCTGGATGTAGGGGAATACAGAAAAAATGCATCTGTGAGGTCCAAAACAGAGAAATGCTGAGCAATCCCTGGCACTTGGGTGAGGCAGCCTTATTCACTGCTCGTAAGTCTTGCACAAACCAACACTCTCTGTTAGGCTTCTGAGTGGGGAAGATTGAGTGTTGCATGGGGATTGGCAGGGCCTAATGAGTCCGTGTTTTAGGAATTTGCTGAGCAGTGGTTGGATTCCCCTCAGGTCCTCAGGTTTTAAAGGATATTTTCTCTTCCAGGCGTATTTTTCCCCAGGCCTTAACCTTATTTTTATCAGGGGAACACAGTTTGCTTTTCCTGGCACCAAGGTATTCCAAACTGCAGGATCTACTTATTCTCTAATTTCTTTGGGGAGGTCTTGGGGAATATTTTGATGCCCAACAGGTGGGTCATCTGGGGCTCATAATAGATGGCATTCTCTGTTTGGATTCTTTACCTCCTTGGACTTCACCCTGTCCTAAGAATAGACTAGGTCCTAACTCATTTAGCAAATCTCTCCCGAGAAGAGGGACAGGACATTCTGACATATATAGAAAGGAGTAATAACAATGGACTCCACTCTGCAGGCAAGGGGAGACATAAATCGCCTTACTTTTGGCTGTCCATCAACTCCCATCACAGTAGAGTCATGGAGAGAGGGCCAGCCGGCCAAGCCAGAACAGAGCAGACAGCTCCACTGTCTTCAAGGAATTCAGTTCTCCTACCTGCCACATAGAGGGTGACCCAAGGCTCTGTGGGAGTAATGAGGATGGATTGAGTAGGATCCAGAGCAGGGCAGTTGCTCGGGGCCAGTCATTCGGTGTGTGGGAATCTTGCATCTGAGAGATTCACAAGGAACTGGGGCCGGTCAGTGTTGCCCTTCAGGCATCCCACTGGAGGGCGCTCAGGACATTCTCCCTCCCACTGCCCCCCTTTCCGACAAAAAGCACACTGGTTCGGGGCCCAGGCAGCTTCTTGGTGGTCTGTCCAGCCTTCTCAGCCCTCCAGGGTCCCCTCGAGGTGGTGCGTGGATCAGAGCAGCCTAAAGCTGCATTTTCTTTATTAGCCTCTTACCGTTATTGGCCTCCTCCATTAAGTCTCGGTTGTTATAGGCCTTGAAGGCCTCCTCTACCAAGGTTTACAATGGGGTTTGGGGCCCAGCCTCAAGCTTTTGTAATTTTCTCCAGCATCAGGAGTAGCCTGGGTGACAAAATGTATGGCCAAGAATGTCCTTCCTTCTGAGAACTCAGGGTCTGTATTGGTGTACCTCCTGAATGCCTCTTTCACCAGGCTCAGGAAGACTGAAGGGTTTTCATCTTTTTTCCTGTGTAACCTCTCAGACCTTATCATAATTTACAGCCTTCACCTTACACCTTTTCATTCCTTCTGAGAGACAAGTAGTACAGTGTTTCATCCTAACCTGGCCTACACGATCTTCATAGTCCCAGTGTGGATCATGTTCTGGGATTGTATCCCCATCCACCTGATAAATTTGGTGGTGTGGATTGGTGGCCAGTAGGCCATCTGTGTGTTCTCTGTCCTTTCTTAGTGTATGTTCCTTTTCATCCAGGGTGCAACAGTGGGCCAGAATAACCATGACGGCCTAACAGGTGAGAATGTCAACCCCAGCCTGATAAATTCATCCCTAAACTTGTCAGCGTTTAGAGACAACCTGACAAACCTCTCCTCACAGATTAACCCAGTTAGTTTAGGATCTCTCTTTGGGATGTTCCAGAGGCCCTTTGAAGCCCCCCAAAGTTAACTGGAAGTCAAGAGAATTTCAATTAGAATTTGATATTTGGGAAGTCTGTCAAAAAGTTTAAAAAGTTTTAAAACACCCAGTCAGTTAGGATCATAGTTTGCTGTGAAACAATATTTATTCCTTGAGATAAGGTGGGGGGAAAAATCAAATGTAAATATAGATCACTTAAAGGCACAAGAACTCACACGATCTGTTATCAAAAGCAGCATTCCAGGACAACTTCGTTCTCTTATGAGAGAGAGAAACCAAATCCAGTCTTGCATCAGCCTACGCTTAATAAAATCCATTTACCTAATTAAATTTAATCCAACCTTAGAAAATCCTGACCACAAACAAAATTCTTTTCTCAGTGTTCCTCTCCCACAAGCATTCTGCAACTTTCTGTAGCCATACTTTGTCCTTTATTCTTTCCCCATTCAGAAATAGCCAGCTCTAGGACAAAATCACACTTTTCCCTTTAACAAAGTATATTTCCATTCCTCATACCTTCTTTTCTGAAAACACACATCCTACTCTTCTTAAGCAACCATGAACTGTCTTTTACAGTAGCATTCTGTAGATTGGTAGAGAACATCTCAAGGCGGCACCAAACAGCTTTAGTTTCTCTCTCACGAGAAGACAAGAGTAGATAACTTTAGACATGTTTAGCAATTAAGGTTCCAATATTTTATCTTATTTGAAATGGCCTGGATATTTAATTAATTCCTACCATTTAACTTACCTTAGTTTCAGATTTACCAAAATTTGGAAAGACTGTTTTAGATGGAAGTTTCCAAAACATAGTTATTCCTATAGAGTTTACCAGAAAGTTCATATCCCAGTTACATTTACTTAAAAATTTAATCATATCAGGTTATTTTCCCTGTTGACAGATTTTATAACAGAAACAATATGCACTTATTGACTTCTAGTAACCCTAGATACAGTGAAAGTATTGCACTTAGCGTTGATGACTCTAAAGACAGGTCTCTGTTAATTAAACTCACAAGTTTAAACCAGACAAACCAATTTCTACAGAACCAGAGATCTCATAGTTTTCCTGCTTGAATTTAAAATGGCCCTTTTTTTCCCTCAGTCTGGGGGACTACAGATGAGTCAGGTAGTTCCTGAGAGCCCCGGCAGAATAGTGTATTGCAAGAGCAGAGGAAGGAAAATAGCAAGCTCTTGTCTTTTCTGTCTGTTCTTTAAAATCCCACTAAGTAACCCAAGGCTGGAGTCTCAGGCAATGTGGGCTGGGTTTGTATTTCAAGGCTCAAGTGCTCCACCATGCCGACAATATCAGTAGAGACTTGCAGGAGCAGTTGGACGGACAAAACTACATCACGAACAAAGATACAAATCACAAAATTTAAAGACACAAACAAGAAGTTTTCAACATAAAGGGGACAGGAATGCAGGTGTCAGGATCAAGGGAGAGGTAAAGGGAGGGGAGAGAGGAAAGACTGAAAAAGAGAAAGAGACAGAAAGAGGGAGATTTCAGTTTCAACCCACCCCCTGCAGGTGTCTATTCAGACACCAACCTGTGCGCTTCCACAAAGGGCCAGTGAAGGAGGGAACACCCTATCCACTGGCCACCGGGGCAGTCAAGCCTGGAAAGCAGTTGTATGTCATCTGTGGGTCCCCAACCCACAGGTGTGACTCTCACTGATACATATACTAGTATATAGAAATCTGCCATTTCAGTCCATTCCCAGTGGGAGTTCTCTTGGTGGCAGGAAAAGAAAGGTGAGAATATTGGGACGATCAGACTTCGAGACACTACACGATATGAGGTTTGAACCTCTATCA
Organism: Pseudorca crassidens; assembly: GCF_039906515.1. Taxonomy (NCBI): domain Eukaryota; kingdom Metazoa; phylum Chordata; class Mammalia; order Artiodactyla; family Delphinidae; genus Pseudorca; species Pseudorca crassidens. Next base: position 126,863,577 of record NC_090296.1, on the reverse strand, counting down.
CTCTCAAAAATCTCCGGTCAGGGAGAAACCACTGGAACAAGGTGTGAGCTGTGAGGCGAGCCTCTCCCACCGCTTGTCACCCGTCAAGGTGAGCCATTGTCAGCCAGAGGGAGGAGGTCTCACAACTGAGAAGAATGATGCTGTAGCTGTCTGACGTCCACTCTCTTGGAAGGAAAGGACAGAAGTAAGAGAGGACAGAGAGAAGAGAGGACAGAGAGAGAAGTAGAGAGATTTCAGGAGAGCTAAAGGAACAAAGGGGAAAGGGAAATTGGTGAGGGAATGGGACAAGGGGAGGGGGAAAGCATTGCCTGAATGAGGGTACTGAGGCCCCCAGGGGCCAGGAAGGCAGACTTACCAAACTTGCTGACTCTGAAACAAGAGGTTCAGGTGGCCGCTTGTCACGCACTGGGAAGCAGCATTCAGTGGTCCTGGAGGTGCCCAGATCCTCTCCTGGGAAGGGGACGATAGTCCCTTCGTGGTGTCGCCACAAAGTATGTCACCAATCAGTGTTCTTGACCTCCTTAACCAATAGAAATTGATCAGAGGCCAGGCGAGAAATTCAGGCAAGTTTTACTGGGACTCCTGCTGCAGCAGGGGGAAGCAAGAACAACATGTTCCCTTGCTTGCTCACTCCGAGGGGCGTGAGCTGGCTCCTTATAAGGAGTGAGGGTGGGGGTGTGTCCAGGGGTCGGGCAGGAGGGGTGGCTTAGGAGTTGTGCCCACCCCTTAAGTAGTGTTGTGTGCAGGGGGCATGTGCAGTACCCTGCTTTTGCTCCCAACCCTCTGCTTTTGCTCCAGGCTCTTCAAAAGTGGCAGCTGGGTTTTTTAGTCTCTTTGTATCTTTTGTCTAGAATTTGCCCTAACTGCACATGCATGCAGTTGTTTTTTGTCCCCTATAGTTTCCTTGTATTTTGTTGCTTGAGGAGAAGTGTGTCCAGGTGCAAGCATTGCAGGACTGTTACCAAGTCCAAGCTTGCTCTGCTCGCCACATGACAGGCCAATAAATCAGAGATGAGGTATTGAGGCAAGGAATACGACTTTATTTGGAAAGTGGGCCGACTGAGAAGATGGCGGACTAGTGTCTCCAAAAACCATCTTATCAGGATCTGGATGCCAGTTTCTTTTATGGAATCAGAGAGGTAAGTAAAGTAAAAAAGGCAAACTAGAAAGAGAGTGGCAGTGAGGAAGTAAAGTTAAAAGGGCCATCAGTCTTGCAAAACATCTCCTTGGAATGACCAGCCTTGATGAGAGGATGTGTTAATTTCAGCCATTTACATGTGGGCAGGGTCAGATGGTCTCCCTGAGAGCTAAACAGAGGCACTTTAGTTCAGCATTCAGGCAGAGGGGCTGGGTTCCCTGAGTCAAGGCATTATGCATAATTACAATAATAAAAACAACAAAAAGCAAAGGTTAAAGTCAAAGAAACAGATCCAACATAGAGTCCGATTTACTTCTTCCCTGTTACGATTCCCCACTCTCAATGTCCATTCCACAATCTTGTGGAAAAAGGAGTGACAACTGTTCTAACTGCTCCATCAGATAGAGCTTTCTGGGAGCATCCGCCATCACTGCCAGTGTTCCGAATGTTGAGATTTGTCTTTTGATCCTCTTTGGAAGTGTCTACTTTACACCTGTTGACTTAAAAAAAATTCACACCCTGAAAGTCATGAGGCCACATCTGCAGTTAAGGAAATTAGCGTTTTTCTATATATGGGAAGATGCAAGGCTCTGGGCTCACTGAAATCATTCCTTTGATATGCACCACAGCTATCTGGGGCCTGGATCCTGTATTTTCATATCCTGAGTGTCCTCAGGGATCATCATAAGGAGTGGCTCCAGTCTGATGGCTGCTAGATGGCAGGTATTCTCCTTCCTGAGTTTCATCAGGGTTCACTGGCTCACATTGGAGGGATGCAATCGCTGGTGACTGGTCCTCTCCTCTTGGTCAGGAATTTACTAATATTTGGGAGACATTTTGTGATCAAATTTTCTCCCACAGTGCTGGGATGCTCATCCCAGGTCAGGTGAAAATTCTTTTTTTGTTTGTTTGCTTTTGTTTTTGTTTAAGTATTTTACAACTTTATTGGAGGATAATTGCTTTACAGTGGTGTGTTGGTTTCTGCTTTATAACAAAGTGAATCAGTTATACATATACATATGTTCCCATATCTCTTTCTTCTTGCGTCTCCCTCCCTCCCACCCTCCCTTTCGCACCCCTCCAGGCGGTCACAAAGAACCGAGCTGTTCTCCATGTGCTATGCGGCTGCTTCCCACTAGCTATCTACCTTACGTTTGCTAGTGTATATATGTCCATGCCTCTCTTTCTCGCTTTGTCACAGCTTACCCTACCCCTCCCCATATCCTCAAGTCCATTCTCTAGTAGGTCTGTGTCTTTATTCCTGTCTTACCCCAAGGTTCTTCATGACATTTTTTTTTCTTAAATTCCATATATATGTGTTAGCATACAGTATATGTCTTTCTCTTTCTGACATACTTCACTCTGTATGCCAGACTCTAGGTCTATCCACCTCATTACAAATAGCTCAATTTCGTTTCTTTTTATGGCTGAGTAATATTCCATTGTATATATGTGCCACATCTTCTTTATCCATTCATCTGATGATGGACACTTAGGTTGCTTCCATCTCCTGGCTATTGTAAATAAAGCTGCAATGAATATTTTGGTACATGACTCTTTTGGAATTATGGTTTTCTCAGGGTATGTGCCCAGTAGTGGGATTGCTGGGTCATATGGTAGTTCTATTTGTAGTTTTTTAAGGAACCTCCATACTGTTCTCCATAGTGGCTGAACCAATTCACATTCCCACCAGCAGTGCAAGAGTGTTCCCTTTTCTCCACACCCTGTCCAGCATTTATTGTTTCTAGATTTTTTGATGATGGCCATTCTGACTGGTGTGAGATGATATCTTATTGTAGCTTTGATTTGCATTTCTCTAATGATTAATGATGCTGAGCATTCTTTCATGTGTTTGTTGGCAATCTGTATATCTTCTTTGGAGAAATGTCTATTTAGGTCTTCTGCCCATTTTTGGATTGGGTTGTTTGGTTTTCTGTTACTGAGCTGCATGAGCTGCTTCGAAATTTTGGAGATTAATCCTTTGTCAGTTGCTTCATTCGCAAATATTTTCTCCAATTCGGAGGGTTGTCTTTTGGTCTTATTTATGGTCTCCTTTACTGCGCAAAAGCTTTGAAGTTTCATTAGGTACCATTTGTCTATATTTGTTTTTAATTCCATTTCTCTAGGAGATGGGTCAAAAAGGATCTTGCTGTGATTTATGTCATAGAGTGTTCTGCCTATGTTTTCTGTAAGAAACGGCATCAAGATGGAGGAGAGATTAAGCAAGCTTTATTTGAGGACGCTCCCACGCAAGGTTCACTGGTCCGAGAGAAAGGGGCCAGAGAAGTCGCGCCCGGGTGTGGGCACGAACAAAATTTATAGGGGTGGACGCAGGGGAGGTGCTTGCCGTGTGTGGCAGCCCTTTTTTGGTAATCTCTCGGGTGTTGTGGCAATGTCGGGTGTCGGTTGCATCAGCCTCAGAGCCGTTAGTTCTGCCCCTCGGGGAGCGGGAAGATTTGTGGCAATGTCGGGTGTCGGTTGCATCAGCCTCCTTGGTGGGGGTTCCGACTAGCTCCCTGGGCCGTTCCCCGGACCTGCTGGCCTTACATCCCGACTTCTTTGGTGTAATGGGTTGACGTTTGGTCTCTGGCTACTTCCTGCTGTACGGGGGCGCTGGAAGGGAGTTGTGCGGCCAACGGTCCGTAGGTTGGGGGAGGGCAGCAGCGGGGGTGTTCTGTGGGTAATAAGGTATATGGGTGGAGGAGCATCTGATTCACCGCCACCCGAGAGACTTCTTGTATGCAACTGAGGAGAAACCTGAGGAAACAGGGGCAAGCATGAATAGGATGCAGATAAGGATTAAGGGGCCTAGGATTGGCGTCAGCCAGGTATAGAGGGTGGACCGCCACCAGTCGGGGATGGGGGAGGTGGATAGTCACTGCCTGCATTGGAGTCCTTCTTTTAAGCGTCGGAGAGCATCCACATTGTCCTCAATGACCCCTGTCTCGTTGATGTAGTAGCAGCATTCTTCCTGTAGGAAGAGGCAGGTACCTCCTTTGTCGGCTGTCAGAAGGTCGAGGGTGTGTCGACTTTGGAGGGCAACTCAGGCCTCAGAGGTGATCTGGGGATGGAGGGAGGTGATAGAGGCAGCAGAGGCCTCGATGTCTAGCTGGAGTTTGTGTTCTAGGTCGCGGGATGCTGAGACTCTGTGTGTTAGGGCTCGTCCCCCGATGCCCGCAGCGATGAGAGAGAGGAGGCGAGGGAAGTGCCTGCAACCATAGGGAGAAAGATGGCCCTTTTCTGTCGGCTAGAGAGGTGTGTGGTGAGTGAGAGAAATTCGGCTTGGCCATATAATGTGAGTTGTGGAACAAGGGTGACGGCGATACATGGGAAGGGGAAGGAAGAGTTGACCTCTTTTGTAAGGGAGCCATTACACCAAAAGATCAGGCCTGGTGGGGCCCCCATTGGCATAGTTACAGGGGGGGATGAGTTGCAAGGGAGTGCATCATTAGTTAAATTTGGGTGGCTGCCATTGCAAATTGTGAGGTTCTGTTTTTCTAAATCAAGAAATATGGGGACACTTAAAGGGGGAAAAGGTAAGTTCTGGGAGGGAGAGGTAAGGGGTCCTTGGGGGTTTCCTTTAGCAGCCAAATATAGGGGTTTAGCAAGAAGAGCAAAGTTAGGGATCCAGTGCCAGAAAAATCCTGTCAGGCCCAGAAAGGAGAGAATCTGGTCAGCTGTCTCTGGAGGTTGGAGGTCGTGGATGGCCTGGGTGCGGTCGGCTGTCAGGCTCTTTGTTGTGGGGGTAAGGTGGATTCCCAGCTAGGTTACTGAGGGTGTAGACAGTTGGGCCTTGGCCGGAGAGACCCGATAGCCGCGAGAGCCGTGATAATTGAGGAGGTCAGCAGTATGCTGTTTTGAGAGGCTGAGAGATGGGCTACAGAGGAGGAGTTCATCCACGTATTGGAGGACTATACTGGGGGTGAGAGGGAAGGAAGCGTGGTCCCGCGCCAGAGCCTGTCCAAAGAGGTGGGCCAATTATTAAAGAGAATCGTGAGCAATCACGCACGACTGACCGGACAAATGTTGGTTTCCCTCAAGAACGTTATAAAGTGCATTACTATTTATGGCCACTAGAGGGCGAGGATGTAATTGATTGAATAAGCAAAGGGGGGGAAAATCCCAGCAAGGTGATAGATTGTGATACGCTATTAATACTGCTGATCTAACTGTGTATAAAAACACTACATTCACCAAATATAGTCCGTGAAAATTGCACACCAGACATTTGTTACAATTTACATATTGGGCCTATAGATGTCTAATAATTTCAAAGGATTGAAATAATTCAGAGTATATTCTCCGACCCCAGATTGAAATTGAGCCAGAAATCTATAAAAAATATTAGAAAAATAATTTATAGGTCGGTATATTAATAATTATATTTCTAAATCACCCACAGGTCAATGAAAAAATCACAAAAGCAATCATAAAATATTATGCTTTGATTAATAATGAGTTTGCTTATATAAAAGTTTGTGCGCTGGGTGGAAAGCAATGCTTGCAGAAAATTTTGTAGCTTCAAATGAATATATTAGAAAGTGAGAAAGTAATATTATTTCTGATACAATCACTAAATTCGGGTAATTACAATTGTACATTACATTACAAAATTGACAACAAATTTAGCCAAAAGAATATATGTGGAAGGAAATAACAAAAACAAGAACAGAAATTAATAAAAGAAAGCAAACATATAACAAGTAGAATAGGCAGAGGCTCGTTCTTTAATAGGATTAATAATTCAGGTAAACCTCTAGTATGTTTCACTGAAAAAATAAAATGGAGATTTCTCAACTAACCAATATCAAGAATGAAAAATGTACCATGAACAGCATTAGGCCATTCAATATAAAAATGTAGTTGAAATGTTTAACTTCCTAGAAAATACAAATTATCATAAATGAAATGGAAGTAAATGGGAAATATAAATAGCCTTCTAGCTTTTAAAAGAAATTAATTATAAATAAACACCTTCTTAAAAAGAAAACTCCAGGCGCAGATAGATTCACAATAAATTCTATGAAGTATGTAAGAAGGATCATTACAGACACATGGTGCTCATAAACATTGATGCAAATTTCAGGAAAATTGAAAAATGAAGTCCAATGATCTATAAAAGGGTTATACATAACAAAACCAAAAAGGGTTTGTTCTCATAATGTAAGGTAATATCAATATTTGAAAATCAATTGAAAAACAACAAACTTATGCATGTAGAAAACAGATTAGTGGTTGCCAGAGGCAGGGATGGGGCTGAGTGAAATGGGTGAAAGTGGCCAAAAGGTACAAACTTCCAGTTCTAAAATAAATAAGTCCTGGGGATGTAATGTACAGCGTGGTGACTATAGCTAATAATACTGTATTGTGTATTGAAAGTCACTTAGAGAGTAGATCTTAAAAGTTCTCATCACAAGAAAAACATTGTAACTGTGTGGTGATGGATGTTGTAACTAGACTCATAGTGGTGATCATTTCACAACATATACAAATATCAAATCATTTGATTGTACACCTGTAACTAATATAATGGTTTAAATGGTGCATATATCAATAAAAATAAATAAAACGAAAGAGCTGATTTATACGCACACACACAACACACACACACACACACACACAAGGGTGTTTCTCAGAACGCTAATTGTAAGCTGCATTCAAAAGTGTTTTATGAGTGAAATAAATTTATACCCATTCTGTTAAGCACATAGAGAAGTTTTTAAGAACACTTGTAATAAAGATGTTTCTAAGATGCTGCTTGCAAGCTGCACTGAGAACAGTGTTATATCAGTGAATGGAAGTTACAACCATTCTGAAATTCATTCAGAGAAGTGTTTGAGAATACTTGTAGTTAAGACATTTCTAAGATGCCTCTTGTGAGATGCGTTGAGAACAGCGCCATACCAGTGAGTGGAAGTTATATCCGTCTGTAATACATGCAAAGAAGTGTTTAAGAGCACTTGAAATAAAGATATTTCTAGGAATGATGAAAACAAACAAAATCAGTCAGTGTAAATAACAACATTAAAATATTAAAGGAGAAAAATAAAAAAATAAACTCTCAAAAACCCAGATTTTTATGTTTAAACAATATGCATTTATGATAAAGCTCTTGGGACACTAGGAATAGAAAAGAATTTCCCTGACTGATTAAAGAGATCCTCTTTAAGAACTCTAGATAAAAGTCATATTGATTTATATAAATGTTGAAATGTACAAAGATTTCCCTCTGACACCAAGAATGAGGCCACAATGCCATCAACCAACATTTATATTTAAATTTTTACTTAAGGTCTTAGCTACTGTAATAAGGCAAGTAAAGAAATACAAGTTATTATAGTTGGAAATGAGTTATTAACAGAAGGACAGTGGAAAATCCAGAAGAATCTACAGTTGAACTACTTGAAGTAATAAATTTAGCAAAGCCATTGAGAAGAAATCAGTATATAAAAACCAATTGTTGGGCTTCCCTGGTGGCGCAGTGGTTGAGAGTCTGCCTGCCAATGCAGGGGACACGGGTTCGTGCCCCGGTCCGGAAGGATCCCACATGCCGCGGAGTGGTTGGACCCGTGAGCCATGGCCGCTGAGCCAGCGCGTCCGGGGCCTGTGCTCCGCAACGGGAGAGGCCACAACAGTGAGAGGTCTGCGTACTGCAAAAAAACAAAAAACAAACAAAAAACAATTGTCTATTTACATTTCTATAATGAAGAGTTAGAAATGAAATTTAAGAACCCACAGAACTAAAGATGCATGGGGGCATTTTTAATATTTTAGGAATAAATCTAAAGATATGTACGTAGAAATCTATAAACTATCATTGAGAGAAATTTAGGAAGTCCTAAATAAATTGAGAATTATTCCATGATAAAGGAGTAGAAGATGTAGTATTTTAAGGAGGTTAATATATGGAAATTTGATCTATGGATTAATTAGAAGCTCAATCAAAATGAGTCTGTGGGGCTTCCCTGGTTGAGAGTCCGCCTGCCAATGCAGGGGACACGGGTTCGTGCCCCGGCCCTAGAGGATCCCACGTGCCGTGGAGTGGCTGGGCCCGTGAGTCATGGCCACTGGGCCTGCGCGTCTGGAGCCTGTGCTCCGCAGCAGGAGAGACCACAACAGTGAGAGGCCCGCATACCACAAAAAAAAAAAAAAAAAAGAGTCTGTGTGTATAACTTGAAAGGGTCAGAGGAAATGCATATGCAAATGCTAATAACCAAATATAATTAGGCAACCTTGAAGGAAAAAAAAAAGAATTGCTTTTACCAGACATCAAAATGCATTTCAAGGCTAACTGTAATTAAAACAGTGGATACTGGTACAATCATAGAGGGAAAACTGAATAAAACAGAGAGTTCAGAAATAGACCCCCACACAAGGACGTTTAATTCTTAACAAGTGTGGAACTTCAGAGTATTGAAGACAGTTTTTTCCATAAATGGTATTGAGTCAACTGAATAAATAACTTTAAAAAAGAAACTTGATCCCTGTCTCATAATATGCATACAACATTATCTCAAGAGAAATATAGATATGAACCTGAAATATAAAACAATAAAGATTTTAGGAGAAAACTAACATTATCCCAAGAAATAACAAGAGTCTTGATTTCTTGTTTTAAACACGAACATGAGATTCTCATATGCAGGGTTGAACTACTGTAGTATTATTAATCTATCCTCACATACTAGGTAGAGATGAGCTATTATTTTTCTACTGTAGTATTCTGCTTGCGCTGCTGCAGAAAAATACTGCAGATTGCTTAAACAGCAGACACTGTCTCACAGTTCTGGAAGCTGGGAACTCGAAGAAAAGATGCTGATTGCTTTGGTTTCTGGTGAAACCCTCATCCTGGCTTGCAGACAGCTGTTTTGGTGCTGTCTTCACATGGCAAACAGAGAGACAGTGAGCTGTCTTGTGTCTTCTCTTAAAGGACATTAATCCTATTGGATCAGGACCCGCCCTATGACTTCATTTAACCCTAATTACCTCCTTACAGATCCTATCTTCAAATATAGTTACACTGCATCTATACTCATTAAAGATATTATCCTGTAATTTTCTTATTTTGGGTAGAATCTTTGTCTGGTTTTGGTATCAGGGTGATGGTGGCTTCATAGAGTGACTTTGGGAATATTCCCTCCTCTTCAATCTTTTGGAGTAGTTTGAGAAAGATAGATATAAGCTCTTTTTGTATGTTTTGTAGAAATCCCCAGTCAAGCCATAGGGTTCTGGACTTTTGTTTGCAGGGAGGTGGTTGCTGTTTTTTCCTGTGGTGTTTGCATAAGCTGTTAGATACATTTATTTTCAATATGCATCTTTTGTTATATGACTTTGTAGTTATTTCTTTAGACATGAGTAATGCATAACACTAAATAGATAATAAACTATAATATAGTTGGTATCTGTGTTTCATTCCAGTTTACCTGGTATAGTCTATACATAGTCAGAGTTCAATAAACATTTTTTTTAACATAGATGCAAGGAGAGCATCAATCAAAAGTCCATCAGAGAACAGAGAGACATGCTAGATCACCCTTTGTGAGAAGAATAACCACTGGGAATTGGAATATCAGCTTTACCTCTAAGCAGATTTAGGCTGTAAAGAAGCCATATATTTTCTTATATATGAGACACTCAAGGGTACTCTCATTGAGGGATTATGTGTGGGAAAATCTGCCTTCCTGCAAAGGTCTCAAATGAGGAAATCTGTTTCTTTACCTGCTCATTGAAAACAATAATAGAATCCTCTGAGAATTTATAATCATTGGACTGATTATTCTTGCTGATTCTGCTGGTGTATTTTCTTGGAAGAAAAAATTCCCAGCCCCCAAAATTACTGTGATTAAAGGTTGGTATTGTCCTTTGGTGCCTGGAAGGTACAAATAAAAATTTGTTCCAGATTCATTGTCCTTTATCCATTCCCCTCAGCATTACCAGAGGTTTAATTTAGCCAAATATGAGCCAGCACTCAGGTCATCAGAAACAGAGAGATAAGGCAGATCTTCTGTAATGACTTTAATAAAGTTTGTTTTTTGAATTTTTTTATTGAGGTATAGTTGCATTACAATGATGTGTTAGTTTCTACTGTACAGAGAAGTGGAGCTCCCTGTGCTACACAGTAGGATCTTATTAGTTACCCACTTTATACATATTAGTGTATATATGTCTATTCCAATCTCCCCATTCATCACACACACCTCCACCACTTTTCTCCCTTGGTGTCCATACGTTTGTTCTCTACATCTGTGTCTCTATTTCTGCCTTGCAAACTGGTTCATCTGTACCATTTTTCTAGATTCCACATATATGCATTAATATACGATATTTGTTTTTCTCTTTCTGACTTACTTCACTCTGTATGACAGTCTCTAGGTCCATCCATGTCTCTACAAATGGCCCAATTTCGTTCCTTTTTATGGCTGAGTAATATTCCATTGTATATATGTGCCACATCTTCTTTATCCATTTGTCTGTCGATGGGCATTTAGGTTGCTTCCATGACCTGGCTATTGTAAATAGTGCTGCAAAGAACATTGGTGTGCATGTGTCTTTTTTTCCTAAAGAAAAAGTTTATTCTCTCTTCCTCTCTGCAGGTATCTTTTTGAATTATGGTTTTCTCTGGGTATACACCCAGTAGTGGGATTGTTGGGTCATATGGTAGTCCTATTTTTAGTTTTTTCAGGACCCATACTGTTCTCCATAGTGGCTGTACAATTTACATTCTCACCAACAGGGCAAGCTGGTTCCCTTTTCTCCACACCCTCTCCAGAATTTATTGTTTGTAGATTTTCTGATGATGCCCATTCTAACCGGTGTGAGGGGATAACTCATGGTAGTTTTGATTAGCATTTCGCTAATAATTAGTGATGTTGAGCATCTTTTCATCTGCCTCTTGGCCATCTGTATGACTTCTTTGGAGAAATGTCTAGTTAGGTCTTCTGCCCATTTTTGGATTAGGCTGTTTTTGTTTTTGATATTGAGCTGTATGAGCTGTTTGTATATTTTGGAGATTAATCCTTTGTCAGTTACTTTGTTTGCAAATATTTTCTCCCATTCTGAGTGTTGTCTTTTCGTCTTTTTTCTAGTTTCCTTTCTTTGCTGTGAGAAAGCTTTTAAGTTTCATTAAGTCCCATTTGTTTATTTTTGTTTTTATTTCCATTACTCTAGGAGGTGAGTCAAAAAGGATCTTGCTGTGATTTATGTCAAAGAGTGTTTTGCCTATGTTTTCTTCTAAGAGTTTTATATTGTCCGGACTTGCATTTACGTCTTTAATCCATTTTGAGGTTATTTTTGTGTATGGTGTTAGGGAGTGCTCTAATTTCATTCCTTTAAATGTAGCTGTCCAGTTTTACCAGCACCATTTACTGAAGAGGCTGTCTTTTCTCCATTGTATATCCTTGTCTCCTTTGTCATAGATTAGTTGACCATACGTATGTGGGTTTATCTCTGGGTTTTCTATACTGTTCTACTGATCTATATTTCTGGGTTTTTTGCCAGTACCATATTGTCTTGATTACTGTAGCTTTGTAGTATAGTGTGAAGTCAGGTAGCCTGATTCCTCCAGCTCCGTTTTTCTTTCTCAAGATTGCTTTGGGTGTTCGGGGGCTTTTCTGTTTCCATACAAATTGTAAAACTATTTTGTTCCAATTCTGTGGAAAATGCCATTGGTAATTTGATAGGGATTGCAATGAATCTGTAGATTGCTTTGGGTAGTATAGTCATTTTCACAATATTGATTCTTCCGGTCCAAGAACAAGGTATATCTCTCCATCTGTTTGTGTCATCTTTGATTTCTTTCATCAGTGCCTTATAGTTTTCTGTATACAGGATGTTTGCCTCCTTTGGTAGGTTTGTTCCTAGGTATTTTATTCTTTTGGTTGCAATGGTAAGTCAGAGTGTTTCCTTAATTTTTCTTTCAGATTTTTCATTATTAGTGTATAGGAATGCAAGAGATTTCTGTGCATTAATTTTGTATCCTGCTACTTTACCAAATTCATTGATTAGCTCTAGTAGTTTTCTGGTGGCATCTTTAGGATTCTCTATGTATAGTATCATGTCATCTGCAAACAGTGACAGTTTTACTTCTTCTTTTCTAATTTGTATTCCTTTTATTTATTTCTCTTTTCTAACTGCCATGGCTAGGAGTTCCAAAACTATGTTGAAAACTAGTGGCAAGAAAAGACATCCTTGTCTTCTTCCTGATGTTAGATAGAGGAAATGCTTTCAGTGTTTGACCACTGAGAATGATGTTTGATGTGTGTTTGTCGTACATGGCCTTTATTATGTTGGGGTAGGTTCCCTCAATGCCCACTATCTGGAGAGTTTTTTTATCATAAATTTGTCTTGACTTTTGCCAAAAGCTTTCTCTGGATCTACTGAGAATATCATATGGTTTTTATTCTTCAATTTGTTAACATGGTGTATCACATTGATTGATTTGTATTTAATGAAGAAGCCTTGCATAGCTGGGGTAAGTTCCACTTGATCATGGTGTATGATCCTTTTAATGTACTGTTGAATTCTGTTTGGACACTTAGGTTGCTTCCATGTCCTGGCTATTGTAAATAGAGCTGCAATGAACATTGGCTTACATGTGACTTTTTGAAATATGGTTTTCACAGGGTATATGCCCAGTAGTGGGATTCCTGGGTCATATAGTAGTTCTATTTTTACTTTTTTAAGGAACCGTCATACTCTTCTCCATAGTGGCTGTATCAATTTACATTCCCACCAACAGTACAGGAGGGTTCCCCTTTCTCTACGCCCTCTCCAGCATTTTTGTTTGTACATTTTTTCATGATGGCCATTCTGACTGGTGTGAGGTGATACCTCATTGTGGTTTTGATTTGCATTTCTCTAATGATTAGTGATGTTAAACATCTTTTCATGTGTTTGTTGGCAGTCTGTATATCTTCTTTGGAGAAATGTCTATTTAGGTTTTCCACCCATTTTTGGACTGGGTTGTTTGGTTATTTTTTTGATATTGAGTTGCATGTGTTGCTTGTATATTTTGGATATTAATCCTTTGTCAGTTGCTTCAATTGAAAATATTTTATCTCATTCTGAGTGTTGTCTTTTCATCTTGTTTGGTTTCATTTGCTGTGCAAAAGGTTTTAAGTTTCATTAGGTCCCATTTGTTTATTTTTGTTTTTATTCCCATTTCTCTAAGAGATGGGTCAAAAAGGGTCTTGCTGTGATTTATGTCAGAGTGTTTTGCGTATGTTTTCCTCTAAGTGTTTTATAGTGTCTGGCCTTACATTTAGTCTTTAATCCATTTTGAGTTTATTTTTGTGTATGGTGTTCACAAGTGTTCTAATTTCATTCTTTTACATGTATCAGTAGAGTTTTCCCGGCACCAATTATTGAAGAGGCTGCCTTTTCTCCATTGTATATTCTTGCCTCCTTTATCAAAGAAAAGGTGACCATATGTGCATGGTTTTTTCTCTGGGCTTCCTCTCCTGTTCCATTGATCTATATTTCTGTTTTTGTGCCAGTACCATATTGTCTTGATTACTGTAGATTTGCAGTATAGTCTGAAGTCAGACAGCCTGATTCCTCCAGGTCCATTTTTCTTTCTCAGTATTATGTTGGCTCTTCCGGGTCTTTTCTGTTTCCATACAAATTGTGAAAGTTTTTGTTCTAGTTGTGTGAAAAATGCCATTGGTAGTTTGATAGGGATTGCACTGAATCTGTAGATTGCTTTGGGTATTATAGTCATTTTCACAATGTTGATTCCTCCAATCCAAAAACATGGTATATCTCTCCATCTGTTTGTATAGTCTTTGATTTCTTTCATCTGTGTCTTATAGTTTTCTGCATAGAGGTCTTTTGTCTCCTTAGGTAGATTTATTCCTAGGTGTTTTATTCTTTTTGTTGCAATGGTAAATGGGAGAGTTTCCTTAATTTCTCTTTTAGATATTTTGTCATTAGCGTATAGGAATGCAAGAGATTTCTGTGCCTAATTTTTGTATCCTGCTATTTTACCAAATTCATTGATTAGCACTAGTAATTTTCTGGTAGCATCTTTAGGATTCTCTATGTATATAGTATTATGTCATCTGCAAACAGTGACAGTTTTACTTCTTCTTTTCTGATTTGGATTTCTTTTATTTCTTTTTCTCCCCTTCTTGCCATGGCTAGGACTTCCAAATCTATGTTGAATAATAGTGTTGCAGAGTGGGCAACCTTGTCTTATTCCTGATTGCAAACTGATGGTTTCAGTTTGTCAGCATTGAGAACGATGTTGCCTGTGGGTTTGTCATAATTGGCCTTTATTATGTTGAGGTAGTTTCCCCCTATGCCTACTTTCTGGAGAGTTTTTCTCCTTAATGGGTGTTGAATGTTGTCAAAAGCTCTTTCTGCATCTATTGAGATTATCATGTGTTTTCATCCTTCAATTTGTTAATATGGATTATCACACAGATTGATTTGCATACATTGAAGAATCCTTGAATTCCTAGGATCAACCCTACTTGATGATTGTGTGTGATCCTTTTAATGTGCTGTTGGATTCTGTGTGCTAGTATTTTGTTGAGTATTTTTGCATCTATGTTCATCAGTGATATTGGTCTGTAGTTTTCTTTCTTTGTGATGTCCTTGTCTGATTTTGGTATCAGGGTGATGATTGCCTCGCAGAATGAGTTTGGGAGTGTTCCTTCCTCTGCTATACTTTGGAAGAGTTTGATAAGGATAGGTGTTAGCTCTTCTCTAAATGTTTCATAGAATTCACCTGTGAAGCCATCTGCTCCTGGGCTTTTGTTTGTTGGAAGATTTTTATACACAGTTTCAATTTCAGTGCTTGTGATTGGTCTGTTCATATTTTCTATTTCTTCCTGGTTCAGTTTGGAAGGTTGTACTTTGCTAAGAATTTGTCCATTTCTTCCAGTTTGTCCATTTTATTAGCATATAGTTGCCTGTAGTAGTCTCTTATGATCCTTTGTATTTCTCTGGTGTCCATTGTAAGTTCTTCTTTTTCATTTCTAATTCTGTTGATTTGAGTCTTCTCCCTTTTATCCTTGGTGAGTCTGGCTAATGGTTTATCAATTTTGTTTATCTTCTCAAAGAACCAGCTTTTGCTTGTATTGATTTTTGCTTTTGTTTACTTCATTTCTCTTTTATTTATATCTGATCTGATCTTCATGATTTCTTTCCGTCTGCTAACTTTGGACTTTTTTGTCCTTCTTTCTCTAATTGCTTTAGGTGTAAGGTATTTTTGTTTATATGAGATTTTTCTTCTTTCTTGATGTAGGATTGTATTGCTATAAACTTCCCTCTTAAGACTGCTTTTGCTGCATCCCTTAGGTTTTGGGTCGTTGTGTTTTCACCATTATTTGTTTCTAGGTATTTTGTAATTTCCTCTTTGATTTCTTCAGTGATCTCTCAGTTATTTACTAGGATAGTGTTTAGCACCCATGTTTTTTATATTTTTTACAGTTTCTTTCCTGTAATTGATATCTTTTTTTCATAGTATTGTGGTCAGAAAAGATATTTCAAATGACTTCAATTTTGTTAAATTTACTAAGTCTTGATTTGTGACCCAAGATATGATGTATCCTGGAGAATGTTCCATGAGCACTTGATAAGAAAGTGTATTCTGTAGTGTTTGGATGGGATAGCCTATAAATATCAGTTAAGCCCATCTGATCTAATGTGTCATTTAAAGCTTGTGTTTCCTTATTTATTTTCATTTTGGTTGATCTGTCCATTGGTGAAAGTGGGTTGTTAAAGTACCCTAATATGACTGGGTTACTGTCAATTTCCCCTTTTATGGCTGTTAGCATTTGCCTTATGTATTGAGGTGCTCCTATGGTGGGTGCATAAATATTTACAATTGTTATATCTTCTTCTTGGATTGATCCCTTGATCGTTATGTCATGTCCTTCTTTGTCTTTTGTAATAGTCTTTATTTTAAAGTGTATTTTTTCTGATATGAGAATTGTTACTCCAGCTTTCTTTTGATTTCCTTTTGCATGGAATATCTTTTTCCATCCCCTCATTTTCAGTATGTGTGTGTCTCTAGGTCTGAAGTGGGTCTCTTGTAGACAGCATATATACGAGTCTAGTTTTTGTATCCATTCAACCAGTCTGTGTCTTTTGGTTGGAGCACTTAATCCATTTACATGTAAGGTAATTATCGATATGTTTGTTCCTATTACCATTTTCTTAAATGTTTGGGTTTCTTATTGTAGGTCTTTTCCTTCTTTTGTGTTTCCTCCCCAGAGAAGTTCCTGTAGCATTTGTTGTAAAGCTTGTTTGGTGGTGCTGAATTCTCTTAGCTTTTGTTTGTCTGTAAAGGTTTTAAGTTCTCCATCAAATCTGAATGAGATCCATGCAGAGTAGAGTAATCTTGGTTGTAGGTTTCTCCCTTTCATCACTTTAAATATGTCCTGCCACTTCCTTCTGGCTTGCAGAGCTTATGCTGAAAGATCAGCTGTTAAACTTATGGGAACTCCCTGTATGTTATTTGTTGCTTTTCCCTTGCTGCTTTTAATATTTTTTCTTTGTATTTCACTTTTGATAGTTTGATTAATATGTGTCTTGGTGTGTTTCTCCTCGGATTTATCCTGTATGGGACTCGCTGCACTTTCTGGACTTGATTGACCATTTCCTTTCCCATATTAGGGATGTTTTCAATGTTAATCCCTTTAAATATTTTCTCAGACCCTTTCTTCTTCTCTTCCTCTGGGACCACTATAATTCTAATGTTGGTGCATTTAATTTTGTCACAGTGATCACTGAGACTGTCCTCAATTTTTTTCATTCTTTTTTCTTTATTCTGCTCTGTGGTAAATATTTCCACTCTTTTATCTTCCAGGTCACTTATCCGTTCATCTGCCTCAGTTATTCTGCTATTGATTCCTTCTAGAGAATTTTTAATTTCATTTATTGTGTTGTTCATCATTGTTTGCTTGGTCTTTAGTTCTTCTATGTCCTTGTTAAATATTTCTTGTATTTTCACCATTCTATTTCCAAGATTTTGGATCATCTCTAGTATCATTACTCTGAATTCTTTTTCAGACTGTCTGCCTATTTCCTCTACATTTGTTTGGTCTGGTCGGTTTTTACCTTGCTCCTTCATCTGCTGCATATTTCTCTGTCTTCTCATTTTGTTTAACTTACTGTGTTTGTGGTCTCTTTTTCACAGGCTGCAGGTTCGTAGTTCCCATTAATTTTGGTGTCTGCCCCCAGTGGCTGAGATTGGTTCAGTGGCTTGTGTAGGCTTCCTGGTGGACGGGACTGGTGCCTGTGTTCTGGTGGGTGGGTGTGGATCTTGTCCTTCTAGTGGGCTGGGCCGTGTCCAGTGGTGTGTTTTGGAGTGTCTGTCAACTTTGTATGACCTTAGGCGACCTCCTGCTAATGGGTGGGATTCTGTTCATATCTTGCTGTTTGTTTGGCATGCGGTGGCCAGCACTGGAGTTTGCTGGCTGTTGGGTGGAGCTGGGTCTTCATGTTGAGATGTAGATATCTGAGAGAGCTCTTGCTGATTGATATTTCATAGGGCTGGGAGGTCTCTCTTGGTCCAATGTCCTGTACTCAGCTCTCCCACCTTGGAGACTGAGGCTCCTCACCTGGCTGGATCACCGAGACACTGCCAGCCTCTTGGCTTGAAAAAAAAGGAAGAAAAAAATAAAATAGAACAATGAATCGATAGAACCCCAGACCCAAATGGTAAAAGCAAAACTAAACATAAAAAATGACACAAAGAAACATACACACACACACTCATAAAAAGAGAACGAACAAACAGCAACACATACAACAGACTGAACCATAGGACAAATGATAAAAGCAAACTTAAACTGACAAAATCACAAAAGAAACATACACATACACACTCACAAAAGGAGAAAAAAAGGAAAAAAATTTAGAAATAATAATAAAGTTTTAAAAAGAAAAGTACATAAAAAGGAAGAAAGAGAACATCCAAAGCAATAAACAAATCAACCAATGATAACAAGCACTGAAAATTAAACTAAGATAAACATAAAACCAAAACCAAATCAGAGCCAGAAAGCAAACCCCAATTCTACAGTTGACCCTAATGTCCACCGCCTCGATTTTGGGACATTTGTTTTCTATTCTATTACACAGATGCTCTGTTTATTAAGTTGATTGTGGGGATTTTATCTGCTGCTTTTGAGGCTGCACGGAGAAATTTCCTTTTCTCTTCTTTGTTCACATAGCTCCTGGGGTTCAGCTTTCATTTTGGCCCTGCCTCTGCATGTAGGCCACCCTCAGGTCTCTGTTCCCCACCCAGACAGGAGGGGGTTAAAGCAACAGCTGATTAGGTCTCTCTTTCTCACTCAGGCTGGGGAGAGGGAGGGGTATGGTAATCATAATTGGCATGTAGGGCAAGCCTGTTGTGGTAGAAGCCAGCATGACATTACAACAGCCTGAGGCATGCAGTGTGTCCTCCCTGGGAAGTTGTCCCTGGATCATGGGACCCTGGCAGTGGCATGCTGCACGGGGTGGGTGGGTGGGTGTTGGTAGTGACCTGTGCTTGCACACAGGATTCTTGGTGTCAGCAGCGGCAGCATTAGCAGTTCATGCCTGTCTCTGGGCTGTCAGCTGATATCCTTGGCTCGTGCCCATCTCTGGAGCTCACTTAGTTGGTGCTCTGCTTTCTGTGGGCACAGGGAGTGGGAATCACTTCTTCTTACACATCTCAAAACAATAGTCTCTTGCCTCTCCGGCAGGTCCAGTCTTTTTTCTGGACTCCCTCTTGGCTAGCTGTGGTGCACTAGCCCCCTTCAGGCTGTCTTCACACAGCCAACCCCAGTCCTCTCCCTGCGGTCTCACCTCTGAAGCCCAAGCCTCAGATCCCAGCCTCCACCTGCTCCAGTGAGTGAGCAGACAAGCCTCTCAGGTTGGTGAGTGCTGGTCAGCACCTATCCTTTGTATGGAAATCTCCCTTATTTGCCCTCTGCTACTTTTACCCCTGTTGCTGTGCTCTCCTCCATGGCTCCAAAGCTTCCCCACACCACCCCCCATCCCCACCAGTGAAGGGACTCCCTAGTGTGTGAAAACTTTTCGTCCTTCACAGCTCCCTCGCAGAGGTGCAGGCCCCATCCCTATTCCTTTGTCTCTTTTTTCTTTAGCCCTACCTAGGTACATGGTGGGTTTCCTACCTTTTAGGAAGTCTGAGGTCTTCTGTCAGCATTCAGTAGGTGTTCTGTAGGAATTGTTCCACATGTAGATGTATTTTTGATGTATATGTGGGGAGGACGGTGATCTCCACATCTTACTCCTTTGCTATCTTGAAGGTCTCTATGCCTCCATTCTTTTCCCAAGATCCTCGATCATCTTCACTATCATTATTCTGAATTCTTTTTCTGGAAGATTGCCGATCTCCACTTCATTTAATTGTTTTTCTGGGGTTTTATGTTGTTCCTTCATCTGGGACATAGTCCTCTGCCTTTTCGTTTTGTCTCTCTTTCTGTGACTGTGGTTTTCATTCTGCACGCTGCAGGATTGTAGTTCTTCTTGCTTTCTGCCGTCTTCCCTCTGGGCGTTGTTGTTGTTGTTAATTACAGATTTTATTTCACTTCTAGTGACAAGACTGTTCAAATTATCTGTTTTCTCTTGACTCAACTGTTGCAGGCTGTAAGTTTCTAGAAACTTTTCCATTTCTTCTAAGTTGCCCAATTTGTTGGCATATAACTCTTCTTAGTGTTCTCTTACAAATTTTGCATTTCTGTGGTATCAGTTGTTACTTCTCCTCTTTCTTTCTTATTTTCTTTATTTGGGTCCTCTCTCTTTTCTTCTTGGTGAGCCTGGCTAGAGGTCTGTCAATTTTGTTTATCTTTTCAAAAAACCAGCTCTTGGTTTCATTGATCTTTTCTATTGTTTTTTAAATCTCTATTTATTTCCTCTTTGATCTTTATTAGTTCCTTCTGCTGACTTTGGATTTTATTTGTTCTTTTTCTAATTCTTTAAGATAGTAGTTTAGGTTATTTATTTGAGATTTTTCTTGTTTCTTGAGGAGGGCCTGTATCACAATGAACTTTCCTCTTAGAACTACATCACATAGATTTTGCAAGGTTGTGTTTTCATTGTCATTTGTCTCGAGGTATTTTCCAATTTCCCCTTTGATTTCATAATTGATCCACTTATTTTTAGTAGCATGTTTAGGTTTAGTATTTCTATACTCTTTGTTTGTGCTTGTCTGAGAAATTCTTTATCTGTTTTTCTATTTTAAATGACAATCTTGCTGGGTAGAGTATCCTAGGTTGCAGGTTTTTCCTTTTCAGGACTTTGAATATATCATGCCACCTCTTTCTGTTCTGCAAAATACCTGAAGAAAAATCAGCTTTATGGGGGTTCCCTTGTAACTGACTCTTTGTTTTTCTCTTGCCTCCTTTAGAATCCTCTCTTTATCTTTAACTTTTGCCATTTTAATTATGATGTCTTGGTATAGGTCTGTTTGGGTTCATCTAGTTTGGGACCCTCTGTGCTTCCTGTACCCGAATATCTGTTTTTTTCTTTAGGTTTAGGAAAATTTTCAGCCATAATTTCTTTTTTTTTTTTTTTTGTAATACATTTATTTATTTATTTTTGGTTGTGTTGGGTCTTCATTGCTGTGAACAGGCTTTCTCCCTAGTTGTGGTGAGTGGGGGCTACTCTTCATTGTGGTGCACAGACTTCTCATTGTGGTGGCTTCTCTTGTTGTGGAGCTCGGGCTCTAGGTGCATGGGCTTCAGTAGTTGTGGTATGCAGGCTTAGTAGTTGTGGCTCGTGGGCTCTAGAGCACAGGCTCAGTAGTTGTGACGCATGGTCTTAGTTGCTCCGTGGCATGTGGGATCTTCCTGGACCAGGGCTTGAACCCATGTCCCCTGCACTGGCAGGCAGATTCTTAACTACTGCACCACCAGGGAAGTCCCACATAATTTCTTTAAATACATTTTTATCTCCTTCTCTCTCTCTTCTTCTGGAACCCCTATTGTATGTCGGTTGGCATGCTTTATATTATCCCATAGATCTCTTATGCAGCTTTCATTTTTTAAAAAATTTTTCTTTCTGTCTGCTGTTCTGATAGAGTGATTTCCATTATTCTATCTTCCAGACCACTTATTCATTCTTTTGCATTCTGCAGTCTGCTATTCATTGCTTCTAGGTTGGTTTTGTATCTTGGCAATTAAGTTGTCTAATTTTGATTGGTTCCGTTTTATAGTTTCTAGTTCCTTGTTACAAGGATCTGTATTTCTGTTGATAATCTTTTTTCATTCCTTTAGCATTTTTATTACTTCCTTTTTCAACTTAGTGTCTAGTAGACTGGTGAGGTCTATTTCATTATTTGTTCTTTCAGGGGATTTCTCTTCCTCTTTTAATTGGGAGCCCTTCCTTTGCTTTCTCATTTTACTTAAGTTTTTCTGTCTCTATGAATTTAGGAGAAACAGTTATCTACTGTGGTCTTGAAGAGGTGCTTTTATGTGGGAGCATCCCTGTGCAGACTGTGTGCATCCAGTGTTTTTGGTGTGAGAGCTTTTTTTGGTATGGATGCCAGCCACATCTTTTCTCAGTGTTCTGTCCATTATCCCCTTGATAGGGGGTTATTGTTGTGCTTCCCAGAGCCTGCACTGGTTATTGAGCAGGGCCTCCTATTTGCTCCATGGCTGTCACAGTCCTGTTGGGGGAAGGTTCTGTTCCCCAGTTGTTAGAGTAGATGCCCTGAGGGTCAGGTTTCATAAGGCTCCATTGCCCATAAGTGTGTGCTCTGTCCCCAAGGAGGTGATTGCTGAAGCAAGTGAGGACCAAGTGGTCAAGAGGACCTAAGTGCCACCTGTGCAGGCAACCATGGTTCTGCCTAGAAAAAGGCCAAGGTCATGTCCCTTTCTCTGTTGTGTTTGTCCCAGACCTGGTACTAGGCTGGTGCTTGGGGCTGTGGTACTGTGGCTGCAGAAATTGAGGTGGCTGTGCTGATACAGCCTGGGACCTCGGCTGCCTATGTGGCAGGGCTTTCCCAGGACCTGTCCACCCTAGGTCTAGCTTCACGCTGTGGTGTGGGTCGGCTGGAATGGGAGAGCTCCCACTGGGAAATGAACCACTGCATACTCCTCCCCAGGGGCTGTCTTCCCAAGGCACGCATTTCTGTGGTGCCACCTGGTGTGCACACCAACAAAGTCCACCCCTGCTGGACCCACTCCCACTATGCACATACTGACAGTGGGCGCTAAGTTTCAGCCAAGACCACACCCAAGGCCCTCCAGGCTGTCTCTGTGGAGCTAGATCAAGTCTTCTCCAGGGCCTATCTGCTCAATATTCAGCTCCTGGCTGCTGCTAGCAGCCCCACTTGGTGTGGATTTGGGGCTGGGAAGTGTGGTGAGGTGGCAGCCATCAGCATAGGTCTCCTTCCAACCTGATTGCTAGCAAGCCTGCAAACGTGCCCTCCTTGACAGCAGAGTCCAGGCCCCTCCAGCCCCTCTGTCTGTCCCAGTGAATCTCCTATCAGGCAAGTGAGCTCCTCAGGTTGAAGTCCTGCACCTGTGGACTTTCCCTCCTTCACAGATCCCTCCCAGGGGCACCGGACCCATCCTGATGCTTTTTTCCCCCATCCTACCTTGTTACGTGGGGATCTTTCTTGCACCTTTGTTTATATAAGAGACCTTCTTCCAGGTTCCCGTTGGTTTTCTGTGAGAGTTGTTCCATAGGTAGATGAATGTTGATGTGTTTGTGCGGGGAGGTGATTTCCATATCCTCCTAGTCTGCCATCTGGGTCCTCTCTGAGGCATGATAAGATTTATATCTTTAAGGACAATAAATAAAAATGTAAGTTTTCTCCTGGGAGTTTTAGAGTATATTTGTCTATTATAAGTCTTAGGATAATTATTAGTAAAATAGTTTTGAAGCACAGGGCAACTTTGCTCCAATATCCTGATCTTTAAGACTATCTAACAAGCAATTTTGAGAGGAATAGGTGAGGTCTTAGGATGGTAAAGATAGATGGGCCTTGACTTGTTTCTAGAGTTGTACTTGTAGTTTTGTAGGAATTTGCAAGACAAAGAGAGTTGTTCCTTTGAGCCCTTAAATATTGTACTCCAGCTGATTTATTTTCTGATTATTTGTAAGAGGACCTGGGGAATTGCTGAGAAGAAAGATCAATTTTTGAAAAGGAGAATTGATGTTGGATTTTGCTTTAAGACTAATTTCTCTTCTTTCATCTTCATAAGGAGTTCCTTAAGGCTGGTCATTATAATTGTTTTCTTTTCAATTTGATCCTCCCATAGGTACCAGTATGACAGCTGCTTATGATGAGAGCTCTCAATTTTTTTCCCTTTTAAATACAGCCAATTGTAAGTATCTATTGCCTGGCCATTGATAAGTAGGATCTTATATTAATTTAAAAAGGTTACTCAAACCAATAAGCATTTTTTGGTTTACCCAAAGATGTTAGAGGCATCTCACAAGAGAGTATATAGCCCTCACAAGATCAAGAAATTTTACTCCCAGATATAGTCTAAGAAGGTGAAAGCTCTTCCTTGCTACTGGCAGTAAGAATGGTGTAGTGAAAAAGGTGTCTCCAGCGTCCCACAAATAATGTGGGGCACCTCCTGCTGTAAATATGCTAATCAATGCACTGGGCAGATGCTACTGGAATGGAATTTGTACAGCATTAACAAGCAACAGAGGTTGATATGAAAAAGGCCCCTTGTGGACTGGTACCCCTTAAGAAAAACTCCCCTGGGAGCTGGCACAGCCAGACAAAGAGAGTGCTGCTTGTGACTTTGTGTCTCAGAATCCCAGTCTATTCAACTGGCCACCTGATGCACCTTTCAGATGTCAGAGACCACAGAGAATATTCCCACTGGACACAAGGCCAAGCTCTAGGGACACAGAAAAGTATGGAAGACAAAAACCTTCTCCCATTTTACATAGAGAACCCACAGCTGAGTTTGACTGAAGAAACAGTGGTCTGGTGAGAATGGTTAACTCACCAGCCTGTGAGCCTGGCTCAGAGAGCAGGCTGATAGGGACTCTGCCTGCATTCTTCCCTATTTCTTCCTCCTTATGACAAACAACACAATAGACAGGCAAACAGACACACACACACACACACACACACACACACACACGCAACAGTGACCATCTTTGAGAGAAGAATCCACAAGTGTTGCTAAGTCCAAGGAACTTAGTTCCACAATTATTTTCTCCTGCTAATCTAAACTGAGTGAGAGAGAGAGAGAAAAAAGGCACTCTCACCACTTCCCTTTGAAAGAGACCTTGGGGTCAGAGATCAGGAGGCTGACATGTAAGAAATCTTACCTTCTGCTGGCCTTTGTCACATGTCCCAGGATCTCTCAGCTGCAGCAGCCTCAGAGTGGGAAACAGGTCCAGCCAGCCCCCTGGCTGACTCACCAACCACTGGGGGGGGGAAATTTCCCCCTCTTTCCCACTTGAGTTGTTGTGGCTGGACTAATCAAATTGACACAAGACAGATTAACAGGAGAAAAAGAAACAAATTTAAATTCATGCACATGGAGGTCCCATAGAAATGGAAACCTAAGAAGTGGCCAAATCAGGCAGCTTTTATACTTTCTCTGCAGGTTTTGGCTGCTAGATCCTAGGGTTCTTTTAAAAGGTTATAAATTTTCAGGTCTTTGGTAATACCAACTAGTTGTCTTATTTCTGTGATGGTAAGTAGTAGGTCACAGAAATTTAAATACTCTTAACAGTCAGTTGGTCCCTTTTTATTCCTCCTGTTGTACAAAATCTTTAAAAATCTTTTGAATCCCGAGATGCATGAAATTTCAAGTTTCAGTTTCAAATCCCCCACTGCTCTGACCTTATGGGTTATTACTGGGAAGATGGATGTCCTCAGAAGCTGAATTCATAGGTATCTGCTTTCCTCTCCAGGGTGTCACAATCAGCCTCACAGGGATAGGGTTGGCCCTCACGCCCTCATGTATGATGGTGGCAGGATCACTGGGACTGGACCCTACACTCTGAGGGCATAGAAACAATGCTTTGGCATACCAGTTCACCAGGGCACTGAGCTATGTCCAGCCTGATTCTATGGGCATTTTATAGTTAGTGAGGAGCTTGCTAACTTCCTGGGTATTTTAGGCAGGGAAGGCACTAGGTGTTCAGGCTGTTTATGTAGGACCATTGTATCTTTTGCCACCATGTGTTGCCGTGGCCCACAATATCCCACAGGATTGGGGGAGGAGGTGCAACAGCAGCAATGTTTGTAGCAAGAGAGGGACCAGAGGCCTTGGGTGTACCTGCCTTCCTGAGGCTCCATGCTTTCCTGAGCCAGGGTGCCCTAATTGTACTCATTACTACTGGAGTCCTGAAAATACAGAGGAAGGGAGTCTCCTTTTTGTAAGGGAGTCCCCTCCTTTATCTGGTAGTGCACGCTTGGACAGGGGTTGTCACCTGTATGTCCCAGCCTTTAACTAATGAAAATCTTAGCCAGTTTTCCTAACAGTTATACCTGAAGTCTAACACCCTCCGGGGGAATTCACCATCTGTGGGGCACTGATGGGTAGAAGACGTGTCCACAGAAACTCAAATCAGCTCGGATGAGCATTGCTCTGAGGTTTGTGAAAACTCTGGTTGTCCCCTTCAGAGTTAGCACTATAGGATAGGAAGCATCTTTGTAGGTGGTACACTGCAGCACAAATGCCAGCAAGTGGTGGGCCTCCCCCAGGGAGAATTACCCACGAGAGCTAAGGGGCAACTCCACGTTCCTGCTCATGATGCCTGTTGTTATGACTTTGTTAAATTAACATGTGTTAAGTGGGGCAGGGTGCCAGATGGCTGGTGAGTTGCAGTTCAACAACAGACCACAAGAGAAATTGAAATAGTGAAGTAATTACTCAGAGGCTCTGGAGGAAGGACACAGTACACCTGGAGGGCCCACTGGGGACATCAAGGTGAATGCAGAGAGAGAGAGACAGGACCTGGAGCACATGCCTTTATTAGGGTCATGGGTGTAGTGCTTTGGGGTTCCTGGACCAAGGCTGGATTGGTCAATTCAAGCCAGAAGAGTGGCGTCTGGTGAGTTTCTTTGGGGTCTTATCTAAGGGGAATGAAAAGGGAAGGCCCTGGGAGGCCACAGGGGTTGTTGATCAGAAAGGCTGTTGGGGGAGTCATATTAGGAACTTATTGACTTGTGACTCTGTGGGCAGCTGTCTAGGACATGTGCTTGCATGAGGGGCTAATGTCAGCTAAGGTCCCTGCAGGTCAGTTTGCCAAACAAAATGGATTCAAGGCAGCAATACTGTGAAGTGTGTTGACCTAAGACGAATAGACTGCATATATTTCTCCAGCAAAAATGGGATTATTCAGGGTCAGCAGAGAATTGCAATTTGAGGTCTGCATACTTGGGGAGGTACCTGAAAGCTCCTGCATAGCAAGGGAAGTAGAACTCCTTTATGAGGGGAAAAGGATGTTGGGACGAACTGTTGTAAACAAAGAGGCCATGGCTTCTTATTGGCTGGGTCCTCATCAGGAAGGAAGAGGATCTTTCTTCCTCCTGTAGGGCTCTGCTACTGTTGGAGGGTGTGCGAGCTCCCCCTGCTGGTCTCCTGGCTCTATTTAATGCAGGTGTCTGTTTCGTAATTTTTTACAAGCTCAACTCTTGACAAGGACAAAACAGTAATAATCAAAGCTGTAAAAATATAATATTTATTCTGGACAACATTAAGTTTGCCTAAGTGTAGTGACAAATGCAATTTCAAAAGTGCATTAAGCCTTTAAAAACTTATCCTCCTGAAAGCCCTGCTTCCCGTTGTACAATCCCTATGTCTTCTCGATCTCTCAACTATTTTGGGGGGGTGGAGGAAACAGGTGAAAAATTGGTAGAAGGCTATGATACTTAGCTGTAGTTGTTATAGGTCTGAAATACCTTAAAAGAGAGATACTTATTTAACTTTGGACTAAAAGTAGATGTATATACTCCAACATACTCGAGCCAAATTCTGTGGTTCAAGCTATGTGTCTATAAAACACTATTTGTTTTGGTATTTGGCTTTTGACAGCTTTTAATCCAACTTCTCCTTCTTCTATTTCTGCCTCACAACTGGGCAAGATGGTAAGAAAGTCTAGGTGCTCCTTACTTTAGAGCAGGTGGAAAGTTCAATCCATGCATGGGAATCCTCATCTCAGCCCCACCCCTAACCATCATACAAACCCCAAGCCAGTCTCCTTCCCTTTTTCTTCAAGCTGTGTTGGACCTGCCTGGGAGCTGCTCTGCCCTCCCCAGAAAGCCTCCATTATGTGAGTAATAAACATGTTTGTACCCTCTTTGAATGTGTGTGTCATTATCAGTCTGGACATCCAAACAAAATTTTGAATGAAAGTTCCTCCTCTATCTTCCCGTTGGCTACAACAGAATGTTGCCCTCATATCCTTTTTTGAAATGCTGTCGACTGAAATTTGAGGTCCTGGCTGGAGGCTGGTAGTTCCCCTTCCTGAACAGCTTATTATGTCCACACATCAATCACTTCCCTTGGTATCTCACACTCAAAGCACTATGCAGCAGTTAAAATTGCCCCAGGTTCAGGTATCAGACAACTAGGGATACTCTTATGCCTTTATGTCTGATAACTTATTTAAATTAGCCAACCCACAGGGAGCCCACAACACCTAGCTAAGGACAGCCCACTTGCCGTGTACAAGCTGCCCCCTAGAGCTTCAACTTGCTGTTACCCTGTCCCAGGTGCAACCTCTCATTTAACCCTGCCTGGCAGCCTTCTCTTGTTTGGGACTGCAAGTTATTAAAAAGTTCTGTCTTTTATCTATCATAGTGTCATTGTGTTGTGTCCCACCATTAAAATAATCTTTAAAACTTATCAAACAATTGGCATTACAGACAGCATGTCTAGGCCATTATGGCTGAGATATGGGCAGCTTTGTAGGAGGATATGCTCTTGGGTTATTATGGGTTCCAGACCACTGAAAAAATGGCTTGGGGCAAAACTTCCACTTGTTGGTGAGCTTTACCCTTGATGCTGTGTCTGCTGGTAGTAGCTGCATCTCTCCTTTCCTAAATTTTCTGGGTGTCAGAATATTCAAAATGAACACTGCTGATTGGCTAAACTCTGGGGGCCATATGCAGTTCAGGTAGGGGCTCACCTTAGGGCAATCTGAGTGACAGGCCACTTAGCCGCACTTTCTAGGTCTGGGCATTCTGGTTGTTACTGACCAAACTTGGGTCAGCTCACCAGTGCACAGCAATGCCAATCTACTGACATCAGGTTGTGGTGAAGGAAAGTGCAGGGTTTATTGCAGGAGCCAAGGAAGGAGTGTGCGTGGCTCATGCTCAAAAGACCCAAACTCCCTGATGAGTTTCAGGGGAGGGTTTTTAAAGATAGAGTGAGGGAGAGAGCTGCAGGGTCTGTGATCAGCTCATGCACAATTCTCTGTCTGATGGTGAGGTAAAAGTGTGGTGTCACAGGGGTTAACATCATCAATACTCAGGCTCCAGCTGGTCTGGGGGCTACATGCTCATGGTCATGATGCAGTTAGCTTCTTCCTTCTGGTGCAGGTTTTAGTATCTGCAAAACAGCTAAGGACTGTGCATCAGACACTGTTATCCATGTCCTTCATGGAGGAACTAAAGTTTATGTGACTCTGCTATGTGGGTGATCTATTGTTTAAATTGTTACCAGTTCTCCTGACCCAACTGCTATCTTTTGTTACTACATGTTCACGTTCTTGCAGTCATTAAATCTTGAGACAGGTTTTTATGACTCAAGGGAGGCCTGGAAGACTAAAGCTTTTCTACAAACAAGAGGCAAGTGGGGGCGGTCCACACCCAGAAGGCCTCATAAGGTTGTGCTCAGTTATATGGTATATTTCTAGTTGCAGCCTGTATTTGGCAGAGGTTTATCCCAAGGGCCTATCACCTCTTGGGTGTCAGTACTTCTGTAATATTATTTTGGGCAGAACTTTAGTTTATCCATGTATTCTAGGTAACCCCTGTGGAGAAAGGTGTTGGCTGGACCTGTCCATCATATAGAAGTGGCACCTGGGTCTCCTTGCCAATGTTATGCAGCTGGAGGTGTTACTGACCAGGGTTCTTGGGCTCCTTAATCAATAGAAAGTGATCAGAGGCCAGACAAGAAATTTAGGCAAGGCTTTACTGGGGCCCCTGCTGCATCATGGAGGAGAGAGAAGAAACAACAGATTTCCTTGCTTGCTCCCTCCCTGAGGGGGTGTGAGCTGGCTCCTTATAAGGAGTGAAGGTAGGGGTGTGACCAGGAGTCGTGTCGGATGGGTGGCTCAGGTGGTGTGCCCACCCCTTGTTGGTGGTGTGTGCAGGGGGCATGTGCAGTACCCTGCTGTTGCTCCTGACCCCCTGCTTTTGCTCCTGACCCCCTGCTTTTTCTCCAGGCTCTTTAAAAGTGGCAATTGGGATTTTTGGTCTCTTTGTATCTTTTGTCTAGAATTTGCCCTAACTGCACAAGCATGCAGTTGCTTTTTGTCCCATATAGTTTCCTTGTATTTTGTTGCTTGAGGAGAGGTGTATCCAGGTGCAAGCATTGCAGCACAGTAGCAAAGGGTCCCAGGTCGCAGCCTGTCTCATTGCCCCCTGAGAGACTAGATGCCCTATTCTTAAGGGGTAATGGGCCGAAGCTCTCTTCTTCTGAAACTTCTTCCTGCTGGACAAGGGTTGCAGACCCTAGCCTACCCTAGAGGTATGGAAGTCCCTCTCTGATTGTTCCAAGGACCTATAGGTACCTGGGCCACTTTCTGCTGGAATGGGCTGAATTCCTTGAGTCATCATAAGCCTTACTTCAAACTGTTGGAGCCTAAAGACACAAACTTAACCAAAAGGTTAAACAACAAGGGCAGGGACTTCTTTGGTGGTGTAGTGGTTAAAAATCCGCCTGCCAATGCAGGGGTCATGGGTTCAAGCCCTGGTCTGGGAAGACCCCACATGCTGCGGAGCAACTAAGCCCATGCACCACAACTACTGAGCCTGCATTCTAGAGCCTGTGAGCCACAACTGCTGAGCCCACACACCACAACTATTGAAGCCCAGGGGACTAGAGCCCATGCTATGCAACAAGAGAAGCCACCACAATGAGAAGCATGTGCACTGCAATGAAGAGTAGCCACTGCTCACCACAACTAGAGAAAGCCCGCATGCAGCAGCAGAGACCCAACACAGCCAAAAAATAAATATAATTTTAAAAAACATGTAAACAAACAAGGGCTACAAATGAGAAGAACAGTAGCCACTAAAGGGCCTGGAAAGGGAAGGAACAAGGTTAACTTTGGGCTTGCTTAACTGTTGACCAGACAAGGGAGGCGACATCGCCCCTGCCAAATTTATGAAGCCACTCTGCCTGGGTGTATGTTTCCTTAATATTAATTTTACATGTCCTGTTGCATTGATCCAAGTGCAGCAGTAAGTATTACTTGTCGCACAGACTCTACCTTGTTCTGCCGGAAGGTAATCAACAGCCAGACAGTTGTCAAGAACCACATCGAACAAGGAAACAAGAGAGGTGCCAAGTTCCATTAAGGCTTCAAATAAGAGCCAACCCACTACATCATTTTACTCATTTGTTGATGGTGCCTGTCTTTTGAATAGATATCTCAGATCTTCCACTGGCTCACAGGTGTATTGTTCTTCTGTTGTGACCTGTGGGGCTTCTGGAGGTAAAAGCTTTAGAGTGGACAAATGTACCCAACAAGATGTCCCTTGAGTTTGACAGCAGTGGAGGTGGTTAAAATTACTTTATAGGGGACCTTCCATTTTGGCAATAGTTGGTCTTCAGGAATCCAACTTTCCAGGTTTTAAGAACTTGGTCCCTGGGGTTTATTTGTGAAGGGACTGCTCCTTCGTCTGTATTTTTAGTGGGAGCTGGCAGTGTTTTGTGGGCATAGTCCTGATTGCCTTCTGAACTTGTCCTAGGTTAGTAATATATCTCAGGCCCTGGTTCACCTCCATCCAGTACAATGTAGTAGTAAGAAAAGGCCTCCCATATCATTTCAAATGGGCTAAGTCTCAGACCACTCCTGGGGGCTACACAGACCCTGAGGAGTACAAGTTGGTCCAGGGTTCATGAGTTTTTTGGCAGAGCTTTGCTAAGGTTTTCTCTAAAGTATGGTTCATTTTCACCACCTTCCCTGAAGACTGGGGGTGTCAAGGGGTGTGTAGCTTGTAGCCTATCCCTAGGGCTGTTGTGAGCTGCTGTGTGATTTTGGCTATAAAGGGTCCGTTATCGCTCTGGAGGGACTTTGGAAGTCCACACTGAATAATTATTTCTTTAAAAAGGGACTTACAGGCTTCCATAGCCTTTGTAGATCAGGTGTGGAAGGCTTCAACTCATCCTATGAAAGTATCGACAAACACCAGAAGATATTTATATCCTGATCATGGGGGCATTTGGGTGAAATCTAACTGCCAGTCTTCCCCTGGGATACGTCCCTTGGCATTGAATCGCCCTGAGTAACGAAGGAGGGATTGGATGGGTCTGTGGGTTATTACAGCCACACAGATCACAGGCAAGTGTTACTTGTTTTTACTGTTCTTTTAAGCCCCTTCCCTGAAAAAGCCTTTTGCATCAAGTCCCATAGTACATCCCTCCCATAGTAGGCGGCATCATGTAAACTCTTAGTGAGTTTCCACTGTTGGGCCAGTAGGATTAGAACTTTATCCTCCTTTTTATACACCCTGTGCTTCCCTTCTCATACCCCATTTTTTTGCATTTTCTTGTTCCTGTGGGGAATACTGGGGAAGGCTAGGGAGTTCAGGGGGGGCAATTACTAGAGCCATAACTTGTTCATGTTCCTGCAATCATGATACCTGTTTTGCAATTTGATCAGCTTTGCTGTTCCCTTGGCTCACTCACAAAAGATCCATCCCTCTGATGGCTTCTACAGTATATTACTGCTACCTGGGTTGAAAGCTGCACTGCTTCTCAAAGAGCCAGAATCACATCTTTATGTTTTATGGGGGAATTTCTAGTGGTTAACATTCCTCTTTCTTTCCAAATGGCAGCCTGAGCCTGTAGCACATGCAACCCATAATTAGAGTCAGTAAAAATATTTAATTTCTTATCCTTCCCTAATTGCAAAGCTCTCATCAACGCAATTAGTTCAGACTTCTGGGCTGACATCTGGGGTAGCAGGGCCTTGGCTTCTATAACTTCATCTAGACTAACTATGGCATACCCCGCCTTTCGGGATCCCATTTCTACAAAACTGCTCCCATCAGTAAACCATTCGACCTCAGGGCTGTCAAGAAGCTCATCTAGAAGATCAGACCTGCTGGAGTAACTTTGCTCTATGGTCTCAATACACGGATGCACTGAGTCTCCACTCTCGACTGCTGGAAACTAGTTGCCGGGTTCAGGGTTTTGCAAACCTTTTTTTTTTTTTTTTTTCTGTACGTGGGCCTCTCACTGTTGTGGCCTCCCCCATTGTGGAGCATAGGCTCCGGACGCGCAGGCTCAGCGGCCATGGCTCACGGGCCCAGCCTCTCCGTGGCTTGTGGGATCTTCCCGGACTGGGGCACGAACCTTCGTCCCCTGCATCGGCAGGCGGACTCTCAACCACTGCGCCACCAGGGAAGCCCGGTTTTGCATACCTTTAAGGGAATGTCAGGGGTACCCAGTAGGAGGGCCTGATATCTTGTTAACCTTGCTCCAGTCAACCAGTGATGTTCTTTGACTTCTGGCACAGATTATACCAGATGAGGGGTTAACATCTAAGTGTTGTCCCAGGGTGAGCTTGGAAGCCTCACTAACCAACACGGCTGTGGCTGCTACTGCCCACAGGCAGCTTGGCCATCCCAGGGCCAATGAGTCAGAAGACGGTGGAGTAGAAGGACACAGAGTTTGCATCTTATCACAACTAGGGCACCTACCAGGCATTGGTGGGGGACCTCGGACACCTAAAGGGATGGAAGGAATTCCAGCATGACTGGCTAGGATGTGGAGGGGACGAAGGGGGGCAGGAAAGGTTGAGGCGTGATGGGACCAGGCACCCCTCCCTTTGGGGCAGCGGTGCGGAGGAGAGGGTTTCCCACACGCGGAGGGGCCCAACCACGTTGTGGGGATTGGTGGGGATGGAGAGAGACCTTTGGGGGATCGGGAGATCAGAGGGGAACACAGCTAGCATCTCCCCAACCAGCTTGGGCCTCGGCAAACCTGCTGGGGTCCTGGGCCTGAACCTCAGCCCTCTGGGGCCCCCTCCAGCCATGAGAGTCCTGAGCCTGAGCCCTGCCCACCACCCCCCCGCAACACCACCAAGGCCTTTTATGAACTTTTATTTCTAATTTTATTTAATTTTTATTCTTTTAAAATTTTATTTTATTGTCTTATTCTTTGTTATTGTTCTGCTCCTTTTTCTTAGTTGTTTTGAAAAGTAAGCCACTGGTCTCTGATCTGGTCCCAACTTTTGGGTCAGATTCTTAGTGCTGTCCCTGATGTCTCACGAACATATAGGGTAAAGGGCTTGTCCAAATTTGGAAGCCCCAGTGCTGGAACTCTATTCAACTCAGTCTTTAGAGTCTCAAAGGCCTGACGGTGGTTCTCATTCCATTGAAGGGGTTCCCTTTCTCCTCCCTTTAGAGCCTCATATAGGGTTTTTTCTATAAGGCCATAAGTTGGAATCCAGATACAACAGAACCCAGCCATCCCAAGGAAGCCTCTGAGTTGTCTCTTTGTGGTTGGAGATGGTAATGCACAAATTGCTGTTTTTGGATCTATGGCCAGGGCTTGTGCCCCTGGGCTCAAAACAAATCCTAAATATTGAACCTGTTGCTGTAAGATCTGAGCCTTGGTTGGAGAGATTTTATATCCCCTTTTTGCCAGAAAATTTAGGACCCTAAGAGTATTGTGATCTGAATCTTTTTGGTCTCACTACTTACCAATAAGTCATCAACATATTGTAACAGGGTTCCCTTCTCAAGGCTCAGTTCCCTCAGTTCTCTTGCTAACATGTTTCCAAAAAGATGGAGGCTGTCCTGAAAACCCTGTGGAAGCACTGTCCAGGTATACTGGGTAGCCTCTAGGGTGTCAGTGTCCATCCAATTCAAAGGAAAAAAGATATTGAAAGTCTGGATGTAGGGGAATACAGAAAAAATGCATCTGTGAGGTCCAAAACAGAGAAATGCTGAGCAATCCCTGGCACTTGGGTGAGGCAGCCTTATTCACTGCTCGTAAGTCTTGCACAAACCAACACTCTCTGTTAGGCTTCTGAGTGGGGAAGATTGAGTGTTGCATGGGGATTGGCAGGGCCTAATGAGTCCGTGTTTTAGGAATTTGCTGAGCAGTGGTTGGATTCCCCTCAGGTCCTCAGGTTTTAAAGGATATTTTCTCTTCCAGGCGTATTTTTCCCCAGGCCTTAACCTTATTTTTATCAGGGGAACACAGTTTGCTTTTCCTGGCACCAAGGTATTCCAAACTGCAGGATCTACTTATTCTCTAATTTCTTTGGGGAGGTCTTGGGGAATATTTTGATGCCCAACAGGTGGGTCATCTGGGGCTCATAATAGATGGCATTCTCTGTTTGGATTCTTTACCTCCTTGGACTTCACCCTGTCCTAAGAATAGACTAGGTCCTAACTCATTTAGCAAATCTCTCCCGAGAAGAGGGACAGGACATTCTGACATATATAGAAAGGAGTAATAACAATGGACTCCACTCTGCAGGCAAGGGGAGACATAAATCGCCTTACTTTTGGCTGTCCATCAACTCCCATCACAGTAGAGTCATGGAGAGAGGGCCAGCCGGCCAAGCCAGAACAGAGCAGACAGCTCCACTGTCTTCAAGGAATTCAGTTCTCCTACCTGCCACATAGAGGGTGACCCAAGGCTCTGTGGGAGTAATGAGGATGGATTGAGTAGGATCCAGAGCAGGGCAGTTGCT
Source organism: Pseudorca crassidens (assembly GCF_039906515.1). NCBI lineage: Eukaryota > Metazoa > Chordata > Mammalia > Artiodactyla > Delphinidae > Pseudorca > Pseudorca crassidens. The sequence goes on along the minus strand of NC_090296.1, from coordinate 126,828,611 downwards.
CGGGGCCAGTCATTCGGTGTGTGGGAATCTTGCATCTGAGAGATTCACAAGGAACTGGGGCTGGTCAGTGTTGCCCTTCAGGCATCCCACTGGAGGGCGCTCAGGACATTCTCCCTCCCTCTGCCACCCTTTCCGACAAAAAGCACACTGGTTCGGGGCCCAGGCAGCTTCTTGGTGGTCTGTCCAGCCTTCTCAGCCCTCCAGGGTCCCCTCGAGGTGGTGCGTGGATCAGAGCAGCCTAAAGCTGCATTTTCTTTATTAGCCTCTTACCGTTATTGGCCTCCTCCATTAAGTCTCGGTTGTTATAGGCCTTGAAGGCCTCCTCTACCAAGGTTTACAATGGGGTTTGGGGCCCAGCCTCAAGCTTTTGTAATTTTCTCCGGCATCAGGAGTAGCCTGGGTGACAAAATGTATGGCCAAGAATGTCCTTCCTTCTGAGAACTCAGGGTCTGTATTGGTGTACCTCCTGAATGCCTCTTTCACCAGGCTCAGGAAGACTGAAGGGTTTTCATCTTTTTTCCTGTGTAACCTCTCAGACCTTATCATAATTTACAGCCTTCACCTTACACCTTTTCATTCCTTCTGAGAGACAAGTAGTACAGTGTTTCATCCTAACCTGGCCTACACGATCTTCATAGTCCCAGTGTGGATCATGTTCTGGGATTGTAGCCCCATCCACCTGATAAACTTGGTGGTGTGGATTGGTGGCCAGTAGGCCATCTGTGTGTTCTCTGTCCTTTCTTAGTGTATGTTCCTTTTCATCCAGGGTGCAACAGTGGGCCAGAATAACCATGACGGCCTAACAGGTGAGAATGTCAACCCCAGCCTGATAAATTCATCCCTAAACTTGTCAGCGTTTAGAGACAACCTGACAAACCTCTCCTCACAGATTAACCCAGTTAGTTTAGGATCTCTCTTTGGGATGTTCCAGAGGCCCTTTGAAGCCCCCCAAAGTTAACTGGAAGTCAAGAGAATTTCAATTAGAATTTGATATTTGGGAAGTCTGTCAAAAAGTTTAAAAAGTTTTAAAACACCCAGTCAGTTAGGATCATAGTTTGCTGTGAAACAATATTTATTCCTTGAGATAAGGTGGGGGGAAAAATCAAATGTAAATATAGATCACTTAAAGGCACAAGAACTCACACGATCTGTTATCAAAAGCAGCATTCCAGGACAACTTCGTTCTCTTATGAGAGAGAGAAACCAAATCCAGTCTTGCATCAGCCTACGCTTAATAAAATCCATTTACCTAATTAAATTTAATCCAACCTTAGAAAATCCTGACCACAAACAAAATTCTTTTCTCAGTGTTCCTCTCCCACAAGCATTCTGCAACTTTCTGTAGCCATACTTTGTCCTTTATTCTTTCCCCATTCAGAAATAGCCAGCTCTAGGACAAAATCACACTTTTCCCTTTAACAAAGTATATTTCCATTCCTCATACCTTCTTTTCTGAAAACACACATCCTACTCTTCTTAAGCAACCATGAACTGTCTTTTACAGTAGCATTCTGTAGATTGGTAGAGAACATCTCAAGGCGGCACCAAACAGCTTTAGTTTCTCTCTCACGAGAAGACAAGAGTAGATAACTTTAGACATGTTTAGCAATTAAGGTTCCAATATTTTATCTTATTTGAAATGGCCTGGATATTTAATTAATTCCTACCATTTAACTTACCTTAGTTTCAGATTTACCAAAATTTGGAAAGACTGTTTTAGATGGAAGTTTCCAAAACATAGTTATTCCTATAGAGTTTACCAGAAAGTTCATATCCCAGTTACATTTACTTAAAAATTTAATCATATCAGGTTATTTTCCCTGTTGACAGATTTTATAACAGAAACAATATGCACTTATTGACTTCTAGTAACCCTAGATACAGTGAAAGTATTGCACTTAGCGTTGATGACTCTAAAGACAGGTCTCTGTTAATTAAACTCACAAGTTTAAACCAGACAAACCAATTTCTACAGAACCAGAGATCTCATAGTTTTCCTGCTTGAATTTAAAATGGCCCTTTTTTTCCCTCAGTCTGGGGGACTACAGATGAGTCAGGTAGTTCCTGAGAGCCCCGGCAGAATAGTGTATTGCAAGAGCAGAGGAAGGAAAATAGCAAGCTCTTGTCTTTTCTGTCTGTTCTTTAAAATCCCACTAAGTAACCCAAGGCTGGAGTCTCAGGCAATGTGGGCTGGGTTTGTATTTCAAGGCTCAAGTGCTCCACCATGCCGACAATATCAGTAGAGACTTGCAGGAGCAGTTGGACGGACAAAACTACATCACGAACAAAGATACAAATCACAAAATTTAAAGACACAAACAAGAAGTTTTCAACATAAAGGGGACAGGAATGCAGGTGTCAGGATCAAGGGAGAGGTAAAGGGAGGGGAGAGAGGAAAGACTGAAAAAGAGAAAGAGACAGAAAGAGGGAGATTTCAGTTTCAACCCACCCCCTGCAGGTGTCTATTCAGACACCAACCTGTGCGCTTCCACAAAGGGCCAGTGAAGGAGGGAACACCCTATCCACTGGCCACCGGGGCAGTCAAGCCTGGAAAGCAGTTGTATGTCATCTGTGGGTCCCCAACCCACAGGTGTGACTCTCACTGATACATATACTAGTATATAGAAATCTGCCATTTCAGTCCATTCCCAGTGGGAGTTCTCTTGGTGGCAGGAAAAGAAAGGTGAGAATATTGGGACGATCAGACTTCGAGACACTACACGATATGAGGTTTGAACCTCTATCACTCTCAAAAATCTCCGGTCAGGGAGAAACCACTGGAACAAGGTGTGAGCTGTGAGGCGAGCCTCTCCCACCGCTTGTCACCCGTCAAGGTGAGCCATTGTCAGCCAGAGGGAGGAGGTCTCACAACTGAGAAGAATGATGCTGTAGCTGTCTGACGTCCACTCTCTTGGAAGGAAAGGACAGAAGTAAGAGAGGACAGAGAGAAGAGAGGACAGAGAGAGAAGTAGAGAGATTTCAGGAGAGCTAAAGGAACAAAGGGGAAAGGGAAATTGGTGAGGGAATGGGACAAGGGGAGGGGGAAAGCATTGCCTGAATGAGGGTACTGAGGCCCCCAGGGGCCAGGAAGGCAGACTTACCAAACTTGCTGACTCTGAAACAAGAGGTTCAGGTGGCCGCTTGTCACGCACTGGGAAGCAGCATTCAGTGGTCCTGGAGGTGCCCAGATCCTCTCCTGGGAAGGGGACGATAGTCCCTTCGTGGTGTCGCCACAAAGTATGTCACCAATCAGTGTTCTTGACCTCCTTAACCAATAGAAATTGATCAGAGGCCAGGCGAGAAATTCAGGCAAGTTTTACTGGGACTCCTGCTGCAGCAGGGGGAAGCAAGAACAACATGTTCCCTTGCTTGCTCACTCCGAGGGGCGTGAGCTGGCTCCTTATAAGGAGTGAGGGTGGGGGTGTGTCCAGGGGTCGGGCAGGAGGGGTGGCTTAGGAGTTGTGCCCACCCCTTAAGTAGTGTTGTGTGCAGGGGGCATGTGCAGTACCCTGCTTTTGCTCCCAACCCTCTGCTTTTGCTCCAGGCTCTTCAAAAGTGGCAGCTGGGTTTTTTAGTCTCTTTGTATCTTTTGTCTAGAATTTGCCCTAACTGCACATGCATGCAGTTGTTTTTTGTCCCCTATAGTTTCCTTGTATTTTGTTGCTTGAGGAGAAGTGTGTCCAGGTGCAAGCATTGCAGGACTGTTACCAAGTCCAAGCTTGCTCTGCTCGCCACATGACAGGCCAATAAATCAGAGATGAGGTATTGAGGCAAGGAATACGACTTTATTTGGAAAGTGGGCCGACTGAGAAGATGGCGGACTAGTGTCTCCAAAAACCATCTTATCAGGATCTGGATGCCAGTTTCTTTTATGGAATCAGAGAGGTAAGTAAAGTAAAAAAGGCAAACTAGAAAGAGAGTGGCAGTGAGGAAGTAAAGTTAAAAGGGCCATCAGTCTTGCAAAACATCTCCTTGGAATGACCAGCCTTGATGAGAGGATGTGTTAATTTCAGCCATTTACATGTGGGCAGGGTCAGATGGTCTCCCTGAGAGCTAAACAGAGGCACTTTAGTTCAGCATTCAGGCAGAGGGGCTGGGTTCCCTGAGTCAAGGCATTATGCATAATTACAATAATAAAAACAACAAAAAGCAAAGGTTAAAGTCAAAGAAACAGATCCAACATAGAGTCCGATTTACTTCTTCCCTGTTACGATTCCCCACTCTCAATGTCCATTCCACAATCTTGTGGAAAAAGGAGTGACAACTGTTCTAACTGCTCCATCAGATAGAGCTTTCTGGGAGCATCCGCCATCACTGCCAGTGTTCCGAATGTTGAGATTTGTCTTTTGATCCTCTTTGGAAGTGTCTACTTTACACCTGTTGACTTAAAAAAAATTCACACCCTGAAAGTCATGAGGCCACATCTGCAGTTAAGGAAATTAGCGTTTTTCTATATATGGGAAGATGCAAGGCTCTGGGCTCACTGAAATCATTCCTTTGATATGCACCACAGCTATCTGGGGCCTGGATCCTGTATTTTCATATCCTGAGTGTCCTCAGGGATCATCATAAGGAGTGGCTCCAGTCTGATGGCTGCTAGATGGCAGGTATTCTCCTTCCTGAGTTTCATCAGGGTTCACTGGCTCACATTGGAGGGATGCAATCGCTGGTGACTGGTCCTCTCCTCTTGGTCAGGAATTTACTAATATTTGGGAGACATTTTGTGATCAAATTTTCTCCCACAGTGCTGGGATGCTCATCCCAGGTCAGGTGAAAATTCTTTTTTTGTTTGTTTGCTTTTGTTTTTGTTTAAGTATTTTACAACTTTATTGGAGGATAATTGCTTTACAGTGGTGTGTTGGTTTCTGCTTTATAACAAAGTGAATCAGTTATACATATACATATGTTCCCATATCTCTTTCTTCTTGCGTCTCCCTCCCTCCCACCCTCCCTTTCGCACCCCTCCAGGCGGTCACAAAGAACCGAGCTGTTCTCCATGTGCTATGCGGCTGCTTCCCACTAGCTATCTACCTTACGTTTGCTAGTGTATATATGTCCATGCCTCTCTTTCTCGCTTTGTCACAGCTTACCCTACCCCTCCCCATATCCTCAAGTCCATTCTCTAGTAGGTCTGTGTCTTTATTCCTGTCTTACCCCAAGGTTCTTCATGACATTTTTTTTTCTTAAATTCCATATATATGTGTTAGCATACAGTATATGTCTTTCTCTTTCTGACATACTTCACTCTGTATGCCAGACTCTAGGTCTATCCACCTCATTACAAATAGCTCAATTTCGTTTCTTTTTATGGCTGAGTAATATTCCATTGTATATATGTGCCACATCTTCTTTATCCATTCATCTGATGATGGACACTTAGGTTGCTTCCATCTCCTGGCTATTGTAAATAAAGCTGCAATGAATATTTTGGTACATGACTCTTTTGGAATTATGGTTTTCTCAGGGTATGTGCCCAGTAGTGGGATTGCTGGGTCATATGGTAGTTCTATTTGTAGTTTTTTAAGGAACCTCCATACTGTTCTCCATAGTGGCTGAACCAATTCACATTCCCACCAGCAGTGCAAGAGTGTTCCCTTTTCTCCACACCCTGTCCAGCATTTATTGTTTCTAGATTTTTTGATGATGGCCATTCTGACTGGTGTGAGATGATATCTTATTGTAGCTTTGATTTGCATTTCTCTAATGATTAATGATGCTGAGCATTCTTTCATGTGTTTGTTGGCAGTCTGTATATCTTCTTTGGAGAAATGTCTATTTAGGTCTTCTGCCCATTTTTGGATTGGGTTGTTTGGTTTTCTGTTACTGAGCTGCATGAGCTGCTTCGAAATTTTGGAGATTAATCCTTTGTCAGTTGCTTCATTCGCAAATATTTTCTCCAATTCGGAGGGTTGTCTTTTGGTCTTATTTATGGTCTCCTTTACTGCGCAAAAGCTTTGAAGTTTCATTAGGTATCATTTGTCTATATTTGTTTTTAATTCCATTTCTCTAGGAGATGGGTCAAAAAGGATCTTGCTGTGATTTATGTCATAGAGTGTTCTGCCTATGTTTTCTGTAAGAAACGGCATCAAGATGGAGGAGAGATTAAGCAAGCTTTATTTGAGGACGCTCCCACGCAAGGTTCACTGGTCCGAGAGAAAGGGGCCAGAGAAGTCGCGCCCGGGTGTGGGCACGAACAAAATTTATAGGGGTGGACGCAGGGGAGGTGCTTGCCGTGTGTGGCAGCCCTTTTTTGGTAATCTCTCGGGTGTTGTGGCAATGTCGGGTGTCGGTTGCATCAGCCTCCTTGGCGGGGGTTCCGACTAGTTCCTGGGGCCTTCCCCGGACCTGCTGGCCTTACATCCCGACTTCTTTGGTGTAATGGGGTGACGTTTGGTCTCTGGCTACATCCTGCTGTACTGGGGAGCCGGAAGGGAGTTGTGCGGCCAACGGTCCGTTGGTTAGGGGAGGGTGGCAGCGGGGGCTTCTGTGGCTTGTAAGGTATATGGGTGAAGGAGCATCTGATTCACCGCCACTCGAGAGACTTCTTGTATGCAACTGAGGAGAAACCTGAGGAAACAGTGGGTAAGCATGAGTAGGATGCAGATAATGATTAAGGGGCCTAGGATTGGCGTCAGCCAGGTATAGAGGGTGGACCGCCGCCAGTCGGGGATGGGGGAGGTGGATGGTTGCTGCTTGCGTTGGAGTTCTTCTTTTAAGCGTCGGAGAGCATCCACATTGTCATCAATGACCCCTGTCTCGTTGATGTAGTAGCGGCATTCTTCCTGTAGGAAGAGGCAGGTACCTCCTCTGTCGGCTGTCAGAAGGTCCAGAGTGCGTCGACTTTGGAGGGCAGCTCGGGCTACAGAGGTGATCTGGCACTGGAGGGAGGGGATAGAGGCAGCAGAGGCCTCGATGGCTAGCTGGAGTTTCTGTTCTAGGTCGCGGGATGTTGAGACACTGTGTGTTAGGGCTCGTCCCCCGATGCCCGCAGCGATGAGAAAGAGGAGGCGAGGGAAGTGCCTGCAACCATAGGGAGAAAGATGGCCCTTATCTGTCGGCTAGAGAGTTGTGTGGTAAGTGAGAGAAATTCGGCTTGGCCATATAATGTGAGTTGTGGAACAAGGGTGATGGGGATACATGGGAAGGGGGAGGAAGAGTTGACCTCTTTTGTAAGGGAGCCATTACACCAAAAGAACAGGCCTGGTGGGGCCCCCATTGGCGTAGTTACAGGGGGGGATGAGTTGCAAGGGAGTGCATCATTAGTTAAATTTGGGTGGCTGCCATAGCAAATTGTGAGGTTCTGTTTTTCTAAATCAAGAAATGCGGGGACTCTTAAAGGCGGAAAAGGTAAGTTCTGGGAGGGAGAGGTAAGGGGTCCTTGGGGGGTTTCTTTAGCAGCCAAATATAGGGGTTTAGCAAGAAGAGCAAAGTTAGGGATCCAGTGTCGGAAAAATCCTATCAGGCCCAGAAAGGAGAGAATCTGGTCAGCTGTCTCTGGAGGTTGGAGGTCCTGATGGCCTGGGTGCGGTCGGCTGTCAGGCTCTTTGTTGTGGGGGTAAGGTGGATTCCCAGATAGGTTACTGGGGGTGTAGACAGTTGGGCCTTGGCCGGAGACACCCGATAGCCGCGAGAGCCGTGATAATTGAGGAGGTCAGCAGTATGCTGTTTTGAGAGGCTGAGAGATGGGCTACAGAGGAGGAGTTCATCCACGTATTGGAGGACTATACTGGGGGTGAGAGGGAAGGAAGCGTGGTCCCGCGCCAGAGCCTGTCCAAAGAGGTGGGCCAATTATTAAAGAGAATCGTGAGCAATCACGCACGACTGACCGGACAAATGTTGGTTTCCCTCAAGAACGTTATAAAGTGCATTACTATTTATGGCCACTAGAGGGCGAGGATGTAATTGATTGAATAAGCAAAGGGGGGGAAAATCCCAGCAAGGTGATAGATTGTGATACGCTATTAATACTGCTGATCTAACTGTGTATAAAAACACTACATTCACCAAATATAGTCCGTGAAAATTGCACACCAGACATTTATTACAATTTACATATTGGGCCTATAGATGTCTAATAATTTCAAAGGATTGAAATAATTCAGAGTATATTCTCCGACCCCAGATTGAAATTGAGCCAGAAATCAATAAAAAAAATTAGAAAAATAATTTATAGGTTGGGATATTAATAATTATATTTCTAAATCACCCACAGGTCAATGAAAAAAATCACAAAATCAATCAGAAAATATTATGCTTTGTTTAATAATGAGTTTGCTTATATAAAAGTTTGTGCGCTGGGTGGAAAGCAGTGCTTGCAGAAAATTTTGTAGCTTGAAATGAATATATTGGAAAGTGAGAAAGTAATATTATTTCTGATACAATCACTAAATTCGGGTAATTACAAATGTACATTACATTACAAAATTGACAACAAATTTAGCCAAAAGAATATATGTGGAAGGAAATAACGAAAACAAGAACAGAAATTAATAAAAGAAAGCAAACATATAACAAGTAGAATAGGCAGAGGCTCGTTCTTTAATAGGATTAATAATTCAGGTAAACCTCTAGTATGTTTCACTGAAAAAATAAAATGGAGATTTCCCAACTAACCAATATCAAGAATGAAAAATGTACCATGAACAGCATTAGGCCATTCAATATAAAAATGTAGTTGAAATGTTTAACTTCCTAGAAAATACAAATTATCATAAATAAAATGGAAGTAAATGGGAAATATAAATAGCCTTCTAGCTTTTAAAAGAAATTCATTATAAATAAACACCTTCTTAAAAAGAAAACTCCAGGCACAGATAGATTCACAATAAATTCTATTAAGTATGTAAGAAGGATCATTACAGACACATGGTGCTCATAAACGTTGATGTAAATTTCAGGAAAATTGAAAAATGAAGTCCAATGATCTATAAAAGGGTTATACATAACAAAACCAAAAAGGGTTTGTTCTCATAATGTCAGGTAGTATCAATATTTGAAAATCAATTGAAAAACAACAAACTTATGCATGTAGAAAACAGATTAGTGGTTGCCAGAGGCAGGGATGGGGCTGAGTGAAATGGGTGAAAGTGGCCAAAAGGTACAAACTTCCAGTTCTAAAATAAATAAGTCCTGGAGATGTAATGTACAGCGTGGGTCCGGAAGGATCCCACATGCCACGGAGTGGCTGGACCCGTGAGCCATGGCCGCTGAGCCAGCGCGTCCGGGGCCTGTGCTCCGCAACAGGAGAGGCCACAACAGTGAGAGGCCTGCGTACCGCAAAAAAACAAAAAACAATTGTCTATTTACATTTCTATAATGAACAGTTAGAAATGAAATTTAAGAACTCACAGAACTAAAGATGCATGGGGGCATTTTTAATATTTTAGGAATAAATCTAAAGATATGTACATAGAAATCTATAAACTATCATTGAGAGAAATTGAGGAAGTCCTAAATAAATTGAGAATTATTCCATGATAAAGGAGTAGAAGATGTAGTATTTTAAGGAGGTTAATATATGGAAATTTGATCTATGGATTAATTAGAAGCTCAATCAAAATGAGTCTGTGGGGCTTCCCTGGTTGAGAGTCCGCCTGCCGGTACAGGGGACACGGGTTCGTGCCCCGGCCCTGGAGGATCCCACGTGCCGTGGAGTGGCTGGGCCCATGAGTCATGGCCACTGGGCCTGCGCGTCTGGAGTCTGTGCTCCGCAGCAGGAGAGACCACAACAGTGAGAGGCCCACATACCGCAAAAAAAAAAAAAAAAAAAAAAAAGAACAAAAAAACCAAAAAACTGAATCTGTGTGTATAACTTGAAAGGGTCAGAGGAAATGCATATGCAAATGCTAATAACCAAATATAATTAGGCAACCTTGAAGGAAAAAAAAAAGAATTGCTTTTACCAGACATCAAAATGCATTTCAAGGCTAACTGTAATTAAAACAGTGGATACTGGTACAATCATAGAGGGAAAACTGAATAAAACAGAGAGTTCAGAAATAGACCCCCACACAAGGACGTTTAATTCTTAACAAGTGTGGAACTTCAGAGTATTGAAGACAGTTTTTTCCATAAATGGTATTGAGTCAACTGAATAAATAACTTAAAAAAAGAAACTTGATCCCTGTCTCATAATATGCATACAACATTATCTCAAGAGAAATATAGATATGAACCTGAAATATAAAACAATAAAGATTTTAGGAGAAAGCTAACATTATCCCAAAAATAACAACAAGAGTCTTGATTTCTTGTTTTAAACACGAACATGAGATTCTCATATGCAGGGTTGAACTACTGTAGTATTATTAATATATCCTCACATACTAGGTAGAGATGAGCTATTATTTTTCTACTGTAGTATTCTGCTTGCGCTGCTGCAGAAAAATACTGCAGATTGCTTAAACAGCAGACACTGTCTCACAGTTCTGGAAGCTGGGAACTCGAAGAAAAGATGCTGATTGCTTTGGTTTCTGGTGAAACCCTCATCCTGGCTTGCAGACAGCTGTTTTGGTGCTGTCTTCACATGGCAAAGAGAGAGACAGTGAGCTGTCTTGTGTCTTCTCTTAAAGGACATTAATCCTATTGGATCAGGACCTGCCCTATGACTTCATTTAACCTTAATTACCTCCTTACAGATCCTATCTTCAAATATAGTTACACTGCATCTATACTCATTAAAGATATTATCCTGTAATTTTCTTATTTTGGGTAGTATCTTTGTCTGGTTTTGGTATCAGGGTGATGGTGGCTTCATAGAGTGACTTTGGGAATATTCCCTCCTCTTCAATCTTTTGGAGTAGTTTGAGAAAGATAGATATAAGCTCTTTTTGTATGTTTTGTAGAAATCCCCAGTCAAGCCATAGGGTTCTGGACTTTTGTTTGCAGGGAGGTGGTTGCTGTTTTTTCCTGTGGTGTTTGCATAAGCTGTTAGATACATTTATTTTCAATATGCATCTTTTGTTATATGATTTGTAGTTATTTCTTTAGACATGAGTAATGCGTAACACTAAATAGATAATAAACTATCGTATAGTTGGTATCTGTGTTTCATTCCAGTTTACCTGGTATAGTCTATACATAGTCAGAGTTCAATAAACATTTTTTTTAACATAGATGCAAGGAGAGCATCAATCAAAAGTCCATCAGAGAACAGAGAGACATGCTAAATCACCCTTTGTGAGAAGAATAACCACTGGGAATTGGAATATCAGCTTTACCTCTAAGCAGGTTTAGGCTGTAAAGAAGCACTTTCTTATATATGAGACACTCAAGGGTACTCTCATTGAGGGATTATGTGTGGGAAAATCTGCCTTCCTGCAAAGGTCTCAAATGAGGAAATCTGTTTCTTTACCTGCTCATTGAAAACAATAATAGAATCCTCTGAGAATTTATAATCATTGGACTGATTATTCTTGTTGATTCTGCTGGTGTATTTTCTTGGAAGAAAAAATTCCCAGCCCCCAAAATTACTGTGATTAAAAGTTGGTATTGTCCTTTGGTGCCTGGAAGATACAAATAAAAATTTGTTCCAGATTCATTGTCCTTTATCCATTCCCCTCAGCATTACCAGAGGTTTAATTTAGCCAAATATGAGCCAGCACTCAGGTCATCAGAAACATAGAGATAAGGCAGATCTTCTGTAATGACTTTAATAAAGTTTTTTTTTGAATTTTTTATTGAGGTATAGTTGCTTTACAATGATGTGTTAGTTTCTACTGTACAGAGAAGTGGAGCTCCCTGTGCTACACAGTAGGATCTTATTAGTTATCCACTTTATACATATTAGTGTATATATGTCTATTCCAATCTCCCCATTCATCACACACACCTCCACCACTTTTCCCCCTTGGTGTCCATACGTTTGTTCTCTACATCTGTGTCTCTAGTTCTGCCTTGCAAACTGGTTCATCTGTACCATTTTTCTAGATTCCACATATATGCGTTAATATACGATATTTGTTTTTCTCTTTCTGACTTACTTCACTCTCTATGACAGTCTCTAGATCCATCCATGTCTCTACAAATGACCCAATTTCGTTCCTTTTTATGGCTGAGTAATATTCCATTGTATATATGTGCCACATCTTCTTTATCCATTTGTCTGTCGATGGGCATTTAGGTTGCTTCCATTACCTGGCTATTGTAAATAGTGCTGCAAAGAACATTGGTGTGCATGTGTCTTTTTTTTTCTAAAGAAAAAGTTTATTCTCTCTTCTTCTCTGCAGGTGTCTTTTTGAATTATGGTTTTCTCTGGGTATATGCCCAGTAGTGGGATTGTTGGGTCATATGGTAGTCCTATTTTTAGTTTTTTCAGAACCCATACTGTTCTCCATAGTGGCTGTACAATTTACATTCTCACCAACAGGGCAAGCTGGTTCCCTTTTCTCCACACCCTCTCCAGAATTTATTGTTTGTAGATTTTCTGATGATGCCCATTCTAACCGGTGTGAGGGGATAACTCATGGTAGTTTTTATTAGCATTTCACCAATAATTAGTGATGTTGAGCATCTTTTCATCTGCCTCTTGGCCATCTGTATGACTTCTTTGGAGAAATGTCTAGTTAGGTCTTCTGCCCATTTTTGGGTTAGGCTGTTTTTGTTTTTGATATTGAGCTGTATGAGCTGTTTGTATATTTTGGAGATTAATCCTTGTCAGTTACTTTGTTTGCAAATATTTCCTCCCATTCTGAGTGTTGTCTTTTCGTCTTTTTTATAGTTTCCTTTCTTTGCTGTGAGAAAGCCTTTAAGTTTCATTAAGTCCCATTTGTTTATTTTTGTTTTTATTTCCATTACTCTAGGAGGTGAGTCAAAAAGGATCTTGCTGTGATTTATGTCAAAGAGTGTTTTGCCTATGTTTTCTTCTAAAGTTTTATACTGTCCGGTCTTGCATTTAGGTCTTTAATCCATTTTGAGGTTATTTTTGTGTATGGTGTTAGGGAGTGCTCTAATTTCATTCCTTTAAATGTAGCTGTCCAGTTTTACCAGCACCGTTTATTGAAGAGGCTGTCTTTTCTCCATTGTATATCCTTGTCTCCTTTGTCATAGATTAGTTGACCATACGTATGTGGGTTTATCTCTGGGTTTTCTATACTGTTCTACTGATCTATATTTCTGGGGTTTTTGCCAGTACCATATTGTCTTGATTACTGTAGCTTTGTAGTATAGTGTGAAGTCAGGTAGCCTGATTCCTCCAGCTCCATTTTTCTTTCTCAAGATTGCTTTGGGTATTCGGGGGCTTTTCTGTTTCCATACAAATTGTAAAACTATTTTGTTCCAATTCTGTGGAAAATGCCATTGGTAATTTGATAGGGATTGCAATGAATCTGTAGATTGCTTTGGGTAGTATAGTCATTTTCACAATATTGATTCTTCCGGTCCAAGAACAAGGTATATCTCTCCATCTGTTTGTGTCATCTTTGATTTCTTTCATCAGTGCCTTATAGTCTTCTGTATACAGGACGTTTGCGTCCTTAGGTAGGTTTATTCCTGGGTATTTTAGTCATTTTGTTGCCATGGTAAGTCAGAGTGTTTCCTTAATTTTTCTTTCAGATTTTTCGTTGTTAGTGTATAGGAATGCAAGAGATTTCTGTGCATTAATTTTGTATCCTGCTACTTTACCAAATTCATTGATTAGCTCTAGTAGATTTCTGGTGGCATCATTAGGATTCTCTATGTATAGTATCATGTCATCTGCAAACAGTGACAGTTTTACTTCTTCTTTTCTAATTTGTATTCCTTTTATTTATTTCTCTTTTCTAACTGCCGTGGCTAGGAGTTCCAAAACTATGTTGAAAACTAGTGGCAAGAAAAGACATCCTTGTCTTCTTCCTGATGTTAGATAGAGCAAATACTTTCAGTGTTTGACCACTGAGAATGATGTTTGATGTGTGTTTGTTGTACATGGCCTTTATTATGTTGGGGTAGGTTCCCTCAATGCCCACTATCTGGAGAGTTTTTTATCATAAATTTGTCTTGAATTTTGCCAAAAGCTTTCTCTGGATCTACTGAGAATATCATATGGTTTTTATTCTTCAATTTGTTAACATGGTGTATCACATTGATTGATTTGTATTTAATGAAGAAGCCTTGCATAGCTGGGATAAGTTCCACTTGATCATGGTGTATGATCCTTTTAATGTACTGTTGAATTCTGTTTGGACACTTAGGTTGCTTCCATGTCCTGGCTATTGTAAATAGAGCTGCAATGAACATTGGCTTACATGTGACTTTTTGAATTATGGTTTTCACAGGGTATATGCCCAGTAGTGGGATTCCTGGGCCGTATGGTAGTTCTATTTTTACTTTTTTAAGGAACCGTCATACTCTTCTCCATAGTGGCTGTACGAATTTACATTCCCACCAACAGTACAAGAGGGTTCCCTTTTCTCTACGCCCTCTCCAGCATTTTTTGTTTGTACATTTTTTCATGATGGCCATTCTGACTGGTGTGAGGTGATACCTCATTGTGGTTTTGATTTGCATTTCTCTAATGATTAGTGATGTTAGACATCCTTTCATGTGTTTGTTGGCAGTCTGTATATCTTCTTTGGAGAAATGTCTATTTAGGTTTTCCACCCATTTTTGGACTGGGTTGTTTGGTTATATTTTTGATATTGAGTTGCATGTGTTGCTTGTATATTTTGGATATTAATCCTTTGTCAGTTGCTTCAATTGCAAATATTTTATCTCATTCTGAGTGTTGTCTTTTCATCTTGTTTGGTTTCATTTGCTGTGCAAAAGGTTTTAAGTTTCATTAGGTCCCATTTGTTTATTTTTGTTTTTATTCCCATTTCTCTAAGAGGTGGGTCAAAAAGGGTCTTGCTGTCATTTATGTCAGAGTGTTTTGCGTATGTTTTCCTCTAAGTGTTTTATAGTGTCTGGCCTTACATTTAGTCTTTAATCCATTTTGAGTTTATTTTTGTGTATGGTGTTCACAAGTGTTCTAATTTCATTCTTTTACATGTATCAGTAGAGTTTTCCCGGCACCAATTATTGAAGAGGCTGCCTTTTCTCCATTGTATATTCTTGCCTCCTTTATCAAAGAAAAGGTGACCATATGTGCATGGTTTTTTCTCTGGGCTTCCTCTCCTGTTCCATTGATCTATATTTCTGTTTTTGTGCCAGTACCATATTGTCTTGATTACTGTAGATTTGCAGTATAGTCTGAAGTCAGACAGCCTGATTCCTCCAGGTCCATTTTTCTTTCTCAGTATTATGTTGGCTCTTCCGGGTCTTTTCTGTTTCCATACAAATTGTGAAAGTTTTTGTTCTAGTTGTGTGAAAAATGCCATTGGTAGTTTGATAGGGATTGCACTGAATCTGTAGATTGCTTTGGGTATTATAGTCATTTTCACAATGTTGATTCCTCCAATCCAAAAACATGGTATATCTCTCCATCTGTTTGTATAGTCTTTGATTTTTTTCATCTGTGTCTTATAGTTTTCCGCATAGAGGTCTTTTGTCTCCTTAGGTAGGTTTATTCCTAGGTATTTTATTCTTTTTGTTGCAATGGTAAATGGGAGAGTTTCCTTAATTTCTCTTTTAGATATTTTGTCGTTAGTGTATAGGAATGCCAGAGATTTCTGTGCCTAAATTTTGTATCCTGCTATTTTACCAAATTCATTGATTAGCACTAGTAATTTTCTGGTAGCATCTTTAGGATTCTCTATGTATATAGTATTATGTCATCTGCAAACAGTGACAGTTTTACTTCTTCTTTTCTGATTTGGATTTCTTTTATTTCTTTTTCTCCCCTTCTTGCCACTCCTAGGACTTCCAAATCTATGTTGAATAATAGTGTTGCAGAGTGGGCAACCTTGTCTTATTCCTGATTGCAAACTGATGGTTTCAGTTTGTCAGCATTGAGAATGATGTTGCCTGTGGGTTTGTCATAATTGGCCTTTATTATGTTGAGGTAGTTTCCCCCTATGCCTACTTTCTGGAGAGTTTTTCTCCTAAATGGGTGTTGAATGTTGTCAAAAGCTTTTTCTGCATCTATTGAGATTATCATGTGTTTTCATCCTTCAATTTGTTATTATGGATTATCACACAGATTGATTTGCATACATTGAAGAATCCTTGAATTCCTGGGATCAACCCTACTTGATGATTGTGTGTGATCCTTTCAATGTGCTGTTGGATTCTGTGTGCTAGTATTTTGTTGAGTATTTTTGCATCTATGTTCATCAGTGATATTGGCCTGTAGTTTTCTTTCTTTGTGATGTCCTTGTCTGATTTTGGTATCAGGGTGATGATTGCCTTGCAGAATGAGTTTGGGAGTGTTCCTTCCTCTGCTATACTTTGGAAGAGTTTGATAAGGATAGGTGTTAGCTCTTCTCTAAATGTTTCATAGAATTCACCTGTGAAGCCATCTGCTCCTGGGCTTTTGATTGTTGGAAGATTTTTATACACAGCTTCAATTTCAGTGCTTGTGATTGGTCTGTTCATATTTTCTATTTCTTCCTGGTTCAGTTTGGAAGGTTGTACTTTTCTAAGAATTTGTCCATTTCTTCCAGTTTGTCCATTTTATTAGCATATAGTTGCCTGTAGTAGTCTCTTATGATCCTTTGTATTTCTGTGGTGTCCATTGTAAGTTCTTCATTTTCATTTCTAATTCTATAGATTTGAGTCTTCTCCCTTTTTCCCTTGGTGAGTCTGGCTAATGGTTTATCAATTTTGTTTATCTTCTCAAAGAACCAGCTTTTGCTTGTATTGATTTTTGCTTTTGTTTACTTCATTTCTCTTTTATTTATATCTGATCTGATCTTTATGATTTCTTTCCTTCTGCTAACTTTGGACTTTTTTGTCCTTCTTTCTCTAATTGCTTTAGGTGTAAGGTATTTTTGTTTATATGAGATTTTTCTTCTTTCTTGATGTAGGATTGTATTGCTATAAACTTCCCTCTTAAGACTGCTTTTGCTGCATCCCATAGGTTTTGGGTCTTCGTGTTTTCACCATTATTTGTTTCTAGGTATTTTTTTATTTCCTCTTTGATTTCTTCAGTGATCTCTAAGTTATTTACTAGCATAGTGTTTAGCATCTATGTTTTTTATATTTTTTACAGTTTCTTTCCTGTAATTGATATCTTTTTGTCATAGTATTGTGGTCAGAAAAGATATTTGAAATGACTTCAATTTTCTTAAATTTACTAAGTCTTGATTTGTGACCCAAGATATGATGTATCCTGAAGAATGTTCCATGAGCACTTGAGAAGAAAATGTATTCTGTTGTGTTTGGATGGAATATCCTATAAATATCAGTTAAGCCCATCTGATCTAATGTGTCATTTAAAGCTTGTGTTTCCTTATTTATTTTCATTTTGGTTGATCTGTCCATTGGTGAAAGTGGGTTGTTAAAGTACACTAATATGACTGTGTTACTGTCAATTTCCCCTTTTATGGCTGTTAGCATTTGCCTTATGTATTGAGGTGCTCCTATGGTGGGTGCATAAATATTTACAATTCTTATATCTTCTTCTTGGATTGATCCCTTGATCGTTATGTCATGTCCTTCTTTGTCTTTTGTAATAGTCTTTATTTTAAAGTGTTTTTTTCTGATATGAGAATTGCTACTCCAGCTTTCTTTTGATTTCCATTTGCATGGAATATCTTTCTCCATCCTCTCACTTTCAGTATGTATGTGTCTTTAGGTCTGAAGTGGGTCTCTTGTAGACAGCATATATATGAGTCTTGTTTTTGTATCCATTCAACCAGTCTGTGTCTTTTGGTTGGAGCACATAATCCATTTACATGTAAGGTAATTATCGATATGTTTATTCCTATTAACATTTTCTTAAATATTTGGGTTTCTTATTGTAGGTCTTTTCCTTCTTTTGTGTTTCCTCCCCAGAGAAGTTCCTTTAGCATTTGTTGTAAAGCTTTTTTGGTGGTGCTGAATTCTGTTAGCTTTTGCTTGTCTGTAAAGGTTTTAAGTTCTCCATCAAATCTGAATGAGATCCATGCAGAGTAGAGTAATCTTGGTTGTAGGTTTTTCCCTTTCATCACTTTAAATATGTCCTGCCACTCCCTTCTGGCTTGCAGAGCGTATGCTGAAAGATCAGCTGTTAAACTTATGGGAACTCCCTGTATGTTATTTGTTGCTTTTCCCTTACTGCTTTTAATATTTTTTCTTTGTATTTAACTTTTGATAGTTCGATTAATATGTGTCTTGGTGTGTTTCTCCTCAGATTTATCCTGTATGGGACTCACTGCACTTTCTGGACTTGATTGACCATTTCCTTTCCCATATTAGGGATGTTTTCAATGTTAATCTCTTTAAATATTTTCTCAGACCCTTTCTTCTTCTCTTCCTCTGGGACCACTATAATTCTAATGTTGGTGCATTTAATTTTGTCACAGTGGTCACTGAGACTGTCCTCAATTCTTTTCACTCTTTTTTCTTTATTCTGCTCTGTGGCAAATATTTCCACTCTTTTATCTTCCAGGGCACTTATCTGTTCTTCTGCCTCAGTTATTAGGCTATTGATTCATTCAAGAGTATTTTTAATTTCATTTATTGTGTTGTTCATCATTGTTTGCTTGGTCTTTAGTTCTTCTATGTCCTTGTTAAATATTTCTTGTATTTTCACCATTCCATTTCCAAGATTTTGGATCATCTCTAGTATCATTACTCTGAATTCTTTTTCAGACTGTCTGCCTATTTCCTCTACATTTGTTTGGTCTGGTCGGTTTTTACCTTGCTCCTTCATCTGCTGCATATTTCTCTGTCTTCTCATTTTGTTTAACTTACTGTGTTTGTGGTCTCTTTTTCACAGGCTGCAGGTTCGTAGTTCCCATTAATTTTGGTGTCTGCCCCCAGTGGCTGAGATTGGTTCAGTGGCTTGTGTAGGCTTCCTGGTGGAGGGGACTGGTGCCTGTGTTCTGGTGGGTGGGTGTGGATCTTGTCCTTCTAGTGGGCTGGGCCGTGTCCAGTGGTGTGTTTTGGAGTGTCTGTCAACTTTGTATGACCTTAGGCGACCTCCTGCTAATGGGTGGGATTCTGTTCATATCTCGCTGTTTGTTTGGCATGCGGTGGCCAGCACTGGAGTTTGCTGTCTGTTGGGTGGAGCTGGGTCTTCGTGTTGAGACGTAGATATCTGAGAGAGCTCTTGCTGATTGATATTTCATGGGGCCGGGAGGTGTCTCGTGGTCCAATGTCCTGTACTCAGCCCTCCCACCTTGGAGACTGAGGCCCCTCACCTGGCCGGATCACCGAGACACTGCAGACACTTGGCTTGAAAAAAAAGGAAGAAAAAAATAAAATAGAACAATGAGTCGATAGAACCCCAGACCCAAATGGTAAAAGCAAAACTAAACATAAAAAATGACACAAAGAAACATACACACACACACTCATAAAAAGAGAACAAACAAACAACAACACATACAACAGACCGAACCATAGGACAAATGGTAAAAGCAAACTTAAACTGACAAAATCACAAAAGAAACATACACATACACACTCACAAAAAGAGAAAAAAAGGAAAAAAATTAGAAATAATAATAAAGTTTTAAAAATAAAAGTACATAAAAAGGAAGAAAGAGAACATCCAAAGCAATAAACAAATCCACCAATGATAACAAGCACTGAAAATTAAACTAAGATAAACATAAAACCAAAACCAAATCAGAGCCAGAAAGCAAACCCCAATTCTACAGTTGACCCTAATGTCCACCGCCTCGATTTTGGGACATTTGTTTTCTATTCTATTACACAGATGCTCTGTTTATTAAGTTGATTGTGGGGATTTTATCTGCTGCTTTTGAGGCTGCACGGAGAAATTTCCTTTTCTCTTCTTTGTTCACATAGCTCCTGGGGTTCAGCTTTCATTTTGGCCCTGTCTCTGCATGTAGGCCACCCTCAGGTCTCTGTTCCCCACCCAGACAGGAGGGGGTTAAAGCAACAGCTGATTAGGTCTCTCTTTCTCACTCAGGCTGGGGAGAGGGAGGGGTATGGTAATCATAATTGGCATGTAGGGCAAGCCTGTTGTGGTAGAGGCCAGCATGACATTACAACAGCCTGAGGCATGCAGTGTGTCCTCCCTGGGAAGTTGTCCCTGGATCATGGGACCCTGGCAGTGGCATGCTGCACGGGATGGGTGGGTGGGTGTTGGTAGTGACCTGTGCTTGCACACAGGATTCTTGGTGTCAGCAGCAGCAGCATTAGCAGTTCATGCCCGTCTCTGGGCTGTCAGCTGATATCCTTGGCTCGTGCCCATCTCTGGAGCTCACTTAGTTGGTGCTCTGCTTTCTGTGGGCACATGGAGTGGGAATCACCTCTTCTTACACATCTCAAAACAATAGTCTCTTGCCAATCCGGCAGGTCCAGACTTTTTTCCCGACTCCCTCCTGGCTAGCTGTGATGCACTAGCCCCCTTCAGGCTGTCTTCACATAGCCAACCCCAGTCCTCTCCCTGCGGTCTCACCTCTGAAGCCCAAGCCTCAGATCCCAGCCTCCATCTGCCCCAGTGAGTGAGCAGACAAGCCTCTCAGGTTGGTGAGTGCTGGTCAGCACCTATCCTTTGTACGGAAATCTCCCCTCTTTGTCCTCTGCTACTTTTACCCCTGTTGCTGTGCTCTCCTCCATGGCTCCAAAGCTTCCCCACACCACCCCCCATCCCCACCAGTGAAGGGACTCCCTAGTGTGTGAAAACTTTTCGTCCTTCACAGCTCCCTCCCAGAGGTGCAGGCCCCATCCCTATTCCTTTGTCTCTTTTTTCTTTTGCCCTACCCAGGTACATGGTGGGTTTCCTGCCTTTTAGGAAGTCTGAGGTCTTCTGTCAGCATTCAGTAAGTGTTCTGTAGGAATTGTTCCACATGTAGATGTATTTTTGATGTATATGTGGGGAGGACGGTGATCTCCACATCTTACTCCTTCGCTATCTTGAAGGTCTCTATGCCTCCATTCTTTTCCCAAGATCCTCGATCATCTTCACTATCATTATTCTGAATTCTTTTTCTGGAAGATTGCCGATCTCCACTTCATTTAATTGTTTTTCTGGGGTTTTATGTTGTTCCTTCATCTGGGACATAGTCCTCTGCCTTTTCGTTTTGTCTCTCTTTCTGTGACTGTGGTTTTCATTCTGCACGCTGCAGGATTGTAGTTCTTCTTGCTTTCTGTCGTCTTCCCTCTGGCCGTTGTTGTTTTTAATTACAGATTTTATTTCACTTCTAGTGACAAGTCTGTTCAAATTATCTGTTTTCTCTTGACTCAACTGTTGCAGGCTGTAAGTTTTTAGAAACTTGTCCGTTTCTTCTAAGTTGCCCAATTTGTTGGCATATAAGTGTTCTTAGTATTCTCTTACAATTTTTTGCATTTCTGTGGTATCAGTTGTTACTTCTCCTCTTTCTTTCTTATTTTCTTTATTTGGGTCCTCTCTCTTTTCTTCTTGGTGAGCCTGGCTAGAGGTCTGTCAATTTTCTTTATCTTTTCAAAAAACCGCTCTTGGTTTCATTGATTTTTTCTATTGCTTTTTAAATCTCTATTTATTTCCTCTGTGATCTTTATTAGTTCCTTCTGCTGACTTTGGATTTTATTTGTCCTTTTTCTAATTCTTTAAGATAGTAGTTTAGGTTATTTATTTGAGATTTTTCTTGTTTCTTGAGGAGGGCCTGTATCACAATGAACTTCCCTCTTAGAACTATATAACATAGATTTTGCAAGGTTGTGTTTTCATTGTCATTTGTCTCGAGGTATTTTCCAATTTCCCCTTTGATTTCATAATTGATCCACTTATTTTTAGTAGCATGTTTAGGTTTAGTATTTCTATACTCTTTGTTTGTGCTTGTCTGAGAAATTCTTTATCTGTTTTTCTATTTTAAATGACAATCTTGCTGGGTAGAGTATCCTAGGTTGCAGGTTTTTCCTTTTCAGGACTTTGAATATATCATGCCACCTCTTTCTGTTCTGCAAAATACCTGAAGAAAAATCAGCTTTATGGGGGTTCCCTTGTAACTGACTCTTTGTTTTTCTCTTGCCTCCTTTAGAATCCTCTCTTTATCTTTAACTTTTGCCATTTTAATTATGATGTCTTGGTATAGGTCTGTTTGGGTTCATCTAGTTTGGGACCCTCTGTGCTTCCTGTACCTGAATATCTGTTTTTTTCTATAGGTTTAGGAAAATTTTCAGCCATAATTTCTTTTTTTTTTTTGTAATACATTTATTTATTTATTTTTGGCTGTGTTGGGTCTTCATTGCTGTGAACAGGCTTTCTCTCTAGTTGTGGTGAGTGGGGGCTACTCTTCATTGTGGTGCACAGACTTCTCATTGTGGTGGCTTCTCTTGTTGTGGAGCTCGGACTCTAGGTGCACGGGCTTCAGTAGTTGTGGTATGCAGGCTTAGTAGTTGTGGCTCGTGGGCTCTAGAGCACAGGCTCAGTAGTTGTGACGCATGGTCTTAGTTGCTCCATGGCATGTGGGATCTTCCTGGACCAGGGCTTGAACCCATGTCCCCTGCACTGGCAGGCAGATTCTTAACTACTGCGCCACCAGGGAAGTCCCACATAATTTCTTTAAATACATTTTTATCTCCTTCTCTCTCTCTTCTTCTGGAACCCCTATTGTATGTCGGTTGGCATGCTTTATATTATCCCATAGATCTCTTATGCAGCTTTCATTTTTAAAAAAATTTTTCTTTCTGTCTGCTGTTCTGATAGAGTGATTTCCATTATTCTCTCTTCCAGACCACTTATTCATTCTTTTGCATTCTGCGGTCTGCTATTCATTGCTTCTAGGTTGGTTTTGTATCTTGGCAATTAAGTTGTCTAATTTTGATTGGTTCCGTTTTATAGTTTCTAGTTCCTTGTTACAAGGATCTGTATTTCTGTTGATAATCTTTTTTCATTCCTTTAGCATTTTTATTACTTCCTTTTTCAACTTAGTGTCTAGTAGACTGGTGAGGTCTATTTCATTATTTGTTCTTTCAGGGGATTTCTCTTGCTCTTTCAATTGGGAGCCCTTCCTTTGCTTTCTCATTTTACTTAAGTTTTTCTGTCTCTATGAATTTAGGAGAAACAGTTATCTACTGTGGTCTTGAAGAGGTGCTTTTATGTGGGAGCATCCCTGTGCAGACTGTGTGCATCCAGTATTTTTGGTGTGAGAGCTTTTTTGGTATGGATGCCAGCCACATCTTTTCTCAGTGTTCTGTCCATTATCCCCTTGATAGGGGGTTAGTGTTGTGCTTCCCAGAGCCTGCACTGGTTATTGAGCAGGGCCTCCTATTTTCTCCATGGCTGTCACAGTCCTGTTGGGGGGAGGTTCTGTTCCCCAGTTGTTAGAGTAGATGCCCTGAGGGTCAGGTTTCATAAGGCTCCATTGCCCTTAAGTGTGTGCTCTGTCCCCAAGGAGGTGATTGCTGAAGCAAGTGAGGACCAAGTGGTCAAGAGGACCTAAGTGCCACCTGTGCAGGCATCCATGGTTCTGCCTAGAAAAAGGCCAAGATCATGTCCCTTTCTCTGTTGTGTTTGTCCCAGACCTGGTGCTAGGCTGGTGCTTGGGGCTGTGGTACTGTGGCTGCAGAAATTGAGGTGGCTGTGCTGATACAGCCTGGGACCTGGGCTGCCTATGTGGCAGGGCTTTCCCAGGACCTGTCCACCCTAGGTCTAGCTTCAAGCTGCGGTGTGGGTCGGCTGGAATGGGAGAGCTCCCACTGGGAAATGAACCACTGCATACTCCTCCCCAGGGGCTGTCTTCCCAAGGCATGCATTTCTGTGGTGCCACCTGGTGTGCACACCAACAAAGTCCACCCCTGCTGGACCCGATCCCACTATGCACATACTGACAGTGGGCTCTAAGTTTCAGCCAAGACCACACCCAAGGCCCTCCAGGCTGTCTCTGTGGAGCTAGATCAAGTCTTCTCCAGGGCCTGTCTGCTCAATATTCAGCTCCTAGCTGCTGCTAGCAGCCCCACTGGGTGTGGATTTGGGGCTGGGAAGTGTGGTGAGGTGGCAGCCATCAGCATACGTCTCCTTCCAACCTGATTGCTAGCAAGCCTGCACACGTGCCCTCCTTGACAGCAGAGTCCAGGCCCCTCCAGCCCCTCTGTCTGTCCCAGTGAATCTCCCATCAGGCAAGTGAGCTCCTCAGGTTGAAGTCCTGCACCTGTGGACCTTCCCTCCTTCACAGATCCCTCCCAGGGGCACCGGACCCATCCTGATGCTTTTTTCCCCCATCCTACCTTGTTACGTGGGGATCTTTCTTGCACCTTTGTTTATATTAGAGACCTTCTGCCAGTTTCCCATTGGTTTTCTGTGAGAGTTGTTCCATAGGTAGATGAATGTTGATGTGTTTGTGCGGGGAGGTGAGTTCCATATCCTCCTAGTCTGCCACCTGGGTCCTCTCTGAGGCATGATAAGATTTATATCTTTAAGGACAATAAATAAAAATGTAAGTTTTCTCCTGGGAGTTTTAGAGTATATTTGTCTATTATAAGTCTTAGGATAATTATTAGTAAAATAGTTTTGAAGCACAGGGCAACTTTGCTCCAATATCCTGATCTTTAAGACTATCTACAAGCAATTTTGAGAGGAATAGGTGAGGTCTTAGGATGGTAAAGATAGATGGGCCTTGACTTGTTTCTAGAGTTGTACTTGTAGTTTTGTAGGAATTTGCAAGACAAAGAGAGTTGTTCCCTTAAGCCCTTAAATATTGTACTCCAGCTGATTTATTTCCTGATTATTTGTAAGAGGACCTGGGGAATTGCTGAGAAGAAAGATCAATTTTTGAAAAGGAGAATTGATGTTGGATTTTGCTTTAAGACTAATTTCTATTCTTTCATCGTCATAAGAAGTTCCTTAAGGCTGGTCATTATAATTGTTTTCTTTTCAATTAGATCCTCCCATAGGTACCAGTATGACAGCTGCTTATGATGAGAGCTCTCAATTTTTTTCCCTTTTAAATACAGCCAATTGTAAGTATCTATTGCCTGGCCATTGACAAGTAGGATCTTATATTAATTTAAAAAGGTTACTCAAACCAATAAGCTTTTTTGGTTTACCTAAAGATGTTAGAGGCATCTCAGAAGAGAGTATATAGCCCTCACAAGATCAAGAAATTTTACTCCCAGGTATAGTCTAAGAAGGTGAAAGCTCTTCCTTGCTACTGGCAGTAAGAATGGTATAGTGAAAAAGGTGTCTCCAGCGTTCCACAAATAATGTGGGGCACCTCTTGATGTAAATATGCTAATCAATGCACTGGGCAGATGCTACTGGAATGGAATTTGTACAGCATTAACAAGCAACAGAGGTTGATATGAAAAAGGCCCCTTGTGGACTGGTACCCCTTAAGAAAAACTCCCCTGGGAGCTGGCACAGCCAGACAAAGAGAGTGCTGCTTGTGACTTTGTGTCTCAGAATCCCAGTCTATTCAGCTGGCCACCAGATGCACCTTTCAGATGTCAGAGACCACAGAAAATATTCCCACTGGATACAAGGCCAAGCTCTAGGGACATAGAAAAATATGGAAGACAAAAACCTCCTCCCATTTTACATAGAGAACCCACAGCTGAGTTTGACTGAAGAAACACTGGTCTGGTGAGAATGGTTAACTCACCAGCCTGTGAGGCTGGCTCAGAGAGCAGGCTGATAGGGACTCTGTCTGCATTCTTCCCTATTTCTTCCTCCTTATGACAAACAACGCAATAGACAGGCAAACAGACACACACACACACACACACACACACACACACACACATACGCACACGCAACAGTGACCATCTTTGAGAGAAGAATCCACAAGTGTTGCTAAGTCCAAGGAACTTAGTTCCACAATTATTTTCTCCTGCTAATCTAAACTGAGTGAGAGAGAGAGAGAAAAAAGGCACTCTCACCACTTCCCTTTGAAAGAGACCTTGGGGTCAGAGATCAGGAGGCTGACATGTAAGAAATCTTACCTTCTGCTGGCCTTTGTCACATGTCCCAGGATCTCTCAGCTGCAGCAGCCTCAGAGTGGGAAACAGGTCCAGCCAGCCCCCTGGCTGACTCACCAACCACTGGGGGGGGGGAATTTCCCCCTCTTTCCCACTTGAGTTGTTGTGGCTGGACTAATCAAATTGACACAAGACAGATTAACAGGAGAAAAGGAAACAAATTTAAATTCATGCACATGGAGGTCCCATAGAAATGGAAACCTAAGAAGTGGCCAAATCAGGCAGCTTTTATACTTTCTCTGCAGGTTTTGGCTGCTAGATCCTAGGGTTCTTTTAAAAGGTTATGAATTTTCAGGTCTTTGGTAATACCAACTAGTTGTCTTATTTCTGTGATGGTAAGTAGTAGGTCACAGAAATTTAAATACTCTTAACAGTCAGTTGGTCCCTTTTTATTCCTCCTGTTGTACAAAATCTTTAAAAATCTTTTGAATCCCGAGATGCATGAAATTTCAAGTTTCACTTTCAAATCCCCCACTGCTCTGACCTTATGGGTTATTACTGGGAAGATGGATGTCCTCAGAAGCTGAATTCATAGGTATCTGCTTTCCTCTCCAGGGTGTCACAATCAGCCTCACAGGGATAGGGTTGGCCCTCACGCCCTCATGTATGATGGTGGCAGGATCACTGGGACTGGACCCTACACTCTGAGGGCATAGAAACAATGCTTTGGCATACCAGTTCACCAGGGCACTGAGCTATGTCCAGCCTGATTCTATGGGCATTTTATAGTTAGTGAGGAGCTTGCTAACTTCCTGGGTATTTTAGGCAGGGAAGGCACTAGGTGTTCAGGCTGTTTATGTAGGACCATTGTATCTTTTGCCACCATGTGTTGCCGTGGCCCACAATATCCCACAGGATTGGGGGAGGAGGTGCAACAGCAGCAATGTTTGTAGCAAGAGAGGGACCAGAGGCCTTGGGTGTACCTGCCTTCCTGAGGCTCCATGCTTTCCTGAGCCAGGGTGCCCTAATTGTACTCATTACTACTGGAGTCCTGAAAATACAGAGGAAGGGAGTCTCCTTCTTCTAAGGGAGTCCCCTCCTTTATCTGGTAGTGCACGCTTGGACAGGGTTGTCACCTGTATGTCCCAGCCTTTAACTAATGAAAATCTTAGCCACTTTTCCTAACAGTTATACCTGAAGTCTAACACCCTCCGGAGGAATTCACCATCTGTGGGGCACTGATGGGTACAAGACATGTCCACAGAAACTCAAATCAGCTCGGATGAGCATTGCTCTGAGGTTTGTGAAAACTCTGGTTGTCCCCTTCAGAGTTAGCACTATAGGATAGGAAGCATCTTTGTAGGTGGTACACTGCAGCACAAATGCCAGCAAGTGGTGGGCCTCCCCCAGGGAGAATTACCCACGAGAGCTAAGGGGCAACTCCACGTTCCTGCTCATGATGCCTGTTGTTATGACTTTGTTAAATTAACATTTGTTAAGTGGGGCAGGGTGCCAGATGGCTGGTGAGTTGCAGTTCAACAACAGACCACAAGAGAAATTGAAATAGTGAAGTAATTACTCAGAGGCTCTGGAGGAAGGACACAGTACACCTGGAGGGCCCACTGGGGACATCAAGGTGAATGCAGAGAGAGAGAGACAGGACCTGGAGCGCATGCCTTTATTAGGGTCATGGGTGTAGTGCTTTGGGGTTCCTGGACCAAGGCTGGATTGGTCAATTCAAGCCAGAAGAGTGGCGTCTGGTGAGTTTCTTTGGGATCTTATCTAAGGGGAATGAAAAGGGAAGGCCCTGGGAGGCCACGGGGGGTGTTGATCAGAAGGGCTGTTGGGGGAGTCATATTAGGAACTTATTCACTTGTGACTCTGTGGGCAGCTGTCTAGGACATGTGCTTGCATGAGGGGCTAATGTCAGCTAAGGTCCCTGCAGGTCAGTTTGCCAAACAAAATGGATTCAAGGCAGCAATACTGTGAAGTGTGTTGACCTAAGACAAATAGACTGCACATATTTCTCCAGCAAAGATGGGATTATTCAGGGTCAGCAGAGAATTGCAATTTGAGGTCTGCATACTTGGGGAGGTACCTGAAAGCTCCTGCATAGCAAGGGAAGTAGAACTCCTTTATGAGGGGAAAAGGATGTTGGGACGAACTGTTGTAAACAAAGAGGCCATGGCTTCTTATTGGTTGGGTCCTCGTCAGGAAGGAAGAGGATCTTTCTTCCTCCTGTAGGGCTCTGCTACTGTTGGAGGGTGTGCGAGCGCCCCCTGCTGGTTTCCTGGCTCTATTTAATGCAGGTGTCTGTTTCTTAATTTTTTACAAGCTCAACTCTTGACAAGGACAAAACAGTAATAATCAAAGCTGTAAAAATATAATATTTATTCTGGACAACATTAAGTTTGCCTAAGTGTAGTGACAAATGCAATTTCAAAAGTGCATTAAGCCTTTAAAAACATCCTCCTGAAAGCCCTGCTTCCCGTTGTAGAATCCTTATGTCTTCTCGATCTCTCAACTACTTTGGGGGGGTGGAGGAAACAGGTGAAAAATTGGTAGAAGGTTATGATACTTAGCTGTAGTTGCTATAGGTCTGAAATACCTTAAAAGAGAGATACTTATTTAACTTTGGACTAAAAGTAGATGTATATACTCCAACACACTTGAGCCAAATTCTGTGGTTCAAGCTATGTGTCTATAAAACACTATTTGTTTTGGTATTTGGCTTTTGACAGCTTTTAATCCAACTTCTCCTTCTTCTATTTCTGCCTCACAACTGGGCAAGATGGTAAGAAAGCCTAGGTGCTCCTTACTTTAGAGCAGGTGGAAAGTTCAATCCATGCATGGGAATCCTCGTCTCAGCCCCACCCCTAACCATCATACAAACCCCAAGCCAGTCTCCTTTCCTTTTTCTTCAAGCTGTGTTGGACCTGCCTGGGAGCTGCTCTGCCCTCCCCAAGAGCCTCCATTATGTGAGTAATAAACGTGTTTGTACCCTCTTTGAATGTGTGTGTCATTATCAATCTGGACATCCAAACAAAATTTTGAATGAAAGTTCCTCCTCTATCTTCAAGTTGGCTACAACAGAATGTTGCATCTCATATCCTTTTTTGAAATGCTGTCGACTGAAATTTGAGGTCCTGGCTGGAGGCTGGTAGTTCCCCTTCCTGAACAGCTTATTATGTCCACACATCAATCACTTCCCTTGGTATCTCACACTCAAAGCACTATGCAGCAGTTAAAATTGCCCCAGGTTCAGGTATCAGACAACTAGGGATACTCTTATGCCTTTATGTCTGATAACTTATTTAAATTAGCCAACCCACAGGGAGCCCACAACACCTAGCTAAGGACAGCCCACTTGCCGTGTACAAGCTGCCCCCTAGAGCTTCAACTTGCTGTTACCCTGTCCCAGGTGCAACCTCTCATTTAACCCTGCCTGGCAGCCTTCTCTTGTTTGGGACTGCAAGTTATTAAAAAGTTCTGTCTTTTATCTGTCATAGTGTCATTGTGTTGTGTCCCACCATTAAAATAATCTTTAAAACTTATCAAACAATTGGCATTACAGACAGCATGTCTAGGCCATTATGGCTGAAATATGGGCAGCTTTGTAGGAGGATGTGCTCTTGGGTTATTATGGGTTCCAGACCACTGAAAAAATGGCTTGGGGCAAAACTTCCACTTGTTGGTGAGCTTTACCCTTGATGCTGTGTCTGCTGGTAGTAGCTGCATCTCTCCTTTCCTAAATTTTCTGGGTGTCAGAATATTCTAAATGAATACTGCTGATTGGCTAAACTCTGGGGGCCATATGCAGCTCAGGTAGGGGCTCACCTTAGGGCAATCTGAGTGACAGGCCACTTAGCCGCACTTTCTAGGTCTGGGCATTCTGGTTGTTACTGACCAAACTTGGGTCACCTCACCAGTGCACAGCAATGCCAATCTACTGACATCAGGTTGTGGTGAAGGAAAGTGCAGGGTTTATTGCAGGAGCCAAGGAAGGAGTGTGGGTGGCTCATGCTCAAAAGAACCAAACTCCCTGATGAGTTTCAGGGGAGGGTTTTTAAAGGTAGAGTGAGGGAGAGAGCTGCAGGGTCTGTGATCAGCTCATGCACAATTCTCTGTCTGATGGTGAGGTAAAAGTGTGGTGTCACAGGGGTTAACATCATCAATACTCAGGCTCCAGCTGGTCTGGGGGCTACATGCTCATGGTCATGATGCAGTTAGCTTCCTCCTTCTGGTGCAGGTTTTAGTATCTGCAAAACAGCTAAGGACTGTGCATCAGACACTGTTATCCATGTCCTTCATGGAGGAACTAAAGTTTATGTTACTCTGCTATGTGGGTGATCTATTGTTTAAATTGTTACCAGTTCTCCTGACCCAACTGCTATCTTTTGTTACTACATGTTCACGTTCTTGCAGTCATTAAATCTTCAGACAGGTTTTTATGACTCAAGGGAGGCCTGGAAGACTAAAGCTTTTCTACAAACAAGAGGCAAGTGGGGGCGGTCCACACCCAGAAGGCCTCATGAGGTTGTGCTCAGTTATATGGTATATTTCTAGTTGCAGCCTGTATTTGGCAGAGGTTTATCCCAAGGGCCTATCACCTCTTGGGTGTCAGTACTTCTGTAATATTATTTTGGGCAGAACTTTAGTTTATCCATGTATTCTAGGTAACCCCTGTGGCGAAAGGTGTTGGCTGGACCTGCCCACCATATAGAAGTGGCACCTGGGTCTCCTTGCCAATGTTATGCAGCTGGAGGTGTTACTGACCAGGGTTCTTGGGCTCCTTAATCAATAGAAAGTGATCAGAGGCCAGACAAGAAATTTAGGCAAGGCTTTACTGGGGCCCCTGCTGCATCATGGAGGAGAGAGAAGAAACAACAGATTTCCTTGCTTGCTCCCTCCCTGAGGGGGTGTGAGCTGGCTCCTTATAAGGAGTGAAGGTAGGGGTGTGACCAGGAGTCGTGCCGGATGGGTGGCTCAGGTGGTGTGCCCACCCCTTGTTGGTGGTGTGTGCAGGGGGCATGTGCAGTACCCTGCTGTTGCTCCTGACCCCCTGCTTTTGCTCCTGGCTCTTTAAAAGTGGCAATTGGGATTTTTGGTCTCTTTGTATCTTTTGTTTAGAATTTGCCCTAACTGCACAAGCATGCAGTTGTTTTTCGTCCCATATAGTTTCCTTGTATTTTGTTGCTTGAGGAGAGGTGTATCCAGGTGCAAGCTTTGCAGCACAGTAGCAAAGGGTCCCAGGCCGCAGCCTGTCTCATTGCCCCCTGAGAGACTAGATGCCCTATTCTTAAGGGGTAATGGGCCAAAGCTCTCTTCTTCTGAAACTTCTTCCTGCTGGACAAGGGTTGCAGACCCTAGCCTACCCTAGAGGTATAGAAGTCCCTCTCTGATTGTTCCAAGGACCTATAGGGACCTGGGCCTCTTTCTGTTGGAATGGGCTGAATTCCTTGAGTCATCATAAGCCTTACTTCAAACTGTTGGAGCCTAAAGACACAAACTTAACCAAAAGGTTAAACAACAAGGGCAGGGACTTCTTTGGTGGTGTAGTGGTTAAAAATCCACCTGCCAATGCAGGGGTCATGGGTTCAAGCCCTGGTCCGGGAAGACCCCACATGCTGCGGAGCAACTAAGCCCATGCACCACAACTACTGAGCCTGCATTCTAGAGCCTGTGAGCCACAACTACTGAGCCCACACACCACAACTATTGAAGCCCAGGGGACTAGAGCCCATGCTATGCAACAAGAGAAGCCACCACAATGAGAAGCATGTGCACTGCAATGAAGAGTAGCCACTGCTCACCGCAACTAGAGAAAGCCCGCATGCAGCAGCAGAGACCCAACACAGCCAAAAAATAAATATAATTTTAAAAAACATGTAAGCAAACAAGGGCTACAAATGAGAAGAACAGTAGCCACTAAAGGGCCTGGAAAGGGAAGGAACAAGGTTAACTTTGGGCTTCCTTAACTGTTGACCAGACAAGGGAGGCGACATCGCCCCTGCCAAACTTATGAAGCCACTCTGCCTGGGTGTATGTTTCCTTAATATTAATTTTACATGTCCTGTTGCATTGATCCAAGTGCAGCAGTAAGTATTACTTGTCGCACAGACTCTACCTTGTTCTGCCGGAAGGTAATCAACAGCCAGACAGTTGTCAAGAACCACATCAACCAAGGAAACAAGAGAGGTGCCAAGTCCCATTAAGGCTTCAAATAAGAGCCAACCCACTACATCATTTTACTTATTTGTTGATGGTGCCTGTCTTTTGAATAGATATCTCAGATCTTCCACTGGCTCACAGGTGTATTGTTCTTCTGTTGTGACCTGTGGGGCTTCTGGAGGTAAAAGCTTTAGTGTGGACAAATGTACCCAACAAGATGTCCCTTGAGTTTGACAGCAGTAGAGGTGGTTAAAATTACTTTATAGGGGACCTTCCATTTTGGCAATAGTTGGTCTTCAGGGATCCAACTTTCCAGGTATTAAGAACTTGGTCCCTGGTGTTTATTTGTGAAGGGACTGCTCCTTCGTCTGTATTTTTAGTGGGAGCTGGCAGTGTTTTGTGGGCATAGTCCTGATTGCCTTCTGAACTTGTCCTAGATTAGTAATATATCTCAGGCCCTGGTTCACCTCCATCCAGTACAATGTAGTAGTAAGAAAAGGCCTCCCATATCATTTCAAATGGGCTAAGTCTCAGACCACTCCTGGGGGCTACACAGACCCTGAGGAGTACAAGTTGGTCCAGGGTTCATGAGTTTTTTGGCAGAGTTTTGCTAAGGATTTCTCTAAAGTATGGTTCATTTTCTCCACCTTCCCTGAAGACTGGGGGTGTCAAGAGGTGTGTGGCTTGTAGCCTATCCCTAGGGCTGTTGTGATCTGCTGTGTGATTTTGGCTATAAAGGGTCCGTTATCGCTCTGGAGGGACTTTGGAAGTCCACACTGAATAATTATTTCTTTAAAAAGGGACTTACAGGCTTCCATAGCCTTTGTAGATCAGGTGTGGAAGGCTTCAACTCATCCTATGAAAGTATCGACAAACACCAGAAGATATTTATATCCTGATCATGGGGGCATTTGGGTGAAATCTAACTGCCAGTCTTCCCCTGGGATATGTCCCTTAGCATTGAATTGCCCTGAGTAAAGAAGGAGGAATTGGATGGGTCTGTGGGTTATTACAGCCACACAGATCACAGGCAAGTGTTACTTGTTTTTACTGTTCTTTTAAGCCCCTTCCCTGAAAAAGCCTTTTGCATCAAGTCCCATAGTACATCCCTCCCATAGTAGGCGGCATCATGTAAACTCTTAGTGAGTTTCCACTGTTGGGCCAGTAGGATTAGAACTTTATCCTCCTTTTTATACACCCTGTGCTTCCTTTCTCATACCCCATTTTTTTTGCATTTTCTTGTTCCTGTGGGGAATACTGGGGAAGGCTAGGGAGTTCAGGGGGGGCAATTTCTAGAGCCATAACTTGTTCATGTTCCTGCAATCATGATACCTGTTTTGCAATTTGATCAGCTTTGCTGTTCCCTTGGCTCACTCACAAAAGATCCATCCCTCTGATGGCTTCTACAGTATATTACTGCTACCTGGGTTGAAAGCTGCACTGCTTCTAAAAGAGCCAGAATCACATCTTTATGTTTTATGGGGGAATTTCTAGTGGTTAACATTCCTCTTTCTTTCCAAATGGCAGCCTGAGCCTGCAGCACATGCAACCCATAATTAGAGTCAGTAAAAATATTTAATTTCTTATCCTTCCCTAATTGCAAAGCTCTCATTAACGCAATTAGTTCAGACTTCTGGGCTGACATCTGGGGTGGCAGGGCCTTGGCTTCTATAACTTCATCTAGACTAACTATGGCATACCCCACCTTTCGGGTTCCCATTTCTACAAAACTGCTCCCATCAGTAAGCCATTCAACGTCAGAGCTGTCAAGAGGCTCATCTAGAAGATCAGACCTGCTGGAGTAACTTTGTTCTATGGTCTCAATACATGGATGCACTGAGTCTCCACTCTCGACTGCTGGAAACAGAGTTGCCGGGTTCAGGGTTTGGCATACCTTTAAGGGAATGTCAGGGGTACCCTTTAGGAGGGCCTGATATCTTGTTAACCTTGCTCCAGTCAACCAGTGATGTCCTTTGACTTCCAGCACAGATTATACCTGATGAGGGGTTAATATCTAAGTGTTGTCCCAGGGTGAGCTTGGAAGCCTCACTAACCAACAGGGCTGTGGCTGCTACTGCCCGCAGGCAGCTTGGCCATCCCAGGGCCAATGAGTCAGAAGACGGTGGAGTAGAAGGACACAGAGTTTGCATCTTATCACAACTAGGGCACCTACCAGGCATTGGTGGGGGACCTCGGACACCTAAAGGGATGGAAGGAATTCCAGCACGACTGGCTAGGATGTGGAGGGGAAGAAGGGGAGCAGGAAAGGTTGCGGCGTGATGGGACCAGGCACCCCTCCCTGTGGGGCAGCGGTGGGGAGGAGAGGGGTTCCCACATGCGGAGGGGCCCAACCACGATGTGGGGATCGGTGGGGATGGAGAGAGACCTTTGGGGGATCGGGAGACCAGAAGGGAACACAGCTAGCATCTCCCCAACCGGCTTGGGCCTCAGCAAACCTGCTGGGGTCCTGGGCCTGAACCTCAGCCCTCTGGGGCCCCCTCCAGCCATGAGAGTCCTGAGCCTGAGCCCTGCCCACCACACCACCGCAACACCACCAAGGACTTTTATGACCTTTTTTTTCTAATTTTATTTAATTTTTATTCTTTTAAAATTTTATTTTATTGTCTTATTCTTTGTTATTGTTCTGCTCCTTTTTGTTAGTTGTTTTGAAAAGTAAGCCACTGGTCTCTGATCTGGTCCCAACTTTTGGGTCAGATTCCTAGTGCTGTCCCTGATGTCTCACGAACATATAGGGTAAAGAGCTTGTCCAAATTTGGAAGCCCCAGTGCTGGAACTCTATTCAACTCAGTCTTTAGAGTCTCAAAGACCTGACGGTGGTTCTCATTCCATTGATGGGGTTCCCTTTCTCCTCCCTTTAGAGCCTCTATGGGGTTTTTTCTATAAGGCCATAAGTTGGAATCCAGATACAACAGAACCCAGCCATCCCAAGGAAGCCTCTGAGTTGTCTCTTTGTGGTTGGAGATGGTAATGCACAAATTGCTGTTTTTGGATCTATGGCCAGGGCTTGTGCCCCTGGGCTCAAAACAAATCCTAAATATTGAACCTGTTGCTGTAAGATCTGAGCCTTGGTTGGAGAGATTTTATATCCCCTTTTTGCCAGAAAATTTAAGACCCTAAGAGTATTGTGATCTGAATCTTGTTTGGTCTCACTACTTACCAATAAGTCATCAACATATTGTAACAGGGTTCCCTTCTCAAGGCTCAGTTCCCTCAGTTCTCTTGCTAACATGTTTCCAAAAAGATGGGGGCTGTCCTGAAAACCCTGTGGAAGCACTGTCCAGGTATACTGGGTAGCCTCTAGGGTGTCAGTGTCCATCCAATTCAAAGGAAAAAAGATATTGAAAGTCTGGATGTAGGGGAATACAGAAAAAATGCATCTGTGAGGTCCAAAACAGAGAAATGCTGAGCAATCCCTGGCACTTGGGTGAGGCAGCCTTATTCACTGCTCGTAAGTCTTGCACAAACCAACACTCTCTGTTAGGCTTCTGAGTGGGGAAGATTGAGTGTTGCATGGGGATTGGCAGGGCCTAATGAGTCCGTGTTTTAGGAATTTGCTGAGCAGTGGTTGGATTCCCCTCAGGTCCTCAGGTTTTAAAGGATATTTTCTCTTCCAGGCGTATTTTTCCCCAGGCCTTAACCTTATTTTTATCAGGGGAACACAGTTTGCTTTTCCTGGCACCAAGGTATTCCAAACTGCAGGATCTACTTGTTCTCTAATTTCTTGGGGGAGGTCTTGGGGAATATTTTGATGCCCAACAGGTGGGTCATCTGGGGCTCATAATAGATGGCATTCTCTGTTTGGATTCTTTACCTCCTTGGACTTCACCCTGTCCTAAGAATAGACTAGGTCCTAACTCATTTAGCAAATCTCTCCCGAGGAGAGGGACAGGACATTCTGACATATATAAAAAGGAGTAATAATAATGAACTCCACTCTGCAGGCAAGGGGAGACATAAATCGCCTTACTTTTGCCTGTCCATCAACTCCCATCACAGTAGAGTCATGGAGAGAGGGCCAGCCGGCCAAGTCAGAACAGAGCAGACAGCTCCACCGTCTTCAAGAAATTCAGTTCTCCTACCTGCCACACAGAGGGTGACCCAAGGCTCTGTGGGAGTAATGAGGATGGATTGAGTGGGATCCAGAGCAGGGCAGTTGCTCAGGGCCAGTCATTCGGTGTGTGGGAATCTTGCATCTGAGAGATTCACAAGGAACTGGGGCAGGTCAGTGTTGCCCCTCGGGCATCCCACTAGAGGGCGCTCAGGACATTCCCCCTCCCAGTGCCCCCCTTTCCGACAAAAAGCACACTGGTTCGGGGCCCAGGCAGCTTCTTGGTGGTCTGTCCAGCCTTCTCAGCCCTCCAGGGTCCCCTCGAGGTGGTGTGTGGATCAGAGCAGCCTAAAGCTGCATTTTCTTTATTAGCCTCTTACCGTTATTGGCCTCCTCCATTAAGTCTCGGTTGTTATAGGCCTTGAAGGCCTCCTCTACCAAGGTTTACAATGGGGTTTGGGGCCCAGCCTCAAGCTTTGGTAATTTTCTCCGGCATCAGGAGTAGCCTGGGTGACAAAATGTATGGCCAAGAATGTCCTTCCTTCTGAGAACTCAGGGTCTGTATTGGTGTACCTCCTGAATGCCTCTTTCACCAGGCTCAGGAAGACTGATGGGTTTCATCTTTTTTCCTGTGTAACCTTTCAGACCTTATCATAATTTACAGCCTTCACCTTACACCTTTTCATTCCTTCTGATAGACAAGTAATACAATGTTTCATCCTAACCTGGCCTACACGATCTTCATAGATCCAGTGTGGATCATGTTCTGGGATTGTATCCCCATCCACCTGATAAATTTGGTGGTGTGGATTGGTGGCCAGTAGGCCATCTGTGTGTTCTCTGTCCTTTCTTAGTATATGTTCCTTTTCATCCAGGGTGCAACAGTGGGCCAGAATAACCATGACGGCCTGACAGGTGAGAATGTCAACCCCAGCCTGATAAATTCATCCCTAAACGTGTCAGCGTTTAGAGACAACCTGACAAGCCTCTCCTCACAGATTAACCCAGTTAGTTTAGGATCTCTCTTTGGGATGTTCCAGGGGCCCTTTGAAGCACCCCAAAGTTAACTGGAAGTCAAGAGAATTTCAATTGGAATTTGATATTTGTGAAGTCTGTCAAAAGTTTAAAAATTTTAAAACACCCAGTCAGTTAGGATCATAGTTTGCTGTGAAACAATATTTATTCCTTGAGATAAGGTGGGGGAAAAAATCAAATGTAAATATAGATCTCTTAAAGGCACAAGAAATCACACGATCTGTTATCAAAAGCAGCATTCCAGGACAACTTTGTTCTCTTATGAGAGAGAGAAACCAAATCCAGTCTTGCATCAGCCTACGCTTAATAAAATCCATTTACCTAATTAAATTTAATCCAACCTTAGAAAATCCTGACCACATACAAAATTCTTTTCTCAGTGTTCCTCTCCCACAAGCATTCTGCAACTTTCTGTAGCCATACTTTGTCCTTTATTCTTTCCCCATTCAGAAATAGCCAGCTCTAGGACAAAATCACACTTTTCCCTTTAACAAAATATATTTCCATTCCTCATACCTTCTTTTCTGAAAACACACATCCTACTTTGCTTAAGCAACCATGAACTGTCTTTTACAGTAGCATTCTGTAGATTGGTAGAGAACATCTCAAGGCGGCACCGAACAGCTTTAGTTTCTCTCTCACAAGAAGACAAGAGTAGATAAATTTAGACCTGTTTAGCAATTAATGTTCCAATATTTTATCTTATTTGAAATGGCCTGGATATTTAATTAATTCCTACCATTTAACTTAGTTTCAGATTTACCAAAACTTGGAGAGACTGTTTTAGATGGAAGTTTCCAAAACATTATTATTCCTATAGAGTTTATCAGAAAGTTCTTATTCCAGTTACATTACTTAAAAATTTAATCATATCAGGTTATTTTCCCTGTTGACAGATTTTATAACCGAAACAGTATGCACTTATTGACTTCTAGTAACCCTAGATACAGTGAAAGTATTGCACTTAGCGTTGATGACTCTAAAGACAGGTCTGTATTAATTAAACTCACAAGTTTAAACCAGACAAACCAATTTCTACAGAACCAGAGATCTCATAGTTTTCCTGCTTGAATTTAAAATGGCCCTTTTTTTCCCTCAGTCTGGGGGACTACAGATGAGTCAGGTAGTTCCTGAGAGCCCTGGCAGAATAGTGCATTGCAAGAGCAGAGGAAGGAAAAATGCAAGCTCTTGTCTTTTCTTTTTGTTCTTTAAAATCCCACTAAGTAACCCAAGGCTGGAGTCTCAGGCAATGTGGGCTGGGTTTGTATTTCAAGGCTCAAGTGCTCCACCATGCCCTCAATATCAGTGGAGACTTGCAGGAGCAGTTGGACAGACAAAACTACATCACGAACAAAGATACAAATCACAAAATTTAAAGACACAAACAAGAAGTTTTCAACATAAAGGGGACAGGAATGCAGGTGTCAGGATCAAGGGAGAGGTAAAGGGAGGGGAGAGAGGAAAGACTGAAAAAGAGAAAGAGACAGAAAGAGGGAGATTTCAACCCACCCCGTTCAGGTGTCTATTCAGGCACCAACCTGTGCGCTTCCACAAAGGGCCAGTGAAGGAGGGAACACCATATCCACTGCACAACGGGGCAGTCAAGCTTGGACATACAGGCGGTTGTATGTCGTCTTTGGGTCCCCAACCCACAGGTGTGACTCTCACCCATACATACACTAGTATATAGAAATCTGCCGCTTCAGTCCATTCTCAACGGGAGTTCTCTTAGTGGCAGGAAAATAAAGTGAGAATATTGGGACGATCAGACTTCCAGCCACTACACGTTATGGGGTTTGAACCTCTATCACTCTCAAAAATCTCCAGTCAGGAAGAAACCGCTGGACCAAGGTGTGAGCTGTGAGGCGAGCCTCTCCCACCTTTGCTTGTCACCCGTCAAGGTGAGCCATTGTCAGCCAGAGGGAGGAGGTCTCACAAGCTGAGAGGAATGATGCTATAGCTGTCTGATGTCCACTCTCTTGGAAGGAAAGGACAGAAGTAAGAGAGGACAGAGAGCGAAGTAGACAGATTTCAGGAGAGGGAAAGGAACAAAGGGGAAAGGGAAAGTGGTGAGGGAAAAGGGACAAGGGGAGGGGGAAATCATTACCTGAATGAGGGTACTGAGGCCCCCAGGGGCCAGGAAGGCAGACTTACCAAACTTGCTGACTCTGAAACAAGAGGTTCAGGTGGCCGCTTGTCATGCACTGGGAAGCAGCATTCAGTGGTCCTGGAGGTGCCCAGATCCTCTCCTGGGAAGGAGGCGATAGTCCCTTTGTGGTGTCACCACAAAGTATGTCACCAATCAGTGTTCTTGACCTCCTTAACCAATAGAAATTGATCAGAGGCCAGGTGAGAAATTCAGGCAAGTTTTACTGGGACTCCTGCTGCAGCAGGGGGAAGCGAGAACAACATGTTCCCTTGCTTGCTCACTCCGAGGGGCGTGAGCTGGCTCATTTTAAGGAGTGAGGGTGGGGGTGTGTCCAGGGGTCAGGCCGGAGGGGTGGCTTAGGAGGTGTACCCACCCCTTAGGTTGTGTTGTGTGCAGGGGGCATGTGCAGTATCCTGCTTTTGCTCCCAACCCTCTGCTTTTGCTCCAGGCCCTTCAAAAGTGGCAGCTGGGATTTTTAGTCTCTTTGTATCTTTTGTCTAGAATTTGCCCTAACTGCACATGCATGCAGTTGTTTCTTGTCCCCTATAGTTTCCTTGTATTTTGTTGCTTGAGGAGAAGCATGTCCAGGTGCAAGCATTGCAGGACTGTTACCAAGTCCAAGCTTGCTCTGCTCGCCACATGACAGGCCAATAAATCAGAGATGAGGTATTGAGGCAAGGAATACGACTTTATTTGGAAAGTGGGCCGACTGAGAAGATGGCGGACTAGTGTCTCCACAAACCATCTTATCAGGATCTGGATGCCAGTTTCTTTTATAGAATCAGAGAGGTAAGTAAAGTAAAAAAGGCAAACTAGAAAGAGAGTGGCAGTGAGGAAGTAAAGTTAAAAGGGCCATCAGTCTTGCAAAACATCTCCTTGGAATGACCAGCCTTGATGAGAGGATGTGTTAATTTCAGCCATTTACATGTGGGCAGGGTCAGATGGTCTCCCTGAGAGCTAAACAGAGGCACTTTAGTTCAGCATTCAGGCAGAGGGGCTGGGTTCCCTGAGTCAAGGCATTATGCATAATTACAATAATAAAAACAACAAAAAGCAAAGGTTAAAGTCAAAGAAACAGATCCAACATAGAGTCCGATTTACTTCTTCCCTGTTACGATTCCCCACTGTCAATGTCCATTCCACAATCTTGTGGAAAAACAGTGACAACTGTTCTAACTGCTCCATCAGATAGATCTTTCTGGGAGCATCTGCCATCACTGCCAGTGTTCCAAATGTTGGGATTTGTCTTTTGTTCCTCTTTGGAAGTGTCTACTTTACACCTGTTGACTTAAAAAAAAATTCACACCCTGAAAGTTGAGAGTTATTGGGAATTTTGAGGGTTTCAAGCCCATGAGGCCACATCTGCAGTTAAGGAAATTAGCATTTTTCTATGTATGGGAAGATGCAAGGCTCTGGGCTCACTGAAATCATTCCTTTGATATGCACCACAGCTATCTGGGGCCTGGATCCTGTATTTTCATATCCTGAGTGTCCTCAGGGATCATCATAAGGAGTGGCTCCAGTCTGATGGCTGCTAGATGGCAGGTATTCTCCTTCCTGAGTTTCATCAGGGTTCACTGGCTCATACTGGAGGGATGCAATCGCTGGTGACTGGTCCTCTCCTCTTGGTCAGGAATTTACTAATATTTGGGAGACATTTTGTGATCAAATTTTCTCCCACAGTGCTGGGATGCTCATCCCAGGTCAGGTGAAAATTCTTTTTTTGTTTGTTTGCTTTTGTTTTTGTTTAAGTATTTTACAACTTTATTGGAGGATAATTCCTTGACAATGGTGTGTTGGTTTCTGCTTTATAACAAAGTGAATCAGTTATACATATACATATGTTCCCATATCTCTTTCTTCTTGCGTCTCCCTCCTTCCCACCTCCCTATCGCACCCCTCCAGGCGGTCACAAAGAACCGAGCTGATCTCCATGTGCTATGCGGCTGCTTCCCACTAGCTATCTACCTTACGTTTGCTAGTGTATATATGTCCATGCCTCTCTCTCGCTTTGTCACAGCTTACCCTACCCCTCCCCATATCCTCAAGTCCATTCTCTAGTAGGTCTGTGTCTTTATTCCTGTCTTACCCCAAGGTTTTTCATGACATTTTTTCCCTTAAATTCCATATATATGTGTTAGCATACAGTATATGTCTTTCTCTTTCTGACATACTTCACTCTGTATGACAGACTCTAGGTCTATCCACCTCATTACAAATAGCTCAATTTCGTTTCTTTTTATGGCTGAGTAATATTCCATTGTATATATGTGCCACATCTTCTTTATCCATTCATCTGATGATGGACACTTAGGTTGCTTCCATCTCCTGGCTATTGTAAATAAAGCTGCAATGAATATTTTGGTACATGACTCTTTTGGAATTATGGTTTTCTCAGGGTATGTGCCCAGTAGTGGGATTGCTGGGTCATATGGTAGTTCTATTTGTAGTTTTTTAAGGAACCTCCATACTGTTCTCCATAGTGGCTGAACCAATTCACATTCCCACCAGCAGTGCAAGAGTGTTCCCTTTTCTCCACACCCTGTCCAGCATTTATTGTTTCTAGATTTTTTGATGATGGCCATTCTGACTGGTGTGAGATGATATCTTATTGTAGCTTTGATTTGCATTTCTCTAATGATTAATGATGCTGAGCATTCTTTCATGTGTTTGTTGGCAGTCTGTATATCTTCTTTGGAGAAATGTCTATTTAGGTCTTCTGCCCATTTTTGGATTGGGTTGTTTGGTTTTTTTCTATTGAGCTGCATGAGCTGCTTCGAAATTTTGCAGATTAATCCTTTGTCAGTTGCTTCATTCGCAAATATTTTCTCCAATTCTGAGGGTTCTCTTTTGGTCTTATTTATGGTCTCCTTTACTGCGC
Source organism: Pseudorca crassidens (assembly GCF_039906515.1). NCBI lineage: Eukaryota > Metazoa > Chordata > Mammalia > Artiodactyla > Delphinidae > Pseudorca > Pseudorca crassidens. The sequence goes on along the minus strand of NC_090296.1, from coordinate 126,786,440 downwards.
AAAAGCTTTGAAGTTTCATTAGGTACCATTTGTCTATATTTGTTTTTAATTCCATTTCTCTAGGAGATGGGTCCAAAAGGATCTTGCGATGATTTATGTCATAGAGTGTTCTGCCTATGTTTTCTGTAAGAAACGGCACCAAAGACGGAGGAGAGCTTAAGCAAGCTTTACTTGGGGACGTTCCCGGGCGAGGTTCACTGGTCGAGACAAAGGGGCCAGAGAAGTCGCGACCGGGTGTGGGTGCGAACAAAATTTATAGGGGTGGACGCAGGGGAGGTGCTTGCCTTGTGAAGCAGCCCCTTTTTGGTAATCTCTCCCGTGTTGTGGCAATGTCAGGTGTCAGTTGCATCAGCCTCAGAGCCGTTAGTTCTGCCCCTCGGGGAGCGGGAAGACTTGTGGCAATGTCGGGTGTCGGTTGCATCAGCCTCCTTGGTGGGGGTTCCGACTAGCTCCCTGGGCCGTTCCCCGGACCTGCTGGCCTTACATCCCGACTTCTTTGGTGTAATGGGTTGACGTTTGGTCTCTGGCTACTTCCTGCTGTACGGGGGCGCTGGAAGGGAGTTGTGCGGCCAACGGTCCGTAGGTTAGGGGAGGGCAGCAGCGGGGGTGTTCTGTGGGTAATAAGGTATATGGGTGGAGGAGCATCTGATTCACCGCCACCCGAGAGACTTCTTGTATGCAACTGAGGAGAAACCTGAGGAAACAGGGGCAAGCATGAATAGGATGCAGATAAGGATTAAGGGGCCTAGGATTGGCGTCAGCCAGGTATAGAGGGTGGACCGCCACCAGTCGGGGATGGGGGAGGTGGATAGTCACTGCCTGCATTGGAGTCCTTCTTTTAAGCGTCGGAGAGCATCCACATTGTCCTCAATGACCCCTGTCTCGTTGATGTAGTAGCAGCATTCTTCCTGTAGGAAGAGGCAGGTACCTCCTTTGTCGGCTGTCAGAAGGTCGAGGGTGTGTCGACTTTGGAGGGCAACTCAGGCCTCAGAGGTGATCTGGGGATGGAGGGAGGTGATAGAGGCAGCAGAGGCCTCGATGTCTAGCTGGAGTTTGTGTTCTAGATCGCGGGATGCTGAGACTCTGTGTGTTAGGGCTCGTCCCCCGATGCCCGCAGCGATGAGAGAGAGGAGGCGAGGGAAGTGCCTGCAACCATAGGGAGAAAGATGGCCCTTTTCTGTCGGCTAGAGAGGTGTGTGGTGAGTGAGAGAAATTCGGCTTGGCCATATAATGTGAGTTGTGGAACAAGGGTGACGGCGATACATGGGAAGGGGAAGGAAGAGTTGACCTCTTTTGTAAGGGAGCCATTACACCAAAAGATCAGGCCTGGTGGGGCCCCCATTGGCATAGTTACAGGGGGGGATGAGTTGCAAGGGAGTGCATCATTAGTTAAATTTGGGTGGCTGCCATTGCAAATTGTGAGGTTCTGTTTTTCTAAATCAAGAAATATGGGGACACTTAAAGGGGGAAAAGGTAAGTTCTGGGAGGGAGAGGTAAGGGGTCCTTGGGGGTTTCCTTTAGCAGCCAAATATAGGGGTTTAGCAAGAAGAGCAAAGTTAGGGATCCAGTGCCAGAAAAATCCTGTCAGGCCCAGAAAGGAGAGAATCTGGTCAGCTGTCTCTGGAGGTTGGAGGTCGTGGATGGCCTGGGTGCGGTCGGCTGTCAGGCTCTTTGTTGTGGGGGTAAGGTGGATTCCCAGCTAGGTTACTGAGGGTGTAGACAGTTGGGCCTTGGCCGGAGAGACCCGATAGCCGCGAGAGCCGTGATAATTGAGGAGGTCAGCAGTATGCTGTTTTGAGAGGCTGAGAGATGGGCTACAGAGGAGGAGTTCATCCACGTATTGGAGGACTATACTGGGGGTGAGAGGGAAGGAAGCGTGGTCCCGCGCCAGAGCCTGTCCAAAGAGGTGGGCCAATTATTAAAGAGAATCGTGAGCAATCACGCACGACTGACCGGACAAATGTTGGTTTCCCTCAAGAACGTTATAAAGTGCATTACTATTTATGGCCACTAGAGGGCGAGGATGTAATTGATTGAATAAGCAAAGGGGGGGAAAATCCCAGCAAGGTGATAGATTGTGATACGCTATTAATACTGCTGATCTAACTGTGTATAAAAACACTACATTCACCAAATATAGTCCGTGAAAATTGCACACCAGACATTTGTTACAATTTACATATTGGGCCTATAGATGTCTAATAATTTCAAAGGATTGAAATAATTCAGAGTATATTCTCCGACCCCAGATTGAAATTGAGCCAGAAATCTATAAAAAATATTAGAAAAATAATTTATAGGTCGGTATATTAATAATTATATTTCTAAATCACCCACAGGTCAATGAAAAAATCACAAAAGCAATCATAAAATATTATGCTTTGATTAATAATGAGTTTGCTTATATAAAAGTTTGTGCGCTGGGTGGAAAGCAATGCTTGCAGAAAATTTTGTAGCTTCAAATGAATATATTAGAAAGTGAGAAAGTAATATTATTTCTGATACAATCACTAAATTCGGGTAATTACAATTGTACATTACATTACAAAATTGACAACAAATTTAGCCAAAAGAATATATGTGGAAGGAAATAACAAAAACAAGAACAGAAATTAATAAAAGAAAGCAAACATATAACAAGTAGAATAGGCAGAGGCTCGTTCTTTAATAGGATTAATAATTCAGGTAAACCTCTAGTATGTTTCACTGAAAAAATAAAATGGAGATTTCTCAACTAACCAATATCAAGAATGAAAAATGTACCATGAACAGCATTAGGCCATTCAATATAAAAATGTAGTTGAAATGTTTAACTTCCTAGAAAATACAAATTATCATAAATGAAATGGAAGTAAATGGGAAATATAAATAGCCTTCTAGCTTTTAAAAGAAATTAATTATAAATAAACACCTTCTTAAAAAGAAAACTCCAGGCGCAGATAGATTCACAATAAATTCTATGAAGTATGTAAGAAGGATCATTACAGACACATGGTGCTCATAAACATTGATGCAAATTTCAGGAAAATTGAAAAATGAAGTCCAATGATCTATAAAAGGGTTATACATAACAAAACCAAAAAGGGTTTGTTCTCATAATGTAAGGTAATATCAATATTTGAAAATCAATTGAAAAACAACAAACTTATGCATGTAGAAAACAGATTAGTGGTTGCCAGAGGCAGGGATGGGGCTGAGTGAAATGGGTGAAAGTGGCCAAAAGGTACAAACTTCCAGTTCTAAAATAAATAAGTCCTGGGGATGTAATGTACAGCGTGGTGACTATAGCTAATAATACTGTATTGTGTATTGAAAGTCACTTAGAGAGTAGATCTTAAAAGTTCTCATCACAAGAAAAACATTGTAACTGTGTGGTGATGGATGTTGTAACTAGACTCATAGTGGTGATCATTTCACAACATATACAAATATCAAATCATTTGATTGTACACCTGTAACTAATATAATGGTTTAAATGGTGCATATATCAATAAAAATAAATAAAACGAAAGAGCTGATTTATACGCACACACACAACACACACACACACACACACACAAGGGTGTTTCTCAGAACGCTAATTGTAAGCTGCATTCAAAAGTGTTTTATGAGTGAAATAAATTTATACCCATTCTGTTAAGCACATAGAGAAGTTTTTAAGAACACTTGTAATAAAGATGTTTCTAAGATGCTGCTTGCAAGCTGCACTGAGAACAGTGTTATATCAGTGAATGGAAGTTACAACCATTCTGAAATTCATTCAGAGAAGTGTTTGAGAATACTTGTAGTTAAGACATTTCTAAGATGCCTCTTGTGAGATGCGTTGAGAACAGCGCCATACCAGTGAGTGGAAGTTATATCCGTCTGTAATACATGCAAAGAAGTGTTTAAGAGCACTTGAAATAAAGATATTTCTAGGAATGATGAAAACAAACAAAATCAGTCAGTGTAAATAACAACATTAAAATATTAAAGGAGAAAAATAAAAAAATAAACTCTCAAAAACCCAGATTTTTATGTTTAAACAATATGCATTTATGATAAAGCTCTTGGGACACTAGGAATAGAAAAGAATTTCCCTGACTGATTAAAGAGATCCTCTTTAAGAACTCTAGATAAAAGTCATATTGATTTATATAAATGTTGAAATGTACAAAGATTTCCCTCTGACACCAAGAATGAGGCCACAATGCCATCAACCAACATTTATATTTAAATTTTTACTTAAGGTCTTAGCTACTGTAATAAGGCAAGTAAAGAAATACAAGTTATTATAGTTGGAAATGAGTTATTAACAGAAGGACAGTGGAAAATCCAGAAGAATCTACAGTTGAACTACTTGAAGTAATAAATTTAGCAAAGCCATTGAGAAGAAATCAGTATATAAAAACCAATTGTTGGGCTTCCCTGGTGGCGCAGTGGTTGAGAGTCTGCCTGCCAATGCAGGGGACACGGGTTCGTGCCCCGGTCCGGAAGGATCCCACATGCCGCGGAGTGGTTGGACCCGTGAGCCATGGCCGCTGAGCCAGCGCGTCCGGGGCCTGTGCTCCGCAACGGGAGAGGCCACAACAGTGAGAGGTCTGCGTACTGCAAAAAAACAAAAAACAAACAAAAAACAATTGTCTATTTACATTTCTATAATGAAGAGTTAGAAATGAAATTTAAGAACCCACAGAACTAAAGATGCATGGGGGCATTTTTAATATTTTAGGAATAAATCTAAAGATATGTACGTAGAAATCTATAAACTATCATTGAGAGAAATTTAGGAAGTCCTAAATAAATTGAGAATTATTCCATGATAAAGGAGTAGAAGATGTAGTATTTTAAGGAGGTTAATATATGGAAATTTGATCTATGGATTAATTAGAAGCTCAATCAAAATGAGTCTGTGGGGCTTCCCTGGTTGAGAGTCCGCCTGCCAATGCAGGGGACACGGGTTCGTGCCCCGGCCCTAGAGGATCCCACGTGCCGTGGAGTGGCTGGGCCCGTGAGTCATGGCCACTGGGCCTGCGCGTCTGGAGCCTGTGCTCCGCAGCAGGAGAGACCACAACAGTGAGAGGCCCGCATACCACAAAAAAAAAAAAAAAAAAAGAGTCTGTGTGTATAACTTGAAAGGGTCAGAGGAAATGCATATGCAAATGCTAATAACCAAATATAATTAGGCAACCTTGAAGGAAAAAAAAAAGAATTGCTTTTACCAGACATCAAAATGCATTTCAAGGCTAACTGTAATTAAAACAGTGGATACTGGTACAATCATAGAGGGAAAACTGAATAAAACAGAGAGTTCAGAAATAGACCCCCACACAAGGACGTTTAATTCTTAACAAGTGTGGAACTTCAGAGTATTGAAGACAGTTTTTTCCATAAATGGTATTGAGTCAACTGAATAAATAACTTTAAAAAAGAAACTTGATCCCTGTCTCATAATATGCATACAACATTATCTCAAGAGAAATATAGATATGAACCTGAAATATAAAACAATAAAGATTTTAGGAGAAAACTAACATTATCCCAAGAAATAACAAGAGTCTTGATTTCTTGTTTTAAACACGAACATGAGATTCTCATATGCAGGGTTGAACTACTGTAGTATTATTAATCTATCCTCACATACTAGGTAGAGATGAGCTATTATTTTTCTACTGTAGTATTCTGCTTGCGCTGCTGCAGAAAAATACTGCAGATTGCTTAAACAGCAGACACTGTCTCACAGTTCTGGAAGCTGGGAACTCGAAGAAAAGATGCTGATTGCTTTGGTTTCTGGTGAAACCCTCATCCTGGCTTGCAGACAGCTGTTTTGGTGCTGTCTTCACATGGCAAACAGAGAGACAGTGAGCTGTCTTGTGTCTTCTCTTAAAGGACATTAATCCTATTGGATCAGGACCCGCCCTATGACTTCATTTAACCCTAATTACCTCCTTACAGATCCTATCTTCAAATATAGTTACACTGCATCTATACTCATTAAAGATATTATCCTGTAATTTTCTTATTTTGGGTAGAATCTTTGTCTGGTTTTGGTATCAGGGTGATGGTGGCTTCATAGAGTGACTTTGGGAATATTCCCTCCTCTTCAATCTTTTGGAGTAGTTTGAGAAAGATAGATATAAGCTCTTTTTGTATGTTTTGTAGAAATCCCCAGTCAAGCCATAGGGTTCTGGACTTTTGTTTGCAGGGAGGTGGTTGCTGTTTTTTCCTGTGGTGTTTGCATAAGCTGTTAGATACATTTATTTTCAATATGCATCTTTTGTTATATGACTTTGTAGTTATTTCTTTAGACATGAGTAATGCATAACACTAAATAGATAATAAACTATAATATAGTTGGTATCTGTGTTTCATTCCAGTTTACCTGGTATAGTCTATACATAGTCAGAGTTCAATAAACATTTTTTTTAACATAGATGCAAGGAGAGCATCAATCAAAAGTCCATCAGAGAACAGAGAGACATGCTAGATCACCCTTTGTGAGAAGAATAACCACTGGGAATTGGAATATCAGCTTTACCTCTAAGCAGATTTAGGCTGTAAAGAAGCCATATATTTTCTTATATATGAGACACTCAAGGGTACTCTCATTGAGGGATTATGTGTGGGAAAATCTGCCTTCCTGCAAAGGTCTCAAATGAGGAAATCTGTTTCTTTACCTGCTCATTGAAAACAATAATAGAATCCTCTGAGAATTTATAATCATTGGACTGATTATTCTTGCTGATTCTGCTGGTGTATTTTCTTGGAAGAAAAAATTCCCAGCCCCCAAAATTACTGTGATTAAAGGTTGGTATTGTCCTTTGGTGCCTGGAAGGTACAAATAAAAATTTGTTCCAGATTCATTGTCCTTTATCCATTCCCCTCAGCATTACCAGAGGTTTAATTTAGCCAAATATGAGCCAGCACTCAGGTCATCAGAAACAGAGAGATAAGGCAGATCTTCTGTAATGACTTTAATAAAGTTTGTTTTTTGAATTTTTTTATTGAGGTATAGTTGCATTACAATGATGTGTTAGTTTCTACTGTACAGAGAAGTGGAGCTCCCTGTGCTACACAGTAGGATCTTATTAGTTACCCACTTTATACATATTAGTGTATATATGTCTATTCCAATCTCCCCATTCATCACACACACCTCCACCACTTTTCTCCCTTGGTGTCCATACGTTTGTTCTCTACATCTGTGTCTCTATTTCTGCCTTGCAAACTGGTTCATCTGTACCATTTTTCTAGATTCCACATATATGCATTAATATACGATATTTGTTTTTCTCTTTCTGACTTACTTCACTCTGTATGACAGTCTCTAGGTCCATCCATGTCTCTACAAATGGCCCAATTTCGTTCCTTTTTATGGCTGAGTAATATTCCATTGTATATATGTGCCACATCTTCTTTATCCATTTGTCTGTCGATGGGCATTTAGGTTGCTTCCATGACCTGGCTATTGTAAATAGTGCTGCAAAGAACATTGGTGTGCATGTGTCTTTTTTTCCTAAAGAAAAAGTTTATTCTCTCTTCCTCTCTGCAGGTATCTTTTTGAATTATGGTTTTCTCTGGGTATACACCCAGTAGTGGGATTGTTGGGTCATATGGTAGTCCTATTTTTAGTTTTTTCAGGACCCATACTGTTCTCCATAGTGGCTGTACAATTTACATTCTCACCAACAGGGCAAGCTGGTTCCCTTTTCTCCACACCCTCTCCAGAATTTATTGTTTGTAGATTTTCTGATGATGCCCATTCTAACCGGTGTGAGGGGATAACTCATGGTAGTTTTGATTAGCATTTCGCTAATAATTAGTGATGTTGAGCATCTTTTCATCTGCCTCTTGGCCATCTGTATGACTTCTTTGGAGAAATGTCTAGTTAGGTCTTCTGCCCATTTTTGGATTAGGCTGTTTTTGTTTTTGATATTGAGCTGTATGAGCTGTTTGTATATTTTGGAGATTAATCCTTTGTCAGTTACTTTGTTTGCAAATATTTTCTCCCATTCTGAGTGTTGTCTTTTCGTCTTTTTTCTAGTTTCCTTTCTTTGCTGTGAGAAAGCTTTTAAGTTTCATTAAGTCCCATTTGTTTATTTTTGTTTTTATTTCCATTACTCTAGGAGGTGAGTCAAAAAGGATCTTGCTGTGATTTATGTCAAAGAGTGTTTTGCCTATGTTTTCTTCTAAGAGTTTTATATTGTCCGGACTTGCATTTACGTCTTTAATCCATTTTGAGGTTATTTTTGTGTATGGTGTTAGGGAGTGCTCTAATTTCATTCCTTTAAATGTAGCTGTCCAGTTTTACCAGCACCATTTACTGAAGAGGCTGTCTTTTCTCCATTGTATATCCTTGTCTCCTTTGTCATAGATTAGTTGACCATACGTATGTGGGTTTATCTCTGGGTTTTCTATACTGTTCTACTGATCTATATTTCTGGGTTTTTTGCCAGTACCATATTGTCTTGATTACTGTAGCTTTGTAGTATAGTGTGAAGTCAGGTAGCCTGATTCCTCCAGCTCCGTTTTTCTTTCTCAAGATTGCTTTGGGTGTTCGGGGGCTTTTCTGTTTCCATACAAATTGTAAAACTATTTTGTTCCAATTCTGTGGAAAATGCCATTGGTAATTTGATAGGGATTGCAATGAATCTGTAGATTGCTTTGGGTAGTATAGTCATTTTCACAATATTGATTCTTCCGGTCCAAGAACAAGGTATATCTCTCCATCTGTTTGTGTCATCTTTGATTTCTTTCATCAGTGCCTTATAGTTTTCTGTATACAGGATGTTTGCCTCCTTTGGTAGGTTTGTTCCTAGGTATTTTATTCTTTTTGTTGCAATGGTAAGTCAGAGTGTTTCCTTAATTTTTCTTTCAGATTTTTCATTATTAGTGTATAGGAATGCAAGAGATTTCTGTGCATTAATTTTGTATCCTGCTACTTTACCAAATTCATTGATTAGCTCTAGTAGATTTCTGGTGGCATCTTTAGGATTCTCTATGTATAGTATCATGTCATCTGCAAACAGTGACAGTTTTACTTCTTCTTTTCTAATTTGTATTCCTTTTATTTATTTCTCTTTTCTAACTGCCATGGCTAGGAGTTCCAAAACTATGTTGAAAACTAGTGGCAAGAAAAGACATCCTTGTCTTCTTCCTGATGTTAGATAGAGGAAATGCTTTCAGTGTTTGACCACTGAGAATGATGTTTGATGTGTGTTTGTCGTACATGGCCTTTATTATGTTGGGGTAGGTTCCCTCAATGCCCACTATCTGGAGAGTTTTTTTATCATAAATTTGTCTTGACTTTTGCCAAAAGCTTTCTCTGGATCTACTGAGAATATCATATGGTTTTTATTCTTCAATTTGTTAACATGGTGTATCACATTGATTGATTTGTATTTAATGAAGAAGCCTTGCATAGCTGGGGTAAGTTCCACTTGATCATGGTGTATGATCCTTTTAATGTACTGTTGAATTCTGTTTGGACACTTAGGTTGCTTCCATGTCCTGGCTATTGTAAATAGAGCTGCAATGAACATTGGCTTACATGTGACTTTTTGAAATATGGTTTTCACAGGGTATATGCCCAGTAGTGGGATTCCTGGGTCATATAGTAGTTCTATTTTTACTTTTTTAAGGAACCGTCATACTCTTCTCCATAGTGGCTGTATCAATTTACATTCCCACCAACAGTACAGGAGGGTTCCCCTTTCTCTACGCCCTCTCCAGCATTTTTGTTTGTACATTTTTTCATGATGGCCATTCTGACTGGTGTGAGGTGATACCTCATTGTGGTTTTGATTTGCATTTCTCTAATGATTAGTGATGTTAAACATCTTTTCATGTGTTTGTTGGCAGTCTGTATATCTTCTTTGGAGAAATGTCTATTTAGGTTTTCCACCCATTTTTGGACTGGGTTGTTTGGTTATTTTTTTGATATTGAGTTGCATGTGTTGCTTGTATATTTTGGATATTAATCCTTTGTCAGTTGCTTCAATTGAAAATATTTTATCTCATTCTGAGTGTTGTCTTTTCATCTTGTTTGGTTTCATTTGCTGTGCAAAAGGTTTTAAGTTTCATTAGGTCCCATTTGTTTATTTTTGTTTTTATTCCCATTTCTCTAAGAGGTGGGTCAAAAAGGGTCTTGCTGTCATTTATGTCAGAGTGTTTTGCGTATGTTTTCCTCTAAGTGTTTTATAGTGTCTGGCCTTACATTTAGTCTTTAATCCATTTTGAGTTTATTTTTGTGTATGGTGTTCACAAGTGTTCTAATTTCATTCTTTTACATGTATCAGTAGAGTTTTCCCGGCACCAATTATTGAAGAGGCTGCCTTTTCTCCATTGTATATTCTTGCCTCCTTTATCAAAGAAAAGGTGACCATATGTGCATGGTTTTTTCTCTGGGCTTCCTCTCCTGTTCCATTGATCTATATTTCTGTTTTTGTGCCAGTACCATATTGTCTTGATTACTGTAGATTTGCAGTATAGTCTGAAGTCAGACAGCCTGATTCCTCCAGGTCCATTTTTCTTTCTCAGTATTATGTTGGCTCTTCCGGGTCTTTTCTGTTTCCATACAAATTGTGAAAGTTTTTGTTCTAGTTGTGTGAAAAATGCCATTGGTAGTTTGATAGGGATTGCACTGAATCTGTAGATTGCTTTGGGTATTATAGTCATTTTCACAATGTTGATTCCTCCAATCCAAAAACATGGTATATCTCTCCATCTGTTTGTATAGTCTTTGATTTCTTTCATCTGTGTCTTATAGTTTTCTGCATAGAGGTCTTTTGTCTCCTTAGGTAGATTTATTCCTAGGTGTTTTATTCTTTTTGTTGCAATGGTAAATGGGAGAGTTTCCTTAATTTCTCTTTTAGATATTTTGTCATTAGCGTATAGGAATGCAAGAGATTTCTGTGCCTAATTTTTGTATCCTGCTATTTTACCAAATTCATTGATTAGCACTAGTAATTTTCTGGTAGCATCTTTAGGATTCTCTATGTATATAGTATTATGTCATCTGCAAACAGTGACAGTTTTACTTCTTCTTTTCTGATTTGGATTTCTTTTATTTCTTTTTCTCCCCTTCTTGCCATGGCTAGGACTTCCAAATCTATGTTGAATAATAGTGTTGCAGAGTGGGCAACCTTGTCTTATTCCTGATTGCAAACTGATGGTTTCAGTTTGTCAGCATTGAGAACGATGTTGCCTGTGGGTTTGTCATAATTGGCCTTTATTATGTTGAGGTAGTTTCCCCCTATGCCTACTTTCTGGAGAGTTTTTCTCCTTAATGGGTGTTGAATGTTGTCAAAAGCTCTTTCTGCATCTATTGAGATTATCATGTGTTTTCATCCTTCAATTTGTTAATATGGATTATCACACAGATTGATTTACATACATTGAAGAATCCTTGAATTCCTAGGATCAACCCTACTTGATGATTGTGTGTGATCCTTTTAATGTGCTGTTGGATTCTGTGTGCTAGTATTTTGTTGAGTATTTTTGCATCTATGTTCATCAGTGATATTGGTCTGTAGTTTTCTTTCTTTGTGATGTCCTTGTCTGATTTTGGTATCAGGGTGATGATTGCCTCGCAGAATGAGTTTGGGAGTGTTCCTTCCTCTGCTATACTTTGGAAGAGTTTGATAAGGATAGGTGTTAGCTCTTCTCTAAATGTTTCATAGAATTCACCTGTGAAGCCATCTGCTCCTGGGCTTTTGTTTGTTGGAAGATTTTTATACACAGTTTCAATTTCAGTGCTTGTGATTGGTCTGTTCATATTTTCTATTTCTTCCTGGTTCAGTTTGGAAGGTTGTACTTTTCTAAGAATTTGTCCATTTCTTCCAGTTTGTCCATTTTATTAGCATATAGTTGCCTGTAGTAGTCTCTTATGATCCTTTGTATTTCTGTGGTGTCCATTGTAAGTTCTTCTTTTTCATTTCTAATTCTGTTGATTTGAGTCTTCTCCCTTTTATCCTTGGTGAGTCTGGCTAATGGTTTATCAATTTTGTTTATCTTCTCAAAGAACCAGCTTTTGCTTGTATTGATTTTTGCTTTTGTTTACTTCATTTCTCTTTTATTTATATCTGATCTGATCTTCATGATTTCTTTCCGTCTGCTAACTTTGGACTTTTTTGTCCTTCTTTCTCTAATTGCTTTAGGTGTAAGGTATTTTTGTTTATATGAGATTTTTCTTCTTTCTTGATGTAGGATTGTATTGCTATAAACTTCCCTCTTAAGACTGCTTTTGCTGCATCCCTTAGGTTTTGGGTCGTTGTGTTTTCACCATTATTTGTTTCTAGGTATTTTGTAATTTCCTCTTTGATTTCTTCAGTGATCTCTCAGTTATTTACTAGGATAGTGTTTAGCACCCATGTTTTTTATATTTTTTACAGTTTCTTTCCTGTAATTGATATCTTTTTTTCATAGTATTGTGGTCAGAAAAGATATTTCAAATGACTTCAATTTTGTTAAATTTACTAAGTCTTGATTTGTGACCCAAGATATGATGTATCCTGGAGAATGTTCCATGAGCACTTGATAAGAAAGTGTATTCTGTAGTGTTTGGATGGGATATCCTATAAATATCAGTTAAGCCCATCTGATCTAATGTGTCATTTAAAGCTTGTGTTTCCTTATTTATTTTCATTTTGGTTGATCTGTCCATTGGTGAAAGTGGGTTGTTAAAGTACCCTAATATGACTGGGTTACTGTCAATTTCCCCTTTTATGGCTGTTAGCATTTGCCTTATGTATTGAGGTGCTCCTATGGTGGGTGCATAAATATTTACAATTGTTATATCTTCTTCTTGGATTGATCCCTTGATTGTTATGTCATGTCCTTCTTTGTCTTTTGTAATAGTCTTTATTTTAAAGTGTATTTTTTTCTGATATGAGAATTGTTACTCCAGCTTTCTTTTGATTTCCTTTTGCATGGAATATCTTTTTCCATCCCCTCATTTTCAGTATGTATGTGTCTCTAGGTCTGAAGTGGGTCTCTTGTAGACAGCATATATACGAGTCTAGTTTTTGTATCCATTCAACCAGTCTGTGTCTTTTGGTTGGAGCACTTAATCCATTTACATGTAAGGTAATTATCGATATGTTTGTTCCTATTACCATTTTCTTAAATGTTTGGGTTTCTTATTGTAGGTCTTTTCCTTCTTTTGTGTTTCCTCCCCAGAGAAGTTCCTGTAGCATTTGTTGTAAAGCTTGTTTGGTGGTGCTGAATTCTCTTAGCTTTTGTTTGTCTGTAAAGTTTTTAAGTTCTCCATCAAATCTGAATGAGATCCATGCAGAGTAGAGTAATCTTGGTTGTAGGTTTCTCCCTTTCATCACTTTAAATATGTCCTGCCACTTCCTTCTGGCTTGCAGAGCTTATGCTGAAAGATCAGCTGTTAAACTTATGGGAACTCCCTGTATGTTATTTGTTGCTTTTCCCTTGCTGCTTTTAATATTTTTTCTTTGTATTTCACTTTTGATAGTTTGATTAATATGTGTCTTGGTGTGTTTCTCCTCGGATTTATCCTGTATGGGACTCGCTGCACTTTCTGGACTTGATTGACCATTTCCTTTCCCATATTAGGGATGTTTTCAATGTTAATCCCTTTAAATATTTTCTCAGACCCTTTCTTCTTCTCTTCCTCTGGGACCACTATAATTCTAATGTTGGTGCATTTAATTTTGTCACAGTGATCACTGAGACTGTCCTCAATTCTTTTCATTCTTTTTTCTTTATTCTGCTCTGTGGTAAATATTTCCACTCTTTTATCTTCCAGGTCACTTATCCGTTCATCTGCCTCAGTTATTCTGCTATTGATTCCTTCTAGAGAATTTTTAATTTCATTTATTGTGTTGTTCATCATTGTTTGCTTGGTCTTTAGTTCTTCTATGTCCTTGTTAAATATTTCTTGTATTTTCACCATTCTATTTCCAAGATTTTGGATCATCTCTAGTATCATTACTCTGAATTCTTTTTCAGACTGTCTGCCTATTTCCTCTACATTTGTTTGGTCTGGTCGGTTTTTACCTTGCTCCTTCATCTGCTGCATATTTCTCTGTCTTCTCATTTTGTTTAACTTACTGTGTTTGTGGTCTCTTTTTCACAGGCTGCAGGTTCGTAGTTCCCATTAATTTTGGTGTCTGCCCCCAGTGGCTGAGATTGGTTCAGTGGCTTGTGTAGGCTTCCTGGTGGAGGGGACTGGTGCCTGTGTTCTGGTGGGTGGGTGTGGATCTTGTCCTTCTAGTGGGCTGGGCCGTGTCCAGTGGTGTGTTTTGGAGTGTCTGTCAACTTTGTATGACCTTAGGCGACCTCCTGCTAATGGGTGGGATTCTGTTCATATCTTGCTGTTTGTTTGGCATGCGGTGGCCAGCACTGGAGTTTGCTGTCTGTTGGGTGGAGCTGGGTCTTCATGTTGAGATGTAGATATCTGAGAGAGCTCTTGCTGATTGATATTTCATAGGGCTGGGAGGTCTCTCTTGGTCCAATGTCCTGTACTCAGCTCTCCCACCTTGGAGACTGAGGCTCCTCACCTGGCTGGATCACCGAGACACTGCCAGCCTCTTGGCTTGAAAAAAAAGGAAGAAAAAAATAAAATAGAACAATGAATCGATAGAACCCCAGACCCAAATGGTAAAAGCAAAACTAAACATAAAAAATGACACAAAGAAACATACACACACACACTCATAAAAAGAGAACGAACAAACAGCAACACATACAACAGACTGAACCATAGGACAAATGATAAAAGCAAACTTAAACTGACAAAATCACAAAAGAAACATACACATACACACTCACAAAAGGAGAAAAAAAGGAAAAAAATTTAGAAATAATAATAAAGTTTTAAAAAGAAAAGTACATAAAAAGGAAGAAAGAGAACATCCAAAGCAATAAACAAATCAACCAATGATAACAAGCACTAAAAACTAAACTAAGATAAACATAAAACCAAAACCAAATCAGAGCCAGAAAGCAAACCCCGTCTACTGTTGACCCTAATGTCCACTCTCTCGATTTTGGGACATTTGTCTTCTATTCTATTACACAGATGCTCTGTTTATTAAGTTGATTGTGGGGATTTTATCTGCTGCTCTTGAGGCTGCACGGAGAAATTTCCTTTTCTCTTCTTTGTTCACATAGCTCCTGGGGTTCAGCTTTCATTTTGGCCCTGCCTCTGCATGTAGGCCACCCTCAGGTCTCTGTTCCCCACCCAGACAGGAGGGGGTTAAAGCAACAGCTGATTAGGTCTCTCTTTCTCACTCAGGCTGGGGAGAGGGAGGGGTATGGTAATCATAATTGGCATGTAGGGCAAGCCTGTTGTGGTAGAAGCCAGCATGACATTACAACAGCCTGAGGCATGCAGTGTGTCCTCCCTGGGAAGTTGTCCCTGGATCATGGGACCCTGGCAGTGGCATGCTGCACGGGGTGGGTGGGTGGGTGTTGGTAGTGACCTGTGCTTGCACACAGGATTCTTGGTGTCAGCAGCAGCAGCATTAGCAGTTCATGCCCGTCTCTGGGCTGTCAGCTGATATCCTTGGCTCGTGCCCATCTCTGGAGCTCACTTAGTTGGTGCTCTGCTTTCTGTGGGCACAGGGAGTGGGAATCACTTCTTCTTACACATCTCAAAACAATAGTCTCTTGCCTCTCCGGCAGGTCCAGTCTTTTTTCTGGACTCCCTCTTGGCTAGCTGTGATGCACTAGCCCCCTTCAGGCTGTCTTCACATAGCCAACCCCAGTCCTCTCCCTGCGGTCTCACCTCTGAAGCCCAAGCCTCAGATCCCAGCCTCCACCTGCTCCAGTGAGTGAGCAGACAAGCCTCTCAGGTTGGTGAGTGCTGGTCAGCACCTATCCTTTGTATGGAAATCTCCCCTATTTGCCCTCTGCTACTTTTACCCCTGTTGCTGTGCTCTCCTCCATGGCTCCAAAGCTTCCCCACACCACCACCCATCCCCACCAGTGAAGGGACTCCCTAGTGTGTGAAAACTTTTCGTCCTTCACAGCTCCCTCGCAGAGGTGCAGGCCCCATCCCTATTCCTTTGTCTCTTTTTTCTTTTGCCCTACCTACGTACATGGTGGGTTTCCTACCTTTTAGGAAGTCTGAGGTCTTCTGTCAGCATTCAGTAGGTGTTCTGTAGGAATTGTTCCACATGTAGATGTATTTTTGATGTATATGTGGGGAGGACGGTGATCTCCACATCTTACTCCTTTGCTATCTTGAAGGTCTCTATGCCTCCATTCTTTTCCCAAGATCCTCGATCATCTTCACTATCATTATTCTGAATTCTTTTTCTGGAAGATTGCCGATCTCCACTTCATTTAATTGTTTTTCTGGGGTTTTATGTTGTTCCTTCATCTGGGACATAGTCCTCTGCCTTTTCGTTTTGTCTCTCTTTCTGTGACTGTGGTTTTCATTCTGCACGCTGCAGGATTGTAGTTCTTCTTGCTTTCTGCCGTCTTCCCTCTGGGCGTTGTTGTTGTTGTTAATTACAGATTTTATTTCACTTCTAGTGACAAGACTGTTCAAATTATCTGTTTTCTCTTGACTCAACTGTTGCAGGCTGTAAGTTTCTAGAAACTTTTCCATTTCTTCTAAGTTGCCCAATTTGTTGGCATATAACTCTTCTTAGTGTTCTCTTACAAATTTTGCATTTCTGTGGTATCAGTTGTTACTTCTCCTCTTTCTTTCTTATTTTCTTTATTTGGGTCCTCTCTCTTTTCTTCTTGGTGAGCCTGGCTAGAGGTCTGTCAATTTTGTTTATCTTTTCAAAAAACCAGCTCTTGGTTTCATTGATCTTTTCTATTGTTTTTTAAATCTCTATTTATTTCCTCTTTGATCTTTATTAGTTCCTTCTGCTGACTTTGGATTTTATTTGTTCTTTTTCTAATTCTTTAAGATAGTAGTTTAGGTTATTTATTTGAGATTTTTCTTGTTTCTTGAGGAGGGCCTGTATCACAATGAACTTTCCTCTTAGAACTACATCACATAGATTTTGCAAGGTTGTGTTTTCATTGTCATTTGTCTCGAGGTATTTTCCAATTTCCCCTTTGATTTCATAATTGATCCACTTATTTTTAGTAGCATGTTTAGGTTTAGTATTTCTATACTCTTTGTTTGTGCTTGTCTGAGAAATTCTTTATCTGTTTTTCTATTTTAAATGACAATCTTGCTGGGTAGAGTATCCTAGGTTGCAGGTTTTTCCTTTTCAGGACTTTGAATATATCATGCCACCTCTTTCTGTTCTGCAAAATACCTGAAGAAAAATCAGCTTTATGGGGGTTCCCTTGTAACTGACTCTTTGTTTTTCTCTTGCCTCCTTTAGAATCCTCTCTTTATCTTTAACTTTTGCCATTTTAATTATGATGTCTTGGTATGGGTCTGTTTGGGTTCATCTAGTTTGGGACCCTCTGTGCTTCCTGTACCCGAATATCTGTTTTTTTCTATAGGTTTAGGAAAATTTTCAGCCATAATTTCTTTTTTTTTTTTTTTGGTAATACATTTATTTATTTATTTTTGGCTGTGTTGGGTCTTCATTGCTGTGAACAGGCTTTCTCCCTAGTTGTGGTGAGTGGGGGCTACTCTTCATTGTGGTGCACAGACTTCTCATTGTGGTGGCTTCTCTTGTTGTGGAGCTCGGGCTCTAGGTGCATGGGCTTCAGTAGTTGTGGTATGCAGGCTTAGTAGTTGTGGCTCGTGGGCTCTAGAGCACAGGCTCAGTAGTTGTGACGCATGGTCTTAGTTGCTCCGTGGCATGTGGGATCTTCCTGGACCAGGGCTTGAACCCATGTCCCCTGCACTGGCAGGCAGATTCTTAACTACTGCACCACCAGGGAAGTCCCACATAATTTCTTTAAATACATTTTTATCTCCTTCTCTCTCTCTTCTTCTGGAACCCCTATTGTATGTCGGTTGGCATGCTTTATATTATCCCATAGATCTCTTATGCAGCTTTCATTTTTTAAAAAATTTTTCTTTCTGTCTGCTGTTCTGATAGAGTGATTTCCATTATTCTCTCTTCCAGACCACTTATTCATTCTTTTGCATTCTGCGGTCTGCTATTCATTGCTTCTAGGTTGGTTTTGTATCTTGGCAATTAAGTTGTCTAATTTTGATTGGTTCCGTTTTATAGTTTCTAGTTCCTTGTTACAAGGATCTGTATTTCTGTTGATAATCTTTTTTCATTCCTTTAGCATTTTTATTACTTCCTTTTTCAACTTAGTGTCTAGTAGACTGGTGAGGTCTATTTCATTATTTGTTCTTTCAGGGGATTTCTCTTCCTCTTTTAATTGGGAGCCCTTCCTTTGCTTTCTCATTTTACTTAAGTTTTTCTGTCTCTATGAATTTAGGAGAAACAGTTATCTACGGTGGTCTTGAAGAGGTGCTTTTATGTGGGAGCATCCCTGTGCAGACTGTGTGCATCCAGTATTTTTGGTGTGAGAGCTTTTTTTGGTATGGATGCCAGCCACATCTTTTCTCAGTGTTCTGTCCATTATCCCCTTGATAGGGGGTTATTGTTGTGCTTCCCGGAGCCTGCACTGGTTATTGAGCAGGGCCTCCTATTTGCTCCATGGCTGTCACAGTCCTGTTGGGGGGAGGTTCTGTTCCCCAGTTGTTAGAGTAGATGCCCTGAGGGTCAGGTTTCATAAGGCTCCATTGCCCTTAAGTGTGTGCTCTGTCCCCAAGGAGGTGATTGCTGAAGCAAGTGAGGACCAAGTGGTCAAGAGGACCTAAGTGCCACCTGTGCAGGCATCCATGGTTCTGCCTAGAAAAAGGCCAAGGTCATGTCCCTTTCTCTGTTGTGTTTGTCCCAGACCTGGTACTAGGCTGGTGCTTGGGGCTGTGGTACTGTGGCTGCAGAAATTGAGGTGGCTGTGCTGATACAGCCTGGGACCTCGGCTGCCTATGTGGCAGGGCTTTCCCAGGACCTGTCTACCCTAGGTCTAGCTTCACGCTGTGGTGTGGGTCGGCTGGAATGGGAGAGCTCCCACTGGGAAATGAACCACTGCATACTCCTCCCCAGGGTCTGTCTTCCCAAGGCACACATTTCTGTGGTGCCACCTGGTGTGCACACCAACAAAGTCCACCCCTGCTGGACCCACTCCCACTATGCACATACTGACAGTGGGCGCTAAGTTTCAGCCAAGACCACACCCAAGGCCCTCCAGGCTGTCTCTGTGGAGCTAGATCAAGTCTTCTCCAGGGCCTATCTGCTCAATATTCAGCTCCTGGCTGCTGCTAGCAGCCCCACTTGGTGTGGATTTGGGGCTGGGAAGTGTGGTGAGGTGGCAGCCATCAGCATAGGTCTCCTTCCAACCTGATTGCTAGCAAGCCTGCACACGTGCCCTCCTTGACAGCAGAGTCCAGGCCCCTCCAGCCCCTCTGTCTGTCCCAGTGAATCTCCTATCAGGCAAGTGAGCTCCTCAGGTTGAAGTCCTGCACCTGTGGACTTTCCCTCCTTCACAGATCCCTCCCAGGGGCACCGGACCCATCCTGATGCTTTTTTCCCCCATCCTACCTTGTTACGTGGGGATCTTTCTTGCACCTTTGTTTATATAAGAGACCTTCTTCCAGGTTCCCGTTGGTTTTCTGTGAGAGTTGTTCCATAGGTAGATGAATGTTGATGTGTTTGTGCGGGGAGGTGATTTCCATATCCTCCTAGTCTGCCATCTGGGTCCTCTCTGAGGCATGATAAGATTTATATCTTTAAGGACAATAAATAAAAATGTAAGTTTTCTCCTGGGAGTTTTAGAGTATATTTGTCTATTATAAGTCTTAGGATAATTATTAGTAAAATAGTTTTGAAGCACAGGGCAACTTTGCTCCAATATCCTGATCTTTAAGACTATCTAACAAGCAATTTTGAGAGGAATAGGTGAGGTCTTAGGATGGTAAAGATAGATGGGCCTTGACTTGTTTCTAGAGTTGTACTTGTAGTTTTGTAGGAATTTGCAAGACAAAGAGAGTTGTTCCTTTGAGCCCTTAAATATTGTACTCCAGCTGATTTATTTTCTGATTATTTGTAAGAGGACCTGGGGAATTGCTGAGAAGAAAGATCAATTTTTGAAAAGGAGAATTGATGTTGGATTTTGCTTTAAGACTAATTTCTCTTCGTTCATCTTCATAAGGAGTTCCTTAAGGCTGGTCATTATAATTGTTTTCTTTTCAATTAGATCCTCCCATAGGTACCAGTATGACAGCTGCTTATGATGAGAGCTCTCAATTTTTTTCCCTTTTAAATACAGCCAATTGTAAGTATCTATTGCCTGGCCATTGATAAGTAGGATCTTATATTAATTTAAAAAGGTTACTCAAACCAATAAGCATTTTTTGGTTTACCCAAAGATGTTAGAGGCATCTCACAAGAGAGTATATAGCCCTCACAAGATCAAGAAATTTTACTCCCAGATATAGTCTAAGAAGGTGAAAGCTCTTCCTTGCTACTGGCAGTAAGAATGGTGTAGTGAAAAAGGTGTCTCCAGCGTCCCACAAATAATGTGGGGCACCTCCTGCTGTAAATATGCTAATCAATGCACTGGGCAGATGCTACTGGAATGGAATTTGTGCAGCATTAACAAGCAACAGAGGTTGATATGAAAAAGGCCCCTTGTGGACTGGTACCCCTTAAGAAAAACTCCCCTGGGAGCTGGCACAGCCAGACAAAGAGAGTGCTGCTTGTGACTTTGTGTCTCAGAATCCCAGTCTATTCAACTGGCCACCTGATGCACCTTTCAGATGTCAGAGACCACAGAGAATATTCCCACTGGACACAAGGCCAAGCTCTAGGGACATAGAAAAGTATGGAAGACAAAAACCTTCTCCCATTTTACATAGAGAACCCACAGCTGAGTTTGACTGAAGAAACAGTGGTCTGGTGAGAATGGTTAACTCACCAGCCTGTGAGCCTGGCTCAGAGAGCAGGCTGATAGGGACTCTGCCTGCATTCTTCCCTATTTCTTCCTCCTTATGACAAACAACACAATAGACAGGCAAACACACACACACACACACACACACACACACACACACACACACACACACACATACACACACGCAACAGTGACCATCTTTGAGAGAAGAATCCACAAGTGTTGCTAAGTCCAAGGAACTTAGTTCCACAATTATTTTCTCCTGCTAATCTAAACTGAGTGAGAGAGAGAGAGAAAAAAGGCACTCTCACCACTTCCCTTTGAAAGAGACCTTGGGGTCAGAGATCAGGAGGCTGACATGTAAGAAATCTTACCTTCTGCTGGCCTTTGTCACATGTCCCAGGATCTCTCAGCTGCAGCAGCCTCAGAGTGGGAAACAGGTCCAGCCAGCCCCCTGGCTGACTCACCAACCACTGGGGGGGGGAAATTTCCCCCTCTTTCCCACTTGAGTTGTTGTGGCTGGACTAATCAAATTGACACAAGACAGATTAACAGGAGAAAAAGAAACAAATTTAAATTCATGCACATGGAGGTCCCATAGAAATGGAAACCTAAGAAGTGGCCAAATCAGGCAGCTTTTATACTTTCTCTGCAGGTTTTGGCTGCTAGATCCTAGGGTTCTTTTAAAAGGTTATAAATTTTCAGGTCTTTGGTAATACCAGCTAGTTGTCTTATTTCTGTGATGGTAAGTAGTAGGTCACAGAAATTTAAATACTCTTAACAGTCAGTTGGTCCCTTTTTATTCCTCCTGTTGTACAAAATCTTTAAAAATCTTTTGAATCCCGAGATGCATGAAATTTCAAGTTTCACTTTCAAATCCCCCACTGCTCTGACCTTATGGGTTATTACTGGGAAGATGGATGTCCTCAGAAGCTGAATTCATAGGTATCTGCTTTCCTCTCCAGGGTGTCACAATCAGCCTCACAGGGATAGGGTTGGCCCTCACGCCCTCATGTATGATGGTGGCAGGATCACTGGGACTGGACCCTACACTCTGAGGGCATAGAAACAATGCTTTGGCATACTAGTTCACCAGGGCACTGAGCTATGTCCAGCCTGATTCTATGGGCATTTTATAGTTAGTGAGGAGCTTGCTAACTTCCTGGGTATTTTACGCAGGGAAGGCACTAGGTGTTCAGGCTGTTTATGTAGGACCATTGTATCTTTTGCCACCATGTGTTGCCGTGGCCCACAATATCCCACAGGATTGGGGGAGGAGGTGCAACAGCAGCAATGTTTGTAGCAAGAGAGGGACCAGAGGCCTTGGGTGTACCTGCCTTCCTGAGGCTCCATGCTTTCCTGAGCCAGGGTGCCCTAATTGTACTCATTACTACTGGAGTCCTGAAAATACAGAGGAAGGGAGTCTCCTTTTTGTAAGGGAGTCCCCTCCTTTATCTGGTAGTGCACGCTTGGACAGGGGTTGTCACCTGTATGTCCCAGCCTTTAACTAATGAAAATCTTAGCCAGTTTTCCTAACAGTTATACCTGAAGTCTAACACCCTCCGG
The DNA here is from genome assembly GCF_039906515.1 of Pseudorca crassidens. Classification (NCBI taxonomy): domain Eukaryota; kingdom Metazoa; phylum Chordata; class Mammalia; order Artiodactyla; family Delphinidae; genus Pseudorca; species Pseudorca crassidens. The sequence goes on along the minus strand of NC_090296.1, from coordinate 126,764,030 downwards.
GGTAATTCACCATCTGTGGGGCACTGATGGGTACAAGACATGTCCACAGAAACTCAAATCAGCTCGGATGAGCATTGCTCTGAGGTTTGTGAAAACTCTGGTTGTCCCCTTCAGAGTTAGCACTATAGGATAGGAAGCATCTTTGTAGGTGGTACACTGCAGCACAAATGCCAGCAAGTGGTGGGCCTCCCCCAGGGAGAATTACCCACGAGAGCTAAGGGGCAACTCCACGTTCCTGCTCATAATGCCTGTTGTTATGACTTTGTTAAATTAACATGTGTTAAGTGGGGCAGGGTGCCAGATGGCTGGTGAGTTGCAGTTCAACAACAGACCACAAGAGAAATTGAAATAGTGAAGTAATTACTCAGAGGCTCTGGAGGAAGGACACAGTACACCTGGAGGGCCCACTGGGGACATCAAGGTGAATGCAGAGAGAGAGAGACAGGACCTGGAGCGCATGCCTTTATTAGGGTCATGGGTGTAGTGCTTTGGGGTTCCTGGACCAAGGCTGGATTGGTCAATTCAAGCCAGAAGAGCAGGGTCTGGTGAATTTCTTTGGGGTCTTATCTAAGGGGAATGAAAAGGGAAGGCCCTGGGAGGCCACGGGGGGTTGTTGATCAGAAGGGCTGTTGGAGGAGTCATATTAGGAACTTATTCACTTGTGACTCTGTGGGCAGCTGTCTAGGACATGTGCTTGCATGAGGGGCTAATGTCACCTAAGGTCCCTGCAGGTCAGTTTGCCAAACAAAATGGATTCAAGGCAGCAATACTGTGAAGTGTGTTGACCTAAGACGAATAGACTGCATATATTTCTCCAGCAAAAATGGGATTATTCAGGGTCAGCAGAGAATTGCAATTTGAGGTCTGCATACTTGGGGAGGTACCTAAAAGCTCCTGCATAGCAAGGGAAGTAGAACTCCTTTATGAGGGGAAAAGGATGTTGGGACGAACTGTTGTAAACAAAGAGGCCATGGATTCTTATTGGCTGGGTCCTCATCAGGAAGGAAGAGGATCTTTCTTCCTCCTGTAGGGCTCTGCTACTGTTGGAGGGTGTGCGAGCTCCCCCTGCTGGTCTCCTGGCTCTATTTAATGCAGGTGTCTGTTTCTTAATTTTTTACAAGCTCAACTCTTGACAAGGACAAAACAGTAATAATCAAAGCTGTAAAAATATAATATTTATTCTGGACAACATTAAGTTTGCCTAAGTGTAGTGACAAATGCAATTTCAAAAGTGCATTAAGCCTTTAAAAACTTATCCTCCTGAAAGCCCTGCTTCCCGTTGTACAATCCCTATGTCTTCTCGATCTCTCAACTATTTTGGGGGGATGGAGGAAACAGGTGAAAAATTGGTAGAAGGCTATGATACTTAGCTGTAGTTGTTATAGGTCTGAAATACCTTAAAAGAGAGATACTTATTTAACTTTGGACTAAAAGTAGATGTATATACTCCAACATACTCGAGCCAAATTCTGTGGTTCAAGCTATGTGTCTATAAAACACTATTTGTTTTGGTATTTGGCTTTTGACAGCTTTTAATCCAACTTCTCCTTCTTCTATTTCTGCCTCACAACTGGGCAAGATGGTAAGAAAGTCTAGGTGCTCCTTACTTTAGAGCAGGTGGAAAGTTCAATCCATGCATGGGAATCCTCGTCTCAGCCCCACCCCTAACCATCATACAAACCCCAAGCCAGTCTCCTTCCCTTTTTCTTCAAGCTGTGTTGGACCTGCCTGGGAGCTGCTCTGCCCTCCCCAGAAAGCCTCCATTATGTGAGTAATAAACATGTTTGTACCCTCTTTGAATGTGTGTGTCATTATCAGTCTGGACATCCAAACAAAATTTTGAATGAAAGTTCCTCCTCTATCTTCCAGTTGGCTACAACAGAATGTTGCCCTCATATCCTTTTTTTAAATGCTGTCGACTGAAATTTGAGGTCCTGGCTGGAGGCTGGTAGTTCCCCTTCCTGAACAGCTTATTATGTCCACACATCAATCACTTCCCTTGGTATCTCACACTCAAAGCACTATGCAGCAGTTAAAATTGCCCCAGGTTCAGGTATCAGACAACTAGGGATACTCTTATGCCTTTATGTCTGATAACTTATTTAAATTAGCCAACCCACAGGGAGCCCACAACACCTAGCTAAGGACAGCCCACTTGCCGAGTACAAGCTGCCCCCTAGAGCTTCAACTTGCTGTTACCCTGTCCCAGGTGCAACCTCTCATTTAACCCTGCCTGGCAGCCTTCTCTTGTTTGGGACTGCAAGTTATTAAAAAGTTCTGTCTTTTATCTATCATAGTGTCATTGTGTTGTGTCCCACCATTAAAATAATCTTTAAAACTTATCAAACAATTGGCATTACAGACAGCATGTCTAGGCCATTATGGCTGAGATATGGGCAGCTTTGTAGGAGGATATGCTCTTGGGTTATTATGGGTTCCAGACCACTGAAAAAATGGCTTGGGGCAAAACTTCCACTTGTTGGTGAGCTTTACCCTTGATGCTGTGTCTGCTGGTAGTAGCTGCATCTCTCCTTTCCTAAATTTTCTGGGTGTCAGAATATTCAAAATGAACACTGCTGATTGGCTAAACTCTGGGGGCCATATGCAGTTCAGGTAGGGGCTCACCTTAGGGCAATCTGAGTGACAGGCCACTTAGCCGCACTTTCTAGGTCTGGGCATTCTGGTTGTTACTGACCAAACTTGGGTCAGCTCACCAGTGCACAGCAATGCCAATCTACTGACATCAGGTTGTGGTGAAGGAAAGTGCAGGGTTTATTGCAGGAGCCAAGGAAGGAGTGTGGGTGGCTCATGCTCAAAAGACCCAAACTCCCTGATGAGTTTCAGGGGAGGGTTTTTAAAGGTAGAGTGAGGGAGAGAGCTGCAGGGTCTGTGATCAGCTCATGCACAATTCTCTGTCTGATGGTGAGGTAAAAGTGTGGTGTCACAGGGGTTAACATCATCAATACTCAGGCTCCAGCTGGTCTGGGGGCTACATGCTCACGGTCATGATGCAGTTAGCTTCTTCCTTCTGGTGCAGGTTTTAGTATCTGCAAAACAGCTAAGGGCTGTGCATCAGACACTGTTATCCATGTCCTTCATGGAGGAACTAAAGTTTATGTGACTCTGCTATGTGGGTGATCTATTGTTTAAATTGTTACCAGTTCTCCTGACCCAACTGCTATCTTTTGTTACTACATGTTCACGTTCTTGCAGTCATTAAATCTTCAGACAGGTTTTTATGACTCAAGGGAGGCCTGGAAGACTAAAGCTTTTCTACAAACAAGAGGCAAGTGGGGGCGGTCCACACCCAGAAGGCCTCATAAGGTTGTGCTCAGTTATATGGTATATTTCTAGTTGCAGCCTGTATTTGGCAGAGGTTTATCCCAAGGGCCTATCACCTCTTGGGTGTCAGTACTTCTGTAATATTATTTTGGGCAGAACTTTAGTTTATCCATGTATTCTAGGTAACCCCTGTGGCGAAAGGTGTTGGCTGGACCTGCCCACCATATAGAAGTGGCACCTGGGTCTCCTTGCCAATGTTATGCAGCTGGAGGTGTTACTGACCAGGGTTCTTGGGCTCCTTAATCAATAGAAAGTGATCAGAGGCCAGACAAGAAATTTAGGCAAGGCTTTACTGGGGCCCCTGCTGCATCATGGAGGAGAGAGAAGAAACAACAGATTTCCTTGCTTGCTCCCTCCCTGAGGGGGTGTGAGCTGGCTCCTTATAAGGAATGAAGGTAGGGGTGTGACCAGGAGTCGTGCCGGAGGGGTGGCTCAGGTGGTGTGCCCACCCCTTGTTGGTGGTGTGTGCAGGGGGCATGTGCAGTACCCTGCTGTTGCTCCTGACCCCCTGCTTTTGCTCCTGGCTCTTTAAAAGTGGCAATTGGGATTTTTGGTCTCTTTGTATCTTTTGTCTAGAATTTGCCCTAACTGCACAAGCATGCAGTTGTTATTTGTCCCATATAGTTTCCTTGTATTTTGTTGCTTGAGGAGAGGTGTATCCAGGTGCAAGCATTGCAGCACAGTAGCAAAGGGTCCCAGGCCGCAGCCTGTCTCATTGCCCCCTGAGAGACTAGATGCCCTATTCTTAAGGGTAATGGGTCGAAGCTCTCTTCTTCTGAAACTTCTTCCTGCTGGACAAGGGTTGCAGACCCTAGCCTACCCTAGAGGTATAGAAGTCCCTCTCTGATTGTTCCAAGGACCTATAGGGACCTGGGCCTCTTTCTGTTGGAATGGGCTGAATTCCTTGAGTCATCATAAGCCTTACTTCAAACTGTTGGAGCCTCAAGACACAAACTTAACCAAAAGGTTAAACAACAAGGGCAGGGACTTCTTTGGTGGTGTAGTGGTTAAAAATCCACCTGCCAATGCAGGGGTCATGGGTTCAAGCCCTGGTCCGGGAAGACCCCACATGCTGCGGAGCAACTAAGCCCATGCACCACAACTACTGAGCCTGCATTCTAGAGCCTGTGAGCCACAACTACTGAGCCCACACACCACAACTATTGAAGCCCAGGGGACTAGAGCCCATGCTATGCAACAAGAGAAGCCACCACAATGAGAAGCATGTGCACTGCAATGAAGAGTAGCCACTGCTCACCACAACTAGAGAAAGCCCGCATGCAGCAGCAGAGACCCAACACAGCCAAAAAATAAATATAATTTTAAAAAACATGTAAGCAAACAAGGGCTACAAATGAGAAGAACAGTAGCCACTAAAGGGCCTGGAAAGGGAAGGAACAAGGTTAACTTTGGGCTTCCTTAACTGTTGACCAGACAAGGGAGGCGACATCGCCCCTGCCAAACTTATGAAGCCACTCTGCCTGGGTGTATGTTTCCTTAATATTAATTTTACATGTCCTGTTGCATTGATCCAAGTGCAGCAGTAAGTATTACTTGTCGCACAGACTCTACCTTGTTCTGCCGGAAGGTAATCAACAGCCAGACAGTTGTCAAGAACCACATCAACCAAGGAAACAAGAGAGGTGCCAAGTCCCATTAAGGCTTCAAATAAGAGCCAACCCACTACATCATTTTACTTATTTGTTGATGGTGCCTGTCTTTTGAATAGATATCTCAGATCTTCCACTGGCTCACAGGTGTATTGTTCTTCTGTTGTGACCTGTGGGGCTTCTGGAGGTAAAAGCTTTAGTGTGGACAAATGTACCCAACAAGATGTCCCTTGAGTTTGACAGCAGTAGAGGTGGTTAAAATTACTTTATAGGGGACCTTCCATTTTGGCAATAGTTGGTCTTCAGGGATCCAACTTTCCAGGTTTTAAGAACTTGGTCCCTGGTGTTTATTTGTGAAGGGACTGCTCCTTCGTCTGTATTTTTAGTGGGAGCTGGCAGTGTTTTGTGGGCATAGTCCTGATTGCCTTCTGAACTTGTCCTAGATTAGTAATATATCTCAGGCCCTGGTTCACCTCCATCCAGTACAATGTAGTAGTAAGAAAAGGCCTCCCATATCATTTCAAATGGGCTAAGTCTCAGACCACTCCTGGGGGCTACACAGACCCTGAGGAGTACAAGTTGGTCCAGGGTTCATGAGTTTTTTGGCAGAGCTTTGCTAAGGTTTTCTCTAAAGTATGGTTCATTTTCTCCACCTTCCCTGAAGACTGGGGGTGTCAAGGGGTGTGTAGCTTGTAGCCTATCCCTAGGGCTGTTGTGAGCTGCTGTGTGATTTTGGCTATAAAGGGTCCGTTATCGCTCTGGAGGGACTTTGGAAGTCCACACTGAATAATTATTTCTTTAAAAAGGGACTTACAGGCTCCCATAGCCTTTGTAGATCAGGTGTGGAAGGCTTCAACTCATCCTATGAAAGTATCGACAAACACCAGAAGATATTTATATCCTGATCATGGGGGCATTTGGGTGAAATCTAACTGCCAGTCTTCCCCTGGGATACGTCCCTTGGCATTGAATCGCCCTGAGTAACGAAGGAGGGATTGGATGGGTCTGTGGGTTATTACAGCCACACAGATCACAGGCAAGTGTTACTTGTTTTTACTGTTCTTTTAAGCCCCTTCCCTGAAAAAGCCTTTTGCATCAAGTCCCATAGTACATCCCTCCCATAGTAGGCGGCATCATGTAAACTCTTAGTGAGTTTCCACTGTCGGGCCAGTAGGATTAGAACTTTATCCTCCTTTTTATACACCCTGTGCTTCCTTTCTCATACCCCATTTTTTTGCATTTTCTTGTTCCTGTGGGGAATACTGGGGAAGGCTAGGGAGTTCAGGGGGGGCAACTACTAGAGCCATAACTTGTTCATGTTCCTGCAATCATGATACCTGTTTTGCAATTTGATCAGCTTTGCTGTTCCCTTGGCTCACTCACAAAAGATCCATCCCTCTGATGGCTTCTACAGTATATTACTGCTACCTGGGTTGAAAGCTGCACTGCTTCTAAAAGAGCCAGAATCACATCTTTATGTTTTATGGGGAATTTCTAGTGGTTAACATTCCTCTTTCTTTCCAAATGGCAGCCTGAGCCTGCAGCACATGCAACCCATAATTAGAGTCAGTAAAAATATTTAATTTCTTATCCTTCCCTAATTGCAAAGCTCTCATTAACGCAATTAGTTCAGACTTCTGGGCTGACATCTGGGGTGGCAGGGCCTTGGCTTCTATAACTTCATCTAGACTAACTATGGCATACCCCGCCTTTCGGGATCCCATTTCTACAAAACTGCTCCCATCAGTAAACCATTCGACCTCAGGGCTGTCAAGAGGCTCATCTAGAAGATCAGACCTGCTGGAGTAACTTTGCTCTATGGTCTCAATACACGGATGCACTGAGTCTCCACTCTCGACTGCTGGAAACTAGTTGCCGGGTTCAGGGTTTTGCAAACCTTTTTTTTTTTTTTTTTTTTCTGTACGTGGGCCTCTCACTGTTGTGGCCTCCCCCATTGTGGAGCACAGGCTCCGGACGCGCAGGCTCAGCGGCCATGGCTCACGGGCCCAGCCGCTCCGCGGCTTGTGGGATCTTCCCGGACCGGGGCACGAACCTTCGTCCCCTGCATCGGCAGGCGGACTCTCAACCACTGCGCCACCAGGGAAGCCCGGTTTTGCATACCTTTAAGGGAATGTCAGGGGTACCCATTAGGAGGGCCTGATATCTTGTTAACCTTGCTCCAGTCAACCAGTGATGTTCTTTGACTTCTGGCACAGATTATACCTGATGAGGGGTTAATATCTAAGTGTTGTCCCAGGGTGAGCTTGGAAGCCTCACTAATCAACAGGGCTGTGGCTGCTACTGCCCGCAGGCAGCTTGGCCATCCCAGGGCCAATGAGTCAGAAGACGGTGGAGTAGAAGGACACAGAGTTTGCATCTTATCACAACTAGGGCACCTACCAGGCATTGGTGGGGGACCTCAGACACCTAAAGGGATGGAAGGAATTCCAGCATGACTGGCTAGGATGTGGAGGGGAAGAAGGGGGGCAGGAAAGGTTGAGGCGTGATGGGACCAGGCACCCCTCCCTGTGGGGCAGTGGTGCGGAGGAGAGGGGTTCCCACACGCGGAGGGGCCCAACCACGTTGTGGGGATTGGTGGGGATGGAGAGAGACCTTTGGGGGATCGGGAGATCAGAAGGGAACACAGCTAGCATCTCCCCAACCAGCTTGGGCCTCGGCAAACCTGCTGGGGTCCTGGGCCTGAACCTCAGCCCTCTGGGGCCCCCTCCAGCCATGAGAGTCCTGAGCCTGAGCCCTGCCCACCACCCCCCCGCAACACCACCAAGGCCTTTTATGAACTTTTATTTCTAATTTTATTTAATTTTTATTCTTTTAAAATTTTATTTTATTGTCTTATTCTTTGTTATTGTTCTGCTCCTTTTTCTTAGTTGTTTTGAAAAGTAAGCCACTGGTCTCTGATCTGGTCCCAACTTTTGGGTCAGATTCTTAGTGCTGTCCCTGATGTCTCACGAACATATAGGGTAAAGGGCTTGTCCAAATTTGGAAGCCCCAGTGCTGGAACTCTATTCAACTCAGTCTTTAGAGTCTCAAAGGCCTGACGGTGGTTCTCATTCCATTGAAGGGGTTCCCTTTCTCCTCCCTTTAGAGCCTCATATAGGGTTTTTTCTATAAGGCCATAAGTTGGAATCCAGATACAACAGAACCCAGCCATCCCAAGGAAGCCTCTGAGTTGTCTCTTTGTGGTTGGAGATGGTAATGCACAAATTGCTGTTTTTGGATCTATGGCCAGGGCTTGTGCCCCTGGGCTCAAAACAAATCCTAAATATTGAACCTGTTGCTGTAAGATCTGAGCCTTGGTTGGAGAGATTTTATATCCCCTTTTTGCCAGAAAATTTAAGACCCTAAGAGTATTGTGATCTGAATCTTTTTGGTCTCACTACTTACCAATAAGTCATCAACATATTGTAACAGGGTTCCCTTCTCAAGGCTCAGTTCCCTCAGTTCTCTTGCTAACATGTTTCCAAAAAGATGGGGGCTGTCCTGAAAACCCTGTGGAAGCACTGTCCAGGTATACTGGGTAGCCTCTAGGGTGTCAGTGTCCATCCAATTCAAAGGAAAAAAGATATTGAAAGTCTGGATGTAGGGGAATACAGAAAAAATGCATCTGTGAGGTCCAAAACAGAGAAATGCTGAGCAATCCCTGGCACTTGGGTGAGGCAGCCTTATTCACTGCTCGTAAGTCTTGCACAAACCAACACTCTCTGTTAGGCTTCTGAGTGGGGAAGATTGAGTGTTGCATGGGGATTGGCAGGGCCTAATGAGTCCGTGTTTTAGGAATTTGCTGAGCAGTGGTTGGATTCCCCTCAGGTCCTCAGGTTTTAAAGGATATTTTCTCTTCCAGGCGTATTTTTCCCCAGGCCTTAACCTTATTTTTATCAGGGGAACACAGTTTGCTTTTCCTGGCACCAAGGTATTCCAAACTGCAGGATCTACTTATTCTCTAATTTCTTTGGGGAGGTCTTGGGGAATATTTTGATGCCCAACAGGTGGGTCATCTGGGGCTCATAATAGATGGCATTCTCTGTTTGGATTCTTTACCTCCTTGGACTTCACCCTGTCCTAAGAATAGACTAGGTCCTAACTCATTTAGCAAATCTCTCCCGAGAAGAGGGACAGGACATTCTGACATATATAGAAAGGAGTAATAACAATGGACTCCACTCTGCAGGCAAGGGGAGACATAAATCGCCTTACTTTTGGCTGTCCATCAACTCCCATCACAGTAGAGTCATGGAGAGAGGGCCAGCCGGCCAAGCCAGAACAGAGCAGACAGCTCCACTGTCTTCAAGGAATTCAGTTCTCCTACCTGCCACATAGAGGGTGACCCAAGGCTCTGTGGGAGTAATGAGGATGGATTGAGTAGGATCCAGAGCAGGGCAGTTGCTCGGGGCCAGTCATTCGGTGTGTGGGAATCTTGCATCTGAGAGATTCACAAGGAACTGGGGCCGGTCAGTGTTGCCCTTCAGGCATCCCACTGGAGGGCGCTCAGGACATTCTCCCTCCCACTGCCCCACTTTCCGACAAAAAGCACACTGGTTCGGGGCCCAGGCAGCTTCTTGGTGGTCTGTCCAGCCTTCTCAGCCCTCCAGGGTCCCCTCGAGGTGGTGCGTGGATCAGAGCAGCCTAAAGCTGCATTTTCTTTATTAGCCTCTTACCGTTATTGGCCTCCTCCATTAAGTCTCGGTTGTTATAGGCCTTGAAGGCCTCCTCTACCAAGGTTTACAATGGGGTTTGGGGCCCAGCCTCAAGCTTTTGTAATTTTCTCCGGCATCAGGAGTAGCCTGGGTGACAAAATGTATGGCCAAGAATGTCCTTCCTTCTGAGAACTCAGGGTCTGTATTGGTGTACCTCCTGAATGCCTCTTTCACCAGGCTCAGGAAGACTGAAGGGTTTTCATCTTTTTTCCTGTGTAACCTCTCAGACCTTATCATAATTTACAGCCTTCACCTTACACCTTTTCATTCCTTCTGAGAGACAAGTAGTACAGTGTTTCATCCTAACCTGGCCTACACGATCTTCATAGTCCCAGTGTGGATCATGTTCTGGGATTGTATCCCCATCCACCTGATAAACTTGGTGGTGTGGATTGGTGGCCAGTAGGCCATCTGTGTGTTCTCTGTCCTTTCTTAGTGTATGTTCCTTTTCATCCAGGGTGCAACAGTGGGCCAGAATAACCATGACGGCCTAACAGGTGAGAATGTCAACCCCAGCCTGATAAATTCATCCCTAAACTTGTCAGCGTTTAGAGACAACCTGACAAACCTCTCCTCACAGATTAACCCAGTTAGTTTAGGATCTCTCTTTGGGATGTTCCAGAGGCCCTTTGAAGCCCCCCAAAGTTAACTGGAAGTCAAGAGAATTTCAATTAGAATTTGATATTTGGGAAGTCTGTCAAAAAGTTTAAAAAGTTTTAAAACACCCAGTCAGTTAGGATCATAGTTTGCTGTGAAACAATATTTATTCCTTGAGATAAGGTGGGGGGAAAAATCAAAAGTAAATATAGATCACTTAAAGGCACAAGAACTCACACGATCTGTTATCAAAAGCAGCATTCCAGGACAACTTCGTTCTCTTATGAGAGAGAGAAACCAAATCCAGTCTTGCATCAGCCTACGCTTAATAAAATCCATTTACCTAATTAAATTTAATCCAACCTTAGAAAATCCTGACCACATACAAAATTCTTTTCTCAGTGTTCCTCTCCCACAAGCATTCTGCAACTTTCTGTAGCCATACTTTGTCCTTTATTCTTTCCCCATTCAGAAATAGCCAGCTCTAGGACAAAATCACACTTTTCCCTTTAACAAAATATATTTCCATTCCTCATACCTTCTTTTCTGAAAACACACATCCTACTTTGCTTAAGCAACCATGAACTGTCTTTTACAGTAGCATTCTGTAGATTGGTAGAGAACATCTCAAGGCGGCACCAAACAGCTTTAGTTTCTCTCTCACAAGAAGACAAGAGTAGATAACTTTAGACCTGTTTAGCAATTAAGGTTCCAATATTTTATCTTATTTGAAATGGCCTGGATATTTAATTAATTTCTACCATTTAGCTTAGTTTCAGATTTACCAAAACTTGGAGAGACTGTTTCAGATGGAAGTTTCCAAAACATAATTATTCCTATAGAGTTTACCAGAAAGTTCTTATCCCAGTTACATTTACTTAAAAATTTAATCATATCAGGTTATTTTCCCTGTTGACAGATTTTATAACAGAAACAATATGCACTTATTGACTTCTAGTAACCCTAGATACAGTGAAAGCATTGCACTTAGCGTTGATGACTCTAAAGACAGATCTGTATTAATTAAACCCACAAGTTTAAACCAGACAAACCAATTTCTACAGAACCAGAGATCTCATAGTTTTCCTGCTTGAATTTAAAATGGCCCTTTTTTTCCCTCAGTCTCGGGGACTACAGATGAGTCAGGTAGTTCCTGAGAGCCCTGGCAGAATAGTGTATTGCAAGAGCAGAGGAAGGAAAAATGCAAGCTCTTGTCTTTTCTTTCTGTTCTTTAAAATCCCACTAAGTAACCCAAGGCTGGAGTCTCAGGCAATGTGGGCTGGGTTTGTATTTCAAGGCTCAAGTGCTCCACTATGCCCACAATATCAGTAGAGACTTGCAGGAGCAGTTGGACGGACAAAACTACATCACGAACAAAGATACAAATCACAGACACAAACAAGAAGTTTTCAACATAAAGGGGACGGGAATGCAGGTGTCAGGATCAAGGGAGAGGTAAAGGGAGGGGAGAGAGGAAAGACTGAAAAAGAGAAAGAGACAGAAAGAGGGAGATTTCAGTTTCAACCCACCCCCTGCAGGTGTCTATTCAGGCACCAACCTGTGCTCTTCCACAAAGGGCCAGTGAAGGAGGGAACACCCTATCCACTGGCCACAAGGGCAGTCAAGCCTGGACATACAGCCGGTTGTATGTCGTCTGTGGGTCCCCAACCCACAGGTGTGACTCTCACCCATACATACACTAGTATATAGAAATCTGCCACTTCAGTCCATTCCCAGTGGGAGTTCTCTTGGTGGCAGGAAAATAAAGGTGAGAATATTGGGACGATCAGACTTCCAGCCACTACACGATATGAGGTTTGAACCTCTATCACTCTCAAAAATCTCCGATCAGGGAGAAACCACTGGACCAAGGTGTGAGCTGTGAGGCGAGCCTCTCCCACCTTTGCTTGTTACCCGTCAAGGTGAACCATTGTGAGCCAGAGGGAGGAGGTCTCACAAGCTGAGAGGAATGATGCTGTAGCTGCCTGACGTCCACTCTCTTGGAAGGAAAGGACAGAAGTAAGAGAGGACAGAAGAGAGGACAGAGAGAGAAGTAGAGAGATTTCAGGAGAGGGAAAGGAACAAAGGGGAAAGGGACAGTGGTGCGGGAAAAGGGACAAGGGGGGGGGAAAGCATTGCCTGAATGAGGGTACTGAGGCCCCCAGGGGCCAGGAAGGCAGACTTACCAAACTTGCTGACTCTGAAACAAGAGGTTCAGGTGGCCGCTTGTCATGCACTGGGAAGCAGCATTCAGTGGTCCTGGAGGTGCCCAGATCCTCTCCTGGGAAGGGGACGATAGTCCCTTTGTGGTGTTGCCACAAAGTATGTCACCAATCAGTGTTCTTGACCTCCTTAACCAATAGAAATTGATCAGAGGCCAGGTGAGAAATTCAGGCAAGTCTTTATTGGGACTCCTGCTGCAGCAGGGGGAAGCGAGAACAACATGTTCCCTTGCTTGCTCACTCCGAGGGGCGTGAGCTGGCTCCTTATAAGGAGTGAGGGTGGGGGTGTGTCCAGGGGTCGGGCAGGAGGGGTGGCTTAGGAGGTGTACCCACCCCTTAGGTTGTGTTGTGTGCAGGGGGCATGCGCAGTACCCTGCTTTTGCTCCCAACCCTCTGCTTTTGCTCCAGGCTCTTCAAAAGTGGCAGCTGGGTTTTTGGTCTCTTTTGTCTAGAATTTGCCCTAACTGCACATGCATGCAGTTGTTTTTTGTCCCCTATAGTTTCCTTGTATTTTGTTGCTTGAGGAGAAGCGTGTCCAGGTGCAAGCATTGCAGGACTGTTACCAAGTCCAAGCTTGCTCTGCTCGCCACATGACAGGCCAATAAATCAGAGATGAGGTATTGAGGCAAGGAATACGACTTTATTTGGAAAGTGGGCCGACTGAGAAGATGGCGGACTAGTGTCTCCAAAAACCATCTTATCAGGATCTGGATGCCAGTTTCTTTTATGGAATCAGAGAGGTAAGTAAAGTAAAAAAGGCAAACTAGAAAGAGAGTGGCAGTGAGGAAGTAAAGTTAAAAGGGCCATCAGTCTTGCAAAACATCTCCTTGGAATGACCAGCCTTGATGAGAGGATGTGTTAATTTCAGCCATTTACATGTGGGCAGGGTCAGATGGTCTCCCTGAGAGCTAAACAGAGGCACTTTAGTTCAGCATTCAGGCAGAGGGGCTGGGTTCCCTGAGTCAGGGCATTATGCATAATTACAATAATAAAAACAACAAAAAGCAAAGGTTAAAGTCAAAGAAACAGATCCAACATAGAGTCCGATTTACTTCTTCCCTGTTACGATTCCCCACTCTCAATGTCCATTCCACAATCTTGTGGAAAAAGGAGTGACAACTGTTCTAACTGCTCCATCAGGTAGAGCTTTCTGGGAGCATCCGCCATCACTGCCAGTGTTCCAAATGTTGAGATTTGTCTTTTGCTCCTCTTTGGAAGTGTCTACTTTACACCTGTTGACTTAAAAAAAATTCACACCCTGAAAGTCATGAGGCCACATCTGCAGTTAAGGAAATTAGCATTTTTCTATATGTGGGAAGATGCAAGGCTCTGGGCTCACTGAAATCATTCCTTTGATATGCACCACAGCTATCTGGGGCCTGGATCCTGTATTTTCATATCCTGAGTGTCCTCAGGGATCATCATAAGGAGTGGCTCCAGTCTGATGGCTGCTAGATGGCAGGTATTCTCCTTCCTGAGTTTCATCAGGGTTCACTGGCTCATACTGGAGGGATGCAATCGCTGGTGACTGGTCCTCTCCTCTTGGTCAGGAATTTGACTAATATTTGGGAGACATTTTGTGATCAAATTTTCTCCCACAGTGCTGGGATGCTCATCCCAGGTCAGGTGAAAATTCTTTTTTTGTTTGTTTGCTTTTGTTTTTGTTTAAGTATTTTACAACTTTATTGGAGGATAATTGCTTTACAATAGTGTGTTGGTTTCTGCTTTATAACGAAGTGAATCAGTTATACATATACATATGTTCCCATATCTCTTTCTTCTTGCGTCTCCCTCCCTCCCACCTCCCTTTCGCACCCCTCCAGGCGGTCACAAAGAACCGAGCTGATCTCCATGTGCTATGCGGCTGCTTCCCACTAGCTATCTACCTTACGTTTGCTAGTGTATATATGTCCATGCCTCTCTCTCGCTTTGTCACAGCTTACCCTACCCCTCCCCATATCCTCAAGTCCATTCTCTAGTAGGTCTGTGTCTTTATTCCTGTCTTACCCCAAGGTTTTTCATGACATTTTTTTCCTTAAATTCCATATATATGTGTTAGCATACAGTATATGTCTTTCTCTTTCTGACATACTTCACTCTGTATGACAGACTCTAGGTCTATCCACCTCATTACAAATAGCTCAATTTCGTTTCTTTTTATGGCTGAGTAATATTCCATTGTATATATGTGCCACATCTTCTTTATCCATTCATCCGATGATGGACACTTAGGTTGCTTCCATCTCCTGGCTATTGTAAATAAAGCTGCAATGAATATTTTGGTACATGACTCTTTTGGAATTATGGTTTTCTCAGGGTATATGCCCAGTAGTGGGATTGCTGGGTCATATGGTAGTTCTATTTGTAGTTTTTTAAGGAACCTCCATACTGTTCTCCATAGTGGCTGAACCAATTCACATTCCCACCAGCAGTGCAAGAGTGTTCCCTTTTCTCCACACCCTGTCCAGCATTTATTGTTTCTAGATTTTTTGATGATGGCCATTCTGACTGGTGTGAGATGATATCTTATTGTAGCTTTGATTTGCATTTCTCTAATGATTAATGATGCTGAGCATTCTTTCATGTGTTTGTTGGCAGTCTGTATATCTTCTTTGGAGAAATGTCTATTTAGGTCTTCTGCCCATTTTTGGATTGGGTTGTTTGGTTTTTTTCTATTGAGCTGCATGAGCTGCTTCGAAATTTTGCAGATTAATCCTTTGTCAGTTGCTTCATTCGCAAACATTTTCTCCAATTCTGAGGGTTCTCTTTTGGTCTTATTTATGGTCCCCTTTACTGCGCAAAAGCTTTGAAGTTTCATTAGGTACCATTTGTCTATATTTGTTTTTAATTCCATTTCTCTAGGAGGTGGGTCCAAAAGGATCTTGCTGTGATTTATGTCATAGAGTGTTCTGCCTATGTTTCCTGTAAGAAACGGCACCAAAGACGGAGGAGAGCTTAAGCAAGCTTTACTTGGGGACGTTCCCGGGCGAGGTTCACTGGTCCGAGACAAAGGGGCCAGAGAAGTCGCGACCGGGTGTGGGCGCGAACAAAATTTATAGGGGTGGACGCAGGGGAGGTGCTTGCCGTGTGAAGCAGCCCCTTTTTGGTAATCTCTCCCGTGTTGTGGCAATGTCAGGTGTCAGTTGCAACAGCCTCAGAGCCGTTAGTTCTGCCCCTCGGGGAGCGGGAAGACTTGTGGCAATGTCGGGTGTCGGTTGCATCAGCCTCCTTGGCGGGGGTTCCGACTAGCTCCCTGGGCCGTTCCCCGGACCTGCTGGCCTCACATCCCGACTTCTTTGGTGTAATGGGTTGACGTTTGGTCTCTGGCTACTTCCTGCTGTACGGGGGCGCTGGAAGGGAGTTGTGCGGCCAACGGTCCGTAGGTTAGGGGAGGGCAGCAGCGGGGGTGTTCTGTGGGTAATAAGGTATATGGGTGGAGGAGCATCTGATTCACCGCCACCCGAGAGACTTCTTGTATGCAACTGAGGAGAAACCTGAGGAAACAGGGGCAAGCATGAATAGGATGCAGATAAGGATTAAGGGGCCTAGGATTGGCGTCAGCCAGGTATAGAGGGTGGACCGCCACCAGTCGGGGATGGGGGAGGTGGATAGTCACTGCCTGCATTGGAGTCCTTCTTTTAAGCGTCGGAGAGCATCCACATTGTCCTCAATGACCCCTGTCTCGTTGATGTAGTAGCAGCATTCTTCCTGTAGGAAGAGGCAGGTACCTCCTTTGTCGGCTGTCAGAAGGTCGAGGGTGTGTCGACTTTGGAGGGCAACTCAGGCCTCAGAGGTGATCTGGGGATGGAGGGAGGTGATAGAGACAGCAGAGGCCTCGATGTCTAGCTGGAGTTTCTGTTCTAGGTCGCGGGATGTTGAGACTCTGTGTGTTAGGGCTTGTCCCCCGATGCCCGCAGCGATGAGAGAGAGGAGGCGAGGGAAGTGCCTGCAACCATAGGGAGAAAGATGGCCCTTATCTGTCGGCTAGAGAGGTGTGTGGTGAGTGAGAGAAATTCGGCTTGGCCATATAATGTGAGTTGTGGAACAAGGGTGACGGCGATACATGGGAAGGGGAAGGAAGAGTTGACCTCTTTTGTAAGGGAGCCATTACACCAAAAGATCAGGCCTGGTGGGGCCCCCATTGGCGTAGTTACAGGGGGGGATGAGTTGCAAGGGAGTGCATCATTAGTTAAATTTGGGTGGCTGCCATTGCAAATTGTGAGGTTCTGTTTTTCTAAATCAAGAAATATGGGGACTCTTAAAGGGGGAAAAGGTAAGTTCTGGGAGGGAGAGGTAAGGGGTCCTTGGGGGTTTCCTTTAGCAGCCAAATATAGGGGTTTAGCAAGAAGAGCAAAGTTAGGGATCCAGTGCCGGAAAAATCCTGTCAGGCCCAGAAAGGAGAGAATCTGGTCAGCTGTCTCTGGAGGTTGGAGGTCGTGGATGGCCTGGGTGCGGTCGGCTGTCAGGCTCTTTGTTGTGGGGGTAAAGTGGATTCCCAGCTAGGTTACTGAGGGTGTAGACAGTTGGGCCTTGGACGGAGAGACCCGATAGCCACGAGAGCCGTGATAATCGAGGAGGTCAGCAGTATGCTGTTTTGAGAGGCTGAGAGATGGGCTACAGAGGAGGAGTTCATCCACGTATTGGAGGACTATACTGGGGGTGAGAGGGAAGGAAGCGTGGTCCCGCGCCAGAGCCTGTCCAAAGTGGTGGGCCAATTATTAAAGAGAATCGTGAGCAATCACGCACGACTGACCGGACAAATGTTAGTTTCCCTCAAGAACGTTATAAAGTGCATTACTATTTATGGCCACTAGAGGGCGAGGATGTAATTGATTGAATAAGCAAAGGGGGGGAAAATCCCAGCAAAGTGATAGATTGTGATACGCTATTAATACTGCTGATCTAACTGTGTATAAAAACACTACATTCACCAAATATAGTCCGTGAAAATTGCACACCAGACATTTGTTACAATTTACATATTGGGCCTATAGATGTCTAATAATTTCAAAGAATTGAAATAATTCAGAGTATATTCTCCGACCCCAGATTGAAATTGAGCCAGAGATCAATAAAAAAAATTAGAAAAATAATTTATAGGTCGGGATATTAATAATTATATTTCTAAATCACCCACAGGTCAATGAAAAAAATCACAAAAGCAATCAGAAAATATTATGCTTTGATTAATAATGAGTTTGCTTATATAAAAGTTTGTGCGCTGGGTGGAAAGCAGTGCTTGCAGAAAATTTTGTAGCTTGAAATGAATATATTAGAAAGTGAGAAAGTAATATTATTTCTGATACAATCACTAAATTCGGGTAATTACAAATGTACATTACATTACAAAATTGACAACAAATTTAGCCAAAAGAATATATGTGGAAGGAAATAACAAAAACAAGAACAGAAATTAATAAAAGAAAGCAAACATATAACAAGTAGAATAGGCAGAGGCTCGTTCTTTAATAGGATTAATAATTCAGATAAACCTCTAGTATGTTTCACTGAAAAAATAAAATGGAGATTTCTCAACTAACCAATATCAAGAATGAAAAATGTACCATGAACAGCATTAGGCCATTCAATATAAAAATGTAGTTGAAATGTTTAACTTCCTAGAAAATACAAATTATCATAAATAAAATGGAAGTAAATGGGAAATATAAATAGCCTTCTAGCTTTTAAAAGAAATTAATTATAAATAAACACCTTCTTAAAAAGAAAACTCCAGGCGCAGATAGATTCACAATAAATTCTATGAAGTATGTAAGAAGGATCATTACAGACACATGGTGCTCATAAACGTTGATGCAAATTTCAGGAAAATTGAAACATGAAGTCCAATGATCTATAAAAGGGTTATACATAACAAAACCAAAAAGGGTTTGTTCTCATAATGTCAGGTAGTATCAATAGTTGAAAATCAATTGAAAAACAACAAACTTATGCATGTAGAAAACAGATTAGTGGTTGCCAGAGGCAGGGATGGGGCTGAGTGAAATGGGTGAAAGTGGCCAAAAGGTACAAACTTCCAGTTCTAAAATAAATAAGTCCTGGGGATGTAATGTACAGCGTGGTGACTATAGCTAATAATACTGTATTGTGTATTGAAAGTCACTTAGAGAGTAGATCTTAAAAGTTCTCATCACAAGAAAAAACATTGTAACTGTGTGGTGATGGATGTTGTAACTAGACTCATAGTGGTGATCATTTCACAACATATACAAATATCAAATCATTTGATTGTACACCTGTAACTAATATAATGGTTTAAATGGTGCATATATCAATAAAAATAAATAAAACGAAAGAGCTGATTTATACGCACACACACAACACACACACACACACACACACACAAGGGTGTTTCTCAGAACACTAATTGTAAGCTGCATTCAAAAGTGTTTTATGAGTGAAATAAATTTATACCCATTCTGTTAAGCACATAGAGAAGTTTTTAAGAACACTTGTAATAAAGATGTTTCTAAGATGCTGCTTGCAAGCTGCACTGAGAACAGTGTTATATCAGTGAATGGAAGTTACAACCATTCTGAAATTCATTCAGAGAAGTGTTTGAGAATACTTGTAGTTAAGACATTTCTAAGATGCCTCTTGTGAGATGCGTTGAGAACAGCGCCATACCAGTGAGTGGAAGTTATATCCGTCTGTAATACATGCAAAGAAGTGTTTAAGAGCACTTGAAATAAAGATATTTCTAGGAATGATGAAAACAAACAAAATCAGTCAGTGTAAATAACAACATTAAAATATTAAAGGAGAAAAATAAAAAAATAAACTCTCAAAAACCCAGATTTTTATGTTTAAACAATATGCATTTATGATAAAGCTCTTGGGACACTAGGAATAGAAAAGAATTTCCCTGACTGATTAAAGAGATCCTCTTTAAGAACTCTAGATAAAAGTCATATTGATTTATATAAATGTTGAAATGTACAAAGATTTCCCTCTGACACCAAGAATGAGGCCACAATGCCATCAACCAACATTTATATTTAAATTTTTACTTAAGGTCTTAGCTACTGTAATAAGGCAAAGTTATTATAATTGGAAATGAGTTATTAACAGAAGGACAGTTGAAAATCCAGAAGAATCTACAGTTGAACTACTTGAAGTAATAAAATTAGCAAAGCCATTGAGAAGAAATCAGTATATAAAAACCAATTGTTGGGCTTCCCTGGTGGCGCAGTGGTTGAGAGTCCGCCTGCCGATGCAGGGGACACGGGTTCGTGCCCCGGTCCGGGAGGATCCCACATGCTGCGGAGTGGCTGGGCCTGTGAGCCATGGCCGCTGAGCCAGCGCGTCCGGGGCCTGTGCTCCGCAACGGGAGAGGCCACAACAGTGAGAGGCCTGCGTACCGCAAAAAAACAAAAAACAATTGTCTATTTACATTTCTATAATGAACAGTTAGAAATGAAATTTAAGAACTCACAGAACTAAAGATGCATGGGGGCATTTTTAATATGTTAGGAATAAATCTAAAGATATGTACATAGAAATCTATAAACTATCATTGAGAGAAATTTAGGAAGTCCTAAATAAATTGAGAATTATTCCATGATAAAGGAGTAGAAGATGTAGTATTTTAAGGAGGTTAATATATGGAAATTTGATCTATGGATTAATTAGAAGCTCAATCAAAATGAGTCTGTGGGGCTTCCCTGGTTGAGAGTCCGCCTGCCGATACAGGGGACACAGGTTCGTGCCCCAGCCCTGGAGGATCCCACGTACCGTGGAGTGGCTGGGCCCATGAGTCATGGCCACTGGGCCTGCGCGTCTGGAGTCTGTGCTCCGCAGCAGGAGAGACCACAACAGTGAGAGGCCCACATACCGCAAAAAAAAAACAACAACAAAAAAGCACAAAAAAACCAAAAAACTGAATCTGTGTGTATAACTTGAAAGGGTCAGAGGAAATGCATATGCAAATGCTAATAACCAAATATAATTAGGCAACCTTGAAGGAGAAAAAAAAGAAGAATTGCTTTTACCAGACATCAAAATGCATTTCAAGGCTAACTGTAATTAAAACAGTGGATACTGGTACAATCATAGAGGGAAAACTGAATAAAACAGAGAGTTCAGAAATAGACCCCCACACAAGGACGTTTAATTCTTAACAAGTGTGGAACTTCAGAGTATTGAAGACAGTTTTTTCCATAAATGGTATTGAGTCAACTGAATAAATAACTTAAAAAAAGAAACTTGATCCCTGTCTCATAATATGCATACAACATTATCTCAAGAGAAATATAGATATGAACCTGAAATATAAAACAATAAAGATTTTAGGAGAAAGCTAACATTATCCCAAAAATAACAACAAGAGTCTTGATTTCTTGTTTTAAACACGAACATGAGATTCTCATATGCAGGGTTGAACTACTGTAGTATTATTAATCTATCCTCACATACTAGGTAGAGATGAGCTATTATTTTTCTACTGTAGTATTCTGCTTGCGCTGCTGCAGAAAAATACTGCAGATTGCTTAAACAGCAGACACTGTCTCACAGTTCTGGAAGCTGGGAATTCAAAGAAAAGATGCTGATTGCTTTGGTTTCTGGTGAAACCCTCATCCTGGCTTGCAGACAGCTGTTTTGGTGCTGTCTTCACATGGCAAAGAGAGAGACAGTGAGCTGTCTTGTGTCTTCTCTTAAAGGACATTAATCCTATTGGATCAGGACCTGCCCTATGACTTCATTTAACCTTAATTACCTCCTTACAGATCCTATCTTCAAATATAGTTACACTGCATCTATACTCATTAAAGATATTATCCTGTAATTTTCTTATTTTGGGTAGTATCTTTGTCTGGTTTTGGTATCAGGGTGATGGTGGCTTCATAGAGTGACTTTGGGAATATTCCCTCCTCTTCAATCTTTTGGAGTAGTTTGAGAAAGATAGATATAAGCTCTTTTTGTATGTTTTGTAGAAATCCCCAGTCAAGCCATAGGGTTCTGAACTTTTGTTTGCAGGGAGGTGGTTGTTGTTTTTTCCTGTGGTGTTTGCATAAGCTGTTAGATACATTTATTTTCAATATGCATCTTTTGTTATATGATTTGTAGTTATTTCTTTAGACATG
This sequence comes from Pseudorca crassidens, assembly GCF_039906515.1. Classification (NCBI taxonomy): domain Eukaryota; kingdom Metazoa; phylum Chordata; class Mammalia; order Artiodactyla; family Delphinidae; genus Pseudorca; species Pseudorca crassidens. The sequence goes on along the minus strand of NC_090296.1, from coordinate 126,742,443 downwards.
AGTAATGCGTAACACTAAATAGATAATAAACTATCGTACAGTTGGTATCTGTGTTTCATTCCAGTTTACCTGGTATAGTCTATACATAGTCAGAGTTCAATAAACATTTTTCTTAACATAGATGCAAGGAGAGCATCAATCAAAAGTCCATCAGAGAACAGAGAGACATGCTAAATCACCCATTGTGAGAAGAATAACCACTGGGAATTGGAATATCAGCTTTACCTCTAAGCAGGTTTAGGCTGTAAAGAAGCACTTTCTTATATATGAGACACTCAAGGGTACTCTCATTGAGGGATTATGTGTGGGAAAATCTGCCTTCCTGCAAAGGTCTCAAATGAGGAAATCTGTTTCTTTACCTGCTCATCGAAAACAATAATAGAATCCTCTGAGAATTTATAATCATTGGACTGATTATTCTTGTTGATTCTGCTGGTGTATTTTCTTGGAAGAAAAAATTCCCAGCTCCCAAAATTACTGTGATTAAAAGTTGGTATTGTCCTTTGGTGCCTGGAAGATACAAATAAAAATTTGTTCCAGATTCATTGTCCTTTATCCATTCCCCTCAGCATTACCAGAGGTTTAATTTAGCCAAATATGAGCCAGCACTCAGGTCATCAGAAACATAGAGATAAGGCAGATCTTCTGTGACTTTAATAAAGTTTTTTTTTGAAATTTTTATTGAGGTATAGTTGCATTACAATGATGTGTTAGTTTCTACTGTACAGAGAAGTGGAGCTCCCTGTGCTACACAGTAGGATCTTATTAGTTATTCACTTTATACATATTAGTGTATATATGTCTATTCCAATCTCCCCATTCATCACACACACCTCCACCACTTTTCCCCCTTGGTGTCCATACGTTTGTTCTCTACATCTGTGTCTCTAGTTCTGCCTTGCAAACTGGTTCATCTGTACCATTTTTCTAGATTCCACATATATGCGTTAATATACGATATTTGTTTTTCTCTTTCTGACTTACTTCACTCTCTATGACAGTCTCTAGATCCATCCATGTCTCTACAAATGACCCAATTTCGTTCCTTTTTATGGCTGAGTAATATTCCATTGTATATATGTGCCACATCTTCTTTATCCATTTGTCTGTCGATGGGCATTTAGGTTGCTTCCATGACCTGGCTATTGTAAATAGTGCTGCAAAGAACATTGGTGTGCATGTGTCTTTTTTTTTCTAAAGAAAAAGTTTATTCTCTCTTCTTCTCTGCAGGTGTCTTTTTGAATTATGGTTTTCTCTGGGTATATGCCCAGTAGTGGGATTGTTGGGTCATATGGTAGTCCTATTTTTAGTTTTTTCAGAACCCATACTGTTCTCCATAGTGGCTGTACAATTTACATTCTCACCAACAGGGCAAGCTGGTTCCCTTTTCTCCACACCCTCTCCGGAATTTATTGTTTGTAGATTTTCTGATGATGCCCATTCTAACCGGTGTGAGGGGATAACTCATGGTAGTTTTTATTAGCATTTCACCAATAATTAGTGATGTTGAGCATCTTTTCATCTGCCTCTTGGCCATCTGTATGACTTCTTTGGAGAAATGTCTAGTTAGGTCTTCTGCCCATTTTTGGGTTAGGCTGTTTTTGTTTTTGATATTGAGCTGTATGAGCTGTTTGTATATTTTGGAGATTAATCCTTGTCAGTTACTTTGTTTGCAAATATTTCCTCCCATTCTGAGTGTTGTCTTTTCGTCTTTTTTATAGTTTCCTTTCTTTGCTGTGAGAAAGCCTTTAAGTTTCATTAAGTCCCATTTGTTTATTTTTGTTTTTATTTCCATTACTCTAGGAGGTGAGTCAAAAAGGATCTTGCTGTGATTTATGTCAAAGAGTGTTTTGCCTATGTTTTCTTCTAAAGTTTTATACTGTCCGGTCTTGCATTTAGGTCTTTAATCCATTTTGAGGTTATTTTTGTGTATGGTGTTAGGGAGTGCTCTAATTTCATTCCTTTAAATGTAGCTGTCCAGTTTTACCAGCACCGTTTATTGAAGAGGCTGTCTTTTCTCCATTGTATATCCTTGTCTCCTTTGTCATAGATTAGTTGACCATACGTATGTGGGTTTATCTCTGGGTTTTCTATACTGTTCTACTGATCTATATTTCTGGGGTTTTTGCCAGTACCATATTGTCTTGATTACTGTAGCTTTGTAGTATAGTGTGAAGTCAGGTAGCCTGATTCCTCCAGCTCCATTTTTCTTTCTCAAGATTGCTTTGGGTATTCGGGGTCTTTTCTGTTTCCATACAAATTGTAAAACTATTTTGTTCCAATTCTGTGGAAAATGCCATTGGTAATTTGATAGGGATTGCAATGAATCTGTAGATTGCTTTGGGTAGTATAGTCATTTTCACAATATTGATTCTTCCGGTCCAAGAACAAGGTATATCTCTCCATCTGTTTGTGTCATCTTTGATTTCTTTCATCAGTGCCTTATAGTCTTCTGTATACAGGACGTTTGCGTCCTTAGGTAGGTTTATTCCTGGGTATTTTAGTCATTTTGTTGCCATGGTAAGTCAGAGTGTTTCCTTAATTTTTCTTTCAGATTTTTCGTTGTTAGTGTATAGGAATGCAAGAGATTTCTGTGCATTAATTTTGTATCCTGCTACTTTACCAAATTCATTGATTAGCTCTAGTAGATTTCTGGTGGCATCATTAGGATTCTCTATGTATAGTATCATGTCATCTGCAAACAGTGACAGTTTTACTTCTTCTTTTCTAATTTGTATTCCTTTTATTTATTTCTCTTTTCTAACTGCCGTGGCTAGGAGTTCCAAAACTATGTTGAAAACTAGTGGCAAGAAAAGACATCCTTGTCTTCTTCCTGATGTTAGATAGAGCAAATACTTTCAGTGTTTGACCACTGAGAATGATGTTTGATGTGTGTTTGTTGTACATGGCCTTTATTATGTTGGGGTAGGTTCCCTCAATGCCCACTATCTGGAGAGTTTTTTATCATAAATTTGTCTTGAATTTTGCCAAAAGCTTTCTCTGGATCTACTGAGAATATCATATGGTTTTTATTCTTCAATTTGTTAACATGGTGTATCACATTGATTGATTTGTATTTAATGAAGAAGCCTTGCATAGCTGGGATAAGTTCCACTTGATCATGGTGTATGATCCTTTTAATGTACTGTTGAATTCTGTTTGGACACTTAGGTTGCTTCCATGTCCTGGCTATTGTAAATAGAGCTGCAATGAACATTGGCTTACATGTGACTTTTTGAATTATGGTTTTCACAGGGTATATGCCCAGTAGTGGGATTCCTGGGCCGATTGGTAGTTCTATTTTTACTTTTTTAAGGAACCGTCATACTCTTCTCCATAGTGGCTGTATCAATTTACATTCCCACCAACAGTACAAGAGGGTTCCCTTTTCTCTACGCCCTCTCCAGCATTTTTTGTTTGTACATTTTTTCATGATGGCCATTCTGACTGGTGTGAGATGATACCTCATTGTGGTTTTGATTTGCATTTCTCTAATGATTAGTGATGTTAAACATCCTTTCATGTGTTTGTTGGAAGTCTGTATATCTTCTTTGGAGAAATGTCTATCTAGGTTTTCCACCCATTTTTGGACTGGGTTGTTTGGTTATATTTTTGATATTGAGTTGCATGTGTTGCTTGTATATTTTGGATATTAATCCTTTGTCAGTTGCTTCAGTTGCAAATATTTTATCTCATTCTGAGTGTTGTCTTTTCATCTTGTTTGGTTTCATTTGCTGTGCAAAAGGTTTTAAGTTTCATTAGGTCCCATTTGTTTATTTTTGTTTTTATTCCCATTTCTCTAAGAGGTGGGTCAAAAAGGGTCTTGCTGTGATTTATGTCAGAGTGTTTTGCGTATGTTTTCCTCTAAGTGTTTTATAGTGTCTGGCCTTACATTTAGTCTTTAATCCATTTTGAGTTTATTTTTGTGTATGGTGTTCACAAGTGTTCTAATTTCATTCTTTTACATGTATCAGTAGAGTTTTCCCGGCACCAATTATTGAAGAGGCTGCCTTTTCTCCATTGTATATTCTTGCCTCCTTTATCAAAGATAAGGTGACCATATGTGCATGGTTTTTTCTCTGGGCTTCCTCTCCTGTTCCATTGATCTATATTTCTGTTTTTGTGCCAGTACCATATTGTCTTGATTACTGTAGATTTGCAGTATAGTCTGAAGTCAGACAGCCTGATTCCTCCAGGTCCATTTTTCTTTCTCAGTATTATGTTGGCTCTTCCGGGTCTTTTCTGTTTCCATACAAATTGTGAAAGTTTTTGTTCTAGTTGTGTGAAAAATGCCATTGGTAGTTTGATAGGGATTGCACTGAATCTGTAGATTGCTTTGGGTATTATAGTCATTTTCACAATGTTGATTCCTCCAATCCAAAAACATGGTATATCTCTCCATCTGTTTGTATAGTCTTTGATTTCTTTCATCTGTGTCTTATAGTTTTCTGCATAGAGGTCTTTTGTCTCCTTAGGTAGGTTTATTCCTAGGTATTTTATTCTTTTTGTTGCAATGGTAAATGGGAGAGTTTCCTTAATTTCTCTTTTAGATATTTTGTCGTTAGTGTATAGGAATGCCAGAGATTTCTGTGCCTAAATTTTGTATCCTGCTATTTTACCAAATTCATTGATTAGCACTAGTAATTTTCTGGTAGCATCTTTAGGATTCTCTATGTATATAGTATTATGTCATCTGCAAACAGTGACAGTTTTACTTCTTCTTTTCTGATTTGGATTTCTTTTATTTCTTTTTCTCCCCTTCTTGCCATGGCTAGGACTTCCAAATCTATGTTGAATAATAGTGTTGCAGAGTGGGCAACCTTGTCTTATTCCTGATTGCAAACTGATGGTTTCAGTTTGTCAGCATTGAGAATGATGTTGCCTGTGGGTTTGTCATAATTGGCCTTTATTATGTTGAGGTAGTTTCCCCCTATGCCTACTTTCTGGAGAGTTTTTCTCCTAAATGGGTGTTGAATGTTGTCAAAAGCTTTTTCTGCATCTATTGAGATTATCATGTGTTTTCATCCTTCAATTTGTTATTATGGATTATCACACAGATTGATTTGCATACATTGAAGAATCCTTGAATTCCTGGGATCAACCCTACTTGATGATTGTGTGTGATCCTTTCAATGTGCTGTTGGATTCTGTGTGCTAGTATTTTGTTGAGTATTTTTGCATCTATGTTCATCAGTGATATTGGCCTGTAGTTTTCTTTCTTTGTGATGTCCTTGTCTGATTTTGGTATCAGGGTGATGATTGCCTTGCAGAATGAGTTTGGGAGTGTTCCTTCCTCTGCTATACTTTGGAAGAGTTTGATAAGGATAGGTGTTAGCTCTTCTCTAAATGTTTCATAGAATTCACCTGTGAAGCCATCTGCTCCTGGGCTTTTGATTGTTGGAAGATTTTTATACACAGCTTCAATTTCAGTGCTTGTGATTGGTCTGTTCATATTTTCTATTTCTTCCTGGTTCAGTTTGGAAGGTTGTACTTTTCTAAGAATTTGTCCATTTCTTCCAGTTTGTCCATTTTATTAGCATATAGTTGCCTGTAGTAGTCTCTTATGATCCTTTGTATTTCTGTGGTGTCCATTGTAAGTTCTTCATTTTCATTTCTAATTCTATAGATTTGAGTCTTCTCCCTTTTTCCCTTGGTGAGTCTGGCTAATGGTTTATCAATTTTGTTTATCTTCTCAAAGAACCAGCTTTTGCTTGTATTGATTTTTGCTTTTGTTTACTTCATTTCTCTTTTATTTATATCTGATCTGATCTTTATGATTTCTTTCCTTCTGCTAACTTTGGACTTTTTTGTCCTTCTTTCTCTAATTGCTTTAGGTGTAAGGTATTTTTGTTTATATGAGATTTTTCTTCTTTCTTGATGTAGGATTGTATTGCTATAAACTTCCCTCTTAAGACTGCTTTTGCTGCATCCCATAGGTTTTGGGTCTTCGTGTTTTCACCATTATTTGTTTCTAGGTATTTTTTTATTTCCTCTTTGATTTCTTCAGTGATCTCTAAGTTATTTACTAGCATAGTGTTTAGCATCTATGTTTTTTATATTTTTTACAGTTTCTTTCCTGTAATTGATATCTTTTTTTCATAGTATTGTGGTCAGAAAAGATATTTGAAATGACTTCAATTTTCTTAAATTTACTAAGTCTTGATTTGTGACCCAAGATATGATGTATCCTGGAGAATGTTCCATGAGCACTTGAGAAGAAAATGTATTCTGTTGTGTTTGGATGGAATATCCTATAAATATCAGTTAAGCCCATCTGATCTAATGTGTCATTTAAAGCTTGTGTTTCCTTATTTATTTTCATTTTGGTTGATCTGTCCATTGGTGAAAGTGGGTTGTTAAAGTACACTAATATGACTGTGTTACTGTCAATTTCCCCTTTTATGGCTGTTAGCATTTGCCTTATGTATTGAGGTGCTCCTATGGTGGGTGCATAAATATTTACAATTCTTATATCTTCTTCTTGGATTGATCCCTTGATCGTTATGTCATGTCCTTCTTTGTCTTTTGTAATAGTCTTTATTTTAAAGTGTTTTTTTCTGATATGAGAATTGCTACTCCAGCTTTCTTTTGATTTCCATTTGCATGGAATATCTTTCTCCATCCTCTCACTTTCAGTATGTATGTGTCTTTAGGTCTGAAGTGGGTCTCTTGTAGACAGCATATATATGAGTCTTGTTTTTGTATCCATTCAACCAGTCTGTGTCTTTTGGTTGGAGCACATAATCCATTTACATGTAAGGTAATTATCGATATGTTTATTCCTATTAACATTTTCTTAAATATTTGGGTTTCTTATTGTAGGTCTTTTCCTTCTTTTGTGTTTCCTCCCCAGAGAAGTTCCTTTAGCATTTGTTGTAAAGCTTTTTTGGTGGTGCTGAATTCTGTTAGCTTTTGCTTGTCTGTAAAGGTTTTAAGTTCTCCATCAAATCTGAATGAGATCCATGCAGAGTAGAGTAATCTTGGTTGTAGGTTTTTCCCTTTCATCACTTTAAATATGTCCTGCCACTCCCTTCTGGCTTGCAGAGCGTATGCTGAAAGATCAGCTGTTAAACTTATGGGAACTCCCTGTATGTTATTTGTTGCTTTTCCCTTACTGCTTTTAATATTTTTTCTTTGTATTTAACTTTTGATAGTTCGATTAATATGTGTCTTGGTGTGTTTCTCCTCAGATTTATCCTGTATGGGACTCACTGCACTTTCTGGACTTGATTGACCATTTCCTTTCCCATATTAGGGATGTTTTCAATGTTAATCTCTTTAAATATTTTCTCAGACCCTTTCTTCTTCTCTTCCTCTGGGACCACTATAATTCTAATGTTGGTGCATTTAATTTTGTCACAGTGGTCACTGAGACTGTCCTCAATTCTTTTCACTCTTTTTTCTTTATTCTGCTCTGTGGCAAATATTTCCACTCTTTTATCTTCCAGGGCACTTATCTGTTCTTCTGCCTCAGTTATTAGGCTATTGATTCATTCAAGAGTATTTTTAATTTCATTTATTGTGTTGTTCATCATTGTTTGCTTGGTCTTTAGTTCTTCTATGTCCTTGTTAAATATTTCTTGTATTTTCACCATTCCATTTCCAAGATTTTGGATCATCTCTAGTATCATTACTCTGAATTCTTTTTCAGACTGTCTGCCTATTTCCTCTACATTTGTTTGGTCTGGTCGGTTTTTACCTTGCTCCTTCATCTGCTGCATATTTCTCTGTCTTCTCATTTTGTTTAACTTACTGTGTTTGTGGTCTCTTTTTCACAGGCTGCAGGTTCGTAGTTCCCATTAATTTTGGTGTCTGCCCCCAGTGGCTGAGATTGGTTCAGTGGCTTGTGTAGGCTTCCTGGTGGAGGGGACTGGTGCCTGTGTTCTGGTGGGTGGGTGTGGATCTTGTCCTTCTAGTGGGCTGGGCCGTGTCCAGTGGTGTGTTTTGGAGTGTCTGTCAACTTTGTATGACCTTAGGCGACCTCCTGCTAATGGGTGGGATTCTGTTCATATCTCGCTGTTTGTTTGGCATGCGGTGGCCAGCACTGGAGTTTGCTGTCTGTTGGGTGGAGCTGGGTCTTCGTGTTGAGACGTAGATATCTGAGAGAGCTCTTGCTGATTGATATTTCATGGGGCCGGGAGGTGTCTCATGGTCCAATGTCCTGTACTCAGCCCTCCCACCTTGGAGACTGAGGCCCCTCACCTGGCCGGATCACCGAGACACTGCAGCCACTTGGCTTGAAAAAAAAGGAAGAAAAAAATAAAATAGAACAATGAATCGATAGAACCCCAGACCCAAATGGTAAAAGCAAAACTAAACATAAAAAATGACACAAAGAAACATACACACACACACTCATAAAAAGAGAACAAACAAACAACAACACATACAACAGACCGAACCATAGGACAAATGGTAAAAGCAAACTTAAACTGACAAAATCACAAAAGAAACATACACATACACACTCACAAAAAGAGAAAAAAAGGAAAAAAATTAGAAATAATAATAAAGTTTTAAAAATAAAAGTACATAAAAAGGAAGAAAGAGAACATCCAAAGCAATAAACAAATCCACCAATGATAACAAGCACTGAAAATTAAACTAAGATAAACATAAAACCAAAACCAAATCAGAGCCAGAAAGCAAACCCCAATTCTACAGTTGACCCTAATGTCCACCGCCTCGATTTTGGGACATTTGTTTTCTATTCTATTACACAGATGCTCTGTTTATTAAGTTGATTGTGGGGATTTTATCTGCTGCTTTTGAGGCTGCACGGAGAAATTTCCTTTTCTCTTCTTTGTTCACATAGCTCCTGGGGTTCAGCTTTCATTTTGGCCCTGTCTCTGCATGTAGGCCACCCTCAGGTCTCTGTTCCCCACCCAGACAGGAGGGGGTTAAAGCAACAGCTGATTAGGTCTCTCTTTCTCACTCAGGCTGGGGAGAGGGAGGGGTATGGTAATCATAATTGGCATGTAGGGCAAGCCTGTTGTGGTAGAGGCCAGCATGACATTACAACAGCCTGAGGCATGCAGTGTGTCCTCCCTGGGAAGTTGTCCCTGGATCATGGGACCCTGGCAGTGGCATGCTGCACGGGATGGGTGGGTGGGTGTTGGTAGTGACCTGTGCTTGCACACAGGATTCTTGGTGTCAGCAGCAGCAGCATTAGCAGTTCATGCCCGTCTCTGGGCTGTCAGCTGATATCCTTGGCTCGTGCCCATCTCTGGAGCTCACTTAGTTGGTGCTCTGCTTTCTGTGGGCACATGGAGTGGGAATCACCTCTTCTTACACATCTCAAAACAATAGTCTCTTGCCAATCCGGCAGGTCCAGACTTTTTTCCCGACTCCCTCCTGGCTAGCTGTGATGCACTAGCCCCCTTCAGGCTGTCTTCACATAGCCAACCCCAGTCCTCTCCCTGCGGTCTCACCTCTGAAGCCCAAGCCTCAGATCCCAGCCTCCATCTGCCCCAGTGAGTGAGCAGACAAACCTCTCAGGTTGGTGAGTGCTGGTCAGCACCTATCCTTTGTACGGAAATCTCCCCTATTTGCCCTCTGCTACTTTTACCCCTGTTGCTGTGCTCTCCTCCATGGCTCCAAAGCTTCCCCACACCACCCCCCATCCCCACCAGTGAAGGGACTCCCTAGTGTGTGAAAACTTTTCGTCCTTCACAGCTCCCTCCCAGAGGTGCAGGCCCCATCCCTATTCCTTTGTCTCTTTTTTCTTTTGCCCTACCCAGGTACATGGTGGGTTTCCTGCCTTTTAGGAAGTCTGAGGTCTTCTGTCAGCATTCAGTAAGTGTTCTGTAGGAATTGTTCCACATGTAGATGTATTTTTGATGTATATGTGGGGAGGACGGTGATCTCCACATCTTACTCCTTTGCTATCTTGAAGGTCTCTATGCCTCCATTCTTTTCCCAAGATCCTCGATCATCTTCACTATCATTATTCTGAATTCTTTTTCTGGAAGATTGCCGATCTCCACTTCATTTAATTGTTTTTCTGGGGTTTTATGTTGTTCCTTCATCTGGGACATAGTCCTCTGCCTTTTCGTTTTGTCTCTCTTTCTGTGACTGTGGTTTTCATTCTGCACGCTGCAGGATTGTAGTTCTTCTTGCTTTCTGCCGTCTTCCCTCTGGCTGTTGTTGTTTTTAATTACAGATTTTATTTCACTTCTAGTGACAAGTCTGTTCAAATTATCTGTTTTCTCTTGACTCAACTGTTGCAGGCTGTAAGTTTTTAGAAACTTGTCCGTTTCTTCTACGTTGCCCAATTTGTTGGCATATAAGTGTTCTTAGTATTCTCTTACAATTTTTTGCATTTCTGTGGTATCAGTTGTTACTTCTCCTCTTTCTTTCTTATTTTCTTTATTTGGGTCCTCTCTCTTTTCTTCTTGGTGAGCCTGGCTAGAGGTCTGTCAATTTTCTTTATCTTTTCAAAAAACCACTCTTGGTTTCATTGATTTTTTCTATTGCTTTTTAAATCTCTATTTATTTCCTCTGTGATCTTTATTAGTTCCTTCTGCTGACTTTGGATTTTATTTGTCCTTTTTCTAATTCTTTAAGATAGTAGTTTAGGTTATTTATTTGAGATTTTTCTTGTTTCTTGAGGAGGGCCTGTATCACAATGAACTTCCCTCTTAGAACTATATAACATAGATTTTGCAAGGTTGTGTTTTCATTGTCATTTGTCTCGAGGTATTTTCCAATTTCCCCTTTGATTTCATAATTGATCCACTTATTTTTAGTAGCATGTTTAGGTTTAGTATTTCTATACTCTTTGTTTGTGCTTGTCTGAGAAATTCTTTATCTGTTTTTCTATTTTAAATGACAATCTTGCTGGGTAGAGTATCCTAGGTTGCAGGTTTTTCCTTTTCAGGACTTTGAATATATCATGCCACCTCTTTCTGTTCTGCAAAATACCTGAAGAAAAATCAGCTTTATGGGGGTTCCCTTGTAACTGACTCTTTGTTTTTCTCTTGCCTCCTTTAGAATCCTCTCTTTATCTTTAACTTTTGCCATTTTAATTATGATGTCTTGGTATAGGTCTGTTTGGGTTCATCTAGTTTGGGACCCTCTGTGCTTCCTGTACCTGAATATCTGTTTTTTTCTATAGGTTTAGGAAATTTTTCAGCCATAATTTCTTTTTTTTTTTGGTAATACATTTATTTATTTATTTTTGGCTGTGTTGGGTCTTCATTGCTGTGAACAGGCTTTCTCTCTAGTTGTGGTGAGTGGGGGCTACTCTTCATTGTGGTGCACAGACTTCTCATTGTGGTGGCTTCTCTTGTTGTGGAGCTCGGACTCTAGGTGCACGGGCTTCAGTAGTTGTGGTATGCAGGCTTAGTAGTTGTGGCTCGTGGGCTCTAGAGCACAGGCTCAGTAGTTGTGACGCATGGTCTTAGTTGCTCCATGGCATGTGGGATCTTCCTGGACCAGGGCTTGAACCCATGTCCCCTGCACTGGCAGGCAGATTCTTAACTACTGCGCCACCAGGGAAGTCCCACATAATTTCTTTAAATACATTTTTATCTCCTTCTCTCTCTCTTCTTCTGGAACCCCTATTGTATGTCGGTTGGCATGCTTTATATTATCCCATAGATCTCTTATGCAGCTTTCATTTTTAAAAAAATTTTTCTTTCTGTCTGCTGTTCTGATAGAGTGATTTCCATTATTCTCTCTTCCAGACCACTTATTCATTCTTTTGCATTCTGCGGTCTGCTATTCATTGCTTCTAGGTTGGTTTTGTATCTTGGCAATTAAGTTGTCTAATTTTGATTGGTTCCGTTTTATAGTTTCTAGTTCCTTGTTACAAGGATCTGTATTTCTGTTGATAATCTTTTTTCATTCCTTTAGCATTTTTATTACTTCCTTTTTCAACTTAGTGTCTAGTAGACTGGTGAGGTCTATTTCATTATTTGTTCTTTCAGGGGATTTCTCTTGCTCTTTCAATTGGGAGCCCTTCCTTTGCTTTCTCATTTTACTTAAGTTTTTCTGTCTCTATGAATTTAGGAGAAACAGTTATCTACTGTGGTCTTGAAGAGGTGCTTTTATGTGGAAGCATCCCTGTGCAGACTGTGTGCATCCAGTATTTTTGGTGTGAGAGCTTTTTTGGTATGGATGCCAGCCACATCTTTTCTCAGTGTTCTGTCCATTATCCCCTTGATAGGGGGTTAGTGTTGTGCTTCCCAGAGCCTGCACTGGTTATTGAGCAGGGCCTCCTATTTGCTCCATGGCTGTCACAGTCCTGTTGGGGGGAGGTTCTGTTCCCCAGTTGTTAGAGTAGATGCCCTGAGGGTCAGGTTTCATAAGGCTCCATTGCCCTTAAGTGTGTGCTCTGTCCCCAAGGAGGTGATTGCTGAAGCAAGTGAGGACCAAGTGGTCAAGAGGACCTAAGTGCCACCTGTGCAGGCATCCATGGTTCTGCCTAGAAAAAGGCCAAGATCATGTCCCTTTCTCTGTTGTGTTTGTCCCAGACCTGGTGCTAGGCTGGTGCTTGGGGCTGTGGTACTGTGGCTGCAGAAATTGAGGTGGCTGTGCTGATACAGCCTGGGACCTGGGCTGCCTATGTGGCAGGGCTTTCCCAGGACCTGTCCACCCTAGGTCTAGCTTCAAGCTGCGGTGTGGGTCGGCTGGAATGGGAGAGCTCCCACTGGGAAATGAACCACTGCATACTCCTCCCCAGGGGCTGTCTTCCCAAGGCATGCATTCCTGTGGTGCCACCTGGTGTGCACACCAACAAAGTCCACCCCTGCTGGACCCGATCCCACTATGCACATACTGACAGTGGGCTCTAAGTTTCAGCCAAGACCACACCCAAGGCCCTCCAGGCTGTCTCTGTGGAGCTAGATCAAGTCTTCTCCAGGGCCTGTCTGCTCAATATTCAGCTCCTAGCTGCTGCTAGCAGCCCCACTGGGTGTGGATTTGGGGCTGGGAAGTGTGGTGAGGTGGCAGCCATCAGCATAGGTCTCCTTCCAACCTGATTGCTAGCAAGCCTGCACACGTGCCCTCCTTGACAGCAGAGTCCAGGCCCCTCCAGCCCCTCTGTCTGTCCCAGTGAATCTCCCATCAGGCAAGTGAGCTCCTCAGGTTGAAGTCCTGCACCTGTGGACTTTCCCTCCTTCACAGATCCCTCCCAGGGGCACCGGACCCATCCTGATGCTTTTTTCCCCCATCCTACCTGGTTACGTGGGGATCTTTCTTGCACCTTTGTTTATATAAGAGACCTTCTGCCAGTTTCCCATTGGTTTTCTGTGAGAGTTGTTCCATAGGTAGATGAATGTTGATGTGTTTGTGCGGGGAGGTGAGTTCCATATCCTCCTAGTCTGCCACCTGGGTCCTCTCTGAGGCATGATAAGATTTATATCTTTAAGGACAATAAATAAAAATGTAAGTTTTCTCCTGGGAGTTTTAGAGTATATTTGTCTATTATAAGTCTTAGGATAATTATTAGTAAAATAGTTTTGAAGCACAGGGCAACTTTGCTCCAATATCCTGATCTTTAAGACTATCTAACAAGCAATTTTGAGAGGAATAGGTGAGGTCTTAGGATGGTAAAGATAGGTGGGCCTTGACTTGTTTCTAGAGTTGTACTTGTAGTTTTGTAGGAATTTGCAAGACAAAGAGAGTTGTTCCCTTAAGCCCTTAAATATTGTACTCCAGCTGATTTATTTCCTGATTATTTGTAAGAGGACCTGGGGAATTGCTGAGAAGAAAGATCAATTTTTGAAAAGGAGAATTGATGTTGGATTTTGCTTTAAGACTAATTTCTATTCTTTCATCGTCATAAGGAGTTCCTTAAGGCTGGTCATTATAATTGTTTTCTTTTCAATTTGATCCTCCCATAGGTACCAGTATGACAGCTGCTTATGATGAGAGCTCTCAGTTTTTTTTCCCTTTTAAATACAGCCAATTGTAAGTATCTATTGCCTGGCCATTGATAAGTAGGATCTTATATTAATTTTAAAAGGTTACTCAAACCAATAAGCATTTTTTGGTTTACCCAAAGATGTTAGAGGCATCTCACAAGAGAGTATATAGGCCTCACAAGATCAAGAAATTTTACTCCCAGATATAGTCTAAGAAGGTGAAAGCTCTTCCTTGCTACTGGCAGTAAGAATGGTGTAGTGAAAAAGGTGTCTCCAGCGTCCCACAAATAATGTGGGGCACCTCCTGCTGTAAATATGCTAATCAATGCACTGGGCAGATGCTACTGGAATGGAATTTGTCCAGCATTAACAAGCAACAGAGGTTGATATGAAAAAGGCCCCTTGTGGACTGGTACCCCTTAAGAAAAACTCCCCTGGGAGCTGGCACAGCCAGACAAAGAGTGCTGCTTGTGACTTTGTGTCTCAGAATCCCAGTCTATACAACTGGCCACCAGATGCACCTTTCAGATGTCAGAGACCACAGAGAATATTCCCACTGGACAGAAGGCCAAGCTCTAGGCACATAGAAAAATATGGAAGACAAAAACCTCCTCCCGTTTTACATAGAGAACCCACAGCTGAGTTTGACTGAAGAAACACTGGTCTGGTGAGAATGGTTAACTCACCAGCCTGTGAGGCTGGCTCAGAGAGCAGGCTGATAGGGACTCTGCCTGCATTCTTCCCTATTTCTTCCTCCTTATGACAAACAACGCAATAGACAGGCAAACAGACACACACACACACACACACACACACACACACACACACACATACACACACGCAACAGTTACCATCTTTGAGAGAAGAATCCACAAGTGTTGCTAAGTCCAAGGAACTTAGTTCCACAATTATTTTCTCCTGCTAATCTAAACTGAGTGAGAGAGAGAGAGAAAAAAGGCACTCTCACCACTTCCCTTTGAAAGAGACCTTGGGGTCAGAGATCAGGAGGCTGACATGTAAGAAATCTTACCTTCTGCTGGCCTTTGTCACATGTCCCAGGATCTCTCAGCTGCAGCAGCCTCAGAGTGGGAAACAGGTCCAGCCAGCCCCCTGGCTGACTCACCAACCACTGGGGAGGGGGAAAATTTCCCCCCCTTTCCCACTTGAGTTGTTGTGGCTGGACTAATCAAATTGACACAAGACACATTAACAGGAGAAAAAGAAACAAATTTAAATTCATGCACATGGAGGTCCCATAGAAATGGAAACCTAAGAAGTGGCCAAATCAGGCAGCTTTTATACTTTCTCTGCAGGTTTTGGCTGCTAGATCCTAGGGTTCTTTTAAAAGGTTATGAATTTTCAGGTCTTTGGTAATACCAACTAGTTGTCTTATTTCTGTGATGGTAAGTAGTAGGTCACAGAAATTTAAATACTCTTAACAGTCAGTTGGTCCCTTTTTACTCCTCCTGTTGTACAAAATCTTTAAAAATCTTTTGAATCCCGAGATGCATGAAATTTCAAGTTTCAGTTTCAAATCCCCCACTGCTCTGACCTTATGGGTTATTACTGGGAAGATGGATGTCCTCAGAAGCTGAATTCATAGGTATCTGCTTTCCTCTCCAGGGTGTCATAATCAGCCTCACAGGGATAGGGTTGGCCCTCACGCCCTCATGTATGATGGTGGCAGGATCACTGGGACTGGACCCTACACTCTGAGGGCATAGAAACAATGCTTTGGCATACCAGTTCACCAGGGCACTGAGCTATGTCCAGCCTGATTCTATGGGCATTTTATAGTTAGTGAGGAGCTTGCTAACTTCCTGGGTATTTTAGGCAGGGAAGGCACTAGGTGTTCAGGCTGTTTATGTAGGACCATTGTATCTTTTGCCACCATGTGTTGCCGTGGCCCACAATATCCCACAGGATTGGGGGAGGAGGTGCAACACAGCAATGTTTGTAGCAAGAGAGGGACCAGAGGCCTTGGGTGTACCTGCCTTCCTGAGGCTCCATGCTTTCCTGAGCCAGGGTGCCCTAATTGTACTCATTACTACTGGAGTCCTGAAAATACAGAGGAAGGGAGTCTCCTTTTTGTAAGGGAGTCCCCTCCTTTATCTGGTAGTGCACGCTTGGACAGGGGTTGTCACCTGTATGTCCCAGCCTTTAACTAATGAAAATCTTAGCCAGTTTTCCTAACAGTTATACCTGAAGTCTAACACCCTCCGGGGGAATTCACCATCTGTGGGGCACTGATGGGTAGAAGACGTGTCCACAGAAACTCAAATCAGCTCGGATGAGCATTGCTCTGAGGTTTGTGAAAACTCTGGTTGTCCCCTTCAGAGTTAGCACTATAGGATAGGAAGCATCTTTGTAGGTGGTACACTGCAGCACAAATGCCAGCAAGTGGTGGGCCTCCCCCAGGGAGAATTACCCACGAGAGCTAAGGGGCAACTCCACGTTCCTGCTCATGATGCCTGTTGTTATGACTTTGTTAAATTAACATGTGTTAAGTGGGGCAGGGTGCCAGATGGCTGGTGAGTTGCAGTTCAACAACAGACCACAAGAGAAATTGAAATAGTGAAGTAATTACTCAGAGGCTCTGGAGGAAGGACACAGTACACCTGGAGGGCCCACTGGGGACATCAAGGTGAATGCAGAGAGAGAGAGACAGGACCTGGAGCGCATGCCTTTATTAGGGTCATGGGTGTAGTGCTTTGGGGTTCCTGGACCAAGGCTGGATTGGTCAATTCAAGCCAGAAGAGTGGCGTCTGGTGAGTTTCTTTGGGGTCTTATCTAAGGGGAATGAAAAGGGAAGGCCCTGGGAGGCCACAGGTGTTGTTGATCAGAAAGGCTGTTGGGGGAGTCATATTAGGAACTTATTCACTTGTGACTCTGTGGGCAGCTGTCTAGGACATGTGCTTGCATGAGGGGCTAATGTCAGCTAAGGTCCCTGCAGGTCAGTTTGCCAAACAAAACGGATTCAAGGCAGCAATACTGTGAAGTGTGTTGACCTAAGACGAATAGACTGCATATATTTCTCCAGCAAAAATGGGATTATTCAGGGTCAGCAGAGAATTGCAATTTGAGGTCTGCATACTTGGGGAGGTACCTGAAAGCTCCTGCATAGCAAGGGAAGTAGAACTCCTTTATGAGGGGAAAAGGATGTTGGGACGAACTGTTGTAAACAAAGAGGCCATGGCTTCTTATTGGCTGGGTCCTCATCAGGAAGGAAGAGGATCTTTCTTCCTCCTGTAGGGCTCTGCTACTGTTGGAGGGTGTGCGAGCTCCCCCTGCTGGTCTCCTGGCTCTATTTAATGCAGGTGTCTGTTTCGTAATTTTTTACAAGCTCAACTCTTGACAAGGACAAAACAGTAATAATCAAAGCTGTAAAAATATAATATTTATTCTGGACAACATTAAGTTTGCCTAAGTGTAGTGACAAATGCAATTTCAAAAGTGCATTAAGCCTTTAAAAACTTATCCTCCTGAAAGCCCTGCTTCCCGTTGTACAATCCCTATGTCTTCTCGATCTCTCAACTATTTTGGGGGGGTGGAGGAAACAGGTGAAAAATTGGTAGAAGGCTATGATACTTAGCTGTAGTTGTTATAGGTCTGAAATACCTTAAAAGAGAGATACTTATTTAACTTTGGACTAAAAGTAGATGTATATACTCCAACATACTCGAGCCAAATTCTGTGGTTCAAGCTATGTGTCTATAAAACACTATTTGTTTTGGTATTTGGCTTTTGACAGCTTTTAATCCAACTTCTCCTTCTTCTATTTCTGCCTCACAACTGGGCAAGATGGTAAGAAAGTCTAGGTGCTCCTTACTTTAGAGCAGGTGGAAAGTTCAATCCATGCATGGGAATCCTCGTCTCAGCCCCACCCCTAACCATCATACAAACCCCAAGCCAGTCTCCTTCCCTTTTTCTTCAAGCTGTGTTGGACCTGCCTGGGAGCTGCTCTGCCCTCCCCAGAAAGCCTCCATTATGTGAGTAATAAACATGTTTGTACCCTCTTTGAATGTGTGTGTCATTATCAGTCTGGACATCCAAACAAAATTTTGAATGAAAGTTCCTCCTCTATCTTCCAGTTGGCTACAACAGAATGTTGCCCTCATATCCTTTTTTTAAATGCTGTCGACTGAAATTTGAGGTCCTGGCTGGAGGCTGGTAGTTCCTCTTCCTGAACAGCTTATTATGTCCACACATCAATCACTTCCCTTGGTATCTCACACTCAAAGCACTATGCAGCAGTTAAAATTGCCCCAGGTTCAGGTATCAGACAACTAGGGATACTCTTATGCCTTTATGTCTGATAACTTATTTAAATTAGCCAACCCACAGGGAGCCCACAACACCTAGCTAAGGACAGCCCACTTGCCGTGTACAAGCTGCCCCCTAGAGCTTCAACTTGCTGTTACCCTGTCCCAGGTGCAACCTCTCATTTAACCCTGCCTGGCAGCCTTCTCTTGTTTGGGACTGCAAGTTATTAAAAAGTTCTGTCTTTTATCTATCATAGTGTCATTGTGTTGTGTCCCACCATTAAAATAATCTTTAAAACTTATCAAACAATTGGCATTACAGACAGCATGTCTAGGCCATTATGGCTGAGATATGGGCAGCTTTGTAGGAGGATATGCTCTTGGGTTATTATGGGTTCCAGACCACTGAAAAAATGGCTTGGGGCAAAACTTCCACTTGTTGGTGAGCTTTACCCTTGATGCTGTGTCTGCTGGTAGTAGCTGCATCTCTCCTTTCCTAAATTTTCTGGGTGTCAGAATATTCAAAATGAACACTGCTGATTGGCTAAACTCTGGGGGCCATATGCAGTTCAGGTAGGGGCTCACCTTAGGGCAATCTGAGTGACAGGCCACTTAGCCGCACTTTCTAGGTCTGGGCATTCTGGTTGTTACTGACCAAACTTGGGTCAGCTCACCAGTGCACAGCAATGCCAATCTACTGACATCAGGTTGTGGTGAAGGAAAGTGCAGGGTTTATTGCAGGAGCCAAGGAAGGAGTGTGCGTGGCTCATGCTCAAAAGACCCAAACTCCCTGATGAGTTTCAGGGGAGGGTTTTTAAAGATAGAGTGAGGGAGAGAGCTGCAGGGTCTGTGATCAGCTCATGCACAATTCTCTGTCTGATGGTGAGGTAAAAGTGTGGTGTCACAGGGGTTAACATCATCAATACTCAGGCTCCAGCTGGTCTGGGGGCTACATGCTCATGGTCATGATGCAGTTAGCTTCTTCCTTCTGGTGCAGGTTTTAGTATCTGCAAAACAGCTAAGGACTGTGCATCAGACACTGTTATCCATGTCCTTCATGGAGGAACTAAAGTTTATGTGACTCTGCTATGTGGGTGATCTATTGTTTAAATTGTTACCAGTTCTCCTGACCCAACTGCTATCTTTTGTTACTACATGTTCACGTTCTTGCAGTCATTAAATCTTGAGACAGGTTTTTATGACTCAAGGGAGGCCTGGAAGACTAAAGCTTTTCTACAAACAAGAGGCAAGTGGGGGCGGTCCACACCCAGAAGGCCTCATGAGGTTGTGCTCAGTTATGTGGTATATTTCTAGTTGCAGCCTGTATTTGGCAGAGGTTTATCCCAAGGGCCTATCACCTCTTGGGTGTCAGTACTTCTGTAATATTATTTTGGGCAGAACTTTAGTTTATCCATGTATTCTAGGTAACCCCTGTGGAGAAAGGTGTTGGCTGGACCTGCCCATCATATAGAAGTGGCACCTGGGTCTCCTTGCCAATGTTATGCAGCTGGAGGTGTTACTGACCAGGGTTCTTGGGCTCCTTAATCAATAGAAAGTGATCAGAGGCCAGACAAGAAATTTAGGCAAGGCTTTACTGGGGCCCCTGCTGCATCATGGAGGAGAGAGAAGAAACAACAGATTTCCTTGCTTGCTCCCTCCCTGAGGGGTTGTGAGCTGGCTCCTTATAAGGAGTGAAGGTAGGGGTGTGACCAGGAGTCGTGTCGGATGGGTGGCTCAGGTGGTGTGCCCACCCCTTGTTGGTGGTGTGTGCAGGGGGCATGTGCAGTACCCTGCTGTTGCTCCTGACCCCCTGCTTGTGCTCCAGGCTCTTTAAAAGTGGCAATTGGGATTTTTGGTCTCTTTGTATCTTTTGTCTAGAATTTGCACAAGCATGCAGTTGCTTTTTGTCCCATATAGTTTCCTTGTATTTTGTTGCTTGAGGAGAGGTGTATCCAGGTGCAAGCACTGCAGCACAGTAGCAAAGGGTCCCAGGTCGCAGCCTGTCTCATTGCCCCCTGAGAGACTAGATGCCCTATTCTTAAGGGGTAATGGGCCGAAGCTCTCTTCTTCTGAAACTTCTTCCTGCTGGACAAGGGTTGCAGACCCTAGCCTACCCTAGAGGTATGGAAGTCCCTCTCTGATTGTTCCAAGGACCTATAGGGACCTGGGCCACTTTCTGGTGGAATGGGCTGAATTCCTTGAGTCATCATAAGCCTTACTTCAAACTGTTGGAGCCTCAAGACACAAACTTAACCAAAAGGTTAAACAACAAGGGCAGGGACTTCTTTGGTGGTGTAGTGGTTAAAAATCCGCCTGCCAATGCAGGGGTCATGGGTTCAAGCCCTGGTCCGGGAAGACCCCACATGCTGCGGAGCAACTAAGCCCATGCACCACAACTACTGAGCCTGCATTCTAGAGCCTGTGAGCCACAACTGCTGAGCCCACACACCACAACTATTGAAGCCCAGGGGACTAGAGCCCATGCTATGCAACAAGAGAAGCCACCACAATGAGAAGCATGTGCACTGCAATGAAGAGTAGCCACTGCTCACCGCAACTAGAGAAAGCCCGCATGCAGCAGCAAAGACCCAACACAGCCAAAAAATAAATATAATTTTAAAAAACATGTAAACAAACAAGGGCTACAAATGAGAAGAACAGTAGCCACTAAAGGGCCTGGAAAGGGAAGGAACAAGGTTAACTTTGGGCTTGCTTAACTGTTGACCAGACAAGGGAGGCGACATCGCCCCTGCCAAATTTATGAAGCCACTCTGCCTGGGTGTATGTTTCCTTAATATTAATTTTACATGTCCTGTTGCATTGATCCAAGTGCAGCAGTAAGTATTACTTGTCGCACAGACTCTACCTTGTTCTGCCGGAAGGTAATCAACAGCCAGACAGTTGTCAAGAACCACATCAACCAAGGAAACAAGAGAGGTGCCAAGTCCCATTAAGGCTTCAAATAAGAGCCAACCCACTACATCATTTTACTCATTTGTTGATGGTGCCTGTCTTTTGAATAGATATCTCAGATCTTCCACTGGCTCACAGGTGTATTGTTCTTCTGTTGTGACCTGTGGGGCTTCTGGAGGTAAAAGCTTTAGAGTGGACAAATGTAGCCAACAAGATGTCCCTTGAGTTTGACAGCAGTGGAGGTGGTTAAAATTACTTTATAGGGGACCTTCCATTTTGGCAATAGTTGGTCTTCAGGAATCCAACTTTCCAGGTTTTAAGAACTTGGTCCCTGGGGTTTATTTGTGAAGGGACTGCTCCTTCGTCTGTATTTTTAGTGGGAGCTGGCAGTGTTTTGTGGGCATAGTCCTGATTGCCTTCTGAACTTGTCCTAGATTAGTAATATATCTCAGGCCCTGGTTCACCTCCATCCAGTACAATGTAGTAGTAAGAAAAGGCCTCCCATATCATTTCAAATGGGCTAAGTCTCAGACCACTCCTGGGGGCGACACAGACCCTAGGAGTACAAGTTGGTCCAGGGTTCATGAGTTTTTTGGCAGAGCTTTGCTAAGGTTTTCTCTAAAGTATGGTTCATTTTCACCACCTTCCCTGAAGACTGGGGGTGTCAAGGGGTGTGTAGCTTGTAGCCTATCCCTAGGGCTGTTGTGAGCTGCTGTGTGATTTTGGCTATAAAGGGTCCGTTATCGCTCTGGAGGGACTTTGGAAGTCCACACTGAATAATTATTTCTTTAAAAAGGGACTTACAGGCTTCCATAGCCTTTGTAGATCAGGTGTGGAAGGCTTCAACTCATCCTATGAAAGTATCGACAAACACCAGAAGATATTTATATCCTGATCATGGGGGCATTTGGGTGAAATCTAACTGCCAGTCTTCCCCTGGGATACGTCCCTTGGCATTGAATCGCCCTGAGTAACGAAGGAGGGATTGGATGGGTCTGTGGGTTATTACAGCCACACAGATCACAGGCAAGTGTTACTTGTTTTTACTGTTCTTTTAAGCCCCTTCCCTGAAAAAGCCTTTTGCATCAAGTCCCATAGTACATCCCTCCCGTAGTAGGCGGCATCATGTAAACTCTTAGTGAGTTTCCACTGTTGGGCCAGTAGGATTAGAACTTTATCCTCCTTTTTATACACCCTGTGCTTCCCTTCTCATACCCCATTTTTTTGCATTTTCTTGTTCCTGTGGGGAATACTGGGGAAGGCTAGGGAGTTCAGGGGGGGCAATTACTAGAGCCATAACTTGTTCATGTTCCTGCAATCATGATACCTGTTTTGCAATTTGATCAGCTTTGCTGTTCCCTTGGCTCACTCACAAAAGATCCATCCCTCTGATGGCTTCTACAGTATATTACTGCTACCTGGGTTGAAAGCTGCACTGCTTCTCAAAGAGCCAGAATCACATCTTTATGTTTTATGGGGGAATTTCTAGTGGTTAACATTCCTCTTTCTTTCCAAATGGCAGCCTGAGCCTGTAGCACATGCAACCCATAATTAGAGTCAGTAAAAATATTTAATTTCTTATCCTTCCCTAATTGCAAAGCTCTCATCAACGCAATTAGTTCAGACTTCTGGGCTGACATCTGGGGTAGCGGGCCTTGGCTTCTATAACTTCACCTAGACTAACTATGGCATACCCCGCCTTTCGGGATCCCATTTCTACAAAACTGCTCCCATCAGTAAACCATTCGACCTCAGGGCTGTCAAGAAGCTCATCTAGAAGATCAGACCTGCTGGAGTAAGTTTGCTCTATGGTCTCAATACACGGATGCACTGAGTCTCCACTCTCGACTGCTGGAAACTAGTTGCCGGGTTCAGGGTTTTGCAAACCTTTTTTTTTTTTTTTTTTTTCTGTACGTGGGCCTCTCACTGTTGTGGCCTCCCCCATTGTGGAGCATAGGCTCCGGACGCGCAGGCTCAGCGGCCATGGCTCACGGGCCCAGCCTCTCCGTGGCTTGTGGGATCTTCCCGGACTGGGGCACGAACCTTCGTCCCCTGCATCGGCAGGCGGACTCTCAACCACTGCGCCACCAGGGAAGCCCGGTTTTGCATACCTTTAAGGGAATGTCAGGGGTACCCAGTAGGAGGGCCTGATATCTTGTTAACCTTGCTCCAGTCAACCAGTGATGTTCTTTGACTTCTGGCACAGATTATACCTGATGAGGGGTTAACATCTAAGTGTTGTCCCAGGGTGAGCTTGGAAGCCTCACTAACCAACAGGGCTGTGGCTGCTACTGCCCACAGGCAGCTTGGCCATCCCAGGGCCAATGAGTCAGAAGACGGTGGAGTAGAAGGACACAGAGTTTGCATCTTATCACAACTAGGGCACCTACCAGGCATTGGTGGGGGACCTCAGACACCTAAAGGGATGGAAGGAATTCCAGCATGACTGGCTAGGATGTGGAGGGGAAGAAGGGGGGCAGGAAAGGTTGAGGCGTGATGGGACCAGGCACCCCTCCCTGTGGGGCAGTGGTGCGGAGGAGAGGGGTTCCCACACGCGGAGGGGCCCAACCACGTTGTGGGGATTGGTGGGGATGGAGAGAGACCTTTGGGGGATCGGGAGATCAGAGGGGAACACAGCTAGCATCTCCCCAACCAGCTTGGGCCTCGGCAAACCTGCTGGGGTCCTGGGCCTGAACCTCAGCCCTCTGGGGCCCCCTCCAGCCATGAGAGTCCTGAGCCTGAGCCCTGCCCACCACCCCCCCGCAACACCACCAAGGCCTTTTATGAACTTTTATTTCTAATTTTATTTAATTTTTATTCTTTTAAAATTTTATTTTATTGTCTTATTCTTTGTTATTGTTCTGCTCCTTTTTCTTAGTTGTTTTGAAAAGTAAGCCACTGGTCTCTGATCTGGTCCCAACTTTTGGGTCAGATTCTTAGTGCTGTCCCTGATGTCTCACGAACATATAGGGTAAAGGGCTTGTCCAAATTTGGAAGCCCCAGTGCTGGAACTCTATTCAACTCAGTCTTTAGAGTCTCAAAGGCCTGACGGTGGTTCTCATTCCATTGAAGGGGTTCCCTTTCTCCTCCCTTTAGAGCCTCATATAGGGTTTTTTCTATAAGGCCATAAGTTGGAATCCAGATACAACAGAACCCAGCCATCCCAAGGAAGCCTCTGAGTTGTCTCTTTGTGGTTGGAGATGGTAATGCACAAATTGCTGTTTTTGGATCTATGGCCAGGGCTTGTGCCCCTGGGCTCAAAACAAATCCTAAATATTGAACCTGTTGCTGTAAGATCTGAGCCTTGGTTGGAGAGATTTTATATCCCCTTTTTGCCAGAAAATTTAGGACCCTAAGAGTATTGTGATCTGAATCTTTTTGGTCTCACTACTTACCAATAAGTCATCAACATATTGTAACAGGGTTCCCTTCTCAAGGCTCAGTTCCCTCAGTTCTCTTGCTAACATGTTTCCAAAAAGATGGGGGCTGTCCTGAAAACCCTGTGGAAGCACTGTCCAGGTATACTGGGTAGCCTCTAGGGTGTCAGTGTCCATCCAATTCAAAGGAAAAAAGATATTGAAAGTCTGGATGTAGGGGAATACAGAAAAAATGCATCTGTGAGGTCCAAAACAGAGAAATGCTGAGCAATCCCTGGCACTTGGGTGAGGCAGCCTTATTCACTGCTCGTAAGTCTTGCACAAACCAACACTCTCTGTTAGGCTTCTGAGTGGGGAAGATTGAGTGTTGCATGGGGATTGGCAGGGCCTAATGAGTCCGTGTTTTAGGAATTTGCTGAGCAGTGGTTGGATTCCCCTCAGGTCCTCAGGTTTTAAAGGATATTTTCTCTTCCAGGCGTATTTTTCCCCAGGCCTTAACCTTATTTTTATCAGGGGAACACAGTTTGCTTTTCCTGGCACCAAGGTATTCCAAACTGCAGGATCTACTTATTCTCTAATTTCTTTGGGGAGGTCTTGGGGAATATTTTGATGCCCAACAGGTGGGTCATCTGGGGCTCATAATAGATGGCATTCTCTGTTTGGATTCTTTACCTCCTTGGACTTCACCCTGTCCTAAGAATAGACTAGGTCCTAACTCATTTAGCAAATCTCTCCCGAGAAGAGGGACAGGACATTATGACATATATAGAAAGGAGTAATAACAATGGACTCCACTCTGCAGGCAAGGGGAGACATAAATCGCCTTACTTTTGGCTGTCCATCAACTCCCATCACAGTAGAGTCATGGAGAGAGGGCCAGCCGGCCAAGCCAGAACAGAGCAGACAGCTCCACTGTCTTCAAGGAATTCAGTTCTCCTACCTGCCACATAGAGGGTGACCCAAGGCTCTGTGGGAGTAATGAGGATGGATTGAGTAGGATCCAGAGCAGGGCAGTTGCTCGGGGCCAGTCATTCGGTGTGTGGGAATCTTGCATCTGAGAGATTCACAAGGAACTGGGGCCGGTCAGTGTTACCCTTCAGGCATCCCACTGGAGGGCGCTCAGGACATTCTCCCTCCCACTGCCCCCTTTCCGACAAAAAGCACACTGGTTCGGGGCCCAGGCAGCTTCTTGGTGGTCTGTCCAGCCTTCTCAGCCCTCCAGGGTCCCCTCGAGGTGGTGCGTGGATCAGAGCAGCCTAAAGCTGCATTTTCTTTATTAGCCTCTTACCGTTATTGGCCTCCTCCATTAAGTCTCGGTTGTTATAGGCCTTGAAGGCCTCCTCTACCAAGGTTTACAATGGGGTTTGGGGCCCAGCCTCAAGCTTTTGTAATTTTCTCCGGCATCAGGAGTAGCCTGGGTGACAAAATGTATGGCCAAGAATGTCCTTCCTTCTGAGAACTCAGGGTCTGTATTGGTGTACCTCCTGAATGCCTCTTTCACCAGGCTCAGGAAGACTGAAGGGTTTTCATCTTTTTTCCTGTGTAACCTCTCAGACCTTATCATAATTTACAGCCTTCACCTTACACCTTTTCATTCCTTCTGAGAGACAAGTAGTACAGTGTTTCATCCTAACCTGGCCTACACGATCTTCATAGTCCCAGTGTGGATCATGTTCTGGGATTGTAGCCCCATCCACCTGATAAATTTGGTGGTGTGGATTGGTGGCCAGTAGGCCATCTGTGTGTTCTCTGTCCTTTCTTAGTATATGTTCCTTTTCATCCAGGGTGCAACAGTGGGCCAGAATAACCATGACGGCCTAACAGGTGAGAATGTCAACCCCAGCCTGATAAATTCATCCCTAAACTTGTCAACGTTTAGAGACAACCTGACAAGCCTCTCCTCACAGATTAACCCAGTTAGTTTAGGATCTCTCTTTGGGATGTTCCAGAGGCCCTTTGAAGCCCCCCAAAGTTAACTGGAAGTCAAGAGAATTTCAATTAGAATTTGATATTTGGGAAGTCTGTCAAAAAGTTTAAAATGTTTTAAAACACCCAGTCAGTTAGAATCATAGTTTGCTGTGAAACAATATTTATTCCTTGAGATAAGGTGGGGGAAAAATCAAAAGTAAATATAGATCACTTAAAGGCACAATGAATCACAGGATCTGTTATCAAAAGCAGCATTACAGGACAACTTTGTTCTCTTATGAGAGAGAGAAACCAAACCCAGTCTTGTATCAGCCTACGCTTAATAAAATCCATTTACCTAATTAAATTTAATCCAACCTTAGAAAATCCTGACCACAAACAAAATTCTTTTCTCAATGTTCCTCTCCCACAAGCATTCTGCAACTTTCTGTAGCCATACTTTGTCCTTTATTCTTTCCCCATTCAGAAATAGCCAGCTCTAGGACAAAATCACACTTTTCCCTTTAACAAAGTATATTTCCATTCCTCATACCTTCTTTTCTGAAAACACACATCCTACTCTTCTTAAGCAACCATGAACTGTCTTTTACAGTAGCATTCTGTAGATTGGTAGAGAACATCTCAAGGCGGCACCAAACAGCTTTAGTTTCTCTCTCACAAGAAGACAAGAGTAGATAAATTTAGACCTGTTTAGCAATTAATGTTCCAACATTTTATCTTATTTGAAATGGCCTGGATATTTAATTAATTCCTACCATTTAACTTAGTTTCAGATTTACCAAAACTTGGAGAGACTGTTTTAGATGGAAGTTTCCAAAACATAATTATTTCTATAGAGTTTATCAGAAAGTTCTTATCCCAGTTACATTACTTAAAAATTTAATCATATCAGGTTATTTTCCCTGTTGACAGATTTTATAACAGAAACAGTATGCACTTATTGACTTCTAGTAACCCTAGATACAGTGAAAGTATTGCACTTAGTGTTGATGACTCTAAAGACAGGTCTGTATTAATTAAACCCACAAGTTTAAGCCAGACAAACCAATTTCTACAGAACCAGAGATCTCATAGTTTTCCTGCTTGAATTTAAAATGGCCCTTTTTTTCCCTCAGTCTGGGGGACTACAGATGAGTCAGGTAGTCCCTGAGAGCCCTGGCAGAATAGTGCATTGCAAGAGCAGAGGAAGGAAAAATGCAAGCTCTTGTCTTTTCTTTTTGTTCTTTAAAATCCCACTAAGTAACCCAAGGCTGGAGTCTCAGGCAATGTGGGCTGGGTTTGTATTTCAAGGCTCAAGTGCTCCACTATGCCCACAATATCAGTAGAGACTTGCAGGAGCAGCTGGATGGACAAAACTACATCACGAACAAAGATACAAATCACAGACACAAACAAGAAGTTTTCAACGTAAAGGGGACGGGAATGCAGGTGTCAGGATCAAGGGAGAGGTAAAGGGAGGGGAGAGAGGAAAGACTGAAAAAGAGAAAGAGACAGAAAGAGGGAGATTTCAGTTTCAACCCACCCCCTGCAGGTGTCTATTCAGGCACCAACCTGTGCTCTTCCACAAAGGGCCAGTGAAGGAGGGAACACCCTATCCACTGGCCACAAGGGCAGTCAAGCCTGGACATACAGCCGGTTGTATGTCGTCTGTGGGTCCCCAACCCACAGGTGTGACTCTCACCCATACATACACTAGTATATAGAAATCTGCCACTTCAGTCCATTCCCAGTGGGAGTTCTCTTGGTGGCAGGAAAATAAAGGTGAGAATATTGGGACGATCAGACTTCCAGCCACTACACGATATGAGGTTTGAACCTCTATCACTCTCAAAAATCTCCGATCAGGGAGAAACCACTGGACCAAGGTGTGAGCTGTGAGGCGAGCCTCTCCCACCTTTGCTTGTTACCCGTCAAGGTGAACCATTGTGAGCCAGAGGGAGGAGGTCTCACAAGCTGAGAGGAATGATGCTGTAGCTGCCTGACGTCCACTCTCTTGGAAGGAAAGGACAGAAGTAAGAGAGGACAGAAGAGAGGACAGAGAGAGAAGTAGAGAGATTTCAGGAGAGGGAAAGGAACAAAGGGGAAAGGGACAGTGGTGCGGGAAAAGGGACAAGGGGAGGGGGAAAGCATTGCCTGAATGAGGGTACTGAGGCCCCCAGGGGCCAGGAAGGCAGACTTACCAAACTTGCTGACTCTGAAACAAGAGGTTCAGGTGGCCGCTTGTCATGCACTGGGAAGCAGCATTCAGTGGTCCTGGAGGTGCCCAGATCCTCTCCTGGGAAGGGGACGATAGTCCCTTTGTGGTGTTGCCACAAAGTATGTCACCAATCAGTGTTCTTGACCTCCTTAACCAATAGAAATTGATCAGAGGCCAGGTGAGAAATTCAGGCAAGTCTTTATTGGGACTCCTGCTGCAGCAGGGGGAAGCGAGAACAACATGTTCCCTTGCTTGCTCACTCCGAGGGGCGTGAGCTGGCTCCTTATAAGGAGTGAGGGTGGGGGTGTGTCCAGGGGTCGGGCAGGAGGGGTGGCTTAGGAGGTGTACCCACCCCTTAGGTTGTGTTGTGTGCAGGGGGCATGCGCAGTACCCTGCTTTTGCTCCCAACCCTCTGCTTTTGCTCCAGGCTCTTCAAAAGTGGCAGCTGGGTTTTTGGTCTCTTTTGTCTAGAATTTGCCCTAACTGCACATGCATGCAGTTGTTTTTTGTCCCCTATAGTTTCCTTGTATTTTGTTGCTTGAGGAGAAGCGTGTCCAGGTGCAAGCATTGCAGGACTGTTACCAAGTCCAAGCTTGCTCTGCTCGCCACATGACAGGCCAATAAATCAGAGATGAGGTATTGAGGCAAGGAATACGACTTTATTTGGAAAGTGGGCCGACTGAGAAGATGGCGGACTAGTGTCTCCAAAAACCATCTTATCAGGATCTGGATGCCAGTTTCTTTTATGGAATCAGAGAGGTAAGTAAAGTAAAAAAGGCAAACTAGAAAGAGAGTGGCAGTGAGGAAGTAAAGTTAAAAGGGCCATCAGTCTTGCAAAACATCTCCTTGGAATGACCAGCCTTGATGAGAGGATGTGTTAATTTCAGCCATTTACATGTGGGCAGGGTCAGATGGTCTCCCTGAGAGCTAAACAGAGGCACTTTAGTTCAGCATTCAGGCAGAGGGGCTGGGTTCCCTGAGTCAGGGCATTATGCATAATTACAATAATAAAAACAACAAAAAGCAAAGGTTAAAGTCAAAGAAACAGATCCAACATAGAGTCCGATTTACTTCTTCCCTGTTACGATTCCCCACTCTCAATGTCCATTCCACAATCTTGTGGAAAAAGGAGTGACAACTGTTCTAACTGCTCCATCAGGTAGAGCTTTCTGGGAGCATCCGCCATCACTGCCAGTGTTCCAAATGTTGAGATTTGTCTTTTGCTCCTCTTTGGAAGTGTCTACTTTACACCTGTTGACTTAAAAAAAATTCACACCCTGAAAGTCATGAGGCCACATCTGCAGTTAAGGAAATTAGCATTTTTCTATATGTGGGAAGATGCAAGGCTCTGGGCTCACTGAAATCATTCATTTGATATGCACCACAGCTATCTGGGGCCTGGATCCTGTATTTTCATATCCTGAGTGTCCTCAGGGATCATCATAAGGAGTGGCTCCAGTCTGATGGCTGCTAGATGGCAGGTATTCTCCTTCCTGAGTTTCATCAGGGTTCACTGGCTCACATTGGAGGGATGCAATCGCTGGTGACTGGTCCTCTCCTCTTGGTCAGGAATTTGACTAATATTTGGGAGACATTTTGTGATCAAATTTTCTCCCACAGTGCTGGGATGTTCATCCCAGGTCAGGTGAGAATTCTTTTTTTGTTTGTTTGCTTTTGTTTTTGTTTAAGTATTTTACAACTTTATTGGAGGATAATTGCTTTACAATAGTGTGTTGGTTTCTGCTTTATAACGAAGTGAATCAGTTATACATATACATATGTTCCCATATCTCTTTCTTCTTGCATCTCCCTCCCTCCCACCCTCCCTATCACACCCCTCCAGGCGGTCACAAAGAACCGAGCTGATCTCCATGTGCTATGCGGCTGTTTCCCACTAGCTATCTACCTTACGTTTGGTAGTGTATATATGTCCATGCCTCTCTCTCGCTTTGTCACAGCTTACCCTACCCCTCCCCATATCCTCAAGTCCATTCTCTAGTAGGTCTGTGTCTTTATTCCTGTCTTACCCCAAGGTTCTTCATGACATTTTTTTTCTTAAATTCCATATATATCTGTTAGCATACAGTATATGTCTTTCTCTTTCTGACATACTTCACTCTGTATGACAGACTCTAGGTCTATCCACCTCATTACAAATAGCTCAATTTCGTTTCTTTTTATGGCTGAGTAATATTCCATTGTATATATGTGCCACATCTTCTTTATCCATTCATCCGATGATGGACACTTAGGTTGCTTCCATCTCCTGGCTATTGTAAATAAAGCTGCAATGAATATTTTGGTACATGACTCTTTTGGAATTATGGTTTTCTCAGGGTATATGCCCAGTAGTGGGATTGCTGGGTCATATGGTAGTTCTATTTGTAGTTTTTTAAGGAACCTCCATACTGTTCTCCATAGTGGCTGAACCAATTCACATTCCCACCAGCAGTGCAAGTGTTCCCTTTTCTCCACACTCTCTCCAGAATTTATTGTTTCTAGATTTTTTGATGATGGCCATTCTGACTGGTGTGAGATGATATCTAATTGTAGCTTTGATTTGCATTTCTCTAATGATTAATGATGCTGAGCATTCTTTCATGTGTTTGTTGGCAGTCTGTATATCTTCTTTGGAGAAATGTCTATTTAGGTCTTCTGCCCATTTTTGGATTGGTTTGTTTGGTTTTCTGTTACTGAGCTGCATGAGCTGCTTCGAAATTTTGGAGATTAATCCTTTGTCAGTTGCTTCATTCGCAAATATTTTCTCCAATTCGGAGGGTTGTCTTTTGGTCTTATTTATGGTCTCCTTTACTGCGCAAAAGCTTTGAAGTTTCATTAGGTACCATTTGTCTATATTTGTTTTTAATTCCATTTCTCTAGGAGTAGGTCAAAAAGGATCTTGCTGTGATTTATGTCATAGAGTGTTCTGCCTATGTTTTCGGTAAGAAACGGCACCAAAGACGGAGGAGAGCTTAAGCAAGCTTTATTTGGGGATGCTCCCGGGCGAGGTTCACTGGTCCGAGACAAAGGGGCCAGAGAAGTTGCGCCCGGGTGTGGGCGCGAACAAAATCTATAGGGGTGGGCACACGGGAGGTGCTTGCTGTGTGAAGCAGCCCCTTTTTGGTAATCTCGCGGGTGTTGTGGCAATGTCAGTTGTCGGTTGCATCAGCCTCAGAGCCGTTAGTTCCGCCCCGCGGGGAGCGGGAAGACTGTTGTGGCAATGTCGGGTGTCAGTTGCATCAGCCTCCTTGGCGGGGGTTCCGACTAGCTCCCTGGGCCTTTCCCCGGACCTGCTGGCCTTACATCCCGACTTCTTTGGTGTAATGGGGCGACGTTTGGTCTCTGGCTACTTCCTGATGTACGTGGGCGCCGGAAGGGAGTCGGGCAGCCAACGGTCCATAGGTTAGGGGAGGGCAGCAGCGGAGGGTTCTGTGAGTCGTAAGGTATATGGGTGGAGGAGCATCTGATTCACCGCCACCCGAGAGACTTCTTGTATGCAACTGAGGAGAAAGCTGAGGAAACAGGGGACAAGCATGAATAGGATGCAGATAAGGATTAAGGGGCCTAGGATTGGTGTCAGCCAGGTATAGAGGGTGGTCCGCCACCAGTCGGGGATGGGGGAGGTGGATTGTCGCTGCCTGCATTGGAGTTCTTCTTTTAAGCGTCGGAGAGCATCCACATTGTCCTCAATGACCCCTGTCTCGTTGATGTAGTAGCAGCATTCTTCCTGTAGGAAGTGGCAGGTACCTCCTCTGTCGGCTGTCAGAAGGTCCAGGGTGCGTTGACTTTGGAGGGCAGCTCGGGCTACAGAAGTGATCTGGGGCTGGAGGGAGGTGATAGAGGCAGCAGAGGCCTCAATGTCTAGCTGGAGTTTCTGTTCTAGGTCGCGGGATGTTGAGACACTGTGTGTTAGGGCTCGTCCCCCGATGCCTGCAGCAGTGAGAGAGAGGAGGCGAGGGAAGTGCCTGCAATGATAGGGAGAAAGATGGCCCTTTTCTGTCGGCTAGAGAGGTGTGTGGTGAGTGAGAGAAATTCGACTTGGCCATATAATGTGAGTTGTGGAACAAGGGTGACGGGGATACATTGGAAGGGGAAGGAAGAGTTGACCTCTTTTGTAAGGGAGCCATTACACCAAAGGAACAGGCCTGGTGGGGCCCCCATTGGTGTAGTTACAGGGGGGGATGAGTTGCAAGGGAGTGCATCATTAGTTAAATTTGGGTGGCTGCCATAGCAAATTGTGAGGTTCTGTTTTTCTAAATCAAGAAATGCGGGGACTCTTAAAGGGGGAAAAGGTAAGTTCTGGGAGGGAGAGGTAAGGGGTCCTTGGGGGTTTTCTTTAGCAGCCAAATGTAGGGGTTTAGCAAGAAGAGCAAAGTTAGGGATCCAGTGTCGGAAAAATCCTATCAGGCCCAGAAAGGAGAGAATCTGGTCAGCTGTCTCTGGATGTTGGAGGTCGTGGATGGCCTGGGTGCGGTCGGCTGTCAGGCTCTTTGTTGTGGGGGTAAGGTGGATTCCCAGATAGGTTACTGGGGGTGTAGACAGTTGGGCCTTGGCCGGAGAGACCCGATAGCCGCGAGAGCCGTGATAATTGAGGAGGTCAGCAGTATGCTGTTTTGAGAGGCTGAGAGATGGGCTACAGAGGAGGAGTTCATCCACGTATTGGAGGTCTATACTGCGGGTGAGAGGGAAGGAAGCGTGGTCCCGCGCCAGACCCTGTCCAAAGTGGTGGGCCAATTACTAAAGAGAATTGTGAGCAATCACGCACGACTGACCAGACAAATGTTGGTTTCCCACAAGAACGTTATAAAGTGCATTATTATTTATGGCCATTAGAGGGCGTGGATGTAATTAATTGAATAAGCAAAGGGGGGGAAACCCAGCAAGGTGATAGATTGTGATACGCTATTAATACTGCTGATCTGTGTATAAAAACACTACATTCACCAAATATAGTCCGTGAAAATTGCACACCAGACATTTATTACAATTTACATATTGGGCCTATAGATGTCTAATAATTTCAAAGGATTGAAATAATTCAGAGTATATTCTCCGACCCCAGATTGAAATTGAGCCAGAAATCTATAAAAAATATTAGAAAAATAATTTATAGGTCGGGATATTAATAATTATATTTCTAAATCACCCACAGGTCAATGAAAAAAATCACAAAAGCAATCAGAAAATATTATGCTTTGATTAATAATGAGTTTGCTTATATAAAAGTTTGTGCGCTGGGTGGAAAGCAATGCTTGCAGAAAATTTTGTAGCTTGAAATGAATATATTAGAAAGTGAGAAAGTAATATTATTTCTGATACAATCACTAAATTCAGGTAATTACAATTGTACATTACATTACAAAATTGACAACAAATTTAGCCAAAAGAATATATGTGGAAGGAAATAACAAAAACAAGAACAGAAATTAATAAAAGAAAGCAAACATATAACAAGTAGAATAGGCAGAGGCTCGTTCTTTAATAGGATTAATAATTCAGGTAAACCTCTAGTATGTGTCACTGAAAAAATAAAATGGAGATTTCTCAACTAACCAATATCAAGAATGAAAAATGTACCATGAACAGCATTAGGCCATTCAATATAAAAATGTAGTTGAAATGTTTAACTTCCTAGAAAATACAAATTATCATAAATAAAATGGAAGTAAATGGGAAATATAAATAGCCTTCTAGCTTTTTAAAGAAATTAATTATAAAAAAAACCTTAAAAAGAAAACTCCAGGCGCAGATAGATTCACAATAAATTCTATGAAGTATGTAAGAAGGATCATTACAGACACATGGTGCTCATAAATGTTGATGCAAATTTCAGGAAAATTGAAAAATGAAGTCCAATGATCTATAAAAGGGTTATACATAACAAAACCAAAAAGGGTTTGTTCTCATAATGTCAGGTAGTATCAATAGTTGAAAATCAATTGAAAAACAACAAACTTATGCATGTAGAAAACAGATTAGTGGTTGCCAGAGGCAGGGATGGGGCTGAGTGAAATGGGTGAAAGTGGCCAAAAGGTACAAACTTCCAGTTCTAAAATAAATAAGTCCTGGGGATGTAATGTACAGCGTGGTGACTATAGCTAATAATACTGTATTGTGTATTGAAAGTCACTTAGAGAGTAGATCTTAAAAGTTCTCATCACAAGAAAAACATTGTAACTGTGTGGTGATGGATGTTGTAACTAGACTCATAGTGGTGATCATTTCACAACATATACAAATATCAAATCATTTGATTGTACACCTGTAACTAATATAATGGTTTAAATGGTGCATATATCAATAAAAATAAATAAAACGAAAGAGCTGATTTATACGCACACACACAACACACACACACACACACACACAAGGGTGTTTCTCAGAACACTAATTGTAAGCTGCATTCAAAAGTGTTTTATGAGTGAAATAAATTTATACCCATTCTGTTAAGCACATAGAGAAGTTTTTAAGAACACTTGTAATAAAGATGTTTCTAAGATGCTGCTTGCAAGCTGCACTGAGAACAGTGTTATATCAGTGAATGGAAGTTACAACCATTCTGAAATTCATTCAGAGAAGTGTTTGAGAATACTTGTAGTTAAGACATTTCTAAGATGCCTCTTGTGAGATGCGTTGAGAACAGCGCCATACCAGTGAGTGGAAGTTATATCCGTCTGTAATACATGCAAAGAAGTGTTTAAGAGCACTTGAAATAAAGATATTTCTAGGAATGATGAAAACAAACAAAATCAGTCAGTGTAAATAACAACATTAAAATATTAAAGGAGAAAAATAAAAAAATAAACTCTCAAAAACCCAGATTTTTATGTTTAAACAATATGCATTTATGATAAAGCTCTTGGGACACTAGGAATAGAAAAGAATTTCCCTGACTGATTAAAGAGATCCTCTTTAAGAACTCTAGATAAAAGTCATATTGATTTATATAAATGTTGAAATGTACAAAGATTTCCCTCTGACACCAAGAATGAGGCCACAATGCCATCAACCAACATTTATATTTAAATTTTTACTTAAGGTCTTAGCTACTGTAATAAGGCAAGTAAAGAAATACAAGTTATTATAATTGGAAATGAGTTATTAACAGAAGGACAGTGGAAAATCCAGAAGAATCTACAGTTGAACTACTTGAAGTAATAAATTTAGCAAAGCCATTGAGAAGAAATCAGTATATAAAAACCAATTGTTGGGCTTCCCTGGTGGCGCAGTGGTTGAGAGTCTGCCTGCCAATGCAGGGGACACGGGTTCGTGCCCCGGTCCGGGAGGATCCCACATGCCGCGGAGTGGTTGGACCCGTGAGCCATGGCCGCTGAGCCAGCGCGTCCGGGGCCTGTGCTCCGCAACGGGAGAGGCCACAACAGTGAGAGGTCTGCGTACTGCAAAAAAACAAAAAACAAACAAAAAAACAATTGTCTATTTACATTTCTATAATGAAGAGTTAGAAATGAAATTTAAGAACCCACAGAACTAAAGATGCATGGGGGCATTTTTAATATTTTAGGAATAAATCTAAAGATATGTACGTAGAAATCTATAAACTATCATTGAGAGAAATTTAGGAAGTCCTAAATAAATTGAGAATTATTCCATGATAAAGGAGTAGAAGATGTAGTATTTTAAGGAGGTTAATATATGGAAATTTGATCTATGGATTAATTAGAAGCTCAATCAAAATGAGTCTGTGGGGCTTCCCTGGTTGAGAGTCCGCCTGCCGATACAGGGGACACAGGTTCGTGCCCCAGCCCTGGAGGATCCCACGTACCGTGGAGTGGCTGGGCCCGTGAGTCATGGCCACTGGGCCTGCGCGTCTGGAGCCTGTGCTCCGCAGCAGGAGAGACCACAACAGTGAGAGGCCCGCATACCACAAAAAAAAAAAAAAAAAAAAAAAAAAAAAAGAGTCTGTGTGTATAACTTGAAAGGGTCAGAGGAAATGCATATGCAAATGCTAATAACCAAATATAATTAGGCAACCTTGAAGGAAAAAAAAAAGAAGAATTGGTTTTACCAGACATCAAAATGCATTTCAAGGCTAACTGTAATTAAAACAGTGGATACTGGTACAATCATAGAGGGAAAACTGAATAAAACAGAGAGTTCAGAAATAGACCCCCACACAAGGACGTTTAATTCTTAACAAGTGTGGAACTTCAGAGTATTGAAGACAGTTTTTTCCATAAATGGTATTGAGTCAACTGAATAAATAACTTTAAAAAAGAAACTTGATCCCTGTCTCATAATATGCATACAACATTATCTCAAGAGAAATATAGATATGAACCTGAAATATAAAACAATAAAGATTTTAGGAGAAAGCTAACATTATCCCAAGAAATAACAACAAGAGTCTTGATTTCTTGTTTTAAACACGAACATGAGATTCTCATATGCAGGGTTGAACTACTGTAGTATTATTAATCTATCCTCACATACTAGGTAGAGATGAGCTATTATTTTTCTACTGTAGTATTCTGCTTGCGCTGCTGCAGAAAAATACTGCAGATTGCTTAAACAGCAGACACTGTCTCACAGTTCTGGAAGCTGGGAACTCGAAGAAAAGATGCTGATTGCTTTGGTTTCTGGTGAAACCCTCATCCTGGCTTGCAGACAGCTGTTTTGGTGCTGTCTTCACATGGCAAACAGAGAGACAGTGAGCTGTCTTGTGTCTTCTCTTAAAGGACATTAATCCTATTGGATCAGGACCCGCCCTATGACTTCATTTAACCCTAATTACCTCCTTACAGATCCTATCTTCAAATATAGTTACACTGCATCTATACTCATTAAAGATATTATCCTGTAATTTTCTTATTTTGGGTAGAATCTTTGTCTGGTTTTGGTATCAGGGTGATGGTGGCTTCATAGAGTGACTTTGGGAATATTCCCTCCTCTTCAATCTTTTGGAGTAGTTTGAGAAAGATAGATATAAGCTCTTTTTGTATGTTTTGTAGAAATCCCCAGTCAAGCCATAGGGTTCTGGACTTTTGTTTGCAGGGAGGTGGTTGCTGT
This sequence comes from Pseudorca crassidens, assembly GCF_039906515.1. NCBI lineage: Eukaryota > Metazoa > Chordata > Mammalia > Artiodactyla > Delphinidae > Pseudorca > Pseudorca crassidens. The sequence continues at coordinate 126,704,870 of NC_090296.1, read as the reverse complement.
TTTTTCCTGTGGTGTTTGCATAAGCTGTTAGATACATTTATTTTCAATATGCATCTTTTGTTATATGACTTTGTAGTTATTTCTTTAGACATGAGTAATGCATAACACTAAATAGATAATAAACTATCGTATAGTTGGTATCTGTGTTTCATTCCAGTTTACCTGGTATAGTCTATACATAGTCAGAGTTCAATAAACATTTTTTTTAACATAGATGCAAGGAGAGCATCAATCAAAAGTCCATCAGAGAACAGAGAGACATGCTAGATCACCCTTTGTGAGAAGAATAACCACTGGGAATTGGAATATCAGCTTTACCTCTAAGCAGATTTAGGCTGTAAAGAAGCCATATATTTTCTTATATATGAGACACTCAAGGGTACTCTCATTGAGGGATTATGTGTGGGAAAATCTGCCTTCCTGCAAAGGTCTCAAATGAGGAAATCTGTTTCTTTACCTGCTCATTGAAAACAATAATAGAATCCTCTGAGAATTTATAATCATTGGACTGATTATTCTTGCTGATTCTGCTGGTGTATTTTCTTGGAAGAAAAAATTCCCAGCCCCCAAAATTACTGTGATTAAAGGTTGGTATTGTCCTTTGGTGCCTGGAAGATACAAATAAAAATTTGTTCCAGATTCATTGTCCTTTATCCATTCCCCTCAGCATTACCAGAGGTTTAATTTAGCCAAATATGAGCCAGCACTCAGGTCATCAGAAACAGAGAGATAAGGCAGATCTTCTGTAATGACTTTAATAAAGTTTGTTTTTTGAATTTTTTTATTGAGGTATAGTTGCATTACAATGATGTGTTAGTTTCTACTGTACAGAGAAGTGGAGCTCCCTGTGCTACACAGTAGGATCTTATTAGTTACCCACTTTATACATATTAGTGTATATATGTCTATTCCAATCTCCCCATTCATCACACACACCTCCACCACTTTTCTCCCTTGGTGTCCATACGTTTGTTCTCTACATCTGTGTCTCTATTTCTGCCTTGCAAACTGGTTCATCTGTACCATTTTTCTAGATTCCACATATATGCATTAATATACGATATTTGTTTTTCTCTTTCTGACTTACTTCACTCTGTATGACAGTCTCTAGGTCCATCCATGTCTCTACAAATGGCCCAATTTCGTTCCTTTTTATGGCTGAGTAACATTCCATTGTATATATGTGCCACATCTTCTTTATCCATTTGTCTGTCGATGGGCATTTAGGTTGCTTCCATGACCTGGCTATTGTAAATAGTGCTGCAAAGAACATTGGTGTGCATGTGTCTTTTTTTCCTAAAGAAAAAGTTTATTCTCTCTTCCTCTCTGCAGGTGTCTTTTTGAATTATGGTTTTCTCTGGGTATACACCCAGTAGTGGGATTGTTGGGTCATATGGTAGTCCTATTTTTAGTTTTTTCAGGACCCATACTGTTCTCCATAGTGGCTGTACAATTTACATTCTCACCAACAGGGCAAGCTGGTTCCCTTTTCTCCACACCCTCTCCAGAATTTATTGTTTGTAGATTTTCTGATGATGCCCATTCTAACCGGTGTGAGGGGATAACTCATGGTAGTTTTGATTAGCATTTCGCTAATAATTAGTGATGTTGAGCATCTTTTCATCTGCCTCTTGGCCATCTGTATGACTTCTTTGGAGAAATGTCTAGTTAGGTCTTCTGCCCATTTTTGGATTAGGCTGTTTTTGTTTTTGATATTGAGCTGTATGAGCTGTTTGTATATTTTGGAGATTAATCCTTTGTCAGTTACTTTGTTTGCAAATATTTTCTCCCATTCTGAGTGTTGTCTTTTCGTCTTTTTTATAGTTTCCTTTCTTTGCTGTGAGAAAGCTTTTAAGTTTCGTTAAGTCCCATTTGTTTATTTTTGTTTTTATTTCCATTACTCTAGGAGGTGAGTCAAAAAGGATCTTGCTGTGATTTATGTCAAAGGGTGTTTTGCGTATGTTTTCTTCTAAGAGTTTTATACTGTCTGGTCTTGCATTTAGGTCTTTAATCCATTTTGAGGTTATTTTTGTGTATGGTGTTAGGGAGTGCTCTAATTTCATTCCTTTAAATGTAGCTGTCCAGTTTTACCAGCACCATTTACTGAAGAGGCTGTCTTTTCTCCATTGTATATCCTTGTCTCCTTTGTCATAGATTAGTTGACCATACGTATGTGGGTTTATCTCTGGGTTTTCTATACTGTTCTACTGATCTATATTTCTGGGTTTTTTGCCAGTACCATATTGTCTTGATTATTGTAGCTTTGTAGTATAGTGTGAAGTCAGGTAGCCTGATTCCTCCAGCTCCGTTTTTCTTTCTCAAGATTGCTTTGGGTGTTCGGGGGCTTTTCTGTTTCCATACAAATTGTAAAACTATTTTGTTCCAATTCTGTGGAAAATGCCATTGGTAATTTGATATGGATTGCAATGAATCTGTAGATTGCTTTGGGTAGTATAGTCATTTTCACAATATTGATTCTTCCGGTCCAAGAACAAGGTATATCTCTCCATCTGTTTGTGTCATCTTTGATTTCCTTCATCAGTGCCTTATAGTTTTCTGTATACAGGATGTTTGCCTCCTTTGGTAGGTTTGTTCCTAGGTATTTTATTCTTTTGGTTGCAATGGTAAGTCAGAGTGTTTCCTTAATTTTTCTTTCAGATTTTTCATTATTAGTGTATAGGAATGCAAGAGATTTCTGTGCATTAATTTTGTATCCTGCTACTTTACCAAATTCATTGATTAGCTCTAGTAGTTTTCTGGTGGCATCTTTAGGATTCTCTATGTATAGTATCATGTCATCTGCAAACAGTGACAGTTTTACTTCTTCTTTTCTAATTTGTATTCCTTTTATTTATTTCTCTTTTCTAACTGCCATGGCTAGGAGTTCCAAAACTATGTTGAAAACTAGTGGCAAGAAAAGACATCCTTGTCTTCTTCCTGATGTTAGATAGAGGAAATGCTTTCAGTGTTTGACCACTGAGAATGATGTTTGATGTGTGTTTGTCGTACATGGCCTTTATTATGTTGGGGTAGGTTCCCTCAATGCCCACTATCTGGAGAGTTTTTTTATCATAAATTTGTCTTGAATTTTGCCAAAAGCTTTCTCTGGATCTACTGAGAATATCATATGGTTTTTATTCTTCAATTTGTTAACATGGTGTATCACATTGATTGATTTGTATTTAATGAAGAAGCCTTGCATAGCTGGGATAAGTTCCACTTGATCATGGTGTATGATCCTTTTAATGTACTGTTGAATTCTGTGTGGACACTTAGGTTGCTTCCATGTCCTGGCTATTGTAAATAGAGCTGCAATGAACATTGGCTTACATGTGTGTTTTTGAATTATGATTTTCACAGGGTATATGCCCAGTAGTGGGATTCCTGGGTCATATGGTAGTTCTATTTTTACTTTTTTAAGGAACCGTCATACTCTTCTCCATAGTGGCTGTATCAATTTACATTCCCACCAACAGTACAAGAGGGTTCCCTTTTCTCTACACCCTCTCCAGCATTTTTTGTTTGTACAATTTTTCATGATGGCCATTCTGACTGGTGTGAGGTGATACCTCATTGTGGTTTTGATTTGCATTTCTCTAATGATTAGTGATGTTAAACATCCTTTCATGTGTTTGTTGGTAGTCTGTATATCTTCTTTGGAGAAATGTCTATTTAGGTTTTCCACCCATTATGGGACTGGGTTGTTTGGGGTTTTTTTTGATATTGAGCTGCATGAGCTGCTTGTATATTTTGGATATTAATCCTTTGTCAGTTGCTTCAATTGCAAATATTTTATCTCATTCTGAGTGTTGTCTTTTCATCTTGTTTGGTTTCATTTGCTGTGCAAAAGGTTTTAAGTTTCATTAGGTCCCATTTGTTTATTTTTGTTTTTATTCCCATTTCTCTAAAAGGTGGGTCAAAAAGGGTCTTGCTGTGATTTATGTCAGAGTGTTTTGTGTATGTTTTCCTCTAAGTGTTTTATAGTGTCTGGCCTTACATTTAGTCTTTAATCCATTTTGAGTTTATTTTTGTGTATGGTGTTCACAAGTGTTCTAATTTCATTCTTTTACATGTATCAGTAGAGTTTTCCCGGCACCAATTATTGAAGAGGCTGCCTTTTCTCCATTGTATATTCTTGCCTCCTTTATCAAAGATAAGGTGACCATATGTGCATGGTTTTTTCTCTGGGCTTCCTCTCCTGTTCCATTGATCTATATTTCTGTTTTTGTGCCAGTACCATATTGTCTTGATTACTGTAGATTTGCAGTATAGTCTGAAGTCAGACAGCCTGATTCCTCCAGGTCCATTTTTCTTTCTCAGTATTATGTTGGCTCTTCCGGGTCTTTTCTGTTTCCATACAAATTGTGAAAGTTTTTGCTCTAGTTGTGTGAAAAATGCCATTGGTAGTTTGATAGGGATTGCACTGAATCTGTAGATTGCTTTGGGTATTATAGTCATTTTCACAATGTTGATTCCTCCAATCCAAAAACATGGTATATCTCTCCATCTGTTTGTATAGTCTTTGATTTCTTTCATCTGTGTCTTATAGTTTTCTGCATAGAGGTCTTTTGTCTCCTTAGGTAGGTTTATTCCTAGGTATTTTATTCTTTCTGTTGCAATGGTAAATGGGAGAGTTTCCTTAATTTCTCTTTTAGATATTTTGTCGTTAGTGTATAGGAATGCCAGAGATTTCTGTGCCTAAATTTTGTATCCTGCTATTTTACCAAATTCATTGATTAGCACTAGTAATTTTCTGGTAGCATCTTTAGGATTCTCTATGTATATAGTATTATGTCATCTGCAAACAGTGACAGTTTTACTTCTTCTTTTCTGATTTGGATTTCTTTTATTTCTTTTTCTCCCCTTCTTGCCACGCCTAGGACTTCCAAATCTATGTTGAATAATAGTGTTGCAGAGTGGGCAACCTTGTCTTATTCCTGATTGCAAACTGATGGTTTCAGTTTGTCAGCATTGAGAATGATGTTGCCTGTGGGTTTGTCATAATTGGCCTTTATTATGTTGAGGTAGTTTCCCCCTATGCCTACTTTCTGGAGAGTTTTTCTCCTAAATGGATGTTGAATGTTGTCAAAAGCTCTTTCTGCATCTATTGAGATTATCATGTGTTTTCATCCTTCAATTTGTTATTATGGATTATCACACAGATTGATTTGCATACATTGAAGAATCCTTGAATTCCTGGGATCAACCCTACTTGATGATTGTGTGTGATCCTTTCAATGTGCTGTTGGATTCTGTGTGCTAGTATTTTGTTGAGTATTTTTGCATCTATGTTCATCAGTGATATTGGCCTGTACTTTTCTTTCTTTGTGATGTCCTTGTCTGATTTTGGTATCAGGGTGATGATTGCCTTGCAGAATGAGTTTGGGAGTGTTCCTTCCTCTGCTATACTTTGGAAGAGTTTGATAAGGATAGGTGTTAGCTCTTCTCTAAATGTTTCATAGAATTCACCTGTGAAGCCATCTGCTCCTGGGCTTTTGTTTGTTGGAAGATTTTTATACACAGCTTCAATTTCAGTGCTTGTGATTGGTCTGTTCATATTTTCTATTTCTTCCTGGTTCAGTTTGGAAGGTTGTACTTTTCTAAGAATTTGTCCATGTCTTCCAGTTTGTCCATTTTATTAGCATATAGTTGCCTGTAGTAGTCTCTTATGATCCTTTGTATTTCTCTGGTGTCCATTGTAAGTTCTTCATTTTCATTTCTAATTCTATTGATTTGAGTCTTCTCCCTTTTTCCCTTGGTGAGTCTGGCTAATGGTTTATCAATTTTGTTTATCTTCTCAAAGAACCAGCTTTTGCTTGTATTGATTTTTGCTTTTGTTTACTTCATTTCTCTTTTATTTATATCTGATCTGATTTTTATGATTTCTTTCCTTCTGCTAACTTTGGACTTTTTTGTCCTTCTTTCTCTAATTGCTTTAGGTGTAAGGTATTTTTGTTTATATGAGATTTTTCTTCTTTCTTGATGTAGGATTGTATTGCTATAAACTTCCCTCTTAAGACTGCTTTTGCTGCATCCCATAGGTTTTGGGTCGTTGTGTTTTCACCATTATTTGTTTCTAGGTATTTTTTTATTTCCTCTTTGATTTCTTCAGTGATCTCTAAGTTATTTACTAGCATAGTGTTTAGCATCCATGTTTTTTATATTTTTTACAGTTTCTTTCCTGTAATTGATATCTTTTTTTCATAGTATTGTGGTCAGAAAAGATATTTGAAATGACTTCAATTTTCTTAAATTTACTAAGTCTTGATTTGTGGCCCAAGATATGATGTATCCTGGAGAATGTTCCATGAGCACTTGAGAAGATAATGTATTCTGTTGTGTTTGGATGGAATATCCTATAAATATCAGTTAAGCCCATCTGATCTAATGTGTCATTTAAAGATTGTGTTTCCTTATTTATTTTCATTTTGGTTGATCTGTCCATTGGTGAAAGTGGGTTGTTAAAGTACACTAATATGACTGGGTTACTGTCAATTTCCCCTTTTATGGCTGTTAGCATTTGCCTTATGTATTGAGGTGCTCCTATGGTGGGTGCATAAATATTTACAATTGTTATATCTTCTTCTTGGATTGATCCCTTGATCGTTATGTCATGTCCTTCTTTGTCTTTTGTAATAGTCTTTATTTAAAAGTGTATTTTTTCTGATATGAGCATTGCTACTCCAGCTTTCTTTTGATTTCCATTTGCATGGAATATCTTTCTCCATCCTCTCACTTTCAGTATGTATGTGTCTTTAGGTCTGAAGTGGGTCTCTTGTAGACAGCATATATATGAGTCTTGTTTTTGTATCCATTCAACCAGTCTGTGTCTTTTGGTTGGAGCACATAATCCATTTACATGTAAGGTAATTATCGATATGTTTATTCCTATTACCATTTTCTTAAATGTTTGGGTTTCTTATTGTAGGTCTTTTCCTTCTTTTGTGTTTCCTCCCCAGAGAAGTTCCTTTAGCATTTGTTGTAAAGCTTTTTTGGTGGTGCTGAATTCTGTTAGCTTTTGCTTGTCTGTAAAGGTTTTAAGTTCTCCATCAAATCTGAATGAGATCCATGCAGAGTAGAGTAATCTTGGTTGTAGGTTTTTCCCTTTCATCACTTTAAATATGTCCTGCCACTCCCTTCTGGCTTGCAGAGCTTATGCTGAAAGATCAGCTGTTAAACTTATGGGAACTCCCTGTATGTTATTTGTTGCTTTTCCCTTACTGCTTTTAATATTTTTTCTTTGTATTTAACTTTTGATAGTTCGATTAATATGTGTCTTGGTGTGTTTCTCCTCGGATTTATCCTGTATGGGTCTCACTGCACTTTCTGGACTTGATTGACCATTTCCTTTCCCATATTAGGGATGTTTTCAATGTTAATCTCTTTAAATATTTTCTCAGACCCTTTCTTCTTCTCTTCCTCTGGGACCACTATAATTCTAATGTTGGTGCATTTAATTTTGTCACAGTGGTCACTGAGACTGTCCTCAATTCTTTTCATTCTTTTTTCTTTATTCTGCTCTGTGGCAAATATTTCCACTCTTTTATCTTCCAGGGCACTTATCTGTTCTTCTGCCTCAGTTATTAGGCTATTGATTCATTCAAGAGTATTTTTAATTTCATTTATTGTGTTGTTCATAATTGTTTGCTTGGTCTTTAGTTCTTCTATGTCCTTGTTAAATATTTCTTGTATTTTCACCATTCCATTTCCAAGATTTTGGATCATCTTTAGTATCATTACTCTGAATTCTTTTTCAGACTGTCTGCCTATTTCCTCTACATTTGTTTGGTCTGGTCGGTTTTTACCTTGCTCCTTCATCTGCTGCATATTTCTCTGTCTTCTCATTTTGTTTAACTTACTGTGTTTGTGGTCTCTTTTTCACAGGCTGCAGGTTCGTAGTTCCCATTAATTTTGGTGTCTGCCCCCAGTGGCTGAGATTGGTTCAGTGGCTTGTGTAGGCTTCCTGGTGGAGGGGACTGGTGCCTGTGTTCTGGTGGGTGGGTGTGGATCTTGTCCTTCTAGTGGGCTGGGCCGTGTCCAGTGGTGTGTTTTGGAGTGTCTGTCAACTTTGTATGACCTTAGGCGACCTCCTGCTAATGGGTGGGATTCTGTTCATATCTTGCTGTTTGTTTGGCACGCGGTGGCCAGCACTGGAGTTTGCTGGCTGTTGGGTGGAGCTGGGTCTTCGTGTTGAGACGTAGATATCTGAGAGAGCTCTTGCTGATTGATATTTCATGGGGCCGGGAGGTGTCTCGTGGTCTAATGTCCTGTACTCAGCCCTCCCACCTTGGAGACTGAGGCCCCTCACCTGGCCGGATCACCGAGACACTGCAGCCACTTGGCTTGAAAAAAAAGGAAGAAAAAAATAAAATAGAACAATGAATCGATAGAACCCCAGACCCAAATGGTAAAAGCAAAACTAAACATAAAAAATGACACAAAGAAACATACACACACACACTCATAAAAAGAGAACAAACAAACAACAACACATACAACAGACCGAACCATAGGACAAATGGTAAAAGCAAACTTAAACTGACAAAATCACAAAAGAAACATACACATATACACTCACAAAAAGAGAAAAAAAGGAAAAAAATTAGAAATAATAATAAAGTTTTAAAAATAAAAGTACATAAAAAGGAAGAAAGAGAACATCCAAAGCAATAAACAAATCCACCAATGATAACAAGCACTGAAAATTAAACTAAGATAAACATAAAACCAAAACCAAATCAGAGCCAGAAAGCAAACCCCAATTCTACAGTTGACCCTAATGTCCACCGCCTCGATTTTGGGACATTTGTTTTCTATTCTATTACACAGATGCTCTGTTTATTAAGTTGATTGTGGGGATTTTATCTGCTGCTCTTGAGGCTGCACGGAGAAATTTCCTTTTCTCTTCTTTGTTCACATAGCTCCTGGGGTTCAGCTTTCATTTTGGCCCTGCCTCTGCATGTAGGCCACCCTCAGGTCTCTGTTCCCCACCCAGACAGGAGGGGGTTAAAGCAACAGCTGATTAGGTCTCTCTTTCTCACTCAGGCTGGGGAGAGGGAGGGGTATGGTAATCATAATTGGCATGTAGGGCAAGCCTGTTGTGGTAGAGGCCAGCATGACATTACAACAGCCTGAGGCATGCAGTGTGTCCTCCCTGGGAAGTTGTCCCTGGATCATGGGACCCTGGCAGTGGCATGCTGCACGGGATGGGTGGGTGGGTGTTGGTAGTGACCTGTGCTTGCACACAGGATTCTTGGTGTCAGCAGCGGCAGCATTAGCAGTTCATGCCCGTCTCTGGGCTGTCAGCTGATATCCTTGGCTCGTGCCCATCTCTGGAGCTCACTTAGTTGGTGCTCTGCTTTCTGTGGGCACATGGAGTGGGAATCACTTCTTCTTACACATCTCAAAACAATAGTCTCTTGCCACTCCGGCAGGTCCAGACTTTTTTCCCGACTCCCTCCTGGCTAGCTGTGATGCACTAGCCCCCTTCAGGCTGTCTTCACATAGCCAACCCCAGTCCTCTCCCTGCGGTCTCACCTCTGAAGCCCAAGCCTCAGATCCCAGCCTCCATCTGCCCCAGTGAGTGAGCAGACAAGCCTCTCAGGTTGGTGAGTGCTGGTCAGCACCTATCCTTTGTACGGAAATCTCCCCTCTTTGTCCTCTGCTACTTTTACCCCTGTTGCTGTGCTCTCCTCCATGGCTCCAAAGCTTCCCCACACCACCCCCCATCCCCACCAGTGAAGGGGCAACCTAGTGTGTGAAAACTTTTCGTCCTTCACAGCTCCCTCCCAGAGGTGCAGGCCCCATCCCTATTCCTTTGTCTCTTTTTTCTTTTGCCCTACCCAGGTACATGGTGGGTTTCCTGCCTTTTAGGAAGTCTGAGGTCTTCTGTCAGCATTCAGTAAGTGTTCTGTAGGAATTGTTCCACATGTAGATGTATTTTTGATGTATATGTGGGGAGGACGGTGATCTCCACATCTTACTCCTTCGCTATCTTGAAGGTCTCTATGCCTCCATTCTTTTCCCAAGATCCTCGATCATCTTCACTATCATTATTCTGAATTCTTTTTCTGGAAGATTGCCGATCTCCACTTCATTTAATTGTTTTTCTGGGGTTTTATGTTGTTCCTTCATCTGGGACATAGTCCTCTGCCTTTTCGTTTTGTCTCTCTTTCTGTGACTGTGGTTTTCATTCTGCATGCTGCAGGATTGTAGTTCTTCTTGCTTTCTGCCATCTTCCCTCTGGCCGTTGTTGTTGTTTTTGATTACAGATTTTATTTCACTTCTAGTGACAAGTCTGTTCAAATTATCTGTTTTCTCTTGACTCAACTGTTGCAGGCTGTAAGTTTTTAGAAACTTGTCCGTTTCTTCTAAGTTGCCCAATTTGTTGGCATATAAGTGTTCTTAGTATTCTCTTACAATTTTTTGCATTTCTGTGGTATCAGTTGTTACTTCTCCTCTTTCTTTCTTATTTTCTTTATTTGGGTCCTCTCTCTTTTCTTCTTGGTGAGCCTGGCTAGAGGTCTGTCAATTTTGTTTATCTTTTCAAAAAACCAGCTCTTGGTTTCATTGATCTTTTCTATTGTTTTTTAAATCTCTATTTATTTCCTCTGTGATCTTTATTAGTTCCTTCTGCTGACTTTGGATTTTATTTGTCCTTTTTCTAATTCTTTAAGATAGTAGTTTAGGTTATTTATTTGAGATTTTTCTTGTTTCTTGAGGAGGGCCTGTATCACAATGAATTTCCCTCTTAGAACTACATAACATAGATTTTGCAAGGTTGTGTTTTCATTGTCATTTGTCTCGAGGTATTTTCCAATGTCCCCTTTGATTTCATAATTGATCCACTTATTTTTAGTAGCATGTTTAGGTTTAGTATTTCTATACTCTTTGTTTGTGCTTGTCTGAGAAATTCTTTACCTGTTTTTCTATTTTAAATGACAATCTTGCTGGGTAGAGTATCCTAGGTTGCAGGTGTTCCTTTTCAGAACTTTGAATATATCATGCCACCTCTTTCTGTTCTGCAAAATACCTGAAGAGAAATCAGCTTTATGGGGGTCCCCTTGTAACTGACTCTTTGTTTTTCTCTTGCCTCCTTTAGAATCCTCTCTTTATCTTTAACTTTTGCCATTTTAATTATGATGTCTTGGTATGGGTCTGTTTGTGTTCATCTAGTTTGGGACCCTCTGTGCTTCCTGTACCTGAATATCTGTTTTTTTCTTTAGGTTTAGGAAATTTTTCAGCCATAATTTCTCTTTTTTTTGTAATACATTTATTTATTTATTTTTGGCTGTGTTGGGTCTTCATTGCTGTGAACAGGCTTTCTCTCCAGTTGTGGTGAGTGGGGGCTACTCTTCATTGTGGTGCACAGACTTCTCATTGTGGTGGCTTCTCTTGTTGTGGAACTCGGGCTCTAGGTGCACGGGCTTCAGTAGTTGTGGTATGCAGGCTTAGTAGTTGTGGCTCGTGGGCTCTAGAGCACAGGCTCAGTAGTTGTGACGCATGGTCTTAGTTGCTCCGTGGCATGTGGGATCTTCCTGGACCAGGGCTTGAACCCATGTCCCCTGCACTGGCAGGCAGATTCTTAACTACTGCGCCACCAGGGAAGTCCCACATAATTTCTTTAAATACATTTTTATCTCCTTCTCTCTCTCTTCTTCTGGAACCCCTATTGTATGTCGGTTGGCATGCTTTATATTATCCCATAGATCTCTTATGCAGCTTTCATTTTTAAAAAAATTTTTCTTTCTGTCTGCTGTTCTGATAGAGTGATTTCCATTATTCTCTCTTCCAGACCACTTATTCATTCTTTTGCATTCTGCGGTCTGCTATTCATTGCTTCTAGGTTGGTTTTGTATCTTGGCAATTAAGTTGTCTAATTTTGATTGGTTCCGTTTTATAGTTTCTAGTTCCTTGTTACAAGGATCTGTATTTCTGTTGATAATCTTTTTTCATTCCTTTAGCATTTTTATTACTTCCTTTTTCAACTTAGTGTCTAGTAGACTGGTGAGGTCTATTTCATTATTTGTTCTTTCAGGGGATTTCTCTTGCTCTTTCAATTGGGAGCCCTTCCTTTGCTTTCTCATTTTACTTAAGTTTTTCTGTCTCTATGAATTTAGGAGAAACGGTTATCTACTGTGGTCTTGAAGAGGTGCTTTTATGTGGGAGCATCCCTGTGCAGACTGTGTGCATCCAGTATTTTTGGTGTGAGAGCTTTTTTGGTATGGATGCCAGCCACATCTTTTCTCAGTGTTCTGTCCATTATCCCCTTGATAGGGGGTTAGTGTTGTGCTTCCCAGAGCCTGCATTGGTTATTGAGCAGGGCCTCCTATTTGCTCCATGGCTGTCACAGTCCTGTTGGGGGGAGGTTCTGTTCCCCAGTTGTTAGAGTAGATGCCCTGAGGGTCAGGTTTCATAAGGCTCCATTGCCCATAAGTGTGTGCTCTGTCCCCAAGGAGGTGATTGCTGAAGCAAGTGAGGACCAAGTGGTCAAGAGGACCTAAGTGCCACCTGTGCAGGCATCCATGGTTCTGCCTAGAAAAAGGCCAAGATCATGTCCCTTTCTCTGTTGTGTTTGTCCCAGACCTGGTGCTAGGCTGGTGCTTGGGGCTGTGGTACTGTGGCTGCAGAAATTGAGGTGGCTGTGCTGATACAGCCTGGGACCTGGGCTGCTTATGTGGCAGGGCTTTCCCAGGACCTGTCCACCCTAGGTCTAGCTTCATGCTGTGGTGTGGGTCGGCTGGAATGGGAGAGCTCCCACTGGGAAATGAACCACTGCATACTCCTCCCCAGGGGCTGTCTTCCCAAGGCATGCATTTCTGTGGTGCCACCTGGTGTGCACACCAACAAAGTCCACCCCTGCTGGACCCGCTCCCACTATGCACATACTGACAGTGGGCTCTAAGTTTCAACCAAGACCACACCCAAGGCCCTCCAGGCTGTCTCTGTGGAGCTAGATCAAGTCTTCTCCAGGACCTGTCTGCTCAATATTCAGCTCCTAGCTGCTGCTAGCAGCCCCACTGGGTGTGGATTTGGGGCTGGGAAGTGTGGTGAGGTGGCAGCCATCAGCATACGTCTCCTTCCAACCTGATTGCTAGCAAGCCTGCACACGTGCCCTCCTTGACAGCAGAGTCCAGGCCCCTCCAGCCCCTCTGTCTGTCCCAGTAAATCTCCCATCAGGCAAGTGAGCTCCTCAGGTTGAAGTCCTGCACCTGTGGACCTTCCCTCCTTCACAGATCCCTCCCAGGGGCACCGGACCCATCCTGATGCTTTTTTCCCCCATCCTACCTGGTTACGTGGGGATCTTTCTTGCACCTTTGTTTATATAAGAGACCTTCTGCCAGTTTCCCGTTGGTTTTCTGTGAGAGTTGTTCCATAGGTAGATGAATGTTGATGTGTTTGTGCGGGGAGGTGAGTTCCATATCCTCCTAGTCTGCCACCTGGGTCCTCTCTGAGGCATGATAAGATTTATATCTTTAAGGACGATAAATAAAAATGTAAGTTTTCTCCTGGGAGTTTTAGAGTATATTTGTCTATTATAAGTCTTAGGATAATTATTAGTAAAATAGTTTTGAAGCACAGGGCAACTTTGCTCCAATATCCTGATCTTTAAGACTATCTAACAAGCAATTTTGAGAGGAATAGGTGAGGTCTTAGGATGGTAAAGATAGGTGGGCCTTGACTTGTTTCTAGAGTTGTACTTGTAGTTTTGTAGGAATTTGCAAGACAAAGAGAGTTGTTCCCTTAAGCCCTTAAATATTGTACTCCAGCTGATTTATTTCCTGATTATTTGTAAGAGGACCTGGGGAATTGCTGAGAAGAAAGATCAATTTTTGAAAAGGAGAATTGATGTTGGATTTTGCTTTAAGACTAATTTCTATTCTTTCATCGTCATAAGGAGTTCCTTAAGGCTGGTCATTATAATTGTTTTCTTTTCAATTTGATCCTCCCATAGGTACCAGTATGACAGCTGCTTATGATGAGAGCTCTCAGTTTTTTTTCCCTTTTAAATACAGCCAATTGTAAGTATCTATTGCCTGGCCATTGATAAGTAGGATCTTATATTAATTTTAAAAGGTTACTCAAACCAATAAGCATTTTTTGGTTTACCCAAAGATGTTAGAGGCATCTCACAAGAGAGTATATAGGCCTCACAAGATCAAGAAATTTTACTCCCAGATATAGTCTAAGAAGGTGAAAGCTCTTCCTTGCTACTGGCAGTAAGAATGGTGTAGTGAAAAAGGTGTCTCCAGCGTCCCACAAATAATGTGGGGCACCTCCTGCTGTAAATATGCTAATCAATGCACTGGGCAGATGCTACTGGAATGGAATTTGTCCAGCATTAACAAGCAACAGAGGTTGATATGAAAAAGGCCCCTTGTGGACTGGTACCCCTTAAGAAAAACTCCCCTGGGAGCTGGCACAGCCAGACAAAGAGAGTGCTGCTTGTGACTTTGTGTCTCAGAATCCCAGTCTATACAACTGGCCACCAGATGCACCTTTCAGATGTCAGAGACCACAGAGAATATTCCCACTGGACAGAAGGCCAAGCTCTAGGCACATAGAAAAATATGGAAGACAAAAACCTCCTCCCGTTTTACATAGAGAACCCACAGCTGAGTTTGACTGAAGAAACACTGGTCTGGTGAGAATGGTTAACTCACCAGCCTGTGAGCCTGGCTCATAGAGCAGGCTGATAGGGACTCTGCCTGCATTCTTCCCTATTTCTTCCTCCTTATGACAAACAATGCAATAGACAGGCAAACAGACACACACACACACACACACACACACACACACACATACACACACGCAACAGTTACCATCTTTGAGAGAAGAATCCACAAGTGTTGCTAAGTCCAAGGAACTTAGTTCCACAATTATTTTCTCCTGCTAATCTAAACTGAGTGAGAGAGAGAGAGAAAAAAGGCACTCTCACCACTTCCCTTTGAAAGAGACCTTGGGGTCAGAGATCAGGAGGCTGACATGTAAGAAATCTTACCTTCTGCTGGCCTTTGTCACATGTCCCAGGATCTCTCAGCTGCAGCAGCCTCAGAGTGGGAAACAGGTCCAGCCAGCCCCCTGGCTGACTCACCAACCACTGGGGAGGGGGAAAATTTCCCCCCCTTTCCCACTTGAGTTGTTGTGGCTGGACTAATCAAATTGACACAAGACAGATTAACAGGAGAAAAAGAAACAAATTTAAATTCATGCACATGGAGGTCCCATAGAAATGGAAACCTAAGAAGTGGCCAAATCAGGCAGCTTTTATACTTTCTCTGCAGGTTTTGGCTGCTAGATCCTAGGGTTCTTTTAAAAGGTTATGAATTTTCAGGTCTTTGGTAATACCAACTAGTTGTCTTATTTCTGTGATGGTAAGTAGTAGGTCACAGAAATTTAAATACTCTTAACAGTCAGTTGGTCCCTTTTTACTCCTCCTGTTGTACAAAATCTTTAAAAATCTTTTGAATCCCGAGATGCATGAAATTTCAAGTTTCAGTTTCAAATCCCCCACTGCTCTGACCTTATGGGTTATTACTGGGAAGATGGATGTTCTCAGAAGCTGAATTCATAGGTATCTGCTTTCCTCTCCAGGGTGTCACAATCAGCCTCACAGGGATAGGGTTGGCCCTCACGCCCTCATGTATGATGGTGGCAGGATCACTGGGACTGGACCCTACACTCCGAGGGCATAGAAACAATGCTTTGGCATACTAGTTCACCAGGGCACTGAGCTATGTCCAGCCTGATTCTATGGGCATTTTATAGTTAGTGAGGAGCTTGCTAACTTCCTGGGTATTTTAGGCAGGGAAGGCACTAGGTGTTCAGGCTGTTTATGTAGGACCATTGTATCTTTTGCCACCATGTGTTGCCGTGGCCCACAATATCCCACAGGATTGGGGGAGGAGGTGCAACACAGCAATGTTTGTAGCAAGAGAGGGACCAGAGGCCTTGGGTGTACCTGCCTTCCTGAGGCTCCATGCTTTCCTGAGCCAGGGTGCCCTAATTGTACTCATTACTACTGGAGTCCTGAAAATACAGAGGAAGGGAGTCTCCTTTTTGTAAGGGAGTCCCCTCCTTTATCTGGTAGTGCACGCTTGGACAGGGGTTGTCACCTGTATGTCCCAGCCTTTAACTAATGAAAATCTTAGCCAGTTTTCCTAACAGTTATACCTGAAGTCTAACACCCTCCGGGGGAATTCACCATCTGTGGGGCACTGATGGGTAGAAGACGTGTCCACAGAAACTCAAATCAGCTCGGATGAGCATTGCTCTGAGGTTTGTGAAAACTCTGGTTGTCCCCTTCAGAGTTAGCACTATAGGATAGGAAGCATCTTTGTAGGTGGTACACTGCAGCACAAATGCCAGCAAGTGGTGGGCCTCCCCCAGGGAGAATTACCCACGAGAGCTAAGGGGCAACTCCACGTTCCTGCTCATGATGCCTGTTGTTATGACTTTGTTAAATTAACATGTGTTAAGTGGGGCAGGGTGCCAGATGGCTGGTGAGTTGCAGTTCAACAACAGACCACAAGAGAAATTGAAATAGTGAAGTAATTACTCAGAGGCTCTGGAGGAAGGACACAGTACACCTGGAGGGCCCACTGGGGACATCAAGGTGAATGCAGAGAGAGAGAGACAGGACCTGGAGCGCATGCCTTTATTAGGGTCATGGGTGTAGTGCTTTGGGGTTCCTGGACCAAGGCTGGATTGGTCAATTCAAGCCAGAAGAGTGGCGTCTGGTGAGTTTCTTTGGGGTCTTATCTAAGGGGAATGAAAAGGGAAGGCCCTGGGAGGCCACAGGGGTTGTTGATCAGAAAGGCTGTTGGGGGAGTCATATTAGGAACTTATTCACTTGTGACTCTGTGGGCAGCTGTCTAGGACATGTGCTTGCATGAGGGGCTAATGTCAGCTAAGGTCCCTGCAGGTCAGTTTGCCAAACAAAATGGATTCAAGGCAGCAATACTGTGAAGTGTGTTGACCTAAGACGAATAGACTGCATATATTTCTCCAGCAAAAATGGGATTATTCAGGGTCAGCAGAGAATTGCAATTTGAGGTCTGCATACTTGGGGAGGTACCTGAAAGCTCCTGCATAGCAAGGGAAGTAGAACTCCTTTATGAGGGGAAAAGGATGTTGGGACGAACTGTTGTAAACAAAGAGGCCATGGCTTCTTATTGGCTGGGTCCTCATCAGGAAGGAAGAGGATCTTTCTTCCTCCTGTAGGGCTCTGCTACTGTTGGAGGGTGTGCGAGCTCCCCCTGCTGGTCTCCTGGCTCTATTTAATGCAGGTGTCTGTTTCGTAATTTTTTACAAGCTCAACTCTTGACAAGGACAAAACAGTAATAATCAAAGCTGTAAAAATATAATATTTATTCTGGACAACATTAAGTTTGCCTAAGTGTAGTGACAAATGCAATTTCAAAAGTGCATTAAGCCTTTAAAAACTTATCCTCCTGAAAGCCCTGCTTCCCGTTGTACAATCCCTATGTCTTCTCGATCTCTCAACTATTTTGGGGGGGTGGAGGAAACAGGTGAAAAATTGATAGAAGGCTATGATACTTAGCTGTAGTTGTTATAGGTCTGAAATACCTTAAAAGAGAGATACTTATTTAACTTTGGACTAAAAGTAGATGTATATACTCCAACATACTCGAGCCAAATTCTGTGGTTCAAGCTATGTGTCTATAAAACACTATTTGTTTTGGTATTTGGCTTTTGACAGCTTTTAATCCAACTTCTCCTTCTTCTATTTCTGCCTCACAACTGGGCAAGATGGTAAGAAAGTCTAGGTGCTCCTTACTTTAGAGCAGGTGGAAAGTTCAATCCATGCATGGGAATCCTCGTCTCAGCCTCACCCCTAACCATCATACAAACCCCAAGCCAGTCTCCTTCCCTTTTTCTTCAAGCTGTGTTGGACCTGCCTGGGAGCTGCTCTGCCCTCCCCGAGAGCCTCCATTATGTGAGTAATAAACGTGTTTGTACCCTCTTTGAATGTGTGTGTCATTATCAATCTGGACATCCAAACAAAATTTTGAATGAAAGTTCCTCCTCTATATTCCAGTTGGCTACAACAGAGTGTTGCATCTCATATCCTTTTTTTAAATGCTGTCGACTGAAATTTGAGGTCCTGGCTGGAGGCTGGTAGTTCCCCTTCCTGAACAGCTTATTATGTCCACACATCAATCACTTCCCTTGGTATCTCACACTCAAAGCACTATGCAGCAGTTAAAATTGCCCCAGGTTCAGGTATCAGACAACTAGGGATACTCTTATGCCTTTATGTCTGATAACTTATTTAAATTAGCCAACCCACAGGGAGCCCACAACACCTAGCTAAGGACAGCCCACTTGCCGAGTACAAGCTGCCCCCTAGAGCTTCAACTTGCTGTTACCCTGTCCCAGGTGCAACCTCTCATTTAACCCTGCCTGGCAGCCTTCTCTTGTTTGGGACTGCAAGTTATTAAAAAGTTCTGTCTTTTATCTATCATAGTGTCATTGTGTTGTGTCCCACCATTAAAATAATCTTTAAAACTTATCAAACAATTGGCATTACAGACAGCATGTCTAGGCCATTATGGCTGAGATATGGGCAGCTTTGTAGGAGGATATGCTCTTGGGTTATTATGGGTTCCAGACCACTGAAAAAATGGCTTGGGGCAAAACTTCCACTTGTTGGTGAGCTTTACCCTTGATGCTGTGTCTGCTGGTAGTAGCT
Organism: Pseudorca crassidens; assembly: GCF_039906515.1. NCBI lineage: Eukaryota > Metazoa > Chordata > Mammalia > Artiodactyla > Delphinidae > Pseudorca > Pseudorca crassidens. The sequence goes on along the minus strand of NC_090296.1, from coordinate 126,686,155 downwards.
GCATCTCTCCTTTCCTAAATTTTCTGGGTGTCAGAATATTCAAAATGAACACTGCTGATTGGCTAAACTCTGGGGGCCATATGCAGTTCAGGTAGGGGCTCACCTTAGGGCAATCTGAGTGACAGGCCACTTAGCCGCACTTTCTAGGTCTGGGCATTCTGGTTGTTACCGGACCAAACTTGGGTCAGCTCACCAGTGCACAGCAATGCCAATCTACTGACATCAGGTTGTGGTGAAGGAAAGTGCAGGGTTTATTGCAGGAGCCAAGGAAGGAGTGTGGGTGGCTCATGCTCAAAAGACCCAAACTCCCTGATGAGTTTCAGGGGAGGGTTTTTAAAGATAGAGTGAGGGAGAGAGCTGCAGGGTCCGTGATCAGCTCATGCACAATTCTCTGTCTGATGGTGAGGTAAAAGTGTGGTGTCACAGGGGTTAACATCATCAATACTCAGGCTCCAGCTGGTCTGGGGGCTACATGCTCATGGTCATGATGCAGTTAGCTTCTTCCTTCTGGTGCAGGTTTTAGTATCTGCAAAACAGCTAAGGACTGTGCATCAGACACTGTTATCCATGTCCTTCATGGAGGAACTAAAGTTTATGTGACTCTGCTATGTGGGTGATCTATTGTTTAAATTGTTACCAGTTCTCCTGACCCAACTGCTATCTTTTGTTACTACATGTTCACGTTCTTGCAGTCATTAAATCTTGAGACAGGTTTTTATGACTCAAGGGAGGCCTGGAAGACTAAAGCTTTTCTACAAACAAGAGGCAAGTGGGGGCGGTCCACACCCAGAAGGCCTCATAAGGTTGTGCTCAGTTATATGGTATATTTCTAGTTGCAGCCTGTATTTGGCAGAGGTTTATCCCAAGGGCCTATCACCTCTTGGGTGTCAGTACTTCTGTAATATTATTTTGGGCAGAACTTTAGTTTATCCATGTATTCTAGGTAACCCCTGTGGAGAAAGGTGTTGGCTGGACCTGCCCACCATATAGAAGTGGCACCTGGGTCTCCTTGCCAATGTTATGCAGCTGGAGGTGTTACTGACCAGGGTTCTTGGGCTCCTTAATCAATAGAAAGTGATCAGAGGCCAGACAAGAAATTTAGGCAAGGCTTTACTGGGGCCCCTGCTGCATCATGGAGGAGAGAGAAGAAACAACAGATTTCCTTGCTTGCTCCCTCCCTGAGGGGGTGTGAGCTGGCTCCTTATAAGGAGTGAAGGTAGGGGTGTGACCAGGAGTGGTGCCGGAGGGGTGGCTCAGGTGGTGTGCCCACCCCTTGTTGGTGGTGTGTGCAGGGGGCATGTGCAGTACCCTGCTGTTGCTCCTGACCCCCTGCTTTTGCTCCTGGCTCTTTAAAAGTGGCAATTGGGATTTTTGGTCTCTTTGTATCTTTTGTCTAGAATTTGCACAAGCATGCAGTTGCTTTTTGTCCCATATAGTTTCCTTGTATTTTGTTGCTTGAGGAGAGGTGTATCCCGGTGCAAGCACTGCAGCACAGTAGCAAAGGGTCCCAGGTCGCAGCCTGTCTCATTGCCCCCTGAGAGACTAGATGCCCTATTCTTAAGGGGTAATGGGTCGAAGCTCTCTTCTTCTGAAACTTCTTCCTGCTGGACAAGGGTTGCAGACCCTAGCCTACCCTAGAGGTATAGAAGTCCCTCTCTGATTGTTCCAAGGACCTATAGGGACCTGGGCCTCTTTCTGTTGGAATGGGCTGAATTCCTTGAGTCATCATAAGCCTTACTTCAAACTGTTGGAGCCTCAAGACACAAACTTAACCAAAAGGTTAAACAACAAGGGCAGGGACTTCTTTGGTGGTGTAGTGGTTAAAAATCCGCCTGCCAATGCAGGGGTCATGGGTTCAAGCCCTGGTCCGGGAAGACCCCACATGCTGCGGAGCAACTAAGCCCATGCACCACAACTACTGAGCCTGCATTCTAGAGCCTGTGAGCCACAACTACTGAACCCACACACCACAACTATTGAAGCCCAGGGGACTAGAGCCCATGCTATGCAACAAGAGAAGCCACCACAATGAGAAGCATGTGCACTGCAACTAAGAGTAGCCACTGCTCACCACAACTAGAGAAAGCCCGCATGCAGCAGCAAAGACCCAACACAGCCAAAAAATAAATATAATTTTAAAAAACATGTAAACAAACAAGGGCTACAAATGAGAAGAACAGTAGCCACTAAAGGGCCTGGAAAGGGAAGGAACAAGGTTAACTTTGGGCTTCCTTAACTGTTGACCAGACAAGGGAGGCGACATCGCCCCTGCCAAACTTATGAAACCACTCTGCCTGGTGTATGTTTCCTTAATATTAATTTTACATGTTCTGTTGCATTGATCCAAGTGCAGCAGTAAGTATTACTTGTCGCACAGACTCTACCTTGTTCTGCCGGAAGGTAATCAACAGCCAGACAGTTGTCAAGAACCACATCGAACAAGGAAACAAGAGAGGTGCCAAGTTCCATTAAGGCTTCAAATAAGAGCCAACCCACTACATCATTTTACTCATTTGTTGACGGTGCCTGTCTTTTGAATAGATATCTCAGATCTTCCACTGGCTCACAGGTGTATTGTTCTTCTGTTGTGACCTGTGGGGCTTCTGGAGGTAAAAGCTTTAGTGTGGACAAATGTAGCCAACAAGATGTCCCTTGAGTTTGACAGCAGTGGAGGTGGTTAAAATTACTTTATAGGGGACCTTCCATTTTGGCAATAGTTGGTCTTCAGGAATCCAACTTTCCAGGTTTTAAGAACTTGGTCCCAGGGGTTTATTTGTGAAGGGACTGCTCCTTCGTCTGTATTTTAGTGGGAGCTGTCAGTGTTTTGTGGGCATAGTCCTGATTGCCTTCTGAACTTGTCCTAGATTAGTAATATATCTCAGGCCCTGGTTCACCTCCATCCAGTACAATGTAGTAGTAAGAAAAGGCCTCCCATATCATTTCAAATGGGCTAAGTCTCAGACCACTCCTGGGGGCGACACAGACCCTAGGAGTACAAGTTGGTCCAGGGTTCATGAATTTTTTGGCAGAGCTTTGCTAAGGTTTTCTCTAAAGTATGGTTCATTTTCTCCACCTTCCCTGAAGACTGGGGGTGTCAAGGGGTGTGTAGCTTGTAGCCTATCCCTAGGGCTGTTGTGAGCTGCTGTGTGATTTTGGCTATAAAGTGTCCGTTATCACTCTGGAGGGACTTTGGAAGTCCACACTGAATAATTATTTCTTTAAAAAGGGACTTACAGGCTCCCATAGCCTTTGTAGATCAGGTGTGGAAGGCTTCAACTCATCCTATGAAAGTATCGACAAACACCAGAAGATATTTATATCCTGATCATGGGGGCATTTGGGTGAAATCTAACTGCCAGTCGTCCCCTGGGATATGTCCCTTGGCATTGAATTGCCCTGAGTAACAAAGGAGGGATTGGATGGGTCTGTGGGTTATTACAGCCACACAGATCACAGGCAAGTGTTACTTGTTTTTACTGTTCTTTTAAGCCCCTTCCCTGAAAAAGCCTTTTGCATCAAGTCCCATAGTACATCCCTCCCATAGTAGGTGGCATCATGTAAACTCTTAGTGAGTTTCCACTGTCGGGCCAGTAGGATTAGAACTTTATCCTCCTTTTTATACACCCTGTGCTTCCCTTCTCATACCCCATTTTTTTGCATTTTCTTGTTCCTGTGGGGAATACTGGGGAAGGCTAGGGAGTTCAGGGGGGGCAATTACTAGAGCCATAACTTGTTCATGTTCCTGCAATCATGATACCTGTTTTGCAATTTGATCAGCTTTGCTGTTCCCTTGGCTCACTCACAAAAGATCCATCCCTCTGATGGCTTCTACAGTATATTACTGCTACCTGGGTTGAAAGCTGCACTGCTTCTAAAAGAGCCAGAATCACATCTTTATGTTTTATGGGGGAATTTCTAGTGGTTAACATTCCTCTTTCTTTCCAAATGGCAGCCTGAGCCTGTAGCACATGCAACCCATAATTAGAGTCAGTAAAAATATTTAATTTCTTATCCTTCCCTAATTGCAAAGCTCTCATCAACGCAATTAGTTCAGACTTCTGGGCTGACATCTGGGGTAGCAGGGCCTTGGCTTCTATAACTTCATCTAGACTAACTATGGCAAACCCCGCCTTTCGGGATCCCATTTCTACAAAACTGCTCCCATCAGTAAACCATTCGACCTCAGGGCTGTCAAGAGGCTCATCTAGAAGATCAGACCTGCTGGAGTAAGTTTGCTCTATGGTCTCAATACATGGATGCACTGAGTCTCCACTCTCGACTGCTGGAAACAGAGTTGCCGGGTTCAGGGTTTGGCATACCTTTAAGGGAAAGTCAGGGGTACCCATTAGGAGGGCCTGATATCTTGTTAACCTTGCTCCAGTCAACCAGTGATGTCCTTTGACTTCCGGCACAGATTATACCTGATGAGGGGTTAACACATCTAAGTGTTGTCCCAGGGTGAGCTTGGAAGCCTCACTAACCAACACGGCTGTGGCTGCTACTGCCCGCAGGCAGCTTGGCCATCCCAGGGCCAATGAGTCAGAAGTCGATGGAGTAGAAGGACACAGAGTTTGCATCTTATCACAACTAGGGCACCTACCAGGCATTGGTGGGGGACCTCGGACACCTAAAGGGATGGAAGGAATTCCAGCACGACTGGCTAGGATGTGGAGGGGAAGAAGGGGGGCAGGAAAGGTTGAGGCATGATGGGACCAGGCACCCCTCCCTTTGGGGCAGCGGTGGGGAGGAGAGGGGTTCCCACACGTGGAGGGGCCCAACCACGATGTGGGGATCGGTGGGGATGGAAAGAGAACTTTGGGGGATCGGGAGATCAGAAGGGAACACAGCTAGCATCTCCCCAACTGGCTTGGGCCTTGGCAAACCTGCTGGGGTCCTGGGCCTGAACCTCAGCCCTCTGGGGCCCCCTCCAGCCATGAGAGTCCTGAGCCTGAGCCCTGCCCACCACCCACCCCCCCGCAACATCACCAAGGCCTTTTATGACCTTTTTTTCTAATTTTATTTAATTTTTATTCTTTTAAAATTTTATTTTATTGTCTTATTCTTTGTTATTGTTCTGCTCCTTTTTCTTAGTTGTTTTGAAAAGTAAGCCCCTGGTCTCTGATCTGGTCCCAACTTTTGGGTCAGATTCCTAGTGCTGTCCCTGATGTCTCACGAACATATAGGGTAAAGGACTTGTCCAAATTTGGAAGCCCCAGTGCTGGAACTCTATTCAACTCAGTCTTTAGAGTCTCAGAGGTCTGACGGTGGTTCTCATTCTATTGAAGGGGTTCCCTTTCTCCTCCCTTTAGAGCCTCATATAGGGTTTTTTCTATAAGGCCATAAGTTGGAATCCAGATACAACAGAACCCAGCCATCCCAAGGAAGCCTCTGAGTTGTCTCTTTGTGGTTGGAGATGGTAATGCACAAATTGCTGTTTTTGGATCTATGGCCAGGGCTTGTGCCCCTGGGCTCAAAACAAATCCTAAATATTGAACCTGTTGCTGTAAGATCTGAGCCTTGGTTGGAGAGATTTTATATCCCCTTTTTGCCAGAAAATTTAGGACCCTAAGAGTATTGTGATTTGAATCTTGTTTGGTCTCACTACTTACCAATAAGTCATCAACATACTGTAACAGGGTTCCCTTCTCAAGGCTCAGTTCCCTCAGTTCTCTTGCTAACATGTTTCCAAAAAGATGGGGGCTGTCCTGAAAACCCTGTGGAAGCACTGTCCAGGTATACTGGGTAGCCTCCAGGGTGTCAGCGTCCATCCAGTTCAAAGGAAAAAAGGTATTGAAAGTCTGGATGTAGGGGAATACAGAAAAAATGCATCTGTGAGGTCCAAAACAGAGAAATGCTGAGCAATCCCTGGCACTTGGGTGAGGCAGCCTTATTCACTGCTCGTAAGTCTTGCACAAACCAACACTCTCTGTTAGGCTTCTGAGTGGGGAAGATTGAGTGTTGCATGGGGATTGGCAGGGCCTAATGAGTCCGTGTTTTAGGAATTTGTTGAGCAGTGGTTGGATTCCCCTCAGGTCCTCAGGTTTTAAAGGATATTTTCTCTTCCAGGCGTATTTTTCCCCAGGCCTTAACCTTATTTTTATCAGGGGAACACAGTTTGCTTTTCCTGGCACCAAGGTATTCCAAACTGCAGGATCTACTTGTTCTCTAATTTATTGGGGGAGGTCTTGGGGAATATTTTGATGCCCAACAGGTGGGTCATCTGGGGCTCATAATAGATGGCATTCTCTGTTTGGATTCTTTACCTCCTTGGACTTCACCCTGTCCTAAGAATAGACTAGGTCCTAACTCATTTAGCAAATCTCTCCCAAGGAGAGGGACAGGACATTCTGACATATATAGAAAGGAGTAATAACAATGGACTCCACTCTGCAGGCAAGGGGAGACATAAATCGCCTTACTTTTGGCTGTCCATCAACTCCCATCACAGTAGAGTCATGGAGAGAGGGCCAGCCGGCCAAGTCAGAACAGAGCAGACAGCTCCACTGTCTTCAAGAAATTCAGTTCTCCTACCTGACACATAGAGCGTGACCCAAGGCTCTGTGGGAGTAATGAGGATGGATTGAGTGGGATCCAGAGCAGGGCAGTTGCTCAGGGCCAGTCATTCGGTGTGTGGGAATCTTGCATCTGAGAGATTCACAAGGAACTGGGGCAGGTCAGTGTTGCCCCTCGGGCATCCCACTAGAGGGCGCTCAGGACATTCCCCCTCCCAGTGCCCCCCTTTCCGACAAAAAGCACACTGGTTCGGGGCCCAGGCAGCTTCTTGGTGGTCTGTCCAGCCTTCTCAGCCCTCCAGGGTCCCCTCGAGGTGGTGCGTGGATCAGAGCAGCCTAAAGCTGCATTTTCTTTATTAGCCTCTTACCGTTATTGGCCTCCTCCATTAAGTCTCGGTTGTTATAGGCCTTGAAGGCCTCCTTTACCAAGGTTTACAATGGGGTTTGGGGCCCAGCCTCAAGCTTTTGTAATTTTCTCTGGCATCAGGAGTAGCCTGGGTGACAAAATGTATGGCCAAGAATGTCCTTCCTTCTGAGAACTCAGGGTCTGTATTGGTATACTTCCTGAATGCCTCTTTCACCAGGCTCAGGAAGACTGAAGGGTTTTCATCTTTTTTCCTGTGTAACCTCTCAGACCTTATCATAATTTACAGCCTTCATCTTACACCTTTTCATTCCTTCTGATAGACAAGTAATACAATGTTTCATCCTAACCTGGCCTACACGATCTTCATAGTCCCAGTGTGGATCATGTTCTGGGATTGTAGCCCCATCCACCTGATAAATTTGGTGGTGTGGATTGGTGGCCAGTAGGCCATCTGTGTGTTCTCTGTCCTTTCTTAGTGTATGTTCCTTTTCATCCAGGGTGCAACAGTGGGCCAGAATAACCATGACGGCCTAACAGGTGAGAATGTCAACCCCAGCCTGATAAATTCATCCCTAAACGTGTCAACGTTTAGAGACAACCTGACAAGCCTCTCCTCACAGATTAACCCAGTTAGTTTAGGATCTCTCTTTGGGATGTTCCAGGGGCCCTTTGAAGCACCCCAAAGTTAACTGGAAGTCAAGAGAATTTCAATTGGAATTTGATATTTGGGAAGTCTGTCAAAAAGTTTAAAAATTTTAAAACACCCAGTCAGTTAGGATCATAGTTTGCTGTGAAACAATATTTATTCCTTGAGATAAGGTGGGGGGAAAAATCAAAAGTAAATATAGATCACTTAAAGGCACAAGAACTCACACGATCTGTTATCAAAAGCAGCATTCCAGGACAACTTTGTTCTCTTATGAGAGAGAGAACCCAAATCCAGTCTTGCATCAGCCTACGCTTAATAAAATCCATTTACCTAATTAAATTTAATCCAACCTTAGAAAATCCTGACCACATACAAAGTTCTTTTCTCAATGTTCCTCTCCCACAAGCATTCTGCAACTTTCTGTAGCCATACTTTGTCCTTTATTCTTTCCCCATTCAGAAATAGCCAGCTCTAGGACAAAATCACACTTTTCCCTTTAACAAAGTATATTTCCATTCCTCATACCTTCTTTTCTGAAAACACACATCCTACTTTGCTTAAGCAACCATGAACTGTCTTTTACAGTAGCATTCTGTAGATTGGTAGAGAACATCTCAAGGCGGCACCAAACAGCTTTAGTTTCTCTCTCACAAGAAGACAAGAGTAGATAACTTTAGACCTGTTTAGCAATTAATGTTCCAATATTTTATCTTATTTGAAATGGCCTGGATATTTAATTAATTCCTACCATTTAACTTACCTTAGTTTCAGATTTACCAAAATTTGGAAAGACTGTTTTAGATGGAAGTTTCCAAAACATAGTTATTCCTATAGAGTTTAGCAGAAAGTTCATATCCCAGTTACATTTACTTAAAAATTTAATCATATCAGGTTATTTTCCCTGTTGACAGATTTTATAACAGAAACAGTATGCACTTATTGACTTCTAGTAACCCTAGATACAGTGAAAGTATTGCACTTAGCGTTGATGACTCTAAAGACAGGTCTGTGTTAATTAAACTCACAAGTTTAAACCAGACAAACCAATTTCTACAGAACCAGAGATCGCATAGTTTTCCTGCTTGAATTTAAAATGGCCCTTTTTTTCCCTCAGTCTGGGGGACTACAGATGAGCCAGGTAGTTCCTGAGAGCCCCGGCAGAATAGTGTATTGCAAGAGCAGAGGAAGGAAAATAGCAAGCTCTTGTCTTTTCTGTCTGTTCTTTAAAATCCCACTAAGTAACCCAAGGCTGGAGTCTCAGGCAATGTGGGCTGGGTTTGTATTTCAAGGCTCAAGTGCTCCACCATGCCCACAATGTCAGTAGAGACTTGCAGGAGCAGTTGGACGGACAAAACTACATCACAAACAAAGATACAAATCACAAAACTTAAAGACACAAACAAGAAGTTTTCAACATAAAGGGGACGGGAATGCAGGTGTCAGGATCAAGGGAGAGGTAAAGGGAGGGGAGAGAGGAAAGACTGAAAAAGAGAAAGAGACAGAAAGAGGGAGATTTCAGTTTCAACCCACCCCCTGCAGGTGTCTATTCAGACACCAACCTGTGCGCTTCCACAAAGGGCCAGTGAAGGAGGGAACACCCTATCCACTGGCCACCGGGGCAGTCAAGCCTGGAAAGCAGTTGTATGTCATCTGTGGGTCCCCAACCCACAGGAGTGACTCTCACTGATACATATACTAGTATATAGAAATCTGCCATTTCAGTCCATTCCCAGTGGGAGTTCTCTTGGTGGCAGGAAAAGAAAGGTGAGAATATTGGGACGATCAGACTTCGAGACACTACACGATATGAGGTTTGAACCTCTATCACTCTCAAAAATCTCCGATCAGGGAGAAACCACTGGACCAAGGTGTGAGCTGTGAGGCGAGCCTCTCCCACCGCTTGTCACCCGTCAAGGTGAGCCATTGTCAGCCAGAGGGAGGAGGTCTCACAACTGAGAAGAATGATGCTGTAGCTGTCTGACGTCCACTCTCTTGGAAGGAAAGGACAGAAGTAAGAGAGGACAGAGAGAAGAGAGGACAGAGAGAGAAGTAGAGAGATTTCAGGAGAGCTAAAGGAACAAAGGGGAAAGGGAAATTGGTGAGGGAATGGAACAAGGGGAGGGGGAAAGCATTGCCTGAATGAGGGTACTGAGGCCCCCAGGGGCCAGGAAGGCAGACTTACCAAACTTGCTGACTCTGAAACAAGAGGTTCAGGTGGCCGCTTGTCACGCACTGGGAAGCAGCATTCAGTGGTCCTGGAGGTGCCCAGATCCTCTCCTGGGAAGGGGACGATAGTCCCTTCGTGGTGTCGCCACAAAGTATGTCACCAATCAGTGTTCTTGACCTCCTTAACCAATAGAAATTGATCAGAGGCCAGGCGAGAAATTCAGGCAAGTTTTACTGGGACTCCTGCTGCAGCAGGGGGAAGCAAGAACAACATGTTCCCTTGCTTGCTCACTCCGAGGGGCGTGAGCTGGCTCCTTATAAGGAGTGAGGGTGGGGGTGTGTCCAGGGGTCGGGCAGGAGGGGTGGCTTAGGAGTTGTGCCCACCCCTTAAGTAGTGTTGTGTGCAGGGGGCATGTGCAGTACCCTGCTTTTGCTCCCAACCCTCTGCTTTTGCTCCAGGCTCTTCAAAAGTGGCAGCTGGGTTTTTTAGTCTCTTTGTATCTTTTGTCTAGAATTTGCCCTAACTGCACATGCATGCAGTTGTTTTTTGTCCCCTATAGTTTCCTTGTATTTTGTTGCTTGAGGAGAAGTGTGTCCAGGTGCAAGCATTGCAGGACTGTTACCAAGTCCAAGCTTGCTCTGCTCGCCACATGACAGGCCAATAAATCAGAGATGAGGTATTGAGGCAAGGAATACGACTTTATTTGGAAAGTGGGCCGACTGAGAAGATGGCGGACTAGTGTCTCCAAAAACCATCTTATCAGGATCTGGATGCCAGTTTCTTTTATGGAATCAGAGAGGTAAGTAAAGTAAAAAAGGCAAACTAGAAAGAGAGTGGCAGTGAGGAAGTAAAGTTAAAAGGGCCATCAGTCTTGCAAAACATCTCCTTGGAATGACCAGCCTTGATGAGAGGATGTGTTAATTTCAGCCATTTACATGTGGGCAGGGTCAGATGGTCTCCCTGAGAGCTAAACAGAGGCACTTTAGTTCAGCATTCAGGCAGAGGGGCTGGGTTCCCTGAGTCAAGGCATTATGCATAATTACAATAATAAAAACAACAAAAAGCAAAGGTTAAAGTCAAAGAAACAGATCCAACATAGAGTCCGATTTACTTCTTCCCTGTTACGATTCCCCACTGTCAATGTCCATTCCACAATCTTGTGGAAAAAGGAGTGACAACTGTTCTAACTGCTCCATCAGATAGAGCTTTCTGGGAGCATCCGCCATCACTGCCAGTGTTCCGAATGTTGAGATTTGTCTTTTGATCCTCTTTGGAAGTGTCTACTTTACACCTGTTGACTTAAAAAAAATTCACACCCTGAAAGTCATGAGGCCACATCTGCAGTTAAGGAAATTAGCATTTTTCTATATATGGGAAGATGCAAGGCTCTGGGCTCACTGAAATCATTCCTTTGATATGCACCACAGCTATCTGGGGCCTGGATCCTGTATTTTCATATCCTGAGTGTCCTCAGGGATCATCATAAGGAGTGGCTCCAGTCTGATGGCTGCTAGATGGCAGGTATTCTCCTTCCTGAGTTTCATCAGGGTTCACTGGCTCACATTGGAGGGATGCAATCGCTGGTGACTGGTCCTCTCCTCTTGGTCAGGAATTTACTAATATTTGGGAGACATTTTGTGATCAAATTTTCTCCCACAGTGCTGGGATGCTCATCCCAGGTCAGGTGAAAATTCTTTTTTTGTTTGTTTGCTTTTGTTTTTGTTTAAGTATTTTACAACTTTATTGGAGGATAATTGCTTTACAATAGTGTGTTGGTTTCTGCTTTATAACAAAGTGAATCAGTTATACATATACATATGTTCCCATATCTCTTTCTTCTTGCGTCTCCCTCCCTCCCACCCTCCCTTTCGCACCCCTCCAGGCGGTCACAAAGAACCGAGCTGTTCTCCATGTGCTATGCGGCTGCTTCCCACTAGCTATCTACCTTACGTTTGCTAGTGTATATATGTCCATGCCTCTCTTTCTCGCTTTGTCACAGCTTACCCTACCCCTCCCCATATCCTCAAGTCCATTCTCTAGTAGGTCTGTGTCTTTATTCCTGTCTTACCCCAAGGTTCTTCATGACATTTTTTTTTCTTAAATTCCATATATAAGTGTTAGCATACAGTATATGTCTTTCTCTTTCTGACATACTTCACTCTGTATGACAGACTCTAGGTCTATCCACCTCATTACAAATAGCTCAATTTCGTTTCTTTTTATGGCTGAGTAATATTCCATTGTATATATGTGCCACATCTTCTTTATCCATTCATCTGATGATGGACACTTAGGTTGCTTCCATCTCCTGGCTATTGTAAATAAAGCTGCAATGAATATTTTGGTACATGACTCTTTTGGAATTATGGTTTTCTCAGGGTATATGCCCAGTAGTGGGATTGCTGGGTCATATGGTAGTTCTATTTGTAGTTTTTTAAGGAACCTCCATACTGTTCTCCATAGTGGCTGAACCAATTCACATTCCCACCAGCAGTGCAAGAGTGTTCCCTTTTCTCCACACCCTGTCCAGCATTTATTGTTTCTAGATTTTTTGATGATGGCCATTCTGACTGGTGTGAGATGATATCTTATTGTAGCTTTGATTTGCATTTCTCTAATGATTAATGATGCTGAGCATTCTTTCATGTGTTTGTTGGCAGTCTGTATATCTTCTTTGGAGAAATGTCTATTTAGGTCTTCTGCCCATTTTTGGATTGGGTTGTTTGGTTTTCTGTTACTGAGCTGCATGAGCTGCTTCGAAATTTTGGAGATTAATCCTTTGTCAGTTGCTTCATTCGCAAATATTTTCTCCAATTCGGAGGGTTGTCTTTTGGTCTTATTTATGGTCTCCTTTACTGCGCAAAAGCTTTGAAGTTTCATTAGGTACCATTTGTCTATATTTGTTTTTAATTCCATTTCTCTAGGAGATGGGTCAAAAAGGATCTTGCTGTGATTTATGTCATAGAGTGTTCTGCCTATGTTTTCTGTAAGAAACGGCATCAAGATGGAGGAGAGATTAAGCAAGCTTTATTTGAGGACGCTCCCACGCAAGGTTCACTGGTCCGAGAGAAAGGGGCCAGAGAAGTCGCGCCCGGGTGTGGGCACGAACAAAATTTATAGGGGTGGACGCAGGGGAGGTGCTTGCCGTGTGTGGCAGCCCTTTTTTGGTAATCTCTCGGGTGTTGTGGCAATGTCGGGTGTCGGTTGCATCAGCCTCCTTGGCGGGGGTTCCGACTAGTTCCCAGGGCCTTCCCCGGAACTGCTGGCCTTACATCCCGACTTCTTTGGTGTAATGGGGTGACGTTTGGTCTCTGGCTACATCCTGCTGTACTGGCGCGCCGGAAGGGAGTTGTGCGGCCAACGGTCCGTTGGTTAGGGGAGGGTGGCAGCGGGGGCTTCTGTGGCTTGTAAGGTATATGGGTGAAGGAGCATCTGATTCACTGCCACTCGAGAGACTTCTTGTATGCAACTGAGGAGAAACCTGAGGAAACAGTGGGTAAGCATGAGTAGGATGCAGATAATGATTAAGGGGCCTAGGATTGGCGTCAGCCAGGTATAGAGGGTGGACCGCCGCCAGTCGGGGATGGGGGAGGTGGATGGTTGCTGCTTGCGTTGGAGTTCTTCTTTTAAGCGTCGGAGAGCATCCACATTGTCATCAATGACCCCTGTCTCGTTGATGTAGTAGCGGCATTCTTCCTGTAGGAAGAGGCAGGTACCTCCTCTGTCGGCTGTCAGAAGGTCCAGAGTGCGTCGACTTTGGAGGGCAGCTCGGGCTACAGAGGTGACCTGGCACTGGAGGGAGGGGATAGAGGCAGCAGAGGCCTCAATGTCTAGCTGGAGTTTCTGTTCTAGGTCGCGGGATGTTGAGACACTGTGTGTTAGGGCTCGTCCCCCGATGCCCGCAGCGATGAGAAAGAGGAGGCGAGGGAAGTGCCTGCAACCATAGGGAGAAAGATGGCCCTTATCTGTCGGCTAGAGAGTTGTGTGGTAAGTGAGAGAAATTCGGCTTGGCCATATAATGTGAGTTGTGGAACAAGGGTGATGGGGATACATGGGAAGGGGGAGGAAGAGTTGACCTCTTTTGTAAGGGAGCCATTACACCAAAAGAACAGGCCTGGTGGGGCCCCCATTGGCGTAGTTACAGGGGGGGATGAGTTGCAAGGGAGTGCATCATTAGTTAAATTTGGGTGGCTGCCATAGCAAATTGTGAGGTTCTGTTTTTCTAAATCAAGAAATGCGGGGACTCTTAAAGGGGGAAAAGGTAAGTTCTGGGAGGGAGAGGTAAGGGGTCCTTTGGGGGTTTCTTTAGCAGCCAAATATAGGGGTTTAGCAAGAAGAGCAAAGTTAGGGATCCAGTGTCGGAAAAATCCTATCAGGCCCAGAAAGGAGAGAATCTGGTCAGCTGTCTCTGCAGGTTGGAGGTCCTGATGGCCTGGGTGCGGTCGGCTGTCAGGCTCTTTGTTTTGGGGGTAAGGTGGATTCCCAGATAGGTTACTGGGGGTGTAGACAGTTGGGCCTTGGCCGGAGAGACCCGATAGCCGCGAGAGCCGTGATAATTGAGGAGGTCAGCAGTATGCTGTTTTGAGAGGCTGAGAGATGGGCTACAGAGGAGGAGTTCATCCACGTATTGGAGGACTATACTGGGGGTGAGAGGGAAGGAAGCGTGGTCCCGCGCCAGAGCCTGTCCAAAGAGGTGAGCCAATTATTAAAGAGAATTGTGAGCAATCACGCACGACTGACCGGACAAATGTTGGGTTTCCCTCAAGAACGTTATGAAGTGCATTATTATTTATGGCCACTAGAGGGCGAGGATGTAATTGATTGAATAAGCAAAGGGGGGGAAAATCCCAGCAAGGTGATAGATTGTGATACGCTATTAATACTGCTGATCTAACTGTGTATAAAAACACTACATTCACCAAATATAGTCCGTGAAAATTGCACACCAGACATTTATTACAATTTACATATTGGGCCTATAGATGTCTAATAATTTCAAAGGATTGAAATAATTCAGAGTATATTCTCCGACCCCAGATTGAAATTGAGCCAGAAATCAATAAAAAAAATTAGAAAAATAATTTATAGGTTGGGATATTAATAATTATATTTCTAAATCACCCACAGGTCAATGAAAAAAATCACAAAAGCAATCAGAAAATATTATGCTTTGTTTAATAATGAGTTTGCTTATATAAAAGTTTGTGCGCTGGGTGGAAAGCAGTGCTTGCAGAATATTTTGTAGCTTGAAATGAATATATTGGAAAGTGAGAAAGTAATATTATTTCTGATACAATCACTAAATTCGGGTAATTACAAATGTACATTACATTACAAAATTGACAACAAATTTAGCCAAAAGAATATATGTGGAAGGAAATAACAAAAACAAGAACAGAAATTAATAAAAGAAAGCAAACATATAACAAGTAGAATAGGCAGAGGCTCGTTCTTTAATAGGATTAATAATTCAGGTAAACCTCTAGTATGTTTCACTGAAAAAATAAAATGGAGATTTCCCAACTAACCAATATCAAGAATGAAAAATGTACCATGAACAGCATTAGGCCATTCAATATAAAAATGTAGTTGAAATGTTTAACTTCCTAGAAAATACAAATTATCATAAATAAAATGGAAGTAAATGGGAAATATAAATAGCCTTCTAGCTTTTAAAAGAAATTCATTATAAATAAACACCTTCTTAAAAAGAAAACTCCAGGCGCAGATAGATTCACAATAAATTCTATGAAGTATGTAAGAAGGATCATTACAGACACATGGTGCTCATAAACGTTGATGTAAATTTCAGGAAAATTGAAAAATGAAGTCCAATGATCTATAAAAGGGTTATACATAACAAAACCAAAAAGGGTTTGTTCTCATAATGTCAGGTAGTATCAATATTTGAAAATCAATTGAAAAACAACAAACTTACGCATGTAGAAAACAGATTAGTGGTTGCCAGAGGCAGGGATGGGGCTGAGTGAAATGGGTGAAAGTGGCCAAAAGGTACAAACTTCCAGTTCTAAAATAAATAAGTCCTGGAGATGTAGTGTACAGCGTGGGTCCGGAAGGATCCCACATGCCACGGAGTGGCTGGACCCGTGAGCCATGGCCGCTGAGCCAGCGCGTCCGGGGCCTGTGCTCCGCAACAGGAGAGGCCACAACAGTGAGAGGCCTGCGTACCGCAAAAAAACAAAAAACAATTGTCTATTTACATTTCTATAATGAACAGTTAGAAATGAAATTTAAGAACTCACAGAACTAAAGATGCATGGGGGCATTTTTAATATTTTAGGAATAAATCTAAAGATATGTACATAGAAATCTATAAACTATCATTGAGAGAAATTGAGGAAGTCCTAAATAAATTGAGAATTATTCCATGATAAAGGAGTAGAAGATGTAGTATTTTAAGGAGGTTAATATATGGAAATTTGATCTATGGATTAATTAGAAGCTCAATCAAAATGAGTCTGTGGGGCTTCCCTGGTTGAGAGTCCGCCTGCCGGTACAGGGGACACGGGTTCGTGCCCCAGCCCTGGAGGATCCCACGTGCCGTGGAGTGGCTGGGCCCATGAGTCATGGCCACTGGGCCTGCGCGTCTGGAGTCTGTGCTCCGCAGCAGGAGAGACCACAACAGTGAGAGGCCCACATACCGCAAAAAAAAAAAAAAAAAAAAAAAAGCACAAAAAAACGAAAAAACTGAATCTGTGTGTATAACTTGAAAGGGTCAGAGGAAATGCATATGCAAATGCTAATAACCAAATATAATTAGGCAACCTTGAAGGAAAAAAAAAAGAATTGCTTTTACCAGACATCAAAATGCATTTCAAGGCTAACTGTAATTAAAACAGTGGATACTGGTACAATCATAGAGGGAAAACTGAATAAAACAGAGAGTTCAGAAATAGACCCCCACACAAGGACGTTTAATTCTTAACAAGTGTGGAACTTCAGAGTATTGAAGACAGTTTTTTCCATAAATGGTATTGAGTCAACTGAATAAATAACTTAAAAAAAGAAACTTGATCCCTGTCTCATAATATGCATACAACATTATCTCAAGAGAAATATAGATATGAACCTGAAATATAAAACAATAAAGATTTTAGGAGAAAGCTAACATTATCCCAAAAATAACAACAAGAGTCTTGATTTCTTGTTTTAAACACGAACATGAGATTCTCATATGCAGGGTTGAACTACTGTAGTATTATTAATCTATCCTCACATACTAGGTAGAGATGAGCTATTATTTTTCTACTGTAGTATTCTGCTTGCGCTGCTGCAGAAAAATACTGCAGATTGCTTAAACAGCAGACACTGTCTCACAGTTCTGGAAGCTGGGAACTCGAAGAAAAGATGCTGATTGCTTTGGTTTCTGGTGAAACCCTCATCCTGGCTTGCAGACAGCTGTTTTGGTGCTGTCTTCACATGGCAAAGAGAGAGACAGTGAGCTGTCTTGTGTCTTCTCTTAAAGGACATTAATCCTATTGGATCAGGACCTGCCCTATGACTTCATTTAACCTTAATTACCTCCTTACAGATCCTATCTTCAAATATAGTTACACTGCATCTATACTCATTAAAGATATTATCCTGTAATTTTCTTATTTTGGGTAGTATCTTTGTCTGGTTTTGGTATCAGGGTGATGGTGGCTTCATAGAGTGACTTTGGGAATATTCCCTCCTCTTCAATCTTTTGGAGTAGTTTGAGAAAGATAGATATAAGCTCTTTTTGTATGTTTTGTAGAAATCCCCAGTCAAGCCATAGGGTTCTGGACTTTTGTTTGCAGGGAGGTGGTTGCTGTTTTTTCCTGTGGTGTTTGCATAAGCTGTTAGATACATTTATTTTCAATATGCATCTTTTGTTATATGATTTGTAGTTATTTCTTTAGACATGAGTAATGCGTAACACTAAATAGATAATAAACTATCGTATAGTTGGTATCTGTGTTTCATTCCAGTTTACCTGGTATAGTCTATACATAGTCAGAGTTCAATAAACATTTTTTTTAACATAGATGCAAGGAGAGCATCAATCAAAAGTCCATCAGAGAACAGAGAGACATGCTAAATCACCCTTTGTGAGAAGAATAACCACTGGGAATTGGAATATCAGCTTTACCTCTAAGCAGGTTTAGGCTGTAAAGAAGCACTTTCTTATATATGAGACACTCAAGGGTACTCTCATTGAGGGATTATGTGTGGGAAAATCTGCCTTCCTGCAAAGGTCTCAAATGAGGAAATCTGTTTCTTTACCTGCTCATTGAAAACAATAATAGAATCCTCTGAGAATTTATAATCATTGGACTGATTATTCTTGCTGATTCTGCTGGTGTATTTTCTTGGAAGAAAAAATTCCCAGCCCCCAAAATTACTGTGATTAAAAGTTGGTATTGTCCTTTGGTGCCTGGAAGATACAAATAAAAATTTGTTCCAGATTCATTGTCCTTTATCCATTCCCCTCAGCATTACCAGAGGTTTAATTTAGCCAAATATGAGCCAGCACTCAGGTCATCAGAAACATAGAGATAAGGCAGATCTTCTGTAATGACTTTAATAAAGTTTTTTTTTGAATTTTTTATTGAGGTATAGTTGCTTTACAATGATGTGTTAGTTTCTACTGTACAGAGAAGTGGAGCTCCCTGTGCTACACAGTAGGATCTTATTAGTTATCCACTTTATACATATTAGTGTATATATGTCTATTCCAATCTCCCCATTCATCACACACACCTCCACCACTTTTCCCCCTTGGTGTCCATACGTTTGTTCTCTACATCTGTGTCTCTATTTCTGCCTTGCAAACTGGTTCGTCTGTACCATTTTTCTAGATTCCACATATATGCGTTAATATACGATATTTGTTTTTCTCTTTCTGACTTACTTCACTCTGTATGACAGTCTCTAGGTCCATCCATGTCTCTACAAATGACCCAATTTCGTTCCTTTTTATGGCTGAGTAATATTCCATTGTATATATGTGCCACATCTTCTTTATCCATTTGTCTGTCGATGGGCATTTAGGTTGTTTCCATGACCTGGCTATTGTAAATAGTGCTGCAAAGAACATTGGTGTGCATGTGTCTTTTTTTTTCTAAAGAAAAAGTTTATTCTCTCTTCTTCTCTGCAGGTGTCTTTTTGAATTATGGTTTTCTCTGGGTATATGCCCAGTAGTGGGATTGTTGGGTCATATGGTAGTCCTATTTTTAGTTTTTTCAGAACCCATACTGTTCTCCATAGTGGCTGTACAATTTACATTCTCACCAACAGGGCAAGCTGGTTCCCTTTTCTCCACACCCTCTCCAGAATTTATTGTTTGTAGATTTTCTGATGATGCCCATTCTAACCGGTGTGACGGGATAACTCATGGTAGTTTTTGTTAGCATTTCACCAATAATTAGTGATGTTGAGCATCCTTTCATCTGCCTCTTGGCCATCTGTATGATTCTTTGGAGAAACGTCTAGTTAGGTCTTCTGCCCATTTTTGGGTTAGGCTGTTTTTGTTTTTGATATTGAGCTGTATGAGCTGTTTGTATATTTTGGAGATTAATCCTTGTCAGTTACTTTGTTTGCAAATATTTCCTCCCATTCTGAGTGTTGTCTTTTCGTCTTTTTTATAGTTTCCTTTCTTTGCTGTGAGAAAGCCTTTAAGTTTCATTAAGTCCCATTTGTTTATTTTTGTTTTTATTTCCATTACTCTAGGAGGTGAGTCAAAAAGGATCTTGCTGTGATTTATGTCAAAGAGTGTTTTGCTATGTTTTCTTCTAAGAGTTTTATACTGTCCGGACTTGCATTTAGGTCTTTAATCCATTTTCAGTTTATTTTTGTGTATGGTGTTAGGGAGTGCTCTAATTTCATTCCTTTAAATGTAGCTGTCCAGTTTTACCAGCACCATTTATTGAAGAGGCTGTCTTTTCTCCATTGTATATCCTTGTCTCCTTTGTCATAGATTAGTTGACCATACGTATGTGGGTTTTTCTCTGGGTTTTCTATACTGTTCTACTGATCTATATTTCTGGGTTTTTTGCCAGTACCATATTGTCTTGGTTACTGTAGCTTTGTAGTATAGTGTGAAGTCAGGTAGCCTGATTCCTCCAGCTCCATTTTTCTTTCTCAAGATTGCTTTGGGTATTCGGAGGCTTTTCTGTTTCCATACAAATTGTAAAACTATTTTGTTCCAATTCTGTGGAAAATGCCATTGGTAATTTGATAGGGATTGCAATGAATCTGTAGATTGCTTTGGGTAGTATAGTCATTTTCACAATATTGATTCTTCCGGTCCAAGAACAAGGTATATCTCTCCATCTGTTTGTGTCATCTTTGATTTCTTTCATCAGTGCCTTATAGTTTTCTGTATACAGGACGTTTGCGTCCTTAGGTAGGTTTATTCCTGGGTATTTTATTCTTTTTGTTGCCATGGTAAGTCAGAGTGTTTCCTTAATTTTTCTTTCAGATTTTTCGTTGTTAGTGTATAGGAATGCAAGAGATTTCTGTGCATTAATTTTGTATCCTGCTACTTTACCAAATTCATTGATTAGCTCTAGTAGATTTCTGGTGGCATCATTAGTATTCTCTATGTATAGTATCATGTCATCTGCAAACAGTGACAGTTTTACTTCTTCTTTTCTAATTTGTATTCCTTTTATTTATTTCTCTTTTCTAAGTGCCGTGGCTAGGAGTTCCAAAACTATGTTGAAAACTAGTGGCAAGAAAAGACATCCTTGTCTTCTTCCTGATGTTAGATAGAGGAAATACTTTCAGTGTTTGACCACTGAGAATGATGTTTGATGTGTGTTTGTTGTACATGGCCTTTATTATGTTGGGGTAGGTTCCCTCAATGCCCACTATCTGGAGAGTTTTTATCATAAATTTGTCTTGAATTTTGCCAAAAGCTTTCTCTGGATCTACTGAGAATATCATATGGTTTTTATTCTTCAATTTGTTAACATGGTGTATCACATTGATTGATTTGTATTTAATGAAGAAGCCTTGCATAGCTGGGGTAAGTTCCACTTGATCATGGTGTATGATCCTTTTAATGTACTGTTGAATTCTGTTTGGACACTTAGGTTGCTTCCATGTCCTGGCTATTGTAAATAGAGCTGCAATGAACATTGGCTTACATGTGACTTTTTGAATTATGGTTTTCACAGGGTATATGCCCAGTAGTGGGATTCCTGGGTCATATAGTAGTTCTATTTTTACTTTTTTAAGGAACCGTCATACTCTTCTCCATAGTGGCTGTATCAATTTACATTCCCACCAACAGTACAAGAGGGTTCCCTTTTCTCTACGCCCTCTCCAGCATTTTTTGTTTGTACATTTTTTCATGATGGCCATTCTGACTGGTGTGAGGTGATACCTCATTGTGGTTTTGATTTGCATTTCTCTAATGATTAGTGATGTTAAACATCCTTTCATGTGTTTGTTGGTAGTCTGTATATCTTCTTTGGAGAAATGTCTATTTAGGTTTTCCACCCATTTTTGGACTGGATTATTTGGTTATTTTTTTGATATTGAGTTGCATGTGTTGCTTGTATATTTTGGATATTAATCCTTTGTCAGTTGCTTCAATTGCAAATATTTTATCTCATTCTGAGTGTTGTCTTTTCATCTTGTTTGGTTTCATTTGCTGTGCAAAAGGTTTTAAGTTTCATTAGGTCCCATTTGTTTATTTTTGTTTTTATTCCCATTTCTCTAAAAGGTGGGTCAAAAAGGGTCTTGCTGTGATTTATGTCAGAGTGTTTTGTGTATGTTTTCCTCTAAGTGTTTTATAGTGTCTGGCCTTACATTTAGTCTTTAATCCATTTTGAGTATATTTTTGTGTATGGTGTTCACAAGTGTTCTAATTTCATTCTTTTACATGTATCAGTAGAGTTTTCCCGGCACCAATATTGAAGAGGCTGCCTTTTCTCCATTGTATATTCTTGCCTCCTTTATCAAAGAAAAGGTGACCATATGTGCATGGTTTTTTCTCTGGGCTTCCTCTCCTGTTCCATTGATCTATATTTCTGTTTTTGTGCCAGTACCATATTGTCTTGATTACTGTAGATTTGCAGTATAGTCTGAAGTCAGACAGCCTGATTCCTCCAGGTCCATTTTTCTTTCTCAGTATTATGTTGGCTCTTCCGGGTCTTTTCTGTTTCCATACAAATTGTGAAAGTTTTTGCTCTAGTTGTGTGAAAAATGCCATTGGTAGTTTGATAGGGATTGCACTGAATCTGTAGATTGCTTTGGGTATTATAGTCATTTTCACAATGTTGATTCCTCCAATCCAAGAACATGGTATATCTCTTCATCTGTTTGTATAGTCTTTGATTTCTTTCATCCGTGTCTTATAGTTTTCTGCATAGAGGTCTTTTGTCTCCTTAGGTAGGTTTATTCCTAGGTATTTTATTCTTTCTGTTGCAATGGTAAATGGGAGAGTTTCCTTAATTTCTCTTTTAGATATTTTGTCGTTAGTTTATAGGAATGCAAGAGATTTCTGTGCCTAAATTTTGTATCCTGCTACTTTTCCAAATACATTGATTAGCTCTAGTAGTTTTCTGGTAGCATCTTTAGGATTCTCTATGTATATAGTATTATGTCATCTGCAAACAGTGACAGTTTTACTTCTTCTTTTCTGATTTGGATTTCTTTTATTTCTTTTTCTCCCCTTCTTGCCACTCCTAGGACTTCCAAATCTATGTTGAATAATAGTGCTGCAGAGTGGGCAACCTTGTCTTATTCCTGATTGCAAACTGATGGTTTCAGTTTGTCAGCATTGAGAATGATGTTGCCTGTGGGTTTGTCATAATTGGCCTTTATTATGTTGAGGTAGTTTCCCCCTATGCCTACTTTCTGGAGAGTTTTTCTCCTAAATGGGTGTTGAATGTTGTCAAAAGCTTTTTCTGCATCTATTGAGATTATCGTATGGTTTTTATCCTTCAATTTGTTAATATGGATTATCTCACAGATTGATTTGCATACATTGAAGAATCCTTGAATTCCTAGGATAAACCCTACTTGATGATTGTGTGTGATCCTTTTAATATGCTGTTGGATTCTGTGTGCTAGTATTTTGTTGAGTATTTTTGCATCTATGTTCATCAGTGATATTGGCCTGTAGTTTTCTTTCTTTGTGATGTCCTTGTCTGATTTTGGTATCAGGATGATGATTGCCTCACAGAATGAGTTTGGGAGTGTTCCTTCCTCTGCTATACTTTGGAAGAGTTTGATAAGGATAGGTGTTAGCTCTTCTCTAAATGTTTCATAGAATTCACCTGTGAAGCCATCTGCTCCTGGGCTTTTGTTTGTTGGAAGATTTTTATACACAGTTTCAATTTCAGTGCTTGTGATTGGTCTGTTTATATTTTCTATTTCTTCCTGGTTCAGTTTGGAAGGTTGTACTTTTCTAAGAATTTGTCCATTTCTTCCAGTTTGTCCATTTTATTAGCATATAGTTGCCTGTGGTAGTCTCTTATGATCCTTTGTATTTTTGTGGTGTCCATTGTAAGTTCTTCTTTTTCATTTCTAATTCTGTTGATTTGAGTCTTCTCCCTTTTTCCCTTGGTGAGTCTGGCTAATGGTTTATCAATTTTGTTTATCTTCTCAAAGAACCAGCTTTTGCTTGTATTGATTTTTGCTTTTGTTTACTTCATTTCTCTTTTATTTATATCTGATCTGAACTTTATGATGTCTTTCCTTCTGCTAACTTTGGACATTTTTGTCCTTCTTTCTCTAATTGCTTTAGGTGTAAGGTATTTTTGTTTATATGAGATTTTTCTTCTTTCTTGATGTAGGATTGTATTGCTATAAACTTCCCTCTTAAGACTGCTTTTGCTGCATCCCATAGGTTTTGGGTCTTCGTGTTTTCACCATTATTTGTTTCTAGGTATTTTTTTATTTCCTCTTTGATTTCTTCATGATCTCTCAGTTATTTACTAACATAGTGTTTAGCCTCCATGTTTTTTATATCTTTTACAGTTTCTTTCCTGTAATTGATATCTTTTTTTCATAGTATTGTGGTCAGAAAAGATATTTGAAATGACTTCAATTTTCTTAAATTTACTAAGTCTTGATTTGTGACCCAAGATATGATGTATCCTGGAGAATGTTCCATGAGCACTTGAGAAGAAAGTGTATTCTGTAGTGTTTGGATGGAATATCCTATAATTATCAGTTAAGCCCATCTGATCTAATGTGTCATTTAAAGCTTGTGTTTCCTTATTTATTTTCATTTTGGTTAATCTGTCCAATGGTGAAAGTGGGTTGTTAAAGTACCCTAATATGACTGTGTTACTGTCAATTTCCCATTTTATGGCTGTTAGCATTTGCCTTATGTATTGAGATGCTCCTATGGTGAGTCCATAAATATTTACAATTGTTATATCTGCTTCTTGGACTCATCCCTTCATCGTTATGTCATGTCCTTCTTTGTCTTTTGTAATAGTCTTTATTTAAAAGTGTATTTTTTCTGATATGAGAATTGCTACTCCAGCTTTCTTTTGATTTCCATTTGCATGGAATATCTTTCTCCATCCCCTCATTTTCAGTATATATGTTTCTCTAGGTCTGAAGTGGGTCTCTTTAGACAGCATATATACGAGTCTTGTTTTTGTATCCATGAACCAGTCTGTGTCTTTTGGTTAGAGCACTTAATCCATTTACATGTAAGGTCATTATCGATATGTTTGTTCCTATTACCATTTTCTTAAATGTTTGGGTTTCTTATTGTAGGTCTTTTCCTTCTTTTGTGTTTCCTCCCCAGAGAAGTTCCTTTAGCATTTGTTGTAAAGCTGGTTTGGTGGTGCTGAATTCTGTTAGCTTTTGCTTGTCTGTAAAGGTTTTAAGTTCTCCATCAAATCTGAATGAGATCCATGCAGAGCAGAGTAACCTTGGTTGTAGGTTTTTCCCTTTCATCACTTTAAATATGTCCTGCCACTCCCTTCTGGCTTGCAGAGCTTATGCTGAATGATCAGCTGTTAAACTTATGGGAACTCCCTGTATGTTATTTATTGCTTTTCCCTTGCTGCTTTTAATATTTTTTCTTTGTATTTAACTTTTGATAGTTTGATTAATATGTGTCTTGGTGTGTTTCTCCTCAGATTTATCCTGTATGGGACTCACTGCACTTTCTGGACTTGATTGACCATTTCCTTTCCCATATTAGGGATGTTTTCAATGTTAATCTCTTTAAATATTTTCTCAGACCCTTTCTTCTTCTCTTCTTCTGGGACCACTATAATTCTAATGTTGGTGCATTTAATTTTGTCACAGTGATCACTGAGACTGTCCTCAATTCTTTTCATTCTTTTTTCTTTATTCTGCTCTGTGGCAATTATTTCCACTCTTTTATCTTCCAGGTCCCTTATCCGTTCATCTGCCTCAGTTATTCTGCTATTGATTCCTTTTAGAGAATTTTTAATTTCATTTACTATGTTGTTCATCATTGTTTGCTTGGTCTTTAGTTCTTCTATGTCCTTGTTAAATATTTCTTGTATTTTCACCATTCTATTTCCAAGATTTTGGATCATCTTTAGTATCATTACTCTGAATTCTTTTTCAGACTGTCTGCCTATTTCCTCTACATTTGTTTGGTCTGGTCGGTTTTTACCTTGCTCCTTCATCTGCTGCATATTTCTCTGTCTTCTCATTTTGTTTAACTTACTGTGTTTGTGGTCTCTTTTTCACAGGCTGCAGGTTCGTAGTTCCCATTAATTTTGGTGTCTGCCCCCAGTGGCTGAGATTGGTTCAGTGGCTTGTGTAGGCTTCCTGGTGGAGGGGACTGGTGCCTGTGTTCTGGTGGGTGGGTGTGGATCTTGTCCTTCTAGTGGGCTGGGCCGTGTCCAGTGGTGTGTTTTGGAGTGTCTGTCAACTTTGTATGACCTTAGGCGACCTCCTGCTAATGGGTGGGATTCTGTTCATATCTTGCTGTTTGTTTGGCATGCGGTGGCCAGCACTGGAGTTTGCTGTCTGTTGGGTGGAGCTGGGTCTTCGTGTTGAGACGTAGATATCTGAGAGAGCTCTTGCTGATTGATATTTCATGGGGCCGGGAGGTGTCTCGTGGTCCAATGTCCTGTACTCAGCCCTCCCACCTTGGAGACTGAGGCCCCTCACCTGGCCGGATCACCGAGACACTGCAGCCACTTGGCTTGAAAAAAAAGGAAGAAAAAAATAAAATAGAACAATGAATCGCTAGAACCCCAGACCCAAATGGTAAAAGCAAAACTAAACATAAAAAATGACACAAAGAAACATACACACACACACTCATAAAAAGAGAACAAACAAACAACAACACATACAACAGACCGAACCATAGGACAAATGGTAAAAGCAAACTTAAACTGACAAAATCACAAAAGAAACATACACATACACACTCACAAAAAGAGAAAAAAAGGAAAAAAATTAGAAATAATAATAAAGTTTTAAAAATAAAAGTACATAAAAAGGAAGAAAGAGAACATCCAAAGCAATAAACAAATCCACCAATGATAACAAGCACTGAAAATTAAACTAAGATAAACATAAAACCAAAACCAAATCAGAGCCAGAAAGCAAACCCCAAGTCTACAGTTGACCCTAATGTCCACCGCCTCGATTTTGGGACATTTGTTTTCTATTCTATTACACAGATGCTCTGTTTATTAAGTTGATTGTGGGGATTTTATCTGCTGCTCTTGAGGCTGCACGGAGAAATTTCCTTTTCTCTTCTTTGTTCACATAGCTCCTGGGGTTCAGCTTTCATTTTGGCCCTGCCTCTGCATGTAGGCCACCCTCAGGTCTCTGTTCCCCACCCAGACAGGAGGGGGTTAAAGCAACAGCTGATTAGGTCTCTCTTTCTCACTCAGGCTGGGGAGAGGGAGGGGTATGGTAATCATAATTGGCATGTAGGCAAGCCTGTTATGGCAGAGGCCAGCATGACATTACAACAGCCTGAGGCATGCAGTGTGTCCTCCCTGGGAAGTGGTCCCTGGATCATGGGACCCTGGCAGTGGCATGCTGCACGGGATGGGTGGGTGGGTGTTGGTAGTGACCTGTGCTTGCACACAGGATTCTTGGTGTCAGCAGCGGCAGCATTAGCAGTTCATGCCCGTCTCTGGGCTGTCAGCTGATATCCTTGGCTCGTGCCCATCTCTGGAGCTCACTTAGTTGGTGCTCTGCTTTCTGTGGGCACATGGAGTGGGAATCACCTCTTCTTATGCATCCCAAAACAATAATCTCTTGCCTCTCTGGCAGGTCCAGACTTTTTCCGGACTCCCTCCTGGCTAGCCATGGTGCAGTAGCCCCCTTCAGGCTGTCTTCACATAGCCAACCCCAGTCCTCTCCCTGCGGTCTCACCTCTGAAGCCCAAGACTCAGATCCCAGCCTCCACCTGCCCCAGTGAGTGAGCAGACAAGCCTCTCAGGTTGGTGAGTGCTGGTCAGCACCTATCCTTTGTGTGGAAATCTCCCCACTTTGCCCTCTGCTACTTTTACCCCTGTTGCTGTGCTCTCCTCCATGGCTCCAAAGCTTCCCCCCACCACCCCCCATCCCCACCAGTGAAGGGACTCCCTAGTGTGTGAAAACTTTTCGTCCTTCACAGCTCCCTCCCAGAGGTGCAGCCCCCATCCCTATTCCTTTGTCTCTTTTTTCTTTTGCCCTACCCAGGTACATGGTGAGTTTCCTGCCTTTTAGGAAGTCTGAGGTCTTCTGTCAGCATTCAGTAGGTGTTCTGTAGGAGTTGTTCCACATGTAGATGTATTTTTGATGTATATGTGGGGAGGACGGTGATCTCCACATCTTACTCCTTCACTATCTTGAAGGTCTCTATGCCTCCATTCTTTTCCCAAGATCCTCGATCATCTTCACTATCATTATTCTGAATTCTTTTTCTGGAAGACTGCCGATCTCCACTTCATTTAATTGTTTTTCTGGGGTTTTATGTTGTTCCTTCATCTGGGACATAGTCCTCTGCCTTTTCGTTTTGTCTCTCTTTCTGTGACTGTGGTTTTCATTCTGCACGCTGCAGGATTGTAGTTCTTCTTGCTTTCTGCCGTCTTCCCTCTGGCCGTTGTTGTTGTTTTTAATTACAGATTTTATTTCACTTCTAGTGACAAGTCTGTTCAAATTATCTGTTTTCTCTTGACTCAACTGTTGCAGGCTGTAAGTTTCTAGAAACTTGTCCATTTCTTCTAAGTTGCCCAATTTGTTGGCATATAACTCTTCTTAGTATTCTCTTACAATTTTTTGCATTTCTGTGGTATCAGTTGTTACTTTTCCTCTTTCTTTCTTATTTTGTTTATTTGGGTCCTCTCTCTTTTCTTCTTGGTGAGCCTGGCTAGAGGTCTGTCAATTTTGTTTATCTTTTCAAAAAACCAGCTCTTGGTTTCATTGATCTCTTCTATTGTTTTTTAAATCTCTATTTATTTCCTCTGTGATCTTTATTAGTTCCTTCTGCTGACTTTGGATTTTATTTGTTCTTTTTCTAATTCTTTAAGATAGTAGTTTAGGTTATTTATTTGAGATTTTTCTAGTTTCTTGAGGAGGGCCTGTATCACAATGAACTTCCCTCTTAGAACTACATCACATAGATTTTGCAAGGTTGTGTTTTCATTGTCATTTGTCTTGAGGTATTTTCCAATGTCCCCTTTGATTTCATAATTGATCCACTTATTTTTAGTAGCATGTTTAGGTTTAGTATTTCTATACTCTTTGTTTGTGCTTGTCTGAGAAATTCTTTATCTGTTTTTCTATTTTAAATGACAATCTTGCTGGGTAGAGTATCCTAGGTTGCAGGTTTTTCCTTTTCAGGACTTTGAATATATCATGCCACCTCTTTCTGTTCTGCAAAATACCTGAAGAGAAATCAGCTTTATGGGGGTCCCCTTGTAACTGACTCTTTGTTTTTCTCTTGCCTCCTTTAGAATCCTCTCTTTATCTTTAACTTTTGCCATTTTAATTATGATGTCTTGGTATGGGTCTGTTTGGGTTCATCTAGTTTGGGACCCTCTGTGCTTCCTATACCCGAATATCTGTTTTTTTCTTTAGATTTAGGAAATTTTTCAGCCATAATTTCTTTTTTTTTTTTGGTAATACATTTATTTATTTATTTTTGGCTGTGTTGGGTCTTCATTGCTCTGAACAGGCTTTCTCTCTAGTTGTAGTGAGTGGGGGCTACTCTTCATTGTGGTGCACAGTCTTCTCATTGTGGTGGCTTCTCTTGTTGTGGAGCTCGGACTCTAGGTGCACGGGCTTCAGTAGTTGTGGTATGCAGGCTTAGTAGTTGTGGCTCGTGGGCTCTAGAGCACAGGCTCAGTAGTTGTGACGCATGGTCTTAGTTGCTCCATGGCATGTGGGATCTTCCTGGACCAGGGCTTGAACCCATGTCCCCTGCACTGGCAGGCAGATTCTTAACTACTGCGCCACCAGGGAAGTCCCACATAATTTCTTTAAATACATTTTTATCTCCTTCTCTCTCTCTTCTTCTGGAACCCCTATTGTATGTCAGTTGGCATGCTTTATATTATCCCATAGATCTCTTATGCAGCTTTCATTTTTAAAAAAATTTTTCTTTCTGTCTGCTGTTCTGATAGAGTGATTTCCATTATTCTCTCTTCCAGACCACTTATTCATTCTTTTGCATTCTTCGGTCTGCTATTCATTGCTTCTAGGTTGGTTTTGTATCTTGGCAATTAAGTTGTCTAATTTTGATTGGTTCCGTTTTATAGTTTCTAGTTCCTTGTTACAAGGATCTGTATTTCTGTTGATAATCTTTTTTCATTCCTTTAGCATTTTTATTACTTCCTTTTTCAACTTAGTGTCTAGTAGACTGGTGAGGTCTATTTCATTATTTGTTCTTTCAGGGGATTTCTCTTGCTCTTTCAATTGGGAGCCCTTCCTTTGCTTTCTCATTTTACTTAAGTTTTTCTGTCTCTATGAATTTAGGAGAAACAGTTATCTACTGTGGTCTTGAAGAGGTGCTTTTATGTGGGAGCATCCCTGTGCAGACTGTGTGCATCCAGTAGTTTTGGTGTGAGAGCTTTTTTGGTATGGATGCCAGCCACATCTTTTCTCAGTGTTCTGTCCATTATCCCCTTGATAGGGGGTTAGTGTTGTGCTTCCCAGAGCCTGCACTGGTTATTGAGCAGGGCCTCCTATTTGCTCCATGGCTGTCACAGTCCTGTTGGGGGGAGGTTCTGTTCCCCAGTTGTTAGAGTAGATGCCCTGAGGGTCAGGTTTCATAAGGCTCCATTGCCCTTAAGTGTGTGCTCTGTCCCCAAGGAGGTGATTGCTGAAGCAAGTTACGACCAAGTGGTCAAAAGGACCTAAGTGCCACCTGTGCAGGCATCCATGGTTCTGCCTCGAAAAAGGCCAAGGTCATGTCCCTTTCTCTGTTGTGTTTGTCCCAGACCTGGTGCTAGGCTGGTGCTTGGGGCTGTGGTACTGTGGCTGCAGAAATTGAGGTGGCTGTGCTGATACAGCCTGGGACCTGGGCTGCCTATGTGGCAGGGCTTTCCCAGGACCTGTCCACCCTAGGTCTAGCTTCACGCTGTGGTGTGGGTCGGCTGGAATGGGAGAGCTCCCACTGGGAAATGAACCACTGCATACTCCTCCCCAGGGGCTGTCTTCCCAAGGCATGCATTTCTGTGGTGCCACCTGGTGTGCACACCAACAAAGTCCACCCCTGCTGGACCCGCTCCCACTATGCACATACTGACAGTGGGCTCTAACTTTCAACCAAGACCACACCCAAGGCCCTCCAGGCTGTCTCTGTGGAGCTAGATCAAGTCTTCTCCAGGGCCTATCTGCTCAATATTCAGCTCCTAGCTGCTGCTAGCAGCCCCACTGGGTGTGGATTTGGGGCTGGGAAGTGTGGTGAGGTGGCAGCCATCAGCATAGGTCTCCTTCCAACCTGATTGCTAGCAAGCCTGCACACGTGCCCTCCTTGACAGCAGAGTCCAGGCCCCTCCAGCCCCTCTGTCTGTCCCAGTGAATCTCCCATCAGGCAAGTGAGCTCCTCAGGTTGAAGTCCTGCACCTGTGGACCTTCCCTCCTTCACAGATCCCTCCCAGGGGCACCGGACCCATCCTGATGCTTTTTTCCCCCATCCTACCTGGTTACGTGGGGATCTTTCTTGCACCTTTGTTTATATAAGAGACCTTCTGCCAGTTTCCCATTGGTTTTCTGTGAGAGTTGTTCCATAGGTAGATGAATGTTGATGTGTTTGTGCGGGGAGGTGAGTTCCATATCCTCCTAGTCTGCCACCTGGGTCCTCTCCGAGGCATGATAAGATTTATATCTTAAAGGACAATAAATAAAAATGTAAGTTTTCTCCTGGGAGTTTTAGAGTATATTTGTCTATTATAAGTCTTAGGATAATTATTAGTAAAATAGTTTTGAAGCACAGGGCAACTTTGCTCCAATATCCTGATCTTTAAGACTATCTACAAGCAATTTTGAGAGGAATAGGTGAGGTCTTAGGATGGTAAAGATAGTTGGGCCTTGACTTGTTTCTAGAGTTGTACTTGTAGTTTTGTAGGAATTTGCAAGACAAAGAGAGTTGTTCTTTTAAGCCCTTAAATATTGTACTCCAGCTGATTTATTTTCTGATTATTTGTAAGAGGAACTGGGGAATTGCTGAGAAGAAAGATCAATTTTTGAAAAGGAGAATTGATGTTGGATTTTGCTTTAAGACTAATTTCTCTTCTTTCATCTTCATAAGGAGTTCCTTAAGGCTGGTCATTATAATTGTTTTCTTTTCAATTTGATCCTCCCATAGGTACCAGTATGACAGCTGCTTATGATGAGAGCTCTCAATTTTTTTTCCCTTTTAAATACAGCCAATTGTAAGTATCTATTGCCTGGCCATTGACAAGTAGGATCTTATATTAATTTAAAAAGGTTACTCAAACCAATAAGCTTTTTTGGTTTACCTAAAGATGTTAGAGGCATCTCACAAGAGAGTATATAGCCCTCACAAGATCAAGAAATTTTACTCCCAGATATAGTCTAAGAAGGTGAAAGCTCTTCCTTGCTACTGGCAGTAAGAATGGTGTAGTGAAAAAGGTGTCTCCAGCGTTCCACAAATAATGTGGGGCACCTCTTGATGTAAATATGCTAATCAATGCACTGGGCAGCTGCTACTGGAATGGAATTTGTCCAGCATTAACAAGCAACAGAGGTTGATATGAAAAAGGCCCCTTGTGGACTGGTTCCCCTTAAGAAAATCTCCCCTGGGAGCTGGCACAGCCAGACAAAGAGAGTGCTGCTTGTGACTTTGTGTCTCAGAATCCCAGTCTATTCAGCTGGCCACCAGATGAACCTTTCAGATGTCAGAGACCACTGAAAATATTCCCACTGGATACAAGGCCAAGCTCTAGGGACATAGAGAAATATGGAAGACAAAATCCTCCTCCCATTTTACATAGAGAACCCACAGCTGAGTTTGACTGAAGAAACACTGGTCTGGTGAGAATGGTTAACTCACCAGCCTGTGAGGCTGGCTCAGAGAGCAGGCTGATAGGGACTCTGTCTGCATTCTTCCCTATTTCTTCCTCCTTATGACAAACAACGCAATAGACAGGCAAACAGACACACACACACACACACACACACACACGCACACACACACACATACGCACACGCAACAGTGACCATCTTTGAGAGAAGAATCCACAAGTGTTGCTAAGTCCAAGGAACTTAGTTCCACAATTATTTTCTCCTGCTAATCTAAACTGAGTGAGAGAGAGAGAGAGAAAAGGCACTCTCACCATTTCCCTTTGAAAGAGACCTTGGGGTCAGAGATCAGGAGGCTGACATGTAAGAAATCTTACCTTCTGCTGGCCTTTGTCACATGTCCCAGGATCTCTCAGCTGCAGCAGCCTCAGAGTGGGAAACAGGTCCAGCCAGCCCCCTGGCTGACTCACCAACCACTGGGGGGGGGAAATTTCCCCTTCTTTCCCACTTGAGTTGTTGTGGCTGGACTAATCAAATTGACACAAGACAGATTAACAGGAGAAAAGGAAACAAATTTAAATTCATGCACATGGAGGTCCCATAGAAATGGAAACCTAAGAAGTGGCCAAATCAGGCAGCTTTTATACTTTCTCTGCAGGTTTTGGCTGCTAGATCCTAGGGTTCTTTTAAAAGGTTATGAATTTTCAGGTCTTTGGTAATACCAACTAGTTGTCTTATTTCTGTGATGGTAAGTAGTAGGTCACAGAAATTTAAATACTCTTAACAGTCAGTTGGTCCCTTTTTATTCCTCCTGTTGTACAAAATCTTTAAAAATCTTTTGAATCCCGAGATGCATGAAATTTCAAGTTTCAGTTTCAAATCCCCCACTGCTCTGACCTTATGGGTTATTACTGGGAAGATGGATGTCCTCAGAAGCTGAATTCATAGGTATCTGCTTTCCTCTCCAGGGTGTCACAATCAGCCTCACAGGGATAGGGTTGGCCCTCACGCCCTCATGTATGATGGTGGCAGGATCACTGGGACTGGACCCTACACTCTGAGGGCATAGAAACAATGCTTTGGCATACTAGTTCACCAGGGCACTGAGCTATGTCCAGCCTGATTCTATGGGCATTTTATAGTTAGTGAGGAGCTTGCTAACTTCCTGGGTATTTTAGGCAGGGAAGGCACTAGGTGTTCAGGCTGTTTATGTAGGACCATTGTATCTTTTGCCACCATGTGTTGCCGTGGCCCACAATATCCCACAGGATTGGGGGAGGAGGTGCAACAGCAGCAATGTTTGTAGCAAGAGAGGGACCAGAGGCCTTGGGTGTACCTGCCTTCCTGAGGCTCCATGCTTTCCTGAGCCAGGGTGCCCTAATTGTACTCATTACTACTGGAGTCCTGAAAATACAGAGGAAGGGAGTCTCCTTCTTCTAAGGGAGTCCCCTCCTTTATCTGGTAGTGCACGCTTGGACAGGGTTGTCACCTGTATGTCCCAGCCTTTAACTAATGAAAATCTTAGCCACTTTTCCTAACAGTTATACCTGAAGTCTAACACCCTCCGGGGGAATTCACCATCTGTGGGGCACTGATGGGTACAAGACATGTCCACAGAAACTCAAATCAGCTCGGATGAGCATTGCTCTGAGGTTTGTGAAAACTCTGGTTGTCCCCTTCAGAGTTAGCACTATAGGATAGCAAGCATCTTTGTAGGTGGTACACTGCAGCACAAATGCCAGCAAGTGGTGGGCCTCCCCCAGGGAGAATTACCCACGAGAGCTAAGGAGCAACTCCACGTTCCTGCTCATAATGCCTGTTGTTATGACTTTGTTAAATTAACATGTGTTAAGTGGGGCAGGGTGCCAGATGGCTGGTGAGTTGCAGTTCAACAACAGACCACAAGAGAAATTGAAATAGTGAAGTAATTACTCAGAGGCTCTGGAGGAAGGACACAGTACACCTGGAGGGCCCACTGGGGACATCAAGGTGAATGCAGAGAGAGAGAGACAGGACCTGGAGCACATGCCTTTCTTAAGGTCATGGGTGTAGTGCTTTGGGGTTCCTGGACCAAGGCTGGATTGGTCAATTCAAGCCAGAAGAGCAGGGTCTGGTGAATTTCTTTGGGGTCTTATCTAAGGGGAACGAAAAGGGAAGGCCCTGGGAGGCCACAGGGGTTGTTGATCAGAAGGGCTGTTGGGGGAGTCATATTAGGAACTTATTCACTTGTGACTCTGTGGGCAGCTGTCTAGGACATGTGCTTGCATGAGGGGCTAATGTCACCTAAGGTCCCTGCAGGTCAGTTTGCCAAACAAAATGGATTCAAGGCAGCAATACTGTGAAGTGTGTTGACCTAAGACGAATAGACTGCATATATTTCTCCAGCAAAAATGGGATTATTCAGGGTCAGCAGAGAATTGCAATTTGAGGTCTGCATACTTGGGGAGGTACCTGAAAGCTCCTGCATAGCAAGGGAAGTAGAACTCCTTTATGAGGGGAAAAGGATGTTGGGACGAACTGTTGTAAACAAAGAGGCCATGGCTTCTTATTGGTTGGGTCCTCGTCAGGAAGGAAGAGGATCTTTCTTCCTCCTGTAGGGCTCTGCTACTGTTGGAGGGTGTGCGAGCTCCCCCTGCTGGTCTCCTGGCTCTATTTAATGCAGGTGTCTTTATTAATTTTTTACAAGCTCAACTCTTGACAAGGACAAAACAGCAATAATCAAAGCTGTAAAAATATAATATTTATTCTGGACAACATTAAGTTTGCCTAAGTGTAGTGACAAATGCAATTTCAAAAGTGCATTAAGCCTTTAAAAACTTACCCTCCTGAAAGCCCTGCTTCCCGTTGTACAATCCCTATGTCTTCTCGATCTCTCAACTATTTTGGGGGGGTGGAGGAAACAGGTGAAAAATTGGTAGAAGGCTACGATACTTAGCTGTAGTTGTTATAGGTCTGAAATACCTTAAAAGAGAGATAATTGTTTAACTTTGGACTAAAAGTAGATGTATATACTCCAACATACTCGAGCCAAATTCTGTGGTTCAAGCTATGTGTCTATAAAACACTATTTGTTTTGGTATTTGGCTTTTGACAGCTTTTAATCCAACTTCTCCTTCTTCTATTTCTGCCTCACAACTGGGCAAGATGGTAAGAAAGTCTAGGTGCTCCTTACTTTAGAGCAGGTGGAAAGTTCAATCCATGCATGGGAATCCTCGTCTCAGCCCCACCCCTAACCATCATACAAACCCCAAGCCAGTCTCCTTTCCTTTTTCTTCAAGCTGTGTAGGACCTGCCTGGGAGCTGCTCTGCCCTCCCCGAGAGCCTCCATTATGTGAGTAATAAACATGTTTGTACCCTCTTTGAATGTGTGTGTCATTATCAGTCTGGACATCCAAACAAAATTTTGAATGAAAGTTCCTCCTCTATCTTCCAGTTGGCTACAACAGAATGTTGCTCTCATATCCTTTTTTGAAATGCTGTCGACTGAAATTTGAGGTCCTGGCTGGAGGCTGGTAGTTCCCCTTCCTGAACAGCTTATTATGTCCACACATCAATCACTTCCCTTGGTATCTCACACTCAAAGCACTATGCAGCAGTTAAAATTGCCCCAGGGTCAGGTATCAGACAACTAGGGATACTCTTATGCCTTTATGTCTGATAACTTATTTAAATTAGCCAACCCACGGGGAGCCCACAACACCTAGCTAAGGACAGCCCACTTGCCGTGTACAAGCTGCCCCTAGAGCTTCAACTTGCTGTTACCCTGTCCCAGGTGCAACCTCTCATTTAACCCTGCCTGGCAGCCTTCTCTTGTTTGGGACTGCAAGTTATTAAAAAGTTCTGTCTTTTATCTATCATAGTGTCATTGTGTTGTGTCCCACCATTAAAATAGTCTTTAAAACTTATCAAACAATTGGCATTACAGACAGCATGTCTAGGCCATTATGGCTGATATATGGGCAGCTTTGTAGGAGGATATGCTCTTGGGTTATTATGGGTTCCAGACCACTGAAAAAATGGCTTGGGGCAAAACTTCCACTTGTTGGTGAGCTTTACCCTTGATGCTGTGTCTGCTGGTAGTAGCTGCATCTCTCCTTTCCTAAATTTTCTGGGTGTCAGAATATTCAAAATGAACACTGCTGATTGGCTAAACTCTGGGGGCCATATGCAGTTCAGGTAGGGGCTCACCTTAGCGCAATCTGAGTGACAGGCCACTTAGCCGCACTTTCTAGGTCTGGGCATTCTGGTTGTTACTGACCAAACTTGGGTCAGCTCACCAGTGCACAGCAATGCCAATCTACTGACATCAGGTTGTGGTGAAGGAAAGTGCAGGGTTTATTGCAGGAGCCAAGGAAGGAGTGTGGGTGGCTCATGCTCAAAAAACCCAAGCTCCCTGATGAGTTTCAGGGGAGGGTTTTTAAAGGTAGAGTGAGGGAGAGAGCTGCAGGGTCTGTGATCAGCTCATGCACAATTCTCTGTCTGATGGTGAGGTAAAAGTGTGGTGTCACAGGGGTTAACATCATCAATACTCAGGCTCCAGCTGGTCTGGGGGCTACATGCTCATGGTCATGATGCAGTTAGCTTCTTCCTTCTGGTGCAGGTTTTAGTATCTGCAAAACAGCTAAGGGCTGTGCATCAGACACTGTTATCCATGTCCTTCATGGAGGAACTAAAGTTTATGTGACTCTGCTATGTGGGTGATCTATTGTTTAAATTGTTACCAGTTCTCCTGACCCAACTGCTATCTTTTGTTACTACATGTTCACGTTCTTGCAGTCATTAAATCTTGAGACAGGTTTTTATGACTCAAGGGAGGCCTGGAAGACTAAAGCTTTTCTACAAACAAGAGGCAAGTGGGGGCGGTCCACACCCAGAAGGCCTCATGAGGTTGTGCTCAGTTATGTGGTATATTTCTAGTTGCAGCCTGTATTTGGCAGAGGTTTATCCCAAGGGCCTATCACCTCTTGGGTGTCAGTACTTCTGTAATATTATTTTGGGCAGAACTTTAGTTTATCCATGTATTCTAGGTAACCCCTGTGGAGAAAGGTGTTGGCTGGACCTGCCCACCATATAGAAGTGGCACCTGGGTCTCCTTGCCAATGTTATGCAGCTGGAGGTGTTACTGACCAGGGTTCTTGGGCTCCTTAATCAATAGAAAGTGATCAGAGGCCAGACAAGAAATTTAGGCAAGGCTTTACTGGGGCCCCTGCTGCATCATGGAGGAGAGAGAAGAAACAACAGATTTCCTTGCTTGCTCCCTCCCTGAGGGGGTGTGAGCTGGCTCCTTATAAGGAGTGAAGGTAGGGGTGTGACCAGGAGTCGTGCCGGAGGGGTGGCTCAGGTGGTGTGCCCACCCCTTTTTGGTGGTGTGTGCAGGGGGCATGTGCAGTACCCTGCTGTTGCTCCCGACCCCCTGCTGTTGCTCCTAACCCCCTGCTTTTGCTCCTGGCTCTTTAAAAGTGGCAATTGGGATTTTTGGTCTCTTTGTATCTTTTGTTTAGAATTTGCCCTAACTGCACAAGCATGCAGTTGCTTTTTGTCCCATATAGTTTCCTTGTATTTTGTTGCTTGAGGAGAGGTGTATCCAGGTGCAAGCACTGCAGCACAGTAGCAAAGGGTCCCAGGTCGCAGCCTGTCTCATTGCCCCCTGAGAGACTAGATGCCCTATTCTTAAGGGGTAATGGGTCGAAGCTCTCTTCTTCTGAAACTTCTTCCTGCTGGACAAGGGTTGCAGACCCTAGCCTACCCTAGAGGTATAGAAGTCCCTCTCTGATTGTTCCAAGGACCTATAGGGACCTGGGCCTCTTTCTGTTGGAATGGGCTGAATTCCTTGAGTCATCATAAGCCTTACTTCAAACTGTTGGAGCCTCAAGACACAAACTTAACCAAAAGGT
This sequence comes from Pseudorca crassidens, assembly GCF_039906515.1. Taxonomy (NCBI): domain Eukaryota; kingdom Metazoa; phylum Chordata; class Mammalia; order Artiodactyla; family Delphinidae; genus Pseudorca; species Pseudorca crassidens. The sequence goes on along the minus strand of NC_090296.1, from coordinate 126,648,132 downwards.
TAAACAACAAGGGCAGGGACTTCTTTGGTGGTGTAGTGGTTAAAAATCCGCCTGCCAATGCAGGGGTCATGGGTTCAAGCCCTGGTCCGGGAAGACCCCACATGCTGCGGAGCAACTAAGCCCATGCACCACAACTACTGAGCCTGCATTCTAGAGCCTGTGAGCCACAACTGCTGAGCCCACACACCACAACTATTGAAGCCCAGGGGACTAGAGCCCATGCTATGCAACAAGAGAAGCCACCACAATGAGAAGCATGTGCACTGCAATGAAGAGTAGCCACTGCTCACCACAACTAGAGAAAGCCCGCATGCAGCAGCAAAGACCCAACACAGCCAAAAAATAAATATAATTTTAAAAAACATGTAAGCAAACAAGGGCTACAAATGAGAAGAACAGTAGCCACTAAAGGGCCTGGAAAGGGAAGGAACAAGGTTAACTTTGGGCTTCCTTAACTGTTGACCAGACAAGGGAGGCGACATCGCCCCTGCCAAACTTATGAAGCCACTCTGCCTGGGTGTATGTTTCCTTAATATTAATTTTACATGTCCTGTTGCATTGATCCAAGTGCAGCAGTAAGTATTACTTGTCGCACAGACTCTACCTTGTTCTGCCGGAAGGTAATCAACAGCCAGACAGTTGTCAAGAACCACATCAACCAAGGAAACAAGAGAGGTGCCAAGTCCCATTAAGGCTTCAAATAAGAGCCAACCCACTACATCATTTTACTCATTTGTTGATGGTGCCTGTATTTTGAATAGATATCTCAGATCTTCCACTGGCTCACAGGTGTATTGTTCTTCTGTTGTGACCTGTGGGGCTTCTGGAGGTAAAAGCTTTAGTGTGGACAAATGTACCCAACAAGATGTCCCTTGAGTTTGACAGCAGTGGAGGTGGTTAAAATTACTTTATAGGGGACCTTCCATTTTGGCAATAGTTGGTCTTCAGGGATCCAACTTTCCAGGTTTTAAGAACTTGGTCCCTGGTGTTTATTTGTGAAGGGACTGCTCCTTCGTCTGTATTTTTAGTGGGAGCTGGCAGTGTTTTGTGGGCATAGTCCTGATTGCCTTCTGAACTTGTCCTAGATTAGTAATATATCTCAGGCCCTGGTTCACCTCCATCCGGTACAATGTAGTAGTAAGAAAAGGCCTCCCATATCATTTCAAATGGGCTAAGTCTCAGACCACTCCTGGGGGCTACACAGACCCTGAGGAGTACAAGTTGGTCCAGGGTTCATGAGTTTTTTGGCAGAGCTTTGCTAAGGTTTTCTCTAAAGTATGGTTCATTTTCTCCACCTTCCCTGAAGACTGGGGGTGTCAAGGGGTGTGTAGCTTGTAGCCTATCCCTAGGGCTGTTGTGAGCTGCTGTGTGATTTTGGCTATAAAGGGTCCATTATCGCTCTGGAGGGACTTTGGAAGTCCACACTGAATAATTATTTCTTTAAAAAGGGACTTACAGGCTCCCATAGCCTTTGTAGATCAGGTGTGGAAGGCTTCAACTCATCCTATGAAAGTATCGACAAACACCAGAAGATATTTATATCCTGATCATGGGGGCATTTGGGTGAAATCTAACTGCCAGTCTTCCCCTGGGATACGTCCCTTGGCATTGAATCGCCCTGAGTAACGAAGGAGGGATTGGATGGGTCTGTGGGTTATTACAGCCACACAGATCACAGGCAAGTGTTACTTGTTTTTACTGTTCTTTTAAGCCCCTTCCCTGAAAAAGCCTTTTGCATCAAGTCCCATAGTACATCCCTCCCATAGTAGGCGGCATCATGTAAACTCTTAGTGAGTTTCCACTGTCGGGCCAGTAGGATTAGAACTTTATCCTCCTTTTTATACACCCTGTGCTTCCTTTCTCATACCCCATTTTTTTGCATTTTCTTGTTCCTGTGGGGAATACTGGGGAAGGCTAGGGAGTTCAGGGGGGGCAACTACTAGAGCCATAACTTGTTCATGTTCCTGCAATCATGATACCTGTTTTGCAATTTGATCAGCTTTGCTGTTCCCTTGGCTCACTCACAAAAGATCCATCCCTCTGATGGCTTCTACAGTATATTACTGCTACCTGGGTTGAAAGCTGCACTGCTTCTAAAAGAGCCAGAATCACATCTTTATGTTTTATGGGGAATTTCTAGTGGTTAACATTCCTCTTTCTTTCCAAATGGCAGCCTGAGCCTGTAGCACATGCAACCCATAATTAGAGTCAGTAAAAATATTTAATTTCTTATCCTTCCCTAATTGCAAAGCTCTCATCAACGCAATTAGTTCAGACTTCTGGGCTGACATCTGGGGTAGCAGGGCCTTGGCTTCTATAACTTCATCTAGACTAACTATGGCATACCCCGCCTTTCGGGATCCCATTTCTACAAAACTGCTCCCATCAGTAAACCATTCGACCTCAGGGCTGTCAAGAGGCTCATCTAGAAGATCAGACCTGCTGGAGTAACTTTGCTCTATGGTCTCAATACACGGATGCACTGAGTCTCCACTCTCGACTGCTGGAAACTAGTTGCCGGGTTCAGGGTTTTGCAAACCTTTTTTTTTTTTTTTTTTTTTTCTGTACGTGGGCCTCTCACTGTTGTGGCCTCCCCCATTGTGGAGCACAGGCTCCGGACGCGCAGGCTCAGCGGCCATGGCTCACGGGCCCAGCCGCTCCGCGGCTTGTGGGATCTTCCCGGACCGGGGCACGAACCTTCGTCCCCTGCATCGGCAGGCGGACTCTCAACCACTGCGCCACCAGGGAAGCCCGGTTTTGCATACCTTTAAGGGAATGTCAGGGGTACCCATTAGGAGGGCCTGATATCTTGTTAACCTTGCTCCAGTCAACCAGTGATGTTCTTTGACTTCTGGCACAGATTATACCTGATGAGGGGTTAATATCTAAGTGTTGTCCCAGGGTGAGCTTGGAAGCCTCACTAATCAACAGGGCTGTGGCTGCTACTGCCCGCAGGCAGCTTGGCCATCCCAGGGCCAATGAGTCAGAAGACGGTGGAGTAGAAGGACACAGAGTTTGCATCTTATCACAACTAGGGCACCTACCAGGCATTGGTGGGGGACCTCGGACACCTAAAGGGATGGAAGGAATTCCAGCATGACTGGCTAGGATGTGGAGGGGAAGAAGGGGGGCAGGAAAGGTTGAGGCGTGATGGGACCAGGCACCCCTCCCTGTGGGGCAGTGGTGCGGAGGAGAGGGGTTCCCACACGCGGAGGGGCCCAACCACGTTGTGGGGATTGGTGGGGATGGAGAGAGACCTTTGGGGGATCGGGAGATCAGAGGGGAACACAGCTAGCATCTCCCCAACCAGCTTGGGCCTCGGCAAACCTGCTGGGGTCCTGGGCCTGAACCTCAGCCCTCTGGGGCCCCCTCCAGCCATGAGAGTCCTGAGCCTGAGCCCTGCCCACCACCCCCCCGCAACACCACCAAGGCCTTTTATGAACTTTTATTTCTAATTTTATTTAATTTTTATTCTTTTAAAATTTTATTTTATTGTCTTATTCTTTGTTATTGTTCTGCTCCTTTTTCTTAGTTGTTTTGAAAAGTAAGCCACTGGTCTCTGATCTGGTCCCAACTTTTGGGTCAGATTCTTAGTGCTGTCCCTGATGTCTCACGAACATATAGGGTAAAGGGCTTGTCCAAATTTGGAAGCCCCAGTGCTGGAACTCTATTCAACTCAGTCTTTAGAGTCTCAAAGGCCTGACGGTGGTTCTCATTCCATTGAAGGGGTTCCCTTTCTCCTCCCTTTAGAGCCTCATATAAGGTTTTTTCTATAAGGCCATAAGTTGGAATCCAGATACAACAGAACCCAGCCATCCCAAGGAAGCCTCTGAGTTGTCTCTTTGTGGTTGGAGATGGTAATGCACAAATTGCTGTTTTTGGATCTATGGCCAGGGCTTGTGCCCCTGGGCTCAAAACAAATCCTAAATATTGAACCTGTTGCTGTAAGATCTGAGCCTTGGTTGGAGAGATTTTATATCCCCTTTTTGCCAGAAAATTTAGGACCCTAAGAGTATTGTGATCTGAATCTTTTTGGTCTCACTACTTACCAATAAGTCATCAACATATTGTAACAGGGTTCCCTTCTCAAGGCTCAGTTCCCTCAGTTCTCTTGCTAACATGTTTCCAAAAAGATGGGGGCTGTCCTGAAAACCCTGTGGAAGCACTGTCCAGGTATACTGGGTAGCCTCTAGGGTGTCAGTGTCCATCCAATTCAAAGGAAAAAAGATATTGAAAGTCTGGATGTAGGGGAATACAGAAAAAATGCATCTGTGAGGTCCAAAACAGAGAAATGCTGAGCAATCCCTGGCACTTGGGTGAGGCAGCCTTATTCACTGCTCGTAAGTCTTGCACAAACCAACACTCTCTGTTAGGCTTCTGAGTGGGGAAGATTGAGTGTTGCATGGGGATTGGCAGGGCCTAATGAGTCCGTGTTTTAGGAATTTGCTGAGCAGTGGTTGGATTCCCCTCAGGTCCTCAGGTTTTAAAGGATATTTTCTCTTCCAGGCGTATTTTTCCCCAGGCATTAACCTTATTTTTATCAGGGGAACACAGTTTGCTTTTCCTGGCACCAAGGTATTCCAAACTGCAGGATCTACTTATTCTCTAATTTCTTTGGGGAGGTCTTGGGGAATATTTTGATGCCCAACAGGTGGGTCATCTGGGGCTCATAATAGATGGCATTCTCTGTTTGGATTCTTTACCTCCTTGGACTTCACCCTGTCCTAAGAATAGACTAGGTCCTAACTCATTTAGCAAATCTCTCCCGAGAAGAGGGACAGGACATTCTGACATATATAGAAAGGAGTAATAACAATGGACTCCACTCTGCAGGCAAGGGGAGACATAAATCGCCTTACTTTTGGCTGTCCATCAACTCCCATCACAGTAGAGTCATGGAGAGAGGGCCAGCCGGCCAAGCCAGAACAGAGCAGACAGCTCCACTGTCTTCAAGGAATTCAGTTCTCCTACCTGCCACATAGAGGGTGACCCAAGGCTCTGTGGGAGTAATGAGGATGGATTGAGTGGGATCCAGAGCAGGGCAGTTGCTCAGGGCCAGTCATTCGGTGTGTGGGAATCTTGCATCTGAGAGATTCACAAGGAACTGGGGCCGGTCAGTGTTGCCCTTCCGGCATCCCACTGGAGGGCGCTCAGGACATTCTCCCTCCCACTGCCCCCCTTTCCGACAAAAAGCACACTGGTTCGGGGCCCAGGCAGCTTCTTGGTGGTCTGTCCAGCCTTCTCAGCCCTCCAGGGTCCCCTCGAGGTGGTGCGTGGATCAGAGCAGCCTAAAGCTGCATTTTCTTTATTAGCCTCTTACCGTTATTGGCCTCCTCCATTAAGTCTCGGTTGTTATAGGCCTTGAAGGCCTCCTCTACCAAGGTTTACAATGGGGTTTGGGGCCCAGCCTCAAGCTTTTGTAATTTTCTCCGGCATCAGGAGTAGCCTGGGTGACAAAATGTATGGCCAAGAATGTCCTTCCTTCTGAGAACTCAGGGTCTGTATTGGTGTACCTCCTGAATGCCTCTTTCACCAGGCTCAGGAAGACTGAAGGGTTTTCATCTTTTTTCCTGTGTAACCTCTCAGACCTTATCATAATTTACAGCCTTCACCTTACACCTTTTCATTCCTTCTGAGAGACAAGTAGTACAGTGTTTCATCCTAACCTGGCCTACACGATCTTCATAGTCCCAGTGTGGATCATGTTCTGGGATTGTATCCCCATCCACCTGATAAACTTGGTGGTGTGGATTGGTGGCCAGTAGGCCATCTGTGTGTTCTCTGTCCTTTCTTAGTGTATGTTCCTTTTCATCCAGGGTGCAACAGTGGGCCAGAATAACCATGACGGCCTAACAGGTGAGAATGTCAACCCCAGCCTGATAAATTCATCCCTAAACTTGTCAGCGTTTAGAGACAACCTGACAAACCTCTCCTCACAGATTAAGCCAGTTAGTTTAGGATCTCTCTTTGGGATGTTCCAGAGGCCCTTTGAAGCCCCCCAAAGTTAACTGGAAGTCAAGAGAATTTCAATTAGAATTTGATATTTGGGAAGTCTGTCAAAAAGTTTAAAATGTTTTAAAACACCCAGTCAGTTAGGATCATAGTTTGCTGTGAAACAATATTTATTCCTTGAGATAAGGTGGGGGGAAAAATCAAAAGTAAATATAGATCACTTAAAGGCACAAGAACTCACACGATCTGTTATCAAAAGCAGCATTACAGGACAACTTCGTTCTCTTATGAGAGAGAGAAACCAAATCCAGTCTTGCATCAGCCTACGCTTAATAAAATCCATTTACCTAATTAAATTTAATCCAACCTTAGAAAATCCTGACCACATACAAAATTCTTTTCTCAATGTTCCTCTTCCACAAGCATTCTGCAACTTTCTGTAGCCATACTTTGTCCTTTATTCTTTCCCCATTCAGAAATAGCCAGCTCTAGGACAAAATCACACTTTTCCCTTTAACAAAATATATTTCCATTCCTCATACCTTCTTTTCTGAAAACACACATCCTACTTTGCTTAAGCAACCATGAACTGTCTTTTACAGTAGCATTCTGTAGATTGGTAGAGAACATCTCAAGGCGGCACCAAACAGCTTTAGTTTCTCTCTCACAAGAAGACAAGAGTAGATAACTTTAGACCTGTTTAGCAATTAAGGTTCCAATATTTTATCTTATTTGAAATGGCCTGGATATTTAATTAATTCCTACCATTTAGCTTAGTTTCAGATTTACCAAAACTTGGAGAGACTGTTTTAGATGGAAGTTTCCAAAACATAATTATTCCTATAGAGTTTACCAGAAAGTTCTTATCCCAGTTACATTTACTTAAAAATTTAATCATATCAGGTTTTATAACAGAAACAATATGCACTTATTGACTTCTAGTAACCCTAGATACAGTGAAAGCATTGCACTTAGCGTTGATGACTCTAAAGACAGATCTGTATTAATTAAACCCACAAGTTTAAACCAGACAAACCAATTTCTACAGAACCAGAGATCTCATAGTTTTCCTGCTTGAATTTAAAATGGCCCTTTTTTTCCCTCAGTCTGGGGGACTACAGATGAGTCAGGTAGTTCCTGAGAGCCCTGGCAGAATAGTGTATTGCAAGAGCAGAGGAAGGAAAAATGCAAGCTCTTGTCTTTTCTTTCTGTTCTTTAAAATCCCACTAAGTAACCCAAGGCTGGAGTCTCAGGCAATGTGGGCTGGGTTTGTATTTCAAGGCTCAAGTGCTCCACTATGCCCACAATATCAGTAGAGACTTGCAGGAGCAGTTGGGCGGACAAAACTACATCATGAACAAAGATACAAATCACAGACACAAACAAGAAGTTTTCAACATAAAGGGGACGGGAATGCAGGTGTCAGGATCAAGGGAGAGGTAAAGGGAGGGGAGAGAGGAAAGACTGAAAAAGAGAAAGAGACAGAAAGAGGGAGATTTCAGTTTCAACCCACCCCCTGCAGGTGTCTATTCAGGCACCAACCTGTGCTCTTCCACAAAGGGCCAGTGAAGGAGGGAACACCCTATCCACTGGCCACCAGGGCAGTCAAGCCTGGACATACAGCCGGTTGTATGTCGTCTGTGGGTCCCCAACCCACAGGTGTGACTCACACCCATACATACACTAGTATATAGAAATCTGCCACTTCAGTCCATTCCCAGTGGGAGTTCTCTTGGTGGCAGGAAAATAAAGGTGAGAATATTGGGACGATCAGACTTCCAACCACTACACGATATGAGGTTTGAACCTCTATCACTCTCAAAAATCTCCGATCAGGGAGAAACCACTGGACCAAGGTGTGAGCTGTGAGGCGAGCCTCTCCCACCTTTGCTTGTTACCCGTCAAGGTGAACCATTGTGAGCCAGAGGGAGGAGGTCTCACAAGCTGAGAGGAATGATGCTGTAGCTGCCTGACGTCCACTCTCTTGGAAGGAAAGGACAGAAGTAAGAGAGGACAGAAGAGAGGACAGAGAGAGAAGTAGAGAGATTTCAGGAGAGGGAAAGGAACAAAGGGGAAAGGGACAGTGGTGCGGGAAAAGGGACAAGGGGAGGGGGAAAGCATTGCCTGAATGAGGGTACTGAGGCCCCCAGGGGCCAGGAAGGCAGACTTACCAAACTTGCTGACTCTGAAACAAGAGGTTCAGGTGGCCGCTTGTCATGCACTGGGAAGCAGCATTCAGTGGTCCTGGAGGTGCCCAGATCCTCTCCTGGGAAGGGGACGATAGTCCCTTTGTGGTGTTGCCACAAAGTATGTCACCAATCAGTGTTCTTGACCTCCTTAACCAATAGAAATTGATCAGAGGCCAGGTGAGAAATTCAGGCAAGTCTTTATTGGGACTCCTGCTGCAGCAGGGGGAAGCGAGAACAACATGTTCCCTTGCTTGCTCACTCCGAGGGGCGTGAGCTGGCTCCTTATAAGGAGTGAGGGTGGGGGTGTGTCCAGGGGTCGGGCAGGAGGGGTGGCTTAGGAGGTGTACCCACCCCTTAGGTTGTGTTGTGTGCAGGGGGCATGCGCAGTACCCTGCTTTTGCTCCCAACCCTCTGCTTTTGCTCCAGGCTCTTCAAAAGTGGCAGCTGGGTTTTTGGTCTCTTTTGTCTAGAATTTGCCCTAACTGCACATGCATGCAGTTGTTTTTTGTCCCCTATAGTTTCCTTGTATTTTGTTGCTTGAGGAGAAGCGTGTCCAGGTGCAAGCATTGCAGGACTGTTACCAAGTCCAAGCTTGCTCTGCTCGCCACATGACAGGCCAATAAATCAGAGATGAGGTATTGAGGCAAGGAATACGACTTTATTTGGAAAGTGGGCCGACTGAGAAGATGGCGGACTAGTGTCTCCAAAAACCATCTTATCAGGATCTGGATGCCAGTTTCTTTTATGGAATCAGAGAGGTAAGTAAAGTAAAAAAGGCAAACTAGAAAGAGAGTGGCAGTGAGGAAGTAAAGATAAAAGGGCCATCAGTCTTGCAAAACATCTCCTTGGAATGACCAGCCTTGATGAGAGGATGTGTTAATTTCAGCCATTTACATGTGGGCAGGGTCAGATGGTCTCCCTGAGAGCTAAACAGAGGCACTTTAGTTCAGCATTCAGGCAGAGGGGCTGGGTTCCCTGAGTCAGGGCATTATGCATAATTACAATAATAAAAACAACAAAAAGCAAAGGTTAAAGTCAAAGAAACAGATCCAACATAGAGTCCGATTTACTTCTTCCCTGTTACGATTCCCCACTGTCAATGTCCATTCCACAATCTTGTGGAAAAACAGTGACAACTGATCTAACTGCTCCATCAGATAGAGCTTTCTGGGAGCATCCGCCATCAGTGCCAGTGTTCCAAATGTTGGGATTTGTCTTTTGTTCCTCTTTGGAAGTGTCTACTTTACACCTGTTGACTTAAAAAAAAATTCACACCCTGAAAGTTGAGAGTTATTGGGAATTTTGAGGGTTTCAAGCCCATGAGGCCACATCTGCAGTTAAGGAAATTAGCGTTTTTCTATGTATGGGAAGATGCAAGGCTCTGGGCTCACTGAAATCATTCCTTTGATATGCACCACAGCTATCTGGGGCCTGGATCCTGTATTTTCATATCCTGAGTGTCCTCAGGGATCATCATAAGGAGTGGCTCCAGTCTGATGGCTGCTAGATGGCAGGTATTCTCCTTCCTGAGTTTCATCAGGGTTCACTGGCTCACATTGGAGGGATGCAATCGCTGGTGACTGGTCCTCTCCTCTTGGTCAGGAATTTACTAATATTTGGGAGACATTTTGTGATCAAATTTTCTCCCACAGTGCTGGGATGCTCATCCCAGGTCAGGTGAAAATTCTTTTTTTGTTTGTTTGCTTTGCTTTTGTTTAAGTATTTTACAACTTTATTGGAGGATAATTCCTTGACAATGGTGTGTTGGTTTCTGCTTTATAACAAAGTGAATCAGTTATACATATACATATGTTCCCATATCTCTTTCTTCTTGCGTCTCCCTCCTTCCCACCTCCCTATCGCACCCCTCCAGGCGGTCACAAAGAACCGAGCTGATCTCCATGTGCTATGCGGCTGCTTCCCACTAGCTATCTACCTTACGTTTGCTAGTGTATATATGTCCATGCCTCTCTCTCGCTTTGTCACAGCTTACCCTACCCCTCCCCATATCCTCAAGTCCATTCTCTAGTAGGTCTGTGTCTTTATTCCTGTCTTACCCCAAGGTTTTTCATGACATTTTTTTCCTTAAATTCCATATATATGTGTTAGCATACAGTATATGTCTTTCTCTTTCTGACATACTTCACTCTGTATGACAGACTCTAGGTCTATCCACCTCATTACAAATAGCTCAATTTCGTTTCTTTTTATGGCTGAGTAATATTCCATTGTATATATGTGCCACATCTTCTTTATCCATTCATCCAATGATGGACACTTAGGTTGCTTCCATCTCCTGGCTATTGTAAATAAAGCTGCAATGAATATTTTGGTACATGACTCTTTTGGAATTATGGTTTTCTCAGGGTATATGCCCAGTAGTGGGATTGCTGGGTCATATGGTAGTTCTATTTGTAGTTTTTTAAGGAACCTCCATACTGTTCTCCATAGTGGCTGAACCAATTCACATTCCCACCAGCAGTGCAAGAGTGTTCCCTTTTCTCCACACCCTCTCCAGCATTTATTGTTTCTAGATTTTTTGATGATGGCCATTCTGACTGGTGTGAGATGATATCTTATTGTAGCTTTGATTTGCATTTCTCTAATGATTAATGATGCTGAGCATTCTTTCATGTGTTTGTTGGCAGTCTGTATATCTTCTTTGGAGAAATGTCTATTTAGGTCTTCTGCCCATTTTTGGATTGGGTTGTTTGGTTTTTTTCTATTGAGCTGCATGAGCTGCTTCGAAATTTTGCAGATTAATCCTTTGTCAGTTGCTTCATTCGCAAACATTTTCTCCAACTCTGAGGGTTCTCTTTTGGTCTTATTTATGGTCCCCTTTACTGCGCAAAAGCTTTGAAGTTTCATTAGGTACCATTTGTCTATATTTGTTTTTAATTCCATTTCTCTAGGAGGTGGGTCCAAAAGGATCTTGCGATGATTTATGTCATAGAGTGTTCTGCCTATGTTTCCTGTAAGAAACGGCACCAAAGACGGAGGAGAGCTTAAGCAAGCTTTACTTGGGGACGTTCCCGGGCGAGGTTCACTGGTCCGAGACAAAGGGGCCAGAGAAGTCGCGACCGGGTGTGGGCGCGAACAAAATTTATAGGGGTGGACGCAGGGGAGGTGCTTGCCTTGTGAAGCAGCCCCTTTTTGGTAATCTCTCCCGTGTTGTGGCAATGTCAGGTGTCAGTTGCATCAGCCTCAGAGCCGTTAGTTCTGCCCCTCGGGGAGCGGGAAGACTTGTGGCAATGTCGGGTGTCGGTTGCATCAGCCTCCTTGGTGGGGGTTCCGACTAGCTCCCTGGGCCGTTCCCCGGACCTGCTGGCCTTACATCCCGACTTCTTTGGTGTAATGGGTTGACGTTTGGTCTCTGGCTACTTCCTGCTGTACGGGGGCGCTGGAAGGGAGTTGTGCGGCCAACGGTCCGTAGGTTAGGGGAGGGCAGCAGCGGGGGTGTTCTGTGGGTAATAAGGTATATGGGTGGAGGAGCATCTGATTCACCGCCACCCGAGAGACTTCTTGTATGCAACTGAGGAGAAACCTGAGGAAACAGGGGCAAGCATGAATAGGATGCAGATAAGGATTAAGGGGCCTAGGATTGGCGTCAGCCAGGTATAGAGGGTGGACCGCCACCAGTCGGGGATGGGGGAGGTGGATAGTCACTGCCTGCATTGGAGTCCTTCTTTTAAGCGTCAGAGAGCATCCACATTGTCCTCAATGACCCCTGTCTCGTTGATGTAGTAGCAGCATTCTTCCTGTAGGAAGAGGCAGGTACCTCCTTTGTCGGCTGTCAGAAGGTCGAGGGTGTGTCGACTTTGGAGGGCAACTCAGGCCTCAGAGGTGATCTGGGGATGGAGGGAGGTGATAGAGGCAGCAGAGGCCTCGATGTCTAGCTGGTGTTTGTGTTCTAGGTCGCGGGATGCTGAGACTCTGTGTGTTAGGGCTCGTCCCCCGATGCCCGCAGCGATGAGAGAGAGGAGGCGAGGGAAGTGCCTGCAACCATAGGGAGAAAGATGGCCCTTTTCTGTCGGCTAGAGAGGTGTGTGGTGAGTGAGAGAAATTCGGCTTGGCCATATAATGTGAGTTGTGGAACAAGGGTGACGGCGATACATGGGAAGGGGAAGGAAGAGTTGACCTCTTTTGTAAGGGAGCCATTACACCAAAAGATCAGGCCTGGTGGGGCCCCCATTGGCATAGTTACAGGGGGGGATGAGTTGCAAGGGAGTGCATCATTAGTTAAATTTGGGTGGCTGCCATTGCAAATTGTGAGGTTCTGTTTTTCTAAATCAAGAAATATGGGGACACTTAAAGGGGGAAAAGGTAAGTTCTGGGAGGGAGAGGTAAGGGGTCCTTGGGGGTTTCCTTTAGCAGCCAAATATAGGGGTTTAGCAAGAAGAGCAAAGTTAGGGATCCAGTGCCAGAAAAATCCTGTCAGGCCCAGAAAGGAGAGAATCTGGTCAGCTGTCTCTGGAGGTTGGAGGTCGTGGATGGCCTGGGTGCGGTCGGCTGTCAGGCTCTTTGTTGTGGGGGTAAGGTGGATTCCCAGCTAGGTTACTGAGGGTGTAGACAGTTGGGCCTTGGCCGGAGAGACCCGATAGCCGCGAGAGCCGTGATAATTGAGGAGGTCAGCAGTATGCTGTTTTGAGAGGCTGAGAGATGGGCTACAGAGGAGGAGTTCATCCACGTATTGGAGGACTATACTGGGGGTGAGAGGGAAGGAAGCGTGGTCCCGCGCCAGAGCCTGTCCAAAGAGGTGGGCCAATTATTAAAGAGAATCGTGAGCAATCACGCACGACTGACCGGACAAATGTTGGTTTCCCTCAAGAACGTTATAAAGTGCATTACTATTTATGGCCACTAGAGGGCGAGGATGTAATTGATTGAATAAGCAAAGGGGGGGAAAATCCCAGCAAGGTGATAGATTGTGATACGCTATTAATACTGCTGATCTAACTGTGTATAAAAACACTACATTCACCAAATATAGTCCGTGAAAATTGCACACCAGACATTTGTTACAATTTACATATTGGGCCTATAGATGTCTAATAATTTCAAAGGATTGAAATAATTCAGAGTATATTCTCCGACCCCAGATTGAAATTGAGCCAGAAATCTATAAAAAATATTAGAAAAATAATTTATAGGTCGGGATATTAATAATTATATTTCTAAATCACCCACAGGTCAATGAAAAAATCACAAAAGCAATCAGAAAATATTATGCTTTGATTAATAATGAGTTTGCTTATATAAAAGTTTGTGCGCTGGGTGGAAAGCAGTGCTTGCAGAATATTTTGTAGCTTGAAATGAATATATTAGAAAGTGAGAAAGTAATATTATTTCTGATACAATCACTAAATTCGGGTAATTACAAATGTACATTACATTACAAAATTGACAACAAATTTAGCCAAAAGAATATATGTGGAAGGAAATAACAAAAACAAGAACAGAAATTAATAAAAGAAAGCAAACATATAACAAGTAGAATAGGCAGAGGCTCGTTCTTTAATAGGATTAATAATTCAGGTAAACCTCTAGTATGTTTCACTGAAAAAATAAAATGGAGATTTCTCAACTAACCAATATCAAGAATGAAAAATGTACCATGAACAGCATTAGGCCATTCAATATAAAAATGTAGTTGAAATGTTTAACTTCCTAGAAAATACAAATTATCATAAATAAAATGGAAGTAAATGGGAAATATAAATAGCCTTCTAGCTTTTAAAAGAAATTAATTATAAATAAACACCTTCTTAAAAAGAAAACTCCAGGCGCAGATAGATTCACAATAAATTCTATGAAGTATGTAAGAAGGATCATTACAGACACATGGTGCTCATAAACATTGATGCAAATTTCAGGAAAATTGAAAAATGAAGTCCAATGATCTATAAAAGGGTTATACATAACAAAACCAAAAAGGGTTTGTTCTCATAATGTAAGGTAATATCAATATTTGAAAATCAATTGAAAAACAACAAACTTATGCATGTAGAAAACAGATTAGTGGTTGCCAGAGGCAGGGATGGGGCTGAGTGAAATGGGTGAAAGTGGCCAAAAGGTACAAACTTCCAGTTCTAAAATAAATAAGTCCTGGGGATGTAATGTACAGCGTGGTGACTATAGCTAATAATACTGTATTGTGTATTGAAAGTCACTTAGAGAGTAGATCTTAAAAGTTCTCATCACAAGAAAAACATTGTAACTGTGTGGTGATGGATGTTGTAACTAGACTCATAGTGGTGATCATTTCACAACATATACAAATATCAAATCATTTGATTGTACACCTGTAACTAATATAATGGTTTAAATGGTGCATATATCAATAAAAATAAATAAAACGAAAGAGCTGATTTATACGCACACACACAACACACACACACACACACACACAAGGGTGTTTCTCAGAACGCTAATTGTAAGCTGCATTCAAAAGTGTTTTATGAGTGAAATAAATTTATACCCATTCTGTTAAGCACATAGAGAAGTTTTTAAGAACACTTGTAATAAAGATGTTTCTAAGATGCTGCTTGCAAGCTGCACTGAGAACAGTGTTATATCAGTGAATGGAAGTTACAACCATTCTGAAATTCATTCAGAGAAGTGTTTGAGAATACTTGTAGTTAAGACATTTCTAAGATGCCTCTTGTGAGATGCGTTGAGAACAGCGCCATACCAGTGAGTGGAAGTTATATCCGTCTGTAATACATGCAAAGAAGTGTTTAAGAGCACTTGAAATAAAGATATTTCTAGGAATGATGAAAACAAACAAAATCAGTCAGTGTAAATAACAACATTAAAATATTAAAGGAGAAAAATAAAAAAATAAACTCTCAAAAATCCAGATTTTTATGTTTAAACAATATGCATTTATGATAAAGCTCTTGGGACACTAGGAATAGAAAAGAATTTCCCTGACTGATTAAAGAGATCCTCTTTAAGAACTCTAGATAAAAGTCATATTGATTTATATAAATGTTGAAATGTACAAAGATTTCCCTCTGACACCAAGAATGAGGCCACAATGCCATCAACCAACATTTATATTTAAATTTTTACTTAAGGTCTTAGCTACTGTAATAAGGCAAGTAAAGAAATACAAGTTATTATAATTGGAAATGAGTTATTAACAGAAGGACAGTGGAAAATCCAGAAGAATCTACAGTTGAACTACTTGAAGTAATAAATTTAGCAAAGCCATTGAGAAGAAATCAGTATATAAAAACCAATTGTTGGGCTTCCCTGGTGGCGCAGTGGTTGAGAGTCTGCCTGCCAATGCAGGGGACACGGGTTCGTGCCCCGGTCCGGGAGGATCCCACATGCCGCGGAGTGGTTGGACCCGTGAGCCATGGCCGCTGAGCCAGCGCGTCCGGGGCCTGTGCTCCGCAACGGGAGAGGCCACAACAGTGAGAGGTCTGCGTACTGCAAAAAAACAAAAAACAAACAAAAAACAATTGTCTATTTACATTTCTATAATGAAGAGTTAGAAATGAAATTTAAGAACCCACAGAACTAAAGATGCATGGGGGCATTTTTAATATTTTAGGAATAAATCTAAAGATATGTACGTAGAAATCTATAAACTATCATTGAGAGAAATTTAGGAAGTCCTAAATAAATTGAGAATTATTCCATGATAAAGGAGTAGAAGATGTAGTATTTTAAGGAGGTTAATATATGGAAATTTGATCTATGGATTAATTAGAAGCTCAATCAAAATGAGTCTGTGGGGCTTCCCTGGTTGAGAGTCCGCCTGCCAATGCAGGGGACACGGGTTCGTGCCCCGGCCCTAGAGGATCCCACGTGCCGTGGAGTGGCTGGGCCCGTGAGTCATGGCCACTGGGCCTGCGCGTCTGGAGTCTGTGCTCCGCAGCAGGAGAGACCACAACAGTGAGAGGCCCGCATACCACAAAAAAAAAAAAAAAGAGTCTGTGTGTATAACTTGAAAGGGTCAGAGGAAATGCATATGCAAATGCTAATAACCAAATATAATTAGGCAACCTTGAAGGAAAAAAAAAAGAATTGCTTTTACCAGACATCAAAATGCATTTCAAGGCTAACTGTAATTAAAACAGTGGATACTGGTACAATCATAGAGGGAAAACTGAATAAAACAGAGAGTTCAGAAATAGACCCCCACACAAGGACGTTTAATTCTTAACAAGTGTGGAACTTCAGAGTATTGAAGACAGTTTTTTCCATAAATGGTATTGAGTCAACTGAATAAATAACTTTAAAAAAGAAACTTGATCCCTGTCTCATAATATGCATACAACATTATCTCAAGAGAAATATAGATATGAACCTGAAATATAAAACAATAAAGATTTTAGGAGAAAACTAACATTATCCCAAGAAATAACAAGAGTCTTGATTTCTTGTTTTAAACACGAACATGAGATTCTCATATGCAGGGTTGAACTACTGTAGTATTATTAATCTATCCTCACATACTAGGTAGAGATGAGCTATTATTTTTCTACTGTAGTATTCTGCTTGCGCTGCTGCAGAAAAATACTGCAGATTGCTTAAACAGCAGACACTGTCTCACAGTTCTGGAAGCTGGGAACTCGAAGAAAAGATGCTGATTGCTTTGGTTTCTGGTGAAACCCTCATCCTGGCTTGCAGACAGCTGTTTTGGTGCTGTCTTCACATGGCAAACAGAGAGACAGTGAGCTGTCTTGTGTCTTCTCTTAAAGGACATTAATCCTATTGGATCAGGACCCGCCCTATGACTTCATTTAACCCTAATTACCTCCTTACAGATCCTATCTTCAAATATAGTTACACTGCATCTATACTCATTAAAGATATTATCCTGTAATTTTCTTATTTTGGGTAGAATCTTTGTCTGGTTTTGGTATCAGGGTGATGGTGGCTTCATAGAGTGACTTTGGGAATATTCCCTCCTCTTCAATCTTTTGGAGTAGTTTGAGAAAGATAGATATAAGCTCTTTTTGTATGTTTTGTAGAAATCCCCAGTCAAGCCATAGGGTTCTGGACTTTTGTTTGCAGGGAGGTGGTTGTTGTTTTTTCCTGTGGTGTTTGCATAAGCTGTTAGATACATTTATTTTCAATATGCATCTTTTGTTATATGACTTTGTAGTTATTTCTTTAGACATGAGTAATGCATAACACTAAATAGATAATAAACTATAATATAGTTGGTATCTGTGTTTCATTCCAGTTTACCTGGTATAGTCTATACATAGTCAGAGTTCAATAAACATTTTTTTTAACATAGATGCAAGGAGAGCATCAATCAAAAGTCCATCAGAGAACAGAGAGACATGCTAGATCACCCTTTGTGAGAAGAATAACCACTGGGAATTGGAATATCAGCTTTACCTCTAAGCAGATTTAGGCTGTAAAGAAGCCATATATTTTCTTATATATGAGACACTCAAGGGTACTCTCATTGAGGGATTATGTGTGGGAAAATCTGCCTTCCTGCAAAGGTCTCAAATGAGGAAATCTGTTTCTTTACCTGCTCATTGAAAACAATAATAGAATCCTCTGAGAATTTATAATCATTGGACTGATTATTCTTGCTGATTCTGCTGGTGTATTTTCTTGGAAGAAAAAATTCCCAACCCCCAAAATTACTGTGATTAAAGGTTGGTATTGTCCTTTGGTGCCTGGAAGATACAAATAAAAATTTGTTCCAGATTCATTGTCCTTTATCCATTCCCCTCAGCATTACCAGAGGTTTAATTTAGCCAAATATGAGCCAGCACTCAGGTCATCAGAAACAGAGAGATAAGGCAGATCTTCTGTAATGACTTTAATAAAGTTTGTTTTTTGAATTTTTTTATTGAGGTATAGTTGCATTACAATGATGTGTTAGTTTCTACTGTACAGAGAAGTGGAGCTCCCTGTGCTACACAGTAGGATCTTATTAGTTACCCACTTTATACATATTAGTGTATATATGTCTATTCCAATCTCCCCATTCATCACACACACCTCCACCACTTTTCTCCCTTGGTGTCCATACGTTTGTTCTCTACATCTGTGTCTCTATTTCTGCCTTGCAAACTGGTTCATCTGTACCATTTTTCTAGATTCCACATATATGCATTAATATACGATATTTGTTTTTCTCTTTCTGACTTACTTCACTCTGTATGACAGTCTCTAGGTCCATCCATGTCTCTACAAATGGCCCAATTTCGTTCCTTTTTATGGCTGAGTAATATTCCATTGTATATATGTGCCACATCTTCTTTATCCATTTGTCTGTCGATGGGCATTTAGGTTGCTTCCATGACCTGGCTATTGTAAATAGTGCTGCAAAGAACATTGGTGTGCATGTGTCTTTTTTTCCTAAAGAAAAAGTTTATTCTCTCTTCCTCTCTGCAGGTATCTTTTTGAATTATGGTTTTCTCTGGGTATACACCCAGTAGTGGGATTGTTGGGTCATATGGTAGTCCTATTTTTAGTTTTTTCAGGACCCATACTGTTCTCCATAGTGGCTGTACAATTTACATTCTCACCAACAGGGCAAGCTGGTTCCCTTTTCTCCACACCCTCTCCAGAATTTATTGTTTGTAGATTTTCTGATGATGCCCATTCTAACCGGTGTGAGGGGATAACTCATGGTAGTTTTGATTAGCATTTCGCTAATAATTAGTGATGTTGAGCATCTTTTCATCTGCCTCTTGGCCATCTGTATGACTTCTTTGGAGAAATGTCTAGTTAGGTCTTCTGCCCATTTTTGGATTAGGCTGTTTTTGTTTTTGATATTGAGCTGTATGAGCTGTTTGTATATTTTGGAGATTAATCCTTTGTCAGTTACTTTGTTTGCAAATATTTTCTCCCATTCTGAGTGTTGTCTTTTCGTCTTTTTTCTAGTTTCCTTTCTTTGCTGTGAGAAAGCTTTTAAGTTTCATTAAGTCCCATTTGTTTATTTTTGTTTTTATTTCCATTACTCTAGGAGGTGAGTCAAAAAGGATCTTGCTGTGATTTATGTCAAAGAGTGTTTTGCCTATGTTTTCTTCTAAGAGTTTTATATTGTCCGGACTTGCATTTACGTCTTTAATCCATTTTGAGGTTATTTTTGTGTATGGTGTTAGGGAGTGCTCTAATTTCATTCCTTTAAATGTAGCTGTCCAGTTTTACCAGCACCATTTACTGAAGAGGCTGTCTTTTCTCCATTGTATATCCTTGTCTCCTTTGTCATAGATTAGTTGACCATACGTATGTGGGTTTATCTCTGGGTTTTCTATACTGTTCTACTGATCTATATTTCTGGGTTTTTTGCCAGTACCATATTGTCTTGATTACTGTAGCTTTGTAGTATAGTGTGAAGTCAGGTAGCCTGATTCCTCCAGCTCCGTTTTTCTTTCTCAAGATTGCTTTGGGTGTTCGGGGGCTTTTCTGTTTCCATACAAATTGTAAAACTATTTTGTTCCAATTCTGTGGAAAATGCCATTGGTAATTTGATAGGGATTGCAATGAATCTGTAGATTGCTTTGGGTAGTATAGTCATTTTCACAATATTGATTCTTCCGGTCCAAGAACAAGGTATATCTCTCCATCTGTTTGTGTCATCTTTGATTTCTTTCATCAGTGCCTTATAGTTTTCTGTATACAGGATGTTTGCCTCCTTTGGTAGGTTTGTTCCTAGGTATTTTATTCTTTTGGTTGCAATGGTAAGTCAGAGTGTTTCCTTAATTTTTCTTTCAGATTTTTCATTATTAGTGTATAGGAATGCAAGAGATTTCTGTGCATTAATTTTGTATCCTGCTACTTTACCAAATTCATTGATTAGCTCTAGTAGTTTTCTGGTGGCATCTTTAGGATTCTCTATGTATAGTATCATGTCATCTGCAAACAGTGACAGTTTTACTTCTTCTTTTCTAATTTGTATTCCTTTTATTTATTTCTCTTTTCTAACTGCCATGGCTAGGAGTTCCAAAACTATGTTGAAAACTAGTGGCAAGAAAAGACATCCTTGTCTTCTTCCTGATGTTAGATAGAGGAAATGCTTTCAGTGTTTGACCACTGAGAATGATGTTTGATGTGTGTTTGTCGTACATGGCCTTTATTATGTTGGGGTAGGTTCCCTCAATGCCCACTATCTGGAGAGTTTTTTTATCATAAATTTGTCTTGACTTTTGCCAAAAGCTTTCTCTGGATCTACTGAGAATATCATATGGTTTTTATTCTTCAATTTGTTAACATGGTGTATCACATTGATTTGTATTTAATGAAGAAGCCTTGCATAGCTGGGGTAAGTTCCACTTGATCATGGTGTATGATCCTTTTAATGTACTGTTGAATTCTGTTTGGACACTTAGGTTGCTTCCATGTCCTGGCTATTGTAAATAGAGCTGCAATGAACATTGGCTTACATGTGACTTTTTGAATTATGGTTTTCACAGGGTATATGCCCAGTAGTGGGATTCCTGGGTCATATAGTAGTTCTATTTTTACTTTTTTAAGGAACCGTCATACTCTTCTCCATAGTGGCTGTATCAATTTACATTCCCACCAACAGTACAGGAGGGTTCCCCTTTCTCTACGCCCTCTCCAGCATTTTTGTTTGTACATTTTTTCATGATGGCCATTCTGACTGGTGTGAGGTGATACCTCATTGTGGTTTTGATTTGCATTTCTCTAATGATTAGTGATGTTAAACATCTTTTCATGTGTTTGTTGGCAGTCTGTATATCTTCTTTGGAGAAATGTCTATTTAGGTTTTCCACCCATTTTTGGACTGGGTTGTTTGGTTATTTTTTTGATATTGAGTTGCATGTGTTGCTTGTATATTTTGGATATTAATCCTTTGTCAGTTGCTTCAATTGCAAATATTTTATCTCATTCTGAGTGTTGTCTTTTCATCTTGTTTGGTTTCATTTGCTGTGCAAAAGGTTTTAAGTTTCATTAGGTCCCATTTGTTTATTTTTGTTTTTATTCCCATTTCTCTAAGAGATGGGTCAAAAAGGGTCTTGCTGTGATTTATGTCAGAGTGTTTTGCGTATGTTTTCCTCTAAGTGTTTTATAGTGTCTGGCCTTACATTTAGTCTTTAATCCATTTTGAGTTTATTTTTGTGTATGGTGTTCACAAGTGTTCTAATTTCATTCTTTTACATGTATCAGTAGAGTTTTCCCGGCACCAATTATTGAAGAGGCTGCCTTTTCTCCATTGTATATTCTTGCCTCCTTTATCAAAGAAAAGGTGACCATATGTGCATGGTTTTTTCTCTGGGCTTCCTCTCCTGTTCCATTGATCTATATTTCTGTTTTTGTGCCACTACCATATTGTCTTGATTACTGTAGATTTGCAGTATAGTCTGAAGTCAGACAGCCTGATTCCTCCAGGTCCATTTTTCTTTCTCAGTATTATGTTGGCTCTTCCGGGTCTTTTCTGTTTCCATACAAATTGTGAAAGTTTTTGTTCTAGTTGTGTGAAAAATGCCATTGGTAGTTTGATAGGGATTGCACTGAATCTGTAGATTGCTTTGGGTATTATAGTCATTTTCACAATGTTGATTCCTCCAATCCAAAAACATGGTATATCTCTCCATCTGTTTGTATAGTCTTTGATTTCTTTCATCTGTGTCTTATAGTTTTCTGCATAGAGGTCTTTTGTCTCCTTAGGTAGATTTATTCCTAGGTATTTTATTCTTTTTGTTGCAATGGTAAATGGGAGAGTTTCCTTAATTTCTCTTTTAGATATTTTGTCATTAGCGTATAGGAATGCAAGAGATTTCTGTGCCTAATTTTTGTATCCTGCTATTTTACCAAATTCATTGATTAGCACTAGTAATTTTCTGGTAGCATCTTTAGGATTCTCTATGTATATAGTATTATGTCATCTGCAAACAGTGACAGTTTTACTTCTTCTTTTCTGATTTGGATTTCTTTTATTTCTTTTTCTCCCCTTATTGCCATGGCTAGGACTTCCAAATCTATGTTGAATAATAGTGTTGCAGAGTGGGCAACCTTGTCTTATTCCTGATTGCAAACTGATGGTTTCAGTTTGTCAGCATTGAGAACGATGTTGCCTGTGGGTTTGTCATAATTGGCCTTTATTATGTTGAGGTAGTTTCCCCCTATGCCTACTTTCTGGAGAGTTTTTCTCCTTAATGGGTGTTGAATGTTGTCAAAAGCTCTTTCTGCATCTATTGAGATTATCATGTGTTTTCATCCTTCAATTTGTTAATATGGATTATCACACAGATTGATTTGCATACATTGAAGAATCCTTGAATTCCTAGGATCAACCCTACTTGATGATTGTGTGTGATCCTTTTAATGTGCTGTTGGATTCTGTGTGCTAGTATTTTGTTGAGTATTTTTGCATCTATGTTCATCAGTGATATTGGTCTGTAGTTTTCTTTCTTTGTGATGTCCTTGTCTGATTTTGGTATCAGGGTGATGATTGCCTCGCAGAATGAGTTTGGGAGTGTTCCTTCCTCTGCTATACTTTGGAAGAGTTTGATAAGGATAGGTGTTAGCTCTTCTCTAAATGTTTCATAGAATTCACCTGTGAAGCCATCTGCTCCTGGGCTTTTGTTTGTTGGAAGATTTTTATACACAGTTTCAATTTCAGTGCTTGTGATTGGTCTGTTCATATTTTCTATTTCTTCCTGGTTCAGTTTGGAAGGTTGTACTTTGCTAAGAATTTGTCCATTTCTTCCAGTTTGTCCATTTTATTAGCATATAGTTGCCTGTAGTAGTCTCTTATGATCCTTTGTATTTCTGTGGTGTCCATTGTAAGTTCTTCTTTTTCATTTCTAATTCTGTTGATTTGAGTCTTCTCCCTTTTATCCTTGGTGAGTCTGGCTAATGGTTTATCAATTTTGTTTATCTTCTCAAAGAACCAGCTTTTGCTTGTATTGATTTTTGCTTTTGTTTACTTCATTTCTCTTTTATTTATATCTGATCTGATCTTCATGATTTCTTTCCGTCTGCTAACTTTGGACTTTTTTGTCCTTCTTTCTCTAATTGCTTTAGGTGTAAGGTATTTTTGTTTATATGAGATTTTTCTTCTTTCTTGATGTAGGATTGTATTGCTATAAACTTCCCTCTTAAGACTGCTTTTGCTGCATCCCTTAGGTTTTGGGTCGTTGTGTTTTCACCATTATTTGTTTCTAGGTATTTTGTAATTTCCTCTTTGATTTCTTCAGTGATCTCTCAGTTATTTACTAGGATAGTGTTTAGCATCCATGTTTTTTATATTTTTTACAGTTTCTTTCCTGTAATTGATATCTTTTTTTCATAGTATTGTGGTCAGAAAAGATATTTCAAATGACTTCAATTTTGTTAAATTTACTAAGTCTTGATTTGTGACCCAAGATATGATGTATCCTGGAGAATGTTCCATGAGCACTTGATAAGAAAGTGTATTCTGTAGTGTTTGGATGGGATATCCTATAAATATCAGTTAAGCCCATCTGATCTAATGTGTCATTTAAAGCTTGTGTTTCCTTATTTATTTTCATTTTGGTTGATCTGTCCATTGGTGAAAGTGGGTTGTTAAAGTACACTAATATGACTGTGTTACTGTCAATTTCCCCTTTTATGGCTGTTAGCATTTGCCTTATGTATTGAGGTGCTCCTATGGTGGGTGCATAAATATTTACAATTGTTATATCTTCTTCTTGGATTGATCCCTTGATCGTTATGTCATGTCCTTCTTTGTCTTTTGTAATAGTCTTTATTTTAAAGTGTATTTTTTCTGATATGAGAATTGTTACTCCAGCTTTCTTTTGATTTCCTTTTGCATGGAATATCTTTTTCCATCCCCTCATTTTCAGTATGTATGTGTCTCTAGGTCTGAAGTGGGTCTCTTGTAGACAGCATATATACGAGTCTAGTTTTTGTATCCATTCAACCAGTCTGTGTCTTTTGGTTGGAGCACTTAATCCATTTACATGTAAGGTAATTATCGATATGTTTGTTCCTATTACCATTTTCTTAAATGTTTGGGTTTCTTATTGTAGGTCTTTTCCTTCTTTTGTGTTTCCTCCCCAGAGAAGTTCCTGTAGCATTTGTTGTAAAGCTTGTTTGGTGGTGCTGAATTCTCTTAGCTTTTGTTTGTCTGTAAAGGTTTTAAGTTCTCCATCAAATCTGAATGAGATCCATGCAGAGTAGAGTAATCTTGGTTGTAGGTTTCTCCCTTTCATCACTTTAAATATGTCCTGCCACTTCCTTCTGGCTTGCAGAGCTTATGCTGAAAGATCAGCTGTTAAACTTATGGGAACTCCCTGTATGTTATTTGTTGCTTTTCCCTTACTGCTTTTAATATTTTTTCTTTGTATTTAATTTTTGATAGTTTGATTAATATGTGTCTTGGTGTGTTTCTCCTCGGATTTATCCTGTATGGGACTCGCTGCACTTTCTGGACTTGATTGACCATTTCCTTTCCCATATTAGGGATGTTTTCAATGTTAATCCCTTTAAATATTTTCTCAGACCCTTTCTTCTTCTCTTCCTCTGGGACCACTATAATTCTAATGTTGGTGCATTTAATTTTGTCACAGTGATCACTGAGACTGTCCTCAATTCTTTTCATTCTTTTTTCTTTATTCTGCTCTGTGGTAAATATTTCCACTCTTTTATCTTCCAGGTCACTTATCCGTTCATCTGCCTCAGTTATTCTGCTACTGATTCCTTCTAGAGAATTTTTAATTTCATTTATTGTGTTGTTCATCATTGTTTGCTTGGTCTTTAGTTCTTCTATGTCCTTGTTAAATATTTCTTGTATTTTCACCATTCTATTTCCAAGATTTTGGATCATCTCTAGTATCATTACTCTGAATTCTTTTTCAGACTGTCTGCCTATTTCCTCTACATTTGTTTGGTCTGGTCGGTTTTTACCTTGCTCCTTCATCTGCTGCATATTTCTCTGTCTTCTCATTTTGTTTAACTTACTGTGTTTGTGGTCTCTTTTTCACAGGCTGCAGGTTCGTAGTTCCCATTAATTTTGGTGTCTGCCCCCAGTGGCTGAGATTGGTTCAGTGGCTTGTGTAGGCTTCCTGGTGGAGGGGACTGGTGCCTGTGTTCTGGTGGGTGGGTGTGGATCTTGTCCTTCTAGTGGGCTGGGCCGTGTCCAGTGGTGTGTTTTGGAGTGTCTGTCAACTTTGTATGACCTTAGGCGACCTCCTGCTAATGGGTGGGATTCTGTTCATATCTTGCTGTTTGTTTGGCATGCGGTGGCCAGCACTGGAGTTTGCTGGCTGTTGGGTGGAGCTGGGTCTTCATGTTGAGATGTAGATATCTGAGAGAGCTCTTGCTGATTGATATTTCATAGGGCTGGGAGGTCTCTCTTGGTCCAATGTCCTGTACTCAGCTCTCCCACCTTGGAGACTGAGGCTCCTCACCTGGCTGGATCACCGAGACACTGCCAGCCTCTTGGCTTGAAAAAAAAGGAAGAAAAAAATAAAATAGAACAATGAATCGATAGAACCCCAGACCCAAATGGTAAAAGCAAAACTAAACATAAAAAATGACACAAAGAAACATACACACACACACTCATAAAAAGAGAACGAACAAACAGCAACACATACAACAGACTGAACCATAGGACAAATGATAAAAGCAAACTTAAACTGACAAAATCACAAAAGAAACATACACATACACACTCACAAAAGGAGAAAAAAAGGAAAAAAATTTAGAAATAATAATAAAGTTTTAAAAATAAAAGTACATAAAAAGGAAGAAAGAGAACATCCAAAGCAATAAACAAATCCACCAATGATAACAAGCACTAAAAACTAAACTAAGATAAACATAAAACCAAAACCAAATCAGAGCCAGAAAGCAAACCCCGTCTACCGTTGACCCTAATGTCCACTCTCTCGATTTTGGGACATTTGTTTTCTATTCTATTACACAGATGCTCTGTTTATTAAGTTGATTGTGGGGATTTTATCTGCTGCTCTTGAGGCTGCACGGAGAAATTTCCTTTTCTCTTCTTTGTTCACATAGCTCCTGGGGTTCAGCTTTCATTTTGGCCCTGCCTCTGCATGTAGGCCACCCTCAGGTCTCTGTTCCCCACCCAGACAGGAGGGGGTTAAAGCAACAGCTGATTAGGTCTCTCTTTCTCACTCAGGCTGGGGAGAGGGAGGGGTATGGTAATCATAATTGGCATGTAGGGCAAGCCTGTTGTGGTAGAAGCCAGCATGACATTACAACAGCCTGAGGCATGCAGTGTGTCCTCCCTGGGAAGTTGTCCCTGGATCATGGGACCCTGGCAGTGGCATGCTGCACGGGGTGGGTGGGTGGGTGTTGGTAGTGACCTGTGCTTGCACACAGGATTCTTGGTGTCAGCAGCAGCAGCATTAGCAGTTCATGCCCGTCTCTGGGCTGTCAGCTGATATCCTTGGCTCGTGCCCATCTCTGGAGCTCACTTAGTTGGTGCTCTGCTTTCTGTGGGCACAGGGAGTGGGAATCACTTCTTCTTACACATCTCAAAACAATAGTCTCTTGCCTCTCCGGCAGGTCCAGTCTTTTTTCTGGACTCCCTCTTGGCTAGCTGTGGTGCACTAGCCCCCTTCAGGCTGTCTTCACATAGCCAACCCCAGTCCTCTCCCTGCGGTCTCACCTCTGAAGCCCAAGCCTCAGATCCCAGCCTCCACCTGCTCCAGTGAGTGAGCAGACAAGCCTCTCAGGTTGGTGAGTGCTGGTCAGCACCTATCCTTTGTATGGAAATCTCCCCTATTTGCCCTCTGCTACTTTTACCCCTGTTGCTGTGCTCTCCTCCATGGCTCCAAAGCTTCCCCACACCACCACCCATCCCCACCAGTGAAGGGACTCCCTAGTGTGTGAAAACTTTTCGTCCTTCACAGCTCCCTCGCAGAGGTGCAGGCCCCATCCCTATTCCTTTGTCTCTTTTTTCTTTTGCCCTACCTACGTACATGGTGGGTTTCCTACCTTTTAGGAAGTCTGAGGTCTTCTGTCAGCATTCAGTAGGTGTTCTGTAGGAATTGTTCCACATGTAGATGTATTTTTGATGTATATGTGGGGAGGACGGTGATCTCCACATCTTACTCCTTTGCTATCTTGAAGGTCTCTATGCCTCCATTCTTTTCCCAAGATCCTCGATCATCTTCACTATCATTATTCTGAATTCTTTTTCTGGAAGATTGCCGATCTCCACTTCATTTAATTGTTTTTCTGGGGTTTTATGTTGTTCCTTCATCTGGGACATAGTCCTCTGCCTTTTCGTTTTGTCTCTCTTTCTGTGACTGTGGTTTTCATTCTGCACGCTGCAGGATTGTAGTTCTTCTTGCTTTCTGCCGTCTTCCCTCTGGGCGTTGTTGTTGTTGTTAATTACAGATTTTATTTCACTTCTAGTGACAAGACTGTTCAAATTATCTGTTTTCTCTTGACTCAACTGTTGCAGGCTGTAAGTTTCTAGAAACTTTTCCATTTCTTCTAAGTTGCCCAATTTGTTGGCATATAACTCTTCTCAGTGTTCTCTTACAAATTTTGCATTTCTGTGGTATCAGTTGTTACTTCTCCTCTTTCTTTCTTATTTTCTTTATTTGGGTCCTCTCTCTTTTCTTCTTGGTGAGCCTGGCTAGAGGTCTGTCAATTTTGTTTATCTTTTCAAAAAACCAGCTCTTGGTTTCATTGATCTTTTCTATTGTTTTTTAAATCTCTATTTATTTCCTCTTTGATCTTTATTAGTTCCTTCTGCTGACTTTGGATTTTATTTGTTCTTTTTCTAATTCTTTAAGATAGTAGATTAGGTTATTTATTTGAGATTTTTCTTGTTTCTTGAGGAGGGCCTGTATCACAATGAACTTTCCTCTTAGAACTACATCACATAGATTTTGCAAGGTTGTGTTTTCATTGTCATTTGTCTCGAGGTATTTTCCAATTTCCCCTTTGATTTCATAATTGATCCACTTATTTTTAGTAGCATGTTTAGGTTTAGTATTTCTATACTCTTTGTTTGTGCTTGTCTGAGAAATTCTTTATCTGTTTTTCTATTTTAAATGACAATCTTGCTGGGTAGAGTATCCTAGGTTGCAGGTTTTTCCTTTTCAGGACTTTGAATATATCATGCCACCTCTTTCTGTTCTGCAAAATACCTGAAGAAAAATCAGCTTTATGGGGGTTCCCTTGTAACTGACTCTTTGTTTTTATCTTGCCTCCTTTAGAATCCTCTCTTTATCTTTAACTTTTGCCATTTTAATTATGATGTCTTGGTATGGGTCTGTTTGGGTTCATCTAGTTTGGGACCCTCTGTGCTTCCTGTACCCGAATATCTGTTTTTTTCTATAGGTTTAGGAAAATTTTCAGCCATAATTTCTTTTTTTTTTTTTTTTGTAATACATTTATTTATTTATTTTTGGCTGTGTTGGGTCTTCATTGCTGTGAACAGGCTTTCTCCCTAGTTGTGGTGAGTGGGGGCTACTCTTCATTGTGGTGCACAGACTTCTCATTGTGGTGGCTTCTCTTGTTGTGGAGCTCGGGCTCTAGGTGCATGGGCTTCAGTAGTTGTGGTATGCAGGCTTAGTAGTTGTGGCTCGTGGGCTCTAGAGCACAGGCTCAGTAGTTGTGACGCATGGTCTTAGTTGCTCCGTGGCATGTGGGATCTTCCTGGACCAGGGCTTGAACCCATGTCCCCTGCACTGGCAGGCAGATTCTTAACTACTGCGCCACCAGGGAAGTCCCACATAATTTCTTTAAATACATTTTTATCTCCTTCTCTCTCTCTTCTTCTGGAACCCCTATTGTATGTCGGTTGGCATGCTTTATATTATCCCATAGATCTCTTATGCAGCTTTCATTTTTAAAAAAATTTTTCTTTCTGTCTGCTGTTCTGATAGAGTGATTTCCATTATTCTCTCTTCCAGACCACTTATTCATTCTTTTGCATTCTGCGGTCTGCTATTCATTGCTTCTAGGTTGGTTTTGTATCTTGGCAATTAAGTTGTCTAATTTTGATTGGTTCCGTTTTATAGTTTCTAGTTCCTTGTTACAAGGATCTGTATTTCTGTTGATAATCTTTTTTCATTCCTTTAGCATTTTTATTACTTCCTTTTTCAACTTAGTGTCTAGTAGACTGGTGAGGTCTATTTCATTATTTGTTCTTTCAGGGGATTTCTCTTCCTCTTTTAATTGGGAGCCCTTCCTTTGCTTTCTCATTTTACTTAAGTTTTTCTGTCTCTATGAATTTAGGAGAAACAGTTATCTACTGTGGTCTTGAAGAGGTGCTTTTATGTGGGAGCATCCCTGTGCAGACTTTGTGCATCCAGTATTTTTGGTGTGAGAGCTTTTTTTGGTATGGATGCCAGCCACATCTTTTCTCAGTGTTCTGTCCATTATCCCCTTGATAGGGGGTTAGTGTTGTGCTTCCCGGAGCCTGCACTGGTTATTGAGCAGGGCCTCCTATTTGCTCCATGGCTGTCACAGTCCTGTTGGGGGGAGGTTCTGTTCCCCAGTTGTTAGAGTAGATGCCCTGAGGGTCAGGTTTCATAAGGCTCCATTGCCCTTAAGTGTGTGCTCTGTCCCCAAGGAGGTGATTGCTGAAGCAAGTGAGGACCAAGTGGTCAAGAGGACCTAAGTGCCACCTGTGCAGGCATCCATGGTTCTGCCTAGAAAAAGGCCAAGGTCATGTCCCTTTCTCTGTTGTGTTTGTCCCAGACCTGGTACTAGGCTGGTGCTTGGGGCTGTGGTACTGTGGCTGCAGAAATTGAGGTGGCTGTGCTGATACAGCCTGGGACCTGGGCTGCCTATGTGGCAGGGCTTTCCCAGGACCTGTCCACCCTAGGTCTAGCTTCACGCTGTGGTGTGGGTCGGCTGGAATGGGAGAGCTCCCACTGGGAAATGAACCACTGCATACTCCTCCCCAGGGGCTGTCTTCCCAAGGCACGCATTTCTGTGGTGCCACCTGGTGTGCACACCAACAAAGTCCACCCCTGCTGGACCCACTCCCACTATGCACATACTGACAGTGGGCGCTAAGTTTCAGCCAAAACCACACCCAAGGCCCTCCAGGCTGTCTCTGTGGAGCTAGATCAAGTCTTCTCCAGGGCCTATCTGCTCAATATTCAGCTCCTGGCTGCTGCTAGCAGCCCCACTTGGTGTGGATTTGGGGCTGGGAAGTGTGGTGGCGTGGCAGCCATCAGCATAGGTCTCCTTCCAACCTGATTGCTAGCAAGCCTGCACACGTGCCCTCCTTGACAGCAGAGTCCAGGCCCCTCCAGCCCCTCTGTCTGTCCCAGTGAATCTCCTATCAGGCAAGTGAGCTCCTCAGGTTGAAGTCCTGCACCTGTGGACTTTCCCTCCTTCACAGATCCCTCCCAGGGGCACCGGACCCATCCTGATGCTTTTTTCCCCCATCCTATCTTGTTACGTGGGGATCTTTCTTGCACCTTTGTTTATATAAGAGACCTTCTTCCAGGTTCCCGTTGGTTTTCTGTGAGAGTTGTTCCATAGGTAGATGAATGTTGATGTGTTTGTGCGGGGAGGTGATTTCCATATCCTCCTAGTCTGCCATCTGGGTCCTCTCTGAGGCATGATAAGATTTATATCTTTAAGGACAATAAATAAAAATGTAAGTTTTCTCCTGGGAGTTTTAGAGTATATTTGTCTATTATAAGTCTTAGGATAATTATTAGTAAAATAGTTTTGAAGCACAGGGCAACTTTGCTCCAATATCCTGATCTTTAAGACTATCTAACAAGCAATTTTGAGAGGAATAGGTGAGGTCTTAGGATGGTAAAGATAGATGGGCCTTGACTTGTTTCTAGAGTTGTACTTGTAGTTTTGTAGGAATTTGCAAGACAAAGAGAGTTGTTCCTTTGAGCCCTTAAATATTGTACTCCAGCTGATTTATTTCCTGATTATTTGTAAGAGGACCTGGGGAATTGCTGAGAAGAAAGATCAATTTTTGAAAAGGAGAATTGATGTTGGATTTTGCTTTAAGACTAATTTCTCTTCTTTCATCTTCATAAGGAGTTCCTTAAGGCTGGTCATTATAATTGTTTTCTTTTCAATTAGATCCTCCCATAGGTACCAGTATGACAGCTGCTTATGATGAGAGCTCTCAATTTTTTTCCCTTTTAAATACAGCCAATTGTAAGTATCTATTGCCTGGCCATTGATAAGTAGGATCTTATATTAATTTAAAAAGGTTACTCAAACCAATAAGCATTTTTTGGTTTACCCAAAGATGTTAGAGGCATCTCACAAGAGAGTATATAGCCCTCACAAGATCAAGAAATTTTACTCCCAGATATAGTCTAAGAAGGTGAAAGCTCTTCCTTGCTACTGGCAGTAAGAATGGTGTAGTGAAAAAGGTGTCTCCAGCGTCCCACAAATAATGTGGGGCACCTCCTGCTGTAAATATGCTAATCAATGCACTGGGCAGATGCTACTGGAATGGAATTTGTACAGCATTAACAAGCAACAGAGGTTGATATGAAAAAGGCCCCTTGTGGACTGGTACCCCTTAAGAAAAACTCCCCTGGGAGCTGGCACAGCCAGACAAAGAGAGTGCTGCTTGTGACTTTGTGTCTCAGAATCCCAGTCTATTCAACTGGCCACCTGATGCACCTTTCAGATGTCAGAGACCACAGAGAATATTCCCACTGGACACAAGGCCAAGCTCTAGGGACATAGAAAAGTATGGAAGACAAAAACCTTCTCCCATTTTACATAGAGAACCCACAGCTGAGTTTGACTGAAGAAACAGTGGTCTGGTGAGAATGGTTAACTCACCAGCCTGTGAGCCTGGCTCAGAGAGCAGGCTGATAGGGACTCTGTCTGCATTCTTCCCTATTTCTTCCTCCTTATGACAAACAACACAATAGACAGGCAAACAGACACACACACACACACACACACACACACACACACATACACACACGCAACAGTGACCATCTTTGAGAGAAGAATCCACAAGTGTTGCTAAGTCCAAGGAACTTAGTTCCACAATTATTTTCTCCTGCTAATCTAAACTGAGTGAGAGAGAGAGAGAAAAAAGGCACTCTCACCACTTCCCTTTGAAAGAGACCTTGGGGTCAGAGATCAGGAGGCTGACATGTAAGAAATCTTACCTTCTGCTGGCCTTTGTCACATGTCCCAGGATCTCTCAGCTGCAGCAGCCTCAGAGTGGGAAACAGGTCCAGCCAGCCCCCTGGCTGACTCACCAACCACTGGGGGGGGGGAAATTTCCCCCTCTTTCCCACTTGAGTTGTTGTGGCTGGACTAATCAAATTGACACAAGACAGATTAACAGGAGAAAAAGAAACAAATTTAAATTCATGCACATGGAGGTCCCATAGAAATGGAAACCTAAGAAGTGGCCAAATCAGGCAGCTTTTATACTTTCTCTGCAGGTTTTGGCTGCTAGATCCTAGGGTTCTTTTAAAAGGTTATGAATTTTCAGGTCTTTGGTAATACCAACTAGTTGTCTTATTTCTGTGATGGTAAGTAGTAGGTCACAGAAATTTAAATACTCTTAACAGTCAGTTGGTCCCTTTTTATTCCTCCTGTTGTACAAAATCTTTAAAAATCTTTTGAATCCCGAGATGCATGAAATTTCAAGTTTCAGTTTCAAATCCCCCACTGCTCTGACCTTATGGGTTATTACTGGGAAGATGGATGTCCTCAGAAGCTGAATTCATAGGTATCTGCTTTCCTCTCCAGGGTGTCACAATCAGCCTCACAGGGATAGGGTTGGCCCTCACGCCCTCATGTATGATGGTGGCAGGATCACTGGGACTGCACCCTACACTCTGAGGGCATAGAAACAATGCTTTGGCATACTAGTTCACCAGGGCACTGAGCTATGTCCAGCCTGATTCTATGGGCATTTTATAGTTAGTGAGGAGCTTGCTAACTTCCTGGGTATTTTAGGCAGGGAAGGCACTAGGTGTTCAGGCTGTTTATGTAGGACCATTGTATCTTTTGCCACCATGTGTTGCCGTGGCCCACAATATCCCACAGGATTGGGGGAGGAGGTGCAACAGCAGCAATGTTTGTAGCAAGAGAGGGACCAGAGGCCTTGGGTGTACCTGCCTTCCTGAGGCTCCATGCTTTCCTGAGCCAGGGTGCCCTAATTGTACTCATTACTACTGAAGTCCTGAAAATACAGAGGAAGGGAGTCTCCTTCTTCTAAGGGAGTCCCCTCCTTTATCTGGTAGTGCACGCTTGGACAGGGTTGTCACCTGTATGTCCCAGCCTTTAACTAATGAAAATCTTAGCCACTTTTCCTAACAGTTATACCTGAAGTCTAACACCCTCCGGGGGAATTCACCATCTGTGGGGCACTGATGGGTACAAGACATGTCCACAGAAACTCAAATCAGCTCGGATGAGCATTGCTCTGAGGTTTGTGAAAACTCTGGTTGTCCCCTTCAGAGTTAGCACTATAGGATAGCAAGCATCTTTGTAGGTGGTACACTGCAGCACAAATGCCAGCAAGTGGTGGGCCTCCCCCAGGGAGAATTACCCAC
Source organism: Pseudorca crassidens (assembly GCF_039906515.1). Classification (NCBI taxonomy): domain Eukaryota; kingdom Metazoa; phylum Chordata; class Mammalia; order Artiodactyla; family Delphinidae; genus Pseudorca; species Pseudorca crassidens. Next base: position 126,614,543 of record NC_090296.1, on the reverse strand, counting down.
GAGAGCTAAGGAGCAACTCCACGTTCCTGCTCATAATGCCTGTTGTTATGACTTTGTTAAATTAACATGTGTTAAGTGGGGCAGGGTGCCAGATGGCTGGTGAGTTGCAGTTCAACAACAGACCACAAGAGAAATTGAAATAGTGAAGTAATTACTCAGAGGCTCTGGAGGAAGGACACAGTACACCTGGAGGGCCCACTGGGGACATCAAGGTGAATGCAGAGAGAGAGAGACAGGACCTGGAGCACATGCCTTTCTTAAGGTCATGGGTGTAGTGCTTTGGGGTTCCTGGACCAAGGCTGGATTGGTCAATTCAAGCCAGAAGAGCAGGGTCTGGTGAATTTCTTTGGGGTCTTATCTAAGGGGAACGAAAAGGGAAGGCCCTGGGAGGCCACAGGGGTTGTTGATCAGAAGGGCTGTTGGGGGAGTCATATTAGGAACTTATTCACTTGTGACTCTGTGGGCAGCTGTCTAGGACATGTGCTTGCATGAGGGGCTAATGTCACCTAAGGTCCCTGCAGGTCAGTTTGCCAAACAAAATGGATTCAAGGCAGCAATACTGTGAAGTGTGTTGACCTAAGACGAATAGACTGCATATATTTCTCCAGCAAAAATGGGATTATTCAGGGTCAGCAGAGAATTGCAATTTGAGGTCTGCATACTTGGGGAGGTACCTGAAAGCTCCTGCATAGCAAGGGAAGTAGAACTCCTTTATGAGGGGAAAAGGATGTTGGGACGAACTGTTGTAAACAAAGAGGCCATGGCTTCTTATTGGTTGGGTCCTCGTCAGGAAGGAAGAGGATCTTTCTTCCTCCTGTAGGGCTCTGCTACTGTTGGAGGGTGTGCGAGCTCCCCCTGCTGGTCTCCTGGCTCTATTTAATGCAGGTGTCTTTATTAATTTTTTACAAGCTCAACTCTTGACAAGGACAAAACAGCAATAATCAAAGCTGTAAAAATATAATATTTATTCTGGACAACATTAAGTTTGCCTAAGTGTAGTGACAAATGCAATTTCAAAAGTGCATTAAGCCTTTAAAAACTTACCCTCCTGAAAGCCCTGCTTCCCGTTGTACAATCCCTATGTCTTCTCGATCTCTCAACTATTTTGGGGGGGTGGAGGAAACAGGTGAAAAATTGGTAGAAGGCTACGATACTTAGCTGTAGTTGTTATAGGTCTGAAATACCTTAAAAGAGAGATAATTGTTTAACTTTGGACTAAAAGTAGATGTATATACTCCAACATACTCGAGCCAAATTCTGTGGTTCAAGCTATGTGTCTATAAAACACTATTTGTTTTGGTATTTGGCTTTTGACAGCTTTTAATCCAACTTCTCCTTCTTCTATTTCTGCCTCACAACTGGGCAAGATGGTAAGAAAGTCTAGGTGCTCCTTACTTTAGAGCAGGTGGAAAGTTCAATCCATGCATGGGAATCCTCGTCTCAGCCCCACCCCTAACCATCATACAAACCCCAAGCCAGTCTCCTTTCCTTTTTCTTCAAGCTGTGTAGGACCTGCCTGGGAGCTGCTCTGCCCTCCCCGAGAGCCTCCATTATGTGAGTAATAAACATGTTTGTACCCTCTTTGAATGTGTGTGTCATTATCAGTCTGGACATCCAAACAAAATTTTGAATGAAAGTTCCTCCTCTATCTTCCAGTTGGCTACAACAGAATGTTGCTCTCATATCCTTTTTTGAAATGCTGTCGACTGAAATTTGAGGTCCTGGCTGGAGGCTGGTAGTTCCCCTTCCTGAACAGCTTATTATGTCCACACATCAATCACTTCCCTTGGTATCTCACACTCAAAGCACTATGCAGCAGTTAAAATTGCCCCAGGGTCAGGTATCAGACAACTAGGGATACTCTTATGCCTTTATGTCTGATAACTTATTTAAATTAGCCAACCCACGGGGAGCCCACAACACCTAGCTAAGGACAGCCCACTTGCCGTGTACAAGCTGCCCCTAGAGCTTCAACTTGCTGTTACCCTGTCCCAGGTGCAACCTCTCATTTAACCCTGCCTGGCAGCCTTCTCTTGTTTGGGACTGCAAGTTATTAAAAAGTTCTGTCTTTTATCTATCATAGTGTCATTGTGTTGTGTCCCACCATTAAAATAGTCTTTAAAACTTATCAAACAATTGGCATTACAGACAGCATGTCTAGGCCATTATGGCTGATATATGGGCAGCTTTGTAGGAGGATATGCTCTTGGGTTATTATGGGTTCCAGACCACTGAAAAAATGGCTTGGGGCAAAACTTCCACTTGTTGGTGAGCTTTACCCTTGATGCTGTGTCTGCTGGTAGTAGCTGCATCTCTCCTTTCCTAAATTTTCTGGGTGTCAGAATATTCAAAATGAACACTGCTGATTGGCTAAACTCTGGGGGCCATATGCAGTTCAGGTAGGGGCTCACCTTAGCGCAATCTGAGTGACAGGCCACTTAGCCGCACTTTCTAGGTCTGGGCATTCTGGTTGTTACTGACCAAACTTGGGTCAGCTCACCAGTGCACAGCAATGCCAATCTACTGACATCAGGTTGTGGTGAAGGAAAGTGCAGGGTTTATTGCAGGAGCCAAGGAAGGAGTGTGGGTGGCTCATGCTCAAAAAACCCAAGCTCCCTGATGAGTTTCAGGGGAGGGTTTTTAAAGGTAGAGTGAGGGAGAGAGCTGCAGGGTCTGTGATCAGCTCATGCACAATTCTCTGTCTGATGGTGAGGTAAAAGTGTGGTGTCACAGGGGTTAACATCATCAATACTCAGGCTCCAGCTGGTCTGGGGGCTACATGCTCATGGTCATGATGCAGTTAGCTTCTTCCTTCTGGTGCAGGTTTTAGTATCTGCAAAACAGCTAAGGGCTGTGCATCAGACACTGTTATCCATGTCCTTCATGGAGGAACTAAAGTTTATGTGACTCTGCTATGTGGGTGATCTATTGTTTAAATTGTTACCAGTTCTCCTGACCCAACTGCTATCTTTTGTTACTACATGTTCACGTTCTTGCAGTCATTAAATCTTGAGACAGGTTTTTATGACTCAAGGGAGGCCTGGAAGACTAAAGCTTTTCTACAAACAAGAGGCAAGTGGGGGCGGTCCACACCCAGAAGGCCTCATGAGGTTGTGCTCAGTTATGTGGTATATTTCTAGTTGCAGCCTGTATTTGGCAGAGGTTTATCCCAAGGGCCTATCACCTCTTGGGTGTCAGTACTTCTGTAATATTATTTTGGGCAGAACTTTAGTTTATCCATGTATTCTAGGTAACCCCTGTGGAGAAAGGTGTTGGCTGGACCTGCCCACCATATAGAAGTGGCACCTGGGTCTCCTTGCCAATGTTATGCAGCTGGAGGTGTTACTGACCAGGGTTCTTGGGCTCCTTAATCAATAGAAAGTGATCAGAGGCCAGACAAGAAATTTAGGCAAGGCTTTACTGGGGCCCCTGCTGCATCATGGAGGAGAGAGAAGAAACAACAGATTTCCTTGCTTGCTCCCTCCCTGAGGGGGTGTGAGCTGGCTCCTTATAAGGAGTGAAGGTAGGGGTGTGACCAGGAGTCGTGCCGGAGGGGTGGCTCAGGTGGTGTGCCCACCCCTTGTTGGTGGTGTGTGCAGGGGGCATGTGCAGTACCCTGCTGTTGCTCCTGACCCCCTGCTTTTGCTCCTGGCTCTTTAAAAGTGGCAATTGGGATTTTTGGTCTCTTTGTATCTTTTGTTTAGAATTTGCCCTAACTGCACAAGCATGCAGTTGTTTTTTGTCCCATATAGTTTCCTTGTATTTTGTTGCTTGAGGAGAGGTGTATCCAGGTGCAAGCATTGCAGCACAGTAGCAAAGGGTCCCAGGCCGCAGCCTGTCTCATTGCCCCCTGAGAGACTAGATGCCCTATTCTTAAGGGTAATGGGTCGAAGCTCTCTTCTTCTGAAACTTCTTCCTGCTGGACAAGGGTTGCAGACCCTAGCCTACCCTAGAGGTATAGAAGTCCCTCTCTGATTGTTCCAAGGACCTATAGGGACCTGGGCCTCTTTCTGTTGGAATGGGCTGAATTCCTTGAGTCATCATAAGCCTTACTTCAAACTGTTGGAGCCTCAAGACACAAACTTAACCAAAAGGTTAAACAACAAGGGCAGGGACTTCTTTGGTGGTGTAGTGGTTAAAAATCCACCTGCCAATGCAGGGGTCATGGGTTCAAGCCCTGGTCCGGGAAGACCCCACATGCTGCGGAGCAACTAAGCCCATGCACCACAACTACTGAGCCTGCATTCTAGAGCCTGTGAGCCACAACTACTGAGCCCACACACCACAACTATTGAAGCCCAGGGGACTAGAGCCCATGCTATGCAACAAGAGAAGCCACCACAATGAGAAGCATGTGCACTGCAATGAAGAGTAGCCACTGCTCACCACAACTAGAGAAAGCCCGCATGCAGCAGCAGAGACCCAACACAGCCAAAAAATAAATATAATTTTAAAAAACATGTAAGCAAACAAGGGCTACAAATGAGAAGAACAGTAGCCACTAAAGGGCCTGGAAAGGGAAGGAACAAGGTTAACTTTGGGCTTCCTTAACTGTTGACCAGACAAGGGAGGCGACATCGCCCCTGCCAAACTTATGAAGCCACTCTGCCTGGGTGTATGTTTCCTTAATATTAATTTTACATGTCCTGTTGCATTGATCCAAGTGCAGCAGTAAGTATTACTTGTCGCACAGACTCTACCTTGTTCTGCCGGAAGGTAATCAACAGCCAGACAGTTGTCAAGAACCACATCAACCAAGGAAACAAGAGAGGTGCCAAGTCCCATTAAGGCTTCAAATAAGAGCCAACCCACTACATCATTTTACTTATTTGTTGATGGTGCCTGTCTTTTGAATAGATATCTCAGATCTTCCACTGGCTCACAGGTGTATTGTTCTTCTGTTGTGACCTGTGGGGCTTCTGGAGGTAAAAGCTTTAGTGTGGACAAATGTACCCAACAAGATGTCCCTTGAGTTTGACAGCAGTAGAGGTGGTTAAAATTACTTTATAGGGGACCTTCCATTTTGGCAATAGTTGGTCTTCAGGGATCCAACTTTCCAGGTTTTAAGAACTTGGTCCCTGGTGTTTATTTGTGAAGGGACTGCTCCTTCGTCTGTATTTTTAGTGGGAGCTGGCAGTGTTTTGTGGGCATAGTCCTGATTGCCTTCTGAACTTGTCCTAGATTAGTAATATATCTCAGGCCCTGGTTCACCTCCATCCAGTACAATGTAGTAGTAAGAAAAGGCCTCCCATATCATTTCAAATGGGCTAAGTCTCAGACCACTCCTGGGGGCTACACAGACCCTGAGGAGTACAAGTTGGTCCAGGGTTCATGAGTTTTTTGGCAGAGCTTTGCTAAGGTTTTCTCTAAAGTATGGTTCATTTTCTCCACCTTCCCTGAAGACTGGGGGTGTCAAGGGGTGTGTAGCTTGTAGCCTATCCCTAGGGCTGTTGTGAGCTGCTGTGTGATTTTGGCTATAAAGGGTCCGTTATCGCTCTGGAGGGACTTTGGAAGTCCACACTGAATAATTATTTCTTTAAAAAGGGACTTACAGGCTCCCATAGCCTTTGTAGATCAGGTGTGGAAGGCTTCAACTCATCCTATGAAAGTATCGACAAACACCAGAAGATATTTATATCCTGATCATGGGGGCATTTGGGTGAAATCTAACTGCCAGTCTTCCCCTGGGATACGTCCCTTGGCATTGAATCGCCCTGAGTAACGAAGGAGGGATTGGATGGGTCTGTGGGTTATTACAGCCACACAGATCACAGGCAAGTGTTACTTGTTTTTACTGTTCTTTTAAGCCCCTTCCCTGAAAAAGCCTTTTGCATCAAGTCCCATAGTACATCCCTCCCATAGTAGGCGGCATCATGTAAACTCTTAGTGAGTTTCCACTGTCGGGCCAGTAGGATTAGAACTTTATCCTCCTTTTTATACACCCTGTGCTTCCTTTCTCATACCCCATTTTTTTGCATTTTCTTGTTCCTGTGGGGAATACTGGGGAAGGCTAGGGAGTTCAGGGGGGGCAACTACTAGAGCCATAACTTGTTCATGTTCCTGCAATCATGATACCTGTTTTGCAATTTGATCAGCTTTGCTGTTCCCTTGGCTCACTCACAAAAGATCCATCCCTCTGATGGCTTCTACAGTATATTACTGCTACCTGGGTTGAAAGCTGCACTGCTTCTAAAAGAGCCAGAATCACATCTTTATGTTTTATGGGGAATTTCTAGTGGTTAACATTCCTCTTTCTTTCCAAATGGCAGCCTAGGCCTGTAGCACATGGAACCTATAATTACAGTCAGTAAAAATATTTAATTTCTTCCCCTTCCCTAACTGTAAAACTCTCATTAATGCAATTAGTTCAGACTTCTGGGCTGACATCTGGGGTGGCAGGGCCTTGGCTTCTATAACTTCATCTAGACTAACTATGGCATACCCCGCCTTTCGGGATCCCATTTCTACAAAACTGCTCCCATCAGTAAACCATTCGACCTCAGGGCTGTCAAGAGGCTCATCTAGAAGATCAGACCTGCTGGAGTAACTTTGCTCTATGGTCTCAATACACGGATGCACTGAGTCTCCACTCTCGACTGCTGGAAACTAGTTGCCGGGTTCAGGGTTTTGCAAACCTTTTTTTTTTTTTTTTTTTTCTGTACGTGGGCCTCTCACTGTTGTGGCCTCCCCCATTGTGGAGCACAGGCTCCGGACGCGCAGGCTCAGCGGCCATGGCTCACGGGCCCAGCCGCTCCGCGGCTTGTGGGATCTTCCCGGACCGGGGCACGAACCTTCGTCCCCTGCATCGGCAGGCGGACTCTCAACCACTGCGCCACCAGGGAAGCCCGGTTTTGCATACCTTTAAGGGAATGTCAGGGGTACCCATTAGGAGGGCCTGATATCTTGTTAACCTTGCTCCAGTCAACCAGTGATGTTCTTTGACTTCTGGCACAGATTATACCTGATGAGGGGTTAATATCTAAGTGTTGTCCCAGGGTGAGCTTGGAAGCCTCACTAATCAACAGGGCTGTGGCTGCTACTGCCCGCAGGCAGCTTGGCCATCCCAGGGCCAATGAGTCAGAAGACGGTGGAGTAGAAGGACACAGAGTTTGCATCTTATCACAACTAGGGCACCTACCAGGCATTGGTGGGGGACCTCAGACACCTAAAGGGATGGAAGGAATTCCAGCATGACTGGCTAGGATGTGGAGGGGAAGAAGGGGGGCAGGAAAGGTTGAGGCGTGATGGGACCAGGCACCCCTCCCTGTGGGGCAGTGGTGCGGAGGAGAGGGGTTCCCACACGCGGAGGGGCCCAACCACGTTGTGGGGATTGGTGGGGATGGAGAGAGACCTTTGGGGGATCGGGAGATCAGAAGGGAACACAGCTAGCATCTCCCCAACCAGCTTGGGCCTCGGCAAACCTGCTGGGGTCCTGGGCCTGAACCTCAGCCCTCTGGGGCCCCCTCCAGCCATGAGAGTCCTGAGCCTGAGCCCTGCCCACCACCCCCCCGCAACACCACCAAGGCCTTTTATGAACTTTTATTTCTAATTTTATTTAATTTTTATTCTTTTAAAATTTTATTTTATTGTCTTATTCTTTGTTATTGTTCTGCTCCTTTTTCTTAGTTGTTTTGAAAAGTAAGCCACTGGTCTCTGATCTGGTCCCAACTTTTGGGTCAGATTCTTAGTGCTGTCCCTGATGTCTCACGAACATATAGGGTAAAGGGCTTGTCCAAATTTGGAAGCCCCAGTGCTGGAACTCTATTCAACTCAGTCTTTAGAGTCTCAAAGGCCTGACGGTGGTTCTCATTCCATTGAAGGGGTTCCCTTTCTCCTCCCTTTAGAGCCTCATATAGGGTTTTTTCTATAAGGCCATAAGTTGGAATCCAGATACAACAGAACCCAGCCATCCCAAGGAAGCCTCTGAGTTGTCTCTTTGTGGTTGGAGATGGTAATGCACAAATTGCTGTTTTTGGATCTATGGCCAGGGCTTGTGCCCCTGGGCTCAAAACAAATCCTAAATATTGAACCTGTTGCTGTAAGATCTGAGCCTTGGTTGGAGAGATTTTATATCCCCTTTTTGCCAGAAAATTTAGGACCCTAAGAGTATTGTGATCTGAATCTTTTTGGTCTCACTACTTACCAATAAGTCATCAACATATTGTAACAGGGTTCCCTTCTCAAGGCTCAGTTCCCTCAGTTCTCTTGCTAACATGTTTCCAAAAAGATGGGGGCTGTCCTGAAAACCCTGTGGAAGCACTGTCCAGGTATACTGGGTAGCCTCTAGGGTGTCAGTGTCCATCCAATTCAAAGGAAAAAAGATATTGAAAGTCTGGATGTAGGGGAATACAGAAAAAATGCATCTGTGAGGTCCAAAACAGAGAAATGCTGAGCAATCCCTGGCACTTGGGTGAGGCAGCCTTATTCACTGCTCGTAAGTCTTGCACAAACCAACACTCTCTGTTAGGCTTCTGAGTGGGGAAGATTGAGTGTTGCATGGGGATTGGCAGGGCCTAATGAGTCCGTGTTTTAGGAATTTGCTGAGCAGTGGTTGGATTCCCCTCAGGTCCTCAGGTTTTAAAGGATATTTTCTCTTCCAGGCGTATTTTTCCCCAGGCCTTAACCTTATTTTTATCAGGGGAACACAGTTTGCTTTTCCTGGCACCAAGGTATTCCAAACTGCAGGATCTACTTATTCTCTAATTTCTTTGGGGAGGTCTTGGGGAATATTTTGATGCCCAACAGGTGGGTCATCTGGGGCTCATAATAGATGGCATTCTCTGTTTGGATTCTTTACCTCCTTGGACTTCACCCTGTCCTAAGAATAGACTAGGTCCTAACTCATTTAGCAAATCTCTCCCGAGGAGAGGGACAGGACATTCTGACATATATAAAAAGGAGTAATAATAATGAACTCCACTCTGCAGGCAAGGGGAGACATAAATCGCCTTACTTTTGCCTGTCCATCAACTCCCATCACAGTAGAGTCATGGAGAGAGGGCCAGCCGGCCAAGCCAGAACAGAGCAGACAGCTCCACCGTCTTCAAGGAATTCAGTTCTCCTACCTGCCACATAGAGGGTGACCCAAGGCTCTGTGGGAGTAATGAGGATGGATTGAGTAGGATCCAGAGCAGGGCAGTTGCTCAGGGCCAGTCATTCGGTGTGTGGGAATCTTGCATCTGAGAGATTCACAAGGAACTGGGGCCGGTCAGTGTTGCCCTTCAGGCATCCCACTGGAGGGCGCTCAGGACATTCTCCCTCCCACTGCCCCCCTTTCCGACAAAAAGCACACTGGTTCGGGGCCCAGGCAGCTTCTTGGTGGTCTGTCCAGCCTTCTCAGCCCTCCAGGGTCCCCTCGAGGTGGTGCGTGGATCAGAGCAGCCTAAAGCTGCATTTTCTTTATTAGCCTCTTACCGTTATTGGCCTCCTCCATTAAGTCTCGGTTGTTATAGGCCTTGAAGGCCTCCTCTACCAAGGTTTACAATGGGGTTTGGGGCCCAGCCTCAAGCTTTTGTAATTTTCTCCGGCATCAGGAGTAGCCTGGGTGACAAAATGTATGGCCAAGAATGTCCTTCCTTCTGAGAACTCAGGGTCTGTATTGGTGTACCTCCTGAATGCCTCTTTCACCAGGCTCAGGAAGACTGAAGGGTTTTCATCTTTTTTCCTGTGTAACCTCTCAGACCTTATCATAATTTACAGCCTTCACCTTACACCTTTTCATTCCTTCTGAGAGACAAGTAGTACAGTGTTTCATCCTAACCTGGCCTACACGATCTTCATAGTCCCAGTGTGGATCATGTTCTGGGATTGTATCCCCATCCACCTGATAAACTTGGTGGTGTGGATTGGTGGCCAGTAGGCCATCTGTGTGTTCTCTGTCCTTTCTTAGTGTATGTTCCTTTTCATCCAGGGTGCAACAGTGGGCCAGAATAACCATGACGGCCTAACAGGTGAGAATGTCAACCCCAGCCTGATAAACTCATCCCTAAACTTGTCAGCGTTTAGAGACAACCTGACAAACCTCTCCTCACAGATTAACCCAGTTAGTTTAGGATCTCTCTTTGGGATGTTCCAGAGGCCCTTTGAAGCCCCCCAAAGTTAACTGGAAGTCAAGAGAATTTCAATTAGAATTTGATATTTGGGAAGTCTGTCAAAAAGTTTAAAATGTTTTAAAACACCCAGTCAGTTAGGATCATAGTTTGCTGTGAAACAATATTTATTCCTTGAGATAAGGTGGGGGGAAAAATCAAAAGTAAATATAGATCACTTAAAGGCACAAGAACTCACACGATCTGTTATCAAAAGCAGCATTCCAGGACAACTTCGTTCTCTTATGAGAGAGAGAAACCAAATCCAGTCTTGCATCAGCCTACGCTTAATAAAATCCATTTACCTAATTAAATTTAATCCAACCTTAGAAAATCCTGACCACATACAAAGTTCTTTTCTCAATGTTCCTCTTCCACAAGCATTCTGCAACTTTCTGTAGCCATACTTTGTCCTTTATTCTTTCCCCATTCAGAAATAGCCAGCTCTAGGACAAAATCACACTTTTCCCTTTAACAAAATATATTTCCATTCCTCATACCTTCTTTTCTGAAAACACACATCCTACTTTGCTTAAGCAACCATGAACTGTCTTTTACAGTAGCATTCTGTAGATTGGTAGAGAACATCTCAAGGCGGCACCAAACAGCTTTAGTTTCTCTCTCACAAGAAGACAAGAGTAGATAACTTTAGACCTGTTTAGCAATTAAGGTTCCAATATTTTATCTTATTTGAAATGGCCTGGATATTTAATTAATTCCTACCATTTAGCTTAGTTTCAGATTTACCAAAACTTGGAGAGACTGTTTTAGATGGAAGTTTCCAAAACATAATTATTCCTATAGAGTTTACCAGAAAGTTCTTATCCCAGTTACATTTACTTAAAAATTTAATCATATCAGGTTATTTTCCCTGTTGACAGATTTTATAACAGAAACAATATGCACTTATTGACTTCTAGTAACCCTAGATACAGTGAAAGCATTGCACTTAGCGTTGATGACTCTAAAGACAGATCTGTATTAATTAAACCCACAAGTTTAAACCAGACAAACCAATTTCTACAGAACCAGAGATCTCATAGTTTTCCTGCTTGAATTTAAAATGGCCCTTTTTTTCCCTCAGTCTCGGGGACTACAGATGAGTCAGGTAGTTCCTGAGAGCCCTGGCAGAATAGTGTATTGCAAGAGCAGAGGAAGGAAAAATGCAAGCTCTTGTCTTTTCTTTCTGTTCTTTAAAATCCCACTAAGTAACCCAAGGCTGGAGTCTCAGGCAATGTGGACTGGGTTTGTATTTCAAGGCTCAAGTGCTCCACTATGCCCACAATATCAGTAGAGACTTGCAGGAGCAGTTGGACGGACAAAACTACATCACGAACAAAGATACAAATCACAGACACAAACAAGAAGTTTTCAACATAAAGGGGACGGGAATGCAGGTGTCAGGATCAAGGGAGAGGTAAAGGGAGGGGAGAGAGGAAAGACTGAAAAAGAGAAAGAGACAGAAAGAGGGAGATTTCAGTTTCAACCCACCCCCTGCAGGTGTCTATTCAGGCACCAACCTGTGCTCTTCCACAAAGGGCCAGTGAAGGAGGGAACACCCTATCCACTGGCCACCAGGGCAGTCAAGCCTGGACATACAGCCGGTTGTATGTCGTCTGTGGGTCCCCAACCCACAGGTGTGACTCTCACCCATACATACACTAGTATATAGAAATCTGCCACTTCAGTCCATTCCCAGTGGGAGTTCTCTTGGTGGCAGGAAAATAAAGGTGAGAATATTGGGACGATCAGACTTCCAGCCACTACACGATATGAGGTTTGAACCTCTATCACTCTCAAAAATCTCCGATCAGGGAGAAACCACTGGACCAAGGTGTGAGCTGTGAGGCGAGCCTCTCCCACCTTTGCTTGTTACCCGTCAAGGTGAACCATTGTGAGCCAGAGGGAGGAGGTCTCACAAGCTGAGAGGAATGATGCTGTAGCTGCCTGACGTCCACTCTCTTGGAAGGAAAGGACAGAAGTAAGAGAGGACAGAAGAGAGGACAGAGAGAGAAGTAGAGAGATTTCAGGAGAGGGAAAGGAACAAAGGGGAAAGGGACAGTGGTGCGGGAAAAGGGACAAGGGGAGGGGGAAAGCATTGCCTGAATGAGGGTACTGAGGCCCCCAGGGGCCAGGAAGGCAGACTTACCAAACTTGCTGACTCTGAAACAAGAGGTTCAGGTGGCCGCTTGTCATGCACTGGGAAGCAGCATTCAGTGGTCCTGGAGGTGCCCAGATCCTCTCCTGGGAAGGGGACGATAGTCCCTTTGTGGTGTTGCCACAAAGTATGTCACCAATCAGTGTTCTTGACCTCCTTAACCAATAGAAATTGATCAGAGGCCAGGTGAGAAATTCAGGCAAGTCTTTATTGGGACTCCTGCTGCAGCAGGGGGAAGCGAGAACAACATGTTCCCTTGCTTGCTCACTCCGAGGGGCGTGAGCTGGCTCCTTATAAGGAGTGAGGGTGGGGGTGTGTCCAGGGGTCGGGCAGGAGGGGTGGCTTAGGAGGTGTACCCACCCCTTAGGTTGTGTTGTGTGCAGGGGGCATGCGCAGTACACTGCTTTTGCTCCCAACCCTCTGCTTTTGCTCCAGGCTCTTCAAAAGTGGCAGCTGGGTTTTTGGTCTCTTTTGTCTAGAATTTGCCCTAACTGCACATGCATGCAGTTGTTTTTTGTCCCCTATAGTTTCCTTGTATTTTGTTGCTTGAGGAGAAGCGTGTCCAGGTGCAAGCATTGCAGGACTGTTACCAAGTCCAAGCTTGCTCTGCTCGCCACATGACAGGCCAATAAATCAGAGATGAGGTATTGAGGCAAGGAATACGACTTTATTTGGAAAGTGGGCCGACTGAGAAGATGGCGGACTAGTGTCTCCAAAAACCATCTTATCAGGATCTGGATGCCAGTTTCTTTTATGGAATCAGAGAGGTAAGTAAAGTAAAAAAGGCAAACTAGAAAGAGAGTGGCAGTGAGGAAGTAAAGATAAAAGGGCCATCAGTCTTGCAAAACATCTCCTTGGAATGACCAGCCTTGATGAGAGGATGTGTTAATTTCAGCCATTTACATGTGGGCAGGGTCAGATGGTCTCCCTGAGAGCTAAACAGAGGCACTTTAGTTCAGCATTCAGGCAGAGGGGCTTGGTTCCCTGAGTCAGGGCATTATGCATAATTACAATAATAAAAACAACAAAAAGCAAAGGTTAAAGTCAAAGAAACAGATCCAACATAGAGTCCGATTTACTTCTTCCCTGTTACGATTCCCCACTCTCAATGTCCATTCCACAATCTTGTGGAAAAACAGTGACAACTGATCTAACTGCTCCATCAGATAGAGCTTTCTGGGAGCATCCGCCATCAGTGCCAGTGTTCCGAATGTTGAGATTTGTCTTTTGCTCCTCTTTGGAAGTGTCTACTTTACACCTGTTGACTTAAAAAAAAATTCACACCCTGAAAGTTGAGAGTTATTGGGAATTTTGAGGGTTTCAAGCCCATGAGGCCACATCTGCAGTTAAGGAAATTAGCATTTTTCTATGTATGGGAAGATGCAAGGCTCTGGGCTCACTGAAATCATTCCTTTGATATGCACCACAGCTATCTGGGGCCTGGATCCTGTATTTTCATATCCTGAGTGTCCTCAGGGATCATCATAAGGAGTGGCTCCAGTCTGATGGCTGCTAGATGGCAGGTATTCTCCTTCCTGAGTTTCATCAGGGTTCACTGGCTCACATTGGAGGGATGCAATCGCTGGTGACTGGTCCTCTCCTCTTGGTCAGGAATTTGACTAATATTTGGGAGACATTTTGTGATCAAATTTTCTCCCACAGTGCTGGGATGCTCATCCCAGGTCAGGTGAAAATTCTTTTTTTGTTTGTTTGCTTTTGTTTTTGTTTAAGTATTTTACAACTTTATTGGAGGATAATTCCTTGACAATGGTGTGTTGGTTTCTGCTTTATAACAAAGTGAATCAGTTATACATATACATATGTTCCCATATCTCTTTCTTCTTGCGTCTCCCTCCCTCCCACCTCCCTATCGCACCCCTCCAGGCGGTCACAAAGAACCGAGCTGATCTCCATGTGCTATGCGGCTGCTTCCCACTAGCTATCTACCTTACGTTTGCTAGTGTATATATGTCCATGCCTCTCTCTCGCTTTGTCACAGCTTACCCTACCCCTCCCCATATCCTCAAGTCCATTCTCTAGTAGGTCTGTGTCTTTATTCCTGTCTTACCCCAAGGTTTTTCATGACATTTTTTTCCTTAAATTCCATATATATGTGTTAGCATACAGTATATGTCTTTCTCTTTCTGACATACTTCACTCTGTAGGACAGACTCTAGGTCTATCCACCTCATTACAAATAGCTCAATTTCGTTTCTTTTTATGGCTGAGTAATATTCCATTGTATATATGTGCCACATCTTCTTTATCCATTCATCCAATGATGGACACTTAGGTTGCTTCCATCTCCTGGCTATTGTAAATAAAGCTGCAATGAATATTTTGGTACATGACTCTTTTGGAATTATGGTTTTCTCAGGGTATATGCCCAGTAGTGGGATTGCTGGGTCATATGGTAGTTCTATTTGTAGTTTTTTAAGGAACCTCCATACTGTTCTCCATAGTGGCTGAACCAATTCACATTCCCACCAGCAGTGCAAGAGTGTTCCCTTTTCTCCACACCCTGTCCAGCATTTATTGTTTCTAGATTTTTTGATGATGGCCATTCTGACTGGTGTGAGATGATATCTTATTGTAGCTTTGATTTGCATTTCTCTAATGATTAATGATGCTGAGCATTCTTTCATGTGTTTGTTGGCAGTCTGTATATCTTCTTTGGAGAAATGTCTATTTAGGTCTTCTGCCCATTTTTGGATTGGGTTGTTTGGTTTTTTTCTATTGAGCTGCATGAGCTGCTTCGAAATTTTGCAGATTAATCCTTTGTCAGTTGCTTCATTCGCAAACATTTTCTCCAACTCTGAGGGTTCTCTTTTGGTCTTATTTATGGTCCCCTTTACTGCGCAAAAGCTTTGAAGTTTCATTAGGTACCATTTGTCTATATTTGTTTTTAATTCCATTTCTCTAGGAGGTGGGTCCAAAAGGATCTTGCTGTGATTTATGTCATAGAGTGTTCTGCCTATGTTTCCTGTAAGAAACGGCACCAAAGACGGAGGAGAGCTTAAGCAAGCTTTACTTGGGGACGTTCCCGGGCGAGGTTCACTGGTCCGAGACAAAGGGGCCAGAGAAGTCGCGACCGGGTGTGGGCGCGAACAAAATTTATAGGGGTGGACGCAGGGGAGGTGCTTGCCGTGTGAAGCAGCCCCTTTTTGGTAATCTCTCCCGTGTTGTGGCAATGTCAGGTGTCAGTTGCATCAGCCTCAGAGCCGTTAGTTCTGCCCCTCGGGGAGCGGGAAGACTTGTGGCAATGTCGGGTGTCGGTTGCATCAGCCTCCTTGGCGGGGGTTCCGACTAGCTCCCTGGGCCGTTCCCCGGACCTGCTGGCCTCACATCCCGACTTCTTTGGTGTAATGGGTTGACGTTTGGTCTCTGGCTACTTCCTGCTGTACGGGGGCGCTGGAAGGGAGTTGTGCGGCCAACGGTCCGTAGGTTAGGGGAGGGCAGCAGCGGGGGTGTTCTGTGGGTAATAAGGTATATGGGTGGAGGAGCATCTGATTCACCGCCACCCGAGAGACTTCTTGTATGCAACTGAGGAGAAACCTGAGGAAACAGGGGCAAGCATGAATAGGATGCAGATAAGGATTAAGGGGCCTAGGATTGGCGTCAGCCAGGTATAGAGGGTGGACCGCCACCAGTCGGGGATGGGGGAGGTGGATAGTCACTGCCTGCATTGGAGTCCTTCTTTTAAGCGTCGGAGAGCATCCACATTGTCCTCAATGACCCCTGTCTCGTTGATGTAGTAGCAGCATTCTTCCTGTAGGAAGAGGCAGGTACCTCCTTTGTCGGCTGTCAGAAGGTCGAGGGTGTGTCGACTTTGGAGGGCAACTCAGGCCTCAGAGGTGATCTGGGGATGGAGGGAGGTGATAGAGACAGCAGAGGCCTCGATGTCTAGCTGGAGTTTCTGTTCTAGGTCGCGGGATGTTGAGACTCTGTGTGTTAGGGCTTGTCCCCCGATGCCCGCAGCGATGAGAGAGAGGAGGCGAGGGAAGTGCCTGCAACCATAGGGAGAAAGATGGCCCTTATCTGTCGGCTAGAGAGGTGTGTGGTGAGTGAGAGAAATTCGGCTTGGCCATATAATGTGAGTTGTGGAACAAGGGTGACGGCGATACATGGGAAGGGGAAGGAAGAGTTGACCTCTTTTGTAAGGGAGCCATTACACCAAAAGATCAGGCCTGGTGGGGCCCCCATTGGCGTAGTTACAGGGGGGGATGAGTTGCAAGGGAGTGCATCATTAGTTAAATTTGGGTGGCTGCCATTGCAAATTGTGAGGTTCTGTTTTTCTAAATCAAGAAATATGGGGACACTTAAAGGGGGAAAAGGTAAGTTCTGGGAGGGAGAGGTAAGGGGTCCTTGGGGGTTTCCTTTAGCAGCCAAATATAGGGGTTTAGCAAGAAGAGCAAAGTTAGGGATCCAGTGCCAGAAAAATCCTGTCAGGCCCAGAAAGGAGAGAATCTGGTCAGCTGTCTCTGGAGGTTGGAGGTCGTGGATGGCCTGGGTGCGGTCGGCTGTCAGGCTCTTTGTTGTGGGGGTAAGGTGGATTCCCAGCTAGGTTACTGAGGGTGTAGACAGTTGGGCCTTGGCCGGAGAGACCCGATAGCCGCGAGAGCCGTGATAATTGAGGAGGTCAGCAGTATGCTGTTTTGAGAGGCTGAGAGATGGGCTACAGAGGAGGAGTTCATCCACGTATTGGAGGACTATACTGGGGGTGAGAGGGAAGGAAGCGTGGTCCCGCGCCAGAGCCTGTCCAAAGAGGTGGGCCAATTATTAAAGAGAATCGTGAGCAATCACGCACGACTGACCGGACAAATGTTGGTTTCCCTCAAGAACGTTATAAAGTGCATTACTATTTATGGCCACTAGAGGGCGAGGATGTAATTGATTGAATAAGCAAAGGGGGGGAAAATCCCAGCAAGGTGATAGATTGTGATACGCTATTAATACTGCTGATCTAACTGTGTATAAAAACACTACATTCACCAAATATAGTCCGTGAAAATTGCACACCAGACATTTGTTACAATTTACATATTGGGCCTATAGATGTCTAATAATTTCAAAGGATTGAAATAATTCAGAGTATATTCTCCGACCCCAGATTGAAATTGAGCCAGAAATCTATAAAAAATATTAGAAAAATAATTTATAGGTCGGTATATTAATAATTATATTTCTAAATCACCCACAGGTCAATGAAAAAATCACAAAAGCAATCATAAAATATTATGCTTTGATTAATAATGAGTTTGCTTATATAAAAGTTTGTGCGCTGGGTGGAAAGCAATGCTTGCAGAAAATTTTGTAGCTTCAAATGAATATATTAGAAAGTGAGAAAGTAATATTATTTCTGATACAATCACTAAATTCGGGTAATTACAATTGTACATTACATTACAAAATTGACAACAAATTTAGCCAAAAGAATATATGTGGAAGGAAATAACAAAAACAAGAACAGAAATTAATAAAAGAAAGCAAACATATAACAAGTAGAATAGGCAGAGGCTCGTTCTTTAATAGGATTAATAATTCAGGTAAACCTCTAGTATGTTTCACTGAAAAAATAAAATGGAGATTTCTCAACTAACCAATATCAAGAATGAAAAATGTACCATGAACAGCATTAGGCCATTCAATATAAAAATGTAGTTGAAATGTTTAACTTCCTAGAAAATACAAATTATCATAAATAAAATGGAAGTAAATGGGAAATATAAATAGCCTTCTAGCTTTTAAAAGAAATTAATTATAAATAAACACCTTCTTAAAAAGAAAACTCCAGGCACAGATAGATTCACAATAAATTCTATGAAGTATGTAAGAAGGATCATTACAGACACATGGTGCTCATAAACATTGATGCAAATTTCAGGAAAATTGAAAAATGAAGTCCAATGATCTATAAAAGGGTTATACATAACAAAACCAAAAAGGGTTTGTTCTCATAATGTAAGGTAATATCAATATTTGAAAATCAATTGAAAAACAACAAACTTATGCATGTAGAAAACAGATTAGTGGTTGCCAGAGGCAGGGATGGGGCTGAGTGAAATGGGTGAAAGTGGCCAAAAGGTACAAACTTCCAGTTCTAAAATAAATAAGTCCTGGGGATGTAATGTACAGCGTGGTGACTATAGCTAATAATACTGTATTGTGTATTGAAAGTCACTTAGAGAGTAGATCTTAAAAGTTCTCATCACAAGAAAAACATTGTAACTGTGTGGTGATGGATGTTGTAACTAGACTCATAGTGGTGATCATTTCACAACATATACAAATATCAAATCATTTGATTGTACACCTGTAACTAATATAATGGTTTAAATGGTGCATATATCAATAAAAATAAATAAAACGAAAGAGCTGATTTATACGCACACACACAACACACACACACACACACACACAAGGGTGTTTCTCAGAACGCTAATTGTAAGCTGCATTCAAAAGTGTTTTATGAGTGAAATAAATTTATACCCATTCTGTTAAGCACATAGAGAAGTTTTTAAGAACACTTGTAATAAAGATGTTTCTAAGATGCTGCTTGCAAGCTGCACTGAGAACAGTGTTATATCAGTGAATGGAAGTTACAACCATTCTGAAATTCATTCAGAGAAGTGTTTGAGAATACTTGTAGTTAAGACATTTCTAAGATGCCTCTTGTGAGATGCGTTGAGAACAGCGCCATACCAGTGAGTGGAAGTTATATCCGTCTGTAATACATGCAAAGAAGTGTTTAAGAGCACTTGAAATAAAGATATTTCTAGGAATGATGAAAACAAACAAAATCAGTCAGTGTAAATAACAACATTAAAATATTAAAGGAGAAAAATAAAAAAATAAACTCTCAAAAACCCAGATTTTTATGTTTAAACAATATGCATTTATGATAAAGCTCTTGGGACACTAGGAATAGAAAAGAATTTCCCTGACTGATTAAAGAGATCCTCTTTAAGAACTCTAGATAAAAGTCATATTGATTTATATAAATGTTGAAATGTACAAAGATTTCCCTCTGACACCAAGAATGAGGCCACAATGCCATCAACCAACATTTATATTTAAATTTTTACTTAAGGTCTTAGCTACTGTAATAAGGCAAGTAAAGAAATACAAGTTATTATAATTGGAAATGAGTTATTAACAGAAGGACAGTGGAAAATCCAGAAGAATCTACAGTTGAACTACTTGAAGTAATAAATTTAGCAAAGCCATTGAGAAGAAATCAGTATATAAAAACCAATTGTTGGGCTTCCCTGGTGGCGCAGTGGTTGAGAGTCTGCCTGCCAATGCAGGGGACACGGGTTCGTGCCCCGGTCCGGGAGGATCCCACATGCCGCGGAGTGGTTGGACCCGTGAGCCATGGCCGCTGAGCCAGCGCGTCCGGGGCCTGTGCTCCGCAACGGGAGAGGCCACAACAGTGAGAGGTCTGCGTACTGCAAAAAAACAAAAAACAAACAAAAAACAATTGTCTATTTACATTTCTATAATGAAGAGTTAGAAATGAAATTTAAGAACCCACAGAACTAAAGATGCATGGGGGCATTTTTAATATTTTAGGAATAAATCTAAAGATATGTACGTAGAAATCTATAAACTATCATTGAGAGAAATTTAGGAAGTCCTAAATAAATTGAGAATTATTCCATGATAAAGGAGTAGAAGATGTAGTATTTTAAGGAGGTTAATATATGGAAATTTGATCTATGGATTAATTAGAAGCTCAATCAAAATGAGTCTGTGGGGCTTCCCTGGTTGAGAGTCCGCCTGCCAATGCAGGGGACACGGGTTCGTGCCCCGGCCCTAGAGGATCCCACGTACCGTGGAGTGGCTGGGCCCGTGAGTCATGGCCACTGGGCCTGCGCGTCTGGAGCCTGTGCTCCGCAGCAGGAGAGACCACAACAGTGAGAGGCCCGCATACCACAAAAAAAAAAAAAAAAAAGAGTCTGTGTGTATAACTTGAAAGGGTCAGAGGAAATGCATATGCAAATGCTAATAACCAAATATAATTAGGCAACCTTGAAGGAAAAAAAAAAGAAGAATTGGTTTTACCAGACATCAAAATGCATTTCAAGGCTAACTGTAATTAAAACAGTGGATACTGGTACAATCATAGAGGGAAAACTGAATAAAACAGAGAGTTCAGAAATAGACCCCCACACAAGGACGTTTAATTCTTAACAAGTGTGGAACTTCAGAGTATTGAAGACAGTTTTTTCCATAAATGGTATTGAGTCAACTGAATAAATAACTTTAAAAAAGAAACTTGATCCCTGTCTCATAATATGCATACAACATTATCTCAAGAGAAATATAGATATGAACCTGAAATATAAAACAATAAAGATTTTAGGAGAAAACTAACATTATCCCAAGAAATAACAACAAGAGTCTTGATTTCTTGTTTTAAACACGAACATGAGATTCTCATATGCAGGGTTGAACTACTGTAGTATTATTAATCTATCCTCACATACTAGGTAGAGATGAGCTATTATTTTTCTACTGTAGTATTCTGCTTGCGCTGCTGCAGAAAAATACTGCAGATTGCTTAAACAGCAGACACTGTCTCACAGTTCTGGAAGCTGGGAACTCGAAGAAAAGATGCTGATTGCTTTGGTTTCTGGTGAAACCCTCATCCTGGCTTGCAGACAGCTGTTTTGGTGCTGTCTTCACATGGCAAACAGAGAGACAGTGAGCTGTCTTGTGTCTTCTCTTAAAGGACATTAATCCTATTGGATCAGGACCCGCCCTATGACTTCATTTAACCCTAATTACCTCCTTACAGATCCTATCTTCAAATATAGTTACACTGCATCTATACTCATTAAAGATATTATCCTGTAATTTTCTTATTTTGGGTAGAATCTTTGTCTGGTTTTGGTATCAGGGTGATGGTGGCTTCATAGAGTGACTTTGGGAATATTCCCTCCTCTTCAATCTTTTGGAGTAGTTTGAGAAAGATAGATATAAGCTCTTTTTGTATGTTTTGTAGAAATCCCCAGTCAAGCCATAGGGTTCTGGACTTTTGTTTGCAGGGAGGTGGTTGTTGTTTTTTCCTGTGGTGTTTGCATAAGCTGTTAGATACATTTATTTTCAATATGCATCTTTTGTTATATGACTTTGTAGTTATTTCTTTAGACATGAGTAATGCATAACACTAAATAGATAATAAACTATAATATAGTTGGTATCTGTGTTTCATTCCAGTTTACCTGGTATAGTCTATACATAGTCAGAGTTCAATAAACATTTTTTTTAACATAGATGCAAGGAGAGCATCAATCAAAAGTCCATCAGAGAACAGAGAGACATGCTAGATCACCCTTTGTGAGAAGAATAACCACTGGGAATTGGAATATCAGCTTTACCTCTAAGCAGATTTAGGCTGTAAAGAAGCCATATATTTTCTTATATATGAGACACTCAAGGGTACTCTCATTGAGGGATTATGTGTGGGAAAATCTGCCTTCCTGCAAAGGTCTCAAATGAGGAAATCTGTTTCTTTACCTGCTCATTGAAAACAATAATAGAATCCTCTGAGAATTTATAATCATTGGACTGATTATTCTTGCTGATTCTGCTGGTGTATTTTCTTGGAAGAAAAAATTCCCAGCCCCCAAAATTACTGTGATTAAAGGTTGGTATTGTCCTTTGGTGCCTGGAAGGTACAAATAAAAATTTGTTCCAGATTCATTGTCCTTTATCCATTCCCCTCAGCATTACCAGAGGTTTAATTTAGCCAAATATGAGCCAGCACTCAGGTCATCAGAAACAGAGAGATAAGGCAGATCTTCTGTAATGACTTTAATAAAGTTTGTTTTTTGAATTTTTTTATTGAGGTATAGTTGCATTACAATGATGTGTTAGTTTCTACTGTACAGAGAAGTGGAGCTCCCTGTGCTACACAGTAGGATCTTATTAGTTACCCACTTTATACATATTAGTGTATATATGTCTATTCCAATCTCCCCATTCATCACACACACCTCCACCACTTTTCTCCCTTGGTGTCCATACGTTTGTTCTCTACATCTGTGTCTCTAGTTCTGCCTTGCAAACTGGTTCATCTGTACCATTTTTCTAGATTCCACATATATGCATTAATATACGATATTTGTTTTTCTCTTTCTGACTTACTTCACTCTGTATGACAGTCTCTAGGTCCATCCATGTCTCTACAAATGGCCCAATTTCGTTCCTTTTTATGGCTGAGTAATATTCCATTGTATATATGTGCCACATCTTCTTTATCCATTTGTCTGTCGATGGGCATTTAGGTTGCTTCCATGACCTGGCTATTGTAAATAGTGCTGCAAAGAACATTGGTGTGCATGTGTCTTTTTTTCCTAAAGAAAAAGTTTATTCTCTCTTCCTCTCTGCAGGTGTCTTTTTGAATTATGGTTTTCTCTGGGTATACACCCAGTAGTGGGATTGTTGGGTCATATGGTAGTCCTATTTTTAGTTTTTTCAGGACCCATACTGTTCTCCATAGTGGCTGTACAATTTACATTCTCACCAACAGGGCAAGCTGGTTCCCTTTTCTCCACACCCTCTCCAGAATTTATTGTTTGTAGATTTTCTGATGATGCCCATTCTAACCGGTGTGAGGGGATAACTCATGGTAGTTTTGATTAGCATTTCGCTAATAATTAGTGATGTTGAGCATCTTTTCATCTGCCTCTTGGCCATCTGTATGACTTCTTTGGAGAAATGTCTAGTTAGGTCTTCTGCCCATTTTTGGATTAGGCTGTTTTTGTTTTTGATATTGAGCTGTATGAGCTGTTTGTATATTTTGGAGATTAATCCTTTGTCAGTTACTTTGTTTGCAAATATTTTCTCCCATTCTGAGTGTTGTCTTTTCGTCTTTTTTCTAGTTTCCTTTCTTTGCTGTGAGAAAGCTTTTAAGTTTCATTAAGTCCCATTTGTTTATTTTTGTTTTTATTTCCATTACTCTAGGAGGTGAGTCAAAAAGGATCTTGCTGTGATTTATGTCAAAGAGTGTTTTGCCTATGTTTTCTTCTAAGAGTTTTATATTGTCCGGACTTGCATTTACGTCTTTAATCCATTTTGAGGTTATTTTTGTGTATGGTGTTAGGGAGTGCTCTAATTTCATTCCTTTAAATGTAGCTGTCCAGTTTTACCAGCACCATTTACTGAAGAGGCTGTCTTTTCTCCATTGTATATCCTTGTCTCCTTTGTCATAGATTAGTTGACCATACGTATGTGGGTTTATCTCTGGGTTTTCTATACTGTTCTACTGATCTATATTTCTGGGGTTTTTGCCAGTACCATATTGTCTTGATTACTGTAGCTTTGTAGTATAGTGTGAAGTCAGGTAGCCTGATTCCTCCAGCTCCGTTTTTCTTTCTCAAGATTGCTTTGGGTGTTCGGGGGCTTTTCTGTTTCCATACAAATTGTAAAACTATTTTGTTCCAATTCTGTGGAAAATGCCATTGGTAATTTGATAGGGATTGCAATGAATCTGTAGATTGCTTTGGGTAGTATAGTCATTTTCACAATATTGATTCTTCCGGTCCAAGAACAAGGTATATCTCTCCATCTGTTTGTGTCATCTTTGATTTCTTTCATCAGTGCCTTATAGTTTTCTGTATACAGGACGTTTGCCTCCTTTGGTAGGTTTGTTCCTAGGTATTTTATTCTTTTTGTTGCAATGGTAAGTCAGAGTGTTTCCTTAATTTTTCTTTCAGATTTTTCATTATTAGTGTATAGGAATGCAAGAGATTTCTGTGCATTAATTTTGTATCCTGCTACTTTACCAAATTCATTGATTAGCTCTAGTAGTTTTCTGGTGGCATCTTTAGGATTCTCTATGTATAGTATCATGTCATCTGCAAACAGTGACAGTTTTACTTCTTCTTTTCTAATTTGTATTCCTTTTATTTATTTCTCTTTTCTAACTGCCATGGCTAGGAGTTCCAAAACTATGTTGAAAACTAGTGGCAAGAAAAGACATCCTTGTCTTCTTCCTGATGTTAGATAGAGGAAATGCTTTCAGTGTTTGACCACTGAGAATGATGTTTGATGTGTGTTTGTCGTACATGGCCTTTATTATGTTGGGGTAGGTTCCCTCAATGCCCACTATCTGGAGAGTTTTTTTTATCATAAATTTGTCTTGACTTTTGCCAAAAGCTTTCTCTGGATCTACTGAGAATATCATATGGTTTTTATTCTTCAATTTGTTAACATGGTGTATCACATTGATTGATTTGTATTTAATGAAGAAGCCTTGCATAGCTGGGGTAAGTTCCACTTGATCATGGTGTATGATCCTTTTAATGTACTGTTGAATTCTGTGTGGACACTTAGGTTGCTTCCATGTCCTGGCTATTGTAAATAGAGCTGCAATGAACATTGGCTTACATGTGACTTTTTGAAATATGGTTTTCACAGGGTATATGCCCAGTAGTGGGATTCCTGGGTCATATAGTAGTTCTATTTTTACTTTTTTAAGGAACCGTCATACTCTTCTCCATAGTGGCTGTATCAATTTACATTCCCACCAACAGTACAGGAGGGTTCCCCTTTCTCTACGCCCTCTCCAGCATTTTTGTTTGTACATTTTTTCATTATGGCCATTCTGACTGGTGTGAGGTGATACCTCATTGTGGTTTTGATTTGCATTTCTCTAATGATTAGTGATGTTAAACATCTTTTCATGTGTTTGTTGGCAGTCTGTATATCTTCTTTGGAGAAATGTCTATTTAGGTTTTCCACCCATTTTTGGACTGGGTTGTTTGGTTATTTTTTTGATATTGAGTTGCATGTGTTGCTTGTATATTTTGGATATTAATCCTTTGTCAGTTGCTTCAATTGCAAATATTTTATCTCATTCTGAGTGTTGTCTTTTCATCTTGTTTGGTTTCATTTGCTGTGCAAAAGGTTTTAAGTTTCATTAGGTCCCATTTGTTTATTTTTGTTTTTATTCCCATTTCTCTAAGAGATGGGTCAAAAAGGGTCTTGCTGTGATTTATGTCAGAGTGTTTTGCGTATGTTTTCCTCTAAGTGTTTTATAGTGTCTGGCCTTACATTTAGTCTTTAATCCATTTTGAGTTTATTTTTGTGTATGGTGTTCACAAGTGTTCTAATTTCATTCTTTTACATGTATCAGTAGAGTTTTCCCGGCACCAATTATTGAAGAGGCTGCCTTTTCTCCATTGTATATTCTTGCCTCCTTTATCAAAGAAAAGGTGACCATATGTGCATGGTTTTTTCTCTGGGCTTCCTCTCCTGTTCCATTGATCTATATTTCTGTTTTTGTGCCAGTACCATATTGTCTTGATTACTGTAGATTTGCAGTATAGTCTGAAGTCAGACAGCCTGATTCCTCCAGGTCCATTTTTCTTTCTCAGTATTATGTTGGCTCTTCCGGGTCTTTTCTGTTTCCATACAAATTGTGAAAGTTTTTGTTCTAGTTGTGTGAAAAATGCCATTGGTAGTTTGATAGGGATTGCACTGAATCTGTAGATTGCTTTGGGTATTATAGTCATTTTCACAATGTTGATTCCTCCAATCCAAAAACATGGTATATCTCTCCATCTGTTTGTATAGTCTTTGATTTCTTTCATCTGTGTCTTATAGTTTTCTGCATAGAGGTCTTTTGTCTCCTTAGGTAGATTTATTCCTAGGTATTTTATTCTTTTTTTTGCAGTGGTAAATGGGAGAGTTTCCTTAATTTCTCTTTTAGATATTTTGTCATTAGCGTATAGGAATGCAAGAGATTTCTGTGCCTAATTTTTGTATCCTGCTATTTTACCAAATTCATTGATTAGCACTAGTAATTTTCTGGTAGCATCTTTAGGATTCTCTATGTATATAGTATTATGTCATCTGCAAACAGTGACAGTTTTACTTCTTCTTTTCTGATTTGGATTTCTTTTATTTCTTTTTCTCCCCTTCTTGCCATGGCTAGGACTTCCAAATCTATGTTGAATAATAGTGTTGCAGAGTGGGCAACCTTGTCTTATTCCTGATTGCAAACTGATGGTTTCAGTTTGTCAGCATTGAGAACGATGTTGCCTGTGGGTTTGTCATAATTGGCCTTTATTATGTTGAGGTAGTTTCCCCCTATGCCTACTTTCTGGAGAGTTTTTCTCCTTAATGGGTGTTGAATGTTGTCAAAAGCTCTTTCTGCATCTATTGAGATTATCATGTGTTTTCATCCTTCAATTTGTTAATATGGATAATCACACAGATTGATTTGCATACATTGAAGAATCCTTGAATTCCTAGGATCAACCCTACTTGATGATTGTGTGTGATCCTTTTAATGTGCTGTTGGATTCTGTGTGCTAGTATTTTGTTGAGTATTTTTGCATCTATGTTCATCAGTGATATTGGTCTGTAGTTTTCTTTCTTTGTGATGTCCTTGTCTGATTTTGGTATCAGGGTGATGATTGCCTCGCAGAATGAGTTTGGGAGTGTTCCTTCCTCTGCTATACTTTGGAAGAGTTTGATAAGGATAGGTGTTAGCTCTTCTCTAAATGTTTCATAGAATTCACCTGTGAAGCCATCTGCTCCTGGGCTTTTGTTTGTTGGAAGATTTTTATACACAGTTTCAATTTCAGTGCTTGTGATTGGTCTGTTCATATTTTCTATTTCTTCCTGGTTCAGTTTGGAAGGTTGTACTTTGCTAAGAATTTGTCCATTTCTTCCAGTTTGTCCATTTTATTAGCATATAGTTGCCTGTAGTAGTCTCTTATGATCCTTTGTATTTCTCTGGTGTCCATTGTAAGTTCTTCTTTTTCATTTCTAATTCTGTTGATTTGAGTCTTCTCCCTTTTATCCTTGGTGAGTCTGGCTAATGGTTTATCAATTTTGTTTATCTTCTCAAAGAACCAGCTTTTGCTTGTATTGATTTTTGCTTTTGTTTACTTCATTTCTCTTTTATTTATATCTGATCTGATCTTCATGATTTCTTTCCGTCTGCTAACTTTGGACTTTTTTGTCCTTCTTTCTCTAATTGCTTTAGGTGTAAGGTATTTTTGTTTATATGAGATTTTTCTTCTTTCTTGATGTAGGATTGTATTGCTATAAACTTCCCTCTTAAGACTGCTTTTGCTGCATCCCTTAGGTTTTGGGTCGTTGTGTTTTCACCATTATTTGTTTCTAGGTATTTTGTAATTTCCTCTTTGATTTCTTCAGTGATCTCTCAGTTATTTACTAGGATAGTGTTTAGCATCCATGTTTTTTATATTTTTTACAGTTTCTTTCCTGTAATTGATATCTTTTTTTCATAGTATTGTGGTCAGAAAAGATATTTCAAATGACTTCAATTTTGTTAAATTTACTAAGTCTTGATTTGTGACCCAAGATATGATGTATCCTGGAGAATGTTCCATGAGCACTTGATAAGAAAGTGTATTCTGTAGTGTTTGGATGGGATATCCTATAAATATCAGTTAAGCCCATCTGATCTAATGTGTCATTTAAAGCTTGTGTTTCTTTATTTATTTTCATTTTGGTTGATCTGTCCGTTGGTGAAAGTGGGTTGTTAAAGTACCCTAATATGACTGGGTTACTGTCAATTTCCCCTTTTATGGCTGTTAGCATTTGCCTTATGTATTGAGGTGCTCCTATGGTGGGTGCATAAATATTTACAATTGTTATATCTTCTTCTTGGATTGATCCCTTGATCGTTATGTCATGTCCTTCTTTGTCTTTTGTAATAGTCTTTATTTTAAAGTGTATTTTTTCTGATATGAGAATTGTTACTCCAGCTTTCTTTTGATTTCCTTTTGCATGGAATATCTTTTTCCATCCCCTCATTTTCAGTATGTATGTGTCTCTAGGTCTGAAGTGGGTCTCTTGTAGACAGCATATATACGAGTCTAGTTTTTGTATCCATTCAACCAGTCTGTGTCTTTTGGTTGGAGCACTTAATCCATTTACATGTAAGGTAATTATCGATATGTTTGTTCCTATTACCATTTTCTTAAATGTTTGGGTTTCTTATTGTAGGTCTTTTCCTTCTTTTGTGTTTCCTCCCCAGAGAAGTTCCTTTAGCATTTGTTGTAAAGCTTGTTTGGTGGTGCTGAATTCTCTTAGCTTTTGTTTGTCTGTAAAGGTTTTAAGTTCTCCATCAAATCTGAATGAGATCCATGCAGAGTAGAGTAATCTTGGTTGTAGGTTTCTCCCTTTCATCACTTTAAATATGTCCTGCCACTTCCTTCTGGCTTGCAGAGCTTATGCTGAAAGATCAGCTGTTAAACTTATGGGAACTCCCTGTATGTTATTTGTTGCTTTTCCCTTGCTGCTTTTAATATTTTTTCTTTGTATTTCACTTTTGATAGTTTGATTAATATGTGTCTTGGTGTGTTTCTCCTCGGATTTATCCTGTATGGGACTCGCTGCACTTTCTGGACTTGATTGACCATTTCCTTTCCCATATTAGGGATGTTTTCAATGTTAATCCCTTTAAATATTTTCTCAGACCCTTTCTTCTTCTCTTCCTCTGGGACCACTATAATTCTAATGTTGGTGCATTTAATTTTGTCACAGTGATCACTGAGACTGTCCTCAATTCTTTTCATTCTTTTTTCTTTATTCTGCTCTGTGGTAAATATTTCCACTCTTTTATCTTCCAGGTCACTTATCCGTTCATCTGCCTCAGTTATTCTGCTATTGATTCCTTCTACAGAATTTTTAATTTCATTTATTGTGTTGTTCATCATTGTTTGCTTGGCCTTTAGTTCTTCTATGTCCTTGTTAAATATTTCTTGTATTTTCACCATTCTATTTCCAAGATTTTGGATCATCTCTAGTATCATTACTCTGAATTCTTTTTCAGACTGTCTGCCTATTTCCTCTACATTTGTTTGGTCTGGTCGGTTTTTACCTTGCTCCTTCATCTGCTGCATATTTCTCTGTCTTCTCATTTTGTTTAACTTACTGTGTTTGTGGTCTCTTTTTCACAGGCTGCAGGTTCGTAGTTCCCATTAATTTTGGTGTCTGCCCCCAGTGGCTGAGATTGGTTCAGTGGCTTGTGTAGGCTTCCTGGTGGAGGGGACTGGTGCCTGTGTTCTGGTGGGTGGGTGTGGATCTTGTCCTTCTAGTGGGCTGGGCCGTGTCCAGTGGTGTGTTTTGGAGTGTCTGTCAACTTTGTATGACCTTAGGCGACCTCCTGCTAATGGGTGGGATTCTGTTCATATCTTGCTGTTTGTTTGGCATGCGGTGGCCAGCACTGGAGTTTGCTGGCTGTTGGGTGGAGCTGGGTCTTCATGTTGAGATGTAGATATCTGAGAGAGCTCTTGCTGATTGATATTTCATAGGGCTGGGAGGTCTCTCTTGGTCCAATGTCCTGTACTCAGCTCTCCCACCTTGGAGACTGAGGCTCCTCACCTGGCTGGATCACCGAGACACTGCCAGCCTCTTGGCTTGAAAAAAAAGGAAGAAAAAAATAAAATAGAACAATGAATCGATAGAACCCCAGACCCAAATGGTAAAAGCAAAACTAAACATAAAAAATGACACAAAGAAACATACACACACACACTCATAAAAAGAGAACGAACAAACAGCAACACATACAACAGACTGAACCATAGGACAAATGATAAAAGCAAACTTAAACGGACAAAATCACAAAAGAAACATACACATACACACTCACAAAAGGAGAAAAAAAGGAAAAAAATTTAGAAATAATAATAAAGTTTTAAAAATAAAAGTACATAAAAAGGAAGAAAGAGAACATCCAAAGCAATAAACAAATCAACCAATGATAACAAGCACTAAAAACTAAACTAAGATAAACATAAAACCAAAACCAAATCAGAGCCAGAAAGCAAACCCCGTCTACCGTTGACCCTAATGTCCACTCTCTTGATTTTGGGACATTTGTCTTCTATTCTATTACACAGATGCTCTGTTTATTAAGTTGATTGTGGGGATTTTATCTGCTGCTCTTGAGGCTGCACGGAGAAATTTCCTTTTCTCTTCTTTGTTCACATAGCTCCTGGGGTTCAGCTTTCATTTTGGCCCTGCCTCTGCATGTAGGCCACCCTCAGGTCTCTGTTCCCCACCCAGACAGGAGGGGGTTAAAGCAACAGCTGATTAGGTCTCTCTTTCTCACTCAGGCTGGGGAGAGGGAGGGGTATGGTAATCATAATTGGCATGTAGGGCAAGCCTGTTGTGGTAGAAGCCAGCATGACATTACAACAGCCTGAGGCATGCAGTGTGTCCTCCCTGGGAAGTTGTCCCTGGATCATGGGACCCTGGCAGTGGCATGCTGCACGGGGTGGGTGGGTGGGTGTTGGTAGTGACCTGTGCTTGCACACAGGATTCTTGGTGTCAGCAGCAGCAGCATTAGCAGTTCATGCCTGTCTCTGGTCTGTCAGCTGATATCCTTGGCTCGTGCCCATCTCTGGAGCTCACTTAGTTGGTGCTCTGCTTTCTGTGGGCACAGGGAGTGGGAATCACTTCTTCTTACACATCTCAAAACAATAGTCTCTTGCCTCTCCGGCAGGTCCAGTCTTTTTTCTGGACTCCCTCTTGGCTAGCTGTGGTGCACTAGCCCCCTTCAGGCTGTCTTCACACAGCCAACCCCAGTCCTCTCCCTGCGGTCTCACCTCTGAAGCCCAAGCCTCAGATCCCAGCCTCCACCTGCTCCAGTGAGTGAGCAGACAAGCCTCTCAGGTTGGTGAGTGCTGGTCAGCACCTATCCTTTGTATGGAAATCTCCCCTATTTGCCCTCTGCTACTTTTACCCCTGTTGCTGTGCTCTCCTCCATGGCTCCAAAGCTTCCCCACACCACCCCCCATCCCCACCAGTGAAGGGACTCCCTAGTGTGTGAAAACTTTTTGTCCTTCACAGCTCCCTCCCAGAGGTGCAGGCCCCATCCCTATTCCTTTGTCTCTTTTTTCTTTTGCCCTACCTAGGTACATGGTGGGTTTCCTACCTTTTAGGAAGTCTGAGGTCTTCTGTCAGCATTCAGTAGGTGTTCTGTAGGAATTGTTCCACATGTAGATGTATTTTTGATGTATATGTGGGGAGGACGGTGATCTCCACATCTTACTCCTTTGCTATCTTGAAGGTCTCTATGCCTCCATTCTTTTCCCAAGATCCTCGATCATCTTCACTATCATTATTCTGAATTCTTTTTCTGGAAGATTGCCGATCTCCACTTCATTTAATTGTTTTTCTGGGGTTTTATGTTGTTCCTTCATCTGGGACATAGTCCTCTGCCTTTTCGTTTTGTCTCTCTTTCTGTGACTGTGGTTTTCATTCTGCACGCTGCAGGATTGTAGTTCTTCTTGCTTTCTGCCGTCTTCCCTCTGGGCGTTGTTGTTGTTGTTAATTACAGATTTTATTTCACTTCTAGTGACAAGACTGTTCAAATTATCTGTTTTCTCTTGACTCAACTGTTGCAGGCTGTAAGTTTCTAGAAACTTTTCCATTTCTTCTAAGTTGCCCAATTTGTTGGCATATAACTCTTCTTAGTGTTCTCTTACAAATTTTGCATTTCTGTGGTATCAGTTGTTACTTCTCCTCTTTCTTTCTTATTTTCTTTATTTGGGTCCTCTCTCTTTTCTTCTTGGTGAGCCTGGCTAGAGGTCTGTCAATTTTGTTTATCTTTTCAAAAAACCAGCTCTTGGTTTCATTGATCTTTTCTATTGTTTTTTAAATCTCTATTTATTTCCTCTTTGATCTTTATTAGTTCCTTCTGCTGACTTTGGATTTTATTTGTTCTTTTTCTAATTCTTTAAGATAGTAGTTTAGGTTATTTATTTGAGATTTTTCTTGTTTCTTGAGGAGGGCCTGTATCACAATGCACTTCCCTCTTAGAACTACATCACATAGATTTTGCAAGGTTGTGTTTTCATTGTCATTTGTCTCGAGGTATTTTCCAATTTCCCCTTTGATTTCATAATTGATCCACTTATTTTTAGTAGCATGTTTAGGTTTAGTATTTCTATACTCTTTGTTTGTGCTTGTCTGAGAAATTCTTTATCTGTTTTTCTATTTTAAATGACAATCTTGCTGGGTAGAGTATCCTAGGTTGCAGGTTTTTCCTTTTCAGGACTTTGAATATATCATGCCACCTCTTTCTGTTCTGCAAAATACCTGAAGAAAAATCAGCTTTATGGGGGTTCCCTTGTAACTGACTCTTTGTTTTTCTCTTGCCTCCTTTAGAATCCTCTCTTTATGTTTAACTTTTGCCATTTTAATTATGATGTCTTGGTATGGGTCTGTTTGGGTTCATCTAGTTTGGGACCCTCTGTGCTTCCTGTACCCGAATATCTGTTTTTTTCTTTAGGTTTAGGAAAATTTTCAGCCATAATTTCTTTTTTTTTTTTTTTTGTAATACATTTATTTATTTATTTTTGGCTGTGTTGGGTCTTCATTGCTGTGAACAGGCTTTCTCTCTATTTGTGGTGAGTGGGGGCTACTCTTCATTGTGGTGCACAGACTTCTCATTGTGGTGGCTTCTCTTGTTGTGGAGCTCGGGCTCTAGGTGCACGGGCTTCAGTAGTTGTGGTATGCAGGCTTAGTAGTTGTGGCTCGTGGGCTCTACAGCACAGGCTCTGTAGTTGTGACGCATGGTCTTAGTTGCTCCGTGGCATGTGGGATCTTCCTGGACCAGGGCTTGAACCCATGTCCCCTGCACTGGCAGGCAGATTCTTAACTACTGCACCACCAGGGAAGTCCCACATAATTTCTTTAAATACATTTTTATCTCCTTCTCTCTCTCTTCTTCTGGAACCCCTATTGTATGTCGGTTGGCATGCTTTATATTATCCCATAGATCTCTTATGCAGCTTTCATTTTTAAAAAAATTTTTCTTTCTGTCTGCTGTTCTGATAGAGTGATTTCCATTATTCTATCTTCCAGACCACTTATTCATTCTTTTGCATTCTGCGGTCTGCTATTCATTGCTTCTAGGTTGGTTTTGTATCTTGGCAATTAAGTTGTCTAATTTTGATTGGTTCCGTTTTATAGTTTCTAGTTCCTTGTTACAAGGATCTGTATTTCTGTTGATAATCTTTTTTCATTCCTTTAGCATTTTTATTACTTCCTTTTTCAACTTAGTGTCTAGTAGACTGGTGAGGTCTATTTCATTATTTGTTCTTTCAGGGGATTTCTCTTCCTCTTTTAATTGGGAGCCCTTCCTTTGCTTTCTCATTTTACTTAAGTTTTTCTGTCTCTATGAATTTAGGAGAAACAGTTATCTACTGTGGTCTTGAAGAGGTGCTTTTATGTGGGAGCATCCCTGTGCAGACTGTGTGCATCCAGTATTTTTGGTGTGAGAGCTTTTTTTGGTATGGATGCCAGCCACATCTTTTCTCAGTGTTCTGTCCATTATCCCCTTGATAGGGGGTTATTGTTGTGCTTCCCGGAGCCTGCACTGGTTATTGAGCAGGGCCTCCTATTTGCTCCATGGCTGTCACAGTCCTGTTGGGGGGAGGTTCTGTTCCCCAGTTGTTAGAGTAGATGCCCTGAGGGTCAGGTTTCATAAGGCTCCATTGCCCTTAAGTGTGTGCTCTCTCCCCAAGGAGGTGATTGCTGAAGCAAGTGAGGACCAAGTGGTCAAGAGGACCTAAGTGCCACCTGTGCAGGCATCCATGGTTCTGCCTAGAAAAAGGCCAAGGTCATGTCCCTTTCTCTGTTGTGTTTGTCCCAGACCTGGTACTAGGCTGGTGCTTGGGGCTGTGGTACTGTGGCTGCAGAAATTGAGGTGGCTGTGCTGATACAGCCTGGGACCTCGGCTGCCTATGTGGCAGGGCTTTCCCAGGACCTGTCCACCCTAGGTCTAGCTTCACGCTGTGGTGTGGGTCGGCTGGAATGGGAGAGCTCCCACTGGGAAATGAACCACTGCATACTCCTCCCCAGGGGCTGTCTTCCCAAGGCACGCATTTCTGTGGTGCCACCTGGTGTGCACACCAACAAAGTCCACCCCTGCTGGACCCACTCCCACTATGCACATACTGACAGTGGGCGCTAAGTTTCAGCCAAGACCACACCCAAGGCCCTCCAGGCTGTCTCTGTGGAGCTAGATCAAGTCTTCTCCAGGGCCTATCTGCTCAATATTCAGCTCCTGGCTGCTGCTAGCAGCCCCACTTGGTGTGGATTTGGGGCTGGGAAGTGTGGTGAGGTGGCAGCCATCAGCATAGGTCTCCTTCCAACCTGATTGCTAGCAAGCCTGCACACGTGCCCTCCTTGACAGCAGAGTCCAGGCCCCTCCAGCCCCTCTGTCTGTCCCAGTGAATCTCCTATCAGGCAAGTGAGCTCCTCAGGTTGAAGTCCTGCACCTGTGGACTTTCCCTCCTTCACAGATCCCTCCCAGGGGCACCGGACCCATCCTGATGCTTTTTTCCCCCATCCTACCTGGTTACGTGGGGATCTTTCTTGCACCTTTGTTTATATAAGAGACCTTCTTCCAGGTTCCCGTTGGTTTTCTGTGAGAGTTGTTCCATAGGTAGATGAATGTTGATGTGTTTGTGCGGGGAGGTGATTTCCATATCCTCCTAGTCTGCCATCTGGGTCCTCTCTGAGGCATGATAAGATTTATATCTTTAAGGACAATAAATAAAAATGTAAGTTTTCTCCTGGGAGTTTTAGAGTATATTTGTCTATTATAAGTCTTAGGATAATTATTAGTAAAATAGTTTTGAAGCACAGGGCAACTTTGCTCCAATATCCTGATCTTTAAGACTATCTAACAAGCAATTTTGAGAGGAATAGGTGAGGTCTTAGGATGGTAAAGATAGATGGGCCTTGACTTGTTTCTAGAGTTGTACTTGTAGTTTTGTAGGAATTTGCAAGACAAAGAGAGTTGTTCCTTTGAGCCCTTAAATATTGTACTCCAGCTGATTTATTTTCTGATTATTTGTAAGAGGACCTGGGGAATTGCTGAGAAGAAAGATCAATTTTTGAAAAGGAGAATTGATGTTGGATTTTGCTTTAAGACTAATTTCTCTTCTTTCATCTTCATAAGGAGTTCCTTAAGGCTGGTCATTATAATTGTTTTCTTTTCAATTTGATCCTCCCATAGGTACCAGTATGACAGCTGCTTATGATGAGAGCTCTCAATTTTTTTCCCTTTTAAATACAGCCAATTGTAAGTATCTATTGCCTGGCCATTGATAAGTAGGATCTTATATTAATTTAAAAAGGTTACTCAAACCAATAAGCATTTTTTGGTTTACCCAAAGATGTTAGAGGCATCTCACAAGAGAGTATATAGCCCTCACAAGATCAAGAAATTTTACTCCCAGATATAGTCTAAGAAGGTGAAAGCTCTTCCTTGCTACTGGCAGTAAGAATGGTGTAGTGAAAAAGGTGTCTCCAGCGTCCCACAAATAATGTGGGGCACCTCCTGCTGTAAATATGCTAATCAATGCACTGGGCAGATGCTACTGGAATGGAATTTGTACAGCATTAACAAGCAACAGAGGTTGATATGAAAAAGGCCCCTTGTGGACTGGTACCCCTTAAGAAAAACTCCCCTGGGAGCTGGCACAGCCAGACAAAGAGAGTGCTGCTTGTGACTTTGTGTCTCAGAATCCCAGTCTATTCAACTGGCCACCTGATGCACCTTTCAGATGTCAGAGACCACAGAGAATATTCCCACTGGACACAAGGCCAAGCTCTAGGGACATAGAAAAGTATGGAAGACAAAAACCTTCTCCCATTTTACATAGAGAACCCACAGCTGAGTTTGACTGAAGAAACAGTGGTCTGGTGAGAATGGTTAACTCACCAGCCTGTGAGCCTGGCTCAGAGAGCAGGCTGATAGGGACTCTGCCTGCATTCTTCCCTATTTCTTCCTCCTTATGACAAACAACACAATAGACAGGCAAACAGACACACACACACACACACACACACACACACACACACATACACACACGCAACAGTGACCATCTTTGAGAGAAGAATCCACAAGTGTTGCTAAGTCCAAGGAACTTAGTTCCACAATTATTTTCTCCTGCTAATCTAAACTGAGTGAGAGAGAGAGAGAAAAAAGGCACTCTCACCACTTCCCTTTGAAAGAGACCTTGGGGTCAGAGATCAGGAGGCTGACATGTAAGAAATCTTACCTTCTGCTGGCCTTTGTCACATGTCCCAGGATCTCTCAGCTGCAGCAGCCTCAGAGTGGGAAACAGGTCCAGCCAGCCCCCTGGCTGACTCACCAACCACTGGGGGGGGGGGAAATTTCCCCCTCTTTCCCACTTGAGTTGTTGTGGCTGGACTAATCAAATTGACATAAGACAGATTAACAGGAGAAAAAGAAACAAATTTAAATTCATGCACATGGAGGTCCCATAGAAATGGAAACCTAAGAAGTGGCCAAATCAGGCAGCTTTTATACTTTCTCTGCAGGTTTTGGCTGCTAGATCCTAGGGTTCTTTTAAAAGGTTATAAATTTTCAGGTCTTTGGTAATACCAACTAGTTGTCTTATTTCTGTGATGGTAAGTAGTAGGTCACAGAAATTTAAATACTCTTAACAGTCAGTTGGTCCCTTTTTATTCCTCCTGTTGTACAAAATCTTTAAAAATCTTTTGAATCCCGAGATGCATGAAATTTCAAGTTTCACTTTCAAATCCCCCACTGCTCTGACCTTATGGGTTATTACTGGGAAGATGGATGTCCTCAGAAGCTGAATTCATAGGTATCTGCTTTCCTCTCCAGGGTGTCACAATCAGCCTCACAGGGATAGGGTTGGCCCTCACACCCTCATGTATGATGGTGGCAGGATCACTGGGACTGGACCCTACACTCTGAGGGCATAGAAACAATGCTTTGGCATACTAGTTCACCAGGGCACTGAGCTATGTCCAGCCTGATTCTATGGGCATTTTATAGTTAGTGAGGAGCTTGCTAACTTCCTGGGTATTTTACGCAGGGAAGGCACTAGGTGTTCAGGCTGTTTATGTAGGACCATTGTATCTTTTGCCACCATGTGTTGCCGTGGCCCACAATATCCCACAGGATTGGGGGAGGAGGTGCAACAGCAGCAATGTTTGTAGCAAGAGAGGGACCAGAGGCCTTGGGTGTACCTGCCTTCCTGAGGCTCCATGCTTTCCTGAGCCAGGGTGCCCTAATTGTACTCATTACTACTGGAGTCCTGAAAATACAGAGGAAGGGAGTCTCCTTTTTGTAAGGGAGTCCCCTCCTTTATCTGGTAGTGCACGCTTGGACAGGGGTTGTCACCTGTATGTCCCAGCCTTTAACTAATGAAAATCTTAGCCAGTTTTCCTAACAGTTATACCTGAAGTCTAACACCCTCCGGGGGAATTCACCATCTGTGGGGCACTGATGGGTACAAGACATGTCCACAGAAACTCAAATCAGCTCGGATGAGCATTGCTCTGAGGTTTGTGAAAACTCTGGTTGTCCCCTTCAGAGTTAGCACTATAGGATAGGAAGCATCTTTGTAGGTGGTACACTGCAGCACAAATGCCAGCAAGTGGTGGGCCTCCCCCAGGCAGAATTACCAAGGAGAGCTAAGGGGCAACTCCACGTTCCTGCTCATGATGCCTGTTGTTATGACTTTGTTAAATTAACATGTGTTAAGTGGGGCAGGGTGCCAGATGGCTGGTGAGTTGCAGTTCAACAACAGACCACAAGAGAAATTGAAATAGTGAAGTAATTACTCAGAGGCTCTGGAGGAAGGACACAGTACACCTGGAGGGCCCACTGGGGACATCAAGGTGAATGCAGAGAGAGAGAGACAGGACCTGGAGCGCATGCCTTTATTAGGGTCATGGGTGTAGTGCTTTGGGGTTCCTGGACCAAGGCTGGATTGGTCAATTCAAGCCAGAAGAGCAGGGTCTGGTGAATTTCTTTGGGGTCTTATCTAAGGGGAACGAAAAGGGAAGGCCCTGGGAGGCCACAGGGGTTGTTGATCAGAAGGGCTGTTGGAGGAGTCATATTAGGAACTTATTCACTTGTGACTCTGTGGGCAGCTGTCTAGGACATGTGCTTGCATGAGGGGCTAATGTCAGCTAAGGTCCCTGCAGGTCAGTTTACCAAACAAAATGGATTCAAGGCAGCAATACTGTGAAGTGTGTTGACCTAAGACGAATAGACTGCATATATTTCTCCAGCAAAAATGGGATTATTCAGGGTCAGCAGAGAATTGCAATTTGAGGTCTGCATACTTGGGGAGGTACCTGAAAGCTCCTGCATAGCAAGGGAAGTAGAACTCCTTTATGAGGGGAAAAGGATGTTGGGACGAACTGTTGTAAACAAAGAGGCCATGGCTTCTTATTGGCTGGGTCCTCATCAGGAAGGAAGAGGATCTTTCTTCCTCCTGTAGGGCTCTGCTACTGTTGGAGGGTGTGCGAGCTCCCCCTGCTGGTCTCCTGGCTCTATTTAATGCAGGTGTCTGTTTCGTAATTTTTTACAAGCTCAACTCTTGACAAGGACAAAACAGTAATAATCAAAGCTGTAAAAATATAATATTTATTCTGGACAACATTAAGTTTGCCTAAGTGTAGTGACAAATGCAATTTCAAAAGTGCATTAAGCCTTTAAAAACTTATCCTCCTGAAAGCCCTGCTTCCCGTTGTACAATCCCTATGTCTTCTCGATCTCTCAACTATTTTGGGGGGGTGGAGGAAACAGGTGAAAAATTGGTAGAAGGCTATGATACTTAGCTGTAGTTGTTATAGGTCTGAAATACCTTAAAAGAGAGATACTTATTTAACTTTGGACTAAAAGTAGATGTATATACTCCAACATACTCGAGCCAAATTCTGTGGTTCAAGCTATGTGTCTATAAAACACTATTTGTTTTGGTATTTGGCTTTTGACAGCTTTTAATCCAACTTCTCCTTCTTCTATTTCTGCCTCACAACTGGGCAAGATGGTAAGAAAGTCTAGGTGCTCCTTACTTTAGAGCAGGTGGAAAGTTCAATCCATGCATGGGAATCCTCGTCTCAGCCTCACCCCTAACCATCATACAAACCCCAAGCCAGTCTCCTTCCCTTTTTCTTCAAGCTGTGTTGGACCTGCCTGGGAGCTGCTCTGCCCTCCCCAGAAAGCCTCCATTATGTGAGTAATAAACATGTTTGTACCCTCTTTGAATGTGTGTGTCATTATCAGTCTGGACATCCAAACAAAATTTTGAATGAAAGTTCCTCCTCTATCTTCCCGTTGGCTACAACAGAATGTTGCCCTCATATCCTTTTTTGAAATGCTGTCGACTGAAATTTGAGGTCCTGGCTGGAGGCTGGTAGTTCCCCTTCCTGAACAGCTTATTATGTCCACACATCAATCACTTCCCTTGGTATCTCACACTCAAAGCACTATGCAGCAGTTAAAATTGCCCCAGGGTCAGGTATCAGACAACTAGGGATACTCTTATGCCTTTATGTCTGATAACTTATTTAAATTAGCCAACCCACGGGGAGCCCACAACACCTAGCTAAGGACAGCCCACTTGCCGTGTACAAGCTGCCCCCTAGAGCTTCAACTTGCTGTTACCCTGTCCCAGGTGCAACCTCTCATTTAACCCTGCCTGGCAGCCTTCTCTTGTTTGGGACTGCAAGTTATTAAAAAGTTCTGTCTTTTATCTATCATAGTGTCATTGTGTTGTGTCCCACCATTAAAATAATCTTTAAAACTTATCAAACAATTGGCATTACAGACAGCATGTCTAGGCCATTATGGCTGAGATATGGGCAGCTTTGTAGGAGGATATGCTCTTGGGTTATTATGGGTTCCAGACCACTGAAAAAATGGCTTGGGGCAAAACTTCCACTTGTTGGTGAGCTTTAGCCTTGATGCTGTGTCTGCTGGTAGTAGCTGCATCTCTCCTTTCCTAAATTTTCTGGGTGTCAGAATATTCAAAATGAACACTGCTGATTGGCTAAACTCTGGGGGCCATATGCAGTTCAGGTAGGGGCTCACCTTAGGGCAATCTGAGTGACAGGCCACTTAGCCGCACTTTCTAGGTCTGGGCATTCTGGTTGTTACTGACCAAACTTGGGTCAGCTCACCAGTGCACAGCAATGCCAATCTACTGACATCAGGTTGTGGTGAA
The DNA here is from genome assembly GCF_039906515.1 of Pseudorca crassidens. Classification (NCBI taxonomy): domain Eukaryota; kingdom Metazoa; phylum Chordata; class Mammalia; order Artiodactyla; family Delphinidae; genus Pseudorca; species Pseudorca crassidens. The sequence goes on along the minus strand of NC_090296.1, from coordinate 126,574,272 downwards.
GGAAAGTGCAGGGTTTATTGCAGGAGCCAAGGAAGGAGTGTGGGTGGCTCATGCTCAAAAGACCCAAACTCCCTGATGAGTTTCAGGGGAGGGTTTTTAAAGATAGAGTGAGGGAGAGAGCTGCAGGGTCTGTGATCAGCTCATGCACAATTCTCTGTCTGATGGTGAGGTAAAAGTGTGGTGTCACAGGGGTTAACATCATCAATACTCAGGCTCCAGCTGGTCTGGGGGCTACATGCTCACGGTCATGATGCAGTTAGCTTCTTCCTTCTGGTGCAGGTTTTAGTATCTGCAAAACAGCTAAGGGCTGTGCATCAGACACTGTTATCCATGTCCTTCATGGAGGAACTAAAGTTTATGTGACTCTGCTATGTGGGTGATCTATTGTTTAAATTGTTACCAGTTCTCCTGACCCAACTGCTATCTTTTGTTACTACATGTTCACGTTCTTGCAGTCATTAAATCTTCAGACAGGTTTTTATGACTCAAGGGAGGCCTGGAAGACTAAAGCTTTTCTACAAACAAGAGGCAAGTGGGGGCGGTCCACACCCAGAAGGCCTCATAAGGTTGTGCTCAGTTATATGGTATATTTCTAGTTGCAGCCTGTATTTGGCAGAGGTTTATCCCAAGGGCCTATCACCTCTTGGGTGTCAGTACTTCTGTAATATTATTTTGGGCAGAACTTTAGTTTATCCATGTATTCTAGGTAACCCCTGTAGAGAAAGGTGTTGGCTGGACCTGCCCACCATATAGAAGTGGCACCTGGGTCTCCTTGCCAATGTTATGCAGCTGGAGGTGTTACTGACCAGGGTTCTTGGGCTCCTTAATCAATAGAAAGTGATCAGAGGCCAGACAAGAAATTTAGGCAAGGCTTTACTGGGGCCCCTGCTGCATCATGGAGGAGAGAGAACAAACAACAGATTTCCTTGCTTGCTCCCTCCCTGAGGGGGTGTGAGCTGGCTCCTTATAAGGAGTGAAGGTAGGGGTGTGACCAGGAGTGGTGCCGGAGGGGTGGCTCAGGTGGTGTGCCCACCCCTTGTTGGTGGTGTGTGCAGGGGGCATGTGCAGTACCCTGCTGTTGCTCCTGACCCCCTGCTTTTGCTCCTGGCTCTTTAAAAGTGGCAATTGGGATTTTTGGTCTCTTTGTATCTTTTGTCTAGAATTTGCCCTAACTGCACAAGCATGCAGTTGTTTTTCGTCCCATATAGTTTCCTTGTATTTTGTTGCTTGAGGAGAGGTGTATCCCGGTGCAAGCACTGCAGCACAGTAGCAAAGGGTCCCAGGTCGCAGCCTGTCTCATTGCCCCCTGAGAGACTAGATGCCCTATTCTTAAGGGGTAATGGGTCGAAGCTCTCTTCTTCTGAAACTTCTTCCTGCTGGACAAGGGTTGCAGACCCTAGCCTACCCTAGAGGTATAGAAGTCCCTCTCTGATTGTTCCAAGGACCTATAGGGACCTGGGCCTCTTTCTGTTGGAATGGGCTGAATTCCTTGAGTCATCATAAGCCTTACTTCAAACTGTTGGAGCCTCAAGACACAAACTTAACCAAAAGGTTAAACAACAAGGGCAGGGACTTCTTTGGTGGTGTAGTGGTTAAAAATCCGCCTGCCAATGCAGGGGTCATGGGTTCAAGCCCTGGTCCGGGAAGACCCCACATGCTGCGGAGCAACTAAGCCCATGCACCACAACTACTGAGCCTGCATTCTAGAGCCTGTGAGCCACAACTACTGAGCCCACACACCACAACTTTTGAAGCCCAGGGGACTAGAGCCCATGCTATGCAACAAGAGAAGCCACCACAATGAGAAGCATGTGCACTGCAATGAAGAGTAGCCACTGCTCACCACAACTAGAGAAAGCCCGCATGCAGCAGCAGAGACCCAACACAGCCAAAAAATAAATATAATTTTAAAAAACATGTAAGCAAACAAGGGCTACAAATGAGAAGAACAGTAGCCACTAAAGGGCCTGGAAAGGGAAGGAACAAGGTTAACTTTGGGCTTCCTTAACTGTTGACCAGACAAGGGAGGCGACATCGCCCCTGCCAAACTTATGAAGCCACTCTGCCTGGGTGTATGTTTCCTTAATATTAATTTTACATGTCCTGTTGCATTGATCCAAGTGCAGCAGTAAGTATTACTTGTCGCACAGACTCTACCTTGTTCTGCCGGAAGGTAATCAACAGCCAGACAGTTGTCAAGAACCACATCAACCAAGGAAACAAGAGAGGTGCCAAGTCCCATTAAGGCTTCAAATAAGAGCCAACCCACTACATCATTTTACTCATTTGTTGACGGTGCCTGTCTTTTGAATAGATATCTCAGATCTTCCACTGGCTCACAGGTGTATTGTTCTTCTGTTGTGACCTGTGGGGCTTCTGGAGGTAAAAGCTTTAGTGTGGACAAATGTACCCAACAAGATGTCCCTTGAGTTTGACAGCAGTAGAGGTGGTTAAAATTACTTTATAGGGGACCTTCCATTTTGGCAATAGTTGGTCTTCAGGGATCCAACTTTCCAGGTTTTAAGAACTTGGTCCCTGGTGTTTATTTGTGAAGGGACTGCTCCTTCGTCTGTATTTTTAGTGGGAGCTGGCAGTGTTTTGTGGGCATAGTCCTGATTGCCTTCTGAACTTGTCCTAGATTAGTAATATATCTCAGGCCCTGGTTCACCTCCATCCAGTACAATGTAGTAGTAAGAAAAGGCCTCCCATATCATTTCAAATGGGCTAAGTCTCAGACCACTCCTGGGGGCTACACAGACCCTGAGGAGTACAAGTTGGTCCAGGGTTCATGAGTTTTTTGGCAGAGCTTTGCTAAGGTTTTCTCTAAAGTATGGTTCATTTTCTCCACCTTCCCTGAAGACTGGGGGTGTCAAGGGGTGTGTAGCTTGTAGCCTATCCCTAGGGCTGTTGTGAGCTGCTGTGTGATTTTGGCTATAAAGGGTCCGTTATCGCTCTGGAGGGACTTTGGAAGTCCACACTGAATAATTATTTCTTTAAAAAGGGACTTACAGGCTCCCATAGCCTTTGTAGATCAGGTGTGGAAGGCTTCAACTCATCCTATGAAAGTATCGACAAACACCAGAAGATATTTATATCCTGATCATGGGGGCATTTGGGTGAAATCTAACTGCCAGTCTTCCCCTGGGATACGTCCCTTGGCATTGAATCGCCCTGAGTAACGAAGGAGGGATTGGATGGGTCTGTGGGTTATTACAGCCACACAGATCACAGGCAAGTGTTACTTGTTTTTACTGTTCTTTTAAGCCCCTTCCCTGAAAAAGCCTTTTGCATCAAGTCCCATAGTACATCCCTCCCATAGTAGGCGGCATCATGTAAACTCTTAGTGAGTTTCCACTGTCGGGCCAGTAGGATTAGAACTTTATCCTCCTTTTTATACACCCTGTGCTTCCTTTCTCATACCCCATTTTTTTGCATTTTCTTGTTCCTGTGGGGAATACTGGGGAAGGCTAGGGAGTTCAGGGGGGGCAACTACTAGAGCCATAACTTGTTCATGTTCCTGCAATCATGATACCTGTTTTGCAATTTGATCAGCTTTGCTGTTCCCTTGGCTCACTCACAAAAGATCCATCCCTCTGATGGCTTCTACAGTATATTACTGCTACCTGGGTTGAAAGCTGCACTGCTTCTAAAAGAGCCAGAATCACATCTTTATGTTTTATGGGGAATTTCTAGTGGTTAACATTCCTCTTTCTTTCCAAATGGCAGCCTGAGCCTGTAGCACATGCAACCCATAATTAGAGTCAGTAAAAATATTTAATTTCTTATCCTTCCCTAATTGCAAAGCTCTCATCAACGCAATTAGTTCAGACTTCTGGGCTGACATCTGGGGTGGCAGGGCCTTGGCTTCTATAACTTCATCTAGACTAACTATGGCATACCCCGCCTTTCGGGATCCCATTTCTACAAAACTGCTCCCATCAGTAAACCATTCGACCTCAGGGCTGTCAAGAGGCTCATCTAGAAGATCAGACCTGCTGGAGTAACTTTGCTCTATGGTCTCAATACACGGATGCACTGAGTCTCCACTCTCGACTGCTGGAAACTAGTTGCCGGGTTCAGGGTTTTGCAAACATTTTTTTTTTTTTTTTTTTTTTTCTGTACGTGGGCCTCTCACTGTTGTGGCCTCCCCCATTGTGGAGCACAGGCTCCGGACGCGCAGGCTCAGCGGCCATGGCTCACGGGCCCAGCCGCTCCGCGGCTTGTGGGATCTTCCCGGACCGGGGCACGAACCTTCGTCCCCTGCATCGGCAGGCGGACTCTCAACCACTGCGCCACCAGGGAAGCCCGGTTTTGCATACCTTTAAGGGAATGTCAGGGGTACCCATTAGGAGGGCCTGATATCTTGTTAACCTTGCTCCAGTCAACCAGTGATGTTCTTTGACTTCTGGCACAGATTATACCTGATGAGGGGTTAATATCTAAGTGTTGTCCCAGGGTGAGCTTGGAAGCCTCACTAATCAACAGGGCTGTGGCTGCTACTGCCCGCAGGCAGCTTGGCCATCCCAGGGCCAATGAGTCAGAAGACGGTGGAGTAGAAGGACACAGAGTTTGCATCTTATCACAACTAGGGCACCTACCAGGCATTGGTGGGGGACCTCGGACACCTAAAGGGATGGAAGGAATTCCAGCATGACTGGCTAGGATGTGGAGGGGAAGAAGGGGGGCAGGAAAGGTTGAGGCGTGATGGGACCAGGCACCCCTCCCTGTGGGGCAGTGGTGCGGAGGAGAGGGGTTCCCACACGCGGAGGGGCCCAACCACGTTGTGGGGATTGGTGGGGATGGAGAGAGACCTTTGGGGGATCGGGAGATCAGAGGGGAACACAGCTAGCATCTCCCCAACCAGCTTGGGCCTCGGCAAACCTGCTGGGGTCCTGGGCCTGAACCTCAGCCCTCTGGGGCCCCCTCCAGCCATGAGAGTCCTGAGCCTGAGCCCTGCCCACCACCCCCCCGCAACACCACCAAGGCCTTTTATGAACTTTTATTTCTAATTTTATTTAATTTTTATTCTTTTAAAATTTTATTTTATTGTCTTATTCTTTGTTATTGTTCTGCTCCTTTTTCTTAGTTGTTTTGAAAAGTAAGCCACTGGTCTCTGATCTGGTCCCAACTTTTGGGTCAGATTCTTAGTGCTGTCCCTGATGTCTCACGAACATATAGGGTAAAGGGCTTGTCCAAATTTGGAAGCCCCAGTGCTGGAACTCTATTCAACTCAGTCTTTAGAGTCTCAAAGGCCTGACGGTGGTTCTCATTCCATTGAAGGGGTTCCCTTTCTCCTCCCTTTAGAGCCTCATATAAGGTTTTTTCTATAAGGCCATAAGTTGGAATCCAGATACAACAGAACCCAGCCATCCCAAGGAAGCCTCTGAGTTGTCTCTTTGTGGTTGGAGATGGTAATGCACAAATTGCTGTTTTTGGATCTATGGCCAGGGCTTGTGCCCCTGGGCTCAAAACAAATCCTAAATATTGAACCTGTTGCTGTAAGATCTGAGCCTTGGTTGGAGAGATTTTATATCCCCTTTTTGCCAGAAAATTTAGGACCCTAAGAGTATTGTGATCTGAATCATTTTGGTCTCACTACTTACCAATAAGTCATCAACATATTGTAACAGGGTTCCCTTCTCAAGGCTCAGTTCCCTCAGTTCTCTTGCTAACATGTTTCCAAAAAGATGGGGGCTGTCCTGAAAACCCTGTGGAAGCACTGTCCAGGTATACTGGGTAGCCTCTAGGGTGTCAGTGTCCATCCAATTCAAAGGAAAAAAGATATTGAAAGTCTGGATGTAGGGGAATACAGAAAAAATGCATCTGTGAGGTCCAAAACAGAGAAATGCTGAGCAATCCCTGGCACTTGGGTGAGGCAGCCTTATTCACTGCTCGTAAGTCTTGCACAAACCAACACTCTCTGTTAGGCTTCTGAGTGGGGAAGATTGAGTGTTGCATGGGGATTGGCAGGGCCTAATGAGTCCGTGTTTTAGGAATTTGCTGAGCAGTGGTTGGATTCCCCTCAGGTCCTCAGGTTTTAAAGGATATTTTCTCTTCCAGGCGTATTTTTCCCCAGGCCTTAACCTTATTTTTATCAGGGGAACACAGTTTGCTTTTCCTGGCACCAAGGTATTCCAAACTGCAGGATCTACTTATTCTCTAATTTCTTTGGGGAGGTCTTGGGGAATATTTTGATGCCCAACAGGTGGGTCATCTGGGGCTCATAATAGATGGCATTCTCTGTTTGGATTCTTTACCTCCTTGGACTTCACCCTGTCCTAAGAATAGACTAGGTCCTAACTCATTTAGCAAATCTCTCCCGAGAAGAGGGACAGGACATTCTGACATATATAGAAAGGAGTAATAACAATGGACTCCACTCTGCAGGCAAGGGGAGACATAAATTGCCTTACTTTTGGCTGTCCATCAACTCCCATCACAGTAGAGTCATGGAGAGAGGGCCAGCCGGCCAAGCCAGAACAGAGCAGACAGCTCCACTGTCTTCAAGGAATTCAGTTCTCCTACCTGCCACATAGAGGGTGACCCAAGGCTCTGTGGGAGTAATGAGGATGGATTGAGTGGGACCCAGAGCAGGGCAGTTGCTCGGGGCCAGTCATTCGGTGTGTGGGAATCTTGCATCTGAGAGATTCACAAGGAACTGGGGCCGGTCAGTGTTGCCCTTCAGGCATCCCACTGGAGGGCGCTCAGGACATTCTCCCTCCCACTGCCCCCCTTTCCGACAAAAAGCACACTGGTTCGGGGCCCAGGCAGCTTCTTGGTGGTCTGTCCAGCCTTCTCAGCCCTCCAGGGTCCCCTCGAGGTGGTGCGTGGATCAGAGCAGCCTAAAGCTGCATTTTCTTTATTAGCCTCTTACCGTTATTGGCCTCCTCCATTAAGTCTCGGTTGTTATAGGCCTTGAAGGCCTCCTCTACCAAGGTTTACAATGGGGTTTGGGGCCCAGCCTCAAGCTTTTGTAATTTTCTCCGGCATCAGGAGTAGCCTGGGTGACAAAATGTATGGCCAAGAATGTCCTTCCTTCTGAGAACTCAGGGTCTGTATTGGTGTACCTCCTGAATGCCTCTTTCACCAGGCTCAGGAAGACTGAAGGGTTTTCATCTTTTTTCCTGTGTAACCTCTCAGACCTTATCATAATTTACAGCCTTCACCTTACACCTTTTCATTCCTTCTGAGAGACAAGTAGTACAGTGTTTCATCCTAACCTGGCCTACACGATCTTCATAGTCCCAGTGTGGATCATGTTCTGGGATTGTAGCCCCATCCACCTGATAAACTTGGTGGTGTGGATTGGTGGCCAGTAGGCCATCTGTGTGTTCTCTGTCCTTTCTTAGTGTATGTTCCTTTTCATCCAGGGTGCAACAGTGGGCCAGAATAACCATGACGGCCTAACAGGTGAGAATGTCAACCCCAGCCTGATAAATTCATCCCTAAACTTGTCAGCGTTTAGAGACAACCTGACAAACCTCTCCTCACAGATTAACCCAGTTAGTTTAGGATCTCTCTTTGGGATGTTCCAGAGGCCCTTTGAAGCCCCCCAAAGTTAACTGGAAGTCAAGAGAATTTCAATTAGAATTTGATATTTGGGAAGTCTGTCAAAAAGTTTAAAAAGTTTTAAAACACCCAGTCAGTTAGGATCATAGTTTGCTGTGAAACAATATTTATTCCTTGAGATAAGGTGGGGGGAAAAATCAAAAGTAAATATAGATCACTTAAAGGCACAAGAACTCACACGATCTGTTATCAAAAGCAGCATTCCAGGACAACTTTGTTCTCTTATGAGAGAGAGAAACCAAATCCAGTCTTGCATCAGCCTACGCTTAATAAAATCCATTTACCTAATTAAATTTAATCCAACCTTAGAAAATCCTGACCACATACAAAGTTCTTTTCTCAGTGTTCCTCTTCCACAAGCATTCTGCAACTTTCTGTAGCCATACTTTGTCCTTTATTCTTTCCCCATTCAGAAATAGCCAGCTCTAGGACAAAATCACACTTTTCCCTTTAACAAAGTATATTTCCATTCCTCATACCTTCTTTTCTGAAAACACACATCCTACTTTGCTTAAGCAACCATGAACTGTCTTTTACAGTAGCATTCTGTAGATTGGTAGAGAACATCTCAAGGCGGCACCAAACAGCTTTAGTTTCTCTCTCACAAGAAGACAAGAGTAGATAACTTTAGACCTGTTTAGCAATTAAGGTTCCAATATTTTATCTTATTTGAAATGGCCTGGATATTTAATTAATTCCTACCATTTAGCTTAGTTTCAGATTTACCAAAACTTGGAGAGACTGTTTTAGATGGAAGTTTCCAAAACATAATTATTCCTATAGAGTTTACCAGAAAGTTCTTATCCCAGTTACATTTACTTAAAAATTTAATCATATCAGGTTATTTTCCCTGTTGACAGATTTTATAACAGAAACAATATGCACTTATTGACTTCTAGTAACCCTAGATACAGTGAAAGCATTGCACTTAGCGTTGATGACTCTAAAGACAGATCTGTATTAATTAAACCCACAAGTTTAAACCAGACAAACCAATTTCTACAGAACCAGAGATCTCATAGTTTTCCTGCTTGAATTTAAAATGGCCCTTTTTTTCCCTCAGTCTGGGGGACTACAGATGAGTCAGGTAGTTCCTGAGAGCCCTGGCAGAATAGTGTATTGCAAGAGCAGAGGAAGGAAAAATGCAAGCTCTTGTCTTTTCTTTCTGTTCTTTAAAATCCCACTAAGTAACCCAAGGCTGGAGTCTCAGGCAATGTGGGCTGGGTTTGTATTTCAAGGCTCAAGTGCTCCACCATGCCCACAATATCAGTAGAGACTTGCAGGAGCAGTTGGACGGACAAAACTACATCACGAACAAAGATACAAATCACAAAATTTAAAGACACAAACAAGAAGTTTTCAACATAAAGGGGACAGGAATGCAGGTGTCAGGATCAAGGGAGAGGTAAAGGGAGGGGAGAGAGGAAAGACTGAAAAAGAGAAAGAGACAGAAAGAGGGAGATTTCAGTTTCAACCCACCCCCTGCAGGTGTCTATTCAGGCACCAACCTGTGCGCTTCCACAAAGGGCCAGTGAAGGAGGGAACACCCTATCCACTGGCCACCGGGGCAGTCAAGCCTGGACATACAGCCAGTTGTATGTCGTCTGTGGGTCCCCAACCCACAGGTGTGACTCTCACCCATACATACACTAGTATATAGAAATCTGCCACTTCAGTCCATTCCCAGTGGGAGTTCTCTTGGTGGCAGGAAAATAAAGGTGAGAATATTGGGACGATCAGACTTCCAGCCACTACACGTTATGAAGTTTGAACCTCTATCACTCTCAAAAATCTCCGGTCAGGAAGAAAACGCTGGACCAAGGTGTGAGCTGTGAGGCGAGCCTCTCCCACCTTTGCTTGTCACCAGTCAAGGTGAGCCATTGTCAGCCAGAGGGAGGAGGTCTCACAAGGTGAGAGGAATGATGCTGTAGCTGCCTGACGTCCACTCTCTTGGAAGGAAAGGACAGAAGTAAGAGAGGACAGAAGAGAGGACAGAGAGAGAAGTAGAGAGATTTCAGGAGAGGGAAAGGAACAAAGGGGAAAGGGAAATTGGTGAGGGAAAAGGGACAAGGGGAGGGGGAAATCATTACCTGAATGAGGGTACTGAGGCCCCCAGGGGCCAGGAAGGCAGACTTACCAAACTTGCTGACTCTGAAACAAGAGGTTCAGGTGGCCGCTTGTCATGCACTGGGAAGCAGCATTCAGTGGTCCTGGAGGTGCCCAGATCCTCTCCTGGGAAGGGGGCGATAGTCCCTTCGTGGTGTCGCCACAAAGTATGTCACCAATCAGTGTTCTTGACCTCCTTAACCAATAGAAATTGATCAGAGGCCAGGCGAGAAATTCAGGCAAGTTTTACTGGGACTCCTGCTGCAGCAGGGGGAAGCAAGAACAACATGTTCCCTTGCTTGCTCACTCCGAGGGGCGTGAGCTGGCTCCTTATAAGGAGTGAGGGTGGGGGTGTGTCCAGGGGTGGGGCAGGAGGGGTGGCTTAGGAGGTGTGCCCACCCCTTAGGTGGTGTTGTGTGCAGGGGGCATGCGCAGTACCCTGCTTTTGCTCCCAACCCTCTGCTTTTGCTCCAGGCTCTTCAAAAGTGGCAGCTGGGTTTTTTAGTCTCTTTGTATCTTTTGTCTAGAATTTGCCCTAACTGCACATGCATGCAGTTGTTTCTTGTCCCCTATAGTTTCCTTGTATTTTGTTGCTTGAGGAGAAGCATGTCCAGGTGCAAGCATTGCAGGACTGTTACCAAGTCCAAGCTTGCTCTGCTCGCCACATGACAGGCCAATAAATCAGAGATGAGGTATTGAGGCAAGGAATACGACTTTATTTGGAAAGTGGGCCGACTGAGAAGATGGCGGACTAGTGTCTCCACAAACCATCTTATCAGGATCTGGATGCCAGTTTCTTTTATGGAATCAGAGAGGTAAGTAAAGTAAAAAAGGCAAACTAGAAAGAGAGTGGCAGTGAGGAAGTAAAGATAAAAGGGCCATCAGTCTTGCAAAACATCTCCTTGGAATGACCAGCCTTGATGAGAGGATGTGTTAATTTCAGCCATTTACATGTGGGCAGGGTCAGATGGTCTCCCTGAGAGCTAAACAGAGGCACTTTAGTTCAGCATTCAGGCAGAGGGGCTGGGTTCCCTGAGTCAGGGCATTATGCATAATTACAATAATAAAAACAACAAAAAGCAAAGGTTAAAGTCAAAGAAACAGATCCAACATAGAGTCCGATTTACTTCTTCCCTGTTACGATTCCCCACTGTCAATGTCCATTCCACAATCTTGTGGAAAAACAGTGACAACTGATCTAACTGCTCCATCAGATAGAGCTTTCTGGGAGCATCCGCCATCAGTGCCAGTGTTCCGAATGTTGAGATTTGTCTTTTGCTCCTCTTTGGAAGTGTCTACTTTACACCTGTTGACTTAAAAAAAAATTCACACCCTGAAAGTTGAGAGTTATTGGGAATTTTGAGGGTTTCAAGCCCATGAGGCCACATCTGCAGTTAAGGAAATTAGCATTTTTCTATGTATGGGAAGATGCAAGGCTCTGGGCTCACTGAAATCATTCCTTTGATATGCACCACAGCTATCTGGGGCCTGGATCCTGTATTTTCATATCCTGAGTGTCCTCAGGGATCATCATAAGGAGTGGCTCCAGTCTGATGGCTGCTAGATGGCAGGTATTCTCCTTCCTGAGTTTCATCAGGGTTCACTGGCTCACATTGGAGGGATGCAATCGCTGGTGACTGGTCCTCTCCTCTTGGTCAGGAATTTGACTAATATTTGGGAGACATTTTGTGATCAAATTTTCTCCCACAGTGCTGGGATGCTCATCCCAGGTCAGGTGAAAATTCTTTTTTTGTTTGTTTGCTTTTGTTTTTGTTTAAGTATTTTACAACTTTATTGGAGGATAATTGCTTTACAATGGTGTGTTGGTTTCTGCTTTATAACAAAGTGAATTAGTTATACATATACATATGTTCTCATATCTCTTTCTTCTTGCGTCTCCCTCCCTCCCACCCTCTCTATTGCACCCCTCCAGGCAGTCACAAAGAACCGAGCTGATCTCCATGTGCTATGCGGCTGCTTCCCACTAGCGATCTACCTTACGTTTGGTAGTGTATATATGTCCATGCCTCTCTCTTGCTTTGTCACAGCTTACCCTACCCCTCCCCATATCCTCAAGTCCATTCTCTAGTAGGTCTGTGTCTTTATTCCTGTCTTACCCCAAGGTCCTTCATGCCAATTTTTCCTTAAATTCCATATATATGTGGTAGCATACAGTATATGTCTTTCTCTTTCTGACATACTTCACTCTGTATGACAGACTCTAGGTCTATCCACCTCATTACAAATAGCTCAATTTCGTTTCTTTTTATGGCTGAGTAATATTCCATTGTATATATGTGCCACATCTTCTTTACCCACTCATCCAATGATGGACACTTAGGTTGTTTCCATCTCCAGGCTATTGTAAATAGAGCTGCAATGAATATTTTGGTACATGACTCTTTTGGAATTATGGTTTTCTCAGGGTATACGCCCAGTAGTGGGATTGCTGGGACATATGGTAGTTCTATTTGTAGTTTTTTAAGGAACCTCCATACTGTTCTCCATAGTGACTGAACCAATTCACATTCCCTCCAGCAGTGCAAGAGAGTTCCCTTTTCTCCACACCCTCTCCAGCATTTATTGTTTCTACAATTTTTGATGATGGCCATTCTGACTGGTGTGAGATGATATCTCATTGTAGTTTTGATTTGCATTTCTCTAATGATTAATGATGCTGAGCATCCTTTCATGTGTTTGTTGCCAGTCTGTATATCTTCTTTGGAGAAACGTCTATTTAGGTCTTCTGCCCATTTTTGGATTGGGTTGTTTGTTTTTTTGTTATTGAGCTGCATGAGCTGCTTCGAAATTTTGGAGATTAATCCTTTGTCAGTTGCTTCATTTGCAAGCAATTTCTCCAATTCTGAGGGTTGTCTTTTGGTCTCATTTATGGTTTCCTTTGCTGTGCAAAAGCTTTGAAGTTTCATTAGGTATTATTTGTCTATAATTGTTTTAAATTCCATTTCTCTAGGAGGTGGGTCAAAAAGGATCTTGCTGTGATTTATGTCATAGAGTGTTCTGCCTAGGTTTTCTGTAAGAAACGGCACCAAAGACGGAGGAGAGCTTAAGCAAGCTTTATTTGAGGACGTTCCCGGGCGAGGTTCACTGGTCCGAGAGAAAGGGGCCAGAGAAGTCGCGCCCGGGTGTGGGCGCGAACAAAATTTATAGGGGTGGACGCAGGGGAGGTGCTTGCCGTGTGAAGCAGCCCTTTTTGGTAACCTTTCGGGTGTTGTGGCAATGTCAGTTGTTGGTTGCATCAGCCTCAGAGCCATTAGTTCCGCCCATCGGGGAGCGGAAAGACTGCTGTGGCAATGTTGGGTGTCGGTTGCATAAGCCTCCTTGGCGGAGGTTCCGACTAGCTCCCTGGGCCTTTCCCCGGACCTGCTGGCCTTACATCCCGACTTCTTTGGTGTAATGGGTTGACGTTTGGTCTCTGGCTACTTCCTGCTGTACGGGGGCGCCGGAAGGGAGTTGTGCGGCCAACGGTCCGTTGGTTAGGCGAGGGCAGCAGCGGGGGTGTTCTGTGGGTAATAAGGTATATGGGTGGAGGAGCATCTGATTCACCGCCACCCGAGAGACTTCTTGTATGCAACTGAGGAGAAAGCTGAGGAAACAGGGGGCAAGCATGAATAGGATGCAGATAAATTTTAAGTGGCCTTGGATTGGTGTCAGCCAGGTATAGAGGGTGGACCACCACCAGTCGGGGACGGGGGAGGTGGATTGTCACTGCCTGCGTTGGAGTCCTTCTCTTAAGCGTCGGAGAACATCCACATTGTCCTCAATGACCCCTGTCTCGTTGATGTAGTAGCAGCATTCTTCCTGTAGGAAGAGGCAGGTACCTCCTCTGTCGGCTGTCATAAGGTCCAGGGTGCGTCGACTTTGGAGGGCAGCTCGGGCTACAGAGGTGATCTGGGGATGGAGGGAGGTGATAGAGGCAGCTGAGGCCTCGATGTCTAGCTGGAGTTTCTGTTCTAGGTCACGGGATGTTGAGACACTGTGTGTTAGGTCTCCTCCCCGATGCCCACAGCGAGGAAAGAGAGGAGGCGAGGGAAATGCCTGCAACCATAGGGAGAAAGGTGGCCCTTTTCTGTTGGCTAGAGAGTTTGTGGTAAATGAGAGAAATTCGGCTTGGCCATAAAATGTGAGTTGTGGAACAAGGGTGATGGGGATACATGGGAAGGGGGAGGAAGAGTTGACCTCTTTTCTAAGGGAGCCATTACACCAAAAGAACAGGCTTGGTGGGGCCCCCATTGGCGTAGTTACAGGGAGGGATGGGTTTCAAGGGAGTGCATCATCAGTTAAATTTGGGTGGCTGCCATAGCAAATTGTGAGGTTCTTTTTTTATAATCAAGAAATATGGAGACTCTTAAAGGGGCAAAAGATAAGATTTGGGAGGGAGAAGTAAGGGGACCTTGGGGGGTTTCTTTAGCAGCCAAATATAGGGGTTTAGCAAGAAGAGCAAAGTTAGGGAACCAGTGTCGGAAAAATCCTATCAGGCCCAAAAAGGAGAGAATCTGGTCAGCTGTCTCTGGAGGTTGGAGGTCGTGGATGGCCTGGGTGCGGTCGGCTGTCCGGCTCTTTGTTGTGGGGGTAAGGTGGATTCCCAGCTAGGTTACTGAGGGTGTAGACAGTTGGGCCTCGGCTGGAGAGACCCGATAGCCACGAGGGCGGAGATAATTGAGGAGGTCAGCAGTATGCTGTTTTGAGAGGCTGAGAGATGGGCTACAGAGGAGGAGGTCATCCCCATATTGGAAGACTATACTGGGATGAGAGGAAGGAAGCGAGGTCCCGCGCCAGAGCCTGTCCAAAGAGGTGGGGTCTCTCACGGAAGCCCTGGGGAAGAACCGTCCAGGTGAGGTGGCGGGAAGCCTGAGAATCTGGATCTGTCCAGGTGAAAGCAAAATGGAAGTAGGAATCAGGGTGTAGGGGAATAATAAAGAAGGCGGTTTTGAGATCGAGGACCATAAAATAGGTGTTGAACGGGGGCATATGGGAGAGCAAAGTGTACGGGTTTGGCACAACTGGGTGGAGGGGAATTATCGCCTCATTGATCAGTCAGAAGTCCTGGACCAGGTGGTAATCACCTGAGGCCTTGTGGACAGGCAGGATGGGGGCATTGCAGGGAGAGTCCGTGGGGACGAAGAGCCCCTGGTCAAAGAGTCTGGTGATAATAGCTCGTAAGCCTCTTAGATGAGTTTCAGAAATGGGGAATTGGGGCCTGCCTGGAAACTTGGAGGGGTCTTTAAGACGGATTAGGGTAGGGGGGTGGTGTGTCACTATTACGGGTTTTGATGTATCACAGACCTGGGGGTCTATCCAGTTGGGGGAGATGGGAGGAGGAAGAGAGGAGGGAGAGGGCTGCGCTGCCAGACCGAGGAGGGGAAGCAGGAGTTGAGAGGAAGAGGCCTTAGGATGAAGTCTGGCCAGTTGGAGAGAAGCCCCTAATTGGAAGAGAACATCACGACCTAGCAGAGGAACTGGGTAGGATGGTATGACTCAGAAAGAATGAGTGAAAGGGAGCCTCTCGATGTAACATGAGAGAGGGCCGGTCTGGAGCTGGAAGGACGGCTTACTGTCGATGCCCATAACCGAGATCTGGGAAGGAAAAACTGGCCCGGAATATGTAGGGAAGACCGAATAGGTAGCCCCCGTGTCCACCAGGAATGAGATGGACTTACCCGCTACCTGTAGCGTTACCCTGGGCTCTGCGAGGGTGATGGGGGTCTTCGAGTCCGGGTGATGTCAGTCGTCAGCCATTCCCAGGAGTTTGAGTTGTAGAGCCATCGGGTTGGTTCGCTCTCCGCGTGGAGGCGCTGAGGGAGGGCCGGTCGTAGGGCAGTCTCTCTTCCAATGGACTTTGAGCCTGCAGCCAGGACAGGGCTTGGAAAGAGGCCAGGGATTGCAAAATTGGTGAGCCCAGTGACCCTCTTTTCCGCACATGAAGCAGGCTCCTGGTGGGGTTGCCTTCGGCGAGTCCCATGGATGTTGTCCATGGGAGATGGCCGGCCACAGGCTGCCTACGGGGGCTTGGGTTTGGAGGGCCACCTTTCGGTGCATCCGAGCCTGTAGGCTGGATTCTGCCAAATCCTCACGGGCATTATAGACTTTAAAGGGCATTTTCACCAGGTCTCAGATGGGAGTCTGGGGGCTGTCCTCTCCCGCTTAAGTTTTATTTCTGATATCAGGAGCTGATGGTGTGATAAAGTGGGTGGCCAAGGCCGCTGCGCCTGCGGGGCTGTCAGGGTCCAAGAGGGTGTACAGAGTTAGGGCCTCTGTAAGGCGGTTGAGATAAATGGCTGGAGTTTCATTGGGCTCTTGGGTTATCTCTTTTAGCTTTTCGAAGTTGACAATCTTGTGGGAGGCAGCCTGCATACCAGCCAAGAGGCATTGGATCATTAGATCCCATTTGCAGTGACCGTCTTGACCATCCTGAAAACTCCAGCGTGGATCGGTGCCAGGAACGGCGGTGTCTCCGACGGGCATAGAGATATCAGTGAGGTTAACTGATCTGCATGGTTTTGTGCAGCAGTTTGAATTTGTTCCCTCTCATCGGGGGTCAGAGTAGAAGCTAGGATCACAAAGATGTGCCAGGTTAGATGGTAAGCTTGAGAGAGGTAGCGAAATTCTTTGAGGTCGTGGGAGGAGTCGGCAGAAAAGGAGTCTAATCGCTTTTCTATTTGAGAGAGATCCTGGAGGGCAAAGGAAACATGAACCCTAACTAATCCTTCCGCTCCGGCCACCTCTCTTAAGGGACAGAGAAGGTTTGGGTCTTGAGAGTCCTGGTGGTGAGAGCGGGTGTGTGAGCTGATTGGCGAGCAGAGGGGCAAGGAGAGAGGGGTGGAGGGGGAGGAAGTGGGGGAAGGGGAAGCCAAGGAGGAGGCTGCTGGGGGAAGAGGGGGAGTGGTGGGGGGGCTCTGGGCTGGGCTGAGGAGGGAGAGGGGACAGTCCAGGGTAGGGTGGGGATTGGAGAGGAGCTCTGGAGTGGGGAGAGGCGAGAGTTCGGGTGGGTCCGTTAGTGGAGAGGGGTCATCATCAAAGGAAATTAGGGGCTTGGATGTAGGAGATGTCTGTTGGGAAAGAAGCATCTAGGAAGTGGAACAATCGATGCAGATGGAAGGGCGGGAGTGTAAATACCAGAAGGCCTGGACGTAGGGGACCTCGGACCATTTACCCGTCCTGAGGCAGTAGTTATCTAAATCGTGGAGAATGTTGAAATCGAAAGTCCCTTCAGCAGGCCATTTAGATTGATTGTCTAGAGGGTACTGTGGCCAGGCCTCGGTGGAATAAAATATGAGCCACCTGCGGCGGAGATCTTGAGAAATATCGAGTTTTGAAAAGTTGGCCAGGAGACACCCCAGGGATGTCTTAGGATCTGGTTTGTATTCTGAAGTCCCCATGACATCCGGCCTGTCGCTGGGTGAACAGAGAAAGAGAGATACGTCTCTGGTCACGGTGAATCGGAGAGCAGTCAGCCGGTTGGGAAGTCTCCACAATCGCCCGAGGCTCGGAGGGAGGATGGAGGAGGCCCTGAAGCGGCCTCAGGTAAGGACAGGGAGTCCAGTGGGTAGGGACCCCGGGGGTCAAGGGGAATGGAGGAGGGACTTACCCCACTTTTGCCAGGTTGGGTGGGTGAGCAGAGGTCCCCGGTCTGGATTGGTGGCCCCGTGGTAATTTGTGGGGCTGTGTACCCCTCCCAGGATTTGGCACAAAATGTAAGGAACGGCACCAAAGATGGAGGAGAGCTTAAGCAAGCTTTATTTGGGAATGCTCCCAGGCGAGGTGCACTGGTCCGAGAGAAAGGGGCCAGAGAATTCGCGCCTGGGTGTGGGCCGAACAAAATTTATAGGGGTGGACGCAGGTGAGGTGCTTGCTGTGTGAAGCAGCCCTTTATTGGTAACCTCTCGGGTGTTGTGGCAATGTCAGGTGTCGGTTGCATCAGCCTCAGAACCGTTAGTTCCACCCCTCAGGGAGTGGGAAGACTGTTGTGGCAATGTCGGGTGTCGGTTGCATCAGCCTCCTTGGCAGGGGTTCTGACTAGCTCCCTGCGCCCTTCCCCGGACCTGCTGGCCTTATATCCCAACTTCTTTGGTGTAAAGGGGCGACGTTTGGTCTCTGGCTACTTCCTGCTATACGTGGGCACCAAAAGGGAGTCGGGCAACCAAACTTCCGTAGGTTAGGCGAGGGCAGCAGCGGGGTTTCTGTGGGTAGTAAGGTATATGGGTGGAGGAGCATCTGATTCACCGCCACCCGAGAGACTTCTTGTATACAACTGAGGAGAAACCTGAGGAAAGAGGGGGCAAGCATGAATAGGATGGAGATAAGGATTAAGGGGCCTGGGATTTGTGTCAGCCAGGTATAGAGGGTGGACCGCCACCAGTCGGGGATGGGGGAGGTGGATTGTCACTGCCTGCGTTGGAGTTCTTATTTTAAGTGTCAAAGAGTATCCACATTGTCCTCAATGAGCCCTGTCTCGTTGATGTGGTAGCAGCATTCTTCCTGTAGGAAGAGGCAGGTACCTCCTCTGTCGGCTGTCATAAGGTCCAGGGTGCATCGACTTTGGAGGACAACTCGGGCTACAGAGGTGATCTGTCGCTGGAGGGAGGCGATAGAGGCAGCAGAGCCGTCGATGTCTAGCTGGAGTTTCTGTTCTAGGTCGCGGGATGTTGAGACACTGTGTGTTAGGGCTCGTCACACGATGCCTGTCTCAAAAAGAGAGAGGAGGTGAGGGAAGTGCCTGCAACCATAGGGAGAAAGATGGCCCTTATCTGTCGGCTAGAGAGTTGTGTGGTAAGTGAGAGAAATTCGGCTTGGCCATATAATGTGTGTTGTGGAACAAGGGTGACGGGGATACATGGGAAGGGGGAGGAAGAGTTGACCTCTTTTGTAAGGGAGCCATTACACCAAAAGAACAGGCCTGGTGGGACCCCCATTGGCGTAGTTACAGGGAGGGATGGGTTTCAAGGGAGTGCATCATTAGTTAAATTTGGGTGGCTCCCATTGCAAATTGTGAGGTTCTTTTTTTCTAAATGAAGAAATGCGGGGACTCTTAAAGGGGGAAAAGGTAAGTTCTGGGAGGGAGAGGTAAGGGGACCTTGGGGAGTTTCTTTAGCAGCCAAATATAGGGGTTTAGCAAGAAGAGCAAAGTTAGGGATCCAGTGTCGGAAAAATCCTATCAGGCCCAGAAAGGAGAGAATCTGGTCATCTGTCTCTGGAGGTTGGAGGTCGTGTATGGCCTGGGTGCGGTCGGCTGTCAGGCTCTTTGTTGTAGGGGTAAGCTGGATTCCCAGATAGGTTACTGAGGGTGTAGACAGTTGGGCCTCGGCTGGAGAGACCCGTTAGCCACGAGAGCCACGATAATGGAGGAGGTCAGCAGTATGCTCTTTTGAGAGGCTGAGAGATGGGCTACAGAGGAGGAGGTCATCCCCGTATTAGAGGACTATACTGGGGGTGAGAGGGCAGGAAGCGAGGTCCCGCGCCAGAGCCTTTCCAAAGAGGTGCGGGCTATCCCGGAAGCCCTGGGGAAGAACCATCCAGGTGTGCTGGCGGGAAGCCTGGGTATCCGGATCTGTCCAGGTGAAAGCAAAATGGAAGTAGGAATCAGGGTGTAGGGGAATAATAAAGACGGCGGTTTTGAGATCGAGGACCGTAAAATGGGTGTTGGACGGGGGCATATGGGAGAGCAAAGTGTACGGGTTTGGCACAACTGGGTGGAGGGGAATTATCGCCTCATCGATCAGTCGGAAGTCCTGGACCAGGTGGTAATCTCCTGAGGCCTTGTGGACAGGCAGGATGGGGGCATTGCAGGGAGAGTCCGTGGGGACGAGGAGCCCCTGATCTAAGAGTCTGGTGATAATAGGTGGTAAGCCCCTTAGATGAGTTTCAGAAATGGGGAATTGGAGCCTGGCTGGAAACTTGGAGGGGTCTTTAAGACAGATTAGGGCAGGGGTGTTGTGTGTGACTATTATGGGTTTTGATGTATCACAGACCTGGGGGTCTATCCAGTTGGGGGAGATGGGAGGAGGAAGAGAGGAGGGAGAGGGCTGCGCTGCCAGACCGAGGAGGGGAAGCAGGAGTTGAGAGGAGGAGATCTTAGGATGAAGTCTGGCCAGTTGGAGAGAGGCCCCTAATTGAAAGAGAACATCACCACCTAGCAGAGGAATCGGGTAGGACGGTATGACTAATAAAGAATGAGTGAAAGGGAGCGTCTCGATGTAATGTGAGAGAGGGCCGGTCTGGAGCTGGAAGGACGGCTTACTGTCGATGCCCATAACCGAGATCTGGGAAGGAAAAACTGCCCCAGAATATGTAGGGAAGACCGAATAGGTAGCCCGGTGTCCACAAGGAATGAGATGGACTTACCCGCTACCTGTAGCCTTACTCTGGGCTCTGCGAGGGTGATGGGGATCATCGAGTCTGGGTGACGTCAGTCGTCACCCAATCCCAGGAGTTTGAGTGGTAGAGCCATCGGGTCGGTTCGCTCTCTGCGTGGAGGCACTGAGGGAGGGCCGGTCATAGGGCAGTCACTCTTCCAATGGCCTGTTAGCCCGCAGCCAAGCCTGGGCTTGGAAGGGGGCCGGGGATTGGGACATTGGCGAGCCCAGTGCCCCTCTTTTCCGCACTTGAAGCAGGCTCCTGGTGGGCTTGCCTTCGGCGGGTCCCGTGAATGTTGTCCATGGGAGATGGCCAGCCACAGGGTGCCTACAGGGGCTTGGGTTTGGAGGGCCACCTTTCGGTGCATCCGAGCCTGTCGGCTGGATTCTGCCAAATCCTCACGGGCATTGTAGACTTTACAGGGCATTTTTACCAGGTCTCAGATGGGAGTCTGGGGGCCGTCCTCTGCCCACTTAAGTTTTATTTCTGATATCAGGAGCTGATTGTGTGATAAAGTGGGTGGCCAATGCTGCTGCGCCTGCGGGGCTGTCAGGGTCCAAGTGGGTGCACAGAGTTATGGCCTCTGTAAGGCAGTTGAGATAAATGGCTGGAGTTTCATTGGGCTCTTGGGTTATCTCTTTTAGCTTTTCAAAGTTGACAATCTTGTGTCAAGAGGCATTGGATCATAAGATCACAGTTGCAGCAACCGTCTTGGCCATCCTGATAACTCCAGCCCAGATCGGTGCCAGGAACGACAGTGGCTCTGACGAGCATAGAGTTATCAGTGAGGTGGACCTGATCGGCGTGGTTTCGGGCAGCAGTTTGAATTCGTTCCCTCTCATCGGGGGTCAGAGTAGAAGCTAGGATCACAAAGATGTCGTGCCAGGTTAGATGGTAAGCTTGAGAGAGGTAGCGAAATTCTTTGAGGTCGTGGGAGGAGTCGGCAGAAGAGGAGCCTAATCGCTTTTCTATTTGAGAGAGATCTTGGAGGGCAAAGGGAACATGAACCCTAACTAATCCTTCCGCTCCGGCCACCTCTCTTAAGGGACAGAGAAGATTTGGGTCTTGAGAGTCGTGGTGGTAAGAGCGGGTGTGTGAGCTGATTGGCTAGCAGAGGGGCGAGGAGAGAGAGGTGGAGGGGGAGGAAGCGGGGGAAGGGGAAGCCAAGGGGGAGGCTGCTGGGGGAAGCGGGGGAGAATTGTGGGTCGCTGGCGTGGGCTCAGGAGGGAGAGGGGCCAGTGCAGGGTATGGTGGGGATTTGAGAGGAGCTCTGGAGTGGGGAGAGGCGAGAGTTTGGGTGGGTTGGTTAGTGGAGAGGGGTCATCATCAAAGGAAATTAGGGGCTTGGATGTAGGAGATGTCTGTTTGGAAAGAAGCACCTAGGAAGTGGAACAATCGAAGCAGAGGGAAGGGCAGGAGCGTAAATACTAGAAGGCCTGGACGTAGGAGACCTCGGACCATTTAATCATCCTGAGGCAGTAGTTATCTAAATCGTGGAGGATGTTGAAATCAAAAGTCCCTTCAGCAGGCCATTTAGATTGGATGTCTAGAGGGTACTGTGGCCAGGCCTCGGTGGAATAAAATATGAGCCGCTTGCGGCAGAGATCTTGAGAAAAGCCGAGTTTTGTAAAGTTGGCCAGGGGACACCCAAGGGGTGTCTTAGGATCTGGTTTGGATTCTGAAGTCCCCATGACATCCGACCTGTCCCCTGGAGAACAGAGATAGAGAGATACGTCTCTGGTCACGGCGGATCGGAGAGCAGTCAGTCTGTTGGGACGTCTCCACAATTGCCCAAGGCTCGGAGGGTGGATGGAGGAGGCCCTGACGCAGCCGCGGTTAAGGACAGGGAGTCTGGTGGGTAGGGACCCCAGGGGTCAAAGGTAACGAAGGAGGGAATTACCCCACTTCTGCCGGGTTGGGTGGGTGAGCAGAGGTCCCCGGTCTGGAGGGGTGGCCCCATGGTAATTTGTGGGGCTGTGTACCCCACCCGGGTTTTGGCACAAAATGTTAGGAACAGCACCAAAGACAGAGGAGAGCTTAAGCAAGCTTTATTTGGGAATGCTCCGGGGTGAGGTTCACTGGTCCGAGAGAAAGGGGCCAGAGAATTCGCGCACGGGTGTGGGCGCGAACAATATATATAGGGGTGGACACAGGGGAGGTGCTTGCTGTGTGAAGCAGCCCTTTATTGGTAATCTCTCGGGTGTTGTGGCAATGTCAGGTGTCGGTTGCATCAACCTCAGAGCCGTTGTTCCACCCCTCGAAAGGGGGAGAGTGTTGTGGCAATGTCGGGTGTCGGTTGCATCAGCCTCCTTGGCGGGGGTTCCGACTTGTTCTCTGGGCCCTTCCCCGGACCTGCTGGCCTTACATCTCAACTTCTTTGGTGTAATGGGCGACGTTTGGTCTCTGGCTACTTCCTGCTGTACGTGGGCACCGGAAGGGAGTCGTGCAGCCAACGGACCGTAGGTTAGGGCAGGGCGGCACCGGGGGGTTCTGTGGGTAGTAAGGTATATGGGTGGAGGAGCAACTGATTCACTGCCACCCGAGAGACTTCTTGTATGCAACTGAGAAGAAACCTGAGGAAACAGGGACAAGCATGAATAGGATGCAGATAAGGATTAAGGGACCTGGGATTGGTGTCAGCCAGGTATAGAGGGTGGTCCTCCAGCAGTCAGGGATGGGGTAGGTGGATTGTCGCTGCCTGCGTTGGAGTTCTACTTTTAAGTGTCGGAGAGCATCCACATTGCCCTCAATGACCCCTGTCTCGTTGATGTGGTAGCAGCATTCTTCCTGTAGGAAGAGGCAGGTACCTCCTTAGTTAGCTGTCAGAAGGTCCAGGGTGCATCGACTTTGGAGGGCAACTCAGGCTACAGAGGTGATCTGGCATTGGAGGGAGGTGATAGAGCCAGCAGAGGCCTCGATGGCTAGCTGGAGTTTCTGTTCTAGGTCGTGGGACGTTGAGACACTGTGTGTTAGGGATACTCACCCGATGGCCTCCTCGATGAGAGAGAGGAGGCGAGGGAAATGCCTGCAACCATAGGGAGAAAGGTGGCCCTTTTCTGTCGGCTAGATGGTTGTGTAGTAAGAGAGAGAAATTTGGCTTGGCCATATAATGTGAGTTGTGGGACAAGGGTGACGGGGATACATGGGAAGGGGGAGGAAGAGTTGACCTCTTTTGTAAGGGAGTCATTACACCAAAAGAACAGGCCTGGTGGGGCCCCTATTTACGTAGTTACAGGGAGGGATGAGTTGCAAGGGAGTGTATCATTAGTTAAATTTGGGTGGCTGCCATAGCAAATTGTGAGGTTCTTTTTTTGTAAATCAAGAAATATGGGGACTCTTAAAGGGGGAAAAGGTAAGTTCTTGGACGGAGAGGTAAAGGGTCCTTGGGGGTTTCTTTAGCAGCCAAATATAGGGGTTTAGCAAGAAGAGCAAAGTTAGGGATCCAGTGTCGGAAAAATCCTATCAGGCCCAGATAGGACAGAATCTGGTCAGCTGTCTCTGGAGATTGGAGGTCGTGGATGGCCTGGGTGCAGTCGGCTGTCAGGCTCTTTGTTGTGGGGGTAAGGTGGATTCCCAGGTAGGTTACTGAGGGTGTA
Organism: Pseudorca crassidens; assembly: GCF_039906515.1. Classification (NCBI taxonomy): domain Eukaryota; kingdom Metazoa; phylum Chordata; class Mammalia; order Artiodactyla; family Delphinidae; genus Pseudorca; species Pseudorca crassidens. The sequence continues at coordinate 126,550,630 of NC_090296.1, read as the reverse complement.
GACAGTTGGGCCTTGGCTGGAGAGACCCAATAGCCACAGAGCCGAGATAATTGAGGAGGTCAGCAGTATACTGTTTTGAGAGGCTGAGAGATGGGCTACAGAGGAGGAGGTCATCCCCGTATTGGAGGACTATACTGGGGGTGAGAGGGCAGGAAGCGAGGTCCCGCGCCAGAGCCTGTCCAAAGAGGTGGGTGCTGTCACGGAAGCCCTGGGGAAGAACCGTCCAGGTGAGCTGGCAGGAAGCCTGGGTATCCGGATCTGTCCAGGTGAAAGCAAAATGGAAATAGGAATCAGGGTGTAGGGGAATAATAAAGAAGGCGGTTTTGAGATCGAGGACCGTAAAATGGGTGTTGGACGGGGGCATATGGGAGACCAAAATGTACGGGTTTGGCACAACCGGGTGGAGGGGAATTATCGCCTCATTGATCAGTCAGAAGTCCTGGACCAGGTGGTAATCTCCTGAGGCCTTGTGGACAGGCAGGATGGGGGTGTTGCAGGGAGAGTCTGTGGGGACGAGGAGCCCCTGGTCTAAGAGTCTGGTGATAATAGGTCATAAGCCCCTTAGAAGAGTTTCAGAAATGGGGAATTGGAGCCTGGTTGGAAACTTGGAGGGGTCTTTAAGACGGATTAGGGCAGGGGGGGTGGTGTGTCGCTATTATGGGTTTTGATGTATCACAGACCTGGGGGTCTATCCAGTTGGGGGAGATGGGAGGAGGAAGTGAGGAGGGAGAGGGCTCTGCTGCCAGACCGAGGAGGGGAAGCAGGATTTGAGAGGAAGGGACCTTAGGATCAAGTCTGGCCAGTTGGAGAGAGGCCCCTAATTGGAAGAGAACATCACAACCTAGCAGAGGAACCGGGTAGGACGGCATGACTAATAAAGAATGAGTGAAAGGGAGCCTCTCGAAGTAATATGAGAGAGGACCGGTCTGGAGCGGGAAGGACGGCTTACCGTCGATGCCCATAACCGAGATCTGGGAAGGAAAACTGGCCTGGAATATGTAGGGAAGACCGAATAGGTAGCCCCCGTGTCCACCAGGAATGAGATGGACTTACCCGCTACCTGTAACGTTACCCTGGGCTCGGCGAGGGTGATGGGAGTCTTCTAGTCTGGGTGATGTCAGTCGTCAGCCAATCCCAAGAGTTCAAGTGGTAGACACATCAGGTCAGTTCGCTCTCCGCGTGGAGGTGCTGAGGGAGGGCTGGTCGTAGGGCAGTCACTCTTCCAATGGCCTGTTAGCCTGCAGCCAAGGCTGGGCTTGGAAGGAGGCCGGGAATTGGGACATTGGCGAGCCCAGTGCCCCTCTTTGCCGCACTTGAAGCAGGCGCCTGGTGGGGTTGCCTTCAGCGGGTCCCGTGGATGTTGTCCATGGGAGATGGCCGGCCGCAGGGCGGTACGAGGGTTTGGATTTGGAGGGCCACCTTTCGGTGCATCCGAGCCTTTCGGCTCTATTCTGCCAAATCCTCATGGGCGTTATAGACTTTAAAGGCCATTTTTACCAGGTCTCAGATGGGAGCCTGGGGGCCGTCCTCTGCCCGCTTAAGCTTTTTTTCTGATATCAGGAGCTGATTGTGTGATAAAGTGTGTGGCCAAGGCTGCTGCGCCTGTGGGGCTGTCAGGGTCCAAGCAGGTGTACAGAGTTAGGGCCTCTGTAAGGCGGTTGAGTTAAACGACTGGAGTTTCATTGGGCTCTTGGGTTATCTCTTTTAGCTTTTCGAAGTTGACAATCTTGTGGGAGGCAGCCTGCATACCGGCCAAGAGGCATTGGATCATTAGATCACATTTGCGGCGACCGTCTTGGCCGTCCTGATAACTCCAGCCCGGATCGGTGCCAGGAACGGCAGTGGCTCCGACCGGAATAGAGTTATCAGTGAGGTGGACTTGATCTGCATGGTTTCGGGCAGCAGTTTGAATTCCTTCCCCCTCATCGGGGGTCAGAGTAGAAGCTAGGATCACAAAGATGTGCCAGGTTAGATCGTAAGTTTGAGAGAGGTAGCGAAATTCTTTGATGTAGTGGGAGGAGTCGGCAGAAAAGGAGCCTAATCGCTTTTCTATTTGAGAGATATCTTGGAGGGAAAAGGGAACGTGATCACTAACTAATCCTTCTGCTCTGCTACCTCTCTTAAGGGAAAGAGAAGGTTTGGGTCTTGGGAGTCGGGGTGGTGAGAGCGGGTGTGTGAGCTGATTGGCGAGCAGATGGGCGAGGAGAGAGAGGTGCAGGGGAAGGAAGCGGGGGAAGGGGAAGCCAAGGGGGAGGCTGCTGCGGGAAGCGGGGCAGCGTTGCGGGGTTCTGGGTTGGGCTCAGGAGGGCGAGGGGCCAGTCCAGGGTAGGGTGGGGGTTGGAGAGGAGCTCTGGAGTGGGGAGTGAGAGATTCGGGTGGGTCGGTTAGTGGAGGGGGGTCATCGTCAAAGGAAATTAGGGGCTTGGATGCAGGAGATGTCTGTTTGGAAAGAAGGATCTGGGAAGTGGAACAATCGATGCAGAGGGAAGGGCGGGAGCATAAATACCAGAAGGCCTGGACGTAGGGGACCTCGGACCATTTACCCGTCCTGAGGCAGTAGATATCTAAATCGTGGAGGATGTTGAAATCAAAAGTCCCTTCAGCAGGCCATTTAGATTGGATGTCTAGAGGGTACTGTGGCCAGGCCTCGGTGGAATAAACTATGAGCTGCCTACTGCGGAGATCTTGAGAAAAGCCGAGTTTTGTAAAGTTGACCAGGAGACACCCCAGGGGTGTCCTAGGATCTAGTTTGGATTCTGAAGTCCCCATGACATCCGACCTGTCCCCGGGTGAACAGAGAAAGAGAGATACGTCTCTGATCATGGCGGATCAGAGAGCAGTCAGCCGGTTGGGACGTCTCCACAATCGCCCGAGGCTCGGAGGGAGGATGGAGGTGACCCTGACGTGGCCGTAGTTAAGGACAGGGATTCCAATGGGTAAGGACCCCGGGGGTCAAGGGGAACGAAGGAGGGACTTACCCCACTTCTGCCGGGTCGGGTGGGTGAGCAGAGGTCCCCGGTCAGGAGGGCTAGCCCCGTGGTAATGTGTGGGGCTGGGCGCCCCTCCCGGGTTTCGGCACAAAATGTAAGGAATGGCACCAAAGATCGAGGAGACCTGAAGCAAGCTTTATTTGGGAATGCTCCCAGGCGAGGTGCACTGGTCCGAGAGAAAGGGGCCAGAGAAGTTGTGCCCGGGTGTGGGTGCGAAAAAAATTTATGGGGGTGGACGCAGGGGAGGTGCTTGCTGTGTGAAGCAGCCCTTTATTGGTAATCTCTTGTGTGTTGTGGCAATGTCAGGTGTCGGTTGCATCAGCCTCAGAGCCGTTAGTTCCGGCCCTCGGGGAGCGGGAAGACTGTTTGTGGCAATGTTGGGTGTCGGTTGCATCAGCCTCCTTGGCAGGGGTTCCGACTAGCTCCCTGGACCCTTTCCCGGACCTGCTGGCCTTACATCCCAACTTCTTTGGTGTAATGGGGTGACGTTTGGTCTCTGGCTACTTCCTGCTGTACGTGGGTGCTGGAAGGAAGTCGGGCGGCCAACGGTCCGTAGTTTAGGGGACGGCGGCTGTGGGAGTTTCTGTGGTTAATAAGGTATATGGGTGGAGGAGCATCTGATTCACCGCCACCCGAGAGACTTCTTGTATGCAACTGAGGAGAAATCTGAGGAAACAGGGGACAAGCATGAATAGGATGCAGATAAGGATTAAGGGACCTAGGATTGGTGTCAGCCAGGTATAGAGGGTGGTCCGCCACCAGGCGGGGATGGGGGAGGTGGATTGTCGCTGCCTGCGTTGGAGTTTTTCTTTAAGCTTCGCAGAGCTTCCACATTGTCCTCAATGACCCCTGTCTCGTTGATGTGGTAGCAGCATTCTTCCTGTAGGAAGAGGCAGGTACCTCCTTTATCGGCTGTCAGAAGGTCCAGGGTACGTCGACTTTGGAGGGCAACTCGGGCTACAGAGGTGATCTGGCGCTGGAGGGAGGCGATAGAGGCAGCAGAGGCCTCGATGGCTAGCTGGAGTTTCTGTTCTAGGTCGTGGGACGTTGAGACACTGTGTGTTAGGGATACTCACCCGATGGCCTCCTCGATGAGAGAGAGGAGGCGAGGGAAATGCCTGCAACCATAGGGAGAAAGGTGGCCCTTTTCTGTCGGCTAGATGGTTGTGTAGTAAGAGAGAGAAATTCGGCTTGGCCATATAATGTGAGTTGTGGGGAAGGGTGACGGGGATACATGGGAAGGGGGAGGAAGAGTTGACCTCTTTTGTAAGGGAGTCATTACACCAAAAGAACAGGCCTGGTGGGGCCCCTATTTACGTAGTTACAGGGAGGGATGAGTTGCAAGGGAGTGTATCATTAGTTAAATTTGGGTGGCTGCCATAGCAAATTGTGAGGTTCTTTTTTTGTAAATCAAGAAATATGGAGACACTTAAAGCGGGAAAAGGTAAGTTCTCGGAGGGAGAGGTAAGGGGTCCTTGGGGGTTTCTTTAGCAGCCAAAATAGGGGTTTAGCAAGAAGAGCAAAGTTAGGGATCCAGTGTCGGAAAAATCCAATCAGGCCCAGAAAGGAGAGAATCTGGTCAGCTGTCTCTGGAGATTGGAGGTCGTGGATGGCCTGGGTGCGGTCGGCTGTCAGGCTCTTTGTTGTGGGGGTAAGGTGGATTCCCAGGTAGGTTACTGAGGGTGTAGACAGTTGAGCCTTGGCTGGACAGACCCGATAGCCACGAGAGCCGAGATAATTGAGGAGGTCAGCAGTATGCTGTTTTGAGAGGCTGAGAGATGGGCTACAGAGGAGGAGGTCATCCCCGTATTGGAGGACTATACTGGGGGTGAGAGGGCAGGAAGCGAGGTCCCGCGCCAGAGCCTGTCCAAAGAGGTGGGTGCTGTCACGGAAGCCCTGGGGAAGAACCGTCCAGGTGAGGTGGCGGGAAGCCTGGGTATCTGGATCTGTCCAGGTGAAAGCAAAATGGAAATAGGAATCAGGGTGTAGGGGAATAATAAAGAAGGCGGTTTTGAGATCGAGGACCATAAAATGGGTGTTGGACGGGGGCATATGGGAGACCAAAATGTACGGGTTTGGCACAACCGGGTGGAGGGGAATTATCGCCTCATTGATCAGTCGGAAGTCCTGGACCAGGTGGTAATCTCCTGAGGCCTTGTGGACAGAGGATAGGGGTGTTGCAGGGAGAGTCTGTGGGGATGAGGAGCCCCTGGTCTAAGAGTCTGGTGATAATAGGTCGTAAGCCCCTTAGAAGAGTTTCTGAAATGGGGAATTGGAGCCTGGCTGGAAACTTGGAGGGGTCTTTAAGACGGATTAGGGCAGGGGGGTGGTGTGTCGCTATTATGGGTTTTGATGTATCACAGACCTGGGAGTGTATCCAGTTGGGGGAGTTGAGAGGAGGAAGTGAGGAGGGAGAGGGCTCTGCTGCCAGACCGAGGAGGGGAAGCAGGATTTGAGAGGAAGGGACCTTAGGATCAAGTCTGGCCAGTTGGAGAGAGGCCCCTAATTGGAAGAGAACATCACAACCTAGCAGAGGAACCGGGTAGGACGGTATGACTAAGAAAGAATGAGTGAAAGCGAGCCTCTCGAAGTAATATGAGAAAGGGCCGGTCTGGAGCAGGAAGGACGGCTTACCGTCGATGCCCATAACCGAGATCTGGGAAGGAAAAACTGGCCCGGAATATATAGGCAAGACTGAATAGGTAGCCCCCGTGTCCACAAGGAATGAGATGGACTTACCCGCTACCTGTAGCGTTACCCTGGGCTCGGCGAGGGTGATGGAGGTCTTCGAGTCCGGGTGATGTCAGTTGTCAGCCAATCCCAGGAGTTCGAGTTGTAGAGCCATCGGGTCGTTTCGCTCTCCGCGTGGAGGCGCTGAGGGAGGGCCGGTCGTAGGGCAGTCACTCTTCCAATGGACTTTGTGCCCGCAGCCAGGGCAGGGCTTGGAAGGAGGCTGGTGATTGGGACATTGGCGAGCCGAGTCCCCCTGTTTTCCACACTTGAAGCAGGCGCCTGGTGGGTTTGCCTTCGGCGTATCCCGTGGATGTTGTACATGGGACATGGCCGGCCACAGAGTGCCTACGAGGGCTTGGGTTTGGAGGGCCACCTTTCGGTGCATCCGACCCTGTCGGCTGGATTCTGCCAAATCCTCACGGGCATTATAGACCTTAAAGGGCATTTTTACCAGGTCTCAGATGGTAGCCTGGGGGCCGTCCTCTGCCCACTTAAGTTTTATTTCTGATATCAGGAGCTGATTGTGTGATAAAGTGGGTGGCCAAGGCTGCTGCAGCTGCGGGCTGTCAGGGTCCAAGGGGGTGTAAAGGGTTAGGGCCTCTGTAAGGCGGTTGATATAAATGGCTGGAGTTTCACTGGGCTCTTCGGTTATCTCTTTTAGCTTTTCAAAGTTGACAATCTTGTGGGAGGCAGCCTGCATACCAGCCAAGAGGCATTGGATCATAAGATCACAGTTGCAGCAACCGTCTTGGCCGTCCTGATAACTCCAGCCCAGATCGGTGCCAGGAACGACAGTGGCTCCGACGAGCATAGAGTTATCAGTGAGGTGGACCTGATCTGCGTGGTTTCGGGCAGCAGTTTGAATTCGTTCCCTCTCATCGGGGGTCAGAGTAGAAGCTAGGATCACAAAGATGTCGAGCCAGGTTAGATGGTAAGCTTGAGAGAGGTAGAGAAATTCTTTGATGTAGTGGGAGGAGTCGGCAGAAAAGGACCCTATCGCTTTTGTATTTGAGAGAGATCTTGGAGGGAAAAGGGAACATGAACCCTAACTAATCTTTCTGCTCCAGCCACCTCTCTTAAGGGACAGAGAAGGATTGGGTCTTGGGTGTCCTGGTGGTGAGAGCAGGTGTGTGAGCTGATTGGCGAGGAGAGGGGAGAGGAGAGAGGGGTGGAGGGGGAGGAAGCGGGGGAAGGGGAAGACAAGGGGGAGGCTGCTTGGGGAAGAGGGGGAGTGGTGGGGGGCGCTGGTGTGGGCTCAGGAGGGAGAGGGGCCAGTCCAGGGTAGGGTGGGGGTTGGAGCGGAGCTCTGGAGTGGGGAGAGGCGAGAGTTCGGGTGGGTCGGTTAGTGGAGAGGGGTCATCGTCAATGGAAATTAGCAGCTTGGATGTAGAAGATGTCTGTTTGGAAAGAAGGATCTGGGAAGTGGAACAATCGAAGCAGAGGGAAGGGCGGGAGCATAAATACCAGAAGGCCTGGACGTAGGGGACCTCGTACCATTTACCCGTCATGGGGCAGTAGTTATCTAAATCGTGGAGGATGTTGAAATCGAAAGTCGCTTCAGCAGACCATTTAGATTGATTGTCTAGAGGGTACTGTGGCCAGGCCTCGGTGGAATAAAATATGAGCCGCCTGCGGCGGAGATCTTGAGAAAAGCCGAGTTTTGTAAACTTGGCCAGGAGACACCCAAGGGGTGTCTTAGGATCTGGTTTGGATTCTGAAGTCCCCATGACATCTGGCCTATCCCCAGGAGAACAGAGATAGAGAGATACGTCTCTGCTCACGGCAGATCGGGGAGCAGTCAGTCGGTTGGGACGTCTCCACAATTGCCCAAGGCTCGGAGGGAGGATGGAGGAGGCCCTGACGCAGCTGCGGATAAGGACAGGGAGTCTGGTGGGTAGGGACCCCGTGGGTCAACGGGAACGAAGGAGGGAATTACCCCAATTTTGCCGGGTTGGGTGGGTGAGCAGAGTTCCCCGGTCTGGAGGGGTGGCCCCGTGGTAATTTGTGGGGCTGTGTACCCCACCCGGGTTTTGGCACAGAATGTTAGGAATGGCACCAAAGAAGGAGGAGAGCTTAAGCAAGCTTTATTTGGGAATGCTCCCAGGCGAGGTTCACTGGTCTGAGAGAAAACGGCCAGAGAAGTCGCACCCAGGTGTGGGCGCGAACAAAATTTATGGGGGTGGGCGCAGGGGAGGTGCTTGCTCTGTGAAGCAGCCCTTCATTGGTAATCTCTCGGGTGTTGTGGCAATGTCAGGTTTCGGTTGCATCAGCCTCAGAGCCGTTAGTTCCGCCCCTCGGGGAGCGGGGCGACTGTTGTGGCAATGTCGGGTGTCTGTTGCATCAGCCTCCTTGGCGGGGCTTCCGACTTGTTCTCTGGGCCCTTCCCCGGACCTGCTGGCCTTACATCTCAACTTCTTTGGTGTAATGGACGACGATTGGTCTCTGGCTACTTCCTGCTGTACGTGGGCACCGGAAGGGAGTCGTGCAGCCAACGGACAGTAGGTTAGGGCAGGGCGGCAGCGGGGGGTTCTGTGGGTAGTAAGGTATATGCCTGGAGGAGCATCTGATTCACCACCACCCGAGAGACTTCTTGTATGCAACTGAGGAGAAACCTGAGGAAACAGGGGCAAGCATGAATAGGATGCAGATAAGGATTAAGGGGCCTAGGATTGGTGTCAGCCAGGTATAGAGGGTGGTCCTCCAGCAGTCGGGGATGGGGTAGATGGATTGTCGCTTCCTGCGTTGGAGTTCTTCTTTTAAGCGTCGGAGAGCATCCACATTGTCCTCAATGACCCCTGACTGGTTGATGTGGTAGCAACATTCTTCCTGTAGGAAGAGGCAGGTACCTCCTCTGTCGGCTGTCAGAAGGTCCAGGGTGCATCGACTTTGGAGGACAACTCGGTCTAGACAGGTGATCTGGTGCTGGAGGGAGGCGATAGAGGCAGCAGAGGCCTCGATGTCTAGCTGGAGTTTCTGTTTTAGTTCGCAGGATGTTGAGACACTGTGTGTTAGGGCTCATCCCCTGATGCCCGCCTCGACAAGAGAGAAGAGGCGAGGGAAATGCCTGCAACCATAGGGAGAAAGGTGGCCCCTTTCTTTCAGCTAGAAAGTTGTGTGGTAAGTGAGAGAAATTAGGCTTGGCCATATAATGTGAGTTGTGGAACAAGGGTGACGGGGATACATGGGAAGGGGAGGAAGAGTTGACCTCTTTTGTAAGGGAGCCATTACACCAAAAGAACAGGCCTGGTGGGACCACCATTGGCGTATTTACAGCGAGGGATGAGTTGCAAGGGAGTGCAACATTAGTTAAATTTGGGTGGCTGCCATTGCAAATTGTGAGGTTCTTTCTTTCTAAATCAAGAAATGTGGGGACTCTTACAGGGGGAAAAGGTAAGTTCTGGGAGGGAGAGGTAAGGGGTCCTTGGCGGGTTTCTTTAGCAGCCAAATATAGGGGTTTAGCAAGAAGAGCAAAGTTAGGGACCCAGTGTCGGAAAAATCCTATCAGGCCCAGAAAGGAGAGAATCTGGTCAGCTGTCTCTGGAGTTTGGAGGTCGTGGATGGCCTGGGTGTGGTCGGCTGTCAGGCTCTTTGTTGTGGGGGTAAGGTGGATTCCCAGCTAGGTTACTGAGGGTGTAGACAGTTGGGCCTTGGCTGGAGAGACCCGATAGCCACAAGAGCCGAGATAATTGACGAGGTCAGCAGTATGCTGTTTTGAGAGGCTGAGAGATGGGCTACAGAGGAGGAGGTCATCCCCGTATTGGAGGACTATACTGGGGGTGAGAGGGCAGGAAGCGAGGTCCCGCGCCAGAGCCTGTCCAAAGAGGTGGGTGCTGTCACGGAAGCCCTGGGGTAGAACCGTCCAGGTGAGGTGGCGGGAAGCCTGGGTATCCGGATCTGTCCAGGTGAAAGCAAAATGGAAGTAGGAATCAGGGTGTAGGGGAATAATAAAGAAGGCGGTTTTGAGATCGAGGACCGTAAAATGGGTGTTAGACGGGGGCATATGGGAGAGCAAAGTGTACGGGTTTGGCACAACTGGGTGGAGGGGAATTATCGCCTCATCGATCAGTCAGAAGTCCTGGACCAGGTGGTAATCTCCTGAGGCCTTGTGGACAGGAAGGATGGGGGCATTGCAGGGAGAGTCCGTGGGGACGAGGCGAGGAGCCCCTGTTCTAAGAGTCTGGTGATAATAGGTCGTAAGCACCTTAGATGAGTTTCAGAAATGGGGAATTGGGGCCTGCTGGAAACTTGGAGGGGTCTTTAAGACAGATTAGGGCAGGGGGGTGGTGTGTCGCTACTATGGGTTTTGATGTATCACAGACCTGGGGGTGTATCCGGTTGGGGGAGATGGGAGGAGGAAGAGAGGAGGGAGAGGGCTCCACTGCCAGACTGAGGAGGAGAAGCAGGAGTTGAGAGGAGGAGACCTTAGGATCAAGTCTGGCCAGTTGGAGAGAAGGCCCTAATTGGAAGAGAACATCACGACCTAGCGCAGGATCCGGGTAGGACGGTATGACTCAGAAAGAATGAGTGAAACGAAGCCTCTCTATGTAACATGAGAAAGGGCCTGTCTGGAGCGGGAAGGACGGCTTACCATCGATGCCCATAACCGAGATCTGGGAAGGAAAAACTGGCCCGGAATATATAGGCAAGACTGAATAGGTAGCCCCCGTGTCCACAAGGAATGAGATGGACTTACCCGCTACCTGTAGCGTTACCCTGGGCTCGGCGAGGGTGATGGAGGTCTTCGAGTCCGGGTGATGTCAGTTGTCAGCCAATCCCAGGAGTTCGAGTTGTAGAGCCATCGGGTCGTTTCGCTCTCCGCGTGGAGGCGCTGAGGGAGGGCCGGTCGTAGGGCAGTCACTCTTCCAATGGACTTTGTGCCCGCAGCCAGGGCAGGGCTTGGAAGGAGGCTGGTGATTGGGACATTGGCGAGCCGAGTCCCCCTGTTTTCCACACTTGAAGCAGGCCCCTGGTGGGTTTGCCTTCGGCGGATCCCGTGGATATTGTACATGGGAAATGGCCGGCCACAGGGTGCCTACGAGGGCTTGGGTTTGGAGGGCCACCTTTCGGTGCATCCGAGCCTGTCGGCTGGATTCTGCCAAATCCTCACGGGCATTATAGGCTTTAAAGGGCATTTTTACCAGGTCTCAGATGGGAGTCTGGGGGCCGTCCTCTACCCACTTACGTGTTTTTTTCTGATATCAGGAGCTGATTGTGTGATAAAGTGGGTGGCCAAGGCTGCTGCAGCTGCGGGCTGTCAGGATCCAAGGGGGTGTAAAGAGTTAGGGCCTCTGTAAGGTGGTTGAGATAAATGGCTGGTGTTTCACTGGGCTCTTGGGTTATCTCTTTTAGCTTTTCAAAGTTGACAATCTTGTGGGAGGCAGCCTGCATACCAGCCAAGAGGCATTGGATCATTAGATCGCATTTGCGGTGACCGTCTTGGCCGTCCTGATAACTCCAGCCGGGATCAGTGCCAGGAATGGTGGTGGCTCTGACTGGCATAGAGTTGTCATTGAGGTTACCTGATCTGTATGGTTTCGGGCAGCAGTTTGAATTCGTTCCCTCTCATCGGGGGTCAGAGTAGAAGCTAGGATCACAAAGATGTGCCAGGTTAGATGGTAAGCTTGAGAGAGGTAGCGAAATTCTTTGATGTAGTGAGAGGAGTCGGCAGAAAAGGAGCCTAATCGCTTTTCTATTTGAGAGAGATCTTGGAGGGAAAAGGGAACATGAAGCCTAACTAATCCTTCCGCCCCAACCACCTCTCTTCAGGGACATTGAAAGTTTGGGTCTTGGGAGTCGTAGTGGTGAGAGCGGGTGTGTGAGCTGATTGAGGAACCGAGAGGCTAGGAGAGAGAGGTGGAGGGGGAGGAAGCGGGGGAAGGAGAAGCCAAGGGGGAGGCTGCTGGAGGAAGCGGGGGAGCGGTAGGGGGTGCTTTGGTGGGCTCAGGAGGGAGAGGGGCCAGTCCAGGGTAGGGTGGGGGTTGGAGAGGAGGTCTGGAGCAGGGAGAGGTGAGAGATTTGTGTGGGTCGGTTACTACAGAGGGGTCATCGTCAAAGGAAATTAGGGGCTTGTATGTAGGATGTGTGTTGGGAAAGAAGCATCTAGGAAGTGGAACAATCGATGCAGAGGGAAGGGCGGGAGTGTAAATATCAGAAGGCCTGGACGTAGGGGACCTCGCACCATTTACCCGTCCTGAGGCAGTAGTTATCTAAATCGTGGAGAATGTTGAAATCGAAAGTCCCTCAGCAGGCCATTTAGATTGATTGTCTAGAGGGAACTGTGGCCAGGCCTCGGTGGAATAAAATATGAGCCGCCTGCGTTGGAGATCCTGAGAAAAGCCGAGTTTTGTAAAGTTGGCCAGGAGACACACCAGGGGTGTCTTAGGATCTGGTTTGGATTCTGAAGTCCCCATGACATCCGGGCTGTCCCCAGGTGAATAGAGAAAGAGAGATACGTCTCTGGTCACGTCGGATCGGAGAGCAGTCAGCCTGTTGGGAAGTCTACACAATCGCCTGAGGCTCGGAGGGAGGATGGAGGAGGCCCTGAAGCGGCCGCAGTTAAGGACAGGGAGTCCAGTGGGTAGGGACCCCGGGGGTCAAGGGGAACGAAGAGGGACTTACCCCGCTTCTGCCGGGTTGGGTGGGTGAGCAGAGGTCCCCGATCTGGAGGGGTGGTCCCGTGGTAATTTGTGGGGCTGTGTACCCCTTCCGGGTTTCGGCACAAAATGTTAGGAACGGCACCAAAGAAGGAGGAGAGCTTAAGCAAGCTTTATTTGGGAATGCTCCCAGGCGAGGTTCACTGGTCCAAGAGAAATGGGCCAGAGACGTCGCGCCCGGGTGTGGGCGCAAACAAAATTTATAGGAGTGGACGCAGGGGAGGTGCTTGTTCTGTGAAGCAGCCCTTTATTGTTAACCTCTCGGGTGTTGTGGCAATGTCAGGTGTCGGTTGCATCAGCCTCAGAGTCGTTAGTTCCGCCCCTCGTGTAGCGGGGAGACTGTTGTGGCAATGTCGGGTGTCGGTTGCATCAGCCTCCTTGACGGGGGTTCCGACTAGCTCTCTGGGCCCTTCACCGGACCTGCTGGCCTTACATCCCAACTTCTTTGGTGTAATGGGGCGACGTTTGGTCTCTGGCTACTTCCTGCTGTACGTGGGCACCGGAAGGGAGTCTTGCGGCCAACAGTCCATAGGTTAGGGGAGGTCGGCAGCGGGGGGTTCTGTGGGTAGTAAGGTATATGGGTGGAGGAGCATCTGATTCACTGCCACCCGAGAGACTTCTTGTATGCAACTGACGAGAAACCTGAGGAAACAGGGGGCAAGCATGAATAGGATGCAGATAAGGATTAAGGGACCTAGGATTGGTGTCAGGCAGGTATAGAGGGTGGTCCGCCACCAATCGGGGATGGGGAAGGTGGATTGTCGCTGCCTGCATTGGACTTCTTCTTTTAAGTGTCGGAGAGCATTCACATTGTCCTCAATGACCCCTGTCTCGTTGATGTGGTAGCAGCATTCTTCCTGTAGGAAGAGGCAGGTACCTCCTTTGCTGGCTGTCAGAAGGTCCAGGGTGTGTCGACTCTGGAGGGCAACTCAGGCTACAGAGGTGATGTGGTGTTGGAGGGAGGTGATAGAGCCAGCAGAGGCCTCGATGACTAGCTGGAGTTTCTGTTCTAGGTCGTGGGACGTTGAGACACTGTGTGTTAGGGATACTCACCTGATGCCGCCTCGACGAGAGAGAGGAGGCGAGGGAAATGCCTGCAACCATAGGGATAAAGGTGGCCCTTTTCTGTCGGCTAGATGGTTGTGTAGTAAGAGAGAGAAATTCGGCTTGGCCATATAATGTGAGTTGTGGGACAAGGGTGACGGGGATACATGGGAAGGGGGAGGAAGAGTTGACCTCTTTTGTAAGGGAGCCATTACACCAAAAGAACAGGCCTGGTGGGACCCCCATTGGGGTAGTTACAGGGAGGGATGAGTTGCAAGGGAGTGCATCATTACTTAAATTTGGGTGGCTGCCATAGCAAATTGTGAGGTTCTTTTTTTGTAAATCAAGAAATATGGGGACTCTTAAAGGGGGAAAAGGTAAGTTCTGGGAGGGAGAGGTAAGGGATCCTACGGGGTTTTCTTTAGCATCCAAATATAGGGGTTTAGCAAGAAGAGCAAAGTTAGGGACCCAGTGTCGGAAAAATCCTATCAGACCCAGAAAGGAGAGAATCTGGTCAGCTGTCTCTGGAGATTGGAGGTCGTGGATGGCCTGGGTGCGGTCGGCTGTCAGGCTCTTTGTTGTGGGGGTAAGGTGGATTCCCAGCTAGGTTACTGAGGGTGTAGACAGTTGGGCCTCGGCTGGAGAGACCCGATAGCCACAAGAGCCGAGATAATTGACGAGGTCAGCAGTATGCTCTTTTGAGTGGTTGAGAGATGGGCTACAGAGGAGGAGGTCATCCCCGTATTGGAGGACTATACTGGGGGTGAGAGGGCGGGAAGCGAGATCCCGCGCCAGAGCCTGTCCAAAGAGGTGCGGGCTGTTGTGGAAGCCCATGGGAAGAACCGTCCAGGTGAGGTGGCAGGAAGCCTGGGTATCCAGATCTGTCCAGGTGAAAACAAAATGGAAGTAGGAATCAGGGTGTAGGGGAATAATAAAGAAAGCGGTTTTCAGAATGAGGACCGTAAAATGGGTGTTGGACGGGGGCATATGGGAGAGCTAAGTGTACGGGTATGGCACAACTGGGTGGAGGGAAATTATCGCCTCATTGATCAGTCGGAAGTCCTGGACCAGGTGGTAATCGCCTGAGGCCTTGCCAACAGGCAGAATGGGGGCATTGCAGGGAGAGTCCGTGGGGACGAGGAGCCCCTGTTCTAAGAGTCTGGTGATAATAGGTCGTAAGCCCCTTAGATGAGTTTCAGAAATGGGGAATTGGGTCCTTGCTGGAAATTTGGAGGGGTCTTTAAGACGGATTAGGGCAGGGTGTTGGTGTTTCGCTACTATGGGTTTTGATGTATCACAGACCTTGGGGTGTATCCAGTTGGGGGAGATGGGAGGAGGAAGAGAGGAGGGAGAGGGCTCTACTGCCAGACCGAGGAGAGGAAGCAGGATTTGAGAGGAGGAGACCTTAGGAGCAAGTCTGGCCAGTTGGAGAGAGGCCCCTAATTGGAGGAGAACATCACGACGTAGCAGAGGAACTGGGTAGGACGGTATGACTAAGAATGGGTGAAAGGGAGCCTCTCAATGTAACATGAGAGAGGGCAGGTTTGGAGCGGGAAGGACGGCTTACTGTCGATGCCCATAACCGAGATCTGGGAAGGAAAAACTGCCCCAGAATATGTAGGGAAGACCGAATAGGTAGCCCCCGTGTCCACAAGGAATGAGATGGACTTACCCGCTACCTGTAGCGTTACCCTGGGCTCGGCAAAGGTGATGGGGGTCCTCGTGTCCGGGTGATGTCAGTCGTCAGCCAATCCCCGGTGTCTGAGTGGTAGAGCCATCGGGTCGGTTTGCTCTCCGCGTGGAGGCGCTGAGGGAGGGCTGGTCGTAGGCTAGTCCCTCTTCCAATGGCCTTTGAGCCCGCAGCCAGGGCAGGGCTTCGAAGGAGGCTGGGGATTGGGACATTAGCGAGCCCAGTGCCCGTCTTTTCCGCACTTGAAGCAGGCCCCTGGCGCGGATGCCTTCGGCGGGTCCCGTGGACGTTGTCCATGGGATTTGGCCGGACACAGGGCGGCTATGAGGGACTGGGCTTGCAGGGCCACCTTTTGGTGCATCCAAACCTGTCGGCTGGATTCTGCCAAATCCTCACGGGCATTATAGACTTTAAAGGGCATTTTTACCAGTTCTCAGTTGGGAGTCTGGGGGCTGTCCTGTGCCCGCTTAAGTTTTTTTTCTGATATCAGGAGGTGATTGTGTGATAAAGTGGGTGGCCAAGGCCGCTGCACCTGCGGGGCTGTCAGGGTCCATGCGGGTGTACAGAGTGAGGTCCTGTGTAAGACTGTTGAGATAAACGGCTGGAGTTTCATTGGGCTCTTGTGTTATCTTTTAGCTTTTCGAAGTTGACAGTCTTGTGGGAGGCAGCCTGCATACCAGCCAAGAGGCATTGGATCATTAGATCACATTTGCGGCGACCATCTTGGCCGTCCTGATAACTCCAGCCCGCACCCGTGCCAGGAACGGCAGTGGCTCCGACGAGCATAGAGTTATCAGTGAGGTGGACCTGATCTGCGTGGTTTCGGGCAGCAGTTTGAATTCGTTCCCTCTCATCGGGGGTCAGAGTAGAAGCTAGGATCACAAAGATGTCGTGCCAGGTTAGATGGTAAGCTTGAGAGAGGTAGCGAAATTCTTTGATGTAGTGGGAGGAGTCGGCAGAAAAGGAGCCTAATCGCTTTTCCATTTGAGAGAGATCTTGGAGGGCAAAGGGAACATGAACCCTAACTAATCCTTCCGCCCCAGCCACCTCTCTTAAGGGACATAGAAGGTTTGGGTCTTGGGAGTCGTGGTGGTGAGAGCGGGTGTGTGAGCTGATTGGCGAGCAGAGGGGCGAGGAGAGAGGGGTGGAGGGGGAGGAAGCGGGGGAAGGGGAAGCCAAGGGGGAGGCTGCTGGGGGAAGCGGGAGAGCAGTGGGGGGGCACTGGGGTGGGCTCAGAAAGGAGAGGAGCCAGTCCAGGGTAGGGTGGGGGTTGGAGAGGAGCTCTGGTGCGGGGAGAGTTGAGAGATTCGGGTAGGTCGGTTAGTGGAGAGTGGTCATCGTCAAAGGAAATTAGGGGCTTGGATGTAGGAGATGTCTCTTTGGAAAGAAGCATCTGGGAAGTGGAACAATCGATGCAGATGGAAGGGCAGGAGTGTAAATACCAGAAGGCCTGGACGTAGGGGACCTCGCACCATTTACCCGTCCTGAGGCAGTAGTTATCTAAATCGTGGAGGATGTTGAAATCGAAAGTCCCTTCAGCAGGCCATTTAGATTGATTGT
This sequence comes from Pseudorca crassidens, assembly GCF_039906515.1. Lineage (NCBI taxonomy): Eukaryota > Metazoa > Chordata > Mammalia > Artiodactyla > Delphinidae > Pseudorca > Pseudorca crassidens. The sequence continues at coordinate 126,533,960 of NC_090296.1, read as the reverse complement.
CTAGAGGGTACTGTGGCCAGGCCTCGGTGGAATAAAATATGAGCCGCCTGCGGCGGAGATCTTGAGAAATGCGGAGTGTTGAAAAGTTGGCCAGGAGACACCCAAGGGGTGTCTTAGGATCTGGTTTGGATTCTGAAGTCCCCATGACATCCGGCCTGTCCCCGGGTGAACAGAGAAAGAGAAATACGTCTCTTGTCTCAATCTCTGTTCACGGCAGATCAGAGAGTAGTCAGGAGGTTGGGACGTCTCCACAATCGCCCGAGGCTCGGAGGGATGATGGAGGAGTCCCTGACGAGGCCGCGGTTAAGGACAGGGAGTCTGGTGGGTAGGGACCCCGGGGGTCAAGGGGAACGAAGGAGGGACTTACCCCGCTTCTGCCAGATCTGGTGGGTGAGCAGAGGTCCCCCGTCGGGAGGGGTGGCCCCGCGGTAATTTGTGGGGCTGGGTACCCCTCCTGGGTTTCGGCACCAAATGTAAGGAACGGCACCAAAGACGGAGGAGAGCTTAAGCAAGCTTTATTTGGGAATGCTCCCAGGCGAGGTTCACTGGTCCAAGAGAATGGGGCCAGAGAATTCGTGCCCGGGTGTGGGCACGAACAAAATTTATAGGGGTGGACGCAGGGCAGGTGGTTGCTGTGTGAAGCAGCCCTTTATTGGTAATCTCTCGGGTGTTGTGGCAATGTCAGGTTTTGGTTGCATCAGCCTCAGGGCCGTTTGTTCCGCCCCTCATGGAGCGGGAAGATTTTTGTGGCAATGTCGGGTGTCGGTTGCATCAGCCTACTTGGCAGGGGTTCCGACTAGCTCCCTCGGCCCTTCCCCGGACCTGCTGTCCTTACACTTTCCTCTAAGAGTTTCATAGTTTCTGCCCTTACAATTAGGTCTTTAATCCATTTTGAGCTTATTTTTGTGTATGGTTTTAGGGAGTGATCCAATCTCATACTTTTACATGCACATGTCCAGTTTTCCCAGCACCATTTATTGAAGAGGCTGTCCTTTCTCCACTGTACATTCCTGCCTCCTTTATCAAAGATAAGTTGACCATATGTGCGTGGGTTTACTCTGGGCTTTCTATCCTCTTCCATTGATCTTTCTGTTTTTGTGCCAGTACCATACTGTCTTGATTACTGTAGCTTTGTTGTATAGTTTGAAGTCGGGGAGCCTGATTCCTCCAGCTCCGTTTTTCGTTCTGAAGATTGCTTTAGCTATTTGGGGTCTTTTGTTTTTCCATACAATTTGTGAAATTTTTTTGTTGTAGTTCTGTGAAAAATGCCAGTGGTCGTTTGATAGGGATTGCATTGAATCTGTAGATTGCTTTGGGTAGTAGAGTCATTTTCACAGTGTTGATTCTTCCAATCCAAGAACATGGTATATCTCTCCATCTATTTGTATCATCTTTAATTTCTTTCACGGGTGTCTTATTATTTTCTGCATACAAGTCTTTTTTCTCCTTAGGTAGGTCTATTCCTAGATATTTTTTTCTTTTTGTTGCAATGGTAAATGGGAGTGTTTTCTTGATTTCACTTTCAGATTTTTCATCATTAATGTATAGGAATGCCAGGATTTCTGTGCATTAATTTTGTATCCTGCTACTTTACCAAATTCATTGATTAGCTCTAGTAGTTTTCCGGTAGCATGTTTAGGATTCTCTATGTATAATATCATGTCATCTGCAAACAGTGAGAGCTTTACTTCTTTTCTGATTTGGATTCCTTTTATTTCCTTTTCTTCTCTGATTACTGTGGTTAAAACTTCCAAAACTATGTTGAATAAGAGTGGTGAGAGTGGGCACCCTTGTCTTGTTCCTGATCTTAGTGGAAATGCTTTCAATTTTTCACCATTGAGGATGATGTTTGCTGTGGGCTTGTCGTATATGGCCTTTATTATGTTGAGGAAAGTTCCCTCTATGCCTACTTTCTGCAGGGTTTTTATCATAAACGGGTGTTGAATTTTGTCAAAAGCTTTCTCTGCATCTATTGAGATGATCATATGGTTTTTCTCCTTCAATTTGTTAATATGGTTTATCACATTGATAGATTTGCGTATATTGAAGAATCCTTGCATTCCTGGAATAAACCCCACTTGATCATGGTATATGATCCTTTTAATGTGCTGTTGGATTCTGTTTGCTAGTAGACTGTTGAGGATTTTTGCATCTATGTTGATCAGTGATATTGGCCTGTAGTTTTCTTTCTTTGTGACATCCTTGTCTGGTTTTGGTATGAAGGTGATGGTGGTCTCGTAGAATGAGTTATGGAGTGTTCCTCCCTCTGCTATGTTTTGGAAGAGTTTGAGAAGGATAGATGTTAGCTCTTCTTTGAATGTTTGATAGAATTTGCCTGTGAAGCCACCTGGTCCTGGTTTTTTTTGTTGTTGGAAGATTTTTAATCACAGTTTCAATCTCAGTGCTTGTGATTGGTCTGTTAATATTTTCTATTTCTTCCTGATTCAGTCTTGGCAGGTTGTGCATTTCTAAGAATTTGTCCATTTCTTCCAGGTTGTCTATTTTATTGGCATAGAGCTGCTTGTAGTAATCTCTCATGATGTTTTGTATTTCTGCAGTGTCAGTTGTTACTTCTCCTTTTTCATTTCTAATTCTATTGATTTGAGTCTTCTCCCTTTTTTTCTTCATGAGTCTGTCTAGTGGTTTATCAATTTTGTTTATCTTCTCAAAGAACCAGCTTTTAGTTTTATTGATCTTTGCTATCGTTTCCTTCATTTCTTTTTCATTTATTTCTGATCTGATTTTTATGATTCCTTTCCTTCTGCTAACTTTGGGGTTTTTTTTTTTGTTCTTCTTTCTCTAATTGCTTTAGGTGCAAGGTTAGGTTGTTTATTCGAGATGTTTCTTGTTTCTTAAGGTAGGACTGTATTGCTATAAGCATCCCTCTTAGAACTGCTTTTGCTGCATCCCATAGGTTTTGGGTCATTGTGTCTCCATTGTCATTTGTTTCTAGGTAATTTTTGATTTCCTCTTTGATTTCTTCAGTGATCACTTCGTTATTAAGTAGTGTATTGTTTAGCCTCCATGTGTTTGTATTTTTTACAGATCTTTTCCTGTAATTGATATCTAGTCTCAGAGCATTGTGGTCGGAAAAGATACTTGATACAATTTCAATTTTCTTAAATTTACCAAGGCTTGATTTGTGACCCAAGATATGATCTATCCTGGAGAATGTTCCATGAGCACTTGTGAAAAATGTGTATTCTATTGTTTTTGGATGGAATGTCCTATAAATATCAATTAAGTCCATCTTGTTTAATGTATCATTTAAAGCCTGTGTTTCTTTATTTATTTTCATTTTGGAGGATCTGTCCATTGGTGAAAGTGGGGTGTTAAAGTCCCCTACTATGAATGTGTTACTGTCGATTTCCCCTTTTATGGCTGTTAGTATTTGCCTTATGTATTGAGGTGCTCCTATGCTGGGTGCATAAATATTTACAATTGTTATATCTTCTTCTTGGATCTATCCCTTGATCATTATGTAGTGTCCTTCTTTGTCTCTTCTAATTGTCTTTATTTTAAAGTCTACTTTGTCTGATATGAGAATTGCTACTCCAGCTTTCTTTTGGTTTCCTTTTGCATGGAATATGTTTTTCCATCCCCTTGCTTTCAGTCTGTATGTGACTCTAGGTCTGAAGTGGGTCTCTTGTAGACAGCATATATATGGGTCTTGTTTTTGTATCCATTCAGCCAATCTGTGTCTTTTGTTGGGAGCATTTAGTCCATTTACATTTAAGGGAATTATCTATATGTATGTTCCTGTTCCCATTTTCTTTTTTTTTTTCTTTTGCGATATGCAGGCCTCTCACTGCTTTGCCCCCCCCCCCCTTGCAGACCACAGGCTCTGGATGCGCAGGCTTAGTGGCCATGGCTCATGGGCCCAGCTGCTCTGCGGCGTGTGGGATCTTCCCAGACTGAGGCATGAACCCGTGAACCCTGCATTGGGTTGAGAACCCTGCAGACTCTCAACCACTGCGCCACCAGGGAATCCCCTATTTTCTTAATTGTTTTGTATTTGTTATTATAGGTCTTTTCCTTCTCTTGTGTTTCTTGCCTAGAGAAGTTCCTTTAGCATTTGTTGTAAAGCTGCTTTGGTGGTGCTGAACTCTCTCAGCCTTTGCTTGTCTGTAAAGGTTTTAATTTCTCCATCAAATCTGAATGAGATCATTGCTGGGTAGAGTAATCTTGGTTGCAGGTTTTTCTCCTTCATCACTTTAAATATGTCATGCCAGTCCTTTCTGGCTTGCAGAGTTTCTGCTGAATGATCAGCAGTTAGCCTTATGGGGATTCCCTTGTGTGTTATTTGTTGTCTTTCCCTTGCTGCTTTTAATATGTTTTCTTTGTATTTAATTTTTGACAGTTTGATTAATATGTGTTTTGGCATATTTCTCCTTGGATTTATCCTGTATGGGACTCTCTGTGCTTCCTGGACTTGATTAACTATTTCCTTTCACATATTATGGAAGTTTTCAACTATAATCTCTTCAAATATTTTCTCAGTCCCTTTCTTTTTCTCTTCTTCTTCTGGAACCACTATAATTCGAATGTTGGTGAGTTTAATGTTGTCCCAGTGGTCTCTGAGACTGTCCTCAGTTCTTTTCATTCATTTTTCTTTATTCTGCTCTGCAGTAGTTATTTCCAGTATTTTATCTGCCAGGTCACTTATCCGTTCTTCTGCCTCAGTTATTCTGCTATTGATCACTTCTTGAGTATTTTTAATTTCATTTATTGTGTTGTTCATCATTGTTTGTTTCATCTTTAGTTCTTCTAGGTCCTTGTTAAATGTTTCTTGCATTTTGTCTATTCTATTCCCAAGATTTTGGATCATCTTTCCTATCATTATTCTGAATTCTTTTTCAGGTAGGCTGCCTATTTCTTCCTCTTTTGTTAGGTCTGGTGGGTTTTTATCTTGCTCCTTCATCTGCTGTGTGTTTTTCTATCTTCTCATTTTGCTTATCTTACTGTGTTTGGGGTCTCCTCTTTGCAGGCTGCAGGTTCGTAGTTCCCACTGTTCTTGGTGTCTGTCCCCAGTGGTTTAGTGGGCTGTGTAGTCTTCCTGGTGGAGGGGACTAGTGCCTGTGTTCTGGTGGATGAGGCTGGATCTTGTTTTTCTGGTGAGCAGGTCCACATCTGGTGGTGTGTTTTGGGGTGTCTGTGGACTTATTATGATTTTAGGCAGGCTCTCTGCTCATGGGTGGGGTTGTGTTCCTGTCTTGCTAGTTGTTTGGCATAGGGTGTACAGCACTGTAGCTTGCTGGTCGTTGAGTGAAGCTGGGTGCTGGGTTTGAGATGGAGATCTCTGGGAGATTTTCACCGTTTGGTATTATGTGGAGCTGGGAGGCCTCTTGTGGACCAGTGTCCTGAAGTGGGCTCTCCCACCTCAGAGGCACAGCAGTGACTCCTGGCTGCAGCACCAAGAGCCTTTCATCCACATGTCTCAGAATAAAAGGGAGAAAAAGTATAAAGAAGGAATTAGTAGAAGTAGAAAGAAAGAAAGGAGGGAGGGAGGGAGGAAGGAAGGAGGGAAGGAAGGAAAGAAAGACAGAAAGAAGATAAAGTAAAACAAAATAAAGTAAGATAAAATATAATAAAGTTATTAAAATAAAAAATATTAAGAAAAAAATTAAAAAAAAAAATGGACGGATAGAACCCTAGGACAAATGATGGAATCAAAGCTATACAGACAAAGTCTTATACAGAAGCATACACATACACATTCACAGAAAGAGGAAAAGGGGGGAAATCATAAATCTTCCTCTCAAAGTCCAGCTCCTCAATTTGGGATGAATCGTTGTCTATTTATGTATTCCACAGATGCAGGGTACATCAAGTTGATTCTGGAGCTTTAATCCGCTGCTTCTGAGGCTGCTGGGAGAGATTTCCCTTTCACTTCTTTGATCTCACAGCTCCCAGGGGCTCAGCTTTGGATTTGGCCCCGCCAGTGCATGTAGGTCGCCGGAGGGCATCTGCTCTTCGCTCAGAGAGGATGGGGTTAAAGGAGCAGCTGCTTCGGGTGTTCTGGCTCACTCAGGCCGGGGGGGAGGGTGGGGCATGGAGTGCGCGGCGAGCCTGCGGCGGCAGAGGCCAGAGTGACGTTGCACCAGCCTGAGGCGCACCATGTGTTCTCCTGGGGAAGTTGTCCCTGAATCCCGGGACCCTGGCTGTGGTGGGCTGCCCAGCCTCCCCGGAAGTGGGGTGTGGATAGTGACCTGTGCTCGCACACAGGCTTCTTGGTGGTGGCAGCAGCAGCCTTAGCGTCTCATGCCCGTTTCTGGGGTCCGTGCTTTTAGCCGCGGCTCACGCCCGTCTCTGGAGCTCCTTTAAGCAGCGTTCTTTTTTATTTATTTATTTATTTATTTTAACATCTTTATTGGGGTATAATTGCTTTACAATGGTGTGTTAGTTTCTGCTCCATAACAAATTGAATCAGTTATACATATACATATGTCCCCATATCTCTTCCCTCTTGCATCTCCCTCCCTCCCACCCTCCCTATCCCACCCCTCCAGGCTGTCACAAAGCACCGAGCCGATATCCCTGTGCCATGCGGCTGCTTCCCACTAGCTATCTACCTTACGTTTGTTAGTGTGTATATGTCCATGACTCTCTCTTGCCCTGTCACAGCTCACCCTTTCCCCTCCCCATATCCTCAAGTCCGTTCTCCAGTAGGTCTGTCTTTATTCCTGTCTTACCCCTAGGTTCTTCATGACATTTTTTTCTTCTTAAATTCCATATATATGTGTTAGCATACGGTATTTGTCTTTTTCTCTCTGACTTACTTCACTCTGTATGACAGACTCTAGGTCTATCCACCTCATTACAAATAGCTCAATTTCGTTTCTTTTTATGGCTGAGTAATATTCCATTGTATATATGTCCCACATCTTCTTTATCCATTCATCCAATGATGGGCACTTAGGTTGTTTCCATCTCTGGGCTATTGTAAATAGAGCTAAGCAGCGTTCTTAATCCCCTCTCCTCGCTCACCAGGAAACAAAGAGGGAAGAAAAAGTCTCTTGCCTCTTCAGCATGTCCAGACTTTTCCCCGTATTCCCTCCCTGCTAGCCGTGGTGCACTAACCCCTTGCAGGCTGTGTTCACGCTGCCAACCCCAGTCCTCTCTCTGTGCTCCAACTGAAGCCCAAGCCTCAGCTCCCAGCCCCTGCCTGACCCAGTGGGTGAGCAGACAAGCCTTGGGCTGGTACGTGCCAGTTGGCACTGATCCTCTGTGTGGGAATCTCTCTGCTTTGCCCTCTGCACCCCTGTTGCTGGGCTCTCCTCTGTGGTTCCGAAGCTTCCCCCCTCCACCACCCGCAGTCTCCACCCACGAGGGGACTTCCTACTGTGTGGAAACCTTTCTTCCTTCATGGCTCCCTCCCACTGGTGCAGGTCCCGTCCCTATCCTTTTGTCTCTGTTTATTCTTTTTTTCTTTTTCCCTACATAGGTACGTGGGGAGTTTCTTGCCTTTTGGGGGTCTGAGGTCTTCTGCCAGCATTCAGTAGATGTTCTGTAGGAGTTGTTCCACGTGTAGATGTATTTCTGGTGTATCTGTGGTGAGGAAGGTGATCTCTGAGACTTACTCTTCTGCCATCTTCCCTCAGTCCCCAGGTGAAAATTCTTGATATACCACTCTAGGTGCTAATTTTAGGATCAGGCCCTACTGATAATTAAACATTCTTTAGATCCTCTGTCTAATTATGATCCAGGAGACATTTTTCATTATTGCTTCTTCCCATACCTAGAATCACACTATTACAATTATTTTATGTTAGAAATGTGATCTACTTCCTTAACATGTTTAGCCATAGAAGTTTTGTTGGAGGCCTGGTTACACACTGGGTACTGTAAGAGACAACAACCTTATAAAATAGATGGGATATAAATAATGCATCTAGTAACATTGACAAAGACATAATGCAGCAGGGATACACAAAGCACAAACAATTTGGAAACAAAGAACAAATTAAAACAATGATTAGCATAATATCAAGTCCACAGGAGAGCCAGCTAGAGATGCCAAATTCTGTCAGAATCAGGTAGAGAGAAAAAGACAAATGTTTCATCTTTTTTCACAAAGACATACTTTATCAACTTCTTGTAGGTCATAGCATAATAGAAAAGCTTTTTTTCTGAAAAACAAAGGTTAGAGCTAGTATATTTCACAAATTTGTAAAGGTATAAACCACATTCATCTGTTCTTTCAGCCCCATGATAATTAATTCCTGTAGATCTGGATGAAGTAATCAGGTTTTCCATTAGTTTTGTCATTTGTCACCTAGTCCAGTGACATTATCTAAAGGCTATCAGAAACTTATATTTGTTAAAAAGTTCCTTTTATGAGTCTTCCTGAATATCTTCATTTTGTAAATGCACCAGGACAAAACTTAAAATAGCATGGTTAAAGATTTGAGTACAATACAATTAGCAGGAAACTTGGATATTTCTATGACATATAACATTTTAGAATAACTAGAATTATGATTGATAATATGTCAGGATGTTAGTGATTCCATATAAATTTTGGAATATCTATATTAATAACATTTATCCATACACTATAACCTGAGGTTCATCTCCAATCACCTGACAATGTTTTTGAAGTAATTTAACATACCAAATAAACTTAGTTTGACATTCCTCTCTGAGATGTCTCAGAGATGTTCTTTTGAAGTATACCAGAGTCAGCTGGAGGCTAAAAAGCTTTAGTCAGATTTTGATATTTGGGAAGTTTGTTAAAAGTATCAAAAATGTTTTAAAACACAACAGGAACATAGGTCACTGTGAAACAATACTTATTCATTTAACCAAAGTCACAAAACGATTGAAAGAAAACAAATATGGATCACCTAAGGGCACAGAAACTCATACAATCTGTTATCAAAAATGAACACTTCTGGGACTTCCCTGGTGGCGCAGTGGTTGAGAGTCCACCTGCCGATGCTGGGGACACAGGTTCGTGTCCCGGTCCAGGAAGATCCCGCATGCCGCGGAGCAGCTGGGCCTGTGAGCCATGGCCGCTGAGCCTGCGCGTCTGGAGCCTGTGCTCCACAATGGGAGAGGCCACAACAGTGAGAGGCCCGCATACCACCAAAAAAAAAAAGGGACACTTCTGAAACAGCCGTGTGGTGGTTTGAGTCCCTATCAGGGTTTTGACAGGGTTTGAGTCCCAGCCATGTGGGTTTAGGTCCCGTTCTGGGTTTAGGCTGAGTTTGAGTCCCAGCACATGGATTCAAGTTGAAATCTGAGGTGCACGGTTTCAGCAGGTGACCATGAAGGTCACGGTGATAAAGGAAGAAAATTTTGAGAGTTAGGTCTTGGTCCTTAAGAGACTCATGGGACGCCATGAGCCAGGTAACTAGGGAGGACGCTCTGCTGATGTCTGCTCATTTTTGACCAGTGGGTCAACCCCATATGCTTATGCACATCCAGCAGCAGTTCCAGGACAGAACTGTTAATCTCTATATACTCTGCTCCTTGACTCTGAGGTTTTTCTCCTACATTCTTACATTCTTGTTCATTCCTACTCTATTTCTTTCTTTCTTTCTTTCTGCTGTTAACCCTAGATGTCATGTGTGACTACCAAGGTGTACTTTTCATTGCTTTTACTCTCCTCCCTCTGACCGTTACAAATGCTGACCCTTTATTCCCAACTTACAGCTAAACGAACTCCCACTCATTGTCAGCACTACTGGGGATGTCTCCTGTGCCATTTCTTTGTGACAACTTTTGGGGCACTAACACCTCATTGGGAGACTACCATGGAAGGGATACCATCTAAAATCGTTAAGTGCAAATCTTGACCAAACTGTGCGGTGGATTTTGAATTAACAATGGAATTTCGGATAGCTCGGGAGTTAGAGGGACTTCACCTCCATCACCTCAGGCTTGTCTGAAATGGGTCAGGCTGTATCAATCCCAACCAATACCCCTCTGGGCCATATACTCTGGGATTGGGAATGATTTAGACAACAGGAATTAATAGGAAAAAACTTAGTAGGTTATGTAATCAGGTTTGGCCACAATATGAGTTAAGAAATTTAAAAAGGAGAGAAGTACCCTATGTTCAAATTTTCATGGCCTGTATCTAGGCAATGGAACACAAAAGGAATTTAAGGTGTGTGTAGCTTGGAGGGATAACTCTAGGAAGGACACAGAGGACATTTTAACTGACCCACCCTACAGGGCCATGGACCCCTAGTGAAAGTGGATCCCTCCTCCCCAGAAGTACAGGCCCTTTTTGCTATGCATTTCATAGCCCAGTCTGCTCCAGAAATCAGGTGCAAAATTCAGAAAACAACTGCTCGTCCTCAGACTCCAATGAATGATTTGTTCCAATTGGCTCATTTGGTTTTCAGTAATAGGGATATGACCAAAAAGGCTGAATGCACCCAGAGAAATATGCAAAAGGCCCAAATGATTTCGGTGACTTTGTCCACTCAGAGACCACCAAAGGGGAAGCTGGCTTTTCTGGGCCAATCTGGCCATGGCTGGCAACAAGGCCCACGTGTACACATACAAGGCCAATGTACCCGGTGTGGACAAAAGGGACACTGGAGGGAGGACTGTGATCGATGTGCCCTTTTCAAACAGCCATCACATTGGAAGAGGGAATGCCCCAGGTGCCAGAGAGTGATGGGGACCCCTCGGCCACTGATGGTTTTGCAATCAGAAAAATGAGGTGGTCCAAGGCCGAAAGTAGCTCTGCCTAGAGATACTATCTGTATAAATAATGTCAAGCCTCGGGTGATCATTAATGTGGTGGGCCACTTGGTAGAATTTCTTATAGACACTGGTGCAACCTTCTTGGTCTTAACCCAAAGGATTGGAAACCTTAGCAATCATAAGAAATACGTAATGGGGTTGTTAGAGAAGAGACAGGGGCACACTTTCCTAGAACCCCTTTTGTGCAAGATCATTGGACAGCTGTTTTTATATTCCTTTCTGTTTGTGCCTGATTGTCCCATCCCTTTAATAGGAAGAGATTTATTAACTACGTGAGGGGCCACTCTGGTTCTCGAAGGGCAAGGGAAACACCCTCATCACCAATTGGTTCTAACAAAAAGCAAAAAGGAACAGATAAAATCTGAAGCTAAAATAGAAGCCTTCGTAGACCCTGGAATGTGGAATATTGAGGTTCCAGTCTTGGCCAAAGCTATCCAGCCAGAGATTATTAAGTAAAAAGAGTTATATGGTATCTAAATATAAGGTACAAATTTCTTAAACGTAGGGAAGATCCTCAGAAATGTTTGTAAGTATAGTACCAAAATAGGAGGCCACCAGTCTGACTAAACTGACCATAGCTGATATTCAGAGCCTGATAGGAATTTTGAAAGAGGCCTTCTCCCCTAAGCTAAATGAGGAAAAGTAAAACTTTCCAACATAGTTAAATGGGTATGTCAGTCCTTCAATATCATTGAGATAACAACACAATTCTTTGAAAAACAAAACAAAACTGTCCTTCTTTTACAAAGGTAGTCTTTACAGGACCAGAGGTTTGGCTCCAAAAATAATTCAAAGCCCACCAATCCTTTTACCACTCCCCAAACCCCTATTTATCTTAAGAGACTTGTAAGTATTAAACAAAGGGGAAACAAAGTCATCCTAGGAGGAACTTGCCTGTACCTTTGAGATACAAATGTCCTATCTGGTCTTCTAAGAAACCCTTCTCTCTGCCATCTTTTTAAATGCAAATTTTATAAAAGAGGGTAAAGTAATTTAGTACTTGACTTGTCAAGGATAAATAGAAATCCTAAGTGTGTTTTCTATAAGCACTAGTAAAAAGGGTTTAGCCATCTAGATTGGTGACCTTGATTTGTTCCATCTGCCAGAAGCCCAATTTGAATCCAACCCCTTGTAACTGATGGATTTTATGTTGTACCTGACTCAGGACTGAAATTTTGGAATGGAACAATGAGACCTCTGTGTTTGTATTTTCATATGTATCTATATGTGTGTTGTAGGTGTATGGTATTGCCAAAAATTAATTCATAGAAGAGCTCTACTTAATTGGCTTTTAAAAAATCAAACACTTACGTAAATACTCAGAAGTAAAAAATAATCTGGCCAGAATGAATTTCAGGTTCATGTCATCTGGAAAATATTCAGTACTAAACTGATATCTGGTATTGAAGGTGGCTTAAACTTGTTGGTTTAATATAGACATGTCTTTAGAGTCATCAATGTTGAGTATAATACTTCTGTTGTACCTAGGTTTACTAGAGGTCAAATAAAACTTTATTTGATCTGTTATAAATCTGTCAACAAGAAAAGTAACTCAATGTGGAAAAAAAACTTTTAAGGAAGGTAAGATGTATGTTTTCAGTAAAAGAAGGTGGGATGAATGAGAATGAAAAATACTGTAAACAGTAATACATGATCAGGATTTTCTAAGATTGGACTGAATTTAGTTGGGTAAATGGATTTTATTAGGAATGGGCTAGAACAAGACTGGATTTGGTTTCTTCCTCCAAAGTATTCTTGAAATGCTGCTTTTGACAACAGACTGTGTGAGTTTCTTTGCATTTAAGTGATCTGTATTTGCTTTTGAGATCTTTTGTAACTTTGGTTAAGGAATAAGTATTGTCTCACAGTGACCTATGATCTTATTTGACCAACTGTTTTAAAACTTTTTGACAAACTTCCAAATATCAAATTTTAATTGTTTCTTTTGATTTCCAGTTAACTTTGTGATACTTTAGAGGTCCCCTGATGTATCTTAAAGAAAAATATTTAACTAAGATTACTTGGTATGTTAAACATAATCATTCATAATTCTGGTTATTGTAACCAAGTTTCTTTATTGATTACACTGTAATCAAATGTTTAACCATGCCTTTTAAGTCTTTTGTCATTTATAGATATTTTTGTACTCTGATGCTCCTACAAAAAGTGCTTCCTCATCAAGGAAATTCATAGAAAGGCTATGGAAACAGTTACAACGGTTCCATACCAAGATGATGGCTATGCAAGAATTCCAGTCCATACTGATTTATAACAAGGAGGTGTCCTGCCCCGGGAACCCCTAGATCAGGCACCCAGAGATTTTTACTCCCTGACAGGCAGGGTTGACACCCCTACTCAGTCTTGAAGCAGTTACAGAAGACCATCGCCCTTCTGCTTCCCATAAGAATATGGGAGTAAAATCTCTGAGGGGGGAATGAAACAGGAGGGAAGGAGACAGGGCGCAACATTTGAAAGAATGACATAGCCTGAGGACGTGACATAAACTGATTAGAACCAAATGGGTCCAACATGGCAAACAAGCCAACTTCCACTAGGCCTTGAGCCTCAGTATACGCTCACTGTAACACATCAGCAAGCTAAATGACACACCCACAGGCCCCATGACAGTTCCAATACTGACCAAAAAGATCAAAAAGTAGGCAGTGGCCCAATTCCTGGAAATCCCTACCCCTTCCTGAAATAGCTGGAATACTCCTCCCACTCATTAGCCTATGAAATTACCCACCCTTATAAAAATTGACAACCCCATACCCTGGTACATTTCTCACCTTCTGAGATGGCCCACACTCTGTCTGTGGAGTGTGTTTCTTTCTACATAAATCCACTTCTTACCTATCACTTTGTCTCTCACTGAATTCTTTCTGCAATCAAGAACCTGAGCTTCATTAAGTCCTGAAATCAGGTGTGTGATCTCAGTTGGAAGACTGTGGGTTTCGGCCAGGTTCAAGTCCCAGCCATGTGGGTTCAAGTCCCAGTCAGGGTTTAGGCGGGGTTTGTGTCCCAGCACATGGGCTCAAGTCCCAATCTGAGGTGCACAGTTTCACTTCTAACAGAGAGAGATCAAATTCTAGTCTTGTATTAGAATCAATTTACTCAGTTAAATTCAATCTAAATTTAGTTAATCCTGACCATGTACAAAACTTTCTCAGTAAACTGTAATTCCATTCCTTATACCTTCTTAACTGAAAACACACATTCTACCATACTGAAATATTTTATTATTTTCATTAACTTTAATTACATATTTAAATTAGAACCTCTGACTCTTAAAAACCTTAATTTCTAATGAAAACCAAGAGGCAAGTAATAGTTACCAAAATCTAGAGAAACTATTTTAGATGATTTTTAGAATATAATCATTCTTATAGTGTTTACCTAAAACCTCTTATTGTTGCCAAAATCTTGACTCTCTGTGCATCAATGCCAAACAGAAATATGGAGACAGATTTACGGAGGAGAAATTAAGAGTAGCTTTATTTCTTTGCCAGCCAGAGAGAGAACACAGCAGGCTAGCGCCTCAAGAACTGTGTACCCCTCACTGGAGAATAGGGATAGGTTATATAGTCAGTGGTAGTGCTCAGAGGTATGTGATAAGGATCAAGGCAGTAATAGTCTTTCATTCTTCTTTCTTCTGCAAAGTTTCAAAAGGGTGGGGTTGCTGACAAGATTAGGGTGTGTGCAGGGTCTCTGGTGGTCTTGGGTATCCTAATCTTGATGAGCTTCTCTGGTCCTTTTAATCTTGCCTCAGGTGTTTTCATGGCTGCTCCTCCCTTGATTAGTAACTTTGAATCTGCCCTTTGGAACTCGGGGAAGGTCATGGAAGCTGGAGTCTTGCCTACAAGAAACTGGAGACAAAAAGGCCACCCTGTTCGGGAGCCCCACAGGGCCCTGCTTGACATCATTATCTTGCTTACATTGACTTTATTTTCTTTTAATTTATTTATTTTATTTATTTGTTTTTGGCTGTGTTGGGTCTTTGTTGCTGTGCATGAGCTTTTCTCTAGTTGCGGTGAGCAGGGGTTACTCTTCATTGTGGCGCACAGGCTTCTCATTGCAGTGGCTTCTCTTGTTGAGGAGAATGGACTTTAGGTGTATGGACTTCAATAGTTGTGGCACGTGGGTTCAGTAGTTGTGGCATGTGGGCTCTAGAGTGTAGGCTCAGTGGTTGTGGCACACAGACTTAGTCACTCTGTGGCATGTGAGATCTTCCCAGACCAGGTCTCGAACCCGTGTTCCCTGCATTGACAGGTGGATTCTTAACCACTGTGCCACCAGGGAAGCCCTACATTGACTTTAAAGTTTCATCAGATCAAGTTATTTTCTTGCTGACAAATTTTCAATGGATATAACAAGATTTCATTTAACTTCTATTAAACCTAGGTGCAGTGAAAGTACTATACTTAATGTTGATGGCTCTAAAGACATGTCTATATTAATTAGATCAACAAACTTAAACATTAATGCCAGGCATTAACTTAATACTAAATATGTCCCAGTTCATGTGAACCTGAAACTAATTTAGCTTAAATTCTCTTGTATTTAGAAATGTTTGGTTTGTAAGCACTTACTTTTCTTTTCTTTTTTTTTTTTACTCAGTATGATTTTTTTAACATCTTTATTGGAGTATAATTGCTTTACAATGATGTGTTAGTTTCTGCTTTATAACAAAGTGAATCAGTTATACATATACATATGTTCCCATATCTCTTCCCTCTTGCATCTCCCTCCCTCCCACCCTCCCTATCCCACCCCTCTAGGTGGTCACAAAACACCGAGCTGATCTCCTGGTGCTATGTGGATGCTTCCCACTAGCTATCTATTTTACGTTTGGTAGTGTATATATGTCCATGCCACTCTTTCACTTTGTCACAGCTTACCCTTCCCCCTCCCCATATCCTCAAGTCCATTCTCTAGTAGGTCTGTGTCTTTATTCCTGTCTTGCTCCTATGTTCTTCATGACCTTTTTTTCCCCTTAGATTCCATATATATGTGTTAGCATATGGTATTTGTTTTCCTCTTTCTGACTTCACTCTGTATGACAGACTCTAGGTCCATCCACTTCACTACAAATAACTGAATTTCTACCATTGCACCAAAAAGAATAAAATATCTAGGAATAAACCTACCTAAGGAGACAAAAGACCTGTATGCAGAAAATTATTACACTGATGAAAGAAATTAAAGATGATACAAATAGATGGAGAGATATACCATGTTCTTGGATTGGAAGAATCAACATTGTGAAAATGACCCTACTACACAAAGCAATCTACATATTTAATGCAATCCCTATCAAACTACCACTGGCATTTTTCACAGAACTAGAACAAAAAATTTCACAATTTGTATGGAAACACAAAAGACCCTGAATAGCCAAAGCAATCTTAAGAATGAAAAATGGAGCTGGAGGAATTAGGCTCCCTGACTTCAGACTATACTACAAAGCTACAGTAATCAAGACAGTATGGTACTGACACAAAAATAGAAATATAGATCAATGGAACAGGTTAGAAACCCCAGAGATAAACCCACGCATATATGGTCACCTTATCTTTCATAAAGGAGGCAAGAATATACAGTGGAGAAAAGACAGCCTCTTCAAAAAGTGGTGCTGGGAAAACTGGACAGGTACATGTAAAAGTATGAAATTAGAACACTTAGTTTTCTTTAAGCCAATTAAATAGAGCTCATTTAGAGATTAACCTCAACAATGTTATCCAAAGACAAAGATACATACAAACACACTAAAAGAGAGACATCATAGTTCTCATTTCAAGATTTCAGCCCTGAATCAGGTACAGCAATATAAAACCCATCAGTTTACAAAAGAGGTTGGATTAAAGTTGGCTTTCTGGCAGATGGAAAAAATCAAGCTCACTTGTCTAGATAGCTAAACCCTTTTTACTAATATTTATGGAAAACAAGTCAAGTTCTAAATTACTGTACCCTCTTTTTCAAAATTTGCATTTTAAAAAGATGGTAGAGAAAGGGTTCCTGAGAGGACCAGATAGGACATTTGCATCTCAAAAATACAGGCAAGTTTCTCCTAGGATGACTTTATTTCCCCTTTGTTTAATATTTAGAAGCCTCTTAAGATAAATAGGGAAGGTTTTGGGAGTGGTAAAAGGATATGTGGGCTTTAGATTATTTTTGCAGCCACACTTCTGGTCCTGTAAAGACTATATTTGTAAAACAAGTGACAGTTTTGTTTTTCTGATTCCCCAGGCTTTTAATTATAGGAGAAAGTCCTAGACATAAGGGAACCTCAGTCCATTTCCCCAATCTGTGGCAATAAATATCTCACTGTAAGAGAACAATTTTTAGGCCAGTTTTCTTTGACACCGGATCACATCTGTAGGTCGACCAGTCATTTAAAATTTCCCAAGGGGCTCGCAGTTGGGAGTGGAACTTTAGAGGAAGTGCTTCCCATTTTAGTTCGAGCAGTTAGTACCAGATATCTGTGCACTCAAACCAAAGTAACCAAACCAAACCAAAACCTCACCAGCCGGAAGTCACACTCAAAGTAAAACAGATGGCAAAGAGATGCCCAGAAATCAAAAGCCAAATGGCAAACATGCCCCAAAAGTGACTTCCCAGTCCCAGTAGAACTGTGACCTTTATCCAAAGTGGCGCCTTGCAAATGGAATTGAAGTTCCCCAAATGGACAAGATCAAAAAGGCGCCTGTGGGACCCTGATGTCAAGCTGTTCTGGCAAAAAAGTTACTTGAGCATTTAATTACAAAGAAGATATTGTCCCCCAAAGGGGGATTGGACACTATGGCATATATAAAAAGCTATGTTTCAGAGTGAGGTCCCCTCGTTGACATTCTAGATGTTGTAAGAATGAACGGTTTTGTGCGTCTCCACAGACTCCCATGACCAGGATAGACTGAGATGTTTTCTTTGTCACCTTGGTGTTTACCACAGAATATGTGGCACCCATATCTATTAGAAGGTCAATCAACTTGTTCCCCACTGTTGAAGTTATCAGGGGCTCCTGAGGCAAAAACAGAATTGGACACCTCAAGTCGAAGGGAGTCCCCTGGCATCTTATAGGATATAGGCCCAAGGGAAATTGCCCTGCTGTGGAAGTGGTTCTTGGTCCCAATTGGGTGCACTGTTGGGTCTTAGATGGTGATGCTAAACCAGATCCCTGTGCCCCGGGGGTTACCATAGAAACTTCTATTTGATCCCTCTGGGCAGGGGAAACAGGAGGCAGTGAATATGTTGGTGGCATGGGGGGTGGGGCAGTTGCAACAACTGCCAGTGCAGCCTGCTCAGCCACTGGGGTGCTGGGTAGGCTGGGGAGGTGGGTTTTAAGTCTTGAAATAACATGTCTCCGCTCTCATTTCTCCTTCTTTACCTTGTAGAATGGGTTTCCCCTTGGGTTTCCTTTCAGACCATTGCACCATAAGGTGGCAGTCCTCTGACTGGTTTTCCTCTTGATGAGATAGCATAAATGCTTCTACATATGGAATCTCATCTCTTTTCCCTTCTCTTTTGCAATACACTTCTAGCTGTGAGATCGTATAATAACTGAGGGAGCCATTCAGGGGCCATTGCTCTTCTCATCCTAAAACATATTGGGTCCACACCCTATTAAAATAGTATATCATGTCTTTGTTAGTCATAGGCTCATGGCTATGTTTTGCCCATTTATCTAATATATACCCCAAAGAGCTCTCCTTCGGGATAGATGTAGTATTTCCCATTTTTACAAGTTTGATAACACCAAAACAAAGAAAATGCAAACAAATTCCAACACAAAAGGCACAAATTCTACCACCGATGCACACAAAACCAAGACCAAAACCAACGAACTAGTTCCCAAATCAGTTGACTTACCCTACAGAACGAGCGAACTAGCTCCCAATGAACTGGTTCCAAAAATCAGGTAGAGTCCAACAACAATTTCCTTCTCCAACAGAGCACCCCAACCAAATTGGCTTGTCCCATAAAGGAAAAGCCCAAATTGAGGGGGATATGTTCCCAGTGTGCATGCCAGAGAGACTTGCCCTCCAAAATCAAATTGAGTCTGACTCGTAGAAGTTTGTTGGTTCCTTGCTTCAACTGCCATGTGATGGGGTAGCTGGTGCCACTTCAGGGAATTTTGAAGGGAAGATCCTCAGGACAAATTGTCCTGGCAGCTGCTAGGGTCTTGCCCCAATATTCCCAGACTGGGGCCGGCTAGCCACAAGCATCAAGGTTCCTGGCTGGCTAAGCCATATTTGTTACTGAGTCCAAGTTCACTCTGCTCACCTCATGACAGGCCAATAAATCAGAGATGAGATGTTGAGGCAAGGAATATGACTTTATTCGGAAAACCAGCAGACTGAGAAGATGGCAGACTAATGTCTCAAAATAGCCATCTTATCAGGGTCTGGATGCCAGTTTCTTTTATAGAATCAGAGAGGGAAGTAAAGTAAAAAGGCAAAATAGTGAGAGGCAGTGAGGAAGTAGAGTAAAAATGGCCATCAATCTTGCAAGACATCTCCTTGGAATTGCCAGCCTTGGTGAGGGGATGTGTTAATTTCAGCCATTTACAGGTGGGCAGGGTCAGATTGTCTCCTTGGGAGCTGAACAGAAGAACTTTAGTTTAACGTTTAAGCAGAGGGTCTGTGTTCCTTGAGTCAGGCCATTATGTATGATTATAATAAAAAAAAAGCAATGAAAAGCAAAGGTTAAATTTAAAGAAACAGGTCCAATGTGGAGTCTGATTTAGCTCTTCCCTGTTACAGCATTGCAGCAAAGGGTACCAGGTCCCAGCCTGTCTCCAGAGGTAGCAAGCCACAGTCCTCTTTCCTACTGCATACCTTTGCTCTCATTCTGGGAGTTATCTTCATGCTCCTAGAATCTGAGAGATATTGTGGTCCACAACGTGGAGACCAATAGCCCAGTGTTAATTCACAGGGACAAGGAAAGAAATATCTCACCCCTGCACCACTCCATCATGATGTCTGCCAAA
This sequence comes from Pseudorca crassidens, assembly GCF_039906515.1. Taxonomy (NCBI): domain Eukaryota; kingdom Metazoa; phylum Chordata; class Mammalia; order Artiodactyla; family Delphinidae; genus Pseudorca; species Pseudorca crassidens. The sequence continues at coordinate 126,514,252 of NC_090296.1, read as the reverse complement.
GTTAACCTATTGTTAAATATTGAAAGAATCAAGAAATACCAGATATAATTGTCATAAAAATATAATTTATAAATTTAACACATTTTTACAACTACACTGAGATATTGTTGGAGACTCCAGAAATTTCAGATCTTTTCTTCTTAATGGCATATAAATAAAGAACTTGGTTATGGGCCAGTCTACAAGAACTCCTTATTGTCTTGCTTGTTTTCTTCTTTTTTATTCTTATGATAAAATGTTTCTACAGTTTTGGGGCAACCTATACTGTACTCTATAAAAGTATCACTATTATTCAGGCCACTCAAATATTCCAACTAATTTAGTTCAAATTTGATGTCAAGATAGCAAAGCTTCCAATATATACCTCAATTAAATCAAAAAGATATCAAAGGGTGAATTGTAATACAGTGGGATTTTTTCCAGCTTTACTGTAACATAATTGACACTTAACATTGTGTAAGTTTAAAATATACAATGTGATGATTTGGTATATGTATATATTGTGAAATGGTGACAACAATAAGATTAGCAAACACGTAACATTGCCTAAATACTTATAATTTTTGTGTATGTGTTGACCAAACCAAGCAGGATCCTGTGGGGCATTCCCAAGTACAAAAGACTTTCTCTGTCCTCCATTTTCTGTTTTTAGGAAAAAGGTTTCAGCATCCTAGACCTTCCCTGAGTTCCAAAGGACAGAATCAAACAGTTACTAATGTTTATCAATATAATTAATACTCTCAAAGAACCAACTAGTTGCTGATATTTTATTATAACTTTGCTTTATGACCTTTTATTCAATATTTTATTTATCTGACTTTATTTACTTATTGCTTTTCTGTTGGTTTTTAATTCTTGAACACTTAGATCACTGATTTCAGGCTTTCTGCCTTTCTAATATTTAATTTTAATGATATGAATTTCTCTGAAAGCTAGGCATTAGCTTTTTTTTAAACTTTATTGCAGTATAATTGCTTTACATTGTTGTGTTAGTTTCTGCTGTATAACAAAGTGGATCACCTATATGTATACTTATATCTCCATATACCCTACCTCTTCCATCTCCCTCCCACCCTCCATATCCCACCCTCTAGGTGGTCAGAAAGCACCAAGCTGATCTCCCTGTGCTATGCAGCTGCTTCCCACTAGCTATCTGTTTTACATTTGGTAGTGAATATATGTCAATGCCACTCTCTCACTTCATCCCAGCTTATCCATCACCCTCCCCATGTCCATAGTCTGTTCTGTATGTCTGCATCTTTATTCGTGCCCTGCCCATAGTTCTTCAGAACAATTTTTCTTTTAAATTCCATATATATGTGTTAGCATATGGTATTTATTTTTCTCTTTCTGACTTACCTCACTCTGTATGACAGATTGTAGGTCCAATTCACTACAAATAACTGAATTTCATTTCTTTGTATGGCTGAGTAATATTTCATTGTATATATGTGCCACATCTTTATCTATTCATCTGTTGATGGACACTTAGGTTGTGTCCATGTCCTGGCTATGGTAAATAGTGCTGAAGTGAACATTGTGGTACATGACTCCTTTTGAATTATGGTTTTCTTAGGGTATATGCCCAGTAATGTATTGCTGAGTCATATGGTAGTACTATTTTTAGTCCATACTCTTCTCCATAATGGCTGTAACAATTTACATTCCCACCAACAGTGTAGGAGGGTTCCATTTTCTACACACCCTCTCCAGCGTTAATTGTTTGTAGATTTTTTGTTGATGGCCATTCTGACTGGTGTGAGGTGATACCTCAGTGTAGTTTTAATTTGCATTTCTCTAATGATTAGTGATGTTGAGCATCCTTTCATGTGTTTGTTGGCAATCTGTATATCTTCTTTGGAGAAATGTCTGTTGAGGACTTCTGCCCAATTTAGGATTGGGTTGTTTGTTATTTTGATATTGAGCTGCTTGTATATTTTGGAGATTAATTCTTTGTCAGTTGCTTTGTTAGCAAATATTTTCTTCCATTTTGAGGGTTGTCTTTTCATCTTGTTTATGGTTTCCTTTGTTGTGCAACAGCTTTTAAGTTTCAATAGGTCCCATTTGTTATTTTTGTTTTTATTTCCATTTCTCTAGGAGGTGGGTCAAAAAGGATCTTGCTGTGATTTATGTCAGAGAGTGTTCTGCCTAAGTTTTTTTCTAAGAGTTTTATAGTGTCTGGTCTTACATTTAGGGCTTTAATGCATTTTGAGTTTATTTTTGTGTATGATGTTAGGGAGTGTTCTAATTTCATTCTTTTACATATAGCTGTCAAGTTTTCCCAGAACCACTTTTTGAAGAGGCTGTCCTTTCTCAATTGTATATTCTTGCCTCCTTTATCAAAGATAAGGTGATCATACATTTGTGGGTTTATCAGGGCTTTCTATCCTGTTCCATTGATCTTTTTTTTTTTGGTGTGTGACAGTACCATACTGTCTTGATTACTGTAGCTTTGTAGTATAGTCTGAAGTCAGGGAGCCTAATTCCTCCAGCTCCATTTTTCATTCTTAAGATTGCTTTGGCTATTCAGGGTCTTTTGTGTTTCCATACAAATTGTGAAATTTTTTGTTCTAGTTCTGTGAAAAATGCCAGTGGTAGTTTGATAGGGATTGCATTAAATATGTAGATTGCTTTGTGTAGTAGGGTCATTTTCACAATGTTGATTCTTCCAATCCAAGAACATGGTATATCTCTCCATCTATTTGTATCATCTTTAATTTCTTTCATCAGTGTAATAATTTTCTGCATACAGGTCTTTTGTCTCCTTAGGTAGGTTTATTTCTACGTATTTTATTCTTTTTATTGCAATGGAAAATGGGAGGTTTTCCTTAATGTCTCTTTCAGATTTTTCATCATTAGTGTATAGGAGTGCAAGAGATTTCTGTGCATTAATTTTGTATCCTGCTACTTTACCAAATTCAGTGATTAGCTCTAGTAGTTTTCTGGTAGCTTTTTAGGATTATCTAGGTATAGTATCATGTCATCTGCAAACAATGACAGTTTGACTCCTTTTCCGATTTGGATTCCTTTTATTTCTTTTTCTTCTCTGATTGCTGTGGCTAAAACATCCTAAACTATGTTGAATAAGAGTGGTGAGAGTGGGCAACCTTGTCTTGTTCCTGATCTTTTTAGAAATGGTTTCAGTTTCTCACCATTGAGGATGATGTTGGCTGTGGGTTTGTCATATATGGCCCTTATTATGTTGAGGAAAGTTCCCTCTATGCCTACTATCTGGAGGGTTTTTGTCATAAATATGTGTTGAATTTTGTCAAAAGCTTTCTCTGCATCTATTGAGATGATCATATGGATTTTCTCCTTCAATTTATTAATATGGAGTATCACGTTGATTGATTTGTGTATATTGAAGAATCCTTGCATTTCTGGGATAAACCTAACTTGATCACAGTGTATGATCCTTTTAATGTGCTGTTGGATTCTGTTTGCTAGTATGTTGTTGAGGATTTTTGCATCTATGTTGATCAGTGATATTGGCCTGTAGTTTTCTTTCTTTGTGACATCTTTGTCTGGTTTTGGTATCAGAGTGATGGTGGCCTCATAGAATGAGCTTGGGAGTGTTCCTCCCTCTGCTATATTTTGGAAGAGTTTGAGAAGGATAGGTGTTAGCTCTTCTGTAAATGTTTGATAGAATTTTCCTGTGAAGCCACCTGGTCATGGGATTTTGTTTGTTGCACGATTTTTAATCTCAAAGTCAATTTAAGTGCCTGTGATTGGTCTGTTCATATTTTCTATTTCTTCCTGGTTCAGTATCAGAATGTTGTGTATTTCTAAGAATTTGTCCAGTTCTTCTAGGTTGTCTATTTTATTGGCATAGAGTTGCTTGTAGTAATCTCTCATGATGCTTTGTATTTCTGCAGTGTCAGTTGGTACTTCTCCTTTTTCATTTCTAATTCTATTGATTAAAGTCTTCCCCCTTATTTTCTTGATATGTCTGTCTAATGGTTTATCAATTTTGTTTATCTTCTCAAAGAACCAGCTTTTAGTTTTATTGATCTTTGCTATCATTTCCTTTATTTCTTTTTCATTTATTTCTGATCTGATCTTTATGATTTCTTTCCTTCTGCTAACTTTGGGGGTTTTTGGTTCTTCTTTCTCTAATTGTTTTAAGTGTAAGGTTAGGTTGTCTATTTGAGATGTTTTGTGTTTCCTAAGGTAGGATTGTATTGCTATAAACTTCCCTCTTAGAACTGCTTTTGCTGCATCCCATAGGTTTTGGGTCGTCGTGTTTTCACTGTCATTTGTTGCTAGGTATTTTTTGGTTTCCTCTTTGATTTCTTCAGTGATCTCTTGGTTATTATTTAGTGTGTTGCTTAGCTTCCATGTGTTTGTATTTCTTACATATTTTTTTCCTGCAATTGATATCTAGTCTCATAGCGTTGTGGTCGGCAAAGGTACTTGAAAGAATTTCAATTATCTTAAATTTACTAAGGCTTGATTTGTGACCCAAGATATGATCTATCCTGGAGAATGTCCCATGAGCACTTGAGAAGAATGTGTATTCTGTTGTTTTCGGATGGAATGTCCTATAAATATCAATTAAGTCCATCTTGTTTAATGTATCATTTAAAGCTTGTGTTTCCTTATTTATTTTCATTTTGGAGGATCTGTCCATTGGTGAAAGTGGGGTGTTAAAGTCGCCTACTATGATTGTGTTACTGTTGATTTCCCCTTTTATAGCTGTTAGTATTTGCCTTATGTATTGAGGTGCTTTTATGTTGAGTGCATAAATATTTACCATCACTATATCTTCTTCTTGGATTGATCCCTTGATCATTATATAGTGTCCTTCTTTTTCTCTTGTAATAGTCTTTGTTTTAAAGTCTATTTTGTCTGACATAGGAATTTCTACTCCAGCTTTCTTTTTATTTCCATTTGCATGGAATAGCTTTTTCCATCCCCTCACTTTCAGTCTGTATGTGTCCCTAGGTTTGAAGTGTGTCTCTTGTAGACAGCATGTATACGGGTCTTGTTTTTTTATCCATTCAGCCAATCTATGTCTTTTGGTTGGAGCATTTGATCCATTTACATTTAAGGTAATTATCAATATGTATGTTCCTATTACCATTTTCCTAACTGTTTTGGGTTTATTATTGTAGGTCTTTTCCTTCTCTTGTGTTTCCTGCCCAGAAAAGTTCCTTTAGCATTTGTTGTAAAGGTAGTTTGGTGGTGCTGAATTCTCTTAGCTTTTGCTTGTTTGTTAAGATTTTAATTTCTCCATCGAAGCTGAATGAGACCCTTACAGGGTAGAGTAATCTTGGTTGTAGGTTTTTCCCTTTCATCACTTTACATATGTCCTGCCACACCCTTCTGCCTTGCAGAATTTCTGCTGAGAAATCAGCTGTTCACCTTATGGGGATTCCTTTGTATGTTATTTGTTGCTTTTCCCTTGCTGTTTTCAATATTTTTTCTTTGTTTTTAATTTTTAACAGTTCGATTAATATGTGTCTTGGAATTTTTCTCCCTGCATTTATCCTGTAGGATACTCTCTGTGGTTCCTGGACTTCACTGACTACATCCGTTTCCATGTTAGGGAAGTTTTCAACTATAATCTCTTCAAATATTTTCTCAGTCTCTTTCTTTTACTCTTCTTCTTCTTGGACCCCTATAATTTGAATGTTGGTGCATTTGATATTGTCCCAGAAGTCTCTGAGACTGTCCTCAATTCTTTTCATTCTTTTTTCTTTCTTCTGAACTGAGATAGTTATTTCCACTCTTTTATCTTCCAGGTCATTTATCCATTCTTCTGCCTCAGGTATTCTGCTATTGATTCCTTCTAGAGAATTTTTAATTTCACTTATTGTGTTGTTCATCATTGTTTGTTTTGTCTTTAGTTTTTCTAGTTCCGTGTTAAACATTTCTTATATTTTCTCCATTCTATTTCTGAGATTTTGGATCATCTTTTTTCTTTTTTCTTATTAACCCAGGAATTTTATTTTTTGGCAGTTATATAAATAGAAGTTCATACTTCAAGCTATAAGGATTACCATTGCAATCATATTAACAGTGTTGAAAACTATAAACAATCAAAAGGTTGATATGATAAATTATGGCAAATTAATATGATACAGTACTAGGCAGCAATTAAAAATAATAATATAGAAGAATATTTAATGCCATGAAAAACATTCACTATAAATTGTTACATAAAAAAAGCAAGTTACTTATAAATATAAATATAATTACATATATGTATGCATGTATATATGAATCATCTTTACTATCATTACTCTGAATTCTTTTTCAGGTAGACTGCCTATTTCCTTTTTTTTTTTTTTTTGTTTCGTGTGGTGGGTTTTTACCTTGCTCCTTCATCTGCTGCATATTTCTCTCTCTTCTCATTTTGTTTAACTTACTGTGTTTGGGGTCTCCTTTTCGTACGCTGCAGGTTCGTACTTCCCATTGTTTTTATGCCTTCCCCCGTTGGGTGAGGTTGGTTCAGTGGGTTGTGTAGGCTTCCTGGTGGAAGGGACTGGTGCCTGTGTCCTGGTGGATGAGGCTGTATCTTGTCTTTCTGGTGGGCAGGACCGTGTCCAGTGGTGTGTTTTGGGGTATCTGTGGACTTATTATGATTTTAGGCTGCCTCTCTGCTAATGGTTGGGGTTGTGTTCCTGGCTTGCTAGTTGTTTAGCATGGGGTGTCCAGCACTGTAGCTTGCTGGTCTCTGAGTGGAGCTGGGTCTTTGCTTTGAGGTGGAGGTCTCTGGGAGGGCTCTCAGCAATTGATATTACATGGGACTGGAAGGTGTGCAGTGGTCCAATGTCCTGAACTTGGCTCTCCCACCTCAGAGGCTCAGGCCTGACACCTGGCTGGAGCACCAAGATCCTGTCAGCCACACGGCTCAGAAGAAGAGGGAGAAAAAAACATAAGAAATAAATAAAATAAAGTTATTAAAATAAAAAATGTTTTTAAAATACAAAAAAATTTAAAGTAATTTAAAAAACAGAAGAGCACAACTAAACCAATTAACAGATCCACTAATGATAAGAAGCACTAAAAACTAAACTAAGATAAATATAAAAATCAGAAACTGGTCAGTTGCATACAGCATGCCCCAAGTCTACTGTTTCTCCCAAAGTCCACTGCCTCAGTTTTGGGATGATTCATTGAGTATTTAGGTATTCCACAGATACAGAGTACATCAAGTAGATTGTGGAGATTTAATCCACTGCTCCTGAGGTTGCATGGAAAAATTTCCCTTTCTCTTCTTTGTTCTCACAGCTTCTGGGGTTCAGCTTAGGATTTGTCCTGGCCTCTGTATGTAGGTCGCCCTCTGGCATCTGTTCTTCGCCTTGAAAGGAGAGAGTTAAAGGAGTGGCTGATTAGGTGGTTCTAGTTCACTCAGTCTGGGGGGAAGGAGGTGTACGTAATACAGGGCAAGCCTGTGGCCACAGAGGCCAGCATGACATTGCAACAGCCTGAGGCATGCCATGTGTTCTCCCAGGGAAGTTGTCCCTGGATCACGGGAACCTGACAGTGGTGGGCTGCACAGGCTCCTGGGAGGGGAAGTGTGGATAAGTGACCTGTGCCTGCACACAGGATTCTTGGTGGCTGCAGCAGCAGTGTTAGCATTTCATGCCCGTCTCTGGTGTCCATGCTGATAGCTGCAGCTTGTGCCTGTTTATGCAGCTAGGCGGTGCTCTGAATCTCCTCTCCTCACGCACCCCAAACCAATGGTCTCTTGACTCTTAGGCAGTTCCAGAGTTTTTCCAGGATTCCCTCTTGGTTAACTGTTGTGCACTAGCCCCCTTCAGGCTCTGTTCACACAGTCAACCTCAGTCCTCTCCCTGGGATCTGACCTCCGAAGCTCAAGCCTCAGCTCCCAGCCCCCACCTGCCCCAGCAGGTGAGCAGACAAGCCTCTTAGGCTGGTGAGTGCTGGTCAGCACCGGTCCTCTGTGTGGGAATCTTTCCACTTTTCCCTCTGCACCCCTGTTGCTGTGCTCTCCTCCATGGCTCCAAAGCTTCCTTCCCCACCCAGCCCCTGTCTCCACCAGTGAAGGGGCTCCCTAGTGTGTGCAAACTTTTCTTCTTTCACAGCTCCATCCCAGAGGTGCAGGTCCTGTCCCTATTCTTTTGTTTCTGTTTTTTCTTTTTCTTTTACCCTACCCAGGTACATGGGGGGTTTCTTGCCCTTTGGGAAGTCTGAGGTCTTCTGCCAGCGTTCAGTAGGTGTTCTGTAGGAGTTGTTCCACATGTAGATGTATTTTTCATGTAATTGTTGGGAGGAAGGTGATCTCCATTTCTCACTCCTCCACCATCTTGAAGGTGCTCTCTGCATTAGCTTTTTAACCAAGATTTCTACAACATACTTTCCTTATTGTTCTGTTCAGAGCATTTTAAAATTTCTGTGTAATTTTTTCTCTTAGCCATGTTTAATTTCTAAGAACCTAGGATACTCACATTATCATTTTCTAATTGTTTTCTTGCCTAATTCTGACTGATTAAATTCATTCAGGTGAAATATGATGAGTCTTGCTTGAGGCTGATCATCTTATGGTCATGTTTATTAAATATTTCTTGTTATTGGAAAATAACATTAATTTTCATTATTAAGCCCATTATTTTACCTATAACTATTGGTTCAACATTTGTAACTATATTTTTAAGCTTTAAAATATTAACTTTAATCTTTAAATTTAGAGTTTGAGGCTTTGAAAACTTTTTTCATTGCAGTAAGAACACAATATGAGATCTACACTAAAAAAGTTTTTATGTGTACAATATAATATAGTTAATTATAGGTGAAATATTGTACAGCATATCTGTAGAATATAATCATCTTGCATAAGTGAAATTTCATCCCTGCTGAATTGCAACTACCAATTTTCCCCTCCCCAATCCTCTGGCAACCACTAATTTACTTTGTGCTTCTATTTGTTTGAATATTTTATATACTTCATAATAAATGGCATCATGCAGTATTTGTTTTACTGTGACTGACTTATTTCACTTAGCATAATGTTCTAGACATTCTTCCATGTTGTCACACATGGCATGATTTATTTCCTTTTTAACATTAAAAAATATCCCACAGTATATTTACCACATTTTCTGTATGCATTAATTCTTTGATGGACATGCAGTTTTTTTCCACGTCTTGGCTATTGTGAATAGTACAGCAGTGAACATGAGTCCAAATATCTCATAGAGACCCTGATTTCAATTATTTTTGATAAATACCCAGAAGTGAGTTTGTTGGATCATATGGTAGTGCTATCTTTATCCTGTTTAATGAACCTCCATACCATTTTACATTCCCCTCCAAAGTGTAAAATGATTCCAGTTTTTCCACTTCTTCATAAACTTGTTATCTCTTTTTTGTTGTTGTTGTTTGGTACTTGCCATTCTGATATGTGTAAGGTGATATCTCATTGTGGTTTTGATTTGCATTACCTGATAATTAGTGATGTTAAGTACTTTTTAATACACCCATTGGTCATTTGTATGTCTTCTCTGGAGAAATGTCTATTCAATTCCTTTGTCCATTTTTCAACCAGGTTATTAATTGAGTTGTAGTTCCTTATATATCTGGGGTTTAACCCCTTATCAAATATATGGTTTGCAAATATTTTCTCCCATTTGGGAAGTTGCTTTTTCTTTTCCATTACTAGTTTCATTTCCTATACAAAAGTTTTTTGTTGTTGTTTTATTCTTTTTGTGTCTTTGTTTTTACTTTGATATAGTCCCATTTGTCTATTTTTATTTTTGTTGTCTGCACATTTGGTTCCATATCCTAGAAATCATTGCCAAGTCTAATGCCACAAAGCTTTTCCCTTACATTTTATTCTAGAAATTTTTGTTTCAGATCTTATGTTTAAGTCTTTGATGCATTTTGTGTTATTTTTGTGTATGGTGTAAAATAAGGGTACTGTTTTATTCTTTTGCATGTGAATATGCAATTCCCCCAACATCATTTGTTAAAAAGACTGTCTTTTTCTCATTGAGTATTGTTGGCACTCTTGTTGAAGATCAGTTGACTGTATACACATAGGTATATTTCCTGGCTCTCTATTCTTCCCTTTGTCTTTTTATCTGTCTTTCTGCAAATACCATGCTGTTTTAATTACCATAACTTTGTAATATAGCTTGAAATCAGGAAGAGTGTTGCCTCTAGCTTTGTTCTTTCCCAGAAATTTTTGGTTATTCAGACTCGTTTGAGGTATCATAAGAATTTTAGACTTTTTTTTCTATTTCTGTAAAAAAAAATGCCATTGGCATTTTAATAGGAATTGCATAGAATTTGTACATCACTTTGGGTAGAATGGACATTTTACAATATTAAGTTTTCCATTCAATGAACACAGGATGTCTCTCTATGTACTTATATTTTCTTTGTTTTATTTATGTTTTATATTTTTCAGTGTAAAGGCTTTCACTTCCTTAGTTAAGTTGATGTCTAAACATTTTACTGTTTTTGTTGCTACTGTAAATGGTATTACTTTTTAAAATTTCCTTTCCAGAGAGCTTGTTTTTAGCGTATGGAAATGTAATTGATTTTTGTATGTTGATTTTATATCCTGCAACTGTACCAAGTATGTTTATGAGCTCTACAGTGTTTTGGTGGATTCTTTAGGGTTTTCTACATATAAGATCATGTCATTTGTAAAAAGGAGAAGTTTATATTTTCCTTTCCAATTTAGATATATTTTATTTCTATTTCTTTCCTAATTGCTCTGGTTACAACTTCCCATACATTGTGGAAAAAGTGACAATAGTGGAAACCCTTGCCTTATTCCTCTTCTAGGAAAATCTTTCAGTTTTTCATCTTTGAGTATGATGTTAACTGTGAGCTTTTCCCCTGTAGCCTTTATCATATTGAGATCATTTCCTTTTTTAAACTTTGCTCTAGTGTACAACTTTTATTATTTGACCATTAGAGTCACTTAAACTATAAAGTACATGTAGAGAAATAAAATGTAAGATAGTTTAATAACCACTATCCACCCTATTATCTCCTCTCTCAAACATACAAAATACTACTTCTATAATTAGAAGTGTGTATATGCTTTTAGATTTTCTCCCAACCCAAACAGAGTTCAGCAAACTTTATTAATTTTATAGATTTTATTTTCATTTTCTTATACAATAAATATTACCTTTTCTGAATTTTTATTATTTTTCCAGTTTTATTGAGATGTAATTGACACACAATGTTTAAGATGTACAATGTGATGATTTGATACACTTATATACTGCAAATGATTACCACCATAGAATTAACTAAAACCTCCATTCCACCATATAATTACCAATTTTTTTCCTGAAAACATTTAAGATCTACTCTCTCAGCAACTTTAAAGTATATAATACGGTATTATTCATAATCACCATGCTGTACATTAGATCTGAGGATCTGTTCATCTTATTACTGGAAATTTTACCCTTTAACCAATATCTCCCTATTTCCTCCACCCCTAGCCCCTGATAACCATCACTCTACCTTCTGCTTTTGAGTTGTTTTTTCTTTTTTTTTAGATTTCACATTTTTAAAAAGTGACATCATACAGTGTTTTTATCTGTCTGACTTACTTCACTTAGCATAATGTCTCAAGGCTCATCCATAATGTCACAATAGGCAGTATTTGCTTCTTTCTCATGGCTGAATAATAATCCATTGTACATATATACACCACATCTTCTTTATTCATTCATTTGTCGATGGGCACTTCAGTTGTTTCCATATGTTGGTTATTGTAAATAATGCTGCAATGAACATAGAGGTGCATGTATCTCTTTAAGATCCTGCTTTCATTTCTTTTAGATATATACCCAGAAATGGGATTGCTGGATCATACGGTAGCTCTAGTTTAATTTTTTGAGGAGTCTCAATGCTGTTTTTCATAGTGGCTGAACCAATTTACATACCCATCAAGAGAGCACAAGTGTTGCCATTTATCTACATTCTTGCCAACAGTAGTTATCGCTTGTATTTTTGGTGATGGCCATTCTAACAGGGGTAAGGTGATATTTCATTATGGTTTTGATTGCTTTTCCTTAATTATTAGTGATGTTGAGCACTTTCTCATATACTTGTTGGATATTTGTACATCTTCTTTGGAGAAATGTTTATTCAGTTCCTCTGCCCATTTTTCCATTGGGCTGTTTTTTTATGCTATTGAATTTTATGAGTTCTTTGTGTATTTTGGGTATTAATCCCTTATCATATATATTATTTACAAATATTTTCTCCCATTCCATAAGTTGCCTTTTCATATTGTTGTTTCTTTTGTTGTGCAGAAATTTTTAGTTTGATGTGGTCCTACTTATTTATTTTTATTTTTTTTCTTGTGCTCTTGGTGTCATATTCAGAAAATATTTGCCAAGACCAACGTCAAGGAACTTTTTCCTATGTTTTCTTCTAGGAGTTTCAGGTCTAACATTTAGATCTTTAATTCATTACAAGTTCATTTTTGTGAGTGGTGTAATATATGTGCCAAATTTCATTTATTTGCATATGGTTACTTTTTCCCAATACCATTTACTAAAGAGACTATCCTTTCAGATTGAGTATTCTTGCCTCCCTTCAAATATTAGTTGACTGTATATGTTAGGTTTTATTTCTGGGAAATTGTTTATTTCTCTTTCACTATTTTTTTCAGGGGTTTTCTCTTGATCTTTCCATTGAAAGTAGTTCTTCTGCCTTCTTATTTACTTAACTTTCTCTGCCTCTATGAATTTAGGTGAAATAGTTACCTATTATGGTCTTAAAGGGATGTTCTTATGTGGGAGTGTCCCTATGCAAACTGTATGTGCCCAGTGTCTTTGGTGGGAGGGCTGGATTTGATGTGGACACCAGTCTCATCTGGACTTGTTTGCTGGAAGTTTTTTATATTATTATTATTCTAAATTCAATTTTACTTCTAGTGATCAGTCTGTTCAAATGGTCAATTTCTTCTTGTTTCAGTCTTGACAGGTTGTACATTCCTAGAAATTAGTCTATTTCTTCTACATTGTCCAATTTGTTGGCATATATATGTGTGTGTGTGTGTATATATATATATATATTCTTCATTTTAATTGCATTCAAAATGTTTTCTAATTTTTCTTGTAATTTGTTATTGACCAAATTAATTGTCATAAATGGTCAAATATTTGATAATTTCTCAAATAAATTCAAATCACCAATTTTAATGTAATTATGCTGTAAGAGAACATACTTTGGTCTTCATGAGAGAAAACACATTGCATGATTTATCCCTTTAAGTATATGGAGAGTTGTTTTATGGCTTACTATATGTTTTTTTTTTCCCCCTGAGAATGTTCCATATGATTCTAAAAAGAATGTGCTAAATGTCACATCAAGTTGGTTGATTGTTCACATCTATATGCTTACTGATCTTATGTTTATTCTTCTATCAATTCCTGGGGTATCATATTAAAATCTTCAACTATGTGATCAACTGTACATTTCCCCTTTCAGTGATGCCAGTTTTGCTACATGAATTTGGGAGCTCTGTTATTTAGGTATGTGTAATAATTATTATATCGTTCTGATCTGTAATCATTTATCATTATGAAATGTTTCTCTTTGTCTCCAGCAATATATAGTGTCTTAAATATACTTTGTCTGATATTAATATAGTTATCCCAGTTCTTTCATGGTTACTGTTTGCATGGAATATATTTTCCACCCATCCATGTTATTTGTTGCTTTTCCCTTGTTGTTTTACTATTTTTCTTTGTTTTTAATTTTTCTCAATTTGATTATTATGTGTCTCGGCATCTTCTTCCTTGGGTTTATCCTGCCTGGGACGTTTTGTGCTTCCTGGACTTGGGTGACTGTTTCCTTTCCTATGTTATGGAAGTTTTCAGCTATTATCTCATCAAATATTTACTTAGGTCCTTTCTCTCTCTCTTCTTTTCCTGGGACCCCTATAATCCAAATGTTGGTGCATTTAATGTTGTCCCAGAGGCCTCTTAGACTATCTTCATTTGTTTTCATTCTTTTTTCTTTATTCTGTCCTGAGGCAGCGAATTCCACCATTCTCTCTTCCAGCTCATTTATCCCTTCTTCTGCCTCAGTCACTCTGCTATTGATTCCTACTAGTGTAGTTTTTATTTCAGTTATTGCATTGTTCATCTCCATCTTTTCTTCAGTTCTTCTAGGTCTTTGTTAAACATGTCTTGTATCTTCTTAATCTGTACCTCCATTCTTTTTCCGAGGTCTTGGATCATCTTCACTATCATTTCTCTGAATTATTTTCTGGTAGATTGCCTATCTCCACTTCACTTAGTAGTTCTTCTGGGGTTTTATTTTGTTTCTTCATCTGGGATATATTCCTCTGCTGTATCATCTTGTCTACAAATGATTGTAGACATGATGATACAGCAGAGGAATATGACCTTTCAGTGATTGCAGTTTCCATTCTGTAGGCTGCAGAGTTGTATTTCTTCTTGCTTCTGCTGTCTGCCTGCTGGTGGATGAGGCTGTCTAAGAGGATTTTGCAGGTTTCCTGTTGATAGGGTCTAGTTCCTGTCCACTGGTGGTTGGAGCTGGGTCTTGTCCCTCTCTTGGGAAGGGCCGTGCTCAGGAAGACTTTAAGCAGCCTGTCTGATGATGAGTGGGACTGTGTTCCAACGCTGTTGGTTGTATGGCCTGCGGTGTCCGAGCACTAGAGCCTACAGGATGTTGGGTGGCTCTAGGTCTTGTGGTGGTAGTGGAATTAGTGGCCTCCGAGAGGGCTCATGCCAATGAGTACTTACCAGAACTGCTTCTTCCAGTGTTCTTGTCCCTGCAGTGAGCTACTTCCACCCCCTTCCTCTGCAGGAGACCTTCCAATACTAGCAGGTAGGTCTGGCCCAGTCTGTTATGAAGTCAATGCTGTTTTCCCTGTATCCTGGTGTGCACTGGACCTTTTGTGCACCATCCAAGAGTAGAGTTTCTCTTTCTCTCAGTCCTGTGGAATTCCTATCAAACTCTGCTGGCCTTTAAAGCCAGATTGTCTGGGAGCTCCTCCTTCCATTGCCAGACCCTCAGCCTGCAAAGCCTGATGTGAGGCTCAGGACTTTTACTCCTCTGGGAGAACTTCTGGGGTATAATTATTTTCCAGATTGTGGGTCACCCACCCAGCGGGTATGGGATTTGATTTTATTGTGATTGCACCCCTCCTACCATGTCTTTGTGGCTTCTTATTTGTCTTTGGGTGTAGGGTACTTTTGGGTAGATTCCAGCATTTTTTTTTTTGTCAATGGTTGTTCAGAAGGTAGTTATGATTTTGGTGTTTTTCTAAGAAGGGATGAGCTCATGTCCTACTCTGCCATCTTGCCAGCAATTCCTGACAGCATATATTTCAGACTTGCTTTTTTATCTAAGGTAACCATTTATGCCTTTTGATTTAATGTAATTATTGATACTCTTGGATTTATACCTGCAATTTTACTGTTTTCTACGTTTTTATATCTTTTTTGTTGTTGTTGTTTCTTTCTCCTCCTTTACTTCTTATTTTGTGTTAAACAGATATTCTACTGAGTTCTATTAAATCTTATGTTGATTTTTAACTCTATTTCAAAAGACATTTTACCAGAGGCAGTTCTAGGGATTATTAGATATAGCCTTAATTATCCCAAACTTCTTTAGGTTTGTATCAACCTAATTGTGGTAAAACACAGCATACTCTACTTCATCTCCCTTTGTGCTTTACTGTCATATATATTACAAGTATATATCTTTCATACTCCAAAAGAAAACTTCGGGAAATATCTTCATGGCATTGGGATTTTTCAAACATTTATTTATAAGAGCACAAAACACTTACTATCAAGACAAAATATTGATACATTGTATTACATTAAAATTAATAACTCCTGGTCATTGAAAACATTAAGAAAGTGAAAAATCAAGACATACTGTGACAGACTATAATTATTATACATATACCAAAAAATGTGCAGACTATTTCAAATACTCTTAAAAATCAATAAGAAAAATGTAGATTGCCCAGTAAAAACATCAGAGAAATGGATATTGGAATGGTGGTAAACATATAAAAAAGGGTCAATGTAAATTGTTCCACCATGTAATCACACATTTTCCAAATGGTTAAAATTAAAAAGTCAGAGCTGCTGAGGGTTGGAGTAGAAATGAGGCAACTGACAGATCCATAAACATCTGGTGAGTATTTAAATTGATATACTTACTTTGGAACCTTGTTTAATTACTGAAGATATTTTTACCTTATGGTGCAGCAACACCAGCATATAACCAAAAGAACCAAAATGTTCTGCTAGGTAATATTTCCACTGTGTATTAGAATGTTCATAGAGCACTAGTTTAACTGCCTAAACTGGAGAAAAATTAAATGTTCTTCAATAGTAGAATGATTTAAAAATTTGGTATATCCATAAAAAGGCATGGTACATAACAATGAGATTGAATAAACTACAACTCCATGCAATGACATGTATATATCTCACAAATATAAAGGTGAGTGAAAGGAGCTAGATACAAACACATAATTTGCAATTCCATAATTGTAAAGTTAAAAAATAGTCAAATTCAATCTCTGGTGTTAGAAAACAGGATAGAAATTGATGAGAATTTTAGTGACTGGAAGAGGGCATGATGGGGCTGATAATTCTCTTTAATTATCTAATTGCATTAAAGTAATTTGACAATTTATCAAGTTATATATTTATTATTTATGCAGTTTTTGATATATGTTATACTTCAATAGAATATTTGCATTAAACACTTGTTGAGGGAATATTGGTTGATAATGTTTCTGCAAAAAGAAGCAAGTAAAATTTTTATAACTTTTCTTACAAAATTACTTTCCGTTTTCTTTAATAAATCATACAATCTAAACACATTGTTTGAACTCAGTATCTGCTGAGGTACATGCACGCACACACACACACACACACACACACACAGTGTTTGAGCCACAACACTTCCTTTATAGGATCAGAAAAGAGGAAATTCTCAGTCATAAAGGTGGGACGTGTTAAATGCATGCAAGCATGTAAAGGCCACAGAGCAAGAATCAAAGGAATTAATCAATATTTTGCATCCAGGGAGAAGGAGTTTTTAAAATTTAATAGGAGTAAATACTTGTAAAATATGTCCTAGTGCATTTTGTGGCCCTCTTCCCCACCAGAATGTTTTGGCTATTTTTAAAGAAATGGTGAAATGTCATTAGTAAGTAATTGAACTGTCTAACTGATCTCCCTTCAACATCCAGTATTAACAATCTGAGTCCATGCACTAATATTTTAGAACACTAGGTGTCGCTGTATGTAAAGAAAGAAAAGTCAGCAAGAATTGGAAAGTTTTGACCAACATAATAAAGTTGAGCTAGTTGGCATATATAGAAAGCCAAGACCGTCTGAACTAGATGGCACATTCTTTTCAAGTACTTGTTGATTGATGACACACTGAACCCAAATCTTATCTCAATAATTTCAAAGACTTAAAATCATTTAGAATAATATTTTTTGATGATACTCTGAGATTTCCAGAAATGAATAACAAATGTTAGGTAGAAAGTTACTGATATATTGAAATTTCAATTAGCACATTTCTATATTACTAATGGTTCAAAGAAAAAATGAAGCCCACTGAAAAATTTTCCAATTTTATTTTATTATTTGGCTGCATCAAGCCTTAGTTGCGGCACGTGGGGTCTTCACTGCAGCATGTGACATCTTTCATTGTGGTGTGTGGGCTCTTCGCTACAGCACAAGGGCTTCTCTTTAGTTGTGGAGCACAGGTTCCAGAGCACATGGGTTCAGTAGTTGTGGCACACAGGCTTAGTTTCCCTGCAGCATGTGGAATCATAGTTCACTGACCAGGGATCAAACCCATGTTCCCTGCATTGGAAGGCAGAATCTTAACCAGTGGACCACCAGGGATCATTTTCACAATTGGTCAAAATAATAAAAATTATTTTGATTTGATTGTTAATAAAAATGTCCTCTTCAAAAGACATTGTATGATGCAGCTAAGGCAATGTTTCTCAATGGGAATTTTATAACTTTAAACGTATACATGAGAAAATGGTAAAGGGAAAATATCTCTTATAAAAATCACCCAATTCAAGAGGTTACCTTAAATAAGACACTAACTGAAAAAGAATCAGAGAGAAAGACATTAATGAAAGAAAAAGAAACCTTCAATAAAGGTTTTTCATTTTTAAAAGTCAGTTGTTATAAAAGGATTAGTATAGATGCCAAATCTCATAAATCTTATCAAGAAAAAGTAAAAAACTCTTAAATGCTTACAATGAGAAATGAATAGAGAGGGCAGACAGCAAAAGCAAGAAGAACTACAATCCTGCAGTCTGTGGATCAAAAACCACATTCACAGAAAGATAGACAAGATGAAAAGGCAGAGGGCTATGTACAAGATGAAGGGACAAGATAAAACCCCAGAAAAACAAATAAATAAAGTGGAGATAGGCAACCTTCCAGAAAATGAATTTAGAATAATAATAGTGAAGATGATCCAGGACCACAGAACAAGAATGGAGGTAAAGATCGAGAAGATGCAAGAAATGTTTAACAAAGACCTAGAAGAATTAAAGAACAAACAAACAGAGATGAACAACACAATAACTGAAATGAAAACTACACTAGAAGAAATCAATGGCAGAATAACTGAAGCAGAAAAACAGATAAGTGACCTGGAAGACAGAAAGGTAGAATTCACTGCTGTGGAACAGAATAAAGAAAAAACAATGAAAAGCAATGAAGAGAGCCTAAGAGACCTCATAGACAACATTAAACGCAACAACATTCACATTATAGGAGTCTCAGAAGGAGAAGAGAGAGAAAAAGGACTAGAGAAAATATTTGAAGAGATTATAGTCAAAAACTTCCGGAAAAGGAAATAGCCACCCACGTCCAGGAAGAGGAGTGAATCCCATACATGAAAAACCCAAGGAGAAACACACCAGGACACATAGTAATCAAATTAGCAAAAATTAAAGACAAAGAAAATTTATTGAAAGCAGCAAGGGAAAAATGACAAATAATGTACAAGGGATCTCCCATAAGTTTAACATCTGATTTCTCAGCAGAAACTCTACAAGCCAGAAGGGAGTGGCATGATATTCTTTTTTTTTTACATCTTTATTAGCGTATAATTGCTTTACAATGGTGTGTTAGTTTCTGCCTTATAACAAAGTGAATCAGTTATGCATACACATATGTTCCCATATCTCTTCCCTCTTGTGTCTCCCTCCCTCTCACCCTCCCTATCTCACCCCACCAGGCAGTCACAAAGCACCGAGCTGATCTCCCTGTGCTATGCAGCTGCTTCCCACCAGCTATCTACCTTACATTTGGTAGTGTATATATGTCCATGCCACTCTCTCACTTTGTCACAGCTTACCCTTCCCCCTCCCCATATCCTCAAGTCCATGCTCTAGTAGGCATGATATTCTTAACGTGATGAAAGGGAAGAACATACAGCCCAGGTTACTCTACCCAGCAAGGATCTCATTCAGATTCAGTGGAGAAATCAAAAGCTTTACAGACAAGCAAAAGCTAAGAGAATTCAGCACCACCAAACCAGCTCTACAACAAATGCTAAAGGAACTTCTCTAAGTGGGAAACACAAGAGAAGAAAAGGACCTACAAAAACAACCCCCAAACAATAAAGAAAATGGTCATAAGAACATACATATCGATAATTACCTTAAATGTTAATGGGTTAAATGCTCTAACCAAAAGACATTGGCTTGCTGAATGGATACAAAAACAAGACCCATATATATGCTGTGTACAAGAGACCCACTTCAGACTTAGGGACACATACAGACTGAAAGTCACAGGATGGAAAAAGATATTCCATGAAAATGGAAATCAAAACAAAGCTGGAGTAGCAATACTCATATCAGAAAAAATAGACTTTAAAATAAAGAATGGTTCAAGAGAAAAGGAAGGAAACTACATAATGATCAAGGAATCAATCCAAGAAGAAGATAAAACAGTTATAAATATATATGCACCCAACATAGGAGCACCTCAATACATAAGGCAACTGCTAACAGCTATAAAAAAGGAAATCGACAGTAACACAATAATAGTGGGGGACTTTATCACCTCACTTACACCAATGGACATATCATCCAAACAGAACATTAATAAGGAAACACAAGCTTTAAATGACACAATAGACCAGATAAATTTAATTGATATTTATAGGGCATTCCATTCAAAAACAGCAGATTACACTTTCTTCTCAAGTGCACATGGAACATTCTCCAGGATAGATCACATCTTGGGTCACAAATCAAGCCTCAGTAAATTTAAGAAAATTGAAATCATATCAAGCATCTCTTCCGACCACAACGCTATGAGATTAGACGTGAATGACAGGGAGAAAAAAACGTAGAAAACACAAACACAAGGAGGCTAAAAAATATGTTACTAAATATCCAAGAGATCACTGAAGAAATCAAAGAGGAAAACAAAAAATACCTAGAGGCAAATGACAACAAAAACACGATGATCCAAAACATATGGGATGCAGCAAAAGCACTTCTAAGAGGGAAGTTTGCAGTAATACAAGCCTACCTCATGAAACAAGAAAAATCTCAAATAAACAATCTAACCTTACAGCAAAAGGAACTAGAGAAAGAAGAACAAACAAAACCCAAAGTTAGCAGAAGCAAAGAAATCATAAAGATCAGGTCAGAAATAAATGAAATAGAAACAAGGAAAACAATAGCAAAGATCAATAAAACTTAAGCTGGTTCTTTGAGAAGCTGAACAAAATTGATAAACAATTAGCCAGACTCATCAAGAAAAAGAGGGAGAAGACTCAAATAAATAAAATTAGAAATGAAAAGGAGAAGTTACAACAGACACCACAGAAATACAAAGCATCCTAAGAGACTACTACAAGCAACTCTATGCCAATAAAATGGACAACCTGGAAGAAATGTACAAATTCTTAGAAAGATATAACCTCCAAGACTGAACCAGGAAGAAATAGAAAATATGAACAGACCAATCACCAGTAATGAAATTGCAGCTGTGATTAAAAATCTTCCAACAAACAAAAGTCTAGGACTAGATGGCTTCACAGGTGAATTCTATCAAACATTTAGAGAAACACTAACATCCATCCTTCTCAAACTCTTCCAAAAAATTACAGAGGAAGGAACACTCCCAAACTCATTCTATGAGGGCACCATAACCCTGATACTAAAACCAGACAAAGATACCGCAAACAAACAAAATTACAGACCAATATCACTGATGAATATAGATGCAAAAATCCTCAACAAAATAGTAGCAAACAGAATCCAACAACACATTAAAAGGATCATACACCATGATCAAGTGGGATTTACCCCAGGGATGCAAGGATTCTTCAATATACACAAATCAATCAATGTGATACACCATATTAACAAATTGAAGAATAATAACCATATGATCATCTCAATAGATGCAGAAAAAGCTTTTGACAAAATTCAACACCCATTATGATAAAAACTCTCCCGAAAGTGGGCATAGAGGGAACTTACCTCAACATAATAAAGGCCATATATGACAAACTCACAGCAAACATCATTCTCAATGGTGAAAACCTGAAAGCATTTCCCCTAAGATCAGGAACAAGACACGGATGTCCACTCTCACCACTCTTATTCAACATAGTTTTGGAACTTTTCGACACAGCAATCAGAGAAGAAAAAGAAATAAAAGGAATACAAATTGGAAAAGAAGAAGTAAAACTGTTACTGTTTGAAGATAACATGATACTATACATAGAGAATCCTAAAAATTCCACCAAAAAACTACTACAGGTAATCAATGAATTTGGTAAAGCTGAAGGATAGAAAATTAATGCACAGAAATCTCCTGCATTCCTATACACTAATGATGAAAAATCTGAAAAAGAATTTAAGGAAACCTCCCCATTTAACATCACAACAAAAAGAATAAAATACCTAGGAATAAACCTACCTATGGAGAAAAAAGACCTGTATGCAGAAAACTATGACACTGATGAAAGAAATTAAAGATAATACCAATATGACAGTCCGCCTGCCAATGCAGGAGATGTGGGTTCATGCCCCAGTCCGGGAAGATCCCACATGCCACAGTGCAGCTGGTCCCGTGAGCCATTGCCGCTGAGTCTGGGTGTCTGGAGCCTGTGCTCCACAACGGGAGAGGCCACAAAAGAGAGAGGCTTGCGTACCGAAAAAAAAAAAAGATAATACCAACAGATGGAGAGATATACCATGTTCTTGGATTGGAAGAATCAATATTGTGAAAATGACTATACTACCCAAAGCAATCTACAGATTCAATGCAATCCCAATCAAATTACCATGGCATTTTTTACAGAAGTAGAACAAAAAAAATCTTAAAATTTTCTGGAGACACAAAAGACCCCGAATAGCCGAAGCAGTCTTGAGGGAAAAAAATGGAGCTGGAGGAATCAGACTCCCTGACTTCAGATTATAGTACAAAGCTACAGTAATTAAGACAATACGGTACTGGCACAAAAACAGAAACATAGATCAATGGAACAAGATAGAAAGCCCAGAGACAAACCCACGCACCTGTGGTCAACTAATCTATGACAAAAGAGCCAAGGATATACAATGGAGAAAAGACAGTCTCTTCAATAAGTGGTGCTAGGAAAACTGGACAGCTACATGTAAAAGAATGAAATTAGAACACTCCCTAACACCATACACAAAAATAAACTCAAAATGGATTCGAGACATAAATGTGAGACCAGACACTATAAAACTCTTAGAGGAAAACATAGGAAGAACACTCTTTGACATAAATCATAGTAAGGTCTTTTTTGATCCACCTCCTAGAGTAATGGAAATAAAAACAAAAATAAACAAATGGAACCTAATGAAGCTTCAAAGCTTTTGCACAGCAAAGGAAACCATGAAGAAGACGAAAAGACAACCCTCAGAATGATAGAAAATATTTGCAAGTGAATCAATGGACAAAGGATTAATCTCCAAAATATATAAAGAGCACATGCAGGTCAATATTAAAGAAACAAATAACCCAATCCAAAAATAGGCCAAAGATCTAAATAGACATTTCTCCATAGAAGGCATACAGATGGCCAAGAAGCACATGAAAAGCTGCTCAACATCGCTAATTATTAGAGAAATGCCAATCAAAACTACAATGAGGTATCACCTCACACCAGTTAGAATGGGCATCATCACAAATTCTACAAACAATGAATCTGGAGGGGGTGTGGAGAAAAGGGAACCCTCTTGCACTGTTGGTGGGAATGTAAATTGATACAGCCACTATGGAGAACACTATAGAGGTACCTTAAAAAAACTAAAAATAGAATTACCATATGATCCAGCAATCCCACTACTGGGCATATACCTGAAGAAAACCATAATTCAAAAAGACACATGCACCCCAATGTCCATTGAAACACTATTTACAATAGTCAGGTCATGGAAGCAACCTAAATGCCCATTGACAGATGAATGGATAAAGAAATTGTGGTATATATATACAATGGAATATTACTCAGCCATAAATAGGAACGAAATTGGGTCATTTGTTGAGACATTGATGGATCTAGAGACTCTCATACAGAGTGAAGTAAGTCAGAAAGAGAAAAACAAATATTGTATATTAACGGATGTATGTGGAACCTAGAAAAATGGTACAGTTGAACCGGTTTGCAGGGCAGAATTTGAGACACAGATGTAGAGAACAAATGTATGGACACCAAGGGGGGAAAGCCATGGGGGTTGGGGATAGTGGTGTGATGAATTGGGCAATTGGGATTGACATGTATACACTGATGTGTATAAAATTGATGACTAATAAGAACCTGCTGTATAAAATATAAAATTCAAAAATTAAAAATAGAAATAAATGAATAGCTAGTACCACTAGAGTTCATACAATCATTGAAAAGTCATGATGGCTGAAAGAGATGGCAGAGTCGGAGATAACAGTTTTTTCCCCCACAAAAAGCAACAGTTAACTGCCCATGAATAAACATAGCCCTGGGATGGCTCAAGAGTTCAGTTAAGAACCTTAAGTAACATGGTGGAGCAAAAAAGGGAGAATAAACACATATAAAGTGTTGGTGGGAGATTTATACAGATGAGACATCTGGAGATAGCTAGGAACAAGGAAGGGTTGGGTTATCAGGATCAGCCACACAGAGGGTGCCCAGTGGTCTGCTCTGTGGAGTCCCTTGCAACTGTGATACACAGTACCTCAGCCCCCCAGCCCCCATGACAGCCACTGACCCTGCAGATTTTACAAAGGACTCCATAGTTTTCATCTGTGCAGACCCCAGTGCCTCACTCCACAGAGGAAACAGGCAGCTCCCACCACTGAGGTAAGTAAAATCCTTCACTGCCACAGAGCATCTAGGGACAAGAAGCTGTGTGCAGCTCTCCAAACACACATAAGAAGGAGCTTCTCTGATGTCACCCAAGGACCAGCACCACCAACCCTCCAACCCCATGCACACCCTGAGCCCCCAAACCGTGGCTGCTCCATGTACTCTTGAATTCCAGACCCTGGCTCTTTGGTCATTCTAGACATGCCCACACTCCAGATCCTAGCTCCATGGCTGCTCCACGAGCACCTACACCACAACCAAAGAAGCCACCACTCTAGTGAGAGCATACATGCCCCAAACCCTAGAGTCACAGTCATTCTGCACAAGTCCATATCCTAGACCCTGGCTCCATGGCTCTGTGAGTGCTGACACTTAGGGCATTGGAGCTACCATGGCAGCAAGTGCACCCATGCCCTGGACCCTGGAACTACTCTACATCTGTGTGTGCCTGCCTCACAAGTACCTGAAACTCTCACACAATTACCAACACAGCAGTTGAGGCACAGGTGCCACTGTTTCCCCAAACTGTAGAGTGGTGGTGTCTCTATGCACACCTGAGCTTTGGATATTGGTTTTGTGGCCACTCCATGGGCACTTGGACATCAGGTAGCAGTACCACCATGAGCACACCTGCAAGTCAGACCTGACATCAAGAGGGTTCAGTTTGGTTACAACTTCCCCTTTGGGGGAAAAAAAGAGAGATCAGGAGTACAACCACAGCCTTCACCACTGCAGACACCCACAGCCTTGGTTGTTGAGCACCCCTTCATTCTTTGTCCACATTGACCTTAGCTGATGGAGCTGCATGGAGACTATGCCTCTGCACTCTCCCTGGAGCCAGAGCCACACACCCAGCCTGGGTCCTTACACCCACCTGTAGGTGAAGGTCTCTTCCCACTGAAATCAATCTATAAAGTCTAGAAAAGATGACTCCTCCAACAAATGTGCAAACATCAGTACAATGTACGAGAACCATGAAAGATCAATGAAGCATAACATCACCCAAGAACACAGTAGTTTTCTAGTAACTAACCAGAAAGAAATGAAGATCGATGGGATTAGTGGGAAACAATTCAGGGGGCCAATATATTCACTATGGGCATACCAGAAGGAACAGAAATCTTATTTAAAGAAATAATAGCTGAAAACTTCCCAAATCTGGGGAGAGTTATGGACATCCAGGTCCTTGAAGCTTAAAGGTCCTCAAACAGTTTCAAAGCCAATGAGGTCTTCACAAGGGACACATTATAATCAAACTATCAAAACTCAAAGACATAGAGAGAATTTTGAAAGCAGCAAGAGACTTGTCACATACATACATACCTCATTTTATTGTGCTTTGCTTTATTGAGCTTTGTAAATATTGAGTTATTTATAAATTGAAGGTTTGTGACAACCCTGTGTCAATCAAGTCTATTGGCATCATTTTTCCAACATTTGCTCACTTCATGTCTCTGTGTCACATTTTGGCAATTCTTGCAATAGTTCAAACTTTTTCATTATTGTTATATTTGTTATGGCGATCCATGATCAGCAAACTTTTAAAAAAAATTTATTGAAGTATATTTGATTTACAATGTTGTGTTAATTTCTGCTTTACAGAACAGTGACTCCATTATATATATATTATTTTTCATATTCTTTTCCATTATGGTTTATCACAGAATATTGAATATAGTTCCCTGTGCTATACAGTAAGACCTTGTTGTTTATCCATCCTACATATAATAATTTGCATGTGTTAATCCCAAACTCTCAATCCATAATCACCCTCCCCCCTTGACAACCACAAGTATTTTCTCTATGTCTGTGAGTCTGTTTCATAGATAGGTTCATTTGTGTCATATTTTAGATTCCACATATAAGTGATATCATGTGATATTTGCCTTTCTCTGTCTGACTTACTTCGCTTAGTGTCATAATCTCTAGGTCCCTCCAGTTTGCCACAAATGGCATTATTTCATTCTTTTTTATGGTTAATATTCCATTGTATATATACCACATCTTCTTTATGTGATCAGTGATCTTTGATGTTACTACTGTGACTCGCTGAAGGCTAAGATGATAGTTAGCACTTTTTAGTAATAAATTTTAATTAAAGTATGTACTTTTGTTTAGAAATAATGCTATTGTGCACTTAATAGACTACAGTATAGTTCAAACATAACTTTTATATGTACTAGGAAACCAAAAAAATTGTGACTCACTTTATTACAATATCCACTTTATTGAGGTAGTCCAGAACCAAATCTGTAATATCTCCAAGGTATGCCTGTCCAAGAGAACTCCCATAAGGTTGTCAGTAGATTTCTCAGCAGAAACCTTGCAGGTCAGGAGAAAATGAGATTATATATTCAAAGCGTTGAAAGAAAAAAACCTCAAACCAAGAATACTTCACCCCACAAACTGTCCTTCAGAAAAGAAGGTGAAATAAAGACACTTCCAGGCAACCAAAAGCTGAGAGGAGTTTATCACCTTTAGATCTGCATTACAAGAAATACTAAAGGGAGTTCTTAAGGATGAAATGAAAGACGCTAATAAGTAACATCAAAACTAATGAAAATAAAAACTCACTGGTAAACTTTAGTATATAGACAAATTCACAATACTCTAATATTGTAATTGTGGTCGGTAAAATCACATTTAACTCTAGTACAGAAGCTAAAAGACAAAAGTATTAAAAATAACTATGGCTATAATAATTTGTTAATAGACACACAATATAAAAATGTAAATTGTGATATCAAAAACATAAGATGGGGGGATTAAAAGGATAAAGTTTTTTGGTATGCATTTGAAATTATGTTGTAATCAAATTAAAACCAGGGCTAGAAAAACATTAAAGTGGTAAAGATAAATTTTAATAATAATAATAAATTAAATTAAAAAAAACCTGTTGCCCTAGGACTAGAGAGAGACTCCAGTACATAACTGGGGTCAATTCTGAATACAACCAAAACAAGTGGGGACTATAGCCAAGAAACAAGTTGAGGGGACATTGGTGGATGTAAAATCACAAACAGGAGACATCAAGTCTGGGGAGATTCTGGCTGAGCTGACTTAACAGGATCCTTATTAGAAAAACACCAGCGTGATCAGATATCATGTAGGGGAATAGGGGAATGAGGAATTTGATCAGATATCAAGGGTAGGGAATTCTCCTTAAAATGACTTAACTGGACTCTTGCTGAAACTGGATGGGACTTGTTGGGAAGAGGGTTCAGGGGAGGCTGACTAAACTGGTCAAGAAAAAACTCTTTGTCATTCTTCCCTCTTATTCAAAAGAAGAGGCATTCTTCTTTCTTCTGAACAACGTAAGTCCATTTCTCATTTGGTTGCTTTTGTTCTTACAGAACCAGATGAAACATCTGTTGAGACTTGGTGATGGTTACCATTTTCTGTACTGTGTGACTCACAAGACATTTAATGAGTGGGATAGCCATTTAATGAGTGGGATAGAAATAAAGATTAGAGGCTGAATCAATCTGTATTCCCACATTTGTAGAGCTTCAGGGATACGTCAGAAGAAGTCCCCGGACACTTTGACCTTTCTGGTTGTGTCAGTACAAGGGCAGTGATGCCATGGATTTCTTCATTTGCCTCTCAAAACTTCCTGGTTATGGCAAAGATGTCAGACAAGTTGCCTGGGTCAAAGGTGCCTCCTTCTGTAGCCAAAACAACATGCTGGACATCTTGTACTTGATGATCATAGATTCAAGCCACTGGTGATGCTGTCCAAGGAAAAGGTAATTTGCTTCAGCAATGATTAAATGATTTTGTGCAAGCCAGTTAGGAGATGGATTTCTAGGGATGGTACCCAAAATGTGGCAAAACTTTCCCCAAGAGCAGTGAATCCCGTTCTTTAGCTGTTTTCCCCCACATACGTTGCCTCCCCAGTAATCAAGACCATCTACAGGGGACCTGTGATATACTTGATACTTCTTTTGCTCCTACAGTGAGAGTAAGGTGAACCAGAAGGAGAGGGTGATTGTTTTAGAGATAGTCCAAGAAGGGAGGAAAATTGTGGGGAGCTGAGTGGAGAAAGGGATTAGTAAGATTGGCAAAGTAGTATGATCCAGTCCAGTTGACCCATAACAGCCAATAAGCTTGGGTTCCACAGACAAAATTAAAATCATTGGGAGTTAGCCAAGCATCATAGATATAGTTATCTGATAGCTAAGGGTGACCACACAATGCAGATTGTGAGGGTGGAGAAAGGATTTGTCAGAGATGGTCTACATGTGGTTGGGTTGTGTCCAAGAGACTTGGCTGGGAGGGGCAGTGGGGACATTTCCATTCATATGAGGGATATCCAGGGAACACATAGCAGCTTGGGGATTTTATGCTGGAATTAGTGAAAGCTAGGTAAGTGTCAAGACAAATGTCCTTCTGCAGAAAGGGGCTGGTGGTAAAATTACTATGGAAACAGATATGACCCTTGCAAGGATAGACTGGTGTAAGTACAGTAGTTTTCTAAAGATGGGTAATTGTCTGGTTTAAGACAGTGGAGAAAAAAGGAGGAAGGGTTATAGCAAAATAGGTGTCCTGATTGATCAAGGGGATCTGGGAAATTCCGGAGGAAAGGAAAGGGAAGAAAAGGCACACAGCACTGACAGTATGTGGTGTTACAGGAAATGGTGATCAGTTTGACCCTCGCTTATCAAGGATCTGTGGGTGAAATGGCCTTACTGAGAATAGGGGGAAAAGGGGGAGTAGGAACTCATAAAGTTAGGAATGAAAAATGAAGGTGAAAACTAATATCAGGTGAGGAAAATCATAGTGAAGGTGAGGAGTTATTGTGGCAAGGTTCTCTAGGCAGATGCTAAGGATAAAAATTCAGGGGATAAAAATCATTAAGGGAATCAGATGGGTCTTTTTGCATCATCCTGGGTGGACACTGAGTACCTTGTGACATCATTGACTTGTTCAGATATTCTTGGGGCAGCTGCCGGCTTCTGGAGGCTCTTGACAGAACTCCAGAGTTTGAGGTCTTCAGTTGGAATACTCCAGTTTGAACAGCTCTTCTATTTCTTTACTTGTGAAACATGAACCCAGGGTTGAGCACCCTGTAATTTGACAGCAGTGTCCACAATGAATAAAACTGTATAAGATCTGGGTTCAAGATAAGTTCTGATGGTAGTGTTTCCAGAAAACCAGACTACCTACTTGTAAATCATGTAAGCGTTGTTCAGGAACTTCTAAAGGGAAGGCAGGGTTGGCTTGGTGATTATAGGGTTGAGTATATTTTATTAACCCTTGGCAGTATCTAAGGATGTCAGATTAAATTAAGTTAGAATGTTCCACTAGCCAGGATGAATAAGGTATCCTCATGAGGCAAGAAGGTCAGGGTGGGGCCGAAGGACAGCCTCTTCATGCATAGACATTAGGCAGAAGGCAAAGCCACCTCTTTGTTTTGCACTTAATGAGGCCATGACACATGGAGGAATGGCATCTAAAACAAATTTTATAGCACCTGAGCAAAATACTCTACATGAAAACCGTCGAACATGCATAAATAAAAATGCAGAGGTTTCTGATGATTGTGTGAAAGAGAAAGCAACCCACCACAGCCTCCTCATTCTTGTTGGTGGGAGGATTTCCCAGCCTGACACGTGGACAGAGGGGGTCTCAAGTCGTCCTCTAGTAACCTTGGCTACATTGTAATACCATAATATCATTAGCATTGCAGTTTTACCTTCCACCCCTGTGAGTTTCACTTAGGTATTCACAGGAAAGATTTAAAAAGGTGCCTGATGGAAGCCCACCTAAGGAACTTCAACCGGCATAATCATAGGAGAGGGAAAAGGAGAGTCACCCTCATCTACACCCTGGAAGATTAGCCCCATATTAACAACCTAAACTGCCCCTATAGTGTGCTCCTCACTCGCAAGGATCTCACACTCTTCTTCTCCGAGCGTGTAAATTTGCTTCTGCCCTAAATAAACTGCTTCTTTGTGTGCTCTCCCACACGAACTGTGCATCTTATAAACTCTGCCTGCTTTACAATCTTGCTCTCTTTGTGGAATTCATTCTTCAAAGAAGACAAAGACTGAGGTCATCTCATCTGCAGAAATCACTCATTGTCTTTCCATGATAATTTAAGAGGGTAGCTCATGTGGAGATAGGGAAGCAGTTCTGAGATTCGTAAGAGCAACAGGCAGCTCTCATGACCAACTCTCAAGTAGTTTATCTGCTTTGGTCTTGAGGATGCCATTGACTTTCTATGGTGCCTGATGACTGAGGATGGTAAGAGCAGTGGACTCTTCAATTTCCTGGATGATTTTATCCTCTGTCACTAATGATGGTACAGTGAATACCTCAAGTGGGGAAGATTCATTCCAAGAAAATGTTGGCAACAGATGTTGCTGAGACATTTTGTCAGGAGAAAGCCTTCAACCATTTAGAAAGCATGCAGTTTAGAGTGAGGACCTATTGGTAGCCTTGTGCTATTGGTAAGTGGATAAAATCTCTTTGCCAATAAGGAAGGATCCTGGGGAGCAGCTTCCCCTCACTGCCCCACCTTTACAGCTTTTCCATGGTTATGTTTCTGGCAGATGAGACAAGTGGCAACTGCTTGGTCCAAATAAAAGCTTAAAAAAAGTCCAAACTTTTGTTTGTCTGATTTCCATGGTGAGTCATGTTGTGTAAATCATATACAATGCTTCAAGATATAGACTTAGGAGCTACCAAGTAGCTGTCTCTGTGAGACCAGAGTTCATCTAAGTGGATTGAACATCCAGCTTTTTCCCACCCAATTATTTCTGAGTCAGATGCTGCTATTTGGGCCCAATGGATCTCTTTTATGATTTCCTTAGGAGTCATCCTAAAGAAGTTATCTCTCTCAGTGGAGGGTGAACAATCCTACCAGGATCTAGGGCCTTGAAGTGGGACCTAGTGGTATAGTCCCAAGGGTTGGGTATCTCTGGGATTTCTTGGGTGATTAGGGAAGAGGCTACTAATTTAACATATTTATCAGCCAATCTATTTGCCCAGGACTTGTTTGAAGTTTCTGTGCTGTGTCCCTCAGTTTATCAATAGTGATTTCCTAGGGTAATAGCAATACCTCTAGAAGATCTGCTCTTTGGGATCCATTATTTTTAAAAATATTATTTAATGGAAGTATAGTTGATTTACAATGTTGTGTTAATTTCTGCTGTGCAGCAAAGTGACTCAGTTTTATATATATATATATATATATATATATATATATATATATCCATTCTTTTTCATATTCTTTTCCATTATGGTTTATCACAGGGTATTGAATATAGTTCCCTGTGCTATACAGTAGGACCTTGTTGTTTATTCATTTCTATATATAATAGTTTGCATCTGATAGTCCCAAACTCCCAATCCATCCTTCCCCCACCACCTCTCTCCACTGGCAACAACAAGTCTGTTCTCTATATCTGTGAATCTGTTTATGTTTTGTAGATAAGTTCGTTTGTGTCATATTTTAGATTCCACATATTAGTGATATCATATGGTATCTGTCTTTCTCTTTCTGACTTACTTCACTTGGTATGATAATCTCTAGTTGCATACATGTTGCTGAAAATGGCATTATTTCATTCTTTTTTATTCCATTGTGTATATGTACCACGTCTTCTTTATCCATTCATCTGTCAATGGACATTTAGATTGTTTCCATGTCTTGGCTATCGTGACTAGTTCTGCTATGAACAAAGGGGTGCATGTAACTTTTTGAATTATAGTTTTGTCCAGATACATGTCCAGGAGTGGGATTGCAGGATCATATGGAAACTCTATTTTTAGTTTTCTGAGGAACTTCCATACTGTTTTCCACAGTGGCTGCACCAATTTACTTTTTTGGGAGTCCATTTTTAACTGGAGTATCAGCCACTGCCATGAATCCTCTGTTTCTATAACATAAAATCATGTGATACCTCAAAGGCATGGTAGTTGTCAGTATAAATGTTAACGTTCAATCTCTCTCCTCTTATGCTAGCCCAAATACTCAGCTATGTAGGCTGATTTAACATTTGGTAGAGGTTTATATTGATCAGTGATGACATATCTATCGTGGAAGGCCCCATCCGCCTTCCAGAAGTAGGAGCCATCAAAATAGAATGAGGTCAATTTGGGGGAGGGAGTTTCATGACAAACCTCATCTAGGACAAGATAATAATCTAGTGTTAATGAAACAATCATGGGGCATCCGATTAGTAGGTAAAGGAAACAAGCGGTCAGTATAAAGATTTGACAGCAATTATGTGGTGAAGTGAGGGAGAATAGTGAGATCTCATAAGATGTAAGTCGAGACACAGAAAAGTGCTGTGTGTTTTCCATAAGTTATAGGATTGCCCAGCATAGGAAACATGCATGTCAAGTAGATGACCTAATACTAAATCAGAGGTAACCTGGAAAAATTTGGTGGTTGCAGCCACAGCTTGAAGACAAGAAGTGTGTGCTCTAGCTATTGCATCTAACTGATGAAATAAAATTTATATTTTAAGGCAGGACAAGAAAAAATTAAACATAAAATTATCTCTCTGTGTTTGTTTGGGCTTCCTCTGAACATCCCTAATGTGCAGTGTGCATCTGAATTACCCATTAACCAGAACTTCTCAAAGATGGGAGTGCCTGCTTAACCATAAAGATCAATATTTTTTCTTCTGACATTAGCAATGTAACCTCTTAAAAGAATAGTGTTCTTTCCCAGCTATTTAGGGGGTCATGGTGACTTGCTACTTCCTTTGTATGTGCTTACTTGGACTATGTATCCTTGGTGACCTTTATATAAAATATCAGTATGTCATTTTGATGTACGATTCTTTGTCTCAAAAATGTATATGACTGTTCCTTCGACCTTTAACAGGCAGAACAGTTCTTAGAGCTTTCTGAGAATCTGCTTCCTGAGAATAATCTTCAGTTTGGCTCAAATAAAATTCTTTTTTTTCTTCTTAACATGATTGTTGATTGAATTTTCATTGGCATAACCAATCTGTAATGTCCAAGAGGACTTTTGTGTCTATTATGTTACTGGGATAACACTCCATGGGCACTCCTTGTTCACAAACAAGGAAAAAGGAGGGAGTAACTGAGGAGTCCAAGAATTGGAAGTGAAAGTAAACAGTCCTTATGACTCTCAAAAGTATCTTTGGATCAGGAGTCTGAGACTTCTGGATCTTGGAATGACTCCCTAGTCATGGCATAGAGGAGTGAGGCAATCATATATAAATCAGATACTCACATTCTATAATATCCTGCAATACCAACAAAATCCTCCCTAAGTGGATGGTTGTTTTGTTTCAGGAAGAGGAACATAGTGAATAGTAGAGGCTCAGTCATGGAGTTAGTTTTACCTGCAGCTGAAATATGACTCAGATATTGGGCACAAAGAGAGCATAGTTGAATTTCATCTCTAGCTACCACGTGGCCCTTTCTTGCTAATTCCATAAGAAGATATTTGGTGTGCAAAATGGAGTTGTCATCACTGTCAGAATATAGAAGAAGGTCATCTGCATATTATTTTAAAATGGAGTCTCCTGGGACTTTTATGTCCTTCAAATTGGCATTTAGGCTGCTCAAAAAGTAGGTAGGAGACTCAATAAATCCTTGGGGTATAAGAGTTCAGGAACATATTATTGGTTATCCCAGGTAAGGCAAACAATTATTGAGATTTCCTTTTTTTTTTCACGTGTAGTAAAAAGACTTTATTAAGAAGGCTTTGAAGTCAAAAAATAAAACTCTTGATACAAGTTTCTGAACCCTTAGGTCAGCTCAGCAAATATATAATCAGTAATTTAGCTGTGTAAGACTAAAGGTCCATTACTTTATTTAAAATAAAGTGTATTTTAGTTTTCTTAAAATTTATTCCATAAAGTACATATTTCCCTATAAATTCCCTACATATACACAAGAGGTAAAAGTTTAAAAAAACAAAAAAATTAAAAAACGGTCAACAGAAACCACAGCAGAAAGGGATTAATAATTTAAAAAAAAAAAAAGAAAGAAAGTTCTGGACGCCCCCTCCCGCCGCCCCCCTCCAGCCTGCGCGCGGCTTACATACTAAAGGGTAACCAGTTAGCCCCAAAAAGGGAGTCGTCCTCCTGGAAGTTTCTGCAGAGGTTGAGGCCCTGGGAAAACAAACACTGTCAAATCGATATCAGCTACGTACAAAAGGACAACCAGGAGAGTTGTAAAAATCGTGTTGGTTTTTTTTTCCTTAAAAAGATCACCCTGGGGAGGGGGGGTGTCTTAAATAAAAAGTGCAAGCCCGCCTTTTCTCTCTGGTTTACTTTAACCTGTCGACTCAATACTGTCATTTGTTAAGAACTGAGGTGTCGCTGGGCCGCCGGGTCGCCGTCTCCACGCTTGGGACCGGAGTTAAAGCTTGTCTGTAAACACTGGCCAGCCCGCCGCTCCCCCCGCCCGCCCTCTCCGCTTCCTCCCCACCCGGCCCTGAGCACCCACCCCGCATCCGTGGACCGCCCTGGGGGCCACGGGCGCGGCGAGGTGACCGGCTAGGAAAAGATATGAATGGCCTGGGTGGCAGGTGTGCGGCAGGCCGGGCACTCGGGCTCGCTCTTGCCGCAGATGCGGACGGCGCAGTCCACGCAGAAGAGGTTGTGGCCGCAGGGCACCAGCGCGGCCATCACCTCGCCCTCAGCACACACAACGCACTCCCGCGCCAGGGCCGCGGAGGCGGGGGCGTTGGGGGCCGGGGCCGCCTGGGGCTTGCGGCCGCTCTCCGAGGCGCTGGAGTCCAGCGTGGAGCACGAGGAGGCTGAGGAGCTGCTGGACAGCGAGGTGGCCGTGGAGAAGCTGGTGCTGCTCGAGAAGGATGCCAGGGAGCCCTGCGGGGGCCGCCAGGGCAGGGCGCCCACCGGGTCGGGCGCAGCGCGGCGGGCCAGCGGGAGTCCAGGCTCAGGCAAGGTGGTACACAAATCAATGACTGTGAAATACTGGATAAAGGAATGGTAGACAGGAAAGTGTTAGGATTAAACACCAAGGGAAATCTGAGTTTGAATATTTTTGTTGATAGATCTTAGTGTCTAAATATCCTTTCCTGTTTGGCTTTTTGACAGCAAAAATGAGAGTATTGCATGGTCTAGAAGTGGAGACTAGACGTTTTTGTCTAATAAAGTTTGGATGGTTGGGCAGAACACTTCAAGTACTTCTGGCTTTAAATGATATTGGGGAATTTTGAGAAGGAACATGAAAGGATCTATTTCTACCTCGTGGGGTTCTGCATTCTGTCTGTGCCCAACACCAGTAGAGTTTTTTCCCATAAAGAAGAGGGAATTTGGTCTAATATAGCTTTGCATGTTCAATGAAATAAGTGTTAAGTTGAAGCAGGGAAAGGAACTCGGCAAAGTCAGACAAAGCTGTTAGGGGACATAGGCTTGAAGGGGGGAGGAGTCAGGGACCTGTAGGAGTCCTTTGGGGCACAATGAATTTTTTAACCAAATTCATGCAAAGACCTCTTGCTAAACAGTTTTACTGGGATGGCAGAACCAAGAAGGAAGTGTTGTTGAGCTTTAAGAGGTGCCATAGAAATAGTTAAGGGTTGAGATAGAGGCAAATCATGAGGTAAATTACAAAACCCACTACTGGTAAGGTTTGGTGACTCAGAGGAAAGGGGACAGGAAAGGAGGTGGTGTTAAGGGTCGAATGTGTTGCCCCTGTATCAGTGAATAATGTGGTGGGGCGCCCTTCAACTTGTACGCTTATCTCCTGTTGTGAATTCAGTGACAGTTGAGGACATTCAACATCTATTTCCCTGGAGGAGAGTCAATAATTTTGCGATGAAGAGGAGTCTCAGGCTTTTCCCCTCCTCTTGAGGTCTGAGCCAGTGTCCTTTTTTTCTGACAATTTCTGCAAGTGTCCTGATCAATGAAAGACCATGAACTTGGGGTTTGCTGTAGATTAGATTTTCAGGTCTTTCTGTTTTAATTGCAATGTTATAACCTTGCACTGTGTATTTTCCAAATTTTTTGGAAATAATGGTGAACTTCATATTGGTGGGCTAATGAAGGGAGTTCAGACATGTTTGCATTTTGCCAATTAATATTATTTCTCTGTGACAGAGCTCCAGTCTGAGACTATTTGCAAAGCTGTGGCCAGAGCAGAGGCTGTTTAGGAAGTGATTCCCGTGTCCAAATGCTCTTTCCTTGTTTTCTCTAATCAGCGGTAATGGCCAGTTTCACCTATTTGTTGTTTACAATTTTGGATACAAGACCAATCAGTTTTGGTGGGACCGACTTGAGAGATGGCACCTAGTAATTTTTTATCTTTCTTCCCTCAGCTTCCATTGGGAATCAGGGGTAGTCTGAGACCTTTGAAGGTCTCCAGAAATGTTCCATTTGACCTTTTCGAACCAAAAGAAGGCATCTCCAGGGCCAACTGATAGGTGACCCAACAACCCCGAATTGTCTAATAAACCTTTGCCTTTCCTTTTGGGGGTCAGAAGAGTCCTTGGTGATGGCATGCAATTCAAACTGATAGTCAGGTTTGAATGTTATCTCTTCTGTTGGCCTTGTTTGAGGATGAGTACCGGCCATTCCCTGGGCTTCATCTGTAAGAAATGGTCTGTTGAACCTTTCATTCTGGGAGAAAATAATATAAAGAAGAGCTTGGAGGGGAATATAGCGGTGAAGCAGAAAGTTCTAGGGGGCTTACTAGTTCAGAAAACTTTAAGAAACTTTTTAATGTGGTTTGAATTATTCAGCTGCCTTTTGGTTTCTTCATATCAAGCAAAATAAGTGGACCATTGTGCATCTGATATCTTTGTTTCTTTTTGTTCTAGGACACCCCTTAGGTGGATTAGCCTGGTATATCCCTGGAGCCTCAGAGTGGTCACGGAAGCTCAAGAGAGTTTTTAATTAATTAGTTTATTTACTTATTGTTGGCTGTGTTGGGTCTTTGTTGCTGAACGCAGGCTTTCTCTAGTTGCAGCCAGCAGGGGCTACTCTTTGTTGCGGTGCTTGCGCTTCTCACTGTAGTGGCTTCTCTTGTTGCAGAGCACGGACTCTAGGTGTGCGGGTTTCAATAGTTGTGGCTCACGGGCTCTAGGGCGCAGGCTCAGTAGTTGTGGCGCATGGGCTTAGTTGCTCTGCGGCATATGGGATCTTCCCGGACCAGGGATCAAACCCTTGTTCCCTGCATTGGCAGGTGGCTTCTTAACCACTGTGCCACCAGGGAAGTCCAAGCTCAAGAGAGTTTTTAATTAGGAGGTTTAATGAGGGGGTTTGGAAGTGTGGTGAAAGGAGCACTTGAAGGCTGATGCTTAGTCTTCCATATTTTCGTGATGCCATATCCTTCCCTGGACCTTAGTCTCATTTATAACATGGGGACCATAATACCCACCTACAAGGACTGAGTTCACCTCTAGAACTTAACTACCTGCCACTCCAATAGGAAGCAACAGGTCTCCAGAAAGGGATTTTTACCCATATATTCTCCAACTGAGATCACCTGTGCAGATATGGTCACACCTATGATGGTGGGGATTGTCAGGTGGGTCCATGAGTTCAGGTAGGACATCTGTGCAGCACTAGTTACTTGTCCTGAGTGAGAATAGGGATGTGGGCACTTCTGTAGCAGGTTCTAAGTAAAAATGGGAGAGGGGACCATAAAGGATAGCAATGCCTCTCTCTCAGCACTGTCAGTTATCTCTTCCAGGGGTCTCTGGCTTCCTCCTTTGGATAGTGGTTTTTAATTCCAATTTAAAGTCTGTTCATTGAGTTCCTATTATGTGGTATGCCCTGTGCAAGTGAAATGGAGCAGAACCCTATGGTCCTTCCCCCCTATATGCTCTGCTTGCCTTTTGTCTGTAGAAAAACTTTAGCCAAAGAATAAGTTTAATCAGAGAAGTGAGAAAATGAGGAAGCAAAGGAAAACAAACAGGACAAAATAATGAGAGTTTAGTCATTAAGTAAAGTCAAGGACATTTAATTCCTCCTGAAGGGCTACAGATGATATTCTGACCCATAGACTTTGAGCTGTCTTGTAGATCCTGAAACCTCCACCAAGTAGAAGAAGTTAACTATGTGATGACCAGATCATAGCCATGACATAAGCTGCCACAATTCCAAGAACTGGTCTCAAAGAAATTGGAACAAATCGACCCTGGAACTAAAGATTAACTGTACTCAAAACAATCAAGATGATGCTGATCAGACCACTTCATGACCAGTTTCAAGATGACTGTCAGAGCTGACTGTGCTGTTTCTGCATGTAACCCCCTCCCTCAGCCTACACACCCCTGGAACTCCCCTTTAAAAGCTCTTGCCCACTGATTGTCAGGGGAAGTCAGCCTTTTGATATGAGTCTGCCCTTTCTCCCAGTTACCAGCCTTTGAAATAAAGCAAACTTTCCTTTCCACAAAGCTTGCCTTTTTATTGGCTTTTAAGCAGTGAGCAGCCAGACCTCACTTTTGGTAACACAAGGATTTCTCACATACAATTCATAAAGAACCCTGATGGATGGGGGATATTACTCTGAGAGGATGTGCCAGAGTCTGGTAAGAGTTTTCCCACTGATGTGTACAGTGGGCATATAGGTTGTCTACTGTAGATTTAGATGTGCTTGTGCCACCTTGTGGGCTGGGGCCAGGAATGTCCTGACTCGAGGCTGGGTGAGGAATATAGATGCTGTCCTGTGTGGCAAGCTCCAGTGTCTAAGTGATTCAGGGGTGACCAAAGTTGCTGGATGTTGTGACGGTGACAGGTTATCAAGAAAACAAACGTGCATAATTTCAGAGATACCTTGGGAGTCTGATAGAGGCTGGAAAAAGGTAAAAGGAAGGGGATTTCAGGGAAAGAGGACCAGCCTCAATCTCAGCCTTGCTCAATGGCATCAGAGTGCATGTGCTAGGGGTTTCAGATGAGAAAACAGGAGAGGAGGTTGTGATGTCCCAGATGTCCTAAGGGACTCCCAAACACTCCAGGGTTCCTCATTCTCAGCCAGCACTTTTTCCACCATAAAATCTCCCTGCATTACTCCCAGAGGTCAGCAACAGTTGCCCTGATGACACTCTCTGGCCCCCATTTCCCCTCAGAGTTCCCTGAGCGTGGATTCCAGTATCTCTCAACTTTACAAAGGTTTCACCAAACAAGACCATCATCTTCCCCATCATTGAGCCCATTCCCTGCTGCCAAGGGGGCCTGAGGGACACTGGTTTTCTGCTGACCCCTCCTTCCCTAAATGTTCCAGTGAAGTGAGAACAGAGTAGTGGCAGTGGCTGGACTCTGGCTCCAAGGATGTTGGGGAATTCTAAGGGTCAGACATGAGCAAGGTCTCAGGAGGACCAGAAGGGTAAGCAGCAACACTGAGGTCCCTCCATTTAGGGGACCCTGGATTAGACACGGACCTGTGTCCAGGTTCACTCTGGGGTAATTCTATGCACAGTTTCCTGGGCATATGCCAGGCTGCCCAGCAACCCCACCCGTATGTCAATTTTCAGAGGCTCCCAATCCACTGGTGATCAATTGTGGGTTGTCCTCAACTCTCTGAAAAGCCTCAGTCAGGAGCCAGAAGCCTGAAGAGAGGACACAGAAGAGCCAGGCTACCTGTTACTCTTCTAACTCCCAGGCTCCCCCCATCCCCCACAGCCCCAATCCTTGGAGGAGGTCTAGAGCCCTGGGAGGGTGCTTCGGAATGCCCAGGCCTGGGCTTTTCACTTTAAGGGAACTGAGCCCCCATGAGATGAAGTCACTTGCCACAGTCTCCCAGCTGCATTATGATGGACAGCCAGGAAACCGCCCACTGATTGTCAAGCCCACTGACCACTGTGCAACAGTGCCTGTGCCCTGGCTGTGTAACCTTGTACTCTTGCCCTGTTTCCTGATCTATAGCTTCATCTCATATGCTGGAGGATGGGAGGCACCAACCTGGAGAAGGAGTTCTGGTCCCATAGTACCACCTCCTATGAAGAAACTTTCACACTGCACATATGAAGGAGCAAACTATGCTTCTTGGGGGCACTCCTGTGTAGCACATACTTGCCTTGTTTGTAATATCTCTAGATACTATTCTCACAGACACATGATCCACTGGAGGAATAGATTCTACAAATATTTGAAAGTTTCTAGCATAGAGAAAAATGTAGAAAAAGAACCAGAGCTAGAATGTGTGGGATAATATCAGGTGGTCCCATAAATATGTAATTGGCTTTCAAAAAGAAAAAAGAGGGAGGTGAATAAAGAGAAACTTGTCCAAATTTGATTTAAACTAGAAACACAGTGATCCAGTGAACACAATACACTCAAACAGGATAAACCAAAGAAAACCATTTGCAAACAATGTCACAGACCTGACCAGTGATAAAAGGGACATCTTAAAAACACCTAGGGAAAAAAAGACACATTACTAACAGAAGAAAAGTGATAAGAAAGACCACATCTGATACCTCATCAGAAACAATATAAACTATAAAACAAAGAAATAACATCTTTAAAATTTTGAAAGTAAAAGGAAATAATATAAAATTCTATACCATCTAAAATATATTGAAATATTAACATGAAATAAAAAAAATTGTGGACACCCAAAAGCTAAATTGCCAGCAGGTGTGCACATAAGAAATATTGAAGGCGTTCCTCACACTGGAGGAAAAATGATAATTGATGGAAGCTTGAATATATGAAAATGGATAGAGTGATGGAAAAGGTAAATAGGTGGCTAAATATAATTTTTTCTTGATTAAAAAATTTAAACATTAATCACATGCTTAAAGTAAAAATAATAACAATGTATTATAAATGTTATAATAATGAAGTAAAAAATATAAAAACAATAACAATGGGAGGGGATAAATGCATATACATTGTAATAAAGTTTCCATGTTGTACAATAAATTATATATTATTTGAAGGTATCCTGATAAATTAAAGATGCATTTTTCCAACAAGTAGAGCAACCCTGGAAAAGAAAACAGAGGTAATAGATGATAGGCCAATAGAAGAGATAAAAAAGTTAAAGTAATCACTCTATTCATTCAAAGGAAGGCAGGATAAATGAAAAAAAGAATATGTGGGAAACTAGAAAACAGAAAGAAATGGTAGCCTTGAACCAACAATATTGATAATCACATTAAAATGAAGATATTTAAGCACTTTGATTACAAGGCAGAAACAGACTGGATATAAAAGTGAGATCCAAATATATGTGGTTTACAAGGAATTCACTTGCAATATAAATACAAAAATAGCTTAAAATTGAAAGAATGGATAAAGATATGTGCTAATCACTTAAAATTTGTTTTGGTTTTATTACTAATAGAGAAAGTAGTCTTTGGGACAAGGAACATTGCCATAGATGAAAAAAGGATACTTAAAAATGATAAAAGAGTTGATTTATAAAGATGTCATATCTCAATCCTAGGTGTATATGCAATTACTTACAGACTTCAACATATGGAATAAAATTCACAGGACTGAAAACAAGAAATTGAGAGAAATAAATTGATAGATTCACTTCACAATTGTCATTGGAGAGTTTAATAATCTTCTCTAATTATTAAAAACAGTAGAGAAAAAATTAAATCTTTATAGGATTTAGATAACTTTACCTAGTAATTTTAGCTAAGCAACATGGAAGAGTCACCCAGTAGTAGTATAATTCACCCAATTCACATTCTTTCAAGCACAATGAAATATTCACCAAAATAGACCATAGAACCATAAAACAAGTCTCAGATTTGACAGATTTAAATCATATAGAGTGGATTTGTTGCTCATAATAGAATTAAAGTAGAAATCAATAACAAACATATCTGGCAAATCTCCAACCATTTGGAATTAAACAACACATTTCTAAATGCCTCTGGGTCAAATAAAAAATTACAAG
Source organism: Pseudorca crassidens (assembly GCF_039906515.1). Lineage (NCBI taxonomy): Eukaryota > Metazoa > Chordata > Mammalia > Artiodactyla > Delphinidae > Pseudorca > Pseudorca crassidens. The sequence goes on along the minus strand of NC_090296.1, from coordinate 126,472,108 downwards.
GGGGGTTAAAATATATTTTAAACTGAATTATAATGAAAATGCATCATGTCAAAATTTATATGGGTGGTTGAAGTGTTTACAGGGAAATTTATACCTTTAAATACTTGTCTTAAAAAGGAAGAAAGTTCTAAAATCAGTTGTCTAAGGTTCTGCCTTAGAAATCAAGAAAATAAAAGGGAAAATTAAAGTAAAAGTAAGCAGAAGGAGGGAAATAATATTGAAATTACTGAAATAGAAAACCAACCAAAATAGTGAAAATCAATGACACCAAAAATTGATTCTGCAGAGATCAGTAGAATTGATAATTTTCTAGCTAGAATGAAGATGATAAAGACAAATTTTAAATTCAGAATTAAAACAGGAAACCTCATTAGAGATTACACAGAGATTAAATAGACTATAAGGGAATATTATGAACAATTTTAGTCAGTATTTTTGACAACTTTGAGGTAATGGTCATGTTCTTTGAAAAACACAAATTTTATACTTTACAAAAATAAAATAGGAATTAGAAATAGAAACAGTTTTTAACTATTAAAGGAATTGAAATCATGATTGAAACTTTCCACCTCCCCACACACACACACACACACACACACACACACACACACACACACACGCTCCAGGCCTAGATAGCTTTTTATTGGTAAATTCTATCAAAAATGTAAAGAAGCAATATAAATCTTATAGAAAAATTTTGGGGAAATAGAATTTGGAACATGACACAAATGACTTTATAAAGCCAATATTATTATGATACTAAAACTAAGCAAATATATTATAAAAAGCAGAACACCATGATTCAATTTAATTGGTGAACACAGATAAAAAAAATTCTCTAACAAAATAACAGCAAATCTAAACCATTAATATAAAAATAGTATAATACATCGTGACTAAGCAGGTTTTAACCAGGTGGTTCATGGGTGTTTTAACATTTGACAATCAATCCATGTTTTAACAAGATTAAAGGGGAAAATTATATGGTCATCCTTAATAGATGCAGAAAATATATCTGAGAAAATTCAACACCTATTTAAATATTAATCTCATCAAGCTAAGAATTAAAAAAAACTACCTCAAACTGATAAAGGATAATACATATTTCCTATAGCTAATATATTTGGTAATGAAAGAATGAGCTCTTTACCCCTAAGACTGGATCAAGGCAAGGATATCCACTATCATCACTTTTATTCAACAGTGTAGAGGAGGCCAATGTAGTAAAGTCAGGAATGAAAAAACATACATTTTATTTGCAGTTAACATGACTGGACTGTGTATATAAATGTTTCTAAATCTTCTAAATAGATTCTAATCAAATCTATTAAGAAGCTACTATATTTTTAGTTTTCTAAGGAACTTCCATACTGTTCTCCATAGTGGTTGTATCAATTTACATTCCCACTAACAGTGCAGGAGGGTGCCCTTTTCACCACACACTTTCCAGCATTTATTGTTTCTAGATTTTTTGATAATGGCCATTCTTACCAGTGTGAGATGATACCTCACTGTAATTTTTTTTTTTTTCTGGTTCTTTCTTTCTTTTCTTTCTCTTTCTTCATTTTTCTTTCTTTCTTTCTTTCTTTCTTTCTTTCTTTCTTTCTTTCTTTCTTTCTTTCTTTCTTTCTTTTCCTACTTTCTCTCTTTCTCTTTATTTTAACATCTTTATTGGAGTGTAATTGCTTTACAATGTTGTGTTAGTTTCTGCTGTATAACAAAGTTAATCACCTATATGTATACATATATCCCCATATCCCCTCCTTCTTGTGCCTCCCTCCCAACCTACCTATCCCACCCCTCTAGGTGGTCACAAAGCACCGAGCTGATCTCCCTGTGCTATGCAGCTGCTTCCCACTAGCTACTTATTTTACATTTGGTAGTGTATATATGTCATTTCTACTCTCTGACTTTGTCCCAGCTTACCCTTCCCCCTCCCCGTGTCCTCGAGTCCATTCTGTATGTCAGTGTCTTTGTTCCTGTCCTGCCCCTAGGTTCATCAGAATCATTTTTGTTTTTAGATTCCATATATATGTGTTAGCATATGATATTTGTTTTTCTCTTTCTGACTTACTTCACTCTGTGTGACAGACTGTAGGTCCATCCACCTCACTACAAATAACTCAATTTCGTTTCACTTTATGGCTGAGTGATATTCCATTGTATGTATGTGCCACATCTTCTTTACCGATTCATCTGTCAATGGACACTTAGGTTGCTTCCATGTCATGGCTATTGTAAATAGAGCTGCAATGAACATTGTGGTACATGACTCTTTTTGAATTATGGTTTTCTCAGGGTATATGCCCTGTAGTGGGATTGCTGTTATGGTAGTTCTATTTTTAGTTTATTAAGGAACTTCCATAATGTTCTCCATAGTGGCTGTGTCAATTTACATTTCTACCAACAGTGCAAGAGGGTTCGATTTTCTCCACACCCTCTCCAGTATTTATTGTTAGTAGATATTTTGATGATGGCCATTCTGACTGGTGTTAGGTGATACCTCATTGTAGTTTGGATTTGGATTTCTCTAATGGTTAGTGATGTTGAACATCCTTTCATGTGTTTGTTGGCAATCTGTATATCTTCTTTGGAGAAATGTCTATTTAGGTCTTCCGCCCAGTTTTGGAGCTGGAGGAATCAGGCTCCCTGACTTCAGACTATACTACAAAGCTACAGTAATCAAGACAGTATGGTACTGGCACAAAATCAGAAATATAGATTAATGGAAGAGGATAGAAAGTCCAGAGATAAACCCACACACATATGGTCACCTTATCTTTGATAAAGGAGGCAAGAATATACAATGGAGAAAGACAGCCTCTTCAATAAGTGGTGCTGAGAAAACTGGACAGCTACATGTAAATGAATGAAATTAGAACACTACCTAACATGATACACCAAAATAAACTCAAAATGGTTTAAAGACCTAAATGTAAAGCCAGACACTATAAAACTCTTAGAGGAGAACATAGGCAGAATCAATCTGACATAAATCACAGCAAGATCCTTTTTGACCCACCTCTTAGAGAAATGGAAATAAAAACAAAAATAAACAAATGGGACCTAATGAAACTTAAAAGCTTTTGCACAGCAAAGGACACCATAAACGAAACAAAAAGACAACCCTCAGAATGGGAGAAAATATTTGCAAATGAAGCAACTAACAAAGGATTAATCTCCAAAATATATAAGCAGGTCATGCAGCTCAACATCATTGTAGTTTGCATTTGTCAATAACTAGTGATGTTGAGCATCTTTTCATGTGCTTCTTGGCCATCTGTACTGAACCTAGTGGCAAGGCAGGAATAAAGATGTAGGCATAGAGAACCGACTTGAGGACATGGGATCGAGGTGTGAAGCTGGGGTGAAGTGAGAGTAGCATCGACATATATACAGTATCAAATGTAAAATAGTTAGCTAGTGAGAAGCAGCAGCATAGCACAGGGAGATCAGCTTGGTGCTTTGTGACGACCTAGAGTGGTGAGATAGGGAGGGTGGGAGGGAGGCTCAAGAGGGAGGGAATATGGGGATATATGTACGCATATGGCTGAATCACTCTGTTGTACAACAGAAACTAACACAGTATTATGAAGCAATTATACTCTAATAAAGATGTATTAAAAAAAAGCTACTATAGCTTGCTTGTAAATTGAGCAAAGTTGAAGGATACAAGGTAAACATGTAAAAATTAATTGCATTTCTATATAATATATCAAATAGATATATTTATTCGATTATAATGATAGTCTTCAGTTATTTGTGCTGGAACAACTGTAAATTAATATGGAAAAAATAAACCTTGAATCTTGCTTCACCTCATACACGAAAATTCATGCAAAATGGATCATAGACTAGATCAAAACATCATATTTAAAACTTTAAAACATGTGAAAGCAACAGGAAAATGAATAGCATCTTTCAAATCTTCAATCTCCGTAAATATGACACAGAGACAGACATAAACACACATAACACAATTTTAAAAATTAATAAATTAGAGTTCATCACATTTAAAATGAACTTCAGATCATTGGAAAACAATGTTGGAATGGCAAACAAGTCACTGACAGAAAATATCTGCAACACTATCTCTTATAAAGGAATTATGTTCAGAATATAACCAATCATTCTAACAATGTAATAACTGAAAGAAAGAAAAAATAATGGAAGAAATGGCAAAAGATTTGACCAGACACATTTCTAAAGAAGAATGGCCAATAACCACATGAAAATATGCTCAGTGAAAATAATCATTAGAGAAATAAAAAGTAAACCCAGAATTAAATACCCTATGCCACCAGAGTGGGTAAAGTTAAAAACAGTGACAATAAATAATGTGGTGAGTATATGTAACAGTGGGAACTCATACATTTCTTAGGGGATGCAGAAATGAGATAACTCCAGACACTTTGGAAAACAGCTTGTCTGTTTTTTTATAAAATTAAACTTACATTCTTCAAATAACACAGTAATTTCATTCTAAATTATTTACCCAAAAGAAATAAAAATGTGTCCACAAAATAATTTGTACAGAAATTTTCACAACAGATTTATTAATAATAGCTAAAAGTTATAAGTAACCCAAATATCAACTGGTAACCAAGTACTCATCAACTGGTAAACAAATTGTGGTACATCCATACAATGGACGACTATTCAGTGATGAAAAAAATTGAACTGTGGATACGCACAATAGCCTGCATAAATCTCAAGACAAGAAACAAAGATTATGCTGAATTAAATCAGACATGAAAGTACATAATGTATTTTTTTCATTTATATGAGATTTTAGGACACAAAAATTATTTTTTAATATCTTTGAGTATAATTGTTTTACAATGTTGTGTTAGTTTCTGCTGTATAACAAAATGAATCAGCTATATGTATACATATATCCCCATATCCCCTTCTTCTTGCATCTCCCTCCCACCCTCTCTACCCCAACGCTCTAGGTGATCACAAAGAACCAAGCTCATCTCCCTGTGCTATGCTGCTGCTTCCCACTAGCTAACTATTTTACATTTGATACTATTTATTTTACATTTAGTAGTAGAACACACAAATTATTATATTTTTTTTATTAAAGTATAGTTTATTTACAGTGTTTCAGGTATAAAGCAAAGTGATTCAGCTTATGTATATATATATTCAGTTTATATATATATACATATATAATATATATATACATACACACATACATATATATTTTTTTCAGATTATTTTCCTTCATAGATTATTACAAGATATTGAATATTCTTCCCTGCCTGTACCATTGATCTATATTTCTGTTTTTGTTCCAATACCATACTGTCTTGATTACTGTAGCTTTGTAATATAGTCTGAAGTCAGGTAGCCTGATTCCTCCAGCTCCATTTTTCTTTCTCAAGATTATTTGGGTATTCAGGGTCTTTTGTGTTTCCATACAAACTAAAATTTTTTATTCTAATTCTGTGAAAAATGCCATTAGTAATTTGATAGGGATTGCATTGAATCTGTAGATTGCTTTGGTTAGTGTAATCATTTTAACAATATTCATTCTTCCAATCCAAAAATATGGTATATCTCTCCATCTGTTTGTGTTTTCTTTGATTTCCTTCATCAGTATCTTATAGTTTTCTGCATACAGGTCTTTTGCCTCCTTCGGTAGGTTTATTCCTAGGCAATTTATTCTTTGTGTTGCAATGGTAAATGGGATTATTTCCTTAATTTCTCTTTCTAAACTTTCTTTGTTAGTGTGTAGAAATGCAAGAGAGTTCTGTGTATTAATTTTGTATCCTGCAACTTTACTAAATTCATTGATGAGCTCCTGTAGTTTTCTGATGGCATCTTTAAGATTTTCTATGTATAATATCATGTCATCTGCAAACAGTCACAGTTTTACTTGTTCTTTTCCAATTTGGACTCCTTTTATTTCTTTTTCTTCTCTGATTGCCACGGCTAGGACTTCCAAAACTATTTTGATTAATAGTGGCAAGATTGGGCACCCTTGTCCTGTTCCTGATCTTAGAGGAAATGTTTTCTGTTTTTCACCATGGAGAATGATGTTTGCTGTGGGTTTACCATATATGACCTTTATAATGTTGAGGTAGTTAGGTTCCCTCTATGCCCACTTTCTGGAAAGTTTCTATTATAATTTTGTGTTGAAATTTGTCAAAAGCTTTTTCTGCATCTATTGGGAATATCATATAGTTTTTATACTTCAACTTGTTAATATGATATATCACATTGATTTTTGTATGTTGAATAATCTTTGAAACCCTGGGATAAAATCCACTTGATCATAGTGTATGATCATTTTAATGTGTTGTTGGATTCTCTTTGCTATTATTTTGTTGAGGATTTTTGCATCTATGTTCATCAGAGATATTGACCTGTAAGTTTCTCTTTTTCTGATATCCTTGTCTGGTTTTGGTATCAGGGTGATGGCGACCTCATAGAATGAGTTTGTGAGTGTTCTTCCCTCTGCAACTTTTTGGAAGAGTTTGAGAAGGATAGGTGTTAGCTCTTCTCTAAACGTTTGATAGAATTTATCTGTGAGGCCATCTGTTCCTTGACTTTTGCTTGTTGGAAGATTTTTAATCACAGTTTCAACTTCAGTGCTTGTGATTGGTCTGTTCATATTTTCTATTTCTTCCTGGTTCAGTCTCAGAAGGTTGTGATTTTCTAAGAATTTGTCCATTTATTCCTGGTTGTCCATTTTATTGGCATATAGTTGCTTGTAGTAGTCTCTTATGATCCTTTGTATTTTTGTGGTGTCATTTGTGACTTATCCTTTTTCACTTCTAATTTTATTGATTTGAGTCCTCACCCTTGATGAGGCTGGCTAAAGTTTTATCAATTTGTTTAACTTCTCAAAGAACCAGCCAGCTTTTAGTTCCATTGATCTTTGCTATTGTTTTCTTCATTTCTAATTCATTTAGTTCTGCCCTGATTGTTATGATTTCTTTCTTTCTACTAACTTTGAATGGGTTTTGTTGTTGTTGTTCTTCTTCTTTCTTTAGTTTCTTTAGGTGGAAAGTTATGTTGTTTATTTGAGATTTTTCTTTTTTCTTGAGGTAGGATTTTATTGCTATAAACATCCCTCTTTGAACTGCTTTTGCTGCATCCCGTAGGTTTTGGATCATTGTGTTTTCATTGTCATTTGTTTCTAGGTATTTTTTTATTTCCTCTTTGATTCCTTCAGTGATCTCTTCGTTATTTACTAGTGTATTGTTTAGCCTCCATGTGTTTGTGATTTTTACAGTTTTTTCCCCCTGTAATTGATTTCTAATCTCATAGCACTGTGGTAGGAAAAGATGTTTGATATAATTTCAATTTTCTTAAATTTACTGGGGCTTGGTTTGTGACCCAAGATGTTAGCTATCCTGGAGAATGTTCCATGTGCATTGAGAAGAAAGTGTATTCTGCTGCTTTTGGGTGGAATGTCCTACAAATATCAATTAAGTCTATCTGGTCTAATGTGTCATTTAAAGCTTGTATTTCCTTATTTATGTTCTGTCTGGATGATCTGTCCATTGGTGTAGGTGGGGTGTTGAAGTTCCCCACTATTATTTTGTTACTGTCAATTTCCCCTTTCAGGGATATTAGCATTTGCCTTATGTATTGAGGTGCTTCTATGTTGGATGCATAAATATTTACAATTCTTATATCTTTTCTTGGATTAATCCCTTGATCATTATATAGTGTTCTTCCTTGTCTCTTGTAACAGTCTTTATTTTAAAGTCTATTTTGTCTGATATGAGAACTGCTACTCTAGCTTACTTTTGATTTCCATTTGCATGGAATATCTTTTTCCATCCCTTCACTTTCAGTCTGTATGTGTTCCTAGGTCTAAAGTGGGTCTCTTGTAGACAGCATGTTTATGGGTCTTGTTTTTGTATCCATTCAGCCAGTATGTGTCTTTTGGTTGGAGCATTTAATCAATTTTTATCTAAGGTAATTATAGATATGTAGGTTCCTATTACCATTTTGTTAATTGTTTTTGGTTTGTTTTTGTAGATCTTTTTCTTCTCTTGTTCCTTGCCTAGAGATGTTCCTTTAGTAATTGTTGTTAAGCTGGTTTGTGTTTGCTGAATTCTCTTAGTTTTTCTTGTCTGTAAACTTTTGATTTCTCCATCCAATCTGAATGAGATCCTTGCTGCGTAGAATAATTTTGGTTGTAGGTTTTTCTCTTTCATCACTTTAAATATATCAATCCACTCCCTCTGCCTGCAGAGTTTCTGTGGAAAAATCAGCTGATAACCTTATGGGAATTCCCTTATATATTATTCATTGCTTTTCCCTTGCTGTTTTTAATATTTTTCTTTGTATTTAATTTTCCTAGTTTGGTTAACACGTGTCTCAGTGTGTTTCTCCTTGGGTTTATCCTGTATGGGTCTCTCTGCACTTCCTGGACTTGGGTGACTATTTCCTTTCCCATATTAGGGAAGTTTTTGACTATAATCTCTTCAAATATCTTCTCAGACTTTTTCTCTTCCCCTTGTTTTCTGGGACCCATAGAATTTGAATGATGTGCATTTACTGTTTTCCCAAAGGTCTCTCAGATTGTTCTCATTTAATTTTATTATTTTTCTTTCTTCTGCTCCTTGGCAGTTATTTCCACCATTCTATCTTCTAACTCACTTATCTGTTTTTCTGCCTCAGTTATTCTGCTATTTATTCATTCTAGTATATTTTTCATTTCAGTTATTGTGTTGTCCATCACTGATTGTTTGTTCTTTAGTTCTTCTAGGTCTGTGTTAAACATTTCTTGCATCTTCTTGATCCATGCCTCCATTCTGTTTCTGAGATCTTGGATCATCTTTACTATTATTACTCCTAATTCTTTTTCCAGTAGATTGCCTATTTCCTCTCATCTATTTGGTCTTGTGGGTTTTTACCTTGCTCCTTTGTCTGCAACATATTTCTCTGTCTTCTTAGTTTCTATAACTTATTGTGTTTATGGTCTCCTTTCCGCAGGCTGCAGGGTTGTAGTTCCTCTTGCTTCTGTTTTCTGCCCCCTGGTGGGTAAGTTTGGTCCAGGGGCTTGTGTAGGCTTCCTGGTGCCTGTACTCTGGTGGGTGGAACTGAGTCTTGGACTGATGGTCACATAAGTTGTTGTGTTTTGGGGTGTCTGTGAGCTTAATACGACTTTAGGCAGCCTGTCTGCTGATGGCTGGGGCTGTGTTCCTGTCTTGCTGGTTGTTTGGCATGATGTGTCCAGCACTGACTGCAGCCTGCAGGCAGTTGGGTGGTGCAGGGTCTTGGTATTGAGGTGGATATCTCCAGGAGATGCATACTGATTAATATTCCCTGGTCCTGGGGATTCTCTGGCAGTCCAGCATCCTGGACTCTGCTTGCACCCTGGTGGTCCAGTGCCAACCCCTTGCTGGGGAACCAAGAGCCCACAAGCTGTGCAGCACAGCCAGAGAAAAAAGAAAGGAAAAAAAAATGAAAAGAAAGCAAACAGATAAACAAAACCCAAGACAAATATCAAAAACAAAACAAAACCCAGCAACAACAACAGCACACATGGGGAAAAAATGAAGAAGAAAGAAAACAGACAAACCAAACCAAAGACAAATGATAAAAACAAAACCAAACAGAAACAAAGATACAGAAAAGAAAACAAAAAACAAGGGAACTAACAACAAAACAAACAAAAGAACTCAAAGTGAAAACAATCAATAAAGACTAAACTAACAAAAATGAAAAGAAAAACGAAAACAGAAAGCATACAAAAAAACCCATGAAACAAATACATAAAATGATCAAAAAAAGAACAAAAAGAAGAAAAAATAAAACAACAAAAGTGTAAAGTAAAAATAGAAAATAAAAATTACATTAAAAATAAAATTAAAATAATAAAACAACAACAACTTAACAAAATGAAACAAATAAAGAATAATAGTAATATGAATATTTTCCTGGGGCTTTTTTCAGCGTCCTCACTCCCACATTGAGCCACAGCCAATCTTCCCTCCACAGGAGGCTCTCTAATACCTCTAGGTAAGTCTCTGGACCTGCTGTGGGCATTGTGGGGCCAGCTTAGACTCTGACCTGGCCCAACTCCCATATGTACTTGCCTGCAAAGTCCACTGCTGCTAAAGCTAGACAAGTTTCAGTTGTGAGAACAATCATTGTCTATTCAGATATTCCACAGATGCAGGATTTGTCAAGCCAATCATGGGGATTTAATCTGTGGCTTGTGCAGCTGCATGGAGAGATTTCTCTTTCTCTTCCTTAGTCACACCACTTCTGGGGCTCAGTTTTGGCTTTGGCTTCAGCTGTGTGTGTGCCACCCTCAGGCATCTGTTCCCCACCCAGGCGAGAAGGAGTGAACACAGCAGCTGATTGGGCCACACTTACTCAGGCCAGGGAGGGGTACAGCGACCACAACTGGGGTGTGCGTGAAGTGCCTGTGGTGGTGGAGACCAGCAGACAGCTGCAACAGACTGGGACATGCCTGCTCTGGTGGGAGTCCCTCCCACTGCCTGCAGAGGCAGGGGCTGGCATGTGGGGGCAGTGGCAGCCCTGCTCCTTGTGGAGCAGGTACCACTTAACAATGGTACCTCATTTCCTAGGCAGACCACGTTTCCTCTAGGGGCATTCCCAGCCAAGGAGCCCCTCACTCCCGTCCCCTCTGTTGCATCCATGCAGGCAACAGCAGTCCTTTCCCTGGATCCACTCTCTTAACCACATGCTTTAACACTCAGCCCCTGCCAGCATTGGCAGATTCCTGTCTCAGGCAGGGGTGCCCAAGGCTGAGTCCAAAGGAGGCTTTGGGATGGGCAGCACTCAGGACCCCAGAGTTTATGCAGGTGGAGGAGGCCTTAGCTTGAGGGGTGGGTGAGCCTGCTCAGATGGGTCTCCCTCCCAGTACCCACAGAGGCTGGAGCCATCAGTTGGGGAGGGGATTGCAATGGCAGCCCCACCCCTTGTGCACCACTGAACAATGATGCCTTGCTTCTATGGTGGCCTGGGCTTTATCCACAAACATTCCTGGTTGTGGAGCTCCTTACTCTTGTCCCTTCGGGCTGTCTTTTCACAGCCAACAGCTGTCCCCTCCCTGGGTCCATGCTCCAAACTCCACTTTCTAGCACTAGCCCCTCTCTGCAACAGGAGACACATGACTCAGACTGGTGTGCACAGTGCTGCGGCAGAGATCATGCACAGTTCTTAATTTGTCCTGCCTGCCACAGACTGTCTGTTGTGTTCAATTCCCCGAAGGTCCCTTCCTGTCCCAGCTAATTTCCCCACCATGAGGGGTTTTTCTGAGTGTGGGAACCTCTCCTCACCTTCAGCTTCCCGCCAGTGTTGCTGGTCCATTTCTGATTCCCCTTTTTTTTCATTCTTTCATCCTACCTGGTTGTGAGCGGATTTTTCTTGGTTTTTTTAGGTGTCAGAAGTCTTCTGCTAATGTTCAGCAGGTGCTCTGTGAGAACTTTTCCATCTGTAGATATATTCTAGATGAACTTATGGGGAGAGACATATTCCGTGTCCTCCTTTTCTGCCATTTTGACACCTCTCTCTATTAATATTCATTTAGATTCACCCACTTTTTTTACAATGTTCTTTGCTTTTAATTCCTTCCTGCATCTCTGAGTGACAATGGGAATAATTTAGCTACTGCCCAAATAACATACTTCAGTTTTAAGGAAAATACCTCACTGTGTTCTGGCATCCACTGTCTCTCCAGAAAGACTGAGTTCCCATCTTATTGTTGCCTCTTGAAAGGTACTGTTTCCCCCATCTCTGGCTGCTTCTCAGGTATTATTTTCATTGTTTTTGGTTTACCATATGGCAGTCTTTGTTCTTATCATGCTTCGTATTCTTAGGGCTTCTCAAATGTGTGCTTGTTGGATATTTTTGTTTTGTGTTTTAAGTTTTGGAAAATTCTCAGCCATCACTTTTTCAAATACAGCTTCTATCCTATTCTCTGTCTTTTGCATACATCTTTCCAGAATTCCCGTTACACATATGTTAGACCTTTTCACTGTGCCCCATATGTCTCTTACACTATTTGTATTTTCCTCTTTTACCTTTATTCATCAGGCTGGTATTTCTTCTGGCCAATCTTCCAAATCACTAATTGTCTCTTAAGCTATATCTAAATGTGAAAAACTAATATTATGTTCTGAATTTCACTCTACTTTTTAGTTGTAGATTTTCCTAAATTTAGGATTTTTAAAAGTTTCTAGTTCTTTAATAAAATTATCACTTTAAAACATTTCTTGAAACCAGTGTTATTTAAAGTTCATGTCTGATAAGATCATTATCTGGATCACCTATGGTACAGTGTATTGTCTCACTTCTCTTGGTTTTTATTCATGTTGGTTTCCTTCCCTTTTTGTTATATATATATATATATATATATATATATATATATATATATATATATATATATCTCACATCTTCTTTATCCACAAAGAAGCTGCTTTAGAGGGACAGAAAGCACATTAGAGTTGTAGATAAAGGATGGACCGCAGAGTCATGAGAAAATAATATCAGGTGATGCAATGATCTATATGTTGATTATGGTATGGTTATTGGAGTGCATGAGTTTGACAATAATCATTAATCTGTACAATTAAAATGAATGCGTTTTTGTTTTGTGTAATTATAGTAAAATAAGTAGGTTTTTTTTTTAAGATAAAAAGAGTCCCTAAATAATTCCTTCGGTATCAGACATAGTCCTTTCTCATTCCACTTTGTAGCATCAAGCAAATATTTTATTGGTAATCAGGATCAATCACTTTCAGTAAATGTATAAACCCTTTATTAGCCTATTAGTTATGTGGTATAAGATCCCCCTGCCAGCTTCTACTTCAATATTATTGTTATTGTCTTTCCTGGTGGAGACAGCCCTCCTTTGAGAACAAAGATCTTCAAATCAGAAGACTCCAAAACTGAAGGGACAAGAAACAAAACTTCTGAAAATAGGTTATTTGGTATACCAGTGAGAGAGGTCTCTATTCCCACTCTTTCTCAGGCTTGTCTATTCTGGCTGTGGGAGAAATAACACCACATACTGGTTACTGATTAAAAGCATTTACCAAATCCTTTAAGATGGAGTCACTGAGCAGTTTGTTCTGACGTACAATGAGGCTTTTTCTTGAATTCCAAAAGAAGCTAAAGACTGGAAATCAGTCTTGATGCAATGGTGAAGTACCACTGAAGGGGAAAAGCAAGCAAGCTGAAAGAAGGAATTTCCTCTTCCCCTCTTCTTGCCTTCCAAGCTCCCCTTTTAAAAAAAATGAAGTATAGTTGATTTACAATATTGTGTTAGTTTCAGGTGTATAGCAAAGTGATTCAGTTATATATATATTTTTTCAGATTATTTTCCATTATAGGTTATTACAACATATTGAATATAGTTCCCTGTGTTATACAGTAAATAACACTTGTTGATTGTCTATTTTGTATATAGTAGTTCGTATCTGTTAATCCCAAACTCCCAATTTATCCTTCCTTCCTCCCTTTCCCCTTTGGTAACCGTGTTTGTTTTCTAGATCTGTGAGTCTGTTTCTGTTTTGTATATTGATTCATTTGTATTATTTTTTAGATTCCACATATAAGTGACATCATATGGTATTTGTCTTTCTTTTTCTGACTTACTCCACTTAGTATGATAAGCTCTAGGTCCTTCCATGTTACTGCAAATGGAAATATTTCATTCTTATTTATTGCTGAGTAATATAATAGTCCATGATATATATATATATATATATGACTATATATTCATGACATGTGAATGAAAAATCTCTTAAACCACACCACTATTGAATGAAAATATTGAAATTATATCTGTAAGAAACATTTAAAGAGAATAATATATTAGTTTTTAATTGGTATTTTAATTTTTATATATTCAGGAAAGAACAGAAATGATTGAATATTGTTAATTATACCACTGTGTGTTTAGAAAAGTAAGAATCAGTCAGTTTCATATCAGTGACAGCACTTAGAGGTATCGTTATGGCATATAAAACTTATGTCCTAGAATTATTTTAGTAGATTTCAGTAGTTTTAAATGTATTTTCCCATTTGTTCAGATTATTTCTGGTGAATCTTTGTCAACAGTTACTTTTAAATGCATGTCAACAAGTTCCAAAAACCTACCACTTTTTGAATTCTTCGATGTAAAAATCCTTAAGATAAAGTCTGCCTCTTTAAAAGAAAAAAAAAAAAGGAGCACAAGCAGAAGCCTATGACAAAGGAAAATTCTAGCTGGTCTGCCTTCTCTTACCTTTCAGAGCCTTCTTATGTTGTTTTACAAATCAGAGCCAGGACTTTCAGCTGTACTTAGTGGTAGGAAAGGAAAAAGTTCATCTATCTCATCTTCTTCTGAAGACAGAATTCTCCTAATAGTGTTTTAATACTCTGAAAAACCCATATGAAATGATTATTTGATTTTATTAAGTTCATCTGGGACTTCAGAAATGCCCAGGGTTTATTATCATGAACTAAAACAAATATTTAATCATCTAACATTATATAATTATCTAATCAACACAATTGGGTAATGGTGGAGAGGGCTTTAGTGCTTGCTCTATCTATCCTAGTGATGATGCGTGGAGACCTAGTAATCTCTGAGACAGCTGTGTCTCCTTTGAGACTAGCCTGCTTACCTAACCACTCTGTGATGTCTTGTAGAAATTTTCCCCATCTCATTTTCATCCCACTTTAGACGATTTCAGAAGAAATATACTTTTTTAGAGCAGAAAGGAATAAGCTAAGAATAAAGAAAAGCATTGATGACTCACAGGAAAGAAAAAAAGGAAGCAAGAAAAATAGAGGGTATTTTATTCATCATTTGCACCTTTTTTCACTTCATACCCAATTTGTAGTTCAACTCTATATGAATCCCTGTGATAAAAGTTTGGCTCAAAGTTCCGTTTACTCCAGATAATATATGTAATTAAAAGGCATTTGAGCCATAAAAAAACAAATGCTTTACAAGAGGAGGCATCCTGAAACATACTGTTACTAAGTATAAGCTCATACTGCTCACTGCACTGCAGGCCAATAATCAAGAGATGAGTTGTTGGGTCAAGGAATAATGACTTTATTCAGAAAGCCAACTCACCAAGAAGATGGTGGGCTCATGCCCTAAAGAACCACCTTGACTGAGTTAGAATGCAGGCTCCTTTTATACTAAAAGGGGAGGGAGTAAAATCAAACACTTCCTGGTTCCCATCAGCCTCTGGAGGGGATGAATTAATTTCTTCCTCCCTGCAGTCATTCACAGGTGGGCCTGGTCAGGATGTTTCCTGTGAGCTAAACAAAGGTAATGCTCATTACCTGGGAAGCAGGGTTCCCAGAGATGGGCCATCATGTATATTTTAAGCTTATAGGCACCATCCCTTTAGTGATTAACTTGTAATAAATACAAAAGGACCTTCCCTATTATTATTCCCTATACAATACAAGCACTTTTGAAGCAGGCATCATACGACTGTGCCCCCTACTTCCTTTCTACACCACAGTCATCTGTTGAGCTGGTCACTCCCCTTCATTCAGTGAATATTTTGCTACTGGGTCATTGTCTACCACTCCCCCTGGCATCAGTATTGGTGACTCTGTTTCTTACTTGCCTTTACAATGACTTTTCTTCACCTCAACAATCTATGCCCACAGCCATCCCAAGCCTTATCACACCAATAAAGGGCACTATGTCATTACTTCTGACCACTACCACTTATCTTTGCAGCTAACCTTACTTTTGTACCCCAACTACGAACACTTTTACTCCCATTGAAGTCCTCAATTCATTGACCCTACTAATTTTTATCACCATCACTACCCTCATATCCCCATCCCTCTCCTTACATAGTTTGGATTCCTGGGTCTTTCACAGTATTCACAAACCAGCATGCATCCTGTCTGACCTCGTCTCTCCATGGGACTCAGTGATGAAACTACAATTCTAGTTAAGAGCATGAGCTCTCATATCCAGACCGATGTGACCAAGTTCAAAACTAGGGTCTACCATTGACTAGCTATGTCATTTTTGGTCAGTTGCATAATGTCTCTGGGCCTCAGTCTCCTAATTCATAAAATGAGGATTATGGAGTCATTGTGAGAATTATATAAACTAACACCTAGAAAGAATTTAGAACATTTCCGGGCCATAACTAGGTTAAAAATATTGCTGTGATTAAACCCGACTCTTTCTTCTGTAAGCTCTTCCTCAGCAAGTGATGTGGCTTAGCTGAACACACCTCACTGTTCTGACCACACTTGGCCTCAATAAGGCCCTCAGCACCACTCAATCATTCTACATTTCCCTTGTAAATTTGCCTTTCTATGCTGAGATGATCCTTCACACTTTCTACTCAAAATTGTAAAACTACTTCCTATTCTTTATTCCCAGTTGTTGATTTTATTTCACTGAAAAAGCAGAGAATGTAGAAACAATGAATATGAACCCCTCTTCCCATCAACAAAAATTCTATTAATCTCTTACACTGGGCCCATATTCTTTGTTATCCTTGCTGCTACAATGAGTGAAGATCAATCCTGATCTTCACTTGTGCACTGGATCTCATTCCCTTCCACTCACTCAAATATCTGGTTCCTAAAATAGTTTCCTTTTTTTCCTGGCATCATCAATTTTTCTCTTAATGGCTCATTCCAATCATCTGACAAGCATGTCATAATATCTCCATTAAAAGTCCCCCTCCCCCCATGCTAATCCCAAATTATCACTCTTTTCCTCCTACTTTCCTTTATTGAGAAAATTATGTTACTATCCTCACCTCTCAGTTATCTTTAATCCATTCTAATCAGATTTTTGTCCCCACAACTCACCTGGAACCACTTTTCCCAAAGGTGCCAGTGACCTCTGAATTGAGAAACCTAACGGACAATTCCTTTCCTACTAAATTTATTGGCAGTATTTGACACAGTGGATTACTTCCGCTTTCTTTATCCTTCACTTGAAGGGAAGAGGACAGAGGAACTGGAGAGGATGCAGCACTCTTCCAGTTTTACTTCTACCTCCCTTCTCAGTCTCCTTTGCTGGCTCTATCACTCCTCTTTCACCTGACCTCTTCACGAGAGAAAACACAAATTCTCAGCTCCTGTTAATCTTTCTGTTATCCACATTCACGGTATAAGTAATCTTGCCCAGTCATGAGGCTCTAGATAGCATGCACAGGAGCAGAACACGTCCTAAATTTATCTTTCCTTCCCTGAGTTCCTTTGTTGAATTTCCCACTGGGGTGAAAGATTTCCACTTAGATGACTAATTGGAATTTTATACTTAACATGTCTGAAAACAGATTCTTGATTCCCTCAATTTATTTCCACTAACCTGCCTCTCTTACCTATCTAAATTTATTTCAGAATCCAGTTGATGGTACAGAAACACTTCAACATTGCCCATCTTTTCACTTTCCCTTACCCCACCATGCCAAACCATGAGCAAATCCTATTTGTTCCAACTTCAATATACATCCAAAATCTCACCAATTTTCAATGTCTCTAGCACCCACATCTTAACCCAAGACATAATTACCATCATAATTGCATGGAATAATTAGAGAAGCTTCTGAACTGTTCTTATTACTTCTGCCCTTGCCTCCTCACAGTCTATTCTTCATATGGCCCTTAAAGTGATCAATGGCTGTAAATCTCAGATCGTATGACAATTCCCTAAAAGCCCCCATGGTCTCCATGAAATAAAATACAAAATACCTGCCAGGAATGGATTTGATCTGGTGTTTGTGCACTTTGACACTCATTTCCTCCTGCTCTGCTCACTCTGATTTAGATACTCTGGCCTTCTATTGGCTCCATCAGTACACACACTGTTTCTGCCTTAAGCCTTTGTGTTTACTGTTCTAACTCCCAACATGTTCTTGTCCTAGATCTTCCCTTAGTTCCTTCAGTTGCTTAATTGAGGTCTGTGCTCAATTACCTCCTGAAAAAGCACTTTCCAGGCCACTCTATCAAAGAGAACTCCTCTGTTATGCTCCATCTAGTTAGTGACTTTACCTGTCTAGTTTCATCACTGTATTTCTTGAAGGGTTTCTGGTATATAAAAGGCAGTAAACTATTTACAGAATGAATAAATGAATACATCAAAGAAGGGTAGGGAGATGGGAGTGTTCCCATTCTCTAGGATTGTTGAAACGTGATTGCATTACTTGTAAAATGATACCTCAAAAATATAGTTACAAAGTGTGTAGATATTGGTGAACAATCATTGTTAGATAATTAGGGTTTTTAAGAGAAATGTGATGAACTGTGAGAGACGGGAAAGTATCATGTCAGTGAACATGGACAAAATGGAAGCACAATATCTATAAAAGTTTTTATTAAAATTACTAAATCCTAAAGTACTCAAAAATACTATGGAGTCTAACTCAACCTTGGATGAAACATATTTAGAAAGGCATTTCTTTTTTAAAATTTTTATTTTATATTGGAGTATAGTTGATTTACAATGTTTTGTTAGTTGCAGGTGTAGAAAGGCATTTCTAATCCTTTAATAATACACCCATGAGATGGAGTGACGTTTTAAAACAGTGTAGAATTTCTAAATAAGTAAAACAGAATATTTGCTACATGTGTATTCACATACATTTTTAAAGATAGTTAACTAAAATTTGGGGATACCATGGGCAGGCCCACAAGTTATTCAAAAGCAGAATATTACAGTGGTAAAGTTATCAAGCTTTGGAATGCAATAATAATTTTTTAAAAAAATTTCAAAGAAGAATTAGAATTTTTAGTTGTATTTCACAGACATTATATCAGCCCATGAGAAATATTTTTAATAAATTCAAGATTCATGAGAAGGCATGACAAAAGGGAAATTAAGGTGATAACTATTTCATCTAGTCCAGGGGTGGCAGTGTTGCTTTACTTGTTATCAAGCTATATTTTCTATATTGCTCTTTATCAAGAACTCTATTCAAGTTCTTTGAAATCTGATAGAATTCTCCGCTTAGGAGGTCTCAGCTTCCTTATCATTTCTCCTCCCAATACATATGAACCAAAGCAAAGGAACATATAAAAAATGGTTAAGAAATTGATGCAATAATCTAGTACAATTGAGCATAATATTTCTAATATTCAGAGGCTGGAGACAGTGTCTATTTTAAATACATGTAATAAAGAGATTTTAAGTGAGCAATGTTGTACTGAAAAGAGAAATGAAAAACTTTAAGATAAAAGAGACACAGATACCCACAATCAACATACACTTGATGGTTTCATAAAGGACACTTGAAAAAAGGGTTTCTATAGTTATTGATTAAACCACTTATATTTGATTTTTAAATAGTTTTATTGAAATATAATAGAAATACAATAAACTACACATAAAGTATACAATTTGATAATGGCATATATATATGTGTGTGTATATATATATGAAATCATCACCACAATCATTGTAATAAGTATTTCAATCACTCCAAAAAATTATCTTGTGCATCTTAATAATCCCTTCCTTTTACTCATGCTTGTCCCATTCCTTAACTCCAGTTAATCACTGATCTGCTTTCTGTTATTATTTATAAATTTATATAAACGGTATGGTATAAGAGTGTTACAAATTATGTAATTTTGACAAATACAAAACTTAAAATCTAAGTCCTCACTCTAGATCTCTCACACACATGGATGTCTGCGTGTGTACACGGATACATATGTGTGGATATGTATACATATATTTCATTTAGAGTATTTTCAGAATTTATTTCCTAGATACAACTAACCCTGTGTGTTAAGTTTTGAACTCTGCCCAAAATATTTCTTACAGTTTTCTCACTAATTCGGATTTTAATTCCATGGTTCTTCTCATATTTGAAACATGCGCTCTAATGTCGTCATTGCATTGATTACAGTTTTCCTTCTGGATCAATGTGTACTCTGATATACCTAAGATTTCTCTTCTGACTTAAGTTAAAATTAGACTCATATTCTGTGTAGTTTTTCTTTCCTGTGGATTCTCTGATGAATATCAAGTTTTGAGATCTGAGTGAAACCCTCCCCATATTTATTATGTTTGTAGGCTCTCCCCACAGTGTGACTCTCTGATGGACTCTGAGATATATGCTAAGGCTAAAAGCCTTTACCACACTATTCAGATTTAAATGGTCTCTCTGTGGTGTGGACTCTGATGAGCACAAAGGTCTGTGTTGAGACTGAAGCCTTTATCACACTCCTCTCATGTGGACTCTCTGGTGAACATGAAATTTGGGGTGCTCCTACTGAAATCTTTACCATGCTGTTTACATTTATAGGGCTTCTCTCCCATACAGATTCTCTGATGAATGTGGAGTTCAGAACCCCTACTAAAGTCCTTTCCACAAGCGCTGCATTAGTAAGGTCTCTGTCCTGTGTGCTCTTTTTCATGGATACACAGATCTGAGCCTACACAGATATGAGCCTCCAGGGAAGCTCTTACCACACTGTTGACATTTATATGGTTTCTGTCCTGCATGGACTCTCAGGTGAATGAGGGGTTTTGAACTTGCAATGAAGCCTTTGCCACACTCATCACACTATATGGCCTCTCTCCTGTGTGCCTAGATCTGAACTTGTAGTGAAGTCCTCACCACACTCATTACATTTATAGGGCTTTCCTCCTGTATGGATTCTCTGATGAACGTGAAGATGTGTACAATCACTGCATCCCTTACCACACACATAATATAAGTTTTCTCTCCTGTGTGGGTCATGTTATGTAGATTTAGTTTTGATCTTCCACTGAAGTCTTTTCCACAGTCATTACATCTATGAGATTTCTCTCTCATGTTTTCTATGTGATCATTCTGTTGATATAAACTCAAACCGAAGGCGTTACCACACTGAATACTTTAACACTGTGCATCAACTATGTGGGTTTTCTCATTTCTTTCAAAATCTGAACTTTTCTTAAGGAAGTGTTTGGTACCCCTTTTCACTTTTGCAAGGGTCTTCTTATACGTACAAATGACAAACTGTGTTTTCCAAGGGTAAGTGGTCTTACACTCACCACACACAGGGGTGTTGGTCCAAAGGCTCACCCACATGGCTACTTGGGCCTATTATGTCAAACAATGGAGAGGTTTGTTCTATGTTAGATGCAAGATGAACCTTGAACTTCTTTGAATCAAGTACCATGGAAGGGTTTTTCCTTCATGGTACTTTATCCCTGAGGTTTTCTTGGGTCAGAAAATGACCTCTGCTTCCTTTAGAATTTTGGCTGTCACTCACAAAAGAACCATGGTAATGTACTTGCCTTGTGATTTTCCAAGGTAAAAGTTCTTGATTTTCTAAGTTTGAGGCAACACCCTGTTGGCAAGTCCCCACAGAGTTCCCACTTTTGGATACCTTAGTTGACATTCCTTTAAGAATAAAAAGGATTAAGTGATGAGAATAAGCAAATACTTTGTTTGAAGTTTATAAGATTTCTGCAAAAAAAAAAAATGTTCATCCTCAAGTGTTTCTGGCCACAGGTGGTTCCCTTTCTTAACTTTTAGGTCCTCTGGCTCTATATATCTCAAGAAATTAAGTTACAAATACTAGAATCCTTGTTGAAAGAACTGAGAATGAAGTGCAAACATAGCACAATTAAAAATATTAAGTCCAATCAGTGAGATACGAATTAAGAGCTAAGGTCAAAATAATCACAGAAAGATTTTTCACAAGAGATAATGTGCTTCTGTACCTATCAGTCTTCAATCTCTTCTTGCTGAACAAATTATTAATCCATTAAACTGCTTCCAATTGATTTCCTCAGTTTATTAAGGTCAATTTTCCCTTAATTTTATTTACATACCTACCGTTTGCCAAACAGCATGCTAAGTAGGTATCCAGGATACAAAGATGAAAGGGGTGAGGTCCTCTGTCGAAAGATCTTACAATGGAAGGAAAGAGACAAAATAAGCATGACACTGTAGTCTAATAAAATGTAAACCTAAAACAATGTTTAGTTCTGCAAAAGGACATCATACCTAGAATAAGCAGCTCAGAGGAAAAGATTCTAGGAGATATTGTCTGAAATAAACTTGGGAACATGAACAAGAGTTAGCAAGTCAAAGGGTAGAAAAACCACTCTTGCACACACTTTGGCATAGAAGGCAGAGAGTATGGCCTGTTTCATAAGCTTCAGAAACTTCCTAAATTACTGGATTATAGAATTTTAAAAAGGTAGTGATAATGGAGAGAAATGGAAACTGGGAGTATAGACATAAAGAGATGAGATCTAAAAGGTAAAAGGATTAGTGTTATAAGGATAATAAAAAATCATGCTAGTTATATGTGAGGAAAAAACAGAATAACTTTAGATGTTAAGAGTTTAAAAGCTGGGAGGTGGGGAGTGGCAATGATGGAGGAGTAGGAAGACCCTGAGCTCACCTCCTCCCACAGGCACTTCTAAATTACAACTATTTACCAAGCAACTGTCTAAGAGAACAACCTGAAGACCAGCAGAAAAGATTTTCCAGAACTAAAGATATAAAGAAAGAGCCACAGTGAGCCAGATACAAGGTGTGGAGCTGCAGTGTAGTCAAGACCCACATCCCCAGGTGAACCACAATGGGAGGATAATTACAATTGCAGAGGTTCTTCCTGAGGAGTGAGGGGTCTGAGTCCCACAGTGGGCTCCCCAGTTCAGGGGTCCTGCATGGGAAGATGAGGCCCTGGAATGTCTGTCTTTGAAGGCCAATGGGACTTGAGTACAAGAGACCCAGAGGGCTGTAGGAAATAGAGACTCCTCCACTCTTAAAGGGTAAAAACAATTCTCACACACTCCAGGTCCCAACACAGTAACACTAATTTGAAAGGATCCTGTGTCTGACCCATGTGCTGATCTTGGAGCGCCTCCCAGAGAAACAGAAGGAAACTGGAACTCACCCTGGAAACACAGACACTGGTGACAGCTGTTTTGGGGAGTTCATGCTACCACGAGGACTCTGGTGCTGGCAAGTGTCACTTTGGAGTCTGCCCTCTAGCCTATTCGTGCCTGAAGCACACCCACCTACTAGCTGTTTGGTATTAGTCCTGGGAACCCCGAGGCAAAGCAGCCAGCTGCATGGGGAACCAACCCCACATGCCAATGGGCTAGCACCAGTCCATGCTTCCCCAACACTCCCTACCCGGACAAGCCACCCTGTGATACGGCACCACCCACGAGCAGGTTGGAATCAGCCCCAGGAACTCCCAGGCTTTCAGCCAGCTGCAATGGGACATGGCCCACTTTAATTAAGCTTAGAAGACAATGGTAGTAAAATCATCTATATGCACAATAAGTAGTAAAGGTATACACAAAACAAAAAGATGTAAAAGATGATGTCAAAAACAAAATATGTAAATATGGAGGAGAATAAAAATGTTAGAATGGATTCAAACTTAAGAGATCATCGACATATAAATAAATTATATATTATTATATTATATATTATATAAGATATTATATGTAATTATATATAATTACATCTAATGCAAAAATATATAATTTATGTATAAATATATATTACATATTTATATTAATATATAAATTATTCAATATAGTAATATATAAATCAATATATTGTTAATGTATTAAAATTATTAATATACCATATATTATCCATTAAAATAAATATATTTATATAAATATTAAATATATGAATATAATATTAAAATATTTAAATATATTTCTAATTTATATTTAAAATATTTACTTATAAATTATTTATTATAATTGAATATGTAGCATAATCAACTATTTATAATAATTAATTATAAATTATAATATTTAATATTATTAAAATTATATTTTATGTTTATTTATGTTTATTTATTGAATTTTATTATATTTATAATTTAAATATAAATTTATATTTAATTTTTAAATGTTTATATATTTTTTATTTATATAAATATATAAAATATTTAATATATAACATATTTATATAAATATATAATTTATATATTTTTATATATAATATATAAAATATACTTATATATTATTTATATTTCTATAAATATATAATTTATATATAATAATATATAAACATATTTAATATTTATATTTACTATATTTACTCTATTATTATATATTATATATTTATTATTATATATGTTTAGTTATAACTATATTTAATTTTATAATATATAATATGTAATTATATGATTATATATTTTAAAATTATAATTATATAAGTGTAATATAATTATACTATAAATAATCATATGTAATATATTAATTATATTATATAAATTATATTTATAAATATATGTTATATTTAATCATATATGATAAGCATTTTTAATTATATGTAATTATGTTTAATTACATATTATATTTAATATATTTATAATATACATAAATATTTATAAAGATATAATATATATTATATATAACTTATATACTTATAATTATATATTATATAAATATATATAAATATACATTATATAACTATATATTTAAATTAAGTATATAAATATATATTCATATATATTTATGTATATAAATATATTTATATAAATATATAATTTATATATTTTGTATATAAAGTATATGTGTATTAAATATAAACATATAGCTATAAATATATGTATCAATTATATATAATTAAATATTTTCTAGAAAGCTATAAATAAACCTCATGGTAACCAAACCAAATGTCTATAAAGGATACACACACACACAAATACAAACATAACACTAAAGATAGTAGTCAAATCATAAGGAAAGATAGCAAAAGAAGAAGAAATGTACAAAAATGAACTACAAAAGCAAGCTGAAAACAATTAACAATATGAGAATAAGTACATACCTGTCAATAACTAGTTTAAATGTGAATGGACCAAATGCTCCAATCGAAAACACACTGAGTGTGGTTCCTAGGAGAAATGGCTGATCATAGGGCTGGTCAGGGAAAATACAACAGGAACCTTGAACATCTTGTAGGGCCAGAAATTAAGAAAGCACTCCCTGAAAATAAAAGTGGGGTGGAAAGAGCTGGGTGATGCCAAAAGGACACAAGACCCAACCTGAAAGAGATCTCTGTGGTCAAACTGGGATAATTTGGGTAAGAAAACAAGTACTGTATTATAATCCAATATTACTCACAAATTGAGTTAGAAAATAAGTTTATTGAATTATAACTTTGTAAAATGAGAGTTTTGAGCATGAGTTCACTCCCCTTGAATGTAGGAGGGACTTAGACTCATGCCCAAAGAATAACGTATGGAAGGAGACAAAACAGTAACATTACAGTGGGGAAACCTGACAGACACCCTCTGATATCATGTGATGGGAAGGGTACTTCACCTCTGCTATCTTTTCTGCATTAACCCAGACCCTCTGTCTAATCATGAGAAAAGAGCAGACAAACCAAACTGAGGGGAATTCTACAAAATACTTGAACAGTGCTCTTTAAAACTATCAAGATCATGATAAACAAGAAAAAGCTGAGAAACTAGGAAATGAAGAAGACATGATGATTAAATGCAATGTACTTTCCTGTGTTGGATCCTGGAACAGAAAAAGGACATTAGTAGAAAAACTGGTAAAATCTGAATATAGTCTGTCATTTAGTTAATAGTTATACACCAATGTTCATTTTTTAAAATTTTGACAAATATTCCATGGATATCTGGGATGGCAACATTAGGGGAGACTGGATAAAAGATGTTCAGGAGCTCTGTACTATTTTTGCAACTTATCTAAATTTACCCAAAATAAAACATTAATTAGTAAAAAACCCACACTGAGTGGCTGAATAGATAGAAAACCAAGACCCATATATACGCTACCTACAAGAGACTCACTTCATATCTAGGGACACACACAGATGGAAAATGAGGGTATAGAAGAAGGTATTCCATGTAAATGAAAATGAAAAGAAAACTGGAGTAGCAATACTTAAATCAGACAAAAGAGACTTTAAACAAGGACTATAAAAAGAGACAGAGAAGGACATTAGATTATGATAAATTGATCAATCCAACAACACATAACAGTTGTAAATATATATGCACCCAACATAAGAGCACTGAAATACATAAAGCAAATATTAACAAACATAAATGGAAAAATTGACAGAAACCTAATAGTAATAGGGGACTTTTAACACCCCACTTACATCAATAGACATATGATCCAGACAGAAAATCAATAAGGAAACAATGGCCTTAAATAACACATTAGACCAGATGGACCTATATATATATATATATATATATATATATATATGTGTGTATATATATATATATATATATAGAGAGAGAGAGAGAGAGAGAGAGAGAGAGAGAGAGAGAGGGAGAGAGAGAGAGAGAGAGAGAGAGAGAGACGGAACACTCTACCCCAAACAGCAGAATACACATTCTTTTTAAGTGCATACAGAACATTCTCCAGGATAGATCTTATGCTAGGCCACAAAACAAGTCTCAGTAAATTTAATATTGAAATAATATCAAGCTCTTTTCTGACCATAACACTATGAGACTAGAAATCAACTATAAGAAAAAAAAACTGCATGAAACACAAACAAGTGGAGGCTAAACAATATGCTACTAAGCAACCAGTGGGTCACTGAGGAAAATCAAAGAGGAGATTAAAAAATACCTGGAGACTAATGAAAATTGAAACATGAAACAGTATGGTACTTTCACAAAAACAGACACATATATCAATGGAATAGAATAGGCAGCCCAGAAATAAACCCACAGACATATAGTCAATTAATCTACAACAAAGGAAACAAGAACATAAAATGGGGAAAAGACAGCATCTTTAATAAATGGTAATGGGAAAACCAGAAAGCTGCATGGCAAAAGAATAAAACTGGACTGCTTTCTCACACCATATACAAAAATAAACTCAAAATGGATTAAAGACCGAAATGTAAGTCATGAACCATGAAACTCCTAGAATACAATATGGGCAACACACTCTTTGACATCAGTCATAGCAATATGTAATTTTTTGATCTGTCTCTTCATTCAAGGGAAACAAAAGCAAAAATAAACAAATGGGACTCATCAAACTATAAGTCTTTTGTACAGCAAAGGAAACTATTAACAAAACAATAAAGTCACCTACTGAATAAGAGGTGCAAATGATATATCTGATATGGGGTTAGTATCCAAAATATAAAAAGAACTCATACAACTAAGTATCAAGAACAAACAAACAAAAAAAGGGCTTCCCTGGTGGCGCAGTGGTTGGGAGTCCGCCTGCCGATGCAGGGGACAGGGGTTTGTGCCCCGGCCTGGGAGGATCCCACATGCCACAGAGCAGCTGGGCCTGTGAGCCACGGCCACTGAGCCTGAGCATCCAGAGCCTGTGCTCTGCAATGGGAGAGGCCACAACAGTGAGAGGCCCGCGTACCGGAAAAAAAAAAAAATCCAATTTAAAGTGGGCAGAGGACCTTAATAGACATTTTTTCCAAAGAAGACATATAGATGACCAACAGACACATGAAAAAATGCTCAACATTACTAATCATCAGGGAAATGCAAATCAAAACCACAATGAGATATCAACTCACACTTGTTAGAATGGCTACTATAGAAACAATAAACAAGTGTTAGTGAGGATGGGAAGAAAAGAGAACCCTCATGCACCGTTGGTGAAAATATAAACTGGTGCAGCCACTGTGTAAAACAGTATGGAGGCTCCTCAAAAAATTAAAAAAAGAACTATCATATGGTCCAACAAGTTTATTTCTGGGTACTTACCTAAAAAAACCCTAAAAATGCTAATTTGAAAGCATTTGAAAGCTAAACGGACCCCTGTTTTCATTGCACAACATGATGAATATAATTAACAGTTTTATGTTACATATGAAAGCTGTTGAGAGTAAATCCTATGAGTTCTCATCACAAGGAAAAATATTTTAAAAAAATTTTCTTTTACTTTGTATTTACATTAGATGACGCATGCTCAATAAACTTATTGTAATAATCATTTCATGAAGTATGTAAGTCAAATCATCATGCTGTACACCTTAAATTTACACTGTGCTGTATGTCAATGATATCTCAATAAAACTGGAAGAAAGAAAGTTTAAGAGATAAGAAAAAGTAAGAAATTAAGAGATTTCCCATCTGAGGACATGTGTTTACTCTGTGAAATATCAGGTAAGACAATCTGCTGAAAGTGAGGTTTCAGAATTAAGAGATAGTCCCCTTTCAAATGTCTTGCATACACAGCCTATATATATCTTGCTACCACAGCAATAGTAGCAAGTCTTTTTAAATCCTTATGATTTGAGTCTTCTGGATATGCTGATGCATAGCACAGTATTTATGAATGCAGCCCCCATAGCCAGACTGCCTAGGTTAGAATCCTGGTTCTACCACTTACTGGCCATTTACATTAAATATCTTAACTTCTCTAATCTACTAATAACCTCACAAAGTACATGGATTTAAAATAAAGCATATTTATTATGATCAGTGAAAATTAAAAAAAATAATGTGTGGTTAAGTAAGACTGTAACTGCAATAATAAAGATATGAGTGGTTAGTCTAGACTGAAGAAGTCAAATATTTCATGGGGAAAATAGAATCTGAATTCAACTTTAATATGATAAAGACCAGGACAGGTAACAACAGGCTGAAACATAAGTAAGTGTGTCTACAGAAGACATCACATAAATAAGTGTGGCTGGTGAAAATGGAAAAGGGCTAGATTATGAAAGACCAGGTTATGAAGAGTCCTGAAACTACAAGGAGTGTTTAGGTGCCATGCCAAGCTCCTGTAGGTTTTTATCAGATGAAAGATAAAAATTGCAACATCTATATATGATGGACCAAAAGAAAGATTAATGTTAGGAAACTTATCTAGCAATTATAGTTAATTCAGGATCAACTGGGATGCAGACAGGAGGTCCATGAGGGATGGGTAACCTGCAGCTCTGTCCTGAGACACCTCTTCTCTTCTTATCCCACCCAGTCAGTACCGTGGCTATAAATGCCATCTATATGATAAGGACTTACACATTTATCCCCAGGTCTGCTCCCTTCCTCAACTCTTGATTCTTATCCTTGACTGTCTGCCTGACATATCCATTTGGATGCACAATAGACATCTCAAACTTAATATGACCTGGACAGAATTTTTGACTTTCAGCCCATCCCCCCAAATATGTTCTTATGTTCTTCCTCATTTCTGTAAATGTCACTACCATTTTCTCAAGAAATTACTCAAGCCAAAACCTTAGAGGTTCTTCTCCCTAGCTTACCTCTCACATTTACGTATTCAAGGATTCTGATCAACTTGACTAATCCCTTACAGCTCACATCTATTTCTCTCGCATCTTCATTTATATTGCTGTTACCCTGGCCACCATCATCTTTCACCTAGACTACTGCAAAAAAAAGAGCTTCCCTATAATCCAGATGTTTCCTTCCTATATAAATCCTCAAATGGACTCCCATAGCTCTACACAATCTTCTCCCTGTCTCTCTGACCTCCTTTCTTACCACTCTCCCTGTCACTCATTATATTTCAGCCATACCTGTCTTCCCAGGACACCCACGTTTGTTCCTGCCTTAGGATATGAAATGTTCTTAAACCAGTTTTTGAAAGGCTGGCCCTGTCATTCATGTTTCAGTTTGAGAGGCACCATCTGAAAAGGCCCTCCCTGTCCACTCAATCTAGTCACCCACCCTGGACATTTTCTCACAGGACCCTGGTTTGTTTTTACCAAAGCAGTCTTACTATGTCATGTTCTGTTTGCTTGTCTCCTGCTTCCCCTCAGGCCCCACGTCCCTGCCTCAGAAGTCAGCTCCATGAGACAAGGCACTTTTTAAGTCTAATTCTCTGTTGCATTTCTAGGTCCAGAAAGCAGTGCCTGATACATGGTAGGCACTCACTAGACATTTATTTGAAAAAATGAATGGAGATAGTATTTGATAAAGATAGGATATCAAATTGGGGAAGAAAAGATGGATTGGATGATAATCGAGATAAGTTGTAAAGGATACAATAAGAAAAATCTGAAGACTACTAGGGAAACTCTTCCTAGATGAACCCTTACCAGATCGCTACAAATTCCCTGTATCCTCAGATAACCTGTGATTTCTCCTGACCAAGAAGAGGCAAATCTACATTCTAAAACCATTTTTCTGAAAAACGGTTATAAGATGGTTTCAGCGAGTGATCAATTAGGGAAGTTCCTCATATCAATTCTTAAAAGATAAAGACAATTTATCTGGGGGGAAAAGAGATTAGAAACATCCTATGTCTTGGGGGCCAAATGGACTTGAAACCTTTGATCTCTGAGACAAAAGCCAGCTGAGTGAAACACCATGAAGGCCTATGATTTTGATAATTGAGGAAGCAAAGACCCTTCAATAATAAGACTTTCGGTGACAAAAGAAGGCTGTCCTCTCCCACTAAGACCAGATTCCTATAGTTCTCCACATCACTTCTCTGTACAGGATCCTCTGTGGAAAGCCCAGTTGGTACCACTGCTCCTTGGGGAAATCCACAGCAACATTCCCAAATGTCACTGGCTCCTAAAATACAAGCATATATATTCTTTACTAACTATCCAGAACAGTGTCTCTGAGATAAAGGGTGAAGAATATGGTCACAGGAAAAATGGGGAAGATGTACAGAAAATATTTTTGACAATGTTCAGACTTTGGAGTTATCCAAAACAGAAACCATCAAAGAGAAATTCCAATTCTTTATAAATTCACAATTTCACCCATATGTCTTTCTTCCTATATTAAAAGAAAAGTTGTCTTTCCCTTTATCCTCTCATCCTATGTTCTTAGAGGTTTTCTCCTCTGATATTCTCTAGGCATTTACTTTCGCCATTATCACCCCCCCTCTTTTTTATTTTTGGTCAGTCTTCAAACTACTCCTTTTTGAAAATTCATCCTCAGCTTATAAACAAAAACATTTGAACCTTTCTATTCTTAACGGTTGCTATTTTGTTGTTAGAAAAAAAATAGAGCTCTTTGGAAAACAATTTAGGAATATAATGACACAAACAATGTTGATGGGCCATTATTTAATAGGCACTATAAAAAGATTGAGAGATGCAGATAAATGGTGAATAGGGAGTTTGAGAGGGAAAATCAAGGAAATATACCATTAAGAGCAGAAGCCCTTATATTCTTCTGCAGAAGCAGAGAGGGATGTCAGGGACTTGCCAGTTTTTGATGTGATACATGCAGTTGGAAGAATGAGCCAAAGTCCCCAGGACTCTTTTTCCCAAGTTGAGAAGGGAAAGGGCAGATCCCAGGCCTCTAACAAAGAGCTCAAGGCTGTCCTGGGTAGGTTCTCCCCATCTCCTAGGCCAGGGTCTCCACTATTAAAAGGGTACAGAGAACGTCACACTAAATGCTTTACTGCAGCTTTGAAGTGAAGATAAATGCCCCAAATAATTTTGGAATAGTATCCATGAGAGTCTTTCTGTACTAATTGCAACAGATAGGAGGTCTGGATATAACTAGCAATGTTGAGATGTTTATAAACAAGATTTTTTTTAAAGCAAGTACTTGATGATTATGCACAGAAATGACAGTGATAAAGGAAAAAGGTAAAGCATGAAAAAATAATCAAAGGAAGAACCTATTCTGGGAGAAACACAATCCAAGGAACATGAGAAATCTTCCATAAATGCTTGTGCTACAGAAGAATTCAAAAAGGGCATGAACAAACAAATGACAAGATGATAAAAAAAAATGAGATGAAAAAGCTCTGAAACAGTCTAAGAATTAAAATCCACCATAGAGTTAATAAATGTATTAGAAAAAACAGGATAGAGCAGCAATGGCTGAAAATATTAGAATTAAAGAAAACTCTAAAATAATCATAGTTAATGCAAATAAGAAAGAGAGAGATCAACACAATAGAGTTAACTAGTGTCCTTGAAGTAGAGAATTCAACAAATGGAACAGAAAAAAAAAATTAGAAATGTGATGGAGGAACGTTTCCTCTAGCTGAAGGACAAATGGTATCTGCTGAGTTTTTGTGATTAGATAGACTCCACAACAAAATGGAAAGGACAGAGGAAAGAACCAGTGAACTCAAAAACAGAACAACACTGAACAACAGAGAGAACATACACTGAAAAAAAGAATAAACAGGGACCTTTGGGACCATATCCTGAGACATAAACCAAACCTCAACAAACTTAAAATAATTAAAATCACGGGGCTTCCCTGGTGGTGCAGTGGTTGAGAGTCCGCCTGCTGATGCAGGGGACACGGGTTCATGCCCTGGTCCGGGAAGATCCCACATGCCACGGAGCGGCTGGGCCCGTGAGCCATGGCCGCTGAGCCTGCGCGTCTGGAGCCTGTGCCCTGCAACGGGAGAGGCCACAACAGTGAGAGGCCTGCGTACCACAAAAATATATAATAATAATAATAATAAAAAATAATAATTAAAATCACACAGAGGATGTTTCCTAACTTCAATGGATTCAAACTAGAAATCAATAGGAAAAAGATCACGGAAACATTTCCAAACACTTGGAAATTAAACAACTCTCATCTAGATAATCCATGAGTCAAAGAGGAAGTGTCACAGGAAACAAACAAAACAAAACAAAAATAAATAAATGAAACACATAAAAGTAAATGAAAATACAGCATATAAAAATGTGTGGAATACAACTAAATCAGTGCTGAGAGGGAAATTTATAGCACTAAAGATGAAGTCTCATATAAAAAGAAATCTAAGCTTTGCACTCAGGAAAAAAAAAAGAGCAAAATAAACCGAAAGCAAGCAGAAAATAATAAAGATAAAAGTGGAACTTAATGGAATTGTAAATAGAAAAACAATAGAGAAAAATCAATGAAACATCAGGACTTCCCTGGTGGTGCAGTGGTTAAGAAACCACCTGCTAATGCAGGGTCAATGCAGGGTTTGAGCCCTGGTTGGGAAGATTCCACGTGCCGCAGAGCAACTAAGCCCATGTGCCACAACTACTGAAGCCCGCGCACCTAGACCCGTGCTCCACAACAAGAGAAGCCACCACAATGAGAAGTTTGTGCACTGCAACAAGGAGTAGCCCCTGCTCACCACAACTAGAGAAAGCCTGTGCACAGCAACAAAGACCTAATGCAGCCAAAAATTAATTAATTAATTAAAAAAAAATCAGTGAAACAAAAAGCTGGTTCTCTGAAAAGACCAGCAAAAGTTGTGACTAATGAAAATAAAAAGAGAGAAGACACAAGTCACCAATATCAGGAAACCACCAGGGAATATTATCACAGACCCAGGTAATATAAAAATTATATTAAGGGGATATAATGAATGATTCTATAAACATATAAATATGAAAACTAAAATGAAATAGACTAATTCCTCAAAAAACACAGGCTTCCACAACTCATCTATTGTGAAACAGACTATTTAAATCATACTGTTGAAATAATCATTAAGAAAACTGAATTCATAATTTTAAAACTCCTGCAAAAGACATGCTCAGGCTCAGAAGAACACATTGTCAAATTCTACCAAATGTTTAAAGACAAATTAACTCCAATTCCACACAATATCTTGTAGGAAATAGAAAAAGTGATTGCTTCTCAATTCATTTTATAAGACCAGTAATCCTGAAACCAAAATCAGAAAAAGACAGTACCAAAAAGAAAACTACAGACCAACAACCCCTGTATAATAGATGCAAAATCCCTTAGCAAAATATAAGCAAATAGAATTCAACAATATAATAGAAAATTGTGTGGTGTGATCAAGTGAGATTTCTTCCGCTGATGCAAAGCTTGCTCAATATTCAAAAATTAATCAATGTAATGTACCATATTAACATTTCAAAGAAGAAAAGTCCTAGGGTCATACTCATTAATGAAGAAAAAGCATTTGACAAAATTCTACATTTCTTCATGATTAAAAAGAACTCTCAGAAAATTAGGAACAGGGGGAGCTTCCACAACCTGATAAAGAACATCTACCCCAAACCCATAAGGTAACATGATATTTAATGATTAAAGACTGTATGTGCTCCCCCTAAGATTAGGGAAAGACAAGGACACCTACTTCTCACCATCATTATTCAATATAGTACTGGAATTTCTAGCAAGCACATTAAGTCAAAGAAAAAAAAGACATGTAGATTGTAAAGGAAGAACTAAAACTGTCCTTATTTGGAAATAATATGACAGACTATGGTGAAAATCTCAAGGGATCTTCAAAATAATTCAACTAATAAGTGAGTTCATCAATAAATCATACAAGATTAACATAAAAATCAGCTGTATTTCTATATACTGTACTTGCAATAAAAACATGAAAAAATAACACCATTAAGAAGGTAAAAGAAAAACCCACAGAATGGGAGAAAATTTATTTGATAAGGGACTGGTGTCCTGAATACACAAAACACTCTTATACCTCAACAATAAAGAGACAAATAACACAATTTAAAATTGGGAAAAATATTTGAATAAATATTTATCCAAATAAGATATACAAATGACAAGATATACAAATGACCAATAAGACAAGTGAAAAGGTGGTCAACATCAGAAGTCACTAGAGAAATCAAAATCACAACAAGATATCACTTTACACCCAAGAGGATGGCTATAACAACAACAAAAAAGATGGACAATATCAAGTATTGGTAACAATGTAGAGAAATTGAAACGTTCATTGACTTCTGGTAGGAATATAAAATGAGCGCAGCTGCCTTGGAAAACAGTTCTTGGATAACAAGATAACAAGCTTGGATATCCAAGCTGCCTTGGATAACAGTAGTTCTTCAAAAAGTTAAACATAGAGTTACAATATAGCAATTACACTCCTAGTTATACACCCAAGAGGAATGAAAATGTATGTCCACACAGAAAATTATACATGAATGTTCATAACAGAATTATTTATGACAGCCAAAAAGTGGAATGAATCCAAATGCCCATTAACTGATGAATGGATAAACATTTGTCATAACCTTAGGTGGAATATTATTTGGTAATAAAATAGAAGTACTGATTCATGTCCCAACATGAAAACATTATGCTAAGTAAAATTAGCCAGTTTTAACTCTTCCTTTCTAATATGGAATCTTTTATTTCTTTTTCATGCATATTATATTGCCTAAAGACTCAGATTTGAATAATTGTGCAGAATAAAATTTTCCACATTTTTATACATGTAATAACAATTCAATTAAAAATTTCAATGTGTATCAAAAACAACCAAAACACCAAGAGAAAAAAACTTAAAAAGCAAACCATGGAAAATTCAGATAAGAAAATAATCAAATATGGCTGTAAAATAGTAATAATAAATATAACCAAGAAAATAGATTACATATTTTAGCACAGAATGGGAATCAAATGGAAATTCTGAAGTGAAAAACATAACTGTAAGTAAGAACAGATGGGTTAAGTAGCATAGTGGATGCAGCTAAGGCAAGAAATAGGTCAGTAGAAAATATTCCAATTTGCTCTGAAAGACAAAGAATATTTAAAAAATGGATTCAAGCTCACCTTAACAGCAACATTTTAACTTAATCACATATTTAAAGAACATATCTCCAATCCCAGTCACATTCTGAGGTGCTGGAGGTTAGGGCTTCCACATGTGAATTTGAGGCTGAGGGAGACACAGTCCAGCCCATAACAGGAATACAAACAAAACCAAATGAACATAACTGTATGCCAAATAAATAATATATCCACACTGAAGGGGGAAGAAATATAACTTATCCAAGTACTTTCCGAACCAGTATTGAGACTATATCTTCAGTCTTAAGGTAATAAAAACTGTAAACAAATACCTAACAAATATTGAATTATAGTTAGTATGTTTGTTCTTCACAGCCATATGGGCTGGAAAACCTACTTTCTGTGTATTCTAGGATTGAGCAAATGAGTAAAATATATTTAGGATAATGAGAGCCAGGTTTCTCACTTTGTAAAATAGAGTTACAAATAGGGCAAGAATGAAGACTGCATGGTGTTGAACTGGTATCAGTTGGAATTAATGGTTTTGAATATATAGATGGATATAGATATGTATGTGTGCATGTATGTGAATGTACATATACGTATGCATGTATGCATTTCTGTATATAAATTTTTCCATTGGGAGGGCCTATAAGCAATGACACCCCAGAAGCAATGTGTACAGAGAGCACCCAGATTTGGTTTCTACAATCGATTGTTCCCTTAAAGAACCAAGCCTCCTTGGAGAAATGGCTGATTCCAGGTCTGAGACAAGGAAAGAACTGGATGAGCCTAAAACATCCTGTTATGCTAAAAAAAAAAATGAGGAAACACTAAAAAAAAAAGATAGGTATAGGTCAAAACGATACAGAAGCTGGTTTGAATGGACTCCCAAAGCACATATGGATAATTTCAGCACCAAAATCAATAATGATAGTAACAGATTCTAACCCATTGAATAAAATAAAGATCCATGAGTTCATTCTGATATAACTAACTGTATAATTGAAGTAGAAGGGGAAACTCTTCCTTATAGAGAAAACAATAATAAATGTAGGAAGAATAATCTAGTCATAAAGTCTCTATGATGCAGCCATAATATTTACCATTGGTTTATGCAGGAATCATCAATGAATGCTATAAGTATTATAAAAATTTTGATAAATAAGAGATTTACATAGCCTCAAAATATTTCCCATAAAATAATTACTAGCTGCAACTGAACACCTTGTGACCATGAACCTTTTATTGTCTCTGAAGATTTCCTCACCCTCAAAATGGAAATAATCATCTACTTTTTGCAGTTCCTCTAGGACATATATACAGGAATTGGTAAAGTGTGTAAAAGTACCTTACAGGCATTATGCTAATGCTAATCATTTTCTCTTTTCTAAAAAGGAGCAAAGATCAGCTAACTCTGAGTAATTACACAGTGTTTCAGGAGAAAAAATCAACTCACCTGTAACTGGGTCAGGGTCTCCTTCTCTGGAGAAAATGCAGAGAAGGTAGAGCTGGTGGAGAAGAAAAAAGGCATGACTGAGCAGATTAGCCCATTTCAGCCACTCTGGGCTTCGGGAATGAAGTGAACATTTTACTCCACTGAGACCATTAACACTGCTTGCTACCTGAGCCATTGTTTTCCTCGCTTACCCACCCTAAAAGTTCTTTCGTTCCTCTCCCACCCAGGTCTTCTGTAACTGTCACCTCAGGCTTTTGGGTTAAGCTCTCTCCATTGCCTCTCTCTTTCTCCCTCTTCGTGGTTGTGGTACCTCCTCTCAAGCCACCTTTTTTTCTGGGCCAAAAGTTGAGCAAGAGAGCAGACCCAGGAGTTCCAAAGTCTTTCTCTTTTCAAACCCTCTAAGTTCTCCCTTCGATTTGTTGCAAGAGGTCTCAGGCAGAAGGGTTTCCTCTCAGAATGTAGGCTTGATGCTTAGGGTGCGTCCTCCTTTTCCACTCTCTGGAATCTGTATTTTCCCTTTGTGCAGGGGCTGTGTGTGCAGACACAACACGGCTTTGGGTGTGCATTTACTCTGAGGACCAATATTAACTTTCTTTCACTCGCCAAATGACGAGAGTTTAGTTTACAAAATAAAGGATCACAGCTCTGGTGAATCTTGGAAACTAATGGCCTGGCCTGATCCACTAGGGCTTGGGCAAATCACCTTGGCAGGAGGGTCCTACCAGGCTCTGCCCGCTGCCAGACCCAACGGAGGCCTTACAGAAGGGCTGGATACTCCTGAGGACAATGCCTATTGTGCTCAAGAAGAGATTCGAGGAATGAAAGTGCCTGGAAAAGGCTTTGCTGGGGACACACAAATTAGTCGGACACATCCTGGCTTCTGGGAGCTTAAGATTAATGAGTCAGATCACAGGACAGTGCAATTCGCCATGTGTTGGGAGTAAAGCTCTTATCACGTTGTTTTGAAATTAGTCCTTTTATTTGTCTTCCCTGTGAGACTTTTAAGACCTACTGAACGACGCCAACCCACCGAGATCTCAGAACCAAGGACATGTCCCAGGTAGGCCAGAGCTCCGAGAACAGTTAGCTCCGAGAACAGTTAGCTCCGCGATTGGCCCAGTGAGCATGCGCAGTGCGCTCGCCTGCGTCACGGAAGATGCGCGCGTCCCTGCGGACGCGCGCTTGAGGGCCCAGTTTTTCGCGTCTTACTGCTCCACCCCGCACCCCCCTCCTTCTAGCCCGACGCCCACAGAGCCTCCTTCTCCTACGACCCCGGCGGCTCCGAGCGCCCGCGCGTCCCCGACCACGTTGTGAGCGAAGTCAGCTGACCTCCTAGAACTTTGACAGGGCGACCGGAAACAGAGAGGCCTGCGCGGAGGCTTGTGGACCACGATCCCCACAATGCCCTGGGCGTTATTCCGCTTCCGCTGCCTCTCAGCCACGAGTCCAGCCTTGGGTCTGGGAGTGGGGGTGGTGCTGCGACCTCAGGGGCGGGCTGGCGCTGCCCCTTTCATCTCAGTAGTCCTCTTTTATCCTTTGCCAACCTCGGAAGGGAGAAAATTGGTGTCTGTTGTTGTTTAAGTATATTGCGTATGCGTTTGTGTTCATACTGTTTATATTTTTTCATATGATTTGTTTTACTATCGGGCTCTTGCTTGCTGTGTTTAAGTGCAGACTGACTTTATATATATATTTATTATATAAGTTACAGATGTATAACATTATAATCCGACATCTATATGCACTACAAAGTGATCACCACATGTCTAGTTACTATCCATCACTGTATAGTTGACCCCTTTCACCCATTGCACCCACCTGCCAACTCCCTTCCCATCTGGTGACCACTCACTTTATATATTTAAGTCTATTTATATCTTTATTTCTTTTTATTTTATGGCTTCAATAACAAGAAATCCTTTAATTTTACCTGATTAAAATGGTAAAAATTCAATTCTTTTCTTTGTACTGTTGCTGTTGATTTAAAATACCTCTTTGATGTAACTATTATTAATTAATTTTTGATAGTTTTATTTGTTTTAAATATTTTAAAATATTTTTCTCATAAGTCCTGTGCTCTTTTTTGTATATTTTGTATAATATATGCTGCTAATGTACAGCTATAGAAAAATTGAGAATATTCTTAGACAAAACAAAATTCATCATCAACTGTAACAGAGTTGCCTTGTTGACATCTCTTCCCAGTTTTACTTCTCCTGTGATGGAATCTTTTGTCTTGATTACTGATCTGAGAATTCTACATTTTTGCATTATTTGTCTTCTGAGTACAGAGAGTACTCTGGCATGCCCTGCCAAGAAACTGAGGAACTGAGCAGTAATAATTTCAAAACTCTAGCACATATTGAGGAAAAGCACCTTCCCTCAACCCAGTGGTTTCTTCTACCCACTGTTTTCAACTAAAAATACTGTATAATTTTTTTAATGTTGCCAAAAATCTTGGCTCTCTGTGCACTGATGCTGAACAGAAATATGGAGACAGAGATTTTGGAGGAAAAGAGAGATGGCTTTATTTCTTTGCCAGGCAAAAGGGAAGACAGCAGACTACTGCCTCAAGAACTGTGCCCCACTCTCCTGGGGAATAACGGGGTCTTATAGGTGGAACTCGCAGTCTGGGGTTAAGTGATAAGGATCGAAGTGGTAAAGGTCCTCCATTCTTCTTCTTGCATTATTTCAAAACAGTCACTACTGGCATCAGGCAGCCCAGTAATTGGGTCTGTTTGTCTCTGTGTTATTGGCCTGCGACCTTCTTTCTGAAATGCAAACAGCTACAAGGGGTGATTTGCTATGAGAGAGCTGGGAGAGTAAATACCAGGTGCAGGATGTAAAGTACACAGAACTAAGGGGTGATAGGTGCAGGATGTAATTTACACGGAGTTAGGGGGTGACAGGTTACCTTTGTGAAGGAAAGACCTAGTTAGAGACAGTACCGATTAGTAACAGTTAAAATAAAACTAGGATTGATTAACGTTTTCAGGCCAGTTTATGTTTCTTCTCTAGCCTGTTCACTGTTCCCTTTATTTTCCTTGTCATCAGGAGAGGAA
Source organism: Pseudorca crassidens (assembly GCF_039906515.1). Taxonomy (NCBI): domain Eukaryota; kingdom Metazoa; phylum Chordata; class Mammalia; order Artiodactyla; family Delphinidae; genus Pseudorca; species Pseudorca crassidens. Next base: position 126,432,238 of record NC_090296.1, on the reverse strand, counting down.
AAAACCTCATTTCTATTTCTGTTGTAACAATAAAAGCAACTAAGAATTGACAAGATAGTTAGAATTACCAAACCAAGATCTCAGAGAAAGCTATGACCCCAGAGACGTAAAAGTGTTACTGGAGCTACTTTTACCATGAAGGTACGCTCATCCTGAGGCAACAGGGATGGAAGTAAAAACCCAAGGACAGTCAGAGATAAGAAGTCTGATAGGGGAATTACTCTATATTATGTTGAAATTCCAAAAGACCAAAATTACCTAATGTACATAAGTCTAGGTTAGAAGCTATTTTCTTTTTGTGCTTGGATCCTATTCTACTTGTTTGCTGGCTTCCTATGTTACTGAGAAACCAGCTGACAATCTAATTGCCAATCCTATTAAGAGTAGAATGTCCTCTTAAGATTTTGCTCTCTGTCTTTGGTTTTCTGATTTAACACTATTAGGGTGTGTTCTGTGTTCTTTTATGTGGTGGTCAGTCAGGTCTGGACACAAGAGGAGACACAGGACCGGCTCAGAAAAATAAAATATACCCACAGGTCCTAGAAATAGGAGGCACAGTACATCATGAAGGGGCACAGAGGGAAGCACCAGCATTGGCCAGGAGGCAGCAGAGGCCCAAGAAAGGGAAGAACCAAGGCCATGGCCTTTAAGGAGTTTCTGTAGGAAAGGCTCAGCAGGTCAGGGTAAACAGTTTAGGATGGCTAGTATGAATAATTTTAGTGGGCTTTAAGCTATAGGGGTGGTCCCTAGTTGCCTGGTACTTAGCACTGGCATGATTAAGGCAGAGGAATATTGCCTCCCGTATTGTAAGGGCTATACAGAGGAGGCATTACTCTGGACTGGATGGTTTGTATGTCAAAGGCTTTCTCCAGGCTGGGCTCCTTGCCATCTCTAAGAGTTGGCTAACCCTGGAAGGGGTACTCTCTGCCCAGCCATGAAGGTTTTTAAGATATCAAAACATCATAATATACAGAAAAATCTTTTAAATATACACAACACAAATGGCTAAGTGTTGATTTATTTCTATTTATCCTGCTTAAGATTTCCTGGGCTTCTTGAATCTGTAGATTTAAGTCTTGTTAGTCTGGAATGTTCTTACTGCCATCTTTGCAGATGTTGTCTATTGAATCTACCCTCTTCTCTCTTAATAGAACTCTGAGTAAAGATATTTAGAACTTTGCATCCCATCCTCCATATCTTTTAAAATTATATTCTCTATTTTTTAATCATTTTTATTCCTTACATTGTGTTCTGGATAATTTACCATGATCTATGTAATATTCTAATTCACTAATTTTCTGATGTGCTGTGTTCAATTTCCAGCCAGATCTATCCAGTATGTTTTTAATTTGGGTGATTATATTTTTCACATGTAGAGAATGTATCTCCCTTTCAAAGCTTCTATATCTTTATTCAGGTTCCTAGTACTTTCAGATTTATTCAAGTTTGCCTTTTAATTCTTTTTTTTTAAAGGTTGGAGGCTGCTGTTTTATACATTTATTTATTTATTTTTGCTGCATTGGGTCTTCATTGCTGTGCACAGGCTTTCTGTAGATGCGGCGAGTGGGGGCTACTCTTTGTTGTGGTGGCTTCACTTGTTGCAGAGCACGGGCTCTAGGCACGCAGGCTTCAGCAGCAGCGGCATGCAGACTCAGTCGTTGTGTCATGTGGGCTCAGTAGTTGTGGCTTGTGGGCTCTAGAGCGCAGGCTCAGTAGTTGTGGTGCACAAGCTTAGTTGCTCCACGGCATGTGGGTTCTTCCTGGACCAGGGCTCGTACCTGTGTCCCCTGCATTGGCAGGCAGATTCTTTTTTTTTTTTTTTTTTGCGGTACGCAGACCTCTTACTGTTGTGGTCTCTCCCGTTGCTGAGCACAGGCTCCGGACGCTCAGGCTCAGCGGCCATGGCTCACGGGCCTAGCCGCTCTGCGGCATGTAGGATCTTCCCGGACCGGGGCACGAACCCGTGTCCCCTGCATTGGCAGGCGGACTCTCAACCACTGTGCCACCAGGGAAGCCTTATCTTTTAATTCTTTACAGTTTTATTATCTGAGACTAATAATTCCCATACCAAATTCTTTGGAAGCCTGTTTCTACAGATTCTCACTCATAGTACTGCATATCTTAGTCTGTTTAATTATCTTTGTGTATTCCTCATTGACTGAAAAGGTATATCTAGGAATTCTCCAAGGTTTAGGATTAAGTTACTTTCCTCAAGTGGGGAGCTACACTGTTTCTGCCAACCCCCTTAGGGTACCATCAGTGCAAGATCACATTACACAGAAAACACAGATGGAGCTTTCCTATGTCACCCACATGATCTAATTTGGGGCAAATCCTGAGTGAGGTCTTATATATACTTGTCATACCTAAGCCATGGTTTTTCTTCTCTAGTAATTATCACTTTCTATTCTCTCAGTGAAAGGCAACTCTCTCAGAGTCACTTAGGTGTGGAGGATGAGAATGAATTTAATTTTGGATTTCTTTACCTTAAAGGTGTATTTTTACCTTGAATTAGTTAAAAAACAGTCTGACAAAACATACGGTGGCAGAAAATAGCACAGTATATCTTGAGATGACTGAAAAAAGAACTATAAAAATACTACCCTCAACAAAAATTTGAAAGGAATGAGGACAAAATAAAGGCATTTTCAGACAAAAACCAACCAACCAAACAAACACACAAACTGAGCAAGCCCCTGTTGTGGCAATCCTGTGGAGCAAATGAACTCTCACCTAAAATTTGGTTCAGGTGTCAAGACTAATTATACCTTCCACATTCCAATAGAATATAAAAAAGATGTATAACTCACAACATGAGGTCTTCTGGAAAGAGCACAGCCAGCCTCCAAAGCTGGTCCGAAAATGCCTTCAGAGAGCAAGGGAAGAAGACTGGCTTGAGGTTTCTGTGGTGTTTCGGGGGTAGGGCTGGGGTAAAGGTTCCCGGGCACTGTTTGAACATCACACCTGTCAAAGGAGGGGGCACTGGGCTTTCTTATCAGCCTTTCTAGATGTGAGACAGGAGGGAGAAAGTGGGCCCCAGGCAAACATAAAAAGAAAAATTGCAGTCAGAACCTTTATGACAGTACATCACCCACCAACTTTAACTGAAGAAAATTCCAGAACAGCAATAAAAATATCTGATGGGGTTAAAGAAAAGATAGATCTTTAAAAAACAGACAACAGTAACATGTGAGAGGTGTGTAATAGATTTCAGTCATTCCAAGTTCCTTCTATCATCTAGGAAGAAATTAAACACTAATTTGATTGACTTAGAGTTTTGAAAAATTTAGTAACTTCTTATATAAACATTACAGATAAAAATTAATAATGTATAATATTCAAACCAGAAGAGGAAAAATTGATGATTAAACAAAGATCAATCTAAAAAACAAAGGTCGTATAGTAAAGAAAAATAAATGGAAACATGGTAGTTTAAAAACAAAATATTAGTTATTAGTTAACAAAATATAAATTGACTAAATGCTCCATGTTTAATGTTCCAAAATGTTTGTCATATTCTATTTTTTAAAAATTACAAGCTGTCCATAACAGACACATCTAAATATAAAGTCTCAGAAGAATTAACTGTAAAAGGATGATATAAAAATATACCCAAATGTAGCCAAGAGAAAAATGGCATCAAGAAGAGGCTTTACTAAATAGACTTGAAAGCAAAAGCAAATTACAAAAAATAGACTTTAAGGCAGAAAGTATGATAAAAAGTTTATTTCATTATGATAAAGTATTCAATTCACCCAGAATATGTAAGTATGTATGCAACTATTAATAATCTAACTAATAGAAATATAAGGAAAAATAGAAAAATCCCAAATAATAGTGGAATGTTTCAGACATGTCCACTTCAACTGATAGAACAAACGAAAATTAGTAGACAAAATATCGGTAAAAATGTTAAGCAAGTGAAAACCATTATTACCAAAATTGATTTAATACAATTATAGGAAACACTGCAGCCATGAATTCTAGGATACATGTTTATCAACACATATGGACTATTTAGAAAATGTGACTCTATCCTTGGCCGTAAACATCTGAGTAAATTATAAAAGTCTGAAATCACAGACAACATGGAATTAAAGCTGGAAATCAGTTACATAAAGTTGAAATAAATAATAGAAATTGAAATAAAGCAACATTTCAGTGTTACCCTGAGTCAAAGAGGAACTAAGATTTGAAAGTATTTCAGTACTTGAAAGTATTTTGAACTGAGTAATGCTGATTATACTGAACACCAAAACTTGCCGTAATTAAAAGAAAATATACCAACATAACTATGCATATGTTAGGGAAGAAAGCCTGATTGGTAATGAGATAACCAAGTGTCATGTCTGAATCCAACAAAGAGCAACATAAACTTCCAAAAATATAAGAGAAAATAAATATAAAAACTGGCAATGGGCCAAAACTCCATGTAAGACCACTGCCAGAAATAGTAAGTCCACAGTAATTAGGAACATACTAAGTAAGAAAGATATTAGTAGATTAGAGCATGAAACACAGGGAAGCAACTTAAAAGTACACACAATTTGAAATATCTGTATTTGAAAAGTCGCTCCTGGGAAAGAAAAGCCTAAAATTGAGGAAGAGGCATCCTTTGGCAATCATGTGGTGAGGGGCACATGAAGTAAAAGAGGACATTTTACCAAAAACTAAAACCTAACAACTGGGGGACACACAAACATCACCCATAAACCAGCAAAACAAATCCATAGAACTGAAATTTGCTATACTGACAGAAGAGGGCACCATTGAACTAGGAATCTGTGAGCTAGCAAAAATCCACTAAAATGAGAAGAAAATTCATTGTCTTAAGGGGTTATTATAAAACATTGGATTCAATACACTTCAACTAATTGGGAATTCCCCACAATAAAATAATTATGAATCAGAGTAAGACTCTAAAGCAGCAGTACAAATGGAATAAAATATATTCAAACAGGCATTTCTGAAGATGAAAAACCACCTTGAATCAGACATCTAAAAAAAGGAATAAAAATGGACAGAGATTTGATGAAATGAAAATATAGTTAATTAAACTTACAAAATAAAGAAAAAGGTGAAAAAATAATAAGAAGACAAAAAGAATAGACACAAATGAAAATGTAATGGCAGGCATTGAAGAAAGGAGAACAGAATGAAAATGAGATAACTAAAAAAACAAGTTCAGAAAAGAGGGGTGGAAATGGAAGTTCAGCAAAGGATGCTATTCATATAAATGAAGTTTCTGGAAAAGAAAGACAAAACAACAGGATAAACTAGTAAGATCTAATATTTAAAAGTATATTGCAAGAAATGTATGCAGTAATCAACCTGAGTTTACTGGTTCTGCTTCTCCTGAGGTTACTCTCCTTGGCTTACAGGTGGCCACCTCCTAGCCGTGTCTTCATATGGCCTTTCTCTGTGCACACACATCACTAGTGTCACTTATAAGAACACCAGACATATTAGATTAATGGCCACCCCCTCCCCTCGACCAAATTTAACCTTAATTAACTCCTTAAATGCCTTACCTCCAAACACTTTCAAATTGGGGGTTAGGGCTTCAGCATATACATTTTTTTCCTGAGAGACACAATTCATTAAGTTACAGACATTTTAGTTGTTCCCTGTGTCTTAATTTAATTTCAGTTTAGCAGTAAGAAATTCAGTAATTTCAGCTTCCCCCATCTCTCATAGCTGGGTAACTAGGATTCCACAGGGACTTATTGCCAGTGAGGGTAAGAGTTAGATCACCTTTGTGACCAGTAGCCTTAATTTAGTGTCCATTTAGTAATGACCTATACTGGCTCTACTTTTATTATTACTTCTTTATGGTAAAAGAGATATACAAACATGGTAAAAATTTTTAAATGCAACATGATACTAAATGAGAAGACTCATCCTTCCTTCCTGCTCCACTCTCTATCACAATCCTTTTAACTTTTTCTATTTTTAGTTTTTTTTTAAATTAATTATTTATTTTTGGCTGTGCTGGGTCTTCGTTTCTGTGCGAGGGCCTTCTCCAGTTGCAGCGAGCGGGGGCCACTCTTCACAGTGCACGGGCCTCTCACTGTCATGGCCTCTCTTGTTGTGGAGCACAAGCTCCAGACATGCAGGCTCAGTAGTTGTGGCTCATGGGCCCAGTTGCTCTGTGGCATGTGGGATCTTCCCAGACCAGGGCTTGAACCCATGTCCCCTGCATTAGCAGGCAGATTCTCAACCACTGCACCACCAGGGAAGCTAAAAGGATTGTTTTCTATATATAGTAGTGTGTATATGTTAATCCCAATCTCCTAATTTATCACTTCCCCCCGTGTTTTCCCTTTGGTAACCATAAATTTGATTTTGAGAACTGTGAGTCTGTTTCTGTTTTGTAAATAAGTTCATTTTTATTAGATCCTACATATAAGTGATATGATCTGTTATTTGTATTTCTCTGTCTGACTTACTTCACTTAGTAATAGATAACTAATAAGGACCTATTGTATAGCACAGGGAACTCTACTCAATATTCAGTAATAATCTATGTGGGAAAAGAATCTAAAAAAGAATGGAGATATATATATATATATATATATATATATATATATATATATATATATATATATATATATAAAAAACTGATTCACTTTGTTGTACACCTGAAACTAAACAACACTGTAAGTCAACAATACTCCAATAAAAATTTTTTTAAAAAGGACTGTTTATGCTGTATGTTACTGAAAATAGTTCAAACTGGCTTTAAAAGAAAAAGAAAGTATGGTCTTTGATAAATGAAAAATTGGGGGTTAGTCTGGATCCAGGTTTCAAATCAGATGATCAGGCTTCTCCATGTCTTTGACATTCTCTCTCTCCTGTGGGATGAACTACTCTGAGTCACATGATTACTTCTACTGCATGGACTTGGGATAGATAATGAGTTTTCTGTAAAGGGAGAAGGAGCTGTAACAGAAGGGAAAAGGGAGATAGGTAAGCAAAGCACTATATTGGTGGTCAATAACACTTTAATGGATTTAACAATTTAGAGAATGTTTAACTCCTTACTGTGAGATTATTACTAATCTCACCATTACTTCTGCTCCATAACTTTCAAACTCCATACAGTTAATTCCCAGTATCTGTGGTAGTGACATACTACAAAGTCACCACAATCACTGAATTAGCCAATACTGAACCATTCCTCCCTGGGAAAATACAGAGTTAGGTTCATGTGAGCCTCTGGTCACAACACTTTCATCAACTGATCAATGCCTAGCCTTGTTTTGTGTGTGTTTCTGTTTAAAGGCACCTTATTTAATATATATTGTTGATTCACTAACATTGAACTCATGGCCAATGGGACTGAACAAAGCTTATCTAACACATGTGAAGGTGCATTTCACCCTTCTTGTACTTAGGAACAATAGACCCTCTTCATCACTATGCTGGGGCTGTTTTGAACGTGAAATCACCAACAAAAAGCACAAAAATGTAAAACACATGGCACTAAGTAGACTGCAAAGAGAACACTTATTTAGAGTAGGAGAGCTGAACTGAGAAAGCAGAGCTTGCCTGGTCCACCTCGGCTGGGAACCTGCATGGTAGGCGACTCAAATTTCCACTGCTCTGCACATGTCTGCAAATGATTGCAGAAGCATCATGAGTATTGATTCAGGGGCTACAAATTACTCGGGGGTTATAAATACCAATTGAGCAAGTCAGCAAATTGGCAAATACAGAATCTGAATAAGGAAAGTATAGCATAGGAATGAGGTCGATTCCTATTTTATTAATTCTGTACTGCTTGAGGGAGAATGATCCAAGGCTAGCATCAAATATGCTCTCTTTTATTTTTTTATTTTTTATTTATTTTTTGGGGGAGTAAGCGGGCCTCTCACTGTTGCGGCCTCTCCCTTTGCGGAGCACAGGCTCCGGACGCACAGGCTCAGCGGCCATCGCTCACGGGCCTAGCTGCTCTGCGGCATGTGGGATCTTCCCAGACCGGGGCACAAACCCGTGTCCCCTGCATTGGCAGGCGGACTCTCAACCACTGCGCCTCCAGGGAAGCCCAAATATGCTCTCTTTTAAATGTCACAAAAGTATTTAGTGTTTATTTTGTGCACGTTTTATTTGTTTTCCTTACCGTTTCTAATTTCCTTTCTCTTATCTTATTGAAAAATGACCATTGGCCTTTTTCATTCCATCCTTAAGTTCTGCTAACTAATCCTCCTATTTGTTCAGTGATCTAGTTTGAACGGAGAGTTTTCTAAGCCTTCTGCACAGTTATATTCATGGGCTTTCCTTTCATGACAGGCTGGCAGAACTGCTGGCAATCTCAGTACAGTTCTCAAAGTTACCGCCTCTGACTTTTCTCCAGTCAGGGTTTCTTATTATGTAATGAAGCTAAGACAGGGAAGGCAGAGTGGATTCAAAGACAATTAAAACAATAAAGGGGTATGAAACAACAGACTAGACTTCCTAACATTTATGCACAAGTTTTCCTCATATTCTCTCCATCATTATTCACTGCACAAATGCCACCCCATTTCCACTCTTTCCCAGTGACTAGAATGTAAAAACTAAACAATCACTTTCTCTCGTCCATGCCTATGTTTCCAATCATCTTGTTAACCTAGATCTGTTTTGCTGACCAAGTCATATTCACTTCCTTATGACTTAGCACAATGATTTTTATGGACACGATTCATTTAACAAAGCATATTCAAGCACATTCGACCTTTACAAAATATAATACCTTATATATTTTTCTATTTAACATAATAAAATACCTTATGTTATAACGACAGATTTTCTTCCAGATCAAAATTACCCAGTTAGACTCTTTGGTATTCAGAAGAAACTGACTTCATCCCTCCCAGCCCAGGGGATTTACAGCTAACAAATTCTAGGAATATTTCAGTCCAATGTAATAGATGGCTCTGTGAAGTGGATTTCTAATCCTAGATCAGGGAACAAACAGATGACCTTAAAGATAATTCTTTTTTTAAAAATTTTATTGAAGTATAGTCGATTTACAGTGTGGTGTTAATTTCTGCTGTACAGCAAAGTGATTCAGTTACACATATATATATTCTTTTCCATTATGGTTTATTACAGAGTATTGAATATAATTCCCTGTGCTATACAGTAGGACCTTGTTGTTTATCTATCCTATAAAGATGATTCTTTCCAGTAATTATATGAAGGATTGAAGGTGTTAGCTAATGTTATGGTGGTAATCAATTTGCAATATATGAGTGTCAAATCAACATGTACACCTTAAAATTACAAAATGTTATATATCAATTATATCTCAATAAAGTTAGGAGATATAAAAAGATAGATTCTTATTCTAAGACCAGTTTATGTATTTATCATATGTCTCCCTTCACCAGAATGTTATCTCTATGAGAAGGGTTTCTTTATTCACCATTGATTCACCTGTGCCTTGCCCCTTGTAGGCTCTTAGTAAACATTTTTGGAATGGATGGATGTTACCTATAGCTGCACAAAAAATCACCCCCAAACTTAGTGGCTTAAGAGAAAGCAATACCTATCATTTTATCATGATCTCTTATGGTTCTAGAAGTCGGCTGGGTTCAGCTGTAGAAGTGTTTGTTTGTTTGTTTTTCTTACTTTAACCTATCTAGGCGTTTACAAAAAAAATTGGAGTATAGTTGATTTACAATGTTGTGTTAGTTTCGGGTGTACAGCAAAGGGATTCAGATATATATATATATTCTTTTTCAGATTATTTTCCACTTTAGGTTATTACAAAATATTGAGTAGAGTTCCCTGTGCTATACAGGAGGTTCTTGTTGGTTATCTATTTTATATATAGTGGTGTGTAATCCCAAACTCCTAATTTATCCCTCTTCCCCACAGTGGTTCTTGATCAAGGTCTCTCATGTGTCTGTGGTTAGATAGGTGGCTGCAGCTGAAATTAGCTTGTCTGGAAGTTGCTGCTGGCTGTCAGGAGGCACTGTCAGCCAGAACACCTACACAAAGCCTTTCTGAGCTTCCCCATAGTGTGGTGGTTAGGTTCCAAGGGCAGATTTCTCAAGGAAATGATGAGGAAGCATGTGCATTTTCATGAACTAGCCTTGGAAGTCACACATCATCCCTCCTATCATGAAGTTCCATTTACATTGAAGGGGAGAAATATAGCCCCCATCACTAGATGGAAGGTGTGTCCATGCTGTATTTCATGAGAATGTGGGATGAAATATACTGTGGTGGTTACCTTTGAAAAGCTCAGTCTTCCATGAAGGCTGACCAACAACAAATTACACTTGTTCATTAGCACATAGGAGACACCCCCAAGTTGCATGAAAAATAAGGTAGAGAAACCTTGAACGGGGATGAAGAGTCTCTGGTAGCACATAGGTCATATGGTGAAGATGCAGAACTGCAGTGTGAATGTTTCATAAATCTTGTCATGGTTGTAGTACTTAGAGAGACCATCCAGGGGCATGCAGGCAACGAGGACATGGAGCAAGCGGAGGTCAGCCTCCCCCTCCTCTACTTCAATTAGAACATCTCCATCTTTAATTTGCCTGTTGATATAAACACAGAACTTTGGTTCTGTGTGACGATTCACTTGAAGCATTCTGCTGCTTCAAAAGTTGGTAAACTGCAGAAGTGTGTAAGATTAAACACATGCAAAATGCTTGATTTGTGTCAAGCCAGCTGCTGCCAATGTTTTTTTTTTTATTTGTCATTTTCAGAGAAATTGATGGTAAATATTGAGAGGGAATTCCAAGGAAATGAATGGAATTACATGACATTCATGCCAATACTTAATCTTTCAGGTATCAGATGTTGCTTGTTCCCTCGGATCCTTCTGGCTACTACTGTGAGTTGGAATTGGTACTTTTTTATAAAAAAGTAACTGTTTACGTGAATGTCCTTACTTGTTAGGGTGCCCATCTTCCAGAAAGACCACCATTCACCTTAAGCATCACATGCCACATTCCTGTTAGTCTCTTATTCAGAAAAAAAAGGAGGCAAAGGGAATACATTCATTTTCCTTATTGGACACTCCTTTAGCAAAAGTTTATGGATATTTTCTTCATTATTTACCATCTAAGTATGAATAACAAAGAGTTATGTTGTAAATTAGAAGAGCAAAACCATGCTAAGGAAAGCTCTTGTATTTGGCAGGACAGACTAAACTTGCAGCATGGTAATACACAACATGTAAATATCAGTGACTGAACGCAGTAGTTACTTTTGTTCCTGCAATGTTGGTGTAGCTCAGACTAATCTCCTTTGCTGCCTTCCACTTGAGAACTCAAACATACAGGCTTCTTTGCTCTTGTGAGTCCACCATCTCAGTGTAGCCATAACAGGGAGAAAAAATACTAAAAGTGGAAGAAGAGCTTTTTGCTACCTCAGCCCAGAAGTGATCTTTCAGATCACTATCCACTGATTAGGACTAGTTCTGTGATCCTAGGTGAGTGCAAAGCAGCTAGAAGCTGTGATCTTTGTGCCCAGGAAGGAGAGGAGACTCTATAAGTGCCTGCTGTATCATCAAATGTTGTCATGATTTTCGCAATCTTTTTGGAATGTAATGAGGATACTCTTTAACCCTGTAATTCTATCCTTGGAGACCTAGAAAATTATTCTAAAGAAACAACCTCCACCCAAACAACAAAAGGTATCTCTTTGACCTCCCATAACAATCTAGGCATTGATCTGCCATCGTTCACACTGCATTATTTTATTATTATGCATTTCTGTGTCTGAACTTCACACTAACCTGTGGAATCTTTAAGTCATGATCAGGATCTAATTTAGTTTTGAATCTCAAGCCGTAGAGATGCATAAAGTTAACCAACAGTGTAAGCTGGAAAATAGATATCTATAGTGAGAGGCATTTATAAGAACAAAATGCCCATCTACATTTTTCACGTCTTAGTTATGTACAGCTGGTAGAGAGGTCTCTGAGATGTCATGTAGGAAAATATTTCATGCCAGAGTTTAGTCTTCAGTTGGGCTTGAAAGACTAATAAAGGATATGGATGGAAAGTAAAGACGATATTGGATGCAGCCTTTACCTAGATATGGTAATTCACAAACGCTGGCTGGTTCAGGGAGCCAACACTGACTGATATATATCTGCAGATTCAGGTCAACCAGCAATGGGGTCTAAAATTACCCTTGTAGTCCTTTTTCTTTTTCTAGTGGATCCTGGGAGGAAATGGGGTGGGAGTACATATAGGTATTTATAAATGGCATCCTTTATCCTTTTCACCACCCTCACCTCTGGTTCTGATTTGCCTGTCAACTTACCCACTCATCTTGAACACCCAAGGGCTCTTCAATTTGTGTAGTCACTTCTGACTCCTAGGGCTGTGGTCTTTCCTTGCAATAGGTTGGATCTCACACTAACCCAGTCAGACCATTGGGAACCAGGATGATGCCTCTGGTCTGACTTGGGGTATTATTATTATTTGAAGACACCTGCTTTCTTCCCTTGTCTTAGACAGCAGTAGGTGCCTCCTTATGTATAGACATTGATCCAGAATCCTCCTGGGAGACAGAGAAAACCAAACAGTCTAGAACTTTAGGGTATGCAAGATTGAGTAAGTTGGCAGGCAGAGTCTAATCCATTCCATACCCACATTGGTTTCTTTGCCCAGCCCCTAAATGTCCCCCTCTTCACCACCAGTCTAGCATTGAGGTCCTAACATGTGTCTAAAGGAACATACCTGAAATATAGGTAGTATGATTTCAGGAACAGCACAGAATTTAAGAAACAGAGATGAGAGTGCATATAGTATATACAGAAGTGTTCATAGAAATCAGAGAGTGAAGCAAATGATTTCCACTGGAGATGGTATGAGTTCAGTCTTGAAAGGAAGGAGGGAGCTATGTTAAGGGGCACCTTGCATGCTCAGTGAACAGAGTGTGAATTTACCATGTAGAGAAGAAGTTAGTCTGGTGTAATTCACAGAACCTGACATTGTTAGTAAGCCTGGCTTGGGTCTTTTAATCTCAGCTCTGTCATTCATTTCTTCTGTGGCTGTCCAAACAACTAATTTTCTAAGTCTACTTTTCCCCCTGCAAATTGAGCATTCCCTTTCTGCTGAGTTGTTGTGACAGTTAGAGTCAATGAATCTAAAAAAAATGAGCACAGTGCCTGACAAAGAGCAAGTATTTACAGTGAGCTAAATTATCATTGAGAATTAGGGAGAATATGTGGGAAAGAGTGGTATTTTAGGAAGGATGACTTGACTGCTTCCTGGATGGGATTGTAGCTGTGGCATACTACAAAGGCAAGGAGAATCAATCAGTATACTATATAAAAATAAAGAACCAAGTTTGGACTAAGACATAGCCTATAGGAAGTAAAAAAATGGAGAAAAAGCAGTGATCTTTGTGTGTGTCCCCACATGTCAAACTTACGTAAATGGGAAGATGTTGGGGCTGAGTAAGCAGGTTTGTGGTGATGATGAAACTTAACTTTAGAAAGTGGACTTTGACATCAAGGTGGTGAGTCCAAGGGGATATGTGTGTCTGAAGCACAAGAGGAGGTTAATGTTTGGAATTGGGAATTTTCTGTGTGGAAGTCATACTGGAAACAATGAGAGTGGTTATGATCTGTTCCAAGCACTAAACACATGCTTCTAAAGGTCAGGAGGAAAATACCAATGAATATGGTATTTCAGATATGCATATCTCAGTACTGAAGTGGTAGACACAGATGCACACATCTTGAGGATGGAATGGTACTCTGGTGTCTAAAGAAGCAGTATCAGGACCATCCTTAAAGAAACCCCTGTTCCTGGATCCATACTTGCTGTTCCCATGCCACCACAAGGGGGCGCCAACACTTCACTCCTCTCTGCAGCTTTTGGAGATCAATTAAGTTCAAGAAGAAATTCAGGGCCATTTACTGTCTACTTGACTGAAGGGATTTTGCATGATAATTTACATAGGCAGAATTTGTAAAATGAACCGAAAGCAGGACTATGTATTTCCCTAGAACATGGGCCAATTATCACAGAGAGCTATTAGCCGCTCTCTTGGAGTAATTAATCAGAGTAAATTAATAACTAATTTCTGCTTTTTAAGATCTCCTTTGTTTAGATCTGCTTGTTGTGCAGAAACGTCTTCACCTTTTCCCAATGACAAATTCATATATTAATTACCATTTTAATGCTAAACATCATGACTTTCAGGAAAATTAGCTTTTAGAATTTTTTTCAGCAAAATTAAATCATCTGCTCTGAATATTCTAATTTCACAGAAGAAAGGAGAGGGACAAGAGGGGAGGAGAAGGGAGGGGAGGGAGAGAATGATGCTGGTAATGAAGTCCCAGGGTCTCCTAATTGGTGATGTCCCTTGGGATTTTCTCAGGGTCCTTAGTGTCTGAGCTATTTACTGAAGTAAAATAAACATACAGAAAAGTGTATGTATTATAAATGTATGGCTCTATAAAATTAACAGCACCCCAGAAGCTTCCCTTAATAGAAATTTGTATCATACAGAATATACTTGTGTTTGGCTTCCTTTGATCAAGATTAAGTTTGTGAGGCTCATCCTTATTTTGGTGAATGGTGGTCATTTCCTTCACTCTCACAGCTGTGTAGTATTCCACTGTGTCAGGATATCATAATTTTTTATGCATTCAACTGTAAATGGATATTTGGGTAGTTTCAAGTGTTGTACCAGTGCTGCTATGACCAGTCTTGTACACCTTTTTGTGAATGTGTGCATGCATTTACGTCAGGAATGTAAACAAGGATAGAATTGCTGGATCCTGCATATGTTCAACTTTGGACCAGACTGCTAAATAGTTTTCCAAAATGATTATGTCAATTTACAATCCCATCAACAGTATATAACAGTTCCAGTTGCTCTAAATCCTTGCTAACACTTGGTATTTTTGCTCCTTTTCATTACAGCCATTCTGGTGAATATATTTTGCAGTTTTACTACACATTTCCTTACTAACCAATGGAGTAGTATGAAAAGATAACATCTTTTCACATGTATATTAACCATTTTGAAACTTTGTTTTTGAACACTGTTCAATTATTTTGAACATTTAAAAAGAATTGGATACCTTGCCTCTTATTGCTTTATAATATAGTATATCTTTATATATTGTAGATATAAATCATCTGTCAGAAATTACCTACTCCAAATAATTTCTCTCAATCTATAGATCTTATTTTCACTGTCCTAGTGGGGCCTTTTGATAAGCTGAACTTCTTGATTTTAAGATAGTCTAATATTATTTACCCTTTGTAATTATTCCATTTTGTGTGCTATTTAAGAAGTCTTTGTCTAAGCCAAGGCTGCAGGGATGTTTTCCTGTGTTTTCTTAAGAATGCTTTATTGTGTACCATTCACATTTAAGTCTGCAATCCATCTTCACAAGGTTTTTGAGTGTGGTGTGAGTTGGGATTCAACTTCACCTTTCAGTATGGCAACCAGATGATTCAGCAACATTTATTGATGAGACTTTTCCTTCCCAGTGAACTGTAGTGACTTCCTCGTCATAAATCAGGTGACCACCTACATTTGTACCTGTTTCTGGACTCTTCTAGTGCACTAGTTTGTTGTCTATTCTTCTGTCACTACCACATCGCATCCATTACTCTAGTTTTATAATAGATTATGATAGTTGATTTTGTCAACTCACTCATGGCGTGCCCCTCAAGATTTCCCCTGGCTTTTCTTATCCTTTTGCATTTCCTTGCAAATTCTGGAAACAGTTTTTCAAAATCTCCCCCAAAATCTTGATGGGATTTACTGTAATTAGGTAGAATCTATAGATTAATTGGGAAGAAACTGATATCTCTACAATATTAAGACTTTCAGTCAATGAACATGGCATATCCCTCCATTTATTTGAGACTCTTTAAGCAACATTTTGTAGTTTTCAGTGTAGCGGTCTCACGTATAAATTGATAGATTTTCCCCTTGGTATTTGATGTGTTTTAGTGCCATGGTAAATGGTACCATTTTAAAAATCTGTTTTCCATTGGTTTGTCATTGGTGTGTAGAAATACAATTTTGTTTTGTTTTTATTTACCTTGTCTCCAACAGTCCTGCTAATTTCTTTGAAGTTTTGTTAACATACCCATTCTGCAAATAGGGCCAGTTTTATCTCTTCTTTTGTAGTTGTTAGTATACATTGAATATTTATATCTTTTCATACCTTACTGAACTTTCTAGAATATTATTACAATACTGAATAGAAGCCATGGCTTTAGGCACCCGTGTCACATTATTGTTCTTGAAGGAAAGCTTTCAATAAGTCATCATTAAGTGTGATGTTTACTGTATGATGTTTGTAGATTTTAAAAATAAAATTAAATTACCTTCGATTTCCAGTTTGTTAAGCATTTTTATCTTGTATGATTGTTGAATTTTGGGAAAAACTTAATCATGTGATTTTTCTTCATTTTTCTTGTTTATGTGGTGAATTACACCAATTGATTTTTTACTGTTATAACAACCTTGCATCCCTAGACTTAATGACACTTGATCATAGCACATTATTCCTTTATTGCTTATTCTCATTTCTAATATTTTTTAGGATTATTGAATCTATGTACATGAAAGAAGTTATTTTATAATTTTCTTCTTGGTAATGTTCTTGTCTTGGTTTGGTATCATATTGTCTTGTTTTTGTATTATATCATAGCTCATTAAAAAAGTGGGAAGCCTTTCCTGTTTTTCTATGTCCCATAAAAACTTTGTCAAAGATTGGGAATGTATTTTTTGAAATATTTGAATTACTTAGTTATTAAATCCAACTGATCTGAAAGTTTACTTGTGGGAGGGTTTTAAAGTAATAGTTCAGGGCTTCCCTGGTGGCACAGTGGTTGAGAGTCCGCCTGCCGATGCAGGGGACACGGGTTCGTGCCCCGGTCCGGGAAGATCCCACATGCCGCAGAGCAGCTGGGGCCGTGAGCCATAGCTGCTGAGCCTGTGCGTCCGGAGCCTGTGCTCCACAACAGGAGAGGCCACAACAGTGAGAGGCCCGCGTACCGCCATAGTTCAATTTCTTTAATATATTTTCAGCTTATTCAAATTTTCGTTTTCTTCTATCAGTTTTGATAAAACTCCGTTTTTGGGGAATTTGTCCATTTCATCCAAAAGGTCATTTTTAATCGTCACAAAAGTTTTACAATATCTTATTATCATTTTTGATGGTGGGAGCAACTGTAATGATTTTCTCTTTTTCATTCCTGATACTGCTAATTTGTGTCTTTATTTATCAATTTTACTATTTTTCAAAAGACCAACTTTTGGCTTTGTTTACATTTTAATATATACACTAAGAGTGGTGTGTGTGCATGTGTGTGTGTGTGTGTGTGTATGTATTGAATATTTGTTAAATGTTCCATTTATTTAACATTTAACATTTGTTAAATGTTCCAATATTTGTTAAATGTTCCATTTAATGAAATGTTCAATTTTCTCTTCTACTTTCCCTATGCTTGATTTGGTTTTGTAACTATTTGATATGGAAATTTAAATCACTTATATTCAGCCTCTCTTCAATACTTTTATATGGATTTAAGACACAAGTAGCTCTTTAAGCACTCCCTTTTCTACATTAAAAATTGCTACTGATTTCTTTTTTATCCCACAGCAGCAATTTTCTGCCATGGTATGAAGGGCCCAAGTCTTGTTTCTTTGTCTCTAATTTGCCTAAAATTGATAAATATCCTGAGGTGAAAGGGGCTTTTTACCATTGCCAGTTTATCTCTCACTCAGGGCTTTAACTCTTGCCTGTTTTTATCATCTGTAAATAGCTATAGACCCTAGTTACATCACACTGTCAGTCCCGGTATTGGCAAGTTGTGTCTGCTCTTTGTTACTCCTGATCAGTCTGCCTAGAGTGTTTTTAATTTTATTCATATTCTTAAAGGGGAAGTCTTTCATTTCATTGTATTTCTGATTTTTTTTTCTGTTTTGTATTTCATTGATCTCTGCTCTGCTCTTCATTATTTCCTCTCTTTTGCTACTTTGGGTTTGATTTGCCTTTCTTTTGCTAGAGTCTTCAGTTGGAAGCTGAGATCTTTGAATTGAGACTTTTTTCTCATATAGGGGATTAGTGCTACAATTTTGCCCTAGTACTGCTTTAGCAGCATCCCACAAATATTAATGGTATGTTTTAGTTTTCATCTAGCTAAAAATACACTCTAATTCTCCTTTGGTTACTCTTATGACCCACAGGGTATATAGAAATATATTAGTTAGTTTCCAGTTATTTGGAGATTGTCCAGCTATCTCTCTGTCATTAATTTCTAATTTAATTCCACTGTGGTCAGAGAATATACTTTGTATGATTTGAACCCTTGTAATTTCATGTTTTGTTTTCTGGCCTCAAATATGGCCTTTCTTGGTAAATTTTTCCTATTCGCTTAAAAAGAATATGTATTTTTCTGTTTTTTGGGTTTTTGTGGTTTTTTTGTGGGGTTTTTTTGTGGGACTGGTTTATAAATGCTAACTGATTTTCTGTCTACATGTTCTATCATTTTTTGAGAGAGGGATATAAAAATATCTGACTACAGTTTTGAATTTGTCTATTTCTCCTTGCAATTCTATCAGTATTTTGATTTATATATTTTGAAACTCTGTTAAGTGTTTAGGATTTTTTTATAGCCTCCTAATGAATTGACTCCTTCCTTTATCATTATGAAATGCCTTTTATGCTTCATAATATTATATGCCCTGAAATATATTTTGCTTTATATTAATATAATCTCCACAACTTTTTTGTAATAGTGTTACATTTTACTTATTTGTGTTTTGTAGGCAGCATATAGTTGAATCTTGCTTTTTTATCCAGTTTGATAATCTCTTCCTTTTACTTTGGGTATTTTGACCATTTATATGTAATATGATTATTGTTAGAGTTTGATTTAAATCTACTAACTTACTCTTTGTGTTCTATTCATCTCATCTGTTTACTGTTCTCTTTTTTTGCTATATTATTTGAAATGTTTAAAATAATTTATTGAGATGAAATGCATATGACATAAAATTACCTACTTTAAAGCCAATAATTCAGTGGAATCTACTACACTCAAAATGTTGTACCACCATCACCTCTATCTAGTTCCAACACATTTTAATTACTGCCAAATAAACCCCTTACCCATTAAGCAATTACTCCTTCTTCCTCTGGCAGCCACAAATATGCTTTCTGTTTCTATTGATTTACCTATTCTGGAACTATAGAATATGTGACCATTGTGTCTGACTTCTTTCACTTAGCATGCTTTTGAGGTTCATCCACATTGTAGCATGTAACAGTACACCATTCCATTGCATGGCTGAATAATGTTCCATGTGTGGATGTAACAAACTTGTTTATCTATTCATCTGTTAATGGGCATTTTGACTGTTTCCACCTTATGCCTATTGTGAATAGTGCTGCTATGAAAATTTGTATATAGGTAATTGTTTAAATACCTGTTTTCAGTACTTTTGGTATATACTTAGCTGTGCAATTTCTGGGTCATAAGGCAATTCTATGTTTACTTTGAGAAACTGGAAAACTATTTCCACAGTGGCTTTACCATTTTGCATTCCCACCAGCAATAACTGGTTTCTTCACATTCTCACCAACACTTTCCATTTTCTAGATTATCACCAACTTAGTGGGTATGAAGTGAAATGTTGTGGTTTTAAATAAATTTCCCTAATGACTAATTATGCAGAGTATGTTTTCATGTGCTTATTGATCATTTGCATAGATTTATTTTTGAGAAATATCTGTTCAAATCCTTTATCCATTTATGAATTAGGTTGTTTGTCTTGTTGAGTTGTAAAAGTTCTTTCCATATTCTGGATATTAGAGAATACAATTCACAAATATTTTTTCTCATTATACAAGTTGTCTTTTCACTCTCTTGATTGTGTCCTTTGATGCACAAAATGCTTAAATTTCATGAAGCCCATTTTATCTAATTTTTCACTTGTTGCTCATGCTTTTGGTGTCATATCTAACAATCCATTGCTAAATCTAAAGTCATGAAAATTTACCCATAGATTATCTTCTTAGAGTTTTATAATTTTAGCTCTTACATTTAGGTTACCAATAAATTTTGAGTTAATTTTTGTTTGTGGTGAGAGTTATGGGTCCAATTTCATTCTTTGGCATGTGGATATCCAGCTGTCCCAGCACCATTTGTTGAATAGGCTACCATTTCCTCATTGAGTGGTCTTGGAACGCTTGTCAAAAATCAGTTGATCATACATATGGGTTTATTTCTGGACTCTCAATTTTATTCCATTGGTCCATATGCCAGTACCACACCTTATAATTCTTTTTATTTCTGTAATGTCAGTGATGCTGGCCCCTCTTCCATTCCTGCTTTTAGTAATTTGAGTCTTTTTATCTTCTTCATTCTAGCTAAACATTCATACATTTTGTTCATCTTTTCAAAGAACCAACTTTTAGTTTCTCTAATTTTTTGTTTTCTATTTTATGTAATTTTTTTCTGCTCTAATCTTTATTATTTCCTTCTTTTCACTTACTTTGATTTAATTTGCTCTTCTTTTTTCAAAAAAAAATTTATTGGAGTATACTTGATTTACAATGTAGTGTTAGTTTCTGCTGTACAACAAAGTGAGTCAGTTATACATATACATATATCCACTCTTTATTAGATTCTATTCCCATATAGGTCATTACAGACTACTGAGTAGAGTTCCCTGTGCTATAGAGTAGGTTTTTTAATCAGTTATCTATTTTATATAAAGTAGTGTGTATATCTCAATACCAATCTCCCAATTTATCCCTCTCAACTCCCACATTCATAACCATAAGTTTGTTTTCTACAATCTGTGACTCAATTTCTGTTTTGTAAATAGGTTCATTTGTACCAGTTTTTTAGAATCCACATATAAGAAATATCATATGATATTTGTCTTTCTCTCTTTGACTTACTTCACTCAGTATGACAATCACTAGGTCCATCACTGTCACTGTAAATGGCATTATTTCATTATTTTTTATGGCTGAATAATATTCCATTGTATATATGTACCATGTCTGCTTTATCCGTTCCTCTGTCAATGGACATTTAGCTTGCTTCCATGTCCTGGCTATTGTAAATAGTGCTGCAATGGACATTATGGTGCATGTATCCTTTCATATTATGGTTTTCTCCAGATATGTACCCAAGAATTGCTGAACCATATGGTAGCTCTCTATTTAGTTTTTTAAGAAATCTCCATACTGTTCCCCATAGTAGCTGTACCAATTTACATTCCCACCAACAGTGTAGGAGGGTTCCCTTTTCTCCACATGCTCTGCAGCATTTATTGTTTGCAGATTTTTTGATGCTGGCCATTCTAACCAGTGTGAGATGATACCTCATTGTAGTTTTGATTTGAATTTCTCTAATAATTAGTGAACTTGACTGAGCATGTTTCATGTGACTCTTGGCCATCTGTATTTCTTCTTTGGAGAAATGTCTATTTAGATCTTCTGCCCATTTTTTCATTGGGTTGTTAGTTTTTTTTGATATTGAGCTGCATGAGATGCTTGTATATTTTGGAGATTAATCCTTTGTCAGTTGCTTCATTTGCAAATATTTTCTCCCATTCTGAGGGTTGTATTTTCATCTTGTTTATGGTTTCTGTTGCTGTGAAAAAGCTTCTAAGTTTTATCAGGTCCCATTTGTTTATTTTTGTTTTTGTTTCCATTACTCTAGGAGTTGGGTCAAAAAGAATCTTGCTGTGATTTATGTCTTAAAGTGTTTTGCCTATGTTTCCCTCTAAGAGTTTTATAGTATCTGGCTTTACATTTAGGATTTAAATCCATTTTAAGTTTATTTTTGTGTATGGTGTTAGGGAGTGTTTTAATTTCATCCTTTTACATGTAGCTGTCCAGTTTTCTCAGCACCACTTATTGAAGAGGCTGTCTTTTCTCCATTGTATATTGTTGCTTCCTTTGTCAAATATAAGGTAACCATATGTGTATGGGTTTATCTCTGGGCTTTCTATCCTGTTCCATTGATCTATATTTCTGTTTTTGTACAAGTACCATACTGTCTTGATTACTGTAACTTTGTAATATAGTCTGAATTCCAGGAGCCTGATTCCTCCAGCTCCGTTTTTCTTTTTCAAGATTGATTTGGTTATTCTGGATCTTTTGTGTTTCCATATAAATTGTAAAAATTTTTGTTCTTGTTCTTTGAAATATGCCATTGGCAGCTTGATAGGGATTTCACTGAATCTGTAGATTGCTTTGGGTAACATAGTCATTTTCACAATGTTGATTCTTCCAATCCAAGAACATGGTATATCTCTCCATCTGTTTGTATCATTCTTGATTAATTTCATCCGTGTCTTATAGTTTTCTGCATACAGGTGTTTTGCCTCCATAAGTAGCGTTATTCCTAGGCATTTTATTCTTTTTTTTTTGCAATGGTAAATCCGAGTTTTCCCTTAATTTCTCTTTCAGATTTTTTGTTATTAGTGTATAGGAATGCAAGAGATTTCTGTGCATTAATTTTGTATCCTGATACTTTACAAAATTCAATGATTAGGTCTAGTAGTTTTCTGGTAACATGTTTAGGATTCTCTCTGTATAGTATCATGTCATCTGCAAACAGTGACAATTTTACTTCTTCTTTTCCGATTTGGATTCCTTTTATTTCCTTTTCTTCTCTGATTGCTGTGGCTAGGACTTCGAAAACTATGTTGAATAATAGTGGCAAGAGTGGACACCCTTGTCTTAGATGTTCCTGATCTTAGAGGAAATGGTTTCAGTTTTTCACCATTGAGAATTATGTTGGCTGTGAGTTTGTCATATATGGCCTTTATCATGTTCAGGTGGCTTCCCTCTATGTCAACTTTCTGGAGAGTTTTTATAATAAATAGGTGTTGAATTTTGTGAAAAGCTTTTTCTGAATCTCTTGAGATTATCATATAGTTTTTATACTTCAGTTTTTTAATATGGTGTATCACATTGATTGTTTTGTGTATATTGAAGAATTCTTGCATTCCTGGGATAAACATCACTTGATCATGGTGTATGATCCTTTAATGTGCTGTTGGATTCTGTTTGCTAGTATTTTGTTAAGGGTTTTTGCATCTATGTTCAGCATTGATATTGGCCTGTAGTTTTCTCTTTTTTTGTGACATCTTTGTGTGATTTTTGTATCAAGGTAATGGTGGGCTCATGTCCCACCCTCTGCTATATTTTGGAAGAATTTGAGAAGGATAGGTGTCAGCTCTTCTGTAAATGTTTTATAGAATTCACCTGTGAAGCCATCTGGTCCTGGGCTTTTGTTTGTTGGAAGATTTTTAATCACAGTTTCAATTTCAGTGCTTGTAATTTATCTGTTCATATTTTCTGTTTCTTCCTGGTTCCATCTTTGAAGATTGTACTTTTCTAAGAATTTGTTCATTTCTTCCAGGTTGTCCATTTTATTGGCATATAGTTGCTTGTAGTAGTCTCTCATGATTCTTTTATTTCTGCAGTGTCAGTTGTTACTTCTCCTTTCTCATTTCTAATTCTGCTGATTTGAGTCTTCTCCCTTTTTTTCTTGATGAATCTGGCTTATCAAGATTGGCTGGTTTATCAAATTTTCTTATCTTCTCAAAGAACCAGGCTTTAGTTTTATTGATCTTTTCTCTTGTTTCCTTCATTTCTTTTTCACTTATTTTTGATCTGATCTTTATGATTTCTTTCCTTCTGCTTTCGGTTTTTTTTTGTTCTGTTTGTTTTATTTTCATTTTCTAATTGCTTTAGGTGTAAGGTTAGGTTGTTTATTTGAGATTTTTCTTGTTTCTTGAGGTAAGATTGTATTGATATAAACTTCCCTCTTAGAACTGCTCTGCTGCACCCCATAGTTTTTGGGTCATCGTGTTTTCATTGTCATTTTTTTGTAGGATTCTTTTTTAGTTCCTCTTTGATTTATTCAGTGATCTCTTGGTTATTTACTACTGTATTGTTTAGCCTTCCTGTATTTGTATTTTTTACAGTTTTTTTCCTGTAATTGATATCTAGTCTCATAGCATTGTGTTCAGAAAAAATATTTCATATGGTTTCAATTTTCTTAAATTTCCCAAGGCTTGATTTGTGACCCAAGATATGATCTATCCTGGAGAATGTTCCATGTGTACTTGAGAAGTAAATGTATTCTATTGTTTTTGAATAGAATGCACAGGCTCCCGGAGGGTATGGGTAGTGACCTGTGTCTGCACACAGGATCCTTGGTGGCAGCAGTGGCAGGTGTAGCAGGCCGTTCCCACCTCTGGGGTCTGTGAGATGACAGCTGTGGCTCATACCCATCTCTGGAGCTCGCTTAGGCAGTGCTCTGCCATCTGTGGGCACACAGAACAGGACACCTCTCTCTTCATGCCCACTGAAACAATGGTCTCTTGCCTCTCCAGACCTTTTTCCAGGACTCCCTCCCAGCTAGCTGTGGCACACTAGCCCCCTTCAGGCTGTCTTCACATAGCCAACCCCAGTCCTCTCCCTGGGGTCTGACCCCCAAAGCTTGAGCCTTAGCTCCCAGGCCTCACCCACCCCAGCGGGTAAACAGACAAGCATCTCAGGCTGGTGAGTGCTGGTTGGCACCAATCCTCTGTGCAGGAATCTCTCCGCTTTGCCTTCAGCACCCCTGTTGATGCTCTGTCCTCTGTGGCTCTGAAGCTCCCACTCCCATCCCACCAGTGAAGGGGTTTCCTAGTGTGTGGAAACTTCCTCCTTCACAGCTCCCTCCAGAGGCCCAGGACCCATCCCTATCCCTTTGTCTCTTCTTTGTTTTCTTTTTTGTTTTGCCCTACCCAAGTATGTGTGGATTTTCTTGCCTTTTTGAGAAGTCTGAGGTCTTCTGCCTTTATTCAGTAGGTGTTCTCTAGGAGTTGTTCCACATGTAGATGTATTTTTGATGTATTTGTGGGGAGGAAGGTGATCTCCACCTCTTACTCCTCTGCCATCTTGAAAGTCTCCTAGTTGTTTTACCCTTACTGAAGCTTTATCTTTTTATTCCTCAAGCTGAATAACCTCAACTGACCTGTATGCTGTTGAATTAGTGAATTTTTCACTTTAGTGATCACACTTATTATATCCAGAGTTTCTTTTATTTTGAAATAATATTAATTAATTAATTTATTTATTCTATTTTTTTGGAGACATCCTCCTCATAGTTACCTTGTGTCCTTTAGGAATGATTTTTTTTTAAACTTCTCTGAACATAGCTAATTTAAAGTCTTTGTCTATGAAGTCTAATGTCTGAGATTTCTCAGGGTCAGTTTCCATTGCCTGCATGTTTTCCTGTGTATAAGACATACTTTTCTATTTCTTTGTATGTATTGTTACTTTTTGTTAAAAATAAAAAAATTTTAATCATGTAATCAGGGAACTCTGAAAATCAGATTCAACCCCCAGCGTTTATCTTTATTGCTGTTTGTTAAGTGACTTTCCTCAAAGAATTCTTTAAAATTTGTGTCCTTTCTTTTATGCAACCACTGACATCTCTTCCTGATTAGCTTATTGGCCAGATAATGGTTGGATGGAGATTTCCTTAAATGCCTTGGGACAATGTGGTTCCCAGTCTTTGTTAAGGAGATCTCTGTGTGTTGGGGTCTATCTTCAAGGCTCTGACAGGCAGTTTACAACTTTGCCTTAGCCTTCAATCCTTGCCTGTATTGGGGGAGTGAGAGCTTAGGGCCTTCACAGGTCCTTCTTGAGATGAGACTGTGCATAACCCTGTCCATGCACCTGCCTTACACATGAACATGGCCCTCTAAATTCCCAAGGTAATGTCACGGACTTTGAACAGTCCATAGAGATGGACATCTTATTTGTCAATTTTTCCTTTTAAGTTTTTGGTCAGCCTCTATTTTATCCCAACCAGTGTCACTACATCAGGCAGCTACAACATGAAACAGTATCTCCTATTCTTTTTTTAACAGAGAAAATGTCATTTACATTAGGAGGGCTCAGGTCAAACAAAGCAAAGCCTGTGTTATGGAGCTTTTGAGGAAGTTTCCACACAAGGTAAAACAGTGGCAACTCTCTGAGATGGGGCTTGTAGGCTCCTCCAATCACATTCTGCCCCTTCCAGTAACTGCTAGGCTGCTGGATTTTTTTTTTTTTTTTTTTTTTTTTTACAGATACCATCTATTGTGTGGCTATTGATTTTCTTTTTTTTCTATTTTATAAATTTATATATTTATTTATTTTTATTTTTGGATGTGTTGGGTCTTTGTTGCTGTGAGCGGGCTTTCTCTGGTTGTGGCAAGTGGGGCCTACTCTTCATTGCGGTGCATGGGCTTCTCATTGCAGTGGGTTCTCTTGTTGCGGAGCATGGGCTCTAGGTGCATGGGCTTCAGTAGTTGTGGCACATGGGCTCAGTAGCTGTGGCATGGGAGCTCTAGAGCGCAGGCTCAGTAGTTGTGATGCACGGGCTTAGTTGCTCTGCGGCATGTGGGATCTTCCTGGGCAGGGCTCGAACCCGTGTCCCCTGCATTGGCAGGTGGATTATTAACCACTGTGCCACAAGGGAAGCCCGTGGCTTTTGCTTTGTAAAGTTACTGTGAAGGTGATGAGTGAGGGAAGGAATTAGGCAAGTGGAATTGTTGAAACATTTACTGCTCTTACTAGCATTCAATTGTTTTTCTTTTTTTTTAACATCTTTATTGGAATATAATTGCTTTACAATGGTGTGCTCGTTTCTGCTTTATAGCAAAGTGAATCAATTATACACATACATATGGCCCCATATCTCTTCCCTCTTGCGTCTCCCTCCTACCCTCCCTATCCCACCCGTCTAGGTGGTCACAAAGCACCGAGCTGATCTCCCTGTGCTATGCGGCTGCTTCCCACTAGCTATCTATTTTACGTTTGGTAGTGTATATATGTCCATGCCACTCTCTCACTTTGTCCCAGCTTACCCTTTTCCCTCTACATATCCTCAAGTCCATTCGCTAGTAGGTCTGCATCTTTATTCCTGTCTTGCCCTTAGAACCTAATTCTGACCATATTACAAGCCTTTAGTTCATTTTCAGTGTTCTGAAAACTTTTTTTTTTTTTAACATCTTTATTGGGGTATAATTACTTTACAATGGTGTGTTAGTTTCTGCTTTATAACAAAGTGAATCAGTTATACATATACATATGTTCCCATAACTCTTCCCTCTTGCGTCTCCCTCCCTCCCACCCTCCCTATCCCACCCCTCCAGGCTGTCACAAAGCACCGAGCCAATATCCCTGTGCCATGCGGCTGCTTCCCACTAGCTATCTACCTTACTACGTTTGTTAGTGTGTATATGTCCATGACTCTCTCTCGCCCCGTCACAGCTCACCCTTCCCCCTCCCCATAACCTCAAGTCCGTTCTCTAGGAGGTCTGCGTCTTTATTCCTGCCTTACCCCTAGGTTCTTCATGACATTTTTTTTTCTTAAATTCCATATATATGTGTTAGCATACTGTATTTGTCTTTTTCTTTCTGACTTACTTCACTGTGTATGACAGACTCTAGGTCTATCCACCTCATTACAAATAGCTCAATTTCGTTTCTTTTTATGGCTGAGTAATATTCCATTGTATATATGTGCCACATCTTCTTTATACATTCATCCGATGATGGGCACTTAGGTTGTTTCCATCTCCGGGCTATTGTAAATAGAGCTGCGATGAACATTTTGTTACATGACTCTTTTTGAATTTCGGTTTTCTCAGGGTATATGCCCAGTAGTGGGATTGCTGGGTCATATGGTAGTTCTATTTGTAGTTTTTTAAGGAACCTCCATACTGTTCTCCATAGTGGCTGAACCAATTCACATTCCCACCAGCAGTGCAAGAGGGTTCCCTTTTCTCCACACCCTCTCCAGCATTTATTGTTTCTAGATTTTTTGATGATGGCCATTCTGACTGGTGTGAGATGATATCTCATTGTAGTTTTGATTTGCATTTCTCTAATGATTAATGATGTTGAGCATTCTTTCATGTGTTTGTTGGCAGTCTGTATATCTTCTTTGGAGAAATGTCTATTTAGGTCTTCTGCCCATTTTTGGATTGGGTTGTTTGTTTTTTTGTTGTTCAGCTGCATGAGCTGCTTGTAAATTTTGGAGATTAATCCTTTGTCGGTTGCTTCATTTGCAAATATTTTCTCCCATTCTGAGGGTTGTCTTTTGGTCTTGTTTATGGTTTCCTTTGCTGTGCAAAAGCTTTGAAGTTTCATTAGGTCCCATTTGTTTATTTTTGTTTTTATTTCCATTAATCTAGGGGGTGGGTCAGAAAGAATCTTGCTGTGATTCATGTCATAGAGTGTTCTGCCTATGTTTTCCTCTAATAGTTTGATAGTTTCTGGCCTTATATTTAGGTCTTTAATCCATTTTGAGCTTATTTTTGTGTATGGTGTTAGGGAGTGTTCTAATTTCATTCTTTTACATGTACCTGTCCAGTTTTCCCAGCACCACTTATTGAAGAGGCTGTCCTTTTTCCACTGTACATTCCTGCCACCTTTATCAAAGATAAGGTGTCCATATGTGCATGGGTTTATCTCTGGGCTTTCTATCCTGTTCCATTGATCTATCTTCCTGTTTTTGTGCCAGTACCATACCGTCTTGATAACTGTAGCTTTGTAGTATAGTCTGAAGTCAGGGAGCCTGATTCCTCCAGTTCCTTTTTTTGTTCTCAAGATTGCTTTGGCTATTCGGGGTCTTTTGTGTTTCCATACAAATTGTGAAATTTTTTGTTCTAGTTCTGTGAAAAATGCCAGTGGTAGTTTGATAGGGATTGCATTGAATCTATAGATTGCTTTGGGTAGTAGAGTCATTTTCACAATGTTGATTCTTCCAATCCAAAACATGGTATATGTCTCCATCTATTTGTATCATCTTTAATTTCTTTCATCAGTGTCTTATAGTTTTCTGCATACAGGTCTTTTGTCTCCTTAGGTAGGTTTATTCCTAGATATTTTATTCTTTTTGTTGCAATGGTAAATGGGAGTGTTTTCTTGATTTCACTTTCAGATTTTTCATCATTAGTATATAGGAATGCCAGAGATTTCTGTGCATTAATTTTGTATCCTGCTACTTTACCAAATTCATTGATTAGCTCTAGTAGTTTTCTGGTAGCATCTTTAGGATTCTCTATGTATAGTGTCATGTCATCTGCAAACAGTGACAGCTTTACTTCTTCTTTTCCGATTTGGATTCCTTTTATTTCCTTCTCTTCTCTGATTGCTGTGGCTAAAACTTCCAAAACTATGTTGAATAAGAGTGGTGAGAGTGGGCACCCTTGTCTTGTTCCTGATCTTAGTGGAAATGCTTTCAGTTTTTCACCATTGAGGATGATGTTTGCTGTGGGCTTGTCGTATATGGCCTTTATTATGTTGAGGAAAGTTCCCTCTATGCCTACTTTCTGCAGGGTTTTTATCATAAACGGGTGTTGAATTTTGTCAAAAGCTTTCTCTGCATCTATTGAGATGATCATATGGTTTTTCTCCTTCAATTTGTTAATATGGTTTATCACATTGATAGATTTGCGTATATTGAAGAATCCTTGCATTCCTGGAATAAACCCCACTTGATCATGGTGTATGATCCTTTTAATGTGCTGTTGGATTCTGTTTGCTAGTATTTTGTTGAGGATTTTTGCATCTATGTTCATCAGTGATATTGGTCTGTAGTTTTCTTTCTTTGTGACATCCTTGCCTGGTTTTGGTATCAAGGTGATGGTGGCCTCGTAGAATGAGTTTGGGAGTGTTCCTCCCTCTGCTATATTTTGGAAGAGTTTGAGAAGGATAGGTGTTAGCTCTTCTCTAAATGTTTGATAGAATTCGCCTGTGAAGCCATCTGGTCCTGGGCTTTTCTTTGTTGGAAGATTTTTAATCACAGTTTCAATTTCAGTGCTTGTGATTGGTCTGTTCATATTTTCTATTTCTTCCTGATTCAGTCTTGGCAGGTTGTGCCTTTCTAAGAATTTGTCCATTTCTTCCAGGTTGTCCATTTTATTGGCATAGAGCTGCTTGTAGTAATCTCTCATGATCTCTTTTATTTCTGCAGTGTCAGTTGTTACCTCTCCTTTTTCATTTCTAATTCTATTGATTTGAGTCTTCTCCCTTTTTTTCTTGATGAGTCTGGCTAGTGGTTTATCAATTTTGTTTATCTTCTCAAAGAACCAGCTTTTAGTTTTATTGATCTTTGCTATTGTTTCCTTCATTTCTTTTTCATTTATTTCTGATCTGATTTTTATGATTTCTTTCCTTCTGCTAGCTTTGGGGTTTTTTTGTTCTTCTTTCTCTAATTGCTTGAGGTGCAAGGTTAGGTTGTTTATTCTAGATGTTTCCTGCTTCTTAAGGTGGGCTTGTATTGCTATAAACTTCCCCCTTAGAACTGCTTTTGCTGCATCCCACAGGTTTTGGGTCGTTGTGTCTCCATTGTCATTTGTTTCTAGGTATTTTTTGATTTCCTCTTTGATTTCTTCAGTGATCACTTCATTATTAAGTAGTGTATTGTTTAGCCTCCATGTGTTTGTATTTTTTACAGATCTTTTCCTGTAATTGATATCTAGTCTCATGGCGTTGTGGTCAGAAAAGATACTTGATACAATTTCAATTTTCTTAAATTTGCCAAGGCTTGATTTGTGACCCAAGATATGATCTATCCTGGAGAATGTTCCATGAGCACTTGAGAAAAATGTGTATTCTGTTGTTTTTGGATGGAGTG
Source organism: Pseudorca crassidens (assembly GCF_039906515.1). Classification (NCBI taxonomy): domain Eukaryota; kingdom Metazoa; phylum Chordata; class Mammalia; order Artiodactyla; family Delphinidae; genus Pseudorca; species Pseudorca crassidens. The sequence continues at coordinate 126,401,588 of NC_090296.1, read as the reverse complement.
TCCTATAAATATCAATTAAGTCCATCTTGTTTAATGTATCATTTAAAGCTTGTGTTTCCTTATTTATTTTCATTTTGGATGATCTGTCCTTGGGTGAAAGTGGGGTGTTTAAGTCCCCTACTATGAATGTGTTACTGTCGATTTCCCCTTTTATGGCTGTTAGTATTTGCCTTATGTATTGAGGTGCTCCTATGTTGGGTGCATAAATATTTACAATTGTTATATCTTCTTCTTGGATCGATCCCTTGATCATCATGTAGTGTCCTTCTTTGTCTCTTTTAATAGTCCTTATTTTAAAGTCTATTTTGTCTGATATGAGAATTGCTACTCCAGCTTTCTTTTGGTTTCCATTTGCATGGAATATCTTTTTCCATCCCCTTACTTTTAGTCTGTATGTGTCTCTAGGTCTGAAGTGGGTCTCTTGTAGACAGCATATGTAAGGGTCTTGTTTTTGTATCTATTCAGCTAATCTGTGTCTTTTGGTGGGAGCATTTAGTCCATTTACATTTAAGGTAATTATCGATATGTATGTTCCTATTCCCATTTTCTATATTGTTTTGGGTTCGTTAATATAGGTCTTTTCCTTCTCTTGTGTTTCTTGCCTAGAGAAGATCCTTTAGCATTTGTTGTAAAGCTGGTTTGGTGGTGCTGAACTCTCGCAGCTTTTGCTTGTCTGTAAAGGTTTTAATTTCTCCATCAAATCTGAATGAGATCCTTGCTGGGTAGAGTAGTCTTGGTTGCAGGTTTTTCTCCTTCATCACTTTCAGTATGTCCTGCCACTCCCTTCTGGCTTGTAGGGTTTCTGCTGAGAGATCAGCTGTTAACCTTATGGGGATTCCCTTATGTGTTATTTGTTGTTTTTCCCTTGCTGCTTTTAATATGCTTTCTTTGTATTTAATTTTTGACAGTTTGATTAATATGTGTCTTGGCGTATTTCTCCTTGTATTTATCCTGTATGGGACTCTCTGTGCTTCCTGGACTTGATTAACTATTTCCTTTCCCATATTAGGGAAGTTTTCAACTATAATCTCTTCAAATATTTTCTCAGTCCCTTTCTTTTTCTCTTCTTCTTCTGGAACCCCTATAATTCGAATGTTGGTGCGTTTAATGTTGTCCCAGAGGTCTCTGAGACTGTCCTCAGTTCTTTTCATTCTTTTTTCTTTATTCTGCTCTGCAGTAGTTATTTCCACTATTTTATCTTCCAGGTCACTTATCCGTTCTTCTGCCTCAGTTATTCTGCTATTGATCCCATCTAGAGTATTTTTAATTTCATTTATTGTGTTGTTCATCGTTGCTTGTTTCATCTTTAGTTCTTCTAGGTCCTTGTTAACTGATTCTTGCATTTTGTCCATTCTATTGTCCATTCTATCTCCAAGATTTCGGATCAACCTTACTATCATTATTCTGAATTCTTTTTCAGGTAGACTGCCTATTTCCTCTTCATTTGTTAGGTCTGGTGCATTTTTATCTTGCTCCTTTATCTGCTGTGTGTTTTTCTGTTTTCTCATTTTGCTTATCTTACTGTGTTTGGGGTCTCCTTTTTTCAGGCTGCAGGTTCGTAGTTCCTCCTGTTTTTGATGTCTGTCTCCAGTGGCTAAGGTTGGTTCAGTGGGTTGTGTAGGCTTCCTGGTGGAGGGGACTAGTGCCTGTGTTGTGGTGGATGAGGCTGGATCTTGTCTCTCTAGTGGGCAGGTTCACGTCTGGTGGTGTGTTTTGGGGTGTCTGTGGCCTTATTATGATTTTAGGCAGCCTCTCTGCTAATGGGTGGGGTTGTGTTCGTGTTTTGCTAGTTGTTTGGCACAGGTTGTCCAGCACTGTGGCTTGCTGGTCGTTGAGTGAAGCTGGGTGCTGGTGTTAAGATGGAGGTCTCTGGGAGATTTTCGCCGTTTGATATTATGTGGAGCTGGGAGGTCTCTTGTGGACCAGTGTCCTGAAGTTGGCTCTCCTACCTCAGAGGCAGAGCCCTGACTCCTGGCTGGAGCACCAAGAGCCTTTCATCCACGCGGCTCAGAATAAAAGGGAGAAAAAGTAGAGGGAATTAGTAGAAGTATGAGGAAAGAAAGAAGGAAAGGAGGGAAGGAAGGAGGGAAGGAAGGAAGGAAGGAAGGAAGAAAGAAAGAAGCAAAGAAGGAAAGAAGGCAAGAAGGAACGAAAGGAGGGAGGGAGGAAGGAAGGAAGGAGGGAAAGAAGGAAAACAGAAAGAAAGAAGATACAGTAAAAATAAAATAAAGTATAATAAAGTTATTGAATTAAAAAAATTCTTAATTAGAAAAAAAAAAAAGGGACGGATAGAACCTTAGGACAAATGTTGGAAGCAAAGCTATACAGACAAAGTCTTACGCAGAAGCGTACACATACACCCTCACAAAAAGAGGTAAAGGGGGAAAAATCATAAATCTTGCTGTCAGAGACCACCTCCTCAATTTGGGATGATTCGTTGTCTAAAGGAGGGAAGGAAGGAGGGAAGGAAGGAAGGAAGGAAGGAAGAAAGAAAGAAAGAAGCAAAGAAGGAAAGAAGGCAAGAAGGAACGAAAGGAGGGAGGGAGGGAGGGAGGAAGGAAGGAAGGAGGGAAAGAAGGAAAAACAGAAAGAAAGAAGATACAGTAAAAATAAAATAAAGTATAATAAAGTTATTGAATTAAAAAATTCTTAATTAGAAAAAAAAAAAAGGGGACGGATAGAACCTTAGGACAAATGTTGGAAGCAAAGCTATACAGACAAAGTCTTACACAGAAGCGTACACATACACCCTCACAAAAAGAGGTAAAGGGGGAAAAATCATAAATCTTGCTGTCAGAGACCACCTCCTCAATTTGGGATGATTCGTTGTCTAAAGGAGGGAAGGAAGGAAGGAAAGAAAGAAAGAAAGAAAGAAAGAAAGGACGAAGGTAAAGTATAATAACGTTCTTAAAATTAAAATTGATTATTAAGAAAAAAATTTTAAGGAAAAACCATGGACGGATAGAACCCTAGGACAAATGGTGGAAGCAAGACTATACAGACAAGATCTCACACAGAAGCATACACATACACATTCACAAAAAGAGGAATAGGGAGAAAAATCATAGATCTTGCTCCCAAAGTCCACCTCCTTAATTTGGGATGATTGGCTGTCTATTCAGGTATTCCACAGATGCTGGTACATCAAGTTGATTGTGGAGCTTTAATCCGCTGCTTCTGAGGCTGCTGGGAGAGATTTACCTTTCTCTTCTTCGTTCTCACAGCTCACAGGAGCTCAGCTTTGGATTTGGCCCTGCCTCTGCGTGTAGGTCGCTGGAGGGCGTCTGTTTTTTGCTCAGACAGGACGGGGTTAAAGGAGCCGCTGATTCGGGGGTTCTGGCGTACTGAGGCCGGCGGGGAGGGAGGGGCACGGAATGCGGGGCGGGCCTGCGGCGGCAAAGTCCGGCGTGACCCTGCACCAGCCCGAGGCCCGCCGTGCGCTCTCCCGGGGAAGTCGTCCCCGGATTCCGGGAACCCGGCAGTGGCGGGCTGCACAGGCTCCGCGGAAGAGGGGAGTGGAGAGCGACCTGCGCTCGCACACAGGCCCCTTGGTGGCGGCAGCAGCAGCCCCAACGTCTCCCGCCCGCCTCTGGGGTCCGCGCCTCCAGCCGCGGCTTGCGCCCGTCTCTGGAGTCAGCACCCTCAGCCGCGGCTCGCGCCTGTCTCTGGGGTCCGCGCCCTCAGCCGCGGCTCGCGCCCGTCTCTGGGGTCCGCGCTTTCAGCCGCGGCTCGCGCCCGTCTCTGGGGTCCGCGCTTTCAGCCGCGGCTCGCGCCCGTCTCTGGGGTCCGCGCTTTCAGCCGCGGCTCGCGCCCGTCTCTGGGGTCCGCGCTTTCAGCCGCGGCTCGCGCCCGTCTCTGGGGTCCGCGCTTTCAGCCGCGGCTCGCACCCGTCTCTGGAGTTCCTTTAAGCAGCGTTCTTAAACCCCTCTCCTCACGCACCAGGAAACAAAGAGGAAAGAAAAAGTCTCTTGCCTCTTCGGCAGGTGCAGGCTTTTCCCCGGACTCCCTCCCGGCTAACTGTGGTGCACCAACCCCTTCAGGCTATGTTCAAGCCGCCAACCCCAGTCCTCTCCCTGCGCTCCGTCCGAAACCGAAACCCGAGCCTCAGAGCCTCAGCTCGCAGCCCCGCCCGTCCCGGCGGGTGAGCAGACAAGCTTCTTGGGCTGGTGAGTGCCGGTCGGCACCGATCCTCTGTGCGGGAATCTCCCCGCTTTGCCCTCCGCACCCGTTGCTGTGCACTCCTCCGCGGCTTCGAAGCTCCCCCCTCCGCCTCCCGCAGTCTCCGCCCGCGAAGGGGCTTCCTAGTGTGTGGAAACTTTTCCTCCTTCACAGCTCCCTCCCACTGGTGCAGGTGCCGTCCCTATTCTTTTGTCTCTGTTTATTCTTTTTTCCTTTTGCCCTACCCAGGTACGTGGGGAGTTTCTTGCCTTTTGGGAGGTCTGAGGTCTTCTGCCAGCCTTCAGTAGGTGTTCTGTAGGAGTTGTTCCACGTGTAGATGTATTTCTGGTGTATCTGTGGAGAGGAAGGTGATCTCCGCGTCTTACTCTTCCGCCATCTTCCCCAGGGAATCCTGAAAACTTTTATAATTTTTTGCCATTTTTTTTGTTTGTTTGTTTTCTGTGTATCTACATCACGGGTTTGTGAGTATTGAATGAGGAAAGTCTTATAGTACCTAGCTCATAGCAAGTGCTCATTCAATGGTTACTATATTCATTTTGTTTGTTTATTTGTTGTTAATTCTTTTATTAATTTTAAAATTTTATTTTATTTATTTTTTTATACAGCAGGTTCTTATTAGCCATCAATTTTATACACATCGGTGTGTACATGTCAATCTCAATCACCCAATTCATCACAACCCCACCCTCACCCCCACCACTTTTGCCAGTGTTTTTATTACTTTGGTAAAAGAGAAGATTTTCAGAGGTCTCTACTCCATCATTCTGCTCTATGGTTTTCAGTTAATTTCTCTGTGATTTCTTCCTCTCTGGAATTCTCTCTCTCAACTCCAAGCTATTTGGGCAGCCAGGGGCTTTGATCACTTTCTCATCTGTTTCTAGAAATATGACTGTGATTTCTACTTATTCTCTATTCCCTTGTACTCTGATATAGAAAATCCATCCAGGGTATAATATGGAGTTAACTTTGTGTGTTTCCATTTTCCCAGTGATTATAGACCCTCAATTATTAATTAATCACTTGCTTCACAATAATTCTCAGACAATAATTTTATATACCTTACCTAAATTTATAGCTGTTTTTTGACAGGAACATTAGATTAGTACCATATGAGCTAATCTGTCATAACTAGAGCCATAAATATAGCTGCCCTTATAATTTCTTCTTTCATTTCCTTTACAGGGGACTGGTTAAATAAATGTGGCAAATCCACATAAAAGAGTATTTTGCAGCCTAAATAAAAGAGAAGGATTTAACTTCTACAAAGTGATCTCCAGAATGAATTATTTTTTTTCATGGTTTGGAGTATTTTATTTTATTTTAAACATCTTTATTGGAGTATAATGGCTTTACAATGGTGTGTTAGTTTCTACTTTATAACAAAGTGAATAAGTTATACATATATCCCCATATCTCTTCCCTCTTGCATCTCCCTCCCTCCCACACTCCCTATCCCACCCCTCTGGGGGATCACAAAGCACTGAGCTGATCTCCCTGTGCTATGCAACTGTTCCCCACTAGCTATCTATTTTATATTTGGTAGTGTATATATGTCCATGCCACTGTCTCACTTTGTCCCAGCTTACACTTAGCTCTCCCCGTGTCCTCAAGTCCATTCTCTAGTAGGTCTGTGACTTTATTTCTGTCTTGCCTCTATGTTCTTAATGACCTTTTTCTTTTTCTTTTAGATTCCATATATATGTGTTAGCATACGGTATTTGTTTTTCTCTTTCTGACTTACTTCACTCTGTATGACAGACTCTAGGTCCATCCACCTCACTATAAATAACTCAATTTCGTTTCTTTTTATGGCTGAGTAATAGTCCATTGTATATATGGACCACATCTTTTTTATTCATTCATCTGTCGATGGACACTTGGGTTGTTTCCATGTTCTGGCTATTGTAAATAGAGCTGCAATGAATATTGAGGTACATGACTCTTTTTGACTTATGGTTTTCTCAGGGTATATGTCCAGTAGTGGGATTGCTGGGTCGTATGGTAGTTCTAATTGTAGTTTTTTAAGCAATCTCCATATTGTTCTCCATAGTGGCTGTATCAATTTACATTCCCTCCAACAGTGCAAGAGGGTTCCCTTTTCTCCACACCCTCTCCAGCATTCATTGTTTGTAGATTTTTTGATGATGGCCATTCTGACTGGTGTGAGATGATATCTCATTGTAGGTTTGATTTGCATTCCTCTAATGATTAATGATGTTGACCATTCTGTCATGTGTTTGTTGGAAATTTGTATATCTTCTTTGGAGAAATGTCTGTTTATGTCTTCTGCCCATTTTGGGATTGGCTTGTTCATTTTTTTGATATTGAGCTGCATGAGCTGCTTGTAAATTTTGGAGATTAATCCTTTGTCAGTTTCTACATTAGCAAATATTTTCTCCAATTCTGAGGGATGTCTTTTCATCTTGTTTATGGTTACCTTTGCTGTGAAAAAGCTTTTACATTTCATTAGGTCCCATTTGTTTATATCTGTTTTCATTCCATTTCTCCAGGAGGTGGGTCAAATAGGATCTTGCTGTGATTTATGTCGTAGAGTGTTCTGCCTATGTTTTCCTCTAAGAGTTTTATAGTGTTTGGCCTTACGTTTAGTTCTTTAATGCATTTTGAGTTTATTTTTGTGTATGGTATTAGGGAGTGTTCTAATTTCATTCTTTTACATGTAGCTGTCCAGTTTTCCCAGCACTACTTATTGAAGAGGCTGTCTTTTCTCCATTGTATATTCTTGCTCCCTGTATCAAAGATAAGGTGACGAGGTGTGCATGCGTTTATCTCTGGGCTTTCTATCCTGTTCCATTGATCTATATTTCTGTTTTTGTGCCAGTACCGTACTGTCTTGACTACTGTAGCTTTGTAATATAGTCTGAAGTCCGGGAGCCTGCTTCTTCCAGATTCATACTTCTTTCTCAAGATTGCTTTGGCTATTCGGAGTCTTTAGTGTTTTCATAAAAATTGTGAAATTTTTTGTTGTAGTTCTGTGAAAACATGCCAGTGGTAGTTTGATAGGGATTGCATTGAATCTGTAGATTGCTTTGAGTAGTATAGTCATTTTCACAAAGTTGATTCTTCCAATCCAAGAATATGGTATATCTCTCTGTTTATTTGTATCATCTTTAATTGTTTCATCAGTGTCTTATAATTTTCTGCATAGAGGTCTTTGGTCCCCTTACATAGGTTTATTCCTAGGTATTTTATTCTTTTTGTTGCAATGGTAAATGGGAGTGTTTTCTTAATTTCACTTTCAGATATTTCATCATTAATGTATAGGAATTCAAGAGATTTCTGTGCATTAATTTTGTATCCTGCTACTTTACCAAATTCATTGATTAGCTCTAGGGGTTTTCTGATACCATTTTTAGGATTCTCTGTGTATAGTATCTGGTCACCTGAAAAGAGTGACAACGTTACATCTTCTTTTCCAATTTGGATTCTTTTTATTTCTTTTTCTTCTCTGTGGTTAAAACTTCCAAAACTATGTTGAATAATAGTGGTGAGGGTGGGCACCCTTGTCTTGTTCCTGATCTTAGTGGAAATGCTTTCAGTTTTTCACCATTGAGGTCGATGTTGGCTGTGGGTTTGTCATATATGGCCTGTATCATGTTGAGTTAAATTCCCCCTATGCCTACTTTCTGGAGGATCTTTATCATAAATCGGTGTTGAATTTTGTTGAAAGCTTACTCTGCATCTCTTGAGATGATCATATGTTTTTTTTCCTTCAATTTTTTAACATGGTGTATTACATTGTTTGATTTGCATATATTGAAGAATCCTTGCATTCCTGGGATAAACCCCACTTGATCATACTGTATGATCCTTTAGTGTGCCATTGGATTCTGTTTGGTAGTATTTGGTTGAGGATTTTTGCATCTATGTTCATCAGTGACAATGGCCTGTAGTTTTCTTTCTTTGTGACATCTTTGGTTTTAGAATCAGGGTGATGGTGACCTCGTAGAATGAGGTCACCCTCTGATATATTTTGGAAGAGTTTTAGAAGGATAGGTGTTAGCTCTTCTCTAAATGTTTGATAGAATTCGCTTGTGTAGCCATTTGTTCCTGGGCTTTTGTTTGTTGGAAGATTTTTAATCACAGTTTCAATTTCAGTGCTTGTGATTGGTCTGTTCATATATTCTATTTCTTCCTGTTTCAGTCTTGGAAGGTTTTGCTTTTCTTAGAATTTGTCCATTTCTTCCAGGTTGTCCATTTTATTGGCATATAGTTGCATGTAGTAATCTCTCATGATCCTTTGTATTTCTGCAGTGCCGGTTGTTACTTCTCCTTTTTCATTTCTAATTCTATTGATCTGAGTGTTCTCCATTTTCTTCTTGAGGCTAATGGTTTATCAATTTTGTTTATCTTCTCAAACAACCAGCTTTTAGTTTTATTGATCTTTGCTATCGTTTCCTTCATTTCTTTTCCACTTATTTCTTTTCTGGTGTTTGTGATTTCTTTCCTTCTGCTAACTTTGGGGGATTTTTGTTCTTCTTTCTCTAATTGCTTTAGGTGTAAGGTTAGGTTGTTTATTTGAGATGTTTCTTGTTCCTTATGGTAGGATTGTATTGCTATACACTTCCCTCTTAGAACTGCCTTTGCTGCATCCCATAGGTTTTGGGTCATCATGTTTTCATTGTCATTTGTTTCTAGGTATTTTTTGATTTCTTCTTTGAGTTCTTCAGTGATCTCTTGGTTATTAAGTAGTGTATTGTTTAGGCTCCATGTGTTTGTATTTTTTACAAAATTTTTCCTCTAATCGATATCTAGTCTCATAGCATTGTGGTCTGAAAAGATACTTTATACGATTTCAATTTTCTTAAATTTACCAAGGCTTGATTTGTGACCCAAGATATGATCTATGCTGGAGAATGTTCCATGAGCACTTGAGAAGAAATTGTACTCTGTTGTTTTCGGATAGAATGTCCTATAAATATCAATTAAGTCCATCTTTTTTAAGGTATCATTTAAAGCTTTTGTTTCCTTATTGTTTTGCATTTTGGATCATCTGTCCATTGGTGAAAGTGAGGTGTTAAAATCCACTACTATGATTGTGTTACTGTTGATTTTCCCTTTTATGGCCTTAGTATTTGCCTTATGTATTTAGGTGCTCCTATGTTGGGTGCATAAATATTTACAATTCTTATGTCTTCTTCTTGGATTGATCCCTTGATCATTATGGAGTGTCCTTCTTTGTCTCTTGTAATAGTCTTTGTTTAAAGTCTATTTTGTCTGATATGAGAATTGCTACTCCAGCTTTCTTTTGATTTCCATTTGCATGGAGTATCTTTTTCCATCCCCTCACTTTCAGTCTGTATGTGTCTCTAGGTCTGAAGTGGGTCGCTTGTAGATAGCATATATTATGTGTCGTTTTTTTGTGTCCATTCACCCAGTCTATGTTTTTTGGTTGGAGCGTTTAATCCATTCACATTTAAAGTAATTATCGATATGTATGTTCCTATTACCATTTTCTTAACTGTTTTGGGTTTGTTATTGTAGGTCTTTTCCTTCTCTTGTGTTTCTCACTTAGAGAAATTCCTTTAGCATTTGTTGTAAAGCTGGTTTGGTGGTGCTGAACTCTCTCAGCTTTTGCTTGTCTGTAAATGTTTTAATTTCTCTGTCAAATCTGAATCTGATCCCTGCTGGGTAGAGTCATCTTGGTTGTAGGTTTTTCCCGTTCATCACTTTAAATATGTCCTGCCACTCCCTTCTTGCAGAGTTTCTGCTGAATGATCAGCTGTTAACCTTATGGGGATTCCCTTGTGTGTTATTTGTTGTTTTTCCCTTGCTGCTTTTAATATGTTTTCTTTGTATTTCTTTTTTGATAATTTGATTAATATGTGTCTTGGAGTGTTTCTCATTGTATTTATCCTGTATGGGACTCTCTGTGCTTCTTGGACTTGGTTAACTATTTCCTTTCCCATATTAGGGCTGTCAACTATAATCTCTTCAAATATTTTCTCAGTCCCATTCTTTTTCTCTTCTTCTTCTGAGACCCCAGTAATTCAAATGTTGATGTGTTTAATGTTGTCCCAGAGGTCTCTGAGGCTCTCCTCAATTTTTTCATTCTTGTTTCTGTATTCTGCTCTGCAGTAGTTATTTCCAGTCTTTTATATTCCAGGTCACTTATCCATTCTTCTGCCTCAGTTATTTTGCTATTGATCCCGTCTACAGAATTTTTAATTTCATTTATTTTGCCGTTCATCATTGTTTGTTTGTTCTTTAGTTCTTCTAGGTCTTGTTAAACGTCTCTTGCATTTTCTCTATTCTATTTCCAGGATTTTGGATCATGTTTACTATCATTATTCTTAATTCTTTTCAGGTAGACTGCCTATTTTGTGTTCATTTGTTTGGTCTGGTGGCTTTTTACCTTGCTCCTTCATCTGCTGTGTGTTTCTCTGTCTTCTCAGTTTTCCAAAGTTACTGTGTTTTGTGTCTCCTTTTGCAGGCTGCATGTTTGTAGTTACCATTTTTTTGGTGTCTGTCCCCAGTGGCTAAGGTTGGTTCAGTGCGTTGTCTTGGCTTCCTGGTTTAGGGGAGTAGTGCCTGTGTTTTGGTGGATGATGCTGGATCTTGTCTTTCTGGTGGGTTGGCCCACGTATGGTGGTGTGTTTTGGGTGTCCGTGACCTTATTATGATTTTAGGCAGCCTCTCTGCTAATGGGTGGGGTTGTGTTCCTGTCTTGCTTGTTGTCTGGCATAGGGTGTCCAGCACTGTAGCTTGCTGGTTGTTGAGTGGAGCTGGGTCTTGGTGTTGAGATGGAGATCTCTGGGAGCTTTTTGCCATGTGCTATTACGTGGAGCTGGGAGGTCTCTGGTGGACCAACGTCCTGAACTTGGCTTTCCTGCTTCAGAGGCACAGCCCTGACGCCTGGCTGGTGCACAAAAGCCTGTTATCCACACGGCTCAGAATAAAAGGGAGAATGAAAAAAGAGGTAAAATAAAATAAAATAATTACTAAAAAATATTTTTAAAGTAATAAAAAAAGAAAGAAAGAAAGAAGAGAGCAACAAAACCAAAAATGCAAATCCACCAATAATAACAAGTGCTAAAATCTATACTAAAGAAAACAAAAAATCAAAACAAAACAAAAAACGGAAAGGGTGAACCCTAGGACAAATGGTAAAAGCAAAGCTATACGGACAAAATCACACACAGAAGCATACACATACACACTCAGAAAAAGGGAAAAAAATATATATATATCATTGTTCCCAAAGTCCACCACCTCAATTTGTGGTGATTCATTGTCAACTCATGTATTCCACAGGTGCAGGGTACATCAAGTTGATTGTGAAAAATTAATCCACTGCTCCTGAGGCTGCTGGGAGAGATTTCCCTTTCTCTTCTTTGTTTGCAGAGCACCTGGGGTTCAGTTTTGGATTTGGCCCCGCCTCTGTGTATAGGTGTACTCAGGGCATCTGATCTTCGTTCAGACAGGATGGGCTTGAAGGAGCCACTGATTCAGGGGCACTGGCTCACTCAGGCCTGGGGAAGGGAGGGGTATGGAATGCAGGGTGAGCCTGTGGCGGCAGAGGCTGGCATGACGTTGCACCACCCTGAGGCATGCCGTGTGTTCTCCCTGGGAAGTTGTTCCTGGATCACGGGACCCTGGCAGTGGCGGGCTCCTGGAAGGGGAGGTGTGGATAGTGACCTGTGCTTGCACACAGGCTTCTTGGTGGCTGCAGCAGCAGCCTTAGTGTCTCATGCCCATCTCTGTGGTCTGCACTGATAGCCGCAGCTCATGCCTGTCTCTGGAGCTTCTTTAAGTGGCGCTCTTAATCCTCTCTCCTCGTGCACCAGGATACAAAGAGGGAAGAAAATGTCTCTTGCCTCTTCAGCAGCTCCAGACTTTTTCCCAACTCCCTCCTTGGTAGCTGTGGTGCACTAGCCCCCTTCAGGCTGTGTTCTCACAGCCAACCCCAGTCCTCTCCCTGGGATCCAAACTCTGAAGCCTGAGCCTCAGCCCTGGTCCACCCTGGCAGGGGAGCAGACAAGTCTCTTGGCCTGGTGAGTGTTGGTCGGCACTGATCCTCTGTGTGGGAATCTCTCTGCTTGCCCTGCGCACCCATGTGGCTGCACTCTCCTCTGTGTCTCCAAAGCTTCCCCCCTCTGCCACCCACAGTACTGCCCGTGAAGGGGGTTCCTAGTGTGTAGAAACGTTTTCTCCTTCACAGCTCCTTCCCACTGGTGCAGGTCCCATCCCTACTATTTTGTCTCTGTTTTTTCTTTTTTCTTTTGCCTTACCCAGGTACATGGGGAGTTTCTTGCCTTTTGGGAAATCTGAGGTCTTCTGCCAACATTCAGTAGCTGTTCTGTAGGAGTTGTTCCATATGTAGATGTATTTCTCATGTATTTGTGGGGAGGAAGGTGGTCTCCACGTCTTACTCTTCCATCATCTTGAATCTCCACCCACATTTTCTTTATCCATTCATCTGTTGATGGCCATCTAGGTTGCTTCCATGACCTGGCTACCATAAATAGTGCTGCAATGAACATTGGGTGCATTTGTCATTTGGAATTATGGCTTTCTCCATGTATATGCCCAGTAATGGGATTGCTGGGTCATATGGTAGCTCTTTTTTGTTTTTTCAGGAACCTCCATACTGTTCTCCATAGTGGCTGTGTCAAGTTATATTCCCACCAACAGTGCAAGAGAGTTTCCTTTTCTCCACAACCTCTCTGACACTTATTATTTGTAGATTATTTTTTTATGTTGAATATTTAACAAATATTTATCCTCCATCTCACCTGTATCAGGCAATGTTCTAGGAACCAGATAGAACAATGAACAAAACAGACCAAAAGACCTGCTCTCATGGGCTCAGTCAAAGAAAAGTGATTTGGAGAAAGAACAAATTGGGCTTAGCCTGGAAACTCTGTAGCATCTAAATATAGTAAGGAGAAAGCAGGAATCCGTTAGCAAACTGTTGGTAGATTTTTTGATAACCATTCTGATTAGTGTGAGGTGATACCTCATTGTGGTTTTGATTTGCATTTCTCTAATGATTAGTGATGTTGAGCATCCTTTCTTGTGTTTGTTGGCAATCTGTATATCTTCTCTGGAGAAATGTCTATTTAGGCCTTCCTCCCATTTTTGGATTGGGTTATTTGCTTTTTTTGATATTGAGCTGCATTAGCTACTTGTATATTTTGGAGATTAATCTTTTATCAGTTGCTTCATTTGCAAATATTTTCTCCCATTCTGAGGGTTGTATTTTCATCTTGTTTATGGTTTCTGCTGCTGTGGAAAAGCTTCTAAGTTTTATTAGGTCCCCTTTGTTTATTTTTGTTTTTGTTTCCATTACTCTAGGAGGTGGGTCAAAAAGGATCTTGCTGTGATTTATGTCATAGAGTGTTCTGCTTATGTTTTCCTCTAAGAGTTTGATAGTGTCTGGCCTTACATTTAGGTCTTTAATCCATTTTGAGTTTATTTTTGTGTATGGTGTTAGCAAGTGTTCTCATTTCATTCTTTTACATGTAGCTGTCCAGTTTTCCCAGCACCACTTATTGAAGAGGCTGTCTTTCTCCATTGTATATTCTTGCCTCCTTTGTCAAAGATAGGGTGACCATATATCATGGGTTTATCTCTGGGCTTTCTATCCTGTTCCATTGATCTATATTTCTGTTTCTGTGCCAGTACCATACTGTCTTGATTACTGTAGCTTTGTAGTATAGTGTGAAGTCAGGGAGCCTCATTGCTCCAGCTCTGATTTTCTTTCTGAAGATTTCCTTGGCTATTCGGGGCCTTTTGTGTTTCCATACAAATTGTAAAATTTTTGTTCTAGTTCTTTGAAAAATGCCATAGGTAGTTTGATAGGGATTTCATTGAATCTGTAGATTGCTTTGAGTAGTATAGTCATTTTCACAATGTTGATTCTTCCAATCCAAGAACATGGTATATCTCTCCCTCTGTATCATCTTTGATTTCTTTCTTCAGTGTCTTATAGTTTTCTGCATACAGGTCTTTTGCCTCCTTAGGTAAGGTTATTCCTATACATTTTATTCTTTTTTCATTGCAATGGTAAATCTGAGTTTTTCCTTAATTTCTCTTTCAGATTTTTTGTTGTTACTGTATAGGAATGCAAAAGATTTCTGTGCATTAATTTTGTATCCTGCTACTTTACCAAATTCATTGATTAGGTCTAGTAGTTTTCTGGTAACATGTTTAGGATTCTCAATGTATAGTATCATGTCATCTGCAAACAGTGACAATTTTACTTCTTCTTTTCTGATTTGGATTTCTTCTATTTCTTTTTCTTCTCTGATTGCCGTGGCTAGAACTTCAAAAACTATGTTGAATAATAGTGGCAAGAGTGGACACCCTTGTCTTTTTTCTAATCTTAGAGGAAATTTTTGCACTTTTTCACCATTGAGAACAATGTTGGCCATGGATTTGTTATATATGGCCTTTATTACGTTGAGGTACTTTCCCTCTATGACCACTTTTTGGAGAGTTTTATTCATAAATGGGTTTTGAATTTTGTTGAAAACTTTTTCTGTTTCTATTGAGATTGTCATATGGTGTTTATTCCTTAATTTTTTAATATGGTATGTCACATTGATTAATTTGTGTATAGTGAAGAATCATTGCATTCCTGTGATAAACTCCACTTAATCATGTTGTATTATCCTTCTAATGTGCTGTTGGATTCTTTTGGCTAGTATTTTGTTAAGGTTTTTTGCATCTATGTTCATCAGTGATAGTGGCTGTAGTTTTCTTTTTTTGTAGTAGCTTTGTCTGATTTTGGTATCAGTGTGATGGTTGCCTCATAGAAGGAGTTGGGGAGTGTTGCTCCCTCTGCTATATTTTGGAAGAGATTGAGAAAGGTAGGTGTTAGGTCTTCTCTAAATGTTTCATAGAATTCACCTGTGAAGCCTTCTGGTCCTGGGCTTTTGTTTGTTGGAAGATTTTTATTCACAGTTTCTATTTCAGGGCTTGTGATTGGTCTGTTCATATTTTCTATTTCTTCTTGGTCCAGTCTTGGAAGGTTGTACTTTTCTAAGAATTTTTCCATTTCTTCCAGGTTGTCCATTTTATTGGCATATAGTTGCTTGTAGTAGTCTCTCATGATCATTTGTATTTCTGCAGTGTCAGTTTTTACTTGTCCATTTTTGTTTCTTATTCTCTTGATTTGAGTCTTCTGTCTTTTTTCTTTCTTGATGATTCTGGCTAGTGGTTTGTCGATTTTGCTTATCTTCTCAACAACCAGCTTTTAGTTTTATTGATCTTTTCTGTTGTTTCCTTCAATTTTTTTTCATTTATTTCTGATCTGATCTTTATGATTTCTTTTCTTCTGCTAACTTTGGGTATTTTGCTTTGTTTTGTTTTGTTTTCATTTTCTAGTTGCTTCAGGTGTAAGGTCAGGTTGTTTATTTGAGATTTTTCTTGTTTCTTGAGGTAGGATTGGATTGCTATAAACTGCCCTCTTAGATATACTTTTGCTACATTCCATAGTTTTTGGGTCATCTGTTTTCATTGTCATTTGTTTCTAGGTATTTTTTCTATTTCCTCTTTCATCACTTCAGTGATCTCTCAGTTATTTAGTAGTGTATTGTTTAAATTCCATGTGTTTGTATTTTTTACAGTTTTTTTCCTGTAATTGATATCTAGTCTCATTGTATTATTGTCCGAAAAGATACTTGTTATGATTTCAATATTCTTAACTGTCCTGAGGGTTGATTTATGAATCAACCTTTAATCTATCCTGGAGAATTTTCCATGAGCACTTGAGAAGAAAGTGTATTCTGTTGTTTTGGGGTAGAATGTCCTATAAATATCAATTAAGTCCATCTGGTCTAATGTGTCATCTAAAGTTTTGTTTCCTTATTTATTTTCATTTTGGATGATATGTTCATTTTGAAAGTGGGTTGTTAAAGTCCCCTACTATTATTGTGTTATTCTAAATTTCCCCTTTTATGGCTGTTAGCATTTGCCTTATGTATTGAGCTGCTCCTATGTTGGGTGCATAAATATTGACAATTGTTATATCTTTTCCTTGGATTGATCCATTGATCATTATTCAGTGTCCTTCTTCGTCTCTTGTAATAGTCCTTATTTTAAAGTCTATTTTGCCTGATCTGAGTATTGCTACTCCAGCTTTCTTGTGCTTTCCATTTGCATGGAATATCTTTTTCCATCCCCTCACTTTCAGTCTGTATGTGTCCCTAGGTCTGAAGTGGGTCTCTTGTAGACAGCATCTATACAGGTCTTGTTTTTTGTATCTATTCAACCAGTCTACATCTTTTGGCTGGAGCATTTAATCCTTTTATATTTAATGTAATTATCAATATGTATGTTCCTATTAAAATTTTCTTAATTGTCTTGGTTTGTTTGTGTAGGTCTCTTCCTTCTCTTGTGTTTCTTGCCTAGAGAAGTTCCTTTAGCATTTGTTGTAAAGCTGGTTTGGTGGTGCTGCATTCTCTTAACTTTTTCTTGTCTGTAAAGGTTTTAATTTCTCCATCAAATCTGAATGAGATCCTTGCTGGGTAGAGTCATTCTCATTGTAGATTTTCCCCTTTCATCACTTTAAATATGTCCTCTCACTCCTTTCTGGCTTGCAGAGTTTCTGCTGAAAGTTCAGCTGTTAACCTTATGGGGATTCCCTTGTATGTTATGTGTTGCTTTTCTCTTGTTGTTTTTAATATTTTTATCTGTATTTAATTTTTGATAATTTGATTAATACGTGTCTTGGCATGTTTCTCCTTGGATTTATACTGTATGTGACTCCCTGTGCTTCCTGGATTGATTGACTATTTGTTTTCCTTTTCCTTTCCTTTCCTAAAGTTTTCAATTATAATCTCTTCAAATATTTTCTCAGACCCTTTCTTTTTCTTTTCTTCTTCTGGGAACCCTATAATTTGAATGTTGGTGCATTTAATGCTGTCCCAGAGTTCTCTGAGACTGTCCTTAATTTTTTTCATTCCTTTTTCTTTATTCTGCTCTGTGGCAGTTAATTCCACTATTTTATCTTCCAGGTCACTTATCCATTCTTCTGCCTCAGTTATTCTGCTGTTGATTCCTTCTAGAGTATTTTTAATTTCATTTATTGTATTGTTCCTCATTGTTCGCTCTTTAGTTCCTCTAGGTCCTTTTTCAACGTTTCTTGTATTTTCTCCATTCTATTTCTCAGATTTTGGATCATTTTTACTGTCATTACTCTGAATTCTTTTCAGGTAGACTGCCTATTTCCTCTTCTATTTGTTTGGTCTGGTGCGTTTTTACCTTGCTCCTTCATCGGCTGCATACTTCTCTGTCTCCTCATTTTCTTGAGCATACTGTGTTTGGTGTCTCCTTTTCACAGGCTGCAGGTTTTAGTTCCCATTACTTTTGCTGTCTGCTCCCAGTGGGTGAGGTTGGTTCAGTGGCTTGTGTAGGCTTCCTGGTGGAGTGGAGTGGTGCCTGTGCTCTGTTGGGTGGGGCTAGATCTTTTCCTTCTGGTGGGCAGGGCCACACCCCATGGTGTATTTTGGGGAGTCTGTGAACTTATTATGATCTAAGGCAGCCTTTTAGCTAATGGGTAGGGTTGTGTTCCTGTACTGGTAGTTGTTTGGCCTGGGGCATCCAGCACTGGAGCTTGCTGGCCATTCCATGGAGCTTGGTCTTCATGTTGAGATGGAGATCTCTGGGAGAGCTCTTGCCAACTGATATTGCTTGGGAATGGGAGGTCTCTGGCGGTGCAATGTTCTGGACTCAGCTCTCCCACCTTGGAGGCTCAGGCCCAACACCCAGCCGGAACACCAAAACCCTGCCAGCCACACAGCTTGGAAGAAAAGGAAGAAAAAACCCCCCATAAGATATAATCCCAAACCAAATGGTAAAATCAAAACCAAATAGACAAAATCACACAAAGAAACATGCACATTCACAGTCTCAAAAAGAGAAAAAAGGGGAAAAATAATAAAATAAAAAATATATATAAAGAAATTTAAAATGGAAGAGAGCAACCAAACCAGTAATCAAATCCACCAATGACAACAAGCACTAAAAACTAAACTAAAACTAGCATAAAACCAAAAACATATCAGTTACAGAAAGCAAACCTCAAGTCTACAGTTGCTCTCAAAGCCCACTATCTCAATTTTGCAAACATTCATTGACTATTCAGGTATTCCACAAATGCAGGGATTATCAAGTTGATTGTGGGGATTTATTCTGCTTCTCCTGTGGCTGTATGGAGAAATTTCCCTTTCTCTTCTTTGTTCACACAGCTCTTGGGGTTCAGCTTTAGTTTTGGCCCTGCCTCTTTGTAGGCTGCCCTCAGGCAACCGTTTCCCACCCAGACAGGAGGCGGTTAAAGCTGCAAATTATTAGGGTTCTCTTGCTCACTCAGGCCAGGGAGAGGGAAGGGTACGGTAGTCATAAGTGGAATGCAAGGGGAGCCTGTAGCAGCAGAGGCCAGCATGACTTTGCAACATCCTGAGGTGCACTGTGTGCTCTCCATGGGAAGTTGTCCCTGGATCATGGAACCGTGGCAGAGGCGTGTTGCACAGGCTTCCAGGGTGGGGCTGGGTGGGGTGGTGGTGCGTTAGGTAGTGTCCTGTATTTGAACACAGGATTCTTGGTGGCAGCAGTCACAGCGTTAGCAGTTCATGCCCGTCTCTGGGGTTAAATCTGATAACCATGGCTCATGCCCATCTCTGGCAGCCACCAACACTCAACAAGTGGTAGTTATTTTTAAATGTGGCTATGAGAACTTGAAATGTAGGTAGTGAGATTAAAGAACTAAATATTTAATTTTATTTCACCTCAATTAAGATTTAAATTTAAATAGCCACATGCAACCAGTGGATACCATATTGGGCAGCACAGTTTTGTAACATCATACCTTAGTCGTTTGGGAAATGTTTGTTCCCTGAGTCATGCACCTCTTTCAAATGTTGATATATTTTATGGTGAATTATCAAAAGCTCACTTTTGTTAACATCACCACCATTCTCATCAGAAAAATCTTTAAGTATGTATATATATTTTGGGGGGCTGCTTTGAATCTTTGTTGCTATGTGAGGGCTTTCTCTAGCTGTGGTGAGTGGGGGCTACTCTTTGTTGCAGTGCGTGGGTTCTCATTGTGGTGGCTTCTCTTGTGGCAGAGCATGGGCTCTAGGCACACAGGCTTCAGTAGTTTTGGTGCACAGGCTCAGTAGTTGTGGCTCGAGGGCCCTAGAGCACAGGCTCAGTAGTGTGGCACATGGGCTTAGTTGCTCTGCGGCATGTGAGATCTTCCTGGACCAGGGATTGAACCCATGTCCCCTGCATTTGCAGGCAGATTCTTGACCACTTTGCCACCAGGGAAGTCCAAGAAAAGTCTTTAAGTATTAAAAAGCTATCCAAAATTCTAATTTTTTCTTGAAAGGCCTCATTTTACCATTGGAAACAGATACTATCAGTAGTTTTTTTTTTTTTTTTTGAAGGTTCTTGCTCTCTTTGTCATTTTTGGGAAAAAAGTGGATAAATATGCAAACATGTCTGAATAACTGCAGTTTACCTGTCACTCAGTTTAAAATGGTGTCTGATGAAGAAAAGCAGTGTAGTTTACAATTCAACCAGTCATACTAGTGCTTTTCTACTAGACAACCATCTTTGAAAATGTAGCAGAACCTCTTCACGTAGATTTCCAACTTCTTCACATAAAGTAGTTAAAGGATATGCATGGAAAGGCTAAAATTTAATATGATTAATAATTTTTACTGCTTTATCAATGGAATTCCTAAGTGACTTCAATTTTTTTTCCTACAAATGCATGATGGTGCATTTGGTGCCACAGTATTAATTCATGTTTAGGCATCAGCAGTTTTTACCCACCATACTTTTGCCCAATCAGTACAAATGTCAAACAGTTTAAAAGGCAAATAATATCTTGTTAATATTATGGAATTATTTTGACCTCACCCCCCACTAAAATGCTCTCAAGGACCCCCAAGAATACACAATCAACCTTTTAACAACTGTTAGTCTAGAGTATGCTAGGATATGTCCTGAAAGGTAAAGGACAAATTATTGTATGCATTAATGGTGCAACGGTAAACATGTCATTAAGAAAGAGGCACAAACCATAGCTTGACTTTGGGTATAAGAATTTGGCAAAAGTCTGCAAAATCATTCTATGGAGAATCAATTGGCTATATGGTATTTACAAGAAGGAATGTTGTTTATATCTTTATTATTTGTAAATTATGTTTTGCATATCCTTTATACCAGTAAAACTGATGATTACATTTAAAAAGAAAGAAAGAAAGAAGGAAAGAGGCACATCCCTTGGTGAATGTCTTTGGATTTTGGAAGTGTACACTTGGAAATTCTGCTGTCACTCATATGTTGGGTAACTTGTAAGGCTGAGAGGTTTGGGTTGGACTCAGAACAAGAGAGAACTTTGCAGCAGATCCAGGCTGTGGTGCAAGTTTCCCTGATGTGAAATCCACATGACCTGACAAATTTAATGGTAAGTTACTGCATTGATTTTTAAAATCCTAATTAAACGAATATAGAGTAAATGAATACTGCATAGTGGTAGGCTTTCAGGAGACACTCAGGACACAGAGGTGATCTAGAACCAAGCACACGGGGAGACTGGTACATGGCAGATAACCACTTAAAGAAGAGAACTCAACAGTACAGACTCAGCTACATTTCCTTTGGTCACACCTGCCTAATCATTTTACCAACTACCTAGTCTGTAGGATTGACATTGAGCAGTAAAAGGTTTAACTGAAGGGCATAAAATAATGTTCAAATCTGAAATACTTATAATGCCTTGAGTGATGTCAGATTAACACTCTGATAAGAAAGACAATATCCAGAAGGGTTCCATAACAAAATGGAAAAGGTTTGTACATTAACATGCTAATAGGGAAATTCAAGGAGGTACTCATTATATCCACATACAGATAGCCTCTGTTCCCCTGAGCTGACTTTGAAACACCTGACAAGCTGCCAGATTGCAGTTCCCTGTACACTGCTCCCAACTGTCCAAAAAGATATTTAGTTTGTGGTTAACAGTTCCAATAAGGATGGACAGCATCCTTTATAGAGAGCCACCTCAAAATGACTGATGGAAGTCTTCTGATTGAAGAAGATAAGACATATCAGCCCAGGGATGAATTGCACACTGTTTTTTTCTTGCAGTGCTGGAAGAATTGAGCCATAATAAGCACCTCTATGTTTGTGTTTCTACAGACTCATGGGCAGTGGCCCATGGCCTGACCAAATGGTTATTATGGGCACCGGAAAACTGGAACATAAAAAGATGGTCATATGGGATATGTTAAGAAAAAAATCAATGACACTGGTTAAAGATGGTAAGAAGACTATTTAGAACCTTCACACCAGGAATAGGGACCACTGCAATGGGAATTTACAGTGAGGGAGAGAGATGGGGATCAACTCTGAATACAGCCAGTGCCAGTGGGTATTTATAGCCAAGGAGCAGGATGGGGATCAGTGGATGGAAAATTACTAAGAGGAAACATCAAGGGTTAGGGGCATTCTGGCTAAACTGACCTAACAGGATTCTTTACTAAAGACAGGCCAGGGGTGAAGGTGGAGGCTCAGGACCCCATCAGATATCTAGAGGGGGTAATTCTGGCTAAATTCAACTTACCGAGGTTCTTGTTAAAACTGGCTTTTACAAGGACGTGCACAATGGGCTTAGGAGAAAGTCCAGGAGCCTGACTACTGTTCGAATCTTGGCCAGGCCCCCTCTTGTTCCAGGAGAGGAGACATTCTTCTTTCCTTTGAACAAAGTAAGGCAAATTCTTGTCAGTTGCCTTCTGTTATTAAGGACCAGCTGGATCACCTGTTGAGACTTGATAGTAAAGGGTGTATGCTGAATGGTGCTAGTCATCATGCATTTAATGAGGGATGTTTCTATGAAAATAAAAGAAGAACAAAGATTAATTAGTGAGAAACCCAGTTTCTAACTATTCTGATGAAAGAAGAAGGCATAAAGTTTGCCCATACATGAGCCGTTGTGATTTCCTTGAAATTTATGTCAAGTCATCCAGATTCAGCTTTCAGGACTTCAGGACAAGGAAAGGTTTAGTTCTCAATAATTTTAAGTCAGAAGTGAAAAAATGCAAACATTAGTTTGGAGAATTACAGCCACACATTGGAAGAAATTACAAGAATTCAGAACTCAGTCCAGTTACAGGTAGGTAACGAAACTTTAAAGACAATGAATGAGACTAGAATTTAATACCAACAAAGGTGTGCTGCAGTTTTCCATTGAAATAGAATTTTCCCCTCTACACTCACTCCCATTTATATCAAAGATAGTCAAAATAAGACTAATTTGTTTGCAAAAAGTCTCATTATACTTGGCCTGGATATTTATATAAGCACAGAAAGAATAGTGAGTCATCCCAAAGGTCTCTTGAATTTGCTTTGCTGGAAATTTTCATAAGGAATGTCAGTTTAGACTTTTCAGATCCTCTTGAAACTGGGAAGTCAAGTCAAGAACTTGGCAATAGACTAAACCTGTATTTTTTTAAAATAGATTTGGGTGAATTCCTCTCATTTTGAGGTCGAAAATCATATCCTGATGTTCCTGAGCCTGCCAGGAATTATCTTCTTTACTTACCTGGTAAAGCTGCTGGGAACCCTGTAAGGAAGATACCAAGTGGGTTTTTCCAAAACATTTTTATTAACATTGGCTTCATAAAGTCAACTTTAGTTCCTTAAAGCTCTCAGGTCGTATCTGATTCCATGCACATCATTCTCAAATATGACATTCCAGTCAAAGCCTTGATAATATAACCACCAATGTTTCCAATTGTGTCCTGTTACAAGGGGAACAGATTCTTATTGAGCTTATTCAAATAACTATATTGCCATGGAAATAAGAATACTCATGGAGAGTTTCTGTATTCTAGAAAGGTCAAGCAGGGAGAAAGAATAATTGTTTCATCTTTGTTCACAAAGGTATAGTTTACCAAATTGCTGTAAATTATAAATAATTTTATAGAAAAGAGAAAAAATTTCCTTAAATCTGGGAAACAAAACATTAAAGAACCAGCAATGTTTAAACAAAGAATCATAAAAAAAATTACAATCATCCTCATTTCATTCTCGTCCCTGTGATTAATTTTTGTTCTGCCTGACCTTGAGTTGGCAGTTTTATAAATCCATCAGCTTCTTCTTTAGTTCTGAAAATTCTTAATGAATCTAGAATCATGGTCTCCAAGTTATTTAAGTGAGGCCACCATGAAGCATTTCTGTGGTAGCTAATTGTAAATGCTTTAAGAAAAGAACCAGAGTGAGATAACAAAATAACTGTTAATGGTAAAAGACTTAAAATGGTCAAGGTTAAACATCTGATGAGAATTCATTTAACACAAATTAGTTATTTACATGGTGTACAACTTTAACATAATAACCACACAACAAGTGTGTTTACAAATTTCTATGAACTTTATAGATCTTCTGGAACAACTATATTAGTAACATATATCTATGCACTTACAACCGAAGAAGGCTTATCATCACTGCTTATTTGACAGTGCTCCCCACATAATTTAACATACCAAATAAACCCAATTAGTTTAAAGTCTCTTTTTTATAAAGTGAGAGACAAATAATTTGAGATTTTCCAGGGGATTTCTGGGAGATTTCAAAGTTCGTTCTAGGTCAATATGACTACATTTAGAATTTGGTTTGGGGAAGTTTTCACAAATGTCAAAAAATTGAACATTTGATTAAATACGGTCTTGATTACCATTTAACTAAAGTGACAATAAAATATTTCAAAGACAAATACAGAAGGCTACATAATTGTTTTAAAAAAAACTATCTCTTTTACAATTGGGAATACTCGGTTTTCTTAAGTGGTCAAAGACCTGATGAAGGCACATGGAGCACAGGAAGTTATTCTAAGGCACAAAATCTTCGTTTCCTAGGCAGATTACTTAAAAGGCAAAGAAATACCCTTTTTATGATTTCTTATTAAGAGCAGCGAATAATCTAAGAAAACAATTATTTTTACAGAGATAGAAAACCATTCTTAGTAGGTCTGCGTCTTTATTTCCGTCTTGCCCCTAGATTCTTCATGACCTTTTTTTTTTCTCTGAGACTCCATATATATGTGTTAGCATACGGTATTTGTTTTTCTCTTTCTGACTTACTTCACTCTGTATGACAGACTCTAGGTCCATGCGTGTGTTAAATCACATTTGGTCATTTGTTCAGTTAATGAAGGTTTTCTGTTTTCTCTGTCGATGTATAAATTTGCGTGTAAGGGTTAGTTTGATGTTTCATTGTTCAGAGGAATGAGGGGTCAGTAAAATAACTGATAATCATGGGAGGAGTTTCCAACATTAGGATTTCTTTGATGTGATTTTAATAAATAAAAAGTTGCTTCTCAAAAAAAAGAAAAAGAAAGAAAACCAAATTCTAGTTTTGTACCAGTATACTTGTTATATTAAGGTTCATTAAAATACATATATATTTAATATTTATAGCTTTGACCACACAAGATAACAGTCTTTCCCCACGATTTCTCTACAATTTTTTCCTCAGTTTTTTTTAACGTCTTTATTGGAGTATAATTGCTTTACAATGTTGTGTTAGTTTCTGCTGTATAACAGAGTGAATCAGTTATACATATACATACATCCCCATATCCCCTCCCTCTTGCGTCTCCCTCCCACCCTCCCTATCCCACCCCTCTAGGTGGACATAAAGCACTGAGTTTATCTCCCTGTACTATGTGGCTGCTTCCCACTAGCTAGCTATTTTACATTTGGTAGTGTATATATGTCCATGCCACTCTCTCACTTTGTCCCAGCTTACCCTTTCACCTCCCCATGTCCTCAAGTTCATTCTCTATGTCTGTGTCTTTATTCCTGTCCTGCCTCTACATTCTTCAGAACCTTTTTTTTTTTTTTTTTTAGATTCCATATATATGGGTTTCTCAGTTTTTGTTCTAATCCCATTCTGGAACAACCAATCACTCTAGTATAGGACACAATTATTCTCTTTTATGAAAAGTAGCAAATTTGTGAATACATAATTTCATCATTTTCTACCGTCATGTTTTCCATAGTACAATTTTCCTGTTTATTAACAGATCTAAATATATCAAGCTTTTTGTACCATATAAAACAATATGCCAAAAGTAAATAAACTTATGTTCTAATGAGAACATGCTGTATAAAAAATACATAAATAAAATAAAATTCAAAACAAAAGCAAATAAACTTATTTTCAGCGGGCATGTTTCAATATTTAATCTTATTTGTTTTTTTAATTTTTAATGGAGTATATTTGCTTTACAATGTTGTGTTAGTTTCTGCTGTACAGTAAAAGGAATCAGTTATATGTATGCATATATTCACTCTTCTTTAGATTTCCTCCTCATTTAGGTCACCACAGAATACTGAGTAGATTTCCCTGTGCTAAACCGTAGGTTTGCATTAGTTATCTATTTTGTGCATAGTGGTACATATATATCAATCCCAATCTCCCAGTTTGTCCCATGCCCCTGTTCCCCCTTGGAAACCATAAGTTTTCTCTCTACATCTGTGTCTCTATTTCTGCTTTACAAATAAGATCATCTATACCATTTTTCTAGATTCCACATGTATGCATTAATATACGATATTCCTTTTTCTCTTTCTGACTTACTTCACTTTGTATGACAGTCTCTTCGTCCATCCATGTCTCTACAAATGACCCAATTTCGTTCCTTTTTATGGCTGAGTAATATTCCATTGTATATATGTACCACATCTTTCTTATCCTTTCCTCTGTTGATGGACATTTAGGTTGCTTCCATATCCTGGCTATTGTAAATAGTGCTGCAATGAACATTGGGGTGCATGTGTCTTTTTGAATTATGGTTTTCTTCAGGTATATGCCCAGTAGTGGGATTGATGGGTCATATGGTAGTTCTATTTTTAGTTTTATAAGGAACCTCCATACTGTTCTCCATGGTGGCTGTACCAATTCACGTTCCCATCAGCAGTGCAAGAGTGTTCCCTTTTCTCCACACCCTCTCCAGCCTTTATTGTCTGTAGATTTTTTGATGATGGCCATTCTGACCTGTGTGAGGTGGTAGTTGTAGTTTTGATTAGCATTTCTCTAATAATTAGTGATGTAGAGCATCTTTTCATGTGTTTGTTGGCCATCTGTATATCTTCTTTGGATAAATGTCTATTTAGGTCTTCTGGCCATTTTTTGATTGGGTTGTATGTTTCCTTGATATTGAGCTGCATGAGCTGTTTGTATATTTTCAAGATTAATCCTTTGTCCATTGTCTCATTTGCAAATATTTTCTCCCATTCTAAAGGTTGTCTTTTTGTCTTGTTAATGGTTTTCTTTGCTGTGCAAAAGTTTTAAGTTTAATTAAGTTCCAGTTGTTTATTTTTGTCTTTATTTTCATTACTCTAGGAGATGGGTCAAAAAAGATCTTGCTGTGGTTTAGGTCAAAGAGTGTTTTTCCTATGTTTTACTCTAAGAGTTTTATAGTGTCTGGCCTTACATTTAGGTCTTTAATCCGTTTTGAGTTTATTTTTGTTTATGGTGTTAGGGAGTGTTCTAATTTCATTCTTTTACATGTACCTGTCCAGTTTTCCCAGCACCACTTATTGAAGAGGCTGTCCTTTCTCCACTGTACATTTCTGCCTCCTTTATCAAAGTTAAGGTGACCATATGTATGTGGGTTTATCTCTGGGTTTTCCATCCTGTTCCATTGATCTATATTTTTGTTTTTGTGCCAGTACCATACTGTCTTGATTACTGTAGCTTTGTAGTATAGTCTGAAGTTAGGGAGTCTGATTCCAGCTCCATTTTTCTTTCTCAAGAGTGCTTTGTATATTCGTGGTCTTTTGTGTTTCCATACAAACTGTAAATTTTTTTTTCTAATTCTGTGAAAAATACCATTGGTAATTTGATAGGGATTGCATTGAATCTGTAGATTGCTTTGGGTAGTATAGTCATTTTCACATTATTGATTCTTCCAATCCAAGAACATTGTATATTTCTCCATCTGTTTGTGTCATCTTTGATTACTTTCATCAATACCTTATGTTTTTCTGTGTACAGGTCTTTTGCCTCTCTAGGTAGGTTTATTCCTAGGTATTTTATTCTTTTATTGCAGTGATAAATAAGACTGTTTCCTTAATTTCTATTTCTGATATTTTGTTTTTAGTGTACAGAAATGCAAGAGATTTCTGTGCATTAATTTTGTATCCTGTGACTTTACTAAATTCATTGATTAGCTCTAGTAATTTTCTGGTAGCATTCTTAGGATTTTCTATATATAGCATCATGTCATCTGCAAATAGTGACAGTTTTACTTCTTTTCCAATTTGGATTCCTTTTAGTTTTTTTTCTTCTCTGATTGCCGTGGCTAGGACTTCCAAAACTATGTTGAATAATAGTGGTGAGAGTGGACATCCTTGTCTTGTTCCTGATCTTAGTGGAAATAGTTTCAGTTTTACAGCATTGAGAATGATGTTTGCTGGGGTTTTGTCATATATGGCCTTTATTATGTTGAGGTAGGTTCCCTCTATGCCCATTTTCTGGAGAGTTTTTATCATAAATGGTGTTGAATTTTGTCAAAAGCTTTTTCGGCATCTATTGAGATGATCATATGGGTTTTATTCCTTAATTTGTTAATATGGTGTGTCACATTGATTTGTGTATATTGAATAATCCTTGCATTCCTGGGATAAACCCCACTTGATCGTGATGTATGATCCTTTTAATGTGTTGTTGGATTCTGTTTGCTAGTATTTTGTTCAGGATTTTTGCGTCTGTGTTCATCGGTAATATTGGCCTGTAATTTTCTGTTTTTGTGGTATCTTTTTCTGGTTTTAGTGTCAGGATGATGGTGGCTTCATAGAATGAGCTTGTGAGTGTTCCTCCCTCTGCAATTTTTTGGAAGAGTTTGCGAAGGACAGGAGTTAGTTCTTCTCTAACCTTCTCTAAACCTTTGATAGAATTTGCCTGTGAGTCCATCTGTTCCTTGACTTTTGTTTGTTGGAAGATTTTAAATCACGGTTTCAATTTCAGTGTTTGTGATTTGTCTGGTCATATTTTCTATTTATTCCTGGTTCAGTCTTGGAAGGCTCTACTTTTCTAAGAATTTTTCCATTTCTTCCAGGTTGTCCATTGTATTGGCATATAGTTGTTTCTAGTCATCTCTCATGATACTTTATTTCTGTGGTGTCAGTTTTAACTTCTTTTTCATTTCTAATTTTATTGATTTGAGTCCTCTCCCTTTTTTTCTTGATGAGTCTGACTAAAGTTTTATCAACTTCATTTATCTTCTCAAAGAACCAACTTTTAGTTTCATTGATCTTTGCTATTATTTTCTTTGTTTCTATTTCATGTATTTCTGCTCTGATCTTTATGATTTGTTTCCTTCTACTAACTTTGGTTTTGTTTGTTTTTCTTTCTTTAGTTGCTTTATGTGTAAGGTTATGTTGTTTATTCGAAATTTTTCTTTTTCTTGAGGTAAGATTGTATTGCTATAAACTTCCCTCTTAGAACTGTTTTTGCTGCATCCATAAGTTTTGAGTCATCATATATTGTTATTTGTTTCTAGGTAGTTTTTGATTCCTCTTTGATTTCTTCAGTGATCTTTTTGTTATTTAGCAGCATATTGTTTAGCCTCCATGTGTTTGTGTTTTTTACAGTCTTTTTTTCTTCCTGTAATTGATTTCTAATCTCATAGCATTGTGGTCAGGAAAGATGGTTTATTGATTTCAATTTTTTTTAATTTACTGAGGCTGTATTTGTGACCCAAGAAATGGTCTATCCTGATGATTTTTCCATTGCACTTGAGAAGTAAGTGTATTCTGCCGCTTTCAGATGGGAAGTCCTATAAATATCAATTTATTTGATCTGACCTAATGTGTCAGTTAAGGCTTGTGTTTCCTTAATATTTTTCTGCCTGGTTGATCTGTCCATTGGTGTAAGTGGGGTGTTAACATCCCCTACTATTATTGTGTTACTGTTGATTTCCCCTTTTATAGCTGTTAGAATTTGCCTTATGTATTGCAGTGCTACTATGTTGGGTGCATATATATTTATGATTGCTATGTCTTCTTCATGAATGCATCCCTTGATCATTATGTAGTGTCCTCCCTTGTCTCTTGTAACAGTCTTTATTTTAAAATCTGTTTTGTCTGATATGAGTATTGCTACTCCAGCTTTCTTTTGACTTCCATTTGCATGGAATATCTTTTTCCATTCTCTCACTTTCAGCATGTATGTTTCCCTTGTTCTGAAGTGCATCTCTTGTAGACGATGTATATATGGGTCTTATTTTTGTATCCATTCAGCCTGTCTCTGTCTTTTGGTTGGAGCATTTCATCCATTTACATTTAATGTAATTATGGATTGCCATTTTCTTAATTGTTTTGGATTTGTTTTTGTAGGCCTTTTTTCTTCCCTTCCTCTTTTGTTCTCTTCTCTTGTGTTTCTTGCCTAGAGATGTTTCTTGCCTAGAGATATTCCTTTAGTATTTGTTATAAAGCTGGTTTACTTTTGCTGAATTCTCTTAATTTTTCTTGTCTGTAAGCTTTTGATTTCTCCATCCAATCTGAATGAGATCCTTGTTGAGTGCATAATCTTGGTTATAGGTTTTTCCCTTACATCATTTTAAATATATCTTGCTACTCCTTTCTGGCCTGCAGAGTTCCTGCTGAAAAATCAGCTGATAACCTTATGGGGATTCCCTTGTATATTATTTGTTGCTTTTCCCTTGTTGCTTTTAATATTTCCTTTGTATTTAAATTTTTTAATTCGATCAATATGTGTCTTGGTGTGTTCCTCCTTGGTTTTATCCTATATGGGATTCTCTGTGCTTCCTGGACTTGGGTCACTATTTCCTTTCCCATGTTAGGGAAATTTTTGACTATGGTCTCTTCAAATATTTTGTCAGGCTCTTTCTTTTATTCTTCTTTTTCTGGGACCCATATAATTTGAATGTTTGTGTATTTAATGTTGTCCCAGAGGTCTGTGAAACTGTCCTCATTTCTTTTCATTCTTTTTTCTTTAGTCTGCTCTATGGCACAGATTTCCACCATTCTGTCTTTCTGGTCACTTATTCATTCTTCTGCCTCAGTTATTCTGCTGTTGATTCCTTCTAGTGTATTTTTCGTTTCAGTTACTCTCTTGTACATCTCTGTTTGTTTGTTTGTTCTTTAGTTCTTCTAGGTCTTTGTTAAACTTTTCATGTATCTTCATGTATCTTTCATGGATCTTGTACATCCATTCTGTTTCTGAGATCTTGGATCATCTTTACTATCATTACTCTGAATTCTTTTTCAGATAGATTGCTTATCTCCTCTTCATTTTGTTGCTCTTGTAGGTTTTTATCTTTCTCCTTCGTCAGCAACATATTCTTTTGTTGTTTCCTTTTCTCAGGCTTACTGTGTTTGTGGTCTCCTTTCTGCAGGCTGCAGGATCACAGTTCCTCTTGCTAGTGGTGTCTGCCCCACTGGTGGGTGAGTTTGGTCCAGAGGCTTGTGCCATTATCCCCTTGATACTGGGTTTGATTGGTGTTGTGGTGACCAGAGCCTCCCCTGGATATTGAGCAGGGCCTCCCTTTTGTTCTGTGGTTGTCACTGCCCTGTCAGGGGCAGGGTCTGCTCTCTAATTGTTGGAGTAGAGGCTCCCAGATCTGTTTCTTAGCTGTGATTATGATCTGTGGTGGGAGGTGGGATTGGAGCACTCCCACTGGGAGAGAAGCCACTGAGTTTTCCTCCTTTCAAGCTGTTCACCTGTGAATATACTCTGTTATGTCCCCTTCTGCTTGTTGTGTGGGCTTACCATGTATACTGTTTTTGACACTGCTTTCAGTCCTGCCTTAACTGTGGGTATGCTGGCAACTGGCCCTTCTGACTCTCAGGCATTGTTTTCTCACAGCCACTGGTGCAGGTCCACTGAGGCTAGGTCCCAGTACTGCAGTAGTCTTGTACCTGGGCCCACTGTGGTAGCTATGGAGGCAGTTCAAACTCTGGTATGGCCCAACCCCCACAGGTATGTGCCCACAGAGTCCATAGCTGCTAAAGCAGGACCCATCCCAGATGCAAGAGCACTTCTTGTCCTTTCAGATGTTTCACAGGCACTGAATTTAGGAAGTCATCAGCAGAAGTGTAACTCCACAGTTCATGCAGCTGTGAGGAGAGATTTCAGCTCTTCTTCATTAGTTACACAGCCCCTGGGGCTCAGCTGTGGTTTCAACCCCTCCTGTGGGAGAAGTTCCTAGTGGGAGTTATGTGCACCTCCCAGGACAGTGGGGCAGGTCCAGGCACCCACTGGCAGATTTCCTAGTAGTGAGAGGTTTCTTCACACTCCAGGGACAGTGGGGGAGCTCCTGGCATCTGCTGATGGATTTCCTAGTGGGGAAAGTTATCCATGTACTCCTGGGACAGCAGGGCAGGTTCCAGCACCCACTGATGGATTTCCTAGTCATGGAAACTTTCTGTGCCCTCCTGAGACATGGAGCAGGTCCTGGCACCCACTGGTGGGCTTCTCAATAGCAAGAGCTGTCCTCACACTCCCAGGACAGCATAGGCAGGTCCTGGAGCCTGCTAGTGGAATTCCCAGAGGCTGGATCCATCCACACTCCTCCAGGACAGCAGGGGCATGTCCTGTGGCCCACCAGCAGAAAGCTGTCTGCGCCCTTCCAGGTCAGCTTGGACAGATCCTGGGGCCCGCTAGCAAAATTTCTAGTGGCTGGATCTGTCTGCACCCTTCTAGTTCAGCAGCAGCGGGGTCTAGCATCTGCCCATGGCCCTGGAAGAGTCGGCCAGTGCCTACTTCTGGAGCCCAAGATGGTGGCAGTGATTAACGTCTGCCCGCAGAGCTTCTGTAGGCGGTGTCCTGTTGCCTGGGAGCACTCACAGGGAAAGAGACTTTTATGGTGTTCCCACTCCTCTCCTCGCACACCTCCCAATAATGGTAACTTTCTGTTCTGGTGGGCCCAGACTTGTTCCTAGTACACCTTCATTTGCCACAGCCCAACCTCTTCAGGCTGTTTCCACACCTAACCCTGGTCCTCTCCCTTGGAATGAGGCTTGGAGTCTGAGCTTCAGCACCCAAACCCACCCTCACTGACAGAGGAGTGTCTCAGCTTGGGGAACACAGGATGGTGGTGCCGACCCTCTGTGCAGGTTACTCTCTGTTTTGTCTTTCACAAACTTGTTGCTGCTCTCCCCCTTTTTAGGCTCCAAAACTCCCCTCTCCATCCACTCTAATTTCTCCAATGGTGAGAAGCCTTCCCAAGGTGCGGGAAACTTTCCTCCTTCACAGCTCCCTCCCCAGGAGTGCAGGCCCCATCTTGATACCTTCCTTTTCTTTTTCCTTTTGTCCTACCCAGTTACATGGAGGGTTTTGTGTGTGTGTGTCTTTTTGGATGTCTTTTTGGATGTCTGAGTGCTGATCTTCTGACAGCACTCAGTAGCTGTTCTATGTGAACTGTTCCACTTGTAGATCTATTTTCAGTGTTTCTGTAGAGGGAGGTGAACTCTGCTTCCTACTGCTCCGCCATCTTGATACCAATCAAAACATGCCTATCCTCTCCTAGAGAAGAGCTTCAACAGGGGCTGCTCTCAAAACACCACACAGACCCATCTGGATGTCTTTGCTGAATCTGCCTCAGGGCCCAGGACAGAAGCAGTCCAGCAAGAGGTTCCCAGACTATGTTTGAAAGAGGCTCATTTGCTTGTCTCGGATTATCAGCCTGAGACACAAGCATCTACTCTGACCACTGAGGTGCCCTTTGGGATGGAAACTGGCTGATGCCATCCTCACCCCTCTTATCTTATTTTTAAGTGATCTAAATATTCACTGAGTATCCATCATTTAACTTAACTTAGTTTAGCTTTAAGATTTCAAGTTATCAAAAAAGAGTTTTGAAGCTATTTTTAAGTAAACATGTTATAAAACATAATTATTGTTTAAAAGGTCATTTATGAAATTTTATCCCACTTACTTCTATTTAATCCACTTCCTCTGAACAATTATGCTTGAATTAATAATGAATATTTATGGTACATTAAATGAAAGCCATCATGTTAAGTTATTTTTCTTGACAAATCAGGGGGAAAAAAAGAAAAACACAGAGGCAAAGAACCTAAAAAGTTCTTCCCCCTCCCCAAAGCCCTTTTTTGCACTAACATGCTTGACATGCATCAAACAATTCATTTTTATTGTACATTTTGTCCTTAGGTTGGATTTATAGTTTTATAATCTTAAACATCTAATAAGAGATAGCATGAGCTTGTTTCACTAGTAAACATAGGTAGCATAAATTGTATGCCAGAATTATATGTAATGCTGACAATTCTGAAGACATACCTATTTTTATTTTATGAACAGCTTTAAAACTAGCTTATTTACCAAAGATTATCCTAGATCACAGGAACTTAATAAACATTTGAGTTAGAGTCTATATTTCCGAAAGTTTTGGGAATACTTAATTATTATGAGTATTCATTTATGTCTAAGGCAATTTGAATAGAATTTCTTTAAGGTATTTTATAAATTAATTTGGTAATACTATCCAGAGGTAGAAAATATCACACATATATAGCATACATACATACATACATATGTACAAGTTGAGGTTACTTAATAAGGGCTAAATTTTTTTACGAATATTTTTGGAGGAAATTTAAAAATTTTTCTTTTGTCCTGACATCTCATCTGATGGAGGCTGGGGAGTAGATTTTAGGCCAGTGACTGAGGAGACAGCAACTCTTTGGATGTCTGCAAAACTCAACTGAATGGTCAAAACATCCAGTTCTGTTTCCAAATAGCTTTTTCCTCTTTTCATCCTGACATGGTTCCTTTTGGGAGTTCTTAGTCCCTTGAGAGCCTTCAATGGAGGGCAGGGTGCCTAAAGTTCAAGTGACTGCAGGGAGCTGAGGGGCTGTGGTGGGAAGTGTCTGTCTGGTGGACAGAAGGATGAAGGAGGTAGGGGTTTGAAGCGGAACATATCAAATGACTCAAAGGAACTAGAGGGAAGAACCAAAGCAATAAAAGGAGGAAGATGGAGCAGCTGTGAAAGGTAGGAAATGGTTTTAGAGAAGCCAGATGGGGAAGGTTATAAGTTTCCCAAAGAGACTGTTGAAGTTTCCAGTTATCCTTAGTAAATGAATGCCAACAAGAAAGGAAGCACAAAGTTGATGGAGCATATATTCATCAAGGTTAGAGAAGGGGGTTTTCAAACCACCAAGAAGCTCCCACGTTCTTAATTAATGGTCCCTTTATACTTATGAACAGAGAAATTGAGACTCCAACACAGCTTCAGTTTCTTACAGAGACTAGTCAGCCCCTTACAAACAGAGAAACTTGGGACTCTAACTCAGCTGATTTTACACAGAGAAACCTATGATTCTAACCTGGTTTCTAGAGCATTCTCAAAATCTTAGGAATCAAAGTCTATCCTTACCAGCTTCAGTGGATATTTGTCCAGAGCAATGGTTTAGGAATCAGACTCACCAATCAGTCAGTCAGGAATGAACACAAAGATTTCAAAGGTGCACACAAAGGATCTTGGTGAGAGATACAGGGTTCCTATGATGAATTTTATTCTAGCCATACATGTTGAAAAAAAATATTCAGTGATACTTGTTAAAGATGGTAAGGCAGGCTTTATCCAGAACCATTGTGATAGATATAAGGACCACTGCAATGGAATTTTCCAATGAGGGAGAGAGATGGGGCTCAATCCAGAATACAGCACTGGGCAAGTTGGAATTTATAGCCAAGGAGCAGGATGGAGGTCAGTGGACAGAAAATTACTAAGAGGAAACATCAGGGGTTAGGGCGATTCTGACTAAACTGACCTCACAGGATTCTTTGCTGAAGATAGGCCAGGGTGATCAGACATCACCTGGGGGATGGTGGAGGCTCAGGACCCCATCAGATATCTAGAGTGTGTGTGTGGGATTATGGCTAAACTGACTTATTGAGGTTCTTGCTAAAACTAGTATTTACAAGGACATACACACTGGGCTTAGGAGAAGGTCCAGGAGCCTGACTACAGTTTAAATCCTTGTTAGGCACAGCCTGGAAATCTCTTTGGAAATGTAATTGGTTCATTAAGGTTGGACATGTCAGTGTCCATCAGAAGAACCCTCTTTCAGGATTGGAAGGTTATTAGAACTATCAAGTGCATATCCTGATGTGCCTCCTTGACGTGGCCACCTGGCTTCCATGGGATGAGAGGATGTGGAGAGCTACAACAATGTAGAGAAGGGGTGACCATTAACACATCCCTCTCGCATTCTACGGGGCTTAAAATGTCAAGATCTACAATTCTGTGTCCCAGAAGAAGAGACAGAAGCTGCAGATGACTATGGAAGATTCCCCAGGGGGGAAGGCCCCTCACATAGTTGGCAAATAGACTGCATTGGACTGCACATCACCCCTGAATTTACACAAGTATCCTCATGAC
Source organism: Pseudorca crassidens (assembly GCF_039906515.1). Classification (NCBI taxonomy): domain Eukaryota; kingdom Metazoa; phylum Chordata; class Mammalia; order Artiodactyla; family Delphinidae; genus Pseudorca; species Pseudorca crassidens. Next base: position 126,365,998 of record NC_090296.1, on the reverse strand, counting down.
TCTTACTCTAGAATGTGCTTTGCTTACCTACTGGTAAATGCAAATACTCAAAATACTACAAAATTACTGGAACAGAAGATAATGTATTAATTTGGACTGCTGAGTTACATTTTTTCAAATGAAGGAAAAAAATTTAGTGCCTATAGTATCTAACAATGAACAAAGAGACAGCACATCCAGTGGACATATCATGTTGCAGACAATCCTCAGAATAATGGTTTAAAAGAGAATTGGAATAAGAAACAGAAACTTTTGTCATTTAAGATGGGGAAAGATACAAATACATATATCAACTCTTTTTTAGATTCTTTTTCCATATAGGCCATTACAGAGTATTGAGTAGAGTTCCCTGTGCTACACAGTAGGTCCTTATTAGTTATCTATTTTATATATAGTAGTATGTATGTGTCGATCCCAATCTTCCAATTTATCCCTCCGCATCTCCACCCATCAGTAACTATAAGTTTATTTTCTACATCTGTAGCTCTATTTTGGTTTTGTAAATAAGTTCATTTCTACACTTTGTTTTAGATTACAAATATAAGTGATATCATATGATATTTGTCTTTCTCTGTCTGACTTACTTTACTCAGTATGAGAATCTCTAGGTCCATCCATATTGCTGCAAATGACATTATTTTGTTCTTTTTTATGCCTGAGTAATATTCCAGTATATATATGTACCACATCCTCTTTGCCCATTTCTCTGTTTATGGACATTTATGTTGCTTCTATGCCCTGACTATTGTGAATAGTGCTGTAATGAACATTGGAGTGCATGTATCTTTTCAAATTATTGTTTACTCTGTATATATGCTCAGGAGTGGGATTACTGGATGATATGGTAGCTCTATTTTCAGTTTTTTAAGGAACCCCCATACTGTTTTCCACAGTGGCTGTACCCTGAAACTAACACAACACTATAAATCAATTATACCCCCAATAAATTTTTTTTAAATGTCTGAAACTGCAGCAGCTACATTGAGATCATGAATAAAGAAGTTTAAGTGCTGAGGATGGTAAAGCAGAAAAGATGTAACTTTTATCTTATTTTTAAACAGTTCATTTACCAATGTTGCAAGCACTCTACCTCTAGATATTGTCATGTGAGCTAATAAATATTCTTATTGTTAACCCCCCCCAAAAAATATAGGGAAAGATAAAGGAATAGAGGACTGGCTGACATGCCTTCATGAATGTGTGCTTATAACTTCACTAGATAGAGTCCTCCACTTTTCTGGGGGACGTGGGGGAAGGGGGGCCAATGCTGGTAAAACTATACGATTCTTTCCCACATCAAATCAACTTTCTTTTTTTCCCATTTGATGCAGTGGTCCTGGGATTAGAGCTATAACAGTGGGTCCTAGAAGCAGGGGTGATTCTTAAGGAAGAAACAGTAACCATACCTTTAAATCTTTGTGCCAGAATTTCTAAGAACCTCATGGAGTGGATTGCACCTTTAGCTCACCTGGAAGAGTTGGAGTTGACAATGAATATATCTTCATTGCTAATAGCCAAGAAAACCTAATAGTTCTGTCCCTCTGTAACCCTCCCCTGCGTGACTGGGAATGGACTGAGAGGGATGCACTTGCTAAACTGGTGTTATGGAAAGCAATCTGAACCAGCAGAGTGGCAAACATGTCTCCTAAAGATGGAAAAGTTTGACTTAAAATAAATGACAAATATAAAGAAGGAGATACAGTAACTGTGGGGAAAAGAATAAATAAATGGTTTATGCAATGAGGGAAATACAATATTACCTTGGTGCCTCAAGAGAGGGTTGTAGCCAATGATACATGAGAAGTATATGAGAAGTCATACAATCAAGAAAGTCTTGAATTCCATGCATGTTAAAAAAAACAGTACACAAAATCACATCATAGTAAAACTGCTGAAAACTAAAGACAAGAACAAATCCATAAAAGCTGCCGGAAGAAAAGATGCTCCATCATCTTCAATGGAGCAACAATCATACAAGGAAGACACACATAAACAAGTACACTTAAAAAAAAATTAATCGGTGTTATCTGTTACATGTACAGAATAAAGGAGAAGAGACAAATGGTCATGTAAAACAGCAGTCCCCAACTTTTTGGCACAAGGAACCGGTTTTGTGGAAGATGATTTTTCCATGGACGAGGGGTGGCATTGTTCAGGCAGTAATGCAAGCGATGGGGAGTGATGGGGAGTGGCAGATCAAGCTTCACTCACTAGCCCATCACTCACTTCCTGCTGTGTGACCTGGTTCCTAACAGGCCGTAAACTACCAGTCTGTGGCCTGGGGGGTTGGGGACCCCTGATGTAAAAGGTAAAGAATAAAACGTTTGATAAAAGTCAACAATTGTTTATAATAAAGATTCCTAGTTAACTAGTATCCTAGTCTCTTCAGGTTGCCATAACAAAATACCAGAGACTGAGTGGCTTATAAACATCAGAACTTTGTTTCTCACAGTTCTGGGGGTTGAAAGGCCAAGAACAGGGTGCCAGCATGGCCAGCTTCTGGTGAGGGCCCTCTTCCAGGTGGAAGACTGCTGACATGTTTCAGTGTCCTCACATGGTGGAAGGGGCTAGGGAAGGCTGTGAGAGCTCTTTTATAAAAGCAGGAATCTTATTCATGAGGCCTCCACTTTCATGACCTAATCACCTCCCAAAGACCTCACCTCCTAAAATCATCACACTGGGCATTAGGATTTCAACAAAAGAATTTGGGGGTGTCACCAACATTCGGGTCATAGCTACTAGAAATAGAAATAAGTTTCTAGTATCTTTAAGGGTATCTATGAAAAAATCCACAGTTCACAGTAAAATAATGATGATATTGGATGTTTCTCCTTGAGGTGAGGGACAAGACAAAGATGTCCACTACACCACCTATATTCAGTATTGTGCTGGAGGTTGTATGCTGTGTAAAAAGGCAAGAAAGGTAAGACTAGTAGAAATTAGGAAGGTGAATATTCACTATTGAAAGATTGTTTACATAGAAAACCCAAAAGAATCTATAAACAAATGATTTTGATTTTAGAAAGCCTGCTAATATCAAGGCCAATATAACAAGTTAGCTTCATTTCTATTGTTTTTATAAACACTATCAGCAAACAATTAGAAAACAATTTAAAAAGCAACAACACTATTTACAATAGTATCAAGAATATAAAGTCACCTATGAATAAATCTAATCAAAGTCAAAACATTGCTGAGGGAAATTTAAGAGACTTAAATAAATGGAGCTAAATACTCTTAAATAGATTGCTAAGATGTCAATCTCCTCTGTCTCCAAAGTGATCTATAGATTTGATGCAATCCAGTCAAAATCTAAATAGGTTTATAAATCAGGACTCTAAAATTTATATGAAATGGAAAGAATGTAAATAGCCAGAGCAATCAATTAAAAAAACACACACAGTAGAACAAAGCTGGAGGATTTATACTACTACATATCAATAACTATTATAAATCATTAGTAAATAATTAAGCATGGATACTGGCACAAGGAAAACATAAAACATTGAAATAGAGTAACAAACAAGAAATACACCCATAAATTTGTAGTCACTTGATTTACAACAAAGGAATGACTGCAATTGAGTAAAAAAATGATGATCATCATTTCAATAAATAATGCTGTGTCAACTGGCTAGGCATATGTAATAAAAAAATAAATCCTGGGCTTCCCTGGTGGTGCAGTGGCTGAGAGTCTGCCTGCCAATGCAGGGGACACAGGTTCATGCCCCGGTCCGGGAAGATCCCACATGCCACGGAGCGGCTGGGTCCGTGAGCCATGGCCGCTAAGCCTGCGCATCTGGAACCTGTGCTCCATAACGGGAGAGACCACAACAGCGGGAGGCCTGCGTAACACAAAATAAATAAATAAATAAATAAAAATAAAATAAAATAAATCTTGACGTCTACCTAACACTCTACATAAAATTTCATTTGGAATGGATCATAGATGTAAAAGTTAAAGATAAAAACAATATTTCTCAAAGAAAGCATGGGAAAATATCTTTGCAAGTTTAGAACAAGAACAGGACACACCACCAACAACTACAAAAAATAACTAATAAATTTGACTTTATAAAAATCAAGAATTTCCATTTAGCAAAGTAAAATATTATGAGAATAAAAAAGGCAAGCCACATACAGGAAGAAGATACTTACCATACAATAAATTAAACAATCACTCTTATCTAAATTGTAACAAGAAATTTTACAAATGATTATGAAAATGTTAATGATCCAGTATAAAATGAGGACAATATAAAATGAGTCAAATATACTTGAACAGACACTTCAATATCTATTTACCATAATGGCTAGAATTCATATATTGCTGGGGGAGGTGTAAGTGGGTGCACCAGTTTGGTAGTAAGTGCAGAGTACCAACAAACTATATATACCAACCATGTATACACACTATAGTAGGGAGTACCAGATAGATAGATGGCAGACAGATAGATAGATGATACATAGATAGATAGATAGCCTATCTGATCCAGCAATTTGGGGATATATGACTAAGAGTTGAAAGTGCTATGCTTACCAAAAAACATGTACAATAATGTTTACAGCAGCATAATAATCCCAAACAGAAATAACACAAATGTTTTTTAATAGAATGAGTAAATAGATATGTTAACAATGTGAAATGCAACACAATAAAAATAAATATTAAACCCTACAACACACAGTATTGTGCATGAATATCACAGATATAAATCTGATTTAAAAAGGCCATGGAAACCATAAACAAGACCAAAAGACAACCCTCAGAATGGGAGAAAATACTTGCAAATGAAGCAATTAACAAAAGAATAATCTCCAAAATTTACAAGCAGCTCATGCAGCTCAATAACAAAAAAACAAAAAACCCAATCCAAAAATGGGCAGAAGACCTAAATAGGCATTTCTCCAAAGAAGATATACAGATTGCCAACAAACACATGAAAGAATGTTCAACATCATTAACGATTAGAGAAATTCAAATCAAAACTACAATGAGATATCATCTCACACAAGTCAGAATGGCCATCATCAAAAAATCCAGAAACAATAAATGCTGGAGAGGGTGAGGAGAAAAGGGAACACTCCTGCACTGCTGGTGGGAATGTGAGTTGGTACAGCCATCATGGAGAACAGTATGTAGGTTCCTTAAAAAAACTACAAATAGAACTACCATATGACCTAGCAATACCACTACCGGGCATATATCCTGAGAAAATCATAATTCAAAAAGAGTCATGTACCAAAATGTTCATTACAGCTCTATTTACAATAGCCAGGAGGTGGAAGAAACCTAAGTGTCCATCATCGGATGAATGGATAAAGAAGATGTGGCACATATATACAATGGAATATTAGCCATAAAAAGAAACGAAATTGAGTTATTTGTAGTGAGGTGGATGGACCTAGAGTCTGTCATACAGAGTAAAGTAAGTCAGAAAGAGAAAGACAAATACCGTATGCTAACACATATATATGGAATCTAAGAAAAAAAAATGTCATGAAGAACCTAGATGTAAGACAGGAGTAAAGACACAGACCTACTATAGAATGGACTTGAGGTTATGGGGAGGGAGAAGGGTAAGCTGTGACAAAGTGAGAGAGTGGCATGGACATATATACACTACCAAACGTAAAATAGATAGCTAGTGGGAAGCAGCCCCATAGCACAGGGAGATCAGCTCGGTGCTTTGTGACCACCTAGAGAGGTGGGATAGGGAGGGTGGGAGGGAGGGAGATGCAAGAGGAAAGAGATATGGGAACATATGTATATGTATAACTGATTCACTTTGTAATAAAGCAGAAACTAACACACCATTGTAAAGCAATTATATTCCAATTAAGATGTTAAAAAAAAAGGCCATACTCAAAAAGATATATCCTGTCAATCCCAAACTCCCAATCTATCCCAGTGCTATGTTTAAAATAGATAAACAACAAGGACCTAGTATTATAAATAAATAAATAATTAATTTTTTTAAAGGCATATCCTGTGTGTTTCCAAATGTGAAATTCAAACCTAATGTTGTTTCTGCTGGTAGAGGTCAGAATAGCTTTTACCTTTGGGTGAGGGGTATCAATTAGGAAAGAGCACAGAGATTCTGCTGAGGTGCTGAAAATGTCTTACAGCCTGTTATAAATGATGATTACATATGTACCTGTATATCTAAAAACTAATCTGGTTGAACACTTCAGGTCTGTTAACTCTACTCTGTTAATAAGACAGAAAAAAGAAAGAAAGGAAAGATGTGCAAGAAAACTACACAGAAGGCTCAATAATGTTACTGAAAAATATTAAAGAAGACCTAAATCATTAGAGAAATATACCATGGTCAAAAATTGGATGACACAATGTTGTAAAGACATGAGTTCTCTCTGTGTTGATCTATAGATTCAATTAAATTGTCGAAATCCTAGCAGGCAATTTATGGAAATTTATAAGCTGAATCTTGTAAAGGCATAAGAAAAACCAAAAACATCTTCAACAAAGTTGGAGGGCTTATCCACTGGATATAGAGCCTTATTTAAAAGCTACTATAATTAACAAAATATGATTTTGGCACAAAAAGGGACAAAGGACTGAAGTAACAAAAGGGAATTTTTTAAAAAGACACACAGGGGCTTCCCTGGTGGTGCAGTGGTTGAGAGTCCACCTGCTGAAGCAGGGGACACGGGTTTGTGCCCCGGGCCGGGAAGATCCCACATGCCACGGAGTGACTGAGCCCATGAGCCATGGCTGCTGAGCCTGCGCGTCCGGAACCTGTGCTCCACAACGGGAGAGGCCACAACATGAGAGGCTCACGTACCGCAAAAAAAAAATAAACAAACAAATAAATAAATAAAAAGACACACAGATCTATCTATTTATCTATTATCTATCTATCTATCTTCTATCATCTTTGCTACCATAGAATAACGGGGGAAAGATGGTTCTTGCAATAAATTTCACTGGATTCGTTGAATATCCAAATAGGTAAAAAAAGGAATCTTCAACCTAACCACAAACTCTACACAGAAATCAATTCCAGATGGTTTATAGAGCTAAACATAAAAAATAAAAATAGTTTCTAGAAGTTAACATCTTCACACACAAAAAACAGTAAACCAAAAGGAAAGGATTGATAATTTTAAATTCATGAAATTTAAGAGTTTCTGTAGCAGAAGACACCATTGAAAGAATGAAAAGAGCAAGCCACAGATTGGTGGAAAATATTTGAAATCAAAATATCCAACCAAATCTAAAGAAGTCTTCATCTTTCTTAGTCACATAGTAACAATTATAAAAATAATTACAGTAATGATAATATGAGTAAAGGAACTAATAACTGACATTTCTTAAAAATATATTTCAGAGGGCTTCCCTGGTGGCGCAGTGGTTGAGAGTCCTCCTGCCGATGCAGGGGACACGGTTTCGTGCCTGGGTCCGGGAAGATCCCACATGTCACGGAGCAGCTAGGCCCATAAGCCATGGCCAGGTCAGGGAACTAAGGTCCCACATGCCACCGGGCATGACTATATATATACATATATATATGTATATATATATATGTATATATTTCAGACTTTAAGTATTTTCCATAGGTTGTTTCTTATAACTCTCCAAAGCCTTGTGAAGTGGTATTATTTTTATTTCCAGTTTACCAGTGAGCAAACCAAAGCAGGAGAGATTAACATATTTGTCCAAGATCACACAAAATGGTGGCTTTGGGACCTGAATGCAGTCATCCTCTGGCTCTCACTGGAGAATTCTCTTCTGCTCTGAGACCCACCCATGCCTGGATATCTGCAGACTGTTGGGATCAGCACAATACATACAATAGTGTTTTATGTTTCCTTCAAAATTCAAAGATGCCCACAAGTGAGGTGCACATTTCTTAGAAGTCAGGAATTTAAAACAGAAATTGTTTTCCATTTTAGGAGGTTTGTCCTAATGTGCCCACACTATTGGACACCCAGAACTTCCAAGATTTCAGGCGCTTGAATTTTATTAGAATTTATCTTAATTTTATTAGCACGTATACTACATACTTACAGGGCATAACATGAGGAAAATTAAAGTCAAAATTGTATTTATCACCTGGATCCCAAGAGTATTCACTCTGACTAGTGGAGACAAATGGTATTTGGAGACCCCAAGAAGTAGCATTAACTCCAAGTCAATATCTAATTATTGCAAGATGTCTTGGATATTCCCATCCACAGTACAGGACTTCTTTGGAGATTGACAGGAGGAATATTCAGAGGAAGAACTTGGGCTTCCTCATTATACTTGCATTCCTCAAATATACTTGCATTTCTCCTTCATTATATAATAACTGGGTCTGTAGGACTGAACCTCATCTAGAAAATTGGAGAGAGGCTATCAGTATCAGATATCTATTTGCAAGATCCAGAGACTTTATTCTTATTTTTAAAATTGAAATAGAGAACTCAGGACTTTGAGATAAGATGGCACTGACATCTCTCTCTGATCCTCTCCACTGAGAACAATTATAAACACTGGAAATAATACGAGGAACAATTAAAGGAAAATGCTGAAAGATGGTAAAAGGAAGGTGAACTGGTTAGAGGCCCCTGGTATTGAGGAATAAAGTATCAGGAGAGGTGATACAGACCCAGAATCTCCCAATCCCCTTGTAGCAACATAAGGTAGCCCAAGTAGGTACATTCCTCCCCAGGAACAAATGGGAGTCCTACCACTAACACTAGGTGAGCCCATGGGAACTAACCAGGGGAGTCAACTGATTAGAAGCTTTGCTAACAGTAAGCACCTAGGGTAACAGCTCTCCTTTTCCAGCAAGGCTTAGGCCCCCTTCCCACCTCTTTACCCCTCACTTCTCTACCACAACACATGGTCCAGAGGCACTAGGAAGGGGAATTGCCACAACAAGCAGCCCAGCCTGGAAAATGACTCCTTTCCATCAAGGTCTGACACTCCCCTCCCCCACCCAAACAAACCACTCAGCCAAGGACACAGGGAAGGGGGTTCATACCACCACCAGCACTTTGTCCCTGCAGACCAGTGTTTCCCTCACCCATTAAGAGACACCAGCAATGCAGTTTGGAGAAGTTCCTTCCTCACTCTCAAGCATCACCAGCAAGGACCAGTACAGCTCCAGTGGAATGAGATACACCAAACAAACAAAGATAGTACTGCAAAGATGGAAAATTAGATTGTCCTTGGAACAAACCCCCCTTATTGGGGCAGAACTGGCATGATAAGCTAAAATGGTGAATACCTACTAAGTTTTTTAAAAAGAAAGAATCCAGATCTTCTAAATTAATATTGAAAAATGTACAAGAAACAAAAAGGAACTGAAATGACCAAAAATTAACTGATGCCAACACTGAAATGAATCAAATGTTAGTATTTTCTGACAATTATTTCAAAGAAACAAGCATAAAATGATTCAACAAGCAATAAAAAAAATCTTGAATCAAATGCAAAAATAAAAAATCCAAGCAAAGGAATAGAAGTTAGCACAGGGAGATCAGCTCAGTGCTTTGTGACCACCTGGAGGGGTGGGATAGGAAGGGTGTGGAGGAGGTGCAAGAGGGAGGGGATTTGCAGATATATGCATGTGCATAACTGATTCACTTGGTTATACAGCAGAAACTAACACACCATTGTAAAGCAATCATACTCCAATAAAGATGTTAAAAAAAAACAATGTATGTGACCATGCCAAAGACCTCCATTCCTTTGGACAGGGTGACCCAAGCACTGACTCTATCTGGACCAGGATCACAATTGCTACCAAACGTACCTAGTTCTTACTCCTAATTGGGCCCCTGATTACAATAATTCTTCTACTGATATTTGGCTCCTGCCTTCTTAATTTACTTGTCTAGTTTGTTCTTTCTAAGGACACAACAGTTTCCCAGACAAGTTGACAGTGATGCAGAGATTTAGTTTAGTATTAGTTGTTTTTTTTGTTTGTTTGTTTGTTTATACTGCAGGTTCTTATTAGTCATCAATTTTATACACATCAGTGTATACATGTCCATCCCAATCGGCGAATTCAGCACACCACCATCCCCATCCCACCGTAGTTTTCCCCCCTTGGTGTCTATACGTTTGTTCTCTACATCTGTGTCTCAACTTCTGCCCTGCAAACCGGTTCATGAGCATTTTTTTAAACATCTTTATTGGAGTATAATTACTTCACACTGGTGTATTAGTTTCTGCTTTATAACAAAATTAATAAGTTATTCACATACATATGTTCCCATATCTCTTCCCTCTTACATCTCCCTCCCTCCCACACTCCCTATCCCACTCCTCTAGGTGGTCACAAAGCACCAAGTTGATCTCCCTGTGCTATGCTGCTGCTTCCCGCTAGCTATCTATTTTACGTTTCGTAGTGTATATATGTCCATGCCACTCTCTCACTTTGTCACAGCTTACCCTTCCCCCTCCCCATATCCTCAAGTCCATTCTCTAATAAGTCTGTGTCTTTATTCCCATCTTACACCTAGGTTCTTCATGACTTTTTTTTCCCTTAGATTCCTTATATATGTGCTAGCATACTCTTGCACTGCTGGTAGGAATGTAAATTGACACAGCCACTATGGAGAACAGTATGGAGGTTCCTTAAAAAACTACAAGTAGAACTACCATATGGCCCAGCAATCCCACTATCAGGCATATACCCTGAGAAAACCATAATTCAAAAAGTCATGTACCAAAGTGTTCATTGCAGCTCTATTTACAATAGCCAGGAGATTGAAACAACCTAAATGTCCATCATTGGATGAATAGATAAAGATGTGGCACATATATATAATGGAATATTACTCAGCCATAAAAAGAAACAAAATTGAATTATTTGTAGTGAGGTGGATGGACCTAGAGTGTCATACAGTGTGAAGTAAGTCAGAAGGAGAAAAAAAGTACCACATTCACGAGCTTTTTAAATATTTTGGAGATTAATCCTTTGTCCGTTGATTCGTTTCCAAATATTTTCTCTCATTCTGAGGGTTGTCTTCTCATCTTCTTTATGGTTTCCTTTTCTGTGCAAAAGCTTTTAAGTTTCATTAGGTCCCATTTGTTTATTTTTGTTTTTATTTCCATTACTCTAGGAAGTGGATCAAAAAAGATCTTGCTGTGATTTTTGTCAAAGAGTGTTCTCCCTATATTTTCCTCTAAGAGTTTTATAGTGTCCGGTCTGACATTTAAATCTTGAATCCATTTTGAGTTTATTTTTGTGTATGGTGTTAGGGAGTGTTCTAATTTCATTCTTTTACATGTAGCTGTCCAGTTTTCCTAGCACCACTTATTGAAGAGGCTGTCTTTTCTCCATTGTATATCCTTGCCTCCTTTGTCATAGATTAGTTAGTTGACCATAGGTGTGTGAATTTATCTCTGGGCTTTCTATCTTTTTCCATTGATCTATGTTTCTGTTTTTGTGCCAGTACCATATTGTCTTGATTACTGTAGCTTTGTAGTATAGTCTGAAATCAAGGACTCTGATTCCTCCAGCTCCGTTTTCTTCCCTCAAGACTGCTTTTGCTGTTCAGGGTCTTTTGTGTCTCCATACAAATTTTAAGATGATTTGTTCTACTTCCATAAAAAATGCCACTGGTAATTTGATAGGGATTGCATTGAATCTGTAGATTGCTTTGGGCAGTATAGTCATTTTCACAATATTGATTCTTCCAATCAAAAACCATGGCATATCTCTTTATCTGTTGGTATCACCTTTAATTTCTTTCATCAGTGTCTTATAGTTTTCTGCATACAGGTCTTTGGTCTCCCTAGGTAGATTTATTCTTAGGTATATTTTTCTTTTTGTTGTAATGGTAAATGGGAGTGTTTCCATAATTTCTCTTCCGGATTTTTCATCATTAGTGTATAGGAATGCAAGAGATTTCTGTGCACTAATTGTGTATCCTGCAACTTTACCAAATTCATTGATTAGCTCTAGTAGTTTTTGGTGGCATTTTTAGGATTCTCTATGTATAGTATCATGTCATCTGCAAACAGTGACAGTTTTACTTCTTCTTTTCCAAATTGTATTTCTTTTATTTCTTTTTCTTCTCTGATTACCATGGCTAGGACTTTCAAAACTATGTTGAATAATAGTGGTGAGAGTGGACATCCTTGTCTCATTCCTGATCTTAGAGGAAATGCTTTCAATTTTTCACCGTTGAGAATGATGTTTGCTGTGGGTTTGTCATATACGGCCTTTATTTTGTTGAGGTAGGTTCCCTCTGTGCCCACATTCTGCAGAGTTTTTATCATAAACTGGTGTTGAATTTTGTCAAAAATTTTCCTGCATCTATTGTGATAATCATATGTTTTTTATTCTTCAATTTGTTAATAAGGTGTATCACATTGATTGATTTGCATATATTGAAGAATCCTTGTATCCCTAGGATAAATCCCACTTGATCATGGTGTATGATCCTTTTCATGTGTTGTTGGATTCTGTTTGCTAGTATTTTGTTGAGGATTTTTGCATCTATATTCTTCAGTGATATTGGTCTGTAATTTTCTTTTTTTGTAGTATCTTTGTCTGATTTTGGTATCAGGGTGATGGTGACCTCATAGAATGAGTTTTGGAGTGTTCCTTCCTCTGCAATTTTTTGGAAGAGTTTGAGAAGGATGGGTGTTAGCTCTTCTCTAAATGTTTGATAGAATTCACCTGTGAAGCCATCTGGTCCCGGACTTTTGTTGGAAGATTTTTAATCCCAATTTCAATTTCATTACTTGTGATTGGTCTGTTCATATATTCTGTTTCTTCCTGGTTCAGTCTTGGAAGGTTATACCTTTCTAAGAATTTGTCCATTTCTTCCAAGCTGTCCATTTTATTGGCATAGTGTTGCTTGTAGTAGTCTCTTAGGATGCTTTGTATTTCTGCAGTGTCTGTTGTAACTTCTCCTTTTTCGTTTCTAATTTTATTGATTTGAGTCCTCTCCCTCTTTTTCTTGATGAGTCTGGCTAATGGTTTATCAATTTTGTTTATCTTCTCAGCGAACCAGCTTTTAGTTTTATTGATCTTTGCTGTTGTTTTCTTTGTTTCTACTTCATTTATTTCTGCTCTGAGCTTTATGATTTCTTTCCTTCTGCCAACTTTTGGTTTTGTTTATTCTTCTTTATTCCTTTAGGTGTAAGGTTAAATTGTTTACTTGAGATTTTTCTTTTTTCTTGAGGTAGGCTTGTTTAGCTATAAACTTCTCTCTTAGAACTGCTTTTTCTGCATCTCATAGGTTTTGGATCATTGTGTTTTCATTGTCAATTATCTCTAGGTATTTTTTGATTTCCTCTTTATTTTCTTCAGTGATGTCTTGGTTATTTAGTAACATATTGTTTAGCCTCCATGTGTTTGTGTTTTTTAATTATTTTCCCCTGTAATTCATTTCTAATCTCATAGTGTTTTGGTCAGCAAAGATGCTTGATATGATTTCAATTTTCTTAAATTTACTGTGTCTTGATTTTTGACCCAAGATGTTATCTATCCTGGAGACTGTTTTGTGCTCACTTGAGAAGAAAGTGTAATCTGCTGTGTTTGGATGGAATGTCCTATAAATATCATTTAAATCTATCTGGTCTATTGTGTCATTTAAAGCTTCTGTTTCCTTATTTATTTTCATTTTGGATGATCTGTCCACTGATGTAAGTGAGGTGTTAAAGTCTCCCACTATTACTGTGTTACTCTCGATTTCCTCTTTTATACCTGTTAGCAGTTGCCTTATGTATTGAGGTGCTCCAATGTTGGGTGCATGTATATTTATAATTGTCATATCTTCTTCTTGGATTGATCCCTTGATCATTATGTAGTTTCCTTCCTTGTCTCTTGTAACATTCTTTATTTTAAAGTGTATTTTATCTGATATGAGTATAGCTACTCCAGCTTTCTTTTGATTTCCATTTGTATGGAATATCTTTTTCCATCCCCTCACTTGCAGTCTGTATGTGTCCCTAGGTCTGAAGTGGGTCTCTTGTAGACAGCATATATATGGGTCTTGATTTTGTATCCATTCATCAAGCCTGTGTCTTTTGGTTGGAGCATTTAATCCATTCACATTTAAGGTAATTATCAATATGTATGTTCCTATTACCATTTTCTTAATTGTTTTGGGTTTGTTTTTGTAGGTCCTTTTTTCTCTTGTGTTTCCCACTTAGAGAATTTCCTTTAGCATTTGTTGTGGAGCTGGTTTGGTGTTGCTGAATTCTCTTAGCTTTTGCTTGTCTTTAAAGCTTTTGATTTCTCCATCGAATCTGAATGAGATCCTTGCTGGGTAGAGTGATCTTGGTTGTAGGTTCTTCTCTTTCATCACTTTAAGTATATCATGCCACTCCCTTCTGGCTTGTAGAGCTTCTGCTGAGAAATCAACTGTTAACCTTATGGGACTTCCCCTGTATATTATCTGTCATTTTCACCTTGCTGCTTTCAATAATTTTTCTTTGTGTTTAATTTTTGCCAGTTTGATTACTATGTGTCTCAGCGTGTTTCTCCTTGGGTTTATCCTGTATGGGACTCACTGCACTTCCTGGACTTCGGTGGCTATTTCCTTTCCCATGTTAGGGAAGTTTTCGACTATAATGTCTTCAAATATTCTCTCTGGTCCTTTCTCTTTCTCTCTTCTCCTCAGGTACCCCATAATGCGAATGTTGTTGCATTTAATGTTGTCCCAGAGGTCTCTTAGGCTGTCTTCATTTCTTTTCATTCTTTTTTCTTTATTCTGTTCTACAACAGTGAATTCCACCATTCTGTCTTCCAGGTCACTTATCCGTTCTTCTGCCTCAGTTATTCTGCTATTGATTCCTTCTAGTGTAGTTTTCATTTCAGTTATTGTATTGTTCATCTCCATTTGTTTGTTCTTTAATTCTTCTAGGTCTTTTTAAACATTTCTTGAATCTTCTCGATCTTTGCCTCCATTCTTTTCCCAAAGTCCTGGATCATCCTCACTATCATTATTCTGAATTCTTTTCCTGGAAGGTTACCTATCTCCACTTCATTTAATTATTTTTCTGGGATTTTATCCTGTTTCTTCATCTAGTACATAGCCCTCTGCCTTTTAATCTTGTCTATCTTTCTTTGAATGTGTTTTTTTTTTCCATAGGCTGCTGGATTGTAGTTCTTCTTGCTTCTGCTGTCTTCCCTCTCTACTTTGTCTTCTTTGTTGTTTTTTTTTTTTTCTGTCGTACACGGGCCTCTCACTGTTGTGGCCTCTCTGGTTGTGGAGCACAGGCTCCTGACGCTCAGGCTCAGTGGCCATGGCTAATGGGCCTAGCCACTCCATGACATGTGGGATCTTCCTGGACTGGGGCATGAACCCATGTCCCCTGCATCGGCAGGCAGACTCTCAACCACTGCACCACCAGGGAATCCCTGCTTTGTCTTTTAATTATGTTTTTTATCCCCGTTGCCTTTGACATGTCCTAATTTGTGGTTGAAAGCCAGATATTTTTATTAGGCACTAGGAGCTGACGTAAATAGGCCTAAATGTGAGAATTGATGTTAATATGGCTAGGTGTCAGGCTGTGTTTCATGACTGTTGTAGCTATAAGCATCAGAGGTTTCCTATTCTTTTAGTTAAGTCTTTGTTTTTGTCATCTCTCAGCTTTTGTGGCTTTTCCTTATACTATGTCTTTCAAATTTTCAGCTGTAATAAATTTTTGGGTTTTTTTATTTTTAAAAATTTTTATTGGAGTATTGTTCATTTACAATGTTCTGTTAGTTTTTGTTGTACAGCAAAGTAAATCAGTTATATATATACATATATCCACTCTTTTCCATATGGGTCAATACAGAGTATTGAGTAGAGTTCCGTATGCTACATAATAGATCCTTATTAGTTATCTATTTTATATATAGTAGTGTGTATATGTCAATCCCAATCTCCTATAATCACTTTTTAAATGTGAGTCTTGGTTCGTTGACAGGATGTGAGGAAAAAGACACGTTCTATAATCTTCTGACTGTGTCAGTCTTTCCACGGAGTAGTATCTCAAGGCTGTGTCTGTCCCAAGTGTTTCCTTCCCTCTCCCAGTTATATGCTTCATCCCTGACCCCTACTCTCTTCCCTGGCTCCAGAGTTCCCAATATATTTATATGAAGCCGTCTCCCCTGCTATGATTTTTTCCTCCTTAGGTGAAACAGGAAGGCTTACAGGGGCTGAAGGGAGGAGGGATTCCTTTCCCCAAGCTTGGATTAGGTTTCAGAATAGTGCTTTGCTAAAGCCCTTCCCCCCTGGAGAGCAGGGCTTCTGGAGAAGGCTCTGGATGTGTTTCTCAATGGCTACTCTTTTCCTCTCTCTGCCAGGGCTTTAAGGGGATCCTTTTGTAATTTTCACCAGTAGAACATGGTGAGATTCCTGGAGGGAATCCCCCAAAGACACCCAGTAACCAATAATTTGTTACAATTGCTGCTGTTGTGTTCTTACCACTATATGACTCCAGAGGCCTCTCCTACAGGAATCATATCTGAGTGGCGGTGTCTGGTTATGATTTTCTCTCCGGAATTCAGGGATGGCAATTTTTCCTGTGCAATGCAATTAAAATGTCAACTAGAGTTAGGTCAAACCCCACTGGTGAAAGGCAAAATTCTCCACAAGATTCTCATCACTTCAGACTCAGCCACAAGCTCAGGGTCCCTAGGACACCCACAATTCTGGCCAACTGGCTGCCCTATCTCCCTGAGGTTTGATAATTCACTAGGATGAATCACAGAACTCAGGAAAGTGTTGTATTTATGATTACAGTTTTAAAATACAGGCTCTGATGAAAGAAATTAAAGACGATACAAATAGATGGAGAGATATACCATGTTCTTGAATTGGAAGAATCAACATTGTGAAAATGACTCTACTACCCAAAGCAATCTACAGATTCAATGCAATCCCTATCAAACTACCACTGGAATTTTTCACAGAACTAGAACAAAATATTTCACAATTTGTATGGAAACACAAAAGACCCCAAATAGCCAAAGCAATCTTGAGAACGAAAAATGGAGCTGGAGGAATCAGGCTCCCTGACTTCAGACTATACTACAAAGCTACAGTAATCAAGACAGTATGGTACTGACACAAAAACAGAAAGATAGATCAACAGAACAGGATAGAAAGCCCAGAGGTAAACCCACGCACCTATGGTCACCTTATCTTTGATAAAGGATGCAGGAATATACAGTGGAGAAAGGACAGCCTCTTCAATAAGTGGTGCTGGGAAAACTGGACAGGTACATGTAAAAGTATGAGATTAGAACACTCTCTAACACCATACACAAAAATAATCTCAAAATGGATTAAAGACCTAAATGTAAGGCCAGAAACTATCAAGCTCTTAGAGGAAAACATAGGAAGAACACTCTATGACATAAATCACAGAAAGATCCTTTTTGACCCACCTCCCAGAGAAATGGAAATAAAAACAAAAATAAACAAATGGGACCTAATGAAACTTCAAAACTTTTGCACAACAAAGGAAACCATAAACAAGACCAAAAGGCAACCCTCAGAATGGGAGAAAATATCTGCAAATGAAGCAACTGACAAAGGATTAATTTCCAAAATTTACAAGCAGCTCATGCAGCTCAATAACAAAAAACCAAAAAAACCAATCCAAAAATGGGCAGGAGACCTAAATAGACATTTCTCCAAAGAAGATATACAGACTGCCAACAAACACATGAAAGAATGCTCAACATCATTAATCATTAGAGAAATGCAAATCAAAGCTACAATGAGATATCGTCTCACACCAGTCAGGATGGCCATCATCAAAAAATCTAGAAACAATAAATGCTGGAGAGGGTGTGGAGAAAAGGGAACACTCTTGCACTGCTGGTGGGAATGTGAATTGGCTCAGCCACTACGGAGAACAGCATGGAGTTTCCTTAAAAAACTACAAATAGAACTACCATATGACTCAGCAATCCCACTACTGGGCATATACCCTGAGAAAACCATAATTCCAAAAGAGTCATGTACCAAAATATTCATTGCAGCTCTATTTACAATAGCCCGGAGATGGAAACAACCTAAGTGCCCATTATCGGATGAATGGATAAAGAAGATGTGGCATATATACACAATGGAATATTACTCAGCCATAAAAATAAACGAAACTGAGCTATTTGTAATGAGGTGGATAGACCTAGAGTCTGTCATACAGAGTGAAGTCAGTCAGAGAGAGAAAGACAAATACCGTATGCTAACATATATATATGGAATTTAAGCAAAAAAATGTCAGAAGAACCTAGGGTTAAGACAGGAATAAAGACACAGACCTACTGGAGAACGGACTTGAGGATATGGGAAGGGGGAAGGGTAAGCTGTGACAAAGCGAGAGAGAGGCATGGACATATACACTAAAAAACGTAAGGTAGATAGCTAGTGGGAAGCAGCCGCATAGCACAAGATCAGCTCGGTGCTTTGTGACCAACTATAGGGGTGGGATAGGGAGGGTGGGAGGGAGGGAGACGCAGGAAGGAAGAGATATGGGAACATATGTATATGTATAACTGATTCACTATTATAAAGCAGAAACTAGTACACTGTTGTAAAGCAATTATACTCCAATAAAGATGTAAAAAACAAAAATACAGTCTATGAATTAGAACCAGATAAAAGAAGTAATCCAAAGTGTAATGCCTGGGAGGGATCCAAATGCCAAACTTCCAGTTCCTTAGGACATGTTATCTTTCTAGCATATCGATGGGTATTTCCATCTGGGATAACTCACCTGAGCTTCAGTACCCTGAGTTTTTATTGGAGTTTCTCTGCATGACTGATTGAATCTTTGATCACGTTATTGAGCTCAGCTTCCACCTTCTTTATCTCCCCTCCCAGAAGGTCAGGCTGATGGCACACACATCAAAGGTCCAGCCTTCTAATCACATGGTTGTTCTTTCTGGCATGACCACTACCACATGTGAGCTCATAGCATTGTGTGGTGGCCTTGTTAGGAGTACTGGTCACTTTGCAATGTCACTTTTTGTCTGTTTTTCTATCTTTCTCACAGTTCTGTGGCTTATTCATCTTTGCCTCCCTAGTGCCTGACCCCACAGGTGTTAGCTAGCCACTTCCTAGAATAAAATATTATTATATTCAGAGTTTCTTATTCAAAACTACCTCTTAGTGGAAGTTGTACCAGTCAGGCTCTGCTTTGATTGCCAGTAAAAGAAATGACTGTGCTGAGGTGAAGGTTCCAAGGGGCAAGGGTTTTGTCATGCACTGATCTTGTACAGCATTGACATCTGCTATTTTGAATCCTAGTCATTGCATATGGAAATCGTAAAGACCCATATGATATATCTCTCTCAGGGTAAATCATCATTCTTTGAGGAAGGCCTTGTCAGTTATGGAATAACCATGAGGAATAATATATTTGCTGTCCTTCCTGAACCCAAATGAGGGAGTCATATCAACCCTGTGGCCTATTACTATGGAAATCTTTGTAGATAGGATGGACAATATGATATGAACAACAAGAAGATAAATATCCAAATTAGTGGTTGTGACATCAAGTGGGAACATGACCTTTTTTGAAATAGAAAATATAAATAAAGCTTATCTAAAGCAGTCAAACTTTCTAAATTGGAAATCACAGAGGGGATTATTTATTAACAAACATAAATATGTCTTTTGCCTTTGAAGGGTTTGGTAACCAATTTTACTCATATGGAATTCTATGTATCTTACCAATTGCTTCACTATTCTTGGAATTAAATGCTTGGGTGTATTGGGACTATCTTAGAACTGCATAGTTTAGCATAGCATATAATAGAATAGAAAGATCCTTTTACATCAGAAAGCCAAAATATATTTATCTTTATGTAAATACACATATATCAATTAATATGTCTAAATAATGATATGGATAAAGAAGAACAAGCTAACTTATTTTTCCCATCTTGTGGAAGAGCAAAATCAACTTTGGGAACACTTGACAATTAGTGAATGAAGTATGTAAGTTTTATTGAGTAATTATATTTATCTTAATTATATTAATATTGTGGAGCTTATATTGACATCTTTTTGTCTGCCATTTACTAGTTTGGTGACGTGGAGCAAGTTATCTAATTTTTCTGTGCTTTGGTTTGCTTCTTTGAAATCTGGACATACATCACCTATTCAAAAGGTTACTGCAAGGATTAAAAATGAAAAGCACTTAGCATAGTTCTTGGCACTTACTACACATGTACTAAGTGGTAGCTTTAAAAAGTGCTTTTAAAAAGGGTATTTTGTTTCTGAGTGTCAGAAAAGTCACCTTACTCTATAAAATTGGAGCTTCCAAAGCACAGCTGAAGAAGAGTTATACATTAGATATCAAAATGTTTTAACATATGAATTTTTAGCTGTTGTTAACTGAATTCTCCTGAAGACCCTGTTTTTAGTGTGTGTGGTGTGTGCACATGTGTTTTATTGCCAAAGAAAGAAGTCTGATGTGGTGTAAAGCAAGAAGGCCTCCCAGATTCTAGGTGCTAGATGTATCAGTCATCTGGCATCTATATACATAGTGTTTTGGCTTTTTTTTTTTTTTTTTGCCAAGGGACCCAAAGGGGTATGCTGGCTTACATCCTACTTGGAAAAGGTGAAAATAGAGCTGACTCCAGAAACAAATGGATCCAGAGATAGAAAAAAAAACAACAACATAGGCTCATTAGCTACTTCTCCCCCCCTCCACCTTTTTAAAAATTCTGGAATATTAAAGGAAGAAGACATCCTTTTAGTTATTTTTTTTAGTCTTTGGGGTCCATGCTCCACAGCATGCAGGATTTTATTTCCCCAGCCAGGGATCAAACCTGTGCCCCCTGCATTGAGAGCACAGAGTCTTAACCACGGGATCACCAGGGAAGTCCCTCCCGTCTCTCTTATTTCTCATTTTCTCTGTACGTTAGGCCCATTTTTTTTCCCCTGGAGCTTGTGAAGGAATTGAAGACACCAGAGGGATCTGTCTTATTGTAGATAAGATTGTTGTGGAGTCTGATATCTCTTCCTAAAGATTCTGAAGTAGACTTTCAATCTGTCAGCTGATGACCTCATTTAGGGCCATGGTGTACAACAGGACAAGATGTGTAGTGCAGGACCCCAGGAAGTGCTCATCACACAGGCCTCCTCTGTAGTTGTGCAGTGCACAGCCAGAGCACACACACACACACACACACACACACACACACACACACACACACACACCTGCTACTTCAGTGAGACACAGCAGTAACCTTTCTTATCTTCCCTCCAGTACCTACCACCCTCCTATACTCACTCCTATTGAAGGCCTTGCCCTCCACATGTTTTCTGAATCTCATCTGCTGGTGCATTTCAAGGCCTCCCCTCTCATTTATCCACTTATCTTTTGCATTTTTTATAAGAAACAAGTAGTAAACCTCAAAATGACAAGACCTCTACCATCATCTCTCTCCAGCTACTACCCCATTTTCTTGCTTCCCATGTGTTCATCCATTTGTTGCCCATGAAGAGTGGTTGTCATTTTCTTGCCTTCCATTCACTCTCTGATCACTGCAATCTGACTCCCACATCACCACACCTCTGCATCTTCTCCAGTCTAGGGCATCGATGACCTCCATCCACATGGTCAGATGTAAAGGACCGTCTGCCCTTACTCTACTCCATAACACAGTGGTATGTGATACAGTCAGCTGATCTAAGTGTTGAAACACTTCTCTTCCTTGTCTCCCATCACCTAGCCCTCTTCCATTTTTCTCCCACCTCACAGGCTCTTCTTTCTTGGTTTTCTTGGCTGATACCTCCTCCATCTCTGCCTGACCATAAATGTGGGGATTTGTCAGGACTTAATCCTGTGCCCTCTTATATTTCTTTCTTCTTAGATCATCATGGAGTTTTTAACATTGTTTAAGGTTGACATCCATCACTTTATATTTCTGAACATATCTCTCTCCTAAACTCCAGTCAAGCATAGCTAATGCCACATTAATTGTTTACAGAGTTTTCAAACTTGATGGATGCAAAAATTGATCTCTTGGTTTCTCCTCTTTAATGGGTCTTCCCCATCTCAGTAAATGGTATGAGCATCCATCTATTGTTCAAGTCAGAATTATGGACAACATCTTTGATTCCTATTCAATTTTACCCATCAGTAAAGACTACCAATGTGATCTCCATCAATTTTGTCACCACCTCAACCCAGGCCAGCAGCATCTCTGCCAAGATTACAACAGTCTTCCAACTGTCCTCTTTCCATAGATGCCACAAAATCCATTCTTTCATATTATAACCATGGTAATCTTCCTAAATATAAATCTGTTGTTACTTAAGTTATGCTTCAAATCCTCCAATAGTTTTTGTTACATTTTTTAAATCCCTAGTTTATTATTGTTTTTGAGAAGGTCTTGAATGATCTGCCCTATACTCATACCTTTGACTTCCTTTTGTGCAACTCACTCTTGTAATTATTGTGCTTGCCATGAAGTTTAGTGACTTTTCTTTTAAAAGAGGCTTATAAACAGAATAATTTATTTTTTGAGGGAGTGGAAGAATGTACTTACAAATTAATGCATTTTATGTAATATGTGATTTTTATACATACTTATCTGTGGAAAATTAATAAAATCATTATTATATTTAGAAATTTAGTCATTTCATCAGGTAGGGAAAATTTCCTTTCCCTTAATTATTTTCAAAGTTATATTATGAATATTTGTACATTTTCAACTCCATATGAATTGAGAATCCCTTATCAATTTGACCGCGCTTGCAACTGAAGCTACAAGTAAACTTGTGGATAGCTTACTTTAGACAGATGAATCTTTCCAGCTAGTAATTGGGCTTTTGTCTCAAATACCAGGCTTTTAATCATTTTTGCAGATTCCCTTCTTGTTTTTTCCTTGGAATTGATTTTTT
This sequence comes from Pseudorca crassidens, assembly GCF_039906515.1. NCBI lineage: Eukaryota > Metazoa > Chordata > Mammalia > Artiodactyla > Delphinidae > Pseudorca > Pseudorca crassidens. Next base: position 126,343,162 of record NC_090296.1, on the reverse strand, counting down.
GTTATGAAATCATGTGTAGATAACCCTCAAAGTGAATCTTTTTAAAAAAATTCTTCTAGTTTGGTGGGACCTCTCCTGAAGACTGTTGTATTCCTTTACCACTGAGACAGATTTGTCCCTCATTTTAGGCAATTTATTCTTCTGCATTTTCTTTGTTCTCTTTTTTGGGAACTCCTTTCAGTCAAGCTTTAGATTTCCTCTTTAGATCTTTAGTCCTTGTTCTTGTGTTTTCAAGGTCTGAAGTACATTTTAAGGTTCTCTATCTGGATGTGGAGGACAAATTGCTTTATGATCACATGGTCATAGGACAGAATCAGCGTTACCCCAAACAGTCAAGCTGTGTCTTCTGTGATGGGAACACCAATTTTTCACCTGGAAAACTCTTGTATGCCAAGGGGCAAGAGGAGCAGTCTGGGTGACATACTTTCTGCTCCTTCAGTTCTACACTTCACCCTTCTTCATTTGGATCTGTCTTTCAGGAAGCTGACCACATGATAGGCTCCCTGACCTTCTGGCCTCCTGGGAAACCCAGGTAGGAGAGGAGACTGGGGCTGCAATATTGATTCCTTTTACTCTCTCCCCATGTGAGCAGCCCAGGCCAAATGCATCCTTGACTAAAGGACGAAGTTCCACTCAGTCATCCTTCACTATCAGACCTGTGACCTTGGCTTCCTACAGAATTTCCCTCTCTTGCTCTTTCAGGCCCGGAGGTAGCAACCTACACTCAACATCACCTCCCATGATATCACACTATCTGCCCCTTGTGGTCTTCTCACTTCAACCCACACTTGGGTAAATGTCCCTTTATTAAGTATTCTCAAATTATTCTAATGTGCATGTTTCATCTGTTTCCTGCTGGTACTCTGAGAGATACAAGCAGAAATTTTAAAGACATAAAAAGCAAACAAGCACACAACAGAGAATTTCAATAAGGCCAAAAGTGGGTTTCTTTCCAATTAAAAAAAATTTTATTGAAATATAGTTGCTTTACAATGTTGTATTAGCTTAAAATTTTTAATGCAACATCCCAATGCTGAAAAAGAAGAAATAAAACATTTAATAATCCAATGATTACTAAGAAAATACACGAAGTAACTAAAATTATTACTTTATCAAAATCTGAAGGCCCCAGATGACTTCACCAGAAAATTCCACCAAATATGTAAGGAAGAAGAATACCAATCTTATTATTAATAAGATTGATAAATCCCCTGTAAGCATAATTGAGAGAAAAGGGGCAAGGACACAAATAACCAATACAGATATAAAAAATGAGGATTTCAGTAGTTTTTAAAAACATTAAAAAATTGAAAGATTATATACACTTTATACCTTACATTTGAAAATGTAGATGAAAAAGATAAATTCCTAGAAAAATGAATCCTACCAAAACTCACACAGAAAGAATATCTATGTAAGTCAATAAATAGTAATCAGATTGTGTATAAATACTCAGGAATAAATATACCCCAAAATGTGCAAGACCTCTGTGAGACATCACTGAGAGAGATTAGAGAAGATGTAAATAAATGGAGGCATACACTCTGTTTTATATTGTAAAAATATCCATTTTCCCCAGACTAACCTACAGATTTAGTGCAATCTCAACAGTTTTTTGGTAGAACTTGAGAAGATGGCCCTAAATTCACCTGGAAATGAAAAAGAGCAAGACTAGACAAGACAGTTTTGAAAAAAGGTCAACAAGGTGGCAAGATTTGTTAAATGGTATATTGACACTTTTTAAAGCTATAGCAGTTGACAAGGATTGACACATTGATGAACAGGATCGAGTAGGGGGCCCAGAACAGACCTGCCCATAGATGGACAAAGGTCTGTGAGAGGCTGTGTCAGGGCAGTAGGGAATGCCACTTTTTCAATAAATGGTGCTTTCCAGTTGGACATATACATGGGAAAAGAGTACTTAACCTGTGCCTTACTCCATACACAAAATCTGTTGTAGGTTGATTTTGACGTAAATGTAAAACAAAACAATAAATTTTCCAGAAGAGAATTCAGAAGAATATGTTCATGATATCCAGGGTCTTCTCAAAGATGACCCTAAGCACATTAATTACAAGACGAAGAAGTCTTTTTTTTAATACTTTTTCATTATAGGAAGTGCCTAACATATCCCAAAGAAGAACAAAATAACAAAATTAATTTTCAAATACCCAAGACCCAGCTTCAACAGAGATCAATTCATGGATAGTTGTGTTTAACCTACACCCCTTTCTCTTCTTTCCAGCCTCCTTTGATTATTGTGAAGCTTGTCCTAGATACTACATAATTTCTCTTGTAGATATTTTATGATGAATCTCTAGAAGACATATGGGGATATAGGTATACATATAGCTGATTCACTTTGTTATATAGCAGAAACTAACACAACATTGTAAAGCAATTATACTCCAATAAAGATGTTTTTAAAAAAGGATTCTTTTCTTAAAAAGCATATGTCTAAAATAGTCAATAATTCCCAAATGTCATCAGATATCTAGTCTGTGTTTACATTCCCATAACTCTCATAATACTCTTTATTACATAGTTTGTTTGAATCCGGATCCAAATATGGTCTTTGCATTGTCATTGGTTTTAATTTATGGGTTCCTCCTCTCCCTCCCTCTCCCTCCCTCTCTCTTTCTCCCTCCCTCTCTCTCTCTCTCTTTGATAGCACTCGTAATCTTCTTATGTTTTATTTTAGGTTTATTGGCTCTGTTCTGACTACCCACCACCCCCACATTCAGCTAGAATGCCAGTTGCACAAGGGCAGGGCCCTATAATGGAGACTGAGCTGAACCAGGTCTGGCCAAGTGGCTGGTTCTCCATAATCATTTACTCAGTGAAGGAGTATAGATGATAATTACCTTAAATGTGAATGGATTAAATGCTCCAACCAAAAGACACAGGCTCACTGAATGGATACAAAAACAAGACCCATATATATGCTGTCTACAAGAGACCCACTTCAGACCTAGGGACACATAAAGACTGAAAGTGAGGGGATGGAAAAAGATATTCCATGCAAATGGAAATCAAAAGAAAGCTGGAGTAGCAATATTCATATCAGATAAAATAGACTTTAAAATAAAGAAGCAATTTGCATTCTGAAAAAAAAAAGAAGACAGAAGAAAAGGAGGAGGAGGAGTTATCATTTACTTAAACTGCCAACAGTGTAAGTAAATAATGACTATAATTTATTCACATATAATCTTTTGAAAAACAAATTGAGGGTGATTTATGAGCAAGACCTCTTCCAGTGGGCTGTCAATGGTGTGTGTGTGTTTGTGTGTGTGTGTGTATGTGTGTTAAGAATTAATGCCCTTATTTCCACTTCTTTTCAGCCTGTAGCACCAGGAAGCCATTGTCTGGGGGAAGGGAGGGTCTAGCCATGAAATTCACCAACACTTTTCTCAGTTCACAATGAAAGTAATTATGAGCGAAATGGTAGTGTGTGATGCTCAAAATCAAAAGGATCAAGTTGACAAGAGAAACAAATATTTTAATAAATATAAATTAGGTCAAGTGTTTATTTTAATTGAGAGGAAGTCCGAACATTACTTAGGCCTGGGGGACAACTTTGGGGCATGGCCAGCCTTGGAGTGGGGTCTGGTCTTCCCTCTTCTGCTGGACCTGCTCTCTCTCCTGGATCCCAGCACCCAGTGTGCACATGGCCCCTCATCTCAGAAGTGATGGCTGCAGGGTATCCACCTGGTGCTCTTGCCCCAAGATGAGTCAGGCTACTGCAGGGAATTGGATGGGAATGAGAAAAGAAGAGAGGAGAGAGAGAGAAATCAGCAATGCATCTTGGTCACCTTTCACTCACTAGGTAACCTGAGTGGCTGGTCTGCAGGGCAGGGGAACATATGCTACCCTGAGGGAGAAGATGAGCAGAGAGGCAGGGCCAGAGACGATGTCACTTGTTTCCCTGTGGTTTTCCCTACCCAGAGCCCAGTCTCTCCTGTCCTTGGGAAAAAGAAGGAAGAAGGAAGAAACTGTATTAGTCAGGAATCTACAGAGAAAAAGAAGCAATAGGATGTGTCTATACATATACAGTTGACCCTTGAACAACACGGGTCCACTTATACGTGGATTTGTTACAATAAATAATACAGAAGTACTACACAATTCATGATTGGTCGGATTCACAGATGTGGAGCCACAGATACAGATGGCTGATTATAAAATTATAAGCAAAATTTGACTGTGCAGGGGTCAGCGTCCCTAGCCCCCTTGTTGTTCAAGGGTCAACTGGTGGCTTACACAGTTGTATAGGCTGACAGGTCCAAAGTCTGCAGGGTAGGCCAACAGGATGGAGACCAAGGGAATGTAGAGATGGTTTAGTTCTCATACCCTCTGGTCCCCAAATGCAAAATGCTAGTGTGATGAATGGGACTTTTCTTATTGTGAAAGAGTGGAAATCAGTGTTCTCTGGTTTCACATGGTAGTTCTAGAATCAGACTGCAGTTCTAGGTTATCTTAGCATTGTGACTGGACAGAGGGCAGGGGGCACGAGGTTGGGTAGGAGAAATGTCAGTGAGCAGACTGACTTTTCAGGATGTATATATTTGAGCAATAGATGGTGAGAGGAGGTGCTGGTGCAGGGGAGCTGAAGTGGCAAGGGCTCAGCTGGGCATCGCCCCCATGTGGCTGCAGGCCACAGCACTGCTGTGAAAGGTGCATTTCCTGAAAATGTACCTGTATCTCATCACAAGATACTACCTTTGGAGGACATTTCTCAAAGCCAATAAATAAATATATGTTAGTTAACTTGCAAAGGATAATCATATGTGAAAAATGATATCCTAAATTAGAAAATAAATAATTAACTAAGAAAGCTCTCACCAGAATTCATATATGTTGACTTAAAGGAAAGAAGATTTTGATTCTCACCAAATTTAAGCAGCAATTTAGCTCAATAAAATTGAGAGGTTGCTTTTAAATGTAAACATTACTTTATAGTACATGTTTATCTCAACAAGGATTTGAAATTTGGAAAAAAAATTGTCAGAAAAACAATGGGATTTTGATCGGGATTACTTTAGAATCTATCGATGGCATTGGGTAGTATGGACATTTTAATAATATTAACTCTTCCAATACATGAACAAAAAATGACTTTCCATTTACTTCTGTCTTCCTTAATTTTTAAAAATTTTATTTTATTGAAGTATAGTTGATTTACAATGTTGTGTTAGTTTCAGGGGTACAGTACAGATGTATATGTGTATATATATATATATAAAATATACATATTCTTTTTTAACTTTTTATTTTATATTATAGTTGATTAGCAATGTTGCATTAGTTTCAGGTGTACAGCAAAGTGATTCAGTTACATATATATACATATACCTATTCTTTTTCAAATTCTTTTCCCATTTAGGTTGTTACATAATATTGAGCAGATTCCCTGTGCTATACAATAGGTCCTTGTTGGTTATCCATTTTAAATATAGCAGTGTGTACATGTCAATCCCAAACTCTCTAACTATCCTTCCCTCCAACCCTTCACCTCTGGTAACCATAAGTTCGTTCTCTAAGTCTGTGAGTCTGTTTCTGTTTTGTAAATAAGTTCATTTGTATCATTTTTCTTTTTTTAGATTTTGCATATAAGCAATATCATACACTATTTCTCTTTCTCTGTCTGACTTACGGAAAACAGTATGGAGGTTCCTTAAGAAACTAAAAAATTGTGTAGATATGTTTATATATATTCTTTTTCAGATTCTTTTCCCTTACAGGCATTATAAACTATTGAGTATATTTCATAATGCTATGTAGTGTGCTATACAGTAGGTCCTTGTTGGTTATCTATTTTATATATAGTAGTGTGCATATGTTATTCCCAACCTCCTAATTTATCCACCCCCACTTTGGTAACCATAAGTTTGTTTTCTATGTCTGTGGGTCTTTTCTTGTTTTGTAAATAAGTTCATTTGTACTTTTTTTTAGGTTCCATGTATCACAAATCAATCAACCCAATCAAAAAAGACTTAAATAGACATGTCTCCTAGGAGGACATACAGATGGCCAAGGGGCACATGAAAGGATGCTTAATATCACTAATTATTAGAGAAATGCAAATCAAAGCTACAATGAGGTTTCACCTCACATCAGTCAGAATGGCCATCATCAAAAATTCTACACACAATAAATGCTGGAGAGGGTGTGAAGAAAAGGGAACCCTCCTTCTTTAATTTCTTTAATCAATGTCTTATAGCTTTTGGTATATAGATCTTTCACTTCCTTGGTTAAATTTATTTCTAAATATTTTATTGCTTTTTATGTTATTGTAAATGGGATTGTTCTCACCATAACCACCACAAAAAACAAACAAACAAAATAAAAGGTAATTGTGTGAGGTGAATGATGTGCTAACTAACCTTATTGGGGTAATAATTTTGGTATATATATATGTGTATCAAGTCATCACATTGTATACCTTAAACTTACACAATGTTATATGTCATTTATATTTCAATAAACCTGGAAAAAAAGAAAAATCACAAGAAAGGGGAAAGTAAGCATAGGAAAATTAAGCTAAAGCCAGATAGTGTTAAAATAGCACCAACAAATATCATATTCAGGCCTCAGACACTCTGCTAGAGCAGAGAACACAAATCCTATCCAGAGCTTCCTAGTAGTTTGTGTAAGAGGAAGACATTGTAGAAAGGTATATCGAGGAACATATCTGTACAAAGGTGCACAGATGCCTAACTCTGAGTATAAACAAATTATGTCTCAGGCTTGGCTGAAGTTACATTTGTTCAGTCATTTAATCCAACAAGAAAAGCAAAGTCATCACAAGAGACCACAGATAAAAAACAAGTGTTGGGGGGCTTCCCTGGTGGCGCAGTGGTTGAGAGTCTGCCTGCCGATGCAGGGGACACAGGTTCGTGCCCTGGTCCGGGAAGATCCCACATGCCGTGGAGCGGGTAGGCCCGTGAGCCATGGTTGCTGAGCCTGCATGTCCGGAGTCTGTGCTCCACAACGGAAGAGGCCACAACAGTGAGAGGCCCGCGTACCGCAAAACAAACAAACAAACAAAAAAGACAAGTGTTGGAGAGGATGAGGAAAAAGGGGAACACTTGTGCACTGTTGGTGGGAATGCAAAAGGATGCAGCCTCTGTGGAAAACAGTATAGAGGTTCCTCAAAAAAATTAAGCATAGAGCTACCATGTAATACAGCAATTCCACTTCTGGTTCTTTATTCAAAAGAATTGAAATTAGGATCTCAAAGAGATATTACCACTTCTAGGTTCATTGCAGCATTATTCACAATAGCCAAGATATGGAAACAACATAAACATTCATCAACAGATGAGTGGATAAGGAAAATACAGTGTATACATACAATGGAGTATTATTCAGCCTTTAAAAAGAAGGAAATTCTGCCATATCTGACAATTTGGATGAACCTGGAGGATATTATGCTAAGTGAAATAAGCTAGTAGCAGAAGGAAAATACTGCAGGACTTCACCAATACAAGGAATCTAAAATAGTTAAACTCATAGAAGAAGAGTAGAATGGTGGTTGGCAGGGGTTGTGGGGGAGGGAAAAATGGGGTCTTGCTAATAACTGGGCATAAAGTTTCAATTTTGCAAAATGAATAAGTTCTGGAGATCTGCTACATGACATCGAGCTTATCATTAACAGATTATATCTCATAATTAAAAATTTGAGGGTAGATCTCTCATTAACTGCCCTTACCACACTAATTTAAAAAAAAAAGAGACCACAGGTGAATGATGATGACATGGCACACCTACATCCAGAGGGCTCAGCAGCCCAGAGGGAGTGAGAAATCACCAGGGCGGGGGTTCCTGGTACCACAGGCCTGCAGGGTTGTGGGGGAAGACCATGCCACTGGGGGCTGAGCAACTGGGTTTATACTCAGAGGCTGTACCAAAGACCATATCCTACTTTCTTTAGTGCCTATTTCTTGCTTTGCCTTTGGGCCTTCACACTGACTAGGCCAAGGCCCTTATATACTGGTCTACAAACATTCAGAAAAGAAGCCTTAATGCCTTGTAAGCTGTTTCTACTTTATTCTCAGCAGAATTAATGTCCCTCATTAAATCCCCATCTCCTCAAAGCCTAGCAAAATTGGAATTGATTGAGGGGAACCAGAAATACTTCAGTCTACATTTCAAATCCTTATATAACCTGAGTAAAGGAATTGCATGCTTTTCTCATTGAAAGTTCAAATAGCTTAGTAATGGTTTGGAATAGTCTCTTACTGTTTTCTTGATTTAGCACCTTAAATGCTCTTTGAGATCATTGTTCATTTTTAGACTCAGGGAGTCATAGTAATACATGTTCTGTTTCCTGGGGTTGAGCTATTACGATAGCTTCCTAATGACTCATCTCCATCCCCTTTTCATACATTCTGTATGATGTACTTTGTCTGATTATTTCTTCTGATGTTTGGATCAATTCCATTCATCTCACAATGCTGCTCCAAACACTGTAATGTCTTACTGTCCCTTGGTATATTTTTAAATCCCCATCCTTATTCTAATCCTCTCTTTCCCAACACAGTGTCACTATGCACACTGCTGTCAAAAGTCTGTCCCATCTGCTGTGACTTCCCATGTTCTTTTGTCCTAAAACTCCCTGATAATAGGTAAAAGAATGGTCTTGGAAGAGTTTTTTAACCACAAGATGTCCCAAATTTCTCCTGGGAGTCAAATATACCCCTCTGTCAGTTTAACGGAAAGAAACAGCAATTACAATGAATTTAATGATCCTCTAATTACAATATCTTCTCCAGTCTTATAATTCCACAGCCCTTTCTGATTCCACGACAACCTACATTACAAAGGAGTGAATTTACTTAGAGGTCAAGAGGGAAAATTCAGGTATTTTTCTCATCTTTTCTTGCCCCCTACATTATAGGCCATAGTAAGACCCCTCTTTGCTTTATAGCATGCATCAAATTCCTAAGTTTTGTAGATTTTGTATAAAAAGCCAGTGAAAACATGCATTCTTCAATTACCCCTGATGTTTCCCCTAAATTATAAAGAATAAAATTAGTAATAGAGGTAAATTCCTTTAGACCTTCTCCTAGAGACAAATATTATCCATTATAAAAAGCTCCAATCACAAGGACAATTGAGTAAACCAAACTATTTGGACCTGCAAGTTTTAAGCTGTATACCTGACATATATACTCCTGTGTTGTTGAGCACCTCCCTTTATACTGCCTCCCACCATGTCCATTATGCTTCAAGACCCATCACAAATGTCACCTCTGTCTGAACTGCCTTCCTGAATAAACACACAACCCAAGACTGGGAAACCAGCTGAGGCTGGTTTGGCAAGTGCGGACTGCAGGTCCCACCGTGACTGAGCACAACACCTTATGTGGGGAATGGAATATGACCAGGTCCCAAAGGACTAGGGAACTAGAACTTCATGCCCATGTGAGGATTTTGGCCAGACAGGTGAAAGGGAACCCTGAGGCCAACTGGCTGTAATGGGAGTCAGCCAGAAAGAAGACATGGCCCCAGGAGAATCCTTCTCTGATCCTCTTGACCAGCTCTGAAGTCTCTCTGGTTTCACATCTCATGTCACTTCATTGGTATCTCTCGGTGGCATTTGACATCTTCTTCTTTGTGTTAGATGTGTTTGTCTAGTGTCTCATCCCTGATTTGTGGCCACTTACCCAAGCCACAAAGGGAGGGACCCCTCCGCCTGTGCCTCTATAAACACCAGTTGTGCTGCCTTGTACTCGACAGGTGCTCAAGGATTTTTTTTTTGGACTTGAGTTCAGGTGATGAGGGTCTAGTGATAACTATCATTAAGAAAAACAAATTCCAATAACTGCTTAGAAAAAATCTTGATGAATTTATTCAATTAGATGTTTGAAAAGAATGATGGGGGAGGATCCATGCCAAGCTCCAAATTTCAAGGTTGAGACCTAAGAGAATGGTGATGGCTGCCACAATGTTGATATTTCCTAACACTGCATTTGCAAGCTTGACATTCAATGTTTCTTCATTTAGAGTCTGCAGCAATCACTGGGCAGTGCCGGGTTTTGGCATGAATGCAGAATACTATTGTAAAGATATTTTGCTTCATATAAAGACAAGCACAGCTGTTGTTAAGCATCAAAAGTAAGTACAAATTAACTAGGACCTGCTGTATAGCACAGGGAACTATACTCAATATTTTGTAATAACCTATATGAGAAAAGAATCTGAAAAAGAATATATATATATATTCATATATATATTAATCACTTTGCTGTACACCTGAAACTAACACAACATTGTAAATCAACTATACTTCAATAAAAAATAAAAAAATTAAAAATGCAGAAGGCAGCTAAAAATTTCTTTTAAAAAAATAAATAGAGAGGTAAAGAATTAGGGCTACTGATGCAATTAATCTGTTGTAAAGGTACATCTAGATTCCTATTGCACTCAACTAATGTCTTTTTCAGCAAGAAGCTTACATCAAGGCCACAGTGACTCACAATTGCCCCAGAGGTGATTAGTGTCTTGAGAAACCACCAGAGAGGATGATTACCACAATCCACTCTCAGGTGCCTGGGATTTGTGTCCCTCCTTCATGAACAATAATACTGACCTCTTCCCAAAGTCCCCCAGAGTCTCACCCTATTACAGAATAGGCTCAAAGCCCAGGATCTCATTTTCTAAACCTATCCCAAGTGTGGATGAAGGTCCTTGGGTGTAATTTCTCAAATACAGTTTTTCTTGATCTGCAGATCAAGAAAGTAAAGAAACAAGGTATCCCACACACATACACTCAACATACAGTTATGGGACAGAATAAAAATAACTGCAACAGCCTACAGACACTCCTTCTCAAAAAGGGAGATATTGGAAGGCACAAAGAACCACTGGTCTGTAGCAATTCTGAATACTTGTTCTATAGATGAGAAATATGAGACCAAGGTCAAGCAACCTGCCTAAGAGTAGATGTTTAGTATATGGTAAAATTGTGATTCTCATCAATAACTTATTGCATCAAAGTAACAATAAAAATCCAAAATTTGTACCAGAATAATAGGATTTAACTAAAAATGTTAATTTAAAAATTGTTTTAGGAGAATAATATTAAAATGTATGAAGAGAATGTTAAGAGGAAATAATTTTAGGGACAGCTTTGTTGTGGACATGTAGACTTAGAAGTGAGGACAGGATGAATGACAAAATGTCAGAAGCCAGACTCAAACGTGGATGAAAATTTGTGGCTAGAGAACAAGATTAAAATGTGTCATCCTGTGACTCCTACTGGAAACCAGTAGGAGGAGGGGGGAACACAGAAGGTCCCATGTCAGGAGGATGCTTCAGAGAAGGAAGGATTGGAGGAATCCTCTTTTATCCAGTGGGAGGTGAAAGGGTAGTCTGAAAATGTAAAAAAGGTAAATTTTTTCAGAAGTAGAGGATGTGCCAGGATAACAGAGTGAGGAGAGGGTCTCCAGAGGGAATCAGGTTAAATAGGGGTCACTGTGTAGCTTGGTTTTTCTGGAAGAAATAATAGTGACCATTGCATTAGAGATATCTGTGAAATCCAGGTTCCAAGAACTAAGGGGGAAAATTGAAACAGGTACTTAAATGACATGTGAGGGAGCTAGACAAGACAAAGAGAGCAGGGCCATGTATATGAAGGCTGAGAGGGACCAGCCTCAGGACCAGAAGCAGGAGGGGACAGAACAAAGGAACAGGTTCTTACGCTATGCTATCACCCAAGGGAGACATGGAGGAGGAAAGAAAAGAAGAGGGACAGAGTGCAGATGTGTCAAGGTGACAGCATAGACCCCCAATGGCACTGGCCCCTCCAATTTCATGGTAATTTATGGTTTGTGTTTTCATTTTGCATTTATATAATCCCTCTCCTAAAATTTGGTAGATTTTGCCAGAGAAAAAGCCTTGATCCAGCCAGTTTTCTAGAATCCTATAATAAAAAGCAAGTCAATCTGATAAATTCAAGGTAATTTCATAATTTATAAATAACAGCATTATTTCTAAAATTACCGACATTGCCAAGATCAGATTTTTAAATGCTCATTTAGGCTGTTTGTGTTCAATACAAATGACTTTGTGCTCATTAGCGATGCTCACTCTCCAAACAAAGATTGAGGGAGATTCAAATAACTGGTGGGTGACATGAAACAAAGACCTTCCAGGATATCAGCCATGGGGTAATCCATCTATGGTCCACATTGGGACTTACAGGTAGACTGACCTTAGGAGCATTGAAAAGAACATAAAACCAAAGCATCTGCTTCCATCCTATGGACACATTGTCCCCCAAATTCTCTATTTCCAATTCGTTTATTTTTGATAGAAGATTGTATGTCCAGATATCACTTGAACATTCTTCAGGGAAGTGGTATCATATCAAGGCATTATCAGCCATTAACAATTTAGAACAAAGCACTATGTCACCTGGTAAAGAACTGAGAAAATGCAGCACAGGACAGGTCAGGAATATCTTGTTGGCAGGAAGAAAAGAGAGAATTATTGATGGTAGAGTTGGGCCAAGGACAAAGACAAGTTTGAGGGATGGCCCTGGTTTCAGATAATCCATGTCTTCCTCCTCCAAGGCTCATTCTTTCCCATCTATTATAATGCCACTATTCCTATAAAGTTGGAGTTTCCCTTCAATGACCTTAAAGGATTATTCCAGCTTGAAGAGATGTACTATTCGCCTGCTAATCTTCTTTGAAGAACAGATGGAGAGGACTATGCATCACTCCTTAAAAGAAAGTGGAAGTTTTATTTTTAAAATATGAGCCTCTTATCTTAAAGTTAGCACATCTCCATCTAGGCTAAGCATTTACATTCACTCCAATATGATTCCTCAGTGCAAAATAATCTGTGAGGGCAAAATGAAATCCTTTAGTGCAAAGACATTCTTTAGCTAGTGGAGAAAGGCATTAATTGTGCAGTGCAGTAATTCCAGAGAAATGATTTCCGAGCCTTTGTAAAATTAAAGAAAAATGTTCTAGGGTTTATTTGAGAAATGTCACTCAGAGATTCTGTGCTGCCCCAAGACTCTGACAGAAGCAGGTCTGAGTTGTGGTGCTCTCCTGTTTGCAAGGGTTGAAATTCCTCCACTGATAACAGTAAAGCCTGTCAGCTGTAACACCCTGATGCTGGCTGTGGTGCTCCTACTCTTTTATATGGTGGAAAAACTGTATCTATCATAGTCATTATTCCAATAAATGCAGTAATGTCATTTTCTCTTCACTCTTTGGAAGACATTACAGAATCAGAAAAATCACTTTTTAAAATTCATCAAAAATATATGTTCACAATCTCTAGGTCTATCCATGTCACTGCAAATGGCATTATTTCATTCTTTTGTATGGCTGAGTAATATTCCATTGTATATATGTACCACATCTTAGATTGGCATATTGAGTGAAGTAAGTCAGACAGAGAAATACAAATATCATATGATATCACTTATATGTAGAATCTCAGAAAAATGGTACAAATGAACCTCTTTACAAAATAGAAATAGACTCACAGATGTAGAAAACAAAGTTACGGTTACCAAGGGGGAAGGGGGGAGGGATAAATGGGGAGATTGGGATTGAAATATTCACACTACTATATATAAAATAGATAACTAATAAGAGCCTACTATATAGTACAGGGAACTCTACTCAATACTCTGTAATGATCTATATGGGAATAGAAACTAAAAAAGAATGAATATATGTATATGTATAACTGAATCACTTTGCTGTGCAGCAGAAACTAACACAACATTGTAAATCAACTATACTCCAATAAAAATGAATTTTTTAAAATATATAAAATATATATGTATATATATACATATATATACATATTATATATATGTATATATATATGCTGAGCCCTCAGGGGCTCCAGGCCTTGAGCCAGGTTCTAGAATTAAAGAGGGTAAAAAAAAGATGTACAGTCTACAAGGACTTCCTTAATCAAATGGACCCAAGGACTTGAGTTCTTTAGTAGATAATGTGTTCAGTTAAACAGATATTTTTATGATGTGCATATTAGCTGCTCAGGCACTATCAACAATGGTGTCTCTGTATTTGGAGAAGTTTCCATGGCTACAGGGCCTGAGGTTCCATGCTTTTCAGGTATGGACCCTCATTGCAAAAGTTCATAAAAAGCTAGACCTCTGAAAGGATGATTCTTGCAAACTAAACTCAGAAGACAACAATATCTAAACAAAAGTTCATATTATTTAGTATCTCACTAGTGTAAAATATTTAGAAGTGCTGGTTACTGCAGCAAACATACTTCCACTCTGTTCTGGAGTGCAGCCATCAGGAGTTTGGCCATTTCCATAACAAGGGCAGGAATCTCTCCCTCACTGATGAAGGAAGAGAAAGTGCATGAAACAGAGATAATAAAAAGACAGAGCTATTTAGACTCGAATATTTTATGGCAGAACAAAATCTTGTCAAGAGTAAATGTGCATATAATATAAAGAAACAAAAATATTAAGGTCACAAAAGTGGGAAATATACAGCAGATATTTTCAAACCAAAAGAAAGCCCCTGCATTGATGTTAACATTCAGCAAAATAAATCATAAGGTAAAAAGCATTATTAGGAATAAATAAATTCACTACATGAGGGGCAAGTATACAACTCATCAGAAGTAGGCAATATTGAGGAGACCTTCAAGATGGAGGAGGAGTAAGACGAGGAGATCACCTTCCTCCCCACAAATACATTAGAAATACATCTACATGTGGAAAAACTCCTACAAAACACCTACTGAATTCTGGCAGAAGACATCAGAAAAGGCAAGAAACCCCCCATGTACTTGAGTAGGGCAAAAGAAAAAACAGAGGCAAAAGAATAGGGACAGGACCTGCACCTCTGGGAGGGAGCTGTGAAGGAGGATAAGTTTCCACACACTAGGAAGCCCCTTCACTGGCGGAGATGGGGGATGGTGGGGGGAAGCTTCAGAGCCACAGATGAGAGCTCAGAAATAGGAGTGCAGAGGGCAATGCAGAGAGATTCCTGCACAGAGGATCAGTGCTCACCAGCACTCACCAGCCTGAGAGGCTTCTCTGCTCACCTGCAAGGCCAGGGGGTCTGGGAGCTGAGGCTCTGGCTTTGCAGGTCAGATCCCAGAGAGAGGACTGGGGCTGGCTGCGTGAACACAGCCTGAAGGGGGCTAGTGCACCACAGCTAGCCTGGAGGGAGTCCTGGAAAAAGTCTGGAACTGGCTAAGAAGCAAGAGACCATTGTTTCAGGGTGCGCGAGGAGAGGGGATTCAGAGCACAGCTTAAACGAGCTCCAGAGATGGGCACGAGCCGCGGCTATCAGTGTGGACCACAGAGACAGGCATGAAATGCTAAGGCTGCTACTGCAGCCACCAAGAAGCCTGTGTGCAGCACAGGTCACTATCCACACCGCCCCACCCAGGAGCCCTTGCAGCCTGACACTGCCAGGGTCCCGTGACCCGCGGACAACTTCCCTGGGAGAACACATGGCGTGCCTCAGGCTGTTGCAACGTCATGATGGCCTGTGCTGCACAGGCTCACCCCGCATTCTGTACCCCTCCCTTCTCCTGGCCTGAGTGAACCAGAGCACCCTAATCAGCTGTTAACTTAACCCTGTCCTGTCTGAGCAAAGAACAGATGACCTCAGGCGACATATACGCAGAGGCGTGGCCAAATCCAAAGCTGAAACCCAGGAGCTGTGCTAACAAAGAAAAGAAAAGGAAATTTCTCCATGCAGCCTCAGGAGCAGCGAATTAAATCTCCACAGTCAACTTGATGTACCCTGCATCTGAGGAATACCTGAATAGACAACAAATCATCTCAAATTGAGGCAGTGGACTTTGGGAACAACTATAGACTTGGGGGTTTGCTTTCTGCATCTAATTTTTTTCTGGTTTTATGTTTATCTTAGTTTAGTATTTAGAGTTTATTATCATTGGTAGATTTGTTTACTGATTTGGTTGCTCGCTTCCTTTTTTCATATATATATATATATATATATATATAACCTTTTTGTGTTTGTGTGTGCTTCTTTGTATGACTTTGTCTGTATAGCTTTGCTTTTACCATTTGTCCTAGGGTTCTCTCTGTCTGTTGTTGTTGTTTTGGGGGGTTTTTTTTGTATAATTTTTAGTGATTGGTATCATTGGTGGATTTGTTTTTTGGTTTGGTTGATCTCTTCTCTCCTTTTTTTTTCTTACTTTAAAAATGTGTTTATTTTTAATATTTGTTATTTTAATAACTTTATTTTATTGTCTTTCTTTCTTTCTTCTTTTCTCCCTTTCCATCAGAGCTGTGTGGCTGATAGGGTCTTGGTCCTCCGGCCGCATGTCAGGCCTGTGCCTCTGAGGAGTGAAAGCCAAGTTCAGACCATTGGTCCACGCAGAGACCTCCTGGCTCCACATAATATCAAATGGCTAAAGCTCTCCTAGAGATCTCCATCTCAACACTAAGACCCAGCTCCACTAGGTGACCAGCAAGCTACAGTACTGGACACCCTATTCCAAACAACTAGCATGACAGGTACACAACTGAATCCATTAGCAGAGAGGCTGCCTAAAATCATAATAAGTTCACAGACACCCCAAAACACACCAATGGATGCAGTCCTGCCCACCAGTAAAACAATATCCAGCCTCATTAATCAGAACACAGGTACCAGTCCCCTCCACCTGGAAGCCTACAAAACCACTGAACCAACCTTAGCCATTGGGAGCAGACACCAAAAACAACGGGAATTACGAGTGCACACCCTGTGAAAAGGCGACCCCAAACACAGTAAGTTAAGCAAAATGAGAAGACAGGGAAACACACAGCAGTTGAAGGAGCAAGTTAAAATCTCACCAGACCAAACAAATGAAGAGGAAATAGGCAGTCTACCTGAAAAAGAATTCAGAGTAATGATAGTAAAGATGATATAAAATGTTGAAAGTGGAATGGAGAAAAAATAAATAAATGTTTACCAAGTGCCTAGAAGAACTAAAGAGCAAAGAAACAATGATGAACAACACAATAAATGAAATTTAAAATTCTCCAGAGGGAATCAAGAGGAGAGTAACTGAGTCAGAAGAATGGATAAGTAACCGGGAAGATAAAATAGTGGAAATAACTACTGCAGAGCAGAATAAAGAAAAAAGAATGAAAAGAATTGGGGACTTTCTCAGAGACATCTGGGACAACATTAAATGCACCAACATTCGAATTATAGGGGTCCCAGAAAATGAAGAGAAAAAGAAAGGGACTGAGAAAATATTTGAAGAGATTATAGTTGAAAACTTCCCTATAATGGGAAGGAAATAGTCAGTCAAGTCCAGGATAAATCCAAGGAGAAACATGCCAAGACACATATTAATCAAACTATCAAAAATTAAATATAAAAAAATATTTAAACAACAAGGGAAAAGCAACAAATAACAAACAAGGGAATCCCCATAAGGTTAACAGCTGAGCTTTCAGCAGCAATTCTGCAAGCCAGAAGGGAGTGACCGGATACATTTAAAGTGATGAAAGAGAAAAACCTACAACCAAGATTATTCTACCCAGCAAGGATATCATTCAGATTTGACTGAGAAATTAAAACTTTACAGACAAGCAAAAGCCAAGAAAATTCAGCACCACAAAACCAGCTTTACAACAAATGTGAAAGGAACTTCTCTAGGCAGGAAACACAAGAGAAGGAAAACACCTACAATAACAAAAGCAAAACAATTAAGAAAATGGTCATAGGAACATACATATCGATAATTACCTTAAATGTAAATGGACTAAATGCTCCAATGAAAAGACATAGACTGGCTGAATGGGTACAAAAACAAGCCTTGTATATATGCTGTCTACAACAGACCCACTTCACACCTGGGGACACATATAGACTGAAAGTGAGGGGATGGAAAAAGATATTCCATGGAAATCAAAAGAAAGCTGGAGTAGCAATCCTCATATCAGACAAAATAGACTTTAAAATAAATACTATTACAAGAGACAAAGAAGGACACTACATAATGATCAAGGGATCAATCCAAGAAGATATAACAATTGTCAATATTAATGCACCCAACATAGGAGCACCTCAATACATAAGGCAAAGGATAACAGTCATAAAATGGGAAATCAACTGTAACACAATCATAGTAGGGGACTTTAACACCCCACTTTCCCTAATGGAAAGATCATCCAAAATGAAAATAAGGAAAAACAACCTTTAAATGATGCATTAAACAAGATGGACTTAATTGATATTTACAGGACATTCCATCCAAAAACAACAGAATACACTTTCTTCTCAAGTGCTCATGGAACATTCTCCAGGATAGATCATATCTTGGGTCACAAATCAAGCCTTGGTAAATTGAAAAAAATTGAAATCTTATCAAGTATCTTTTCCAACCACAATGCTATGAGACTAATTATCAATTACAGGGAAAAAACTGTAAAAAATACAAACACATGAAAGCTAAACAATTCACTACTAAATAAACAAGAGATCACTGAAGAAATCAAAGAGGAAATAAAAAAATACCGGGAAACAAATGACAATGAAACCAAAATGACCCAAACATTATGGGATGCAGCAAAAGCAGGTCTAAGAGGGAAGTTTATAGCAATACAGTCCTACCTTAAGAAACAAGAAACATCTCAAATAAACAAGCTAACCTTACACCTAAACCAATTAGAGAAAGAAGAACAAAAAAACCTTAAAGTTAGCACAAGGGAAGAAATCATAAAGATCAGATCAGTAATAAATGAAAAGGAGATGAAGGAAACAATAACAAAGATCAATAAAACTAAAACCTGGTTCTTGGAGAAGGCATATCAAATTGATAAACCATTAGCCAGACACAGGAAGAAAAAAAGGGAGAAGAGGGGAGGAACCATGATGGCAGAGTAAAAGGACATGCTCTCACTCCCTCTTGTGAGAACACCAGAATCACAACTAGCTACTGGACAATCATCCACAGAAGACACTAGAACTCACCAGAAAAGATACTCCACATCCAAAGACAAAGGAGAAACCACATGAGACAGTAGGAGGGGCACAATCACAATAAAATCAAATGCCATAACTGCTGGGTGGGTGACTCACAGTCTGGAGAACACTTATACCACAGAAGTCCACCCACTGGAGTGAAGGTTCTAAGCCCTACATCAGGTTTACCAACCTGGGGGTCCGAAAACAGGAGGAGGAATTCCTAGAGAATCAGACCTTGAAGCCTAGTGGGAATTGATTGCAGGACATCGACAGGACTGGGGGAAACAGACACTCCACTCTTGGAGGGCACACACAAAGTAGGGTGCTCATTGGGACCCAGGGGAAGGAGCAGTGACCCCAGGGGAGACTGAACTAGACCTAACTGCTTTGTTGGGGGGTCTCCTGCAGGGGTGGGGGTGGGAGTTTGGCTCACCATGGGGACAAGGACACTAGCATCAGAAGTTCTGGGAAGTACTCCTTGGGGTGAGCCGTCCCAGAGTCTGTCATTAGCCCCACAAAAGAGCCCAGGTAGGCACCAGTGTTGGGTTGCCTCAGGCGAAACAACCAACAGGGAGGGAACCCAGCCCCACCCACCAACAGTCAAGTGGATTAAAGTTTTACTGAACTCTGCCCACCAGAGAAACAATCAGCTCTACTCACAACCAGACCCTCCATCAGGAAACTTACACAACCCTCTTAGATAGTGTCATCCACCAGAGGGCAGACAGTAGAAGCAAGAAGAACTGCAATCCTGCAGCCTGTGGAACAAAAATCACATTCACAGAGAGATAGACAAGATGAAAAGGCAGAGGGCTATGTATCAGATGAAGGAACAAGATAAAATGCCAGAAAAACAACTAAATGGAATGGAGATAAGCAACCTTCCAGAAAAAGAATTCAGAATAATGGTAGTGAAGATGATCCAGGATCTCAGAAAAAGAATGGAGGCAAAGATCGAGAAGATGCAAGAAATATTTAACAAAGACCTAGAAGACTTAAAGAACAAACAAACAGAGATGAACAATACAATAACTGAAATGAAAATTACAGTAGAAGGAATTAATAGCAGAATAACTGAGGAAGAAGAACATATAAGTGACCTGGAAGACAGAATGGTGGAATTCACTGCTGTGGAACACAATAAAGAAAAAAGAATGAAAAGAAATGAAGACAGCCTAAGAGACCTCTGGGACAACATTAAACACAACAATATTCACATTATAAGGGTCCCAGAAGGAGAAGAGAGAGAGAGAAAGGACCCAAGAAAATATTTGAAGAGATTACAGTCAAAAACTTCCCTAACATGGGAAAGGAAATAGTCACCCAAGTCCAGGAAGTGCAGCAAGTCATATACAGGATAAACCCAAGGAGAAACATGCCAAGACACATAGTAATCAAATTGGCAAACATTAAAGACAAAGAAAAATTAGTGAAAACAGCAAGGGAAAAATGACAAATAATATACAAGGGAACTCCCACAAGGTTAACAGCTGATTTCTCAGCAGAAACTCTTCAAGCCAGAAGGGAGTGGCATGATCTACTTAAAGTGATGAAAGGGAAGAAACTACAACTAAGATTACTCTACAAGATCCTGGCAAAGATCTTATTCAGATTTGATGGAGAAATCAAAAGCTTTACAGAGAAGAAATACTAATTCAGCACCACCAAACCAGCTCTACAAAAAACACTAAGGAACTTCTCTAAGTGGGAAACAAAAGAGAAGAAAAGGATCTACAAAATCAAACCCAGAACAATTAAGAAAATGGTCATAGAAACATACATATCAATAATTACTTTAAACGTGAATGGATTAAATGCTCCAACCAAAAGACACAGGCTTGCTGAATGGATACAAAAACAAGACCCATACATATGCTGTCTACAAGAGACCCACTTCAGATGTAGGGACACATACAGACTGAAAGTGAGGGGATGGAAAAAGATATACTATGCAAATTGAAATCAAAAGAAAGCTGGAGTAGCTATACTCATATCAGATAAAATAACCTTTAAAATAAAGAATGTTACAAGAGACAAGGAAGGACACTACATAATGATCAAGGAATCAATCCAAGAAGAAGATATAACAATTATAATTATATATGCACCCAACATAGGAGCACCTCAATACATAAGACAACTGCTAACAGCTCTAAAAGAGGAAATCAACAGTAACACAATAATAGTGGGGGACTTTAACACCTCACTTACACCAATGGACAGATCATCCAAAAGGAAATAAATAAGGAAACAGAAGCTTTAAATGACACAAAAGACCAGACAGATTTAATTGATATTTATAGGATATTCCATCAAAAACAGCAGATTACACTTTCTTCCCAAGTGCACCCAGAAAATTCTCCATGATAGATCACATCTTGGGTCACAAATCCAGCCTCAGTAAATTTAAGAAAATTGAAATCATATCAAGCATCTCTGCTGACCACAATGCTATGAGATGAGAAATGAATTACAGGGAAAAATACTTAAAAAACACAATCACATGGAGGCTAAAAAATATGTTACTAAATATCCAAGAGATCACTGAAGAAATCAAAGAGGAAATCAAAAAATACCTAGTGACAAATGAAAATGAAAACACGATGATGCAAAACCTATGGGATGCAGAAAAAGCAGTTCTAAGAGAGAAGTTTATAGCTATACAAGCCTAACTCAAGAAACAAGAAAAATCTCAAGTAAACAATTTAAACTTACCCCTAAAGGAATTAGAGAAAGAAGAACAAACAAAACCCAATGTTAGCAGAAGAAAAGAAATCATAATGATCAGAGCAGAAATAAATGAAATAGAAACAAAGAAAATAATAGCAAAGATCAATAAAATTTAAAGCTGGTTCTTTGAGAAGATAAACAAAATTGATAAACCATTTGCCAGACTCATCAAGAAAAAGAGGGACAGGACTCAAATCAATAAAATTAGAAATGAAAAAGAAGAAGTTACAACAGACACCGCAGAAATACAAAGCATCCTAAGAGACTACTACAAGCAACTCTATGCCAATAAAATGGACAATCTAAAAGAAATGGACAAATTCTTAGAACGGTATAACCTTCCAAGACTGAACCAGGAAGAAACAGAAAATATGAACAGACCAATCACAAGTAATGAAATTGAAACTGGGATTAAAAATCTTCCAACAAACAAAAGTCCGGGACCAGATGGCTTCACAGGTGAATTCTATCAAACATTTAGAGAAGAGCTAACACCCATCCTTCTCAAACTCTTCCAAAAAACTGCAGAGGAAGGATCACTCTCAAACTCATTCCATGAGACCACCATTAACCTGACACCAAAACCAGAAAAAGATACTACAAAACAATAAAATTATAGACCAATATCATTGATGAATATAGATGCAAAAATCCTCAATAAAATACTAGCAAACAGAATCCAACAACATATTAAAAGGATCGCATATCATGATAAATTGGGATTTATCCCAAGAATGCAAGGATTCTTCACTATAAACAAAACAATGAATGTGATACACCTTATTAACAAATTGAAGAATAAAAACCATATGATCATCTCAACAGATGCAGAAAAAGCTTTTGACAAAATTCAACACCATTTATGATAAAAACACTCCAGAAAGTGGGCATAGAGGGAACCTACCTCAACATAATAAAGGCCATATATGACAAACCCACAGCAAACATCATTCTCAATGGTGAAAAACTGAAAGCATTTCCTCTAAGATCAGGAAGGAGACAAGGATGTTCACTCTCACCACTATTATTCAACAGAATTTTGGAAGTCCTAGCCATGGGAATCAGAGAAGAAAAAGAAATAAAAGGAATACAAACTGGAAAAGAAGAAGTAAAACTGTCACTGTTTGCAGATGACATGATACTATAAATAGAGAATCCTAAAAATGCCTCCAGAAATCTACTAGAGCTAATCAATGAACTTGGTAAAGTTGCAGGATACAAAATTAATACACAGAAATCTCTTGCATTTCTATACACTAATGATGAAAAATTGGAAAGAGAAATTATGGAAACACTCCCTTTTACCATTTCAACAACAACAAAAAAAAATACCTAGGAATAAACCTACCTAAGGAGACAAAAGACCTGTATGCAGAAAACTATATGACGCTGATGAAAGAAATTAAAGATGATAACAACTGATAGAGAGATATACCATGTTCTTGGATTGGAAGAATCAATATTGTGAAAATGACTATACTACCCAAAGCAATCTACACATTCAATGCAATCCCTGTCAAGTTACCAATGGCATTTTTTACAGAACTAGAACAAACCATCTTAAAATCTGTATGTAGATACAAAAGACCCTGAATACCTAAAGCAGTCTTGAGGGAGAAAAAGGGAGCTGGAGCAATCAGACTCCCTGACTTCAGACTATACTACAAAGCTACAGTAACCAAGACAATATGGTACTGGCACAAACACAGAAATATAGATCAATGGAACAAGGTTGAAAGCCCAGAAACACACACATGTATGGTCAACTAAATGATGACAAAGGAGGCAAAGATATACATGGAGAAAAGACAGTCTCTTTAATAAGTGGTGCTGGGAAAACTGGAGAGCTACATGCAAAAGAATGAAATTAAAACACTCCCTAACACCATACACAAAAATAAACTCAAAATGGATTCGAGACCTAAATTTAAGACCAGATACGACAAAACTCTTAGAGGAAAACATAGGAAGAAGACCCTTTGATGTAAATCACAGCAAGATCTTTTTTGATCCACCTCCTAGAGTAATGGAAATAAAAATAAACAAATGGGACATAATGAAACTGAAAAGTTTTTCCACAGCAAAGGAAACCAAAAACAAGATGAAAAGACAACCCTCAGAATGGGATTATATATTTGCAAATGAATCAACGGACCAAGGATTAGTCTCCAAAACTATACACAGCTCAGGCAGCTCAATATTAAAGAAACATCATCAAAATATCTAGAAACAATAAATGCTGGAGAGGGTGTGGAGAAAAGGGAACACTCTTGCACTGCTGGTTGGAATGAAAATTGATGCAGCTACTATGGACAACAGTATGGAGGTTCCTTAAAAAACTACAAATAGAACTACCATACGACCCAGCAATCCAACTACTGGGCATATACCCTGAGAAAACCATAATTCAAAAAGAGTCATGTACCAAAATGTTCATTGCAGCTCTATTTACAATAGCCAGGAGATGGAAGCAACCTAAGTGTCCATCATCGGATGAATGGATAAAGAAGATGTGGCACATATATACAATGGAATATTACTCAGCCATAAAAAGAAAAGAAATTGAGTTATTTGTAGTGAGATGGATGGACGTAGAGTCTGTCATACAGAGTGAAGTAAGTCAGAAAGAGAAAAACAAATACCGTATGCTAACACATATATATGGAATTTAAGAAGAAAAAAGTCATGAAGAACATAGGGGTAAGATGGGAATAAAGACACAGACCTACTAGACAATGGACTTGAGGCTATGGGGAGGGGGAATGGTAAGCTGTGACAAAGTGAGAGAGTGGCATGGACATATATACACTACGAAACGTAAAATAGATAGCTAGTGGGAAGCAGGCCCATAGCACAGGGAGATCAGCTCAGTGCTTTGTGACCACCTAGAGGGGTGGGATAGGGAGGGTTTGAGGGAGGGAGATGCAAGCGGGAAGAGATATGGGAACATACATATATGTATAATTGATTCACTTTGTTATAAAGCAGAAACTAAGACACCATTATAAAGCAATTATACTCCAATAAATATGTTAAAAAAATAAAGTAAAGAAACAAACAACCCAATCCAAAAATGGACAGAAGACCTAAATACACATGTCTCTAAAGAAGACAAAAATATGGCCAAGAAGCACACGAAAAGCTGCTCAACATCACTAATTATTAGAGAAATGCGAATCAAAACTACAATGAGGTATCACCTCACACTAGTTAGAATGGGCATTAGAAAATCTACAAACAACAAATGCTGGAGAGGGTGTGGAGAAAAGGGAACCCTCTTGCACTGTTGGTGGGAATGTAAATTGATACCCCCACTATGGAGAACAGTATGAAGATTCCTTAAAAAACTAAAAATAGAATTACCATATGACCCAGCAATCCCACTACTGCGCATCGACACAAAGAATACCATAATTCAAAAAGGCACATGCACCCCAATGTTCATGGCAGCACTCTTTACAATAGCCAGGTCAGGAAAGCAAGCTAAATGCCCATCGACAGACGAATGGATAAAGAAGTTGTGGTACATATATAGCAATGGAATATTACTCAGCCATAAAGAAAAATGAAATTGTGTCATTTGTTGAGACCTGGATGGATCTAGAGACTGTCATAGAGAGTGAAGTAAGTCAGAAAGAGAAAAACAAATATCGTATATTAATGCATGTATGTGGAACCTTGAAAAATGGTACAGATGAACCAGTTTGCTGGGCAGAAGTTGAGACACAGATGTAGAGATCAAACTTATGGACACCAAGGTGGGAAAACCACGGTGGGGTGGGGATGGTGGTGTGCTGAATTGGGCGATTGGAATGTACATGTATACACTGATGTGTATAAAATTGATGACTAATAAGAACCTGCAGTATAAACAAACAAACAAACAAGTAATACTAAACTTTCTTTGGGTTATTTGTATGGAAATATGTTAATATAAATGTTTCAGGCATTACAAGAAATTTCTAAAAACCTTATATGTTCTGGTATAATGTTATAAGTCATAATTCTAGTTATTACTTTAAAATATATATCTCAGAGGGCTTCCCTGGTGGCGCAGTGGTTGGGAGTCCGCCTGCTGATACAGGGGACACGGGTTCGTGTCCCAGTCCCGGAAGATCCCACATGACGCAGAGTGGCTGGGCCTGTGAGCCATGGCCACTGAGCCTGCACGTCCAGAGCCTGTGCTCCACAACGGAAGAGGCCACAACAGTTAGAGGCCCATGTTCGGCAAAAAGAAAAATAATGTATATCTCAGAAATAACTAAATTTCCTTGTCTATTGTATTATTATGAACTTTCATCAAATATTTAACCGTGGTCATTTTTAAGTCTTTTGTCATTTACAGACAGTTCTGGGTGTACTCTGATGCTTTTGCAAAAATGTCCCTATAAAAGGGTTTCACCTTCAAGGAATTCATGGAACAGACTCTAACAAGTACAGGTTTCTGGTAACTGACTATACTGCTGAACTGAATGAATAAGCATTTTCAGAACTCTAATGGAAAACTGATGAATTCATAAAAGTGCTAACAAAAGATCAAGATGAAAAAAATATTAATGACATGGGACTGAGTGAACGGATGAGGATGATTATAATTTGTGTGACTTTCTGTTTGAATAAAAAAAAAGTCCCTCAAGGACTCAGAGGCAAAAAATATACAAATCAATTTTCACTGCAAAGTAAAGGATCTGTTACAGTGGAGGATTACTGGACTGAATGTCAATATTATGACATAGTATGAGTGTGTTTCATGTTTCATAATTGCAATCATTGTTGCTTTTGTTGTGGTCATCCATTTACAATGTTTGGTGTCAGTTTATTTATCTCTTGTAAAAATAAAATACAGTGTGTGTTTGTTAAAAAAAAAAGGGAGAAGACTCAAATCAATAGAATTAGAAATGAGAAAGGAGAAGTAACAACTGACACTACAGAAATACAAAGGATCATGGGAGATTACTGCAAGTAACCATATGCCAATGAAATGCACAACCTGGAAGAAATGGACAAATTCTTAGAAAAGCACAACCTTCCAAGACTGAACCAGGAAGAAATAGAAAATATAAACAAATGAATCACAAGCACTGAAATTGAGACTGTGATTAAAAATCCTCCAACAAACAAAAGCCCAGAAGCAGATAGATTCACAGGCAAATTCTACCAAACATTTAGAGAAGAGCTAACAGCTTTCCTTCCCAAACGCTTCCAAAATATAACAGTGGGAGGAACTCTCCCCAACTCATTTTATGAGGCCACCATAACCCTGATATCAAAACCAGACAAAGATGTCACAAAGAAAGAAAACTACAGACCAATATCGCTGATGAACATAGATGTAAAAATCCCCAACAAAATACTAGCGAGCAGAATCTAACAGCACATTAAAAGGATCATACATCATGATCATGTGGGGTTTATCCCAGGAATGTGAGGATTCTTCAATATACACAAATCAATCAATGTGATAAACCATATTAACAAATTGAAGGAGAAATACCATATGATCATATCAGTACAGACAGAAAAAGCTTTCGACAAATTCAACAGCCATGAATGATGAAAACCCTCTAGTAAGTAGACATAGAGGGAACTTACCTCTACATAATAAAGGCCATATATGACAAACCCACAGACAACATCGTCCTCAATGGTGAAAAACTGAAACCATTTACTCTAAGATCAGGAACAAGACAAGGTTGCCCACTCTCACCACTATTATTTAACAGAGTTTTGGAAGTTTTAGCCACAGCAATCAGAGAAGAAAAAGAAATAAAAGGACTCCAAATCAGAAAAGAAGAATAAAAGCTCTCACTCTTTGCAGATGACATGATACTATACATAGAGAATTCTAAAGATGCTACCAGAAAACTATTAGAGCTAAGCAATGAATTTGGTAAAGTAGCAGGATACAAAATTAATACACAGAAATCTCTTGCATTCCTATACACTAATGGTGAAAAATCTGAAAGTGAAATTAGGAAACACTCCCATTTACCATTGCAACAAAAAGAATAAAATACCTAGGAATAAACTTACCTAAGGAGGCAAAAGACCTGTATGAAAACTATAACACAGTGATGAAATAAAGATGGTACAAACAGATGGAGAGATATACCATGTTCTTGGATGAAAGAATCAACATTGTGCAAATGACTATACTACACAAAGCAATCTACAGATTCAATGCAATCCATATCAAACTACCACTGGCATTTTTCACAGAAGTAGAACAAAAAAATTCACAATTTGTATGGAAACACAAAAGACCCCCAATAGCCAAAGCAATCTTGAGAATTATAAAGGGAGCTGGAGAGGCTTCCCTGGCGGCTCAGTGGTTGAGAATCTGCCTGCTAATGCAGGGGACACGAGTTCGAGCCCTGGTCTGGGAAGATCTCACATACCATGGAGCAACTAGGCCCGTGAGCCACAACTACTAAGCCTGTGCGTCTGGATCCTGTGCTCCACAGCAAGAGAGACCATGACAGCAAGAGGCCCACACACCACGATGAAGAGTGGCCCACACTTGCCACAACTAGAGAAAGCCCTTGCAGAGAAACGAAGATGCAACACAGCCAAAAGTAAATTAATTAATTAAAGTAGCCTTAATTTAAAAAAAAACAAAAAACGGAGCTAGAGGAATCAGGCTCCCGGACTTCAGATTAAACTACAAAGCTACCTTAATCAAGGCACTGTGGTTCTGACACAGAACAGAAATATAGATCAATGGAACAGGATAGAAAGCCCAGAGATAAACCCATGCACATATGGTCACCCTATCTTTGATAAAGGAGACAACAATATACAATGGAGAAAAGACATCCTCTTCAATAAGTGCTGCCTGAAAAACAGGACAGCTATATGTAGAAGAATGAAATTAGAATACTCCCTAACACCATACATGAAAATAAACTCAAAATGGATTAAAGACCTAAGTGTAAGACCAGACACTATAAAACTCTTAGAGGGAATGATAAGCAGAACACTGTATGACATAAATCACAGCAAGATCCTGTTTGACCCAACTCCTAGAGAAATAGAAATAATATCAAAAATAAACAAATGGGACCTAATGAAATTTAAAAGCTTTTGCACAGCAAAGGAAAACATAAAGAAGACAAAAAGACAACCCTCAGAATGGGAGAAAATAGTTGCAATTGAAGAAACTGACAAAGGATTGATCTCCAAAATTTACAAGCAGCTCATGCAGCTCAATATCAAAAAAACAAACAACCCAATCCTAAAATGGGCAGAAGACCTAAATAGACATTTATCCAAAGAAGATATACAGATTGCCAACAAACACATGAAAGGATGCTAAACATCAGTAATCATTAGAGAAATGCAAATCAAAACTACAATGAGGTATCACCTCACATCAGTCAGAATGGTCACCATCAAAAAATTAACAAAAAATAAATGCTGGAGAGGGTGTGGAGAAAATAGAACCCTACTGCACTGTTGGAAATGTAAATTGATACAGCCACTGTGGAGAACAGTATGGAGGTTCCTTAAAAAACTAAAACTAGAACTATCATATGACCCAGCAATCCCACCCCTGGGCATATACCCTGAGAAAATCATAATTCAAAAAGAGTCATGGGAGAGGGGGAAGATGGCGGAAGAGATGGAAGAGGCAGAGATCACCTTCCTCCCCACAGATACATCAGAAATACATCTACACGTGGAACAACTCCTACAGAACACCTACTGAACGCTGGCAGAAGACCTCAGACCTCCCAAAAGGCAAGAAACTCCCCACGTACCTGGGTAGGGCAAAAGAAAGAAGAATAAACAGAGGCAAAAGAATAGGGATGGGACCTGCAACAGTGGGAGGGAGCCGTGAAGGAGGAAAGGTTTCCACACACTAGAAGCCTCTTCGTGGGTGAGGACTCCGGGAGGTGGACAGGGGGAGCTTCGGAGCCACGGAGGAGAGTGCAGGCACAGGAGTGTGGAGGGCAAAGCGGAGAGATTCGCACAGAGGATAGGTGCCGACCAGCACTCACCAGCCCGAGAGGCTTGTCTGCTCACCCACCGGGGCGGGCGGGGCTGGGAGCTAAGGCTCGGCTTCCGTTGGAGCGCAGGGAGAGGACTGGCGGCATGAACACAGCCTGAAGGGGTTAGTGCAACACGGCTAGCCAGGAGGCAGTCTGGGGAAAAGTCTGGACCTGCCGAAGAGGCAAGAGACTTTTTCGTCCCTCTTTGTTTCCTGGTGCGTGAGGAGAGGGAATTAAGAGCACTGCTTAAAGGAGCTGCAGAGACGGCTAACAGCACGGACCCCAGAGACAGGCATGAGACGCTAAGGCTGCTGCTGCCACCACCAAGAAGCCTGTGTGTGAGCACAGGTCACTCTCTCCACACCTCCCTTCCAGGGAGCCTGTGCAGCCCACCACTGCCAGGGTCCCGGGATCCAGGGACAACTTCCCGGGAGAACGCACGGCACGCCTCAGGCTGGTGCAACGTCCCGCCGGCCTCTGCTGCTGCAGGCTCACCCCGCACTCCATAACCCTCCCTCTCCCCGGCCAGAGTGAGCCGGAGGCCCTGAATAAGCGACTCCTTTAACCTCGTCCTGTCTGAGCGAAGAACAAACACCCTCCAGCGACCTACACACAGAGCCGGGGCCAAATCCAAAGATGAACCCCAGGAGCTGTGCAAACAAAGAATAGAAAGGGAAATCTCTCCCAGGAGCCTCAGGAGCAGTGGATTAAATATCCACAATCAACTTGATGTACCCTGCATCTGTGGAATACATGAATAGACAACGAATCATCCCAAAATGAGGAGGTGGACTTTGAGAGCAAGATTTATTATTTTTTCCCCTTTTCCTCTTTTTGTGAGTGTGTATGTGTATGCTGCTGTGAGAGATTTTGTCTGTATAGCTTTGCTTTCACCATTTGTCCTAGGGAAATATCCGTCCTTTTTTTTTTACTTTAAAAAATTTTTTTTTTCTTAATAATTATTTTTTATTTTAATAACTTTATTTTACCTTACTTTATTTATTTTCTTTTACCCTCTTTCTTTCTTTCTACTTTTTCTCCCTTTTATTCTGAGCCATGTGGATGAAACACTCTTGATGCTGCAGCCAGCAGTCAGTGCTGTGCCTCTGAGTTGGGAGAGCCAACTTCAGGACATGGGTCCACAAGAGACCTCCCAGCTCCACATAATATCAAATGGCAAAAATCTCCCAGAGATCTCCATCTCAACACCAACACCCAGCTTCACTCAATGACCAGCAAGCTACAGAGCTGGACACCCTATGCCAAACAACTAGCAACACAGGAACACAACCCCAACCATTAGCAGAGAGGCTGCCTAAAATTATAATAAGTCCACACACCCCAAAACACAGCAAAAGACGTGGACCTGCCCACCAAAAAGACAAGATCCAGCCTCATTCACTAGAACACAGGCACTAGTCCCCTCCACCAGAAAGCCTACAAAACCCACTGAACCAATTTTACCACTGGGGACAGACACCAAAAACAACAGGCACTACGAACCTGCAGCCTGCAAAAAGGAGACCCCAAACACAGTAAGATAAGCAAAATGAGAAGACAGAAAAACACACAGCAGCTGAAGGAGCAAGACAAAAACCCACCAGACCTAACAAGTGAAGAGGAAATAGGCAGCCTACCTGAAAAATAATTCAGAATAATGATAGGAAAGATGATCCAAAATCTTGGAAATAGAATAGACAAAATGCAAGAAACATTTAACAAGGATCTAGAAGAACTAAACATGAAACAAGCAATGATCAACAACACAATAAATAAAATTAAAAATACTCTAGAAGGGATCAATCGCAGAATAACTGAGGCAGAAGAACGGATAAGTGACCTGGAAGATAAAGTAGTGGAAATAACTATTGCAGAGCAGAATAAAGAAAAAAAAGAATGAAAAGAACTGAGGGTAGTCTCAGAGAACTCTGGGACAACATTAAATGCACCAACATTCGAATTACAGGGATTCCAGAAGAAAAAGAGAAAAGGAAAGGGACTGAGAAAATATTTGAAGAGATGATAGTTGAAAACTTCCCTAATATGGGAAAGGAAATAGTTAATCAAGTCCAGGAAGCACAGAGAGTCCCATACAGGATAAATCCAAGGAGAAACAAGCCAAGACACAGATTAATCAACCTGTCAAAAATTAAATACAAAGAAAACATATTAAAAGCAGCAAGGGAAAAACAACAAATAACACACAAGGGAATCCCCATAAGGTTAACAGCTGATCTTTCAGCAGAAACTCTGCAAGCCAGAAGGGACTGGCAGGACATATTTAAAGTGAAGAAGGAGAAAAACCTACAACCAAAATTACTCTATACAGCAAGGATCTCATTCAGATTTGATGGAGAAATTAAAACCTTTACAGACAAGCAAAAGCTGAGAGAGTTCAGCAGCACCAAAACAGCTTTACAACAAATGCTAAAGGATCTTCTCTAGGCAAGAAACACAAGAGAAGGAAAATACGTATAATATCAAAGCAGAACAATTAAGAAAATGGGAATAGGAACATACAATAATACAATACAATAATTACCTTAATGTAAATGGATTAAATGCTTCCACCAAAAGACACAGAATGGCTGAATGGATACCAAAACAAGACCCATATATATGCTGTCTACAAGAGACCCACTTCACACCTAGAGACACCTACAGACTGAAAGTAAGGGGATGGAAAAAGATATTTCATGCAAATGGAAACCAAAAGAAAGCTGGAGTAACAATTCTCGTAACAGACAAAAGAGACTTTAAAACAAAGACTATTAGAAGAGACAAAGAAGGACACTACATAATGATCAAGGGATCCATCCAAGAAGAAGATATAACTATTGTAAATATTTATGCACCTACATAGGAGCACCTCAATACATAAGTCAAATACTCACAGCCATAAAAGGGGAAATTGACAGTAACACATTCATAGTATAGGGGACTTTAACACCCCACTTTCACCAATGGACATATCATCCAAAATGATAATAAATAAGGAAACACAGGCTTTAAATGATACATTAAACAAGATGGATTAATTGATGTTTATAGGACATTCCATCCAAAAATAACAGAATACAAATTTTTCTCAAGTGCTCATGGAACATTCTCCAGGATAGATCATATCTTGGGTCACAAATCAAGCCTTAGTAAATTTAAGAAAATTGAAATTGTATCAAGTATCTTTTCTGACCACAATGCTAGGAGACTAGATATCAATTACAGGAAAAGATCTGTAAAAAATACAAACACATGGAGGCTAAACAATACACTACTTAATAACGAAATGATCACTGAAGAAATCAAAGGGGATATAAAAAAAATACCTAGAAACAAATGACAATGGAGACACAACGACCCAAAACCTATGGGATGCAGAAAAAGCAGCTCTAAGAGGGAAGTTTATAGCAATACTATCCTACCTTAAGAAATAGGAAACATCTCGAATAAACAAGCTTGCACCTAAAGCAATTAGAGAAAGAAGAACAAAAAAACCCAAAGTTAGCAGAAGGAAAGAAATCATAAAGATCAGATCAGAAATAAATGAAAAAGAAATGAAGGAAATGATAGCAAAGGTCAATAACACTAAAAGCTGGTTCTTTGAGAAGATAAACAAAATTGATAAACTATTAGCCAGACTCATCAAGAAAAAAAAGGAGAAGACTCAAATCACTAGAATTAGAAATGAAAAAGGAGAAGTAACAACTGACACTGCAGAAATACAAAAGATCATGAGAGATTACTACAAGCAACTCTATGCCAATAAAATGGACAACCTGGAAGAAATGGACAAATTCTTAGAAATGTACAACTGCCAAGACTGAATCAGGAAGAAATAGAAAATATGAACAGACCAATCACAAGCACTGAAATTGAAACTGTGATTAAAAATCTTCCAACAAGCAAAAGCCCAGGACCAGATGGCTTCACAGGCGAATTCCATCAAACTTTTAGAGGAGAGCTATCACCTATCCTTCTCAAACTCTTCCAAAATATAGCAGAGGGAGGAACACTCCCAAACTCATTCTACAAGGCCACCATCACCTTGATACCAAAACCAGACAAGGATGTCACAAAGAAAGAAAACTACAGGCCAATAACACTGATGAACATAGATGCAAAAATCCTCAACAAAATACTAGCAAACAGAATCCAAGAGCACATGAAAAGGATCATATACCATGATCAAGTGGGGTTTATTCCAGGAATGCATGGATTCTTCAATATACGCAAATCAATCAATGTGATACACCATATTAAGAAATTGAAGGAGGAAAACCTTATGGTCATCTCAATAGATGCAGAGAAAACTTTTGACAAAATTCAACACCCATTTATGATAAAAACTCTGCAGAAAGTAGGCCTAGAGGGAACTTTCCTCAGTATAATAAAGGCCATATATGACAAACCCACAGCCAACATCATCCTCAATGGTGAAAAACTGAAAGCATTTCCACTAAGATCAGGAACAAGACAAGGTTGCCCACTCTCACAACTCTTATTCAACATAGTTTTGGAAGTTTTAGCCCCAGCAATCAGAGAAGAAAAGGAAATAAAAGGAATCCAAATCAGAAAAGAAGAAGTAAAGCTGTCACTGTTTGCAGATGACATGATCCTATACATAGAGAAACCTAAAGATGCTACCAGAAAACTACTAGAGCTAATCAATGAATTTGGTAAAGTAGCAGGATACAAAATTAATGCACATTAATCTTTTGCATTCCTATACACTAATGATGAACAATCTGGAAGTGAAATCAAGAAAACACTCCCATTTACCATTGCAACAAAAAGAATAAAATATCTAGGAATAAAACTACCTAAGGAGACAAAAGACCTGTGTGCAGAAAATTATAAGGCACTGATGAAAGAAATTAAGAATGATACAAATAGGTGGAGAGATATACCATGTTCTTGGATATGAAGAATCAACATTGTGAAAATGAATCTACTACCCAAAGCAATCTACAGATTCAGTGCAATCCCTATCAAACTACCACTGGCATTTTTCACAGAACTAGAACAAAATATTTCACAATTTGTATGAAACACAAAAGACTCCAAGTAGCCAAAGCAATCTTGAGAACGAAAAACGAAGCTGGAGGAATCAGGCTCCCTGACTTCAGACTATACTACAAAGTTACAGTAATCAAGACAGTATGGTACTGGCACAAAAACAGAAATATAGATCAATGGAACAGGATAGAAAGCCCAGAGATAAACCCACGCACATATGGTCACCTTATCTTTGATAAAGGAGGCAGGAATGTACAGTGGAGAAAGGACAGCCTCTTCAATAAGTGGTGCTGGGAAAACTGGACAGCTACATGTAAAAGTATGAGATTAGATCACTCCCTAACACCATACACAAAAATAAGCTCAAAATGGATTAAAGACCTAAATGTAAGGCCCGAATCTATCAAACTCTTAGAGGAAAACATAGGCAGAACACTCTATGACATACATCACAGCACCTCCTAGAGGTGCCTTTTGACCCACCTCCTAGAGAAATGAAAATAAAAACAAAAATAAATTAATGGGACCTAATGAAACTTAAAAGCTTTTGCATGGTAAAGGAAACCATAAACAAGATGAAAAGACAACCCTCAGAATGGGAGAAAATATTTGCAAATGAAGCTACTGACAAAGGATTAATCTCCCAATATGTACAAGCAGCTCTTGAAGCTCAATATCAAAAAGCAAACAACCCAATCCAAAAATGGGCAGAAGACCTAAATAGACATTTCTCCAAAGAAGATATACAGATTGCCAACAAACACATGAAAGGATGCTCAGCATCAC
Source organism: Pseudorca crassidens (assembly GCF_039906515.1). NCBI lineage: Eukaryota > Metazoa > Chordata > Mammalia > Artiodactyla > Delphinidae > Pseudorca > Pseudorca crassidens. The sequence goes on along the minus strand of NC_090296.1, from coordinate 126,307,683 downwards.
AAGTCATTAGAGAAATGCCAATCAAAACTCCAATGAAGTATCACTTCACACCAGTCAGAATGGTGATCATCAAAAAATTTACAAACAATAAATGCTGGAGAGGGTGTGGAGAAAAGGGAGCCCTCTTGCACTTCTGGTGGGAATGTAAATTGATATGGCCACTATGGAGAACAGTATGGAGGTTCCTTAAAGAACTAAAAATAGAACTACCATATTACCCAGCCATCCCACTACTGGGCATATACACTGAGCAAACCATATTTCAAAAAGTGTCATGTACCACAATGTTCATTGCAGCTCTAGTTACAATAACCAGGACATAGAAGCAACCTATGTGTCCATCAACAGATGAATGGATAAAGAAGGTGTGGCACATATGTACAATGGAATATTACTCTTCCATAAAAACAAAGGAAACTGAGTTATTTGTAGTGAGGTGGTTGGACCTAAAGTCTGTCATACAGAGTGAAGTAAGTCAGAAAGAGAAAAATAAATACCGTAGGCTAACACATATACTTGGAATCTAAAAAAAGAAAAAAAATGATTCTCTAGGACCTAGGGGCAGGACAGGAATAAAAACACAGATGTAGAGAATGGACTTGAGGATATGGGGGGGGGAGTGTAAGCTGGGATGAAGTGAGAGAGTGGCATGGACATATATACACTACCAAATGTAAAATGGATAGCTAGTGGGAAGCAGCCACATAGCAGAGGGAGATCAGCTTAGTGCTTTGTGTCCACCTCGAGGGGTGGGATAGGGAGGGTGGGAGGGAGACGCAAGAGGGAGGTGATATGGGGATATATGTTTATGTATAGCTGATTCACTCTGTTATACAGCAGAAATTAACATACAATTGTAAAGCAATTATACTCCAATAAAGTGGTTAAAAAATAAATTCTCTGAGAATATGGAGAGAGAAGAGATTAGGTGATTCTCCAAAAGTTTTAGAAAGGGATTAAATATGTACTAGGAAAATGGCCAACATGAGAAAAATGGCACCAATGGGAGGAGTACAAAGGAATTACAAGAAAAACAATTGACACTAGACCAAAATTTATATTGAGGATATTGGTGTCAGGGTACCTCCTTGCAGTTTGTGCTGGGAAGTACATGGAGAAGAATTAGAGGCAAGGACCACATCTCAGGGTGTTGGTCTTACTGTATAGTAATAAATTTTAAATTTTTTATTGTTAAGATTCACATGGTTAATTGTGAAATAGAATATACATGCTTTTTGTTTTTGGAGCTGCAGTCTATGCTCCTCCACTTTCGAGATGACCCAATCGGCTAACCTCTTGATGTCTCACTTTCCTGGACATTAATATGAAGATAATAACAACTAATCATAATTAAGCTTACTCCCTAAGGTGGTAGTGAAGGTAAAATGAAAGAATACACATGGAAGTGCTTTGCACCTTGCCAAATCCTATGCATGTGATTGTTGCTGTGAAGACAGTATAATTACATCCAATTAATTTTGTAATACTAGCCTAGTCATTCCAAGCAGCCTGAAATTATACTTTTGTATTCCTCCAACTTTTATTGGAAAAGCATAGGGACTCCCATACACACAGATGCATTATAAATAAATTGTACATGAAACAAACCACCCTCCTTTTTCTCCCTGCCCCATCCCTTCCTGTCTAGCTCTGTCCTCCAATTCAAAACGAGTTGGGTTTCATTCCACTGGATGCTAAAGATCAGGAAATACTATCCAACCATTGGTGTGCCTTTCCAGTGGGGCTCTTTTGAAAACATGGCAGTTAGCAAACTTGTAGGTAGGTCTGTTGGGGATCATCTTTGGGTCCCAGTCATTGTTGCTGCTTTTGTCCAGGAAATATGATGTCCTTTACACCCACTAATATCTTATTCCTCTTCATGCACAAGACAGTCAGAGCTCTCAGACCAAACAGGCTCACACCACCTTTTAGGACTCTACTAAAAGAGAGCTGATGGGGTGTTCTGAGATTCTTCAAAAAGTGATTGCTTTTTCATTGGTTCCATCTTTGATAAAGAAAATATGTTTCAAACATAGAATCTCAGTATGACTGAGGATTTAAAAGTCCCCTAGAGCTAATTCCTGGCTGAAGTGTGAAGAATTTTAATAGTATCCCTGACAAGTGGTTGTTTTGTTTCAGTTGAATCCCTATTGTGACAGGAAATTTACTCTCTTATAATTTTAGTGCTCAATAAATATTCGATGTATACAGGCATTTTTAAGAAAATTAGACTTCCACTAGAACCATATCCCACATAAGTAGACAGTCCTGCATTCTGAACCGACACAGGATGACTACCTGCTAAAATGAAAGATATACACAGGACCCAGAAACTCCTAGCATAACAGACAAAATATAAAGGACATGATAAAATTTACCCATCAGCCAAAACCAAGAAATATACAAAATGAAAAAAAAAATGTATTAACTGACACCAGTAAGGATTTTCAAGGCATCTCATAAATTAAGCTTCAACAATAATTACAGATTCCCTGAAAACAAATAAAAGAAATAGAAGTTATTTTAAAAGTGGATATTATAAAACTGAAATATAAAAAGAAAGAAAACTTGTCAAATGGGCCCAATAGTTGAATGGAGATGACGGAGTGAACTTGAGGATGGATCAATAACATTCACTGAAAGTAAACAACAGAGAGAAAAAATTTTCTTTCTAAGAACACTGAAAAATATCTAACAGAGCTTCATGAACTTGCAGTAAGTGCAAAAGATTCAAAATTCATATAATTAGATCCCCAAAGTGAGAGGAGAGAGTAAGGTAGAAAGAATAGAGTTAAAATCATGGCTGAGAGCTTTTTAAATTTGGCAAAAGATACAAGTATATCAAAATATACAAGTCATTAAGTCCAAGAAACTTAATGAAATTCAAATAGAATAAACCCAAAGAAATCCACACCAAGACACATTATAGTTAAACTTTTGAAAAATAAAGAAAATTAAAAATTGTGAAAGCCACCAGTTTACCTATAGTAAAACACAAATTTATATAACAGCAGGTTTATCATATGAAACCATGAAGGAAGTAGCACAATATTTTTCAAGTGCTCAAAGTAAAACTATCAAACATATATTCTATATATGGCAAAATTATTCTTCAGAAATAAAGGAGAAATAAAGATACCCTCAGTAAAGGAACCTAAAGGAGGTTGTTACTTGCAAACTTACCTTAAAGTTTGGCTAAGGATGCTTGTCAAACAGGAACTGATGAAGGAAGAAACCTCAGAGCATCAAGAAGGGAGGAAAAAAGAACACAAAAAGGAAGAAATATGAGTATATACAAAAGACTATTTCCTCATGAGTTTTAAAATTATGTTTGATGATTGAAGAGTAAATTATAAAATCATCTGATACTCAAGACAATAACATTTAAAAGTGGGAGGTAAAGAGCCTTAAATGGAAGTGGATTTCTATACTTCCCTGGAAATGGTCAGAGTTAATACCATAGGCTGTAAAAAGTCACATTTCTATACTGTAATGCTCAGATCAATAATTTTAAAAAATATCAACTGTATACAAAGAGATACATTCAAACATACTATAAATACATCAAGATAAAAATCCTAATGAGATTTCAAATAACTCACAGGAAGAAGAGAGAAACAGGGAATAACAAGAAGAGAAAAAAACAGAAAACAAAGAGTAAAATGGAAAACTTAAGACTTAATATATCAATATTTACCTTAAATATTAAGTGTTTAATTGACCAACCAAAGGGTAGAAGTTAGAGTGACAGTAATAAAAACAATGGAATAGGACTTCTGAAAATTCTCTCCTTTATAAAAATAAGAGAAAACAGATTAAACTTGTCAGAGTCATCTTTTTCAGGACTCTGGAAATTAGTCAAATGCTTGAACCAATTAGGGGAGTGTTTATTCAAGAAAATTAGATGAATATTAGTAAGAAAAGTGAGTTTTGTGGTATTTTAACTTGTACTATTCCCATTCTGACCTTATCTAGCTTTGTGGTAGCCTTGACAATAAATGGCCCACAATCACAATGAAAAGCAGCAGCTTGGCAGCACTGCTGTAAGAATAAAAGGTGGGAGACTTCCAGGAAGATGGCGGAAGAGTAAGACGCGGAGATCACCTTCCTCCCCACAGATACACCAGAAATACATCTACGCGTGGAACAACTCCTACGGAGCACCTACTGAACGCTGGCAGAAGACCTCAGACCTCCCAAAAGGCAAGGAACCCCCCACGTACCTGGTTAGGGCAAAAGAAAAAACTAAACAGAGACAAAAGGATAGGGACGGGTCCTGCACCAGCGGGAGAGAGCTGTGAAGGAGGAAAAGTGTCCACACACTAGGAAGCACCTTCGCGGGTGGAGACTTCGGGAGGCAGAGTGGGGGAGCTTGGGAGCCGCGGAAGAGAGCACAGCAACAGGGGTGCGGAGGGCAAAGCGGACAGATTCCAGCGCAGAGGATCGGGCCGACCGGAACTCACCAGCCGAGAGGCATGTCTGCTCGCCCGCCGGGGCGGGCGGGACTGGGAGCTGAGGCTCCGGCTTTTGTCGGAGCGCTGGGAGAGGACCGAGGTTGGCGGCGTGAACACAGCCTGCAGGGCGTTAGTGCACCGCGGTTAGCCGGGAGAGAGTCCGGGGAAAAGTCTGGACCTGCCGAAGAGGCAAGAGACTTTTACGTCCCTCTTTGTTTCCTGGTGCACGAGGAGAGGGGATTAAGAACGCTGCTTGAGAGAGCTCCAGGGACGGGCGCGAGCCGCGGCTAAAAGTGCGGAGCCCAGAGACAGACATGAGACGCTAAGGCCGCTGCTGCCGCCACCAGGAGGCCTGTGTGCGAACTAGCCACACGCCCTTCCGGGGAGCCTGTGCAGCCTGTGCAGCCCGCCACTGCCAGGGTCCCGGGATCCGGGGACAACTCCCCCGGGAGAACACACGGCGCGCCTCAGGCTGCAACGTCACGCCGGCCTCTACCACCGCAGGCCCACCCCACACTCCGTGACCCTCCCTACCCCCCGGCCTGAGTGAGCCAGAGCCTCCGAATCAGCGGCTCCTTTAACCCCGTCCTGTCTGAGCAAAGAACAGACGCCCTCCGGCGACCTACACGCACAGGTGGGGCCAAATCCAAAGCTGAGCCCCTGGGAACTGTGAGAACAAAGAAGAGAAAGGGAAATCTCTCCCAGCAGCCTCAGAAGCAGCGGATTAAAGCTCCACAATCAACTTGATATACCCTGCATCTGTGGAATACCTGAATAGACAACGAATCATCCCAAATTAAGGAGCCCTGTGGATGAAAGGCTCTTGGTGCTGCAGCCAGGAGTCAGTGCTGTGCCTCTGAGGTGGGAGAGCCAACTTCAGGACACTGGTCCACAAGAGGCCTCCCAGCTGCACATAATATCAAACAGCAAAAGTCTCCCAGAGATCTCCACCTCAACGCCAGCACCCAGCTTCACTCAACGACCAGCAAGCTACAGTGCTGGACATCCTATGCCAAACAACTAGCAAGACAGGAACACAACCCCACCCATTAGCAGAGAGGCTGCCCCAAATCATAATAAGTCTACAGACACCCCAAAACACACCACCAGACGTGGACCTGCCCACCAGAAAGACAAGATCCAGCCTCATCCACCAGAACACAGGCACCAGTACCCTCCACCAGGAAGCCTACACAACCCACTGAACCAACCTTAGCCACTGGGGACAGACACAAAAAACAACAGGAACTACGAACCTTCAGCCTGCAAAAAAGGAGACCCCAAACACAGTAAGATAAGCAAAATGAAAAGACAGAAAAACACACAGCAGATAAAGGAGCAAGATAAAAATGCACCAGACCTAACAAATGAAGAGGAAATAGGCAGTCTACCTGAAAAAGAATTCAGAATAATGATAGTAAGGTTGATCCGAAATCTTGGAGATAGAATGGACAATAGAATGGACAAAATGCAAGAATCAGTTAACAAGGACCTAGAAGAACTAAAGATGAAACAAGCAATGATGAACAACACAATAAATGAAATTAAAAATACTCTAGATGGGATCAATAGCAGAATAACTGAGGCAGAAGAACGGATAAGTGACCTGGAAGATAAAATAGTGGAAATAACTACTGCAGAGCAGAATGAAGAAAAAAGAATGAAAAGAACTGAGGACAGTCTCAGAGACCTCTGGGACAACATTAAACGCACCAACATTCGAATTATAGGGGTTCCAGAAGAAGAAGAGAAAAAGAAAGGGACTGAGAAAATATTTGAAGAGATTATAGTTGAAAACTTCCCTAATATGGGAAAGGAAATAGTTAATCAAGTCCAGGAAGCACAGAGAGTCCCATACAGGATAAATACAAGGAGAAATACGCCAAGACACATATTAATCAAACTGTCAAAAATTAAATACAAAGAAAACATATTAAAAGCAGCAAGGGAAAAACAACAAATAACACACAAAGGACTCCCCATAAGGTTAACAGCTGATCTTTCAGCAGAAACTCTGCAAGCCAGAAGGGAGTGGCAGGACATATTGAGAGTGTTGAAGGAGAAGAACCTGCAACCAAGATTACTCTACCCAGCAAGGATCTCATTCAGATTTGATGGAGAAATTAAAACCCATACAGACAAACAAAAGCTGAGAGAGTTCAGCACCACCAAACCAGCTCTACAACAACTGCTAAAGGAACTTCTCTAGGCAAGAAACACAAAAGAAGGAAAAGACCTACAATAACAAACCCAAAACAATTAAGAAAAAGGGAATGGGAACACACATACCAATAATTACCTTAAATGTAAATGGACTAAATGCTCCCACCAAAAGACACAGATTGGCTGAATGGATACAAAAACAAGACCCATATATTTGCTGTCTACAAGAGACACACTTCAGACCTAGAGACACATACAGACTGAAAGTAAGGGGATGGAAAAAGGTATTTCATGCAAATGGAAACCAAAAGAAAGCTGGAGTAGCAATTCTCATATCAGACAAAATAGACTTTAAAACAAAGACTATTAGAAGAGACAAAGAAGGACACTACATAATGATCAAGGGATCCATCCAAGAGGAAGATATAACAATTGTAAATATTTATGCACCCAACATAGGTGCACCTCAATACATAAGGCAAATACTGACAACCATAAAAGGGGAAATCGACAGTAACACATTCATAGTAGGGGACTTTAACAGCCCACTTTCACCAATGGACACATCATCCAAAATGAAAATAAATAAGGAAACACAAGCTTTAAATGATACATTAAACGAGATGGAGTTAATTGATATTTATAGGACATTCCATCCAAAAACAACAGAATACAAATTTTTCTCAAGTGCTCATGGAACATTCTCCAGGATAGATCATATCTTGGTTCACAAATCAAGCCTTGGTAAATTTAAGAAAATTGAAATTGTATCAAGTATCTTTTCCGACCACAACGCTATGAGACTCGATATCAATTACAGGAGAAGATCTGTAAAAAATACAAACACATGGAGGCTAAACAATACACTACTTAATAACGAAGTGATCACTGAAGAAATCAAAGAGGAAATCAAAAAATACCTAGGAACAAATGACAATGGAGACACGATGACTCAAAATCTATGGGATGCAGCAAAAGCAGTTCTAAGAGGGAAGTTTATAGCAATACAATCTTACCTTAAGAAACAGGAAACATCTCGAATAAACAACCTAACCTTGCACCTCAAGCAATTAGAGAAAGAAGAACAAAAAAACCCCAAAGTTAGCAGGAGGAAAGAAATCATAAAAATCAGATCAGAAATAAATGAAAAAGAAATGAAGGAAACAATAACAAAGATCAATAAAACTAAAAGCTGGTTCTTTGAAAGGATAAACAAAATTGATAAACCATTAGCCAGACTCATCAAGAAAAAAAGGGAGAAGACTCAAATCACTAGAATTAGAAATGAAAAAGGAGAAGTAACAACTGACACTGCAGAAATACAAAAGATCATGAGAGATTACTACAAGCAACTCTATGCCAATAAAATGGACAACCTGGAAGAAATGGACAAATTCTTAGAAAGGCACAACCTGCCAAGACTGAATCAGGAAGAAATAGAAAATATGAACAGACCAATCACAAGCACTGAAATTGAAACTGTGATTAAAAATCTTCCAACAAGCAAAAGCCCAGGACCAGATGGCTTCACAGGCGAATTCTATCAAACATTTAGAGAAGAGCTATCACCTATCCTTCTCAGACTCTTCCATAATATAGCAAGGGAGGAACACTCCCCAACTCATTCTACGAGGCCACCATCACCCTGATACCAAAACCAGACAAGGATGTCACAAAGAAAGAAAACTACAGGCCAATATCACTGATGAACATAGATGCAAAGATACTCAACAAAATACTAGCAAACAGAATCCAACAGCACATTAAACGGATCATACACCATGGTCAAGTGGGGTTTATTCCAGGAATGCAAGGATTCTTCAATATACGCAAATCAATCAACGTGATACACCATATTAACAAATTGAAGGAGAATAACCATATGATCATCTCAATAGATGCAGAGAAAGCTTTTGACAAAATTCAACACCCATTTATGATAAAAAACCCTGCAGAAAGTAGGCATAGAGGGAACTTTCCTCAACATAATAAAGGCCATATATGACAAACCCACAGCCAACATTGTCCTCAATGGTGAAAAACTGAAAGCATTTCCACTAAGATCAGGAACAAGACAAGGTTGCCCACTCTCACAACTCTTATTCAACATAGTTTTGGAAGTTTTAGCCCCAGCAATCAGAGAAGAAAAGGAAATAAAAGGAATCCAAATCGGAAAAGAAGAAGTAAAGCTGTCACTGTTTGCAGATGACATGATCCTATACATAGAGAATCCTAAAGATGCTACCAGAAAACTACTAGAGCTAATCAATGAATTTGGTAAAGTAGCAGGATACAAAATTAATGCACAGAAATCTCTGGCATTCCTATACACTAAGGATGAACAATCTGGAAGTGAAATCAAGAAAACACTCCCATTTACCATTGCAACAAAAAGAATAAAATATCTAGGAATAAACCTACCTAAGGAGACAAAAGACCTGTATGCATAAAATTATAAGACACTCATGAAAGAAATTAAAGATGATACAAATAGATGGAGAGATATACCATGTTCTTGGATTGGAAGAATCAACATTGTGAAAATGACTCTACTACCCAAAGCAATCTACAGATTCAGTGCAATCCCTATCAAACTACCACTGGCATTTTTCACAGAACTAGAACAAAAAATGTCACAGTTTGTATGGAAACACAAAAGACCCCGAATAGCCAAAGCAATCTTGAGAACGAAAAATGAAGCTGGAGGAATCAGGCTTCCTGACTTCAGACTATAATACAAAGCTACAGTAATCAAGACAGTATGGTACTGGCACAAAAACAGAAATATGGATCAATGGAACAGGATAGAAAGCCCAGAGATAAACCCACGCACATATGGTCACCTTATCTTTGACAAAGGAGGCAGAAATGTACAGTGGAGAAAGGACAGCCATTCAATAAGTGGTGCTGGGAAAACTGGACAGCTACATGTAAAAGTATGAGATTAGATCACTCCCTAACACCATACACAAAAATAAGCTCAAAATGGATTAAAGACCTAAATATAAGGCCAGAAACTATCAAACTCTTAGAGGAAAACATAGGCAGAACACTCTATGACATAAATCACAGCAAGGTCCTTTTTGACCCACCTCCTAGAGAAATGGAAATAAAAACAAAAGTAAACAAATGGGACCTAATGAAACTTAAAAGCTTTTGCGCAGCAAAAGAAACCATAAAGAAGACCAAAAGACAACCCTCAGAATGGGAGAAAATATTTGCAAATGAAGCAACTGACAAAGGATTAATCTCCAAAATTTATAAGCAGCTCATGCAGCTTAATAACAAAAAAACAAACAACCCAATCCAAAAATGGGCAGAAGACCTAAATAGACATTTCTCCAAAGAAGATATACTGAGTGCCTACAAACACATGAAAGAATGCTCAATATCACTAATCATTAGAGAAATGCAAATCAAAACTACAATGAGATATCATCTCACACCAGTCAGAATGGCCATCATCTAAAAATCTAGAAACAATAAATGCTGGAGAGGGTGTGGAGAAAAGGGAACCCTCTTACACTGTTGGTGGGAATGTAAATTGATACAGCCACTGTGGAGAACAGTATGGAGGTTCCTTAAAAAACTACAAATAGAACTACCATATGACCCAGCAATCCCACTACTGGGCATATACCCTGAGAAAACCGAAATTCAAAAAGAGTCATGTACCAAAATGTTCATTGCAGCTCTATTTACAATAGCCCAGAGATGGAAACAACCTAAGTGTCCATCATCGGATGAATGGATAAAGAAGATGTGGCACATATATACAATGGAATATTACTCAGCCATAAAAAGAAACGAAATTGAGCTATTTGTAATGAGGTGGATAGACCTAGAGTCTGTCATACAGAGTGAAGTAAGTCAGAAAGAGAGAGACAAATACCGTATGCTAACACATATATATGGAATTTAAGAAAAAAAAATGTCATGAAAAACCTAGGGGTGAAACAGGAATAAAGACACAGACTTACTAGAGAATGGACTTGAGGCTATGGGGAGGGGGAAGGGTAAACAGTGACAAAGCGATAAAGAGGCATGGACAAAAAAAAAAAAAAAAAAGAATAAAAGGTGGATGGAGTGCCTTCAAAGCCCTGTTCTCAGAGAATTTGTCCTTATGTGACCTGTCCAGTGGTTCCCCAGAAGACTGTATTCACAAGGATGTTTCTATTTGACTTAACCTGGAGTTCACAAAGTGGGAAAAACATTTTCCCAGGGGTTATTGTTGAAAATAATTAGAGAAAATAGTTTAACTTCTTGAATGCCTGAGGCAGAGGATAACATTTGGGGAAAACAATAGTCTAACTAAAATACCTAAAAGGAAAAACTAAGTAGTGAGATTTCTCTACTGACTTTGAATCTCTGACATATACCTAGGAATCTAGATGACCATATGCATGTATAGAACTCTGTGCATGCCCAGGGTTATGTACATGCTCAGGAAAGTCCTGCAAATGTTCTAAACTTTCATCTCTGGCTGGCCTTGAGGATGTCTGCAAGTAGGAAGTGAAAGCTAAAGCAGAATTGTCAACTGCCTGGCTAAGTGTTTAAGATATGTCCCAATCTTTACAGAGTCTCTTTGTAAAGACTAAGAGATGTATTGGTTCCAGGCATCTAAGGAAATCTCCATTCAATTATTAGCAGACCACTAAGCTAACTGAGCAGCAACTTCAGTGAACAAATATTACAGAATGAGGTCATAAAAATAAATCCAACAAACAAAAATAACAAACAGCAAAAACAACAAACCTTGGGGAGGGTGAAGGATATGATTTTCAGGATTGCCACATTATATTATTTTAAACGCCGAATTTTCAACAACAACAAAAAAAATGAGACATACAAAAAAAGTAGCCTTGCCCATACACAGGAAAAAAAATGTGATTAATGGAAACTGCCCAGAGGAAGCCCAGAAGTTAGACTTATTAGACAAAGAATTCAAATCAGCTATTTTAAAACATGTTAAAAGAATGAAAGGAAACCATGTCTTAAGACCTAAGGAAAGTATGAGAATGACATCTCACAAAATACACAATATCAGTAAAGAGCCAGATATTATTTTTTTTAAAAAAAAACCAAACAGAGGGCTTCCCTGGTGATGCAGTGGTTGAGAATCTGCCTGATAATGCAGGGGACATGGGTTCGAGCCCTGGTCTGGGAGGATCCCACATGCCATGGAGCAACTAGGTCCGTGAACCACAACTACTGAGCCTGCGCGTCTGGAGCCTGTGCTCTGCAACAAGAGAGGCCATGATAGTGAGAGGCCTGCGCACTGCGATGAAGAGTGGCCCCCGCTTGCCACAACTAGAGAAAGCCCTTGCACAGAAACGAAGACCCAACACAGCAAAAATTAATTAATTAATTAATAAAAACTCCTACCCCCAACATCTTAAAAAAACCAAACAGAAATTTTAGAGTTTGAAAGTACAAAAATGGAACTAAAAAATTCTCTGGGGTGGCTTGACAGAAGATTTGAACAGTCACAAAAAAGAATCAGTAAATGTAAAGATAGGTCAATTGATACCATCCAGTTGATGAACTGAGAAGAAAAAAAAGGAAGAAAACATAACTGAGATCAAAGACTTGTAGAACATTACCAAGCAAGCATACCAATATACACATATTGAGAGCCCTAGAAGAGGAAAGAGAGAAAGAGGGAGAAAGAATATTTGAAGAACTACTCAGTGAAGAAATAATCTATACATCCAAGAAACTCAACAAACTCCTAGGAGTATAAACTCAGAGATCCTCACATGAACACCTTAAAATCAAATTGTAAAAAGCAACAAGAGAGAAGTGGCTGTCACACACAAGAGAATATCAATAAGGTTTACAGCTGATTTCTCTCCCAAACAATGGAGGCCAGATGACATATTCAAATATCTCACAGAAAATAATTATTAACCAAGAATTTGATATCCAACAGAATTACACTTCAATAAATGAGGGGGAAATATATCTCCAAATGAAGAAAAACTAAGAGAATGTATCACAAGCAGACCTATCCTACAAGCAATACTAGAAGTTTGAAATGAAAGGACACTAGGCAGTAAGTTTAATTAACATGAAAATTAAAGAACACTGGTAAAGGTAAGTGCATGATAAAATATTAGTAATGTAAATTAAGTTTTGTTTGTAACCCATTTATTCTCATATATAATTTAAAAGACAGTTGCACAAAACAATGAATAATATCTATGTTGATGGATACACGATGTACAAAAATGTAATTTTTATGACAGTAACAGCAAAAAAAAAAATAGGGGAGAAGGAATGGGACTATATAGAAAGAATGTTTTAGATTACTATTGAAATTAAGTTGGTACTGTTCAAACTAAATTTTTTTTGAGCTGTATTTATTTTATTTAATTTTTACATCTTTATTGGAGTATAATTGCTTTACAATTGTGTGTTAGTTTCTGCTTTATAAAAAAGTGAATCAGTTATACATATACATATGTTCCCATATCTCTTCCCTCTTGCATCTCCCTCCTTCCCACCCTTCCTATCCCACCCCTCCAGGTGGTCACAAAGCACTGAGCTAATCTCCCTGTGCTATGCAGCTGCTTCCCACTAGCTATCTACCTTACGTTTGGTAGTGTATATATGTCCATGCCTCTCTCTTGCTTTGTCACAGCTTACCCTTCCCCCTCCCCGTATCCTCAAGTCCATTCTCTAGTAGGTCTGTGTCTTTATTCCTGTTTTACCCCTAGGTTCTTCATGACATTTTGAGCAGAAGACCTAAATAGACATTTCTCCAAAGAAGATATACAGACTGCCAACAAACACATGAAAGAATGCTCAACATCATTAATCATTAGAGAAATGCAAATCAAAACTACAATGAGATATCATCTCACACCAGTCAGAATGGCCATCATCTAAAAATCTAGAAACAATAAATGCTGGAGAAGGTGTGGAGAAAAGGGAACACTCTTGCACTGCTGGTGGGAATGTGAATTGGTATAGCCACTATGGAGAACAGTATGGAGGTTCCTTAAGAAACTACAAATAGAACTACCATATGACCCAGCAATCCCACTACTGGGCACATACCCTGAGAAAACCATAATTCAAAAAGAGTCATGTACCAAAATATTCATTTCAGCTCTATTTACAATAACCTGGAGATGGAAACAACCTAAGTGTCCATCACCAGATGAATGGATAAAGAAGATGTGGCACATATATACAATGAAATATTACTCAGCCATAAAAAGAAATGAAACTGAGCTATTTGTAATGAGGTGGATAGACCTAGAGTCTGTCATACAGAGTGAAGTAAGTCAGAAAGAGAAAGACAAATACCATATGCTAACACATATATATGGAATTTAAGAAAAAAACCCAAACTAGATGTTTTTAAGTTAAGATGTTAATTGCAATCCTCAGGATAACCACTATGACTATAGCTCAAAAAGTGTAGTAAAATGAACAACAGTAATGGGGGAATAGAGGAACAAAAACCACTTAAGACATAAGAGAAACATGTAGAGAAATCAACAGAATGACAGATGTCAAACCTATCTTAACAGTAATTACATTAAGGATTAAGAATTCCAGTTAAAAAGCAGAAATTGGTAAAATAGATTTTATAAAAACAGGAGCCAATGAAATTTTGTGTAGAAGAAACACACTTTCATATCAAAAAACAAATAAGTTGAAAATAAAAGGATATCTATATCTATCTATCTATATCTATATCTATCTATCTATCTATATCTATATTAGGTAAACAGTACCTGAAAAAGAGTTGGAGCAGCTATATATCTATCTATCTATATCTATATCTATCTATCTATCTATCTATATATATCTACATATATGTATATTAGGTAAACAGTACCTGAAAAAGAGTTGGAGCAGGTAACTAATATAAGAAAAGAAAATAGACTCTAATACAAAAATTGTGAATAGAGACATAGAAGGACATCTTACAATGAACAAAGGCCACACATTGTCTGATTCCTTTTATATGTCCATAAGCTATGTACATGACAAGTCCATAATAGTCAAATCCATAGAGACAGAAAATAGATTAGTAATTGTCAGGGTCTGGGAGAGGGGCTGTTAACTGATTAAGGGATGTGATGCTTCTTTTGGGGATTAGAAACCCCAAAATAGGGTGTTCCAGAATTATACAGTGGTGATGGATGCAAAACCTCCTGGATTTATTTTTTTAAAGTACATTTTAATAGGGTGAATTTTATGATATATGAATTATATCTCAATTTTTAAAGTCAGAGGTTGGCAGAGAGAACTAAAACACACACACACAATCCAACCATGTACTTCTTACAAGAAACTCCAAAGTCAACAACATAGACAATTAAAAGTAAAGCTTGGCAAAATATGTGCCAGGAAAATTTTAATCAATAAAAGTATGAGTAGAAATATTAATATATGACTTCAGAACAAATAAACTTGAGTCAAAAGAGGGATATTATATAATGATAAAAGAATCAATCCACCAGGAAGACATAGTGAGCTTAAATATGTGTGCAAAAAGCAACAGAACCTCAAAACAAAGAAAGAAGAATTGGTATAGATTAAAATATATGAATAGATAATTTCATTATTATTATTGGAGACATTAACAACTCTGTCTCAGAAGCTCAGAACTACTAGACATAAAATCAACAAGGACACTGAAAATCAAAACAACACAATCAGGGTTTCCCTGGTGGCACAGTGGTTGCGAGTCCACGTGCCAATGCAGGGGACATGGGTTCGTGCCCCGATCTGGGAAGATCCCATATGCCACGGAGTGGCTGGGCCTGTGAGCCATGGCCGCTGAGCCTGCGCATCCGGAGCCTGTGCTCCACAATGGGAGAAGCCACAACAGTGAGACCCGTGTACCACAAAACAAACAAACAAATAAACAAACAAAAACAATCAGTAAGATCTAACTGAAATATATAAAACACTTCACCAAATAAGAGAAGAATACATTTTTTTCCCAAGTGATCATGGAACATTTACAAGGTAAACCATATCCTGGGCCATAAAACACACCTGAAAGAATGTAAATGAATTGAAATCAGATAGAATATAATTCTCTACATACCATTATAGAGTGTCCTTTGACCATAATGAAATCGAATAAAGTCAATAGCAGAAAGACAGTAGCCTATCTAAACATGTGGAAATTAAATAATATGCTTCCATAGAATCCATGAGTTAAAGAGGAAGTATAAAAGGAAATTAAAAATTACATATAAATGAATGGAAATGAAAATACAACATATCAAATTATGTGGGATTCAGTTAAAGAATTGCTGAAGGGAGGTTTATAGCACTAAATGCTTATACTAGAAAAGAGTGAAGGTCTCAAATCATTAATCTGTCTTTCTTCCTCAATAAATTTTTAAAAAGAAAAACAAAATACATCAGAAGAAATCATAAGGAAAAATAATAGATAAATAAATAAAATTTAAAATGAGAAAACAATAGAAAAATAAATAAAGCAAAAAGTTGGTCCTTCAAAAAATTTTTAAATGATAAAACCCTAGAAAGACTGACAAAAGTAAAAAAGGAAAGTCACAGCACTGATATCAGAAATGCAATAGGAATGTTACCATAGATCCTGAAGCCATCAAAAGGATAATAAATGAATACTAAGGAAATTCTACTAATGATTTTACTCTCTTAAATTCAACAACTTCAAAGAAATGGACTAATTCCTAAAGAGCCAAAATGAGATCAAAAATCTTAATAACCCTAATGATCATACAGAAATGATTTCATAACTTAAAAGCTCATAAGTAGGAAATGTCTAAGCCCGGATATTTTCACTGATGAATTCTACCAAACAATTGAAAAAGAATTAACACCAATTTTCTACAACCTCTTTCAGGAAATAGGAAAGGCGGGACTACTTCCTGAAACCCTTTGTGTGACCTGTATTACCCTGATACTACAACCAAACAAAGACAGGACAAAAACAGAAAACTCCAACACCAATATCTCTCATGAAATTAGAGATAAAAGTTCTTAACAAAATATTAGCAATCTGAATCCAACAATGAGTAAAATGGATTATATACTATCATCATGTAGGATTAGTTCCAGGTGTGCAAGACTGTTCCAACATTTGAAAATCAAATTAATATAATCCACCATATCACCAAGCTAAAAAAGAAAAATCGTATGATTGTTTCCATTGATGCAGAAAAAGCTTTTGACAAGATGTAACACCCATTCATGATAAAAAGTTTCAGTAGGTTAAGAGTAGAGGAGAATCACCTCAAGTTGATAAAAATCATTAATCAGGAGACCTTTGTAAGTGAGTATGCAGTATGCATATTCCATATCCTAGGAGCACTGGGTGGTAAATGAAGCACACTTAGCTTTTATATTATTTACTTAGGGCTTTTGCAAGCATAATCTTAATTGAGCTTATAATAACGTTGTAAATTAAGCTGTTTGAACCCCATGTTATGAGAAACCCAGAGTGAATGTAGCAAAATGTCCTGCAATTGCCTCCCAGATGGTGAACAATAGGCAGTCAAATGCAGCTCTTGGTTCCTGCACACCCACTACTGCCTTGGCCCTATTATTAACCAGACTCTATTTCCCAGTCTTGAAGTATTCGTGTCAGCCTTCTTCTGTTGAAAAAAAAAATACCATTTACAATATTGGTGAAAGTGCAGAAAATTTCTTTTCCACCACCCCAACACTAAACCTTACCATCAGCTTTTGTTGTTGATGGTGTGAACACGAAACTCAGGCCATAGACTTGTGCATCCTCTAAGTGACACCCCTCCTGAGATGGGGCTCATCAGTTACAGAGACCTCCTTGTCCAGGACTGGAAAATTCCAAGAATCAAAGCTGTGCCTGTGTGGAGCTAAAGATTTCCTCCCTGTGATTTCGACCCGTGGCTCCTAGCCCCAGCCTCTGGAGTTGCCAGAATAAACAGTTGCCTTCCCCATGATGGCTCTTCTAACATTTTCAGACAGCATCCTGGGAGAAGTGGCTAGTACTCCAGGGGCAACTGTGGCCTCTGCTAGCAGCTGTCACATGCTGGTCTTCAACCTGACAGGGAGGAGAGAGTTATGTTTGGGGAAGGGTAGTAGAATCACAGAAATGACATTCCAGGAATCCAGAGATTTTTATATATTTGGGAAAATCTACGTTGGAAATAATAATAAGCAATTTGTTTGCAAGAACTGTTTTTCTACGTCTCCTGTGATTCTGCCCACAGCCATGTGACAGGAGCAAGGCAAGATTCTAGTCAGAGGCAGAGGTGAACATGAGCTCCCCTCAAACCTCACCTCCCTATCCAGTGCTTTTTCCCAGCACTTGCTTCTGCTCCCTCACTTAATTTCTTCTGTCAAAATGCTGGCTGTCTTTCCTGTGTCCCAGATACAGACAGATTTAGGGCTGTCTACCTGATGGACAGTTTAACATGTGGTTAAAATCACCATTCTAGTTTTAAGGTTTCTCTCTCCCACCTCCCCACCCCACCTGCATTTCTACATCATGCCCCTTCCTTCCTTAGCCTCCTTAGCACTTGTTCTCATTCCTATTCCAGAAGGCCATGCCTCAGGTCCCTCTGTCTAGAATCTGTTTTCTTTTTCTGTCATTGCCTTTTCTCCTCATTCCTCTTCCCCTCCTAGCAGCTTTCTCCTCATTGTGGGAGACAGAGGCCTATGGACACAGACATTGACAGGTTTACCCAACACAACCCAGTAGAGAGAACCTTTCCTGTGCATCTATGTGTTTTCAGGTTATTTCCACACTTGCACTGTCTTGTGCTGTTCAGGCAGGGTCTCCCTATCTCCCTGGGGAGCTATCTTGAAGGAAGCTCATATTCCTTCCTACAGATGGTTTCATGAGAACCTGCTGTGCATACAGTAACTTGGAGACATTTAGATATATATATCCAGCCTCAAATGTAAATTGGTGAAGCCACTATGGAAAACAGTATAGAAGTTCCTTAAAAAGCTAAAAATAGAGTTGCCATATGATCCAACAATCCATTTCCTGGGCATATACCCATACAAAACCATAATTTGAAAAGATACATGCACCCCTATGTTCATAGCAGCATTTTACAATAGCCAAGACACAGAAGGAACCTAAATATCCATTGACAGAGGAATGGATAAAGAAGATATGGTACATATATACAACGGAATATTACTCAGCTATAAAAAAGAATGAAATAATGCCATTTTCAGCAACATGAATGGACCTAGAGATTATCATACTAAGTGAAGTAAGTCAAAGATAAAAATCGTATGATATCACTTATATGTGGAATCTGAAATATGACACAAATGAACTTATTTCTGAAACAGAAATAGTCTCACAGACATAGAACACAAACTTATGGTTACCAGAGGAGAAAGAAGGTGGGGGAGGAATAAATTAGGTGGTTTGGACTACTATATGTAAAATAGATAAACAATAAGGTTCTACTGTATAGCACAGGGAACTATATTCAATATCCTGTAATAAAACATAATGGAGGGCTTCTCTGGTAGCACAGTGGTTAAGAATCTGCCTGCCAATGCAGGAGACACGGGTTCAATCCCTGGTCTGAGAAGATCCCACATGCCGCGGAGCAACTAAGCCCATGCACCACAGCTACAGAGCCCTAGAGCCACAACTACTGAAGCCCATGCACCACAATGAAGAGTAGCCCCCACTCGCTACAATTAGAGAAAGCCCACACATCGCAACAAAGACCCAACATGGCCAAAAATAAATAAATAAAATAAATAAATTTATTTTTAAAAAATCATTATGGAAAAGAACAAGAAAAAGAATATATCTATATATCTGAATCAATTTGCTGTACACCAGAAACTAACAGAATATTGTAAATCAACTATACTTCAATTTAAAAAGAAATAGATATACCCCACCCCAATGTGGGCTATACCATAGACAAGTGGGATAGATGGATGTTTTCTGGAGAACAACAAAACAAGTTTCTCCTCTGCTGGCCTCACCATCCTTGGCTGCAAGCACAAGCTGGCACCAAAGACTGAGTCCAGGTCTCAAACGACTCAACCTGCAGAGCTCTCAACTCATTTACTTTTCTATTCCATCCCTTTCTACTTGTTAATGCTTCTGTCCTCCCTTCCTTACCTCCTCCTCTTCAGTTTATCTGAACACCAGCTCCCCAACAGACTAGCTCCCCAAGTCCTTAACCATATGGAACATGCACCAATCTCAACATCAAAAAGGGCACCAACCAGGTCCCAGGGACCCCTTCTGGACCACTGGGGTGGGGTCTAGTCAGGAGGGGTCTTGAAGCAAGCCAGGTAGACCAGAGGGTCCCAGGGAATCTCAGTCTTTTAATAAGTAGGCAGTGGTAGTGCTTACTAAGTGTCAGATCCGATTATCAGTGCTATTGTGATGCGTCTTTTACTTTTGTCTTGAAAAGATGAGGTGGAAGGAAGAAGTTTCTAGGCTTCTTTGATCAATTTCCCCTGTTCACTCAACCTCAGAACCATCAGTGGCTGCTACCAGAGAGCACTCCCCACTGCCACTCCTGTCTGCAAAGCTTAACCCCAACCAAGCTCTTTATTCCTAAAACCTCTGTTCCTGTCTGGTCCAGAGGAGGCTCTCAGAACTGCTGAAAGGGCAAAACATCAGAAAGGGAATAGATTTCACAGTGAGGGTGAGGTTGCTGTGGTTTCACTGTATTGGTTTGTCTGTTTATTTTACCCAAACAGTACCATCTGTTGGAGAAAACAACCTAAAATATTTAATTTTGTTTACTTCAATTGCTTTAAAGGATTGTTTATGCTTAAGGGCTAACTTGGACAGAGGTGCTTCCTTCTCCAACCTCCTCCCTTTGGTGGCTAAGGAGGTTAGCTCTAGTCACCATGGGATCATGCTTGCTATTTTTCAATCAGGGCATTCTACAATGACAATATATTTGGTAATCAAAATATCCTCCAAATGGCATTCCTTTAAAATCCCATAAGAATCTTAGTTTTCTTGTCACCATAGGGACAGTAAACTTATCAGAAATCCATCAAAGGCACAGGATTTGCCAAAAATGTGAGATCAGACTTGTAAAAATCAAGTGGCATTAGGTCAGTTGGTGTTGAAAGACCTGTGGCTGACAGAAGTGAGAAAGAACATTTGAAGTTCTCTACGAATTTTTTAAAAGTCACATTTAAAATCTGCATCTATGAGTCATGTGGGAGAACCTCTTTCTCATTTTTCCATTTTGAATTCAGTTAATTTGCTATGAGGTTGACTGAGCAGATTTAGAAAGTCGCTCACAAATTCTCACTTTTTTGTTCCTATCTTTGCTGGATTGAGTGCAAGATTTGGAGGTTTGTAAAGGCTGAAGAAATTTTGGGTTTTTTTTAGCTTTACGACCTCTTTCAGTCAAATTGTGAGGCCCAAAGGATGAGCTAAGTCCTACCTGGGATCATCAATCATTACATTTCAGAAGCGGGAAGGTGGAGTGTGCTCTTCTGTCTAAGGAAAGGTGGACCCTCAACCTCGCAGTCACTGTGATTTGAGAAAAACTGTCATTTCCTTGTTCCGGGGTTTGTGTTCAGCAGTCTGGGACATGTGGTGAGCTGCTGCTCTCCAGGATCACAGGTGGAGTTTTCAAGGTTCTGTCTCCCCTTTCTCTCTGAGAGTTTTTCTTCTCTCCTGGCTTAAATCTCGCCTCCCTCTGCATGTGACCCTCAAATCAATTTTTCTGCTTGATACTGGTCTTTCCTAAGCCATTTCAGCAACCTTGTTTGAACTCTCTGTGTGCAGAAAGCTCTGCATGAGAACAGTAACCAATGCTGCATAGAGTTGGAAGGTCTGTTTGCGTATGCTGTTTGCATAATGAAAGTCTATGCAGCTTCCCAGCTCATTCCCTTCATAATTTTACCCAAGTAGATCTCTAAAATGAGGCTAAGGTGTTGTTTACTAGGACCACCCAGCATTCACACTGCACAGCAGGGGGCTGGTGTGGCCCATCCCAGCTGCTTCTTCTTTTAAGGCTCCAGGGATCCATCTAACTTGTCATTGAAGCACTGACACATTGGTCCTCATTGATATTTGTCAAATTATTTCTCAACTCAGCATTGGAGCTCAGAGATAATTTTCACTAAATTACAAAACAGCACCTCTGGCATGTCCCTGGAAACTACAGTTTCCCCAGCCCATGTGGAGGGTGTGACAGGAGGCATCTGCAGATGTTACTAGGAAGGCAGACAGACCCAGCCTTGTTAGGCCAGCCGGCAGCCCCCCTTTCCTCAGCCATAGTTATTAGCAATCCTGACAAGCTAATCCTGACATTCAAAGATCATCTTCCCCCAAACACTCTGACCACCTCTCTCCCTGAGCTTCCGTGCAGGTACTGAGCCTGCAGCAGAGGAGAAGGGCAGGGGCTTTGTGGATACCTGCCATCAGGTTTCACTCATTCCTGTAACAAGTTTTGATTGATCATTCACTTGACGACAGGCATTGGACAAGCATGGCAGGTACAGGGGCTCAGAGCCAGACCCAGGTCCTAGTCTTCAGTCTCGCTACATTAGAGACCACTCAGTACATAACGGCATAAGTCATTAATAGCTACACTTGTGATAAGTACCAGGAAAGAGAAGTGTGTGTTATAATAAAATAGATTCCAGGATATTTTCCTGGACTGGGGTGGAAGTGGGGTATCCAGAAAGGGTATCTAAGGGAAGTGAGATTTTAGATGGTACTGGGAGAGATGGACCTGAGCCAGCCAGAGAGCACAGCCCTGGGCACTGGTCCCTGCTGTGGGGCAAACTTGTAACTGGAAAATGGAAAGCTGGGTGGCAGGAGCAGAGGCCCTGTGGAATGGGCAGGTAGCTGTGCAGCCGTGGGTAAGGCTTTGGAGTAGGCACACATGGTTTTATTTTGTTTTCTTACTACAGTGAAATTGAGAACAGTAGGTGATGGGGAAATTAAGAGGGAACCTTTGGGGACAGTGTGGGCTTCGTGGGAGCCATAGCTACAAAGACAGCCTCGGAATGTGTGGATCGTGCCGGGCATGGGGTGGATGAGATGCAGGGCAGCAGAGTGTCCACACACAGAATCACAGTGCCAGCTGAGCCCTGGGGTCAGGAAAAAACTACACCTGGGCAGACAATAAGGGGAAAGGCCCACAGGAGGAAGCTCACCCAAAGGGGCCTTGTGAGGAAGGTGGGCAGGATGGTGAGGACCAAGGTTCCCCTAATTCTGTGGGCCACATTCTCCCAAATGCTTTTTCCTCAACTTTATATATATATATATATATATATATAATTTCTGAAGTAAAATGTACATTTACACCAAAAATTAAATACAGCAGAAAGGAATGAAGTGAAAGTAAAAGTCTGCCCCACATCTATCCAACTTCCGGGACACCTGCCCAAAGGCAGCTATTATTTACTCCTTATTTTATTCCTCTGAAGGATCTGATTATCCCACATTTCTTGATTTAAGCACTTCCTATGACTCCTCACCTATTCTCTCCTTCCACTTTCTCCCTATTCTTCATAGTAATGGTATGGTTTTTAGTTCTCCTGCTGGTTACCTTTATAACTTTGTAAGTTATGTGAGCCTATTTTTCTGATCACATCAATTGGTCTCCCTTTCATCTGAGATGAAGAAATATTTATCCCTGCACTTCCCTCCCACCTCTAACTTCTGCTGCTGTACATGACTTTCACGTTTACAACACTTTCACACTTATACTTCTGTTTCTTAGTCCTGAATCTGTGTTTGCTCTAGATGTTGACAAAAAACTCAGAAGCAGCTTTCACAATATCAGAGGGACCTTAATGGCTGTCAGTGCAAACATGAGCAGTGCAGCTAGATGCAGAGAAAAGGAACTAGGATTCCTGAATTTATAAATCTGGGAAGTACATACCAAAAAGCAAGGTCAAATGAAGTCTCAAAAAAATGTGTAGCTTATTCAATGCTCTAAAGCAAAGTTTAGCAAATGTTTTTCTGTAAAGAGCCAAACAATAACTATTTAGGCTTTGCAAGCTATGTAGTCTCTGTCAGAGCTGCTACCCTCTGCTGTTGCAGCACAGAAGGTGTCATAGAAACTACACGATAAAATGTGGGTGGCTGTGTCCAAAATACTGAAAACAAAAAATGTCATCTAAAACTAGCCACAGCCAATCCCTGGTTTAAAGCAGTGGTCCTCTAATTTTAATGAGCTTCAGAATCCCCTGGGAGGTTTGCCACCCCCATAGTTTCTGATTCAGCAGTTCTGGGGTGGGTCTGAGGATCTGAATTTCTAACAAGTTCCCAGGTGGCACTCCTTGATGATGTTGGTCCAAGCCACATGGTTGCTGCTTTGCACTAGAGCATCACCCTCTTGTATATATTTGGGATTTTCTTGGAGTTACTGACGGTCTTTCTCATTTTGCATTTGGAACCTGACTACAACTTATCACTGACATTTTCCATCAATATCATCATGCTTTTTATTTCATGAATCTGCTTTCTTCTTAAAATATTTCTCCCCAGCACTCCCAGCCTTGCTCTTTGGTAGACCAGTTGCTCTCCAAGCCTGCTGTTCAGCTGTCATCTAAGACCATCCTTCTTTGTCTCCAGGATGGGGCTCCCCTCTCTCAAGTTCTATGCCTTCTTCTATCCTGGATTTATATTAGTCTTACTGTAGTACATCATCAGGAGTAATTTTTTCACAAAAGATGCATGAGATGGCTTTAGAAATCAACCTTGCCAACACCTAGCCTTGGACTTCTAGCCTCCAGAACCATGAGAAAATAAATTTCTGTTCTTTAAGCCACCTAGTCTGTGGTATTTTATTATGGCAGCCCGAGCCGACTAATACACAGGAGGAGCAGAGCAGATGAGATTAAAAATACTATCTAGGAGCTAAATAAAGCAGGTACAATAAAAAGACATGATTAGAATCTATGACACTCAGTTTAAATCTAACCTTAACACAACTGGCTAAAGGGACATAGCTGGACCACCAATGCAAGGACTGGGCAGGAACTGGATATTCCACTAGAACTGAAAGACAGGGCAAGGACTCAGCCTTCATCAGACAGGGAATAATCTGAGAGTTATAGCCACAGGAGTTCTTCAAGACTCATTCTGCAGCTGCAGTCAATCTCAAGATATGAATCCAAGTGGGAAGAGGTGAGACACTTAACAAGCTGATCAGAAAGTTATTCTGACAGGGCTTAGAGCACATGATACCAGTGACATGAGGACAGCCTGACCATTTTAGATATTTTAAATCTATTGTTATTAAACGTACCTCCATTCCCATCAAAGAATTTGGACATCATAGCCCTGATGAGGAAATTACCACCACTTGGCCAAGTCGTTAGCACCTCTACTCTTCTACTTCCTACTTTTCATTTTGTGCCATTAGTTCTTCCAGATTATAAAAGCAAAAATGAACACAGAGTGAAAATGTATTATTATGTGATTTTTTTAGCATACCTGAAGCAAGTATAAGTAAAAATAAAAGAAAGGCAGCCCAGAGTTTTGCAAGTTTAATTAATTACACTCTTAAGGAATGAGTATGCAAAGTTACACTAAAGGAAAAGACCAGTTCCAGGCAAGAACAAGACACCACTGCATTCCAGTCAATAGTATCAATCCACTGAAGGAATAATGTGTCACTCAGGAGAGAGTCCAGCATGGATTTTCCATTGATGTACACCTGAAACTAACACGACATTGTAAATTTACTATGCTGCAATAAAAATGAATAAACATGCAGTTCTGTGGTAGTTAGTGTGTTTTTATTATAAAATGAATAATTATTTTCTTTTGTTTATTGATTTCCTGTCTGTGTGTTTTTGTGGGTTTTCTTCAGTTATGAGACTGATTTTGGAGAAAATCAAGTTTTGATGTGGCAAGAGAGGCAGCAGCCCCTGAAACGCTTGGCACAACTCAGGGCTTCTGTGGACAGTGCCAGTCTGGGATGGGTACCCACATTTCCCTCTGGTAGCATCCTTTCACCTGGACTTGGCCTGCAATAAGCAGCAAAAAGTTTGGGGGCGGGGAGTTAATGTCTTGGGGACTTGGGAAGTTGTTTTGGTTTCTAATTGTGTCTGTTCCTTGATTATTTTTAGCAAGTAAAATTGAGTTGACCATATATTTTGTTGTTGGAAGTTTCCTGGGAAAAGAAATGATTGGGCATATTTAAAGATGATATAAAACAATGAGATTATTGTTTGTTTTACAAAATGATTTCCTTAGGCAAGTATCTCAGCTGAATAATATTTTCAAGTGAGCTTTTAATTTCTTGTAGTTATAGCCTTTAAGGTAGTTTTAAAGAGAAATAACTAAGAGAGAGTGGAACAATGGACTTGCTATTTCCTGATGAAATAGTATTTTTTTCAAAAAAGTATTTAAGAAAAACCAGTCTTCTCTAAAATGATTAGTTGTTCAAACTTTCCATAAATCTGTATTTGAATATACATATTCATATATATATTCATATATAAATATATATATATATGTATTCAACTCAGGAACAGCTAAATGGAAGAGATGTGTAAGACAAGTTATGCAAGGGGGAAGGTTGGCATAAAGCTAACAGTCGTGCCTGCTCTGGGTGCACCACCTTCCCAACACATTGATGTATTCACCAACCCAGAAGCTACCCAAATCTTGCTGTTCAAGAATTGTTATTGAAGTTTTGTTATGCAGGAATAATTGATGAAATAATTGGCCATTGGGAATTGAACTCAAGCTGAGTTCCTCTCCTCTCCATGAAGTCAAGAGATGGGGCTAATAGTTCTAACCCCTAAATCAAGTGTTTGGTTCCTCTGTCAACCAACCCCCACCCCAAAACTACCATCACCCCCAACTCTGACCAAGAATCACCTCATTAGTGTAAACTCAGGTCTCACGTATGGTTGAAAGAAGTTCATTGTGAAAAACAAAAGACACTCTATCATTCAGGAAATTGCAAGGATTTTAGGGGTCCTTTGCCAGGAAGTGGGGACAAATATCAAATATATATGCTTTTGTTATACCACACAATATGTTAGGAAATATTATATAGCGACATGATGGTATTGACAGAGGAATAGACACATACATCAATGGAACAGAATAGAGGTCCCAAAATAGACTCACACAAATAAGCCCGACTGAGTTTTGAAAAAGGTGCTGGATCAATTCAATGGAGGAAAGACAGTCTTTTCAACAAACGGTGTCGGAGCAATTGTACATCCATAGCCCCCCCACAAAAAGAATTTGACTTAAACCTCACAGCTTATACAAAAACTAATTCAAAATGGATCACAGCCATAAATTCAATATATCTGCAATATATATACATTTGTATGTGTGAGTGTTTATATATATATAGTACATAAGAGAAAATCAGGATATATGTTTAGGCAAAGATTTCTAAGATTTGGTATCAAAAGCATGATTTATAAAAATAAAAATTGATAAGTTGGACATCATCAAAACTATTGCTTCGTGAAAGCCCATAAGAAGAGGATGAAAAGCTGGTAGAACATATACATAATCCACATATCCATCAAATGACTTGTGTTTATAATATATAAAGAATCCTCGAAACTCAAGAGCGACAAAAACAATCCAATGAGAAAAAGGGCAAAAGACATTTTACTAAAGAGGATATTCAGAAGACAAATAAGTGCCTGCAAAGATATTATTATCATTAACCATTAAGGAAATGTAAATACAAATCACAATGTAGTATAACTACATACTTATCAGAATGGTGTGAAAACAAAAACAAACAAATATGCAAACTAAAGCAGTGATAACACCAAATTCTGGCAAGAATGCAGAGTAATTGGATCACTCATACATTGCTGGTGGAAATGTAAAAATTTACAATGGCACAGTCACTCTGGAAAAGAGTATAGAAGCTTCTTAACAAAACATTTACAATATACTTATTATACAACCCAGCAATTACACTCTTGGACACTTATCCCAGAGAAATAAAAACATATGTTGGCAGAAAAACCTGTATATAAATATTCACAGTAGTTGTATTAATAATTACTAGCACTAGAAATCACTCACATATCCCTCGGGAGGTGAAAGGTTAAACTATAGTCCACCCATACCATGGAATACTTTTAGCAATAAAGAAGAAAAAACTATTCTTATACTAAAAACCTTGGTTGAATCTCAAGGAGATTGTGTTGAATGAAAAAAGAAAAGAAAAGAAGCAATCTCAAAAGGCTATATACTATATGATTCCACTAATACAGCATCCTTGAAATGACAAAATCACAGATAACAGATTAGTGGTTGCCATTGGCTAGGAAGAGAGGGAGAGGGCTGTGGCTACAAAGGCTAACAAACTCTGAACAAGATAGACCTGTTTTGTATCTTGGCCATGGTCACACAAATCTATAAATAAATAAGGTAAAATTATGTAGAACTAAATATCCACACATAGACAAGTAAGTGCATGTAAAATAGATAAAATCTGAACAAGTTTTCTGGATTGCATAAATGCCAATCTCCTGCTTGTGACATCATAAGTTAACAAGAAGTTATCACTGAGGAATTTGGTGAAGGATATACAGAATCCTTATTATTTCTTAGGCCTGCACATGAATCTATAAGTATCTCAAAGTAATAAGTTAAAAAATATATAAATTCATTATATTCTGGGTCCAAGACTGCCACTAAAATTGGGTGGTGACTTAGAAGTTGTCTCTGGAACCAAGGTTTAGAAGCATAGCCAGGCTTCTGTGTACAGAGCCATGCTCATGGACATGGATTATCCCATAAACTCACTGTTAGGGTGCAGGAAAGCAAACCTGGGGTGGAAAAGTTCAGGTTTAAAAGATTTTGATAGTTGACATTTTAATAGCTGCATTTCAGTAGCTGTCATAAGGAGGGAAAAAAGAGAGATGAAAAAAAAAGTAAGAAAAGAAAGAAAAAGCAAGCAAGCAAGCAAGAAAGAAAGAAGGAAAGAACATATTAGAAAAATCACCATTTTGTAAACTTTAGTAAACTAAGTGATTCAGACAAGGATCATTGAGGGAGGCTGAAAAGCACTAGAAGAAACATGAGGAAAGACACAGTCCTGCAGGTCCAAAACATCACCCCATAGAGTGCTTGCTAATTAGAAAGAGAAAAGCATACCTTTGTGTTGGAACACGCAGGTCGTTACACTTAGCTATGTGATCAAATTAGCATCACTAACAGAGACTTCCTAACATTATATGCCTCCTGATATGATATGATATAAAATACACAGAAGCTGTATTCTTGCTAAAAATCTTTAGTCTAAGTCTAATTTCCAAATTGCATGAAATATGGAAAATAGAAGAATCAACCATACAAATCCAGAATATGGAATATTCCATAAGCTCAGTTTCTTCAATAGATCAATATCATAAAAAAAGAAAATAAATCACTATCATGAAAAAATCATATCAGGAAGAAAGAAAAAATCCCTACTGAGGGATTCTCAGGGAACAGAGGTCAGTGGACACAATCTTTGAGCTCTCTCTCTGACTCACTCCAGCTCACTGGTATTTACCAGAATGGAGCTTATACCCTTGTGTGCTTTTTTTTTGCAGCTACTATCAGGAGACACTGGTACGTTGTCCGGTTCTAGTGCCCAGTTGGGCTTACACCTGTAGGTCCCACAAAACTGTAACCAACAGAGAAGAGTTCTCAAACAGCTACCACTCTCAGGGCAGAGCAAGAGGATCTGTTGACCCAGGAAGTCAGTCTTTCTGGGAAAGAGGGCTATTAGCTCATCATTGTAGCTGCAGCCTGAGGGGCAGGGTTCTAGTTAAATAACACATTTAAGGGCTTACTGTAAATTCTATCAGACACCTCAGAAGATGGGTGCTATATTCATGCTCTCCTTCTGTAGTGGTCCAGAGCACCAATATCTCTCAGGGGTTCCTTTTGCATATGTCTGGTGCCCTGGTTTTTATGCCTCGTGTTCGGGTTTTGGCAGCTGTCACCCAGGGGATGACCCTTGAATGCCTGGCTCTGGTGGCAGGCGGGGCTTGTGTTCCTGATTCCCACAGGACTCTAACAATCAGAGAGACAGTTCTCAGCAGGCTACCACACCGAGGGTACTGCACAGACACACCCCAAGACTCTCTGTAGAAGAGGCCTGTGTGCTTGTCCTGCAGCTTCAGCCTGAGGGGTAGGATTCAGGTCTGCACATACCTAGAGGCCTATAGAGATGCTCTCATGGAACATGGGCCAGGGGATGCCATCTTTGCTCTCTCCCTCTGCCTCACTACAGTTCACCCAGAAAGGAGATTACACACTCATCTGGAGCCTCAATATTTGTGATCGCCACCTAGGGGACAGCTCCAGATTGCCTGGTCTGGTGCCCAGCATGGCTTACATTTGCAGTCCCACAGGACTGTACATATTTGCATACTTTAAAAGCTGCTCTTTGAGGGTTTGGCTTCCAATAAATCTGAATCTAGGTGCTGACTGAGATCTGCCCCTTTGGGACACTGACAGGTCTCGGCACACCCTCAGCTATTGGGAGCCATTAAAAATAAAATAGGCTGCTTGGAGAAGCACAAAGGTCTGAGAGACAACCAAAAGCTAGGACAGGGTTGAATTATAAGGATCATCTCCAACATGAGGCAACTCCTGCAAGACTAGGAGAGGTGGCATTTCATCTAATACATAGAATCAAATTCAGAGTCAAGCAAAGTGAAGAAACAGATTAATAAATACCAAATGAAAGAAGACGATAAACCTTGGGGAAAAGCCTTGAAACAGAGAGAAGTAATTCACCTGATAAAGTGTTCAAAGTCATGGTTATAAAGATGCTCACCAACCTTGAAAGAATGGGTGAACACATCCATAACCTAGAGAAGGAAACAAACATGTAGATTCAGAGAGTTTCAAATAAGATGAACTCAAAGAGACACACATCAGGACACATAATAATTAAAATGCTGAAAGTTAAAAACAAGGAGAGAATCTTAATAGCAGCAAAAGAAAAACAACTTGTTACTTACAAGGGAACCCCCATA
This sequence comes from Pseudorca crassidens, assembly GCF_039906515.1. Classification (NCBI taxonomy): domain Eukaryota; kingdom Metazoa; phylum Chordata; class Mammalia; order Artiodactyla; family Delphinidae; genus Pseudorca; species Pseudorca crassidens. The sequence goes on along the minus strand of NC_090296.1, from coordinate 126,277,117 downwards.
AGAATATCAACAGATTTTTCAGCGGAAACTTTGCAGGCCAGAAGGGGGTGGCATGATATATTCAAAGTGTTGAAAGAAAAAGAAATCCAGCCAAGGATACTCTAGCCAGCAAGGTTGAAGAATTGAAGGAGCGGTAGAGTTTTCCTGATGAGCTAAAATTAAAAGAGTTAATCACCACTAAACTGGCTTTACAGGAAATGTTAAAGAGACTTCTTTAAGTGGAAAGGAAAGGGCAGTAATTAGTAGCAAGAAAACGTACAAAAAAATAAATCTCACTGGTAAAGGTAAATACATATTTTACAGGTAGAGGATTAATCACTTAAAAAGCTAGCATGAAGGTTAAGACAAAAGTAGTAAAATAAATATAACTACAGTAGTTAATCAAGAGATACACAAGATAAAAAAAGTAAAAATTGACATGAAAAACATAAAATGTATGGTGGGGGAGGGTAAAAATGTCGACCTTTAGAAAGTGTTAAAACTCAAGTTGTTATCGACATAAAATAGACTTTTATATATATAGGCTGTTATATGTGAGCCTCATGGTAACCACAAAATGAAAACCTAAAGTAGATGCACACATGATAATAAGAAAGTATCTAAGCATAAAGAGAAAGTCTTCAAAACTTGAAAAAAGTTTAGAGCAGGAGAAGAAAGGACCAGAGAAATTACAAAACAGCCAGAAAACAATTAACAAAATGGCAACAAGTACATGCCTATCAATAATTACTTTGAATGTAAATGGACTAAATTCTCAAATCAAAAGACAGAGTGACTGAATGGATAAAAAACAAGAACATCTACATGTTACCTATAAAAGACTCACTCCAGATGTAAGGTCACACACTGACAGTAAAGAGATGGAAAAACATATTCCATGCAGACGGAAACCAAAAGAAAGCCGGGGTAGCTACACTTACATCAGACAAATAAACTCTAAAACTAAGACTGTAATAAGAGACAAAGAGGGGCATTACATAATGATAAAGGGGTCAATCACACTAAAGGGTATGACACTGGTAAATATTATTGTCTGGGAGTGCTTTCCCATGAGAAAGACTCTCTACCTCAATTCCAAATTTTTTTTTTATTTACAAAGTTAATTCGGCTAACTATTGGAATATTTGGACAACTTCTGTGTTCCTTGCTATCAGTGCAACTTGTGGAATGTGTAAATGGCCTGAGGCTTCTAACAATGTTTTAGATTCTGCTTTCCTTAATTTGTATAGATAATTCTCAATTTTGGTAGCAATAGATGAATTTTGTGGTTGGTAAATGAAAAAAGAACAGTGTATCCAGTAATTAGTGTGTTTTTTCTTCCTATGACAAAATATATTTCCTATCAATTTGAGGGAAGTTGAGTTACCACAACTCCTTTACTTGTTTTTTTAAGGTTTGAACTACTCAGTTTTTGCTACTCATTTTTGTTTGGGCAAAAATAATTTTAATAAAAACCCTGGCAGTATCTCAAGAAACATACTTTATTTAGAGTCAGTTTCATGTTACAGGCTCAGAGAGCAATAGAGTCCTGACAGTCAAACAGAACTTGTAAACAAGGTTGAGAGAATTTTCCCTCAAAAAATATTTTATAGGACCTATAAAATACAAACAAATAATTCTTAAATGATTACTACAGAAAGCTAAACATAATACCAGCTAAGAAGGGGCATAATAAAATGCATATACCCCTAAAAAGTTGATGGCATAAATCCCTATAACACAAGACCCTCAAGCAAGGAGGAAATTAGTAGCACTAGAACTCAAGGAGAGAGACTTTCTCCATCCAACCAGGGATACTGAAGGAGGTTTTATCAAAGATAATGACATTGGATCCGGTCCTTAAAGGATAGGAAGGATTTGGAATATAAAAATGGAATAAACCATCAGCATCGTTAGGTAATCTACACAAATACAAAGACGATATGAAACTAGAGGTCTCTCAAGTATATGAAAAGAGCCACCTCAGGAAAACATTACCAATATAAAAATCAACTGTGATATTAAGTTGCATTTGACACTTATTAAATAGAAATTGGGTAGCAAGATTTGCCAGTAGTCTTGTTCTCTGTACCCACATGGATCTGGGATAATTTTCCAGATTGTTATGATCCACTCGGAACGTGCTGAAAGCAGACAATTCCCCGGGACCTCGCTGTGTCCAGGGCCCCCCCCAACCCAGTCACCTGCCCTCCACCCTCTACCGTGTGCTCCAGGCTTCCCTGCACTTTCAGGGCAGTTCTGTTGGGGCAGTCCACCCACTCATGCAAGAATTCAGCGTTGTGTAGTCAGCTTTGCTGTGGGAACTGACAGCCCTAAAATCTCAGTGGCTTCCACCAACAAACAGTAATTCCTGCTCATGTTATATGATGCCTACATGTTGGCTACAGGTCTGACCCATGTGTCTCCTGGGCTCCAGGATCCAGGCTGGAGGAGATGCCTCCTCCTGGGAAATGCCATGCTGCTGGGAGAGGGAAAGCTTTATGTATACCTGGCACTCTGCCCCTGCTCTTCTCATTTTATCAGCAGGTAGGCGTTATGGGGCAGGCAACTGTTCCCACTTGTGGGGATGATGACCTGAGCTGAGAATGGGGAGGAGAGCTGAGAATGATGACAAAGTCCACCACAGCTTGAGGCCACTTTCTCTCTGAACGAATCCTCACCCAGTGGTCCCAATTTGAAAGATGTGGCAGAGTTTCTCTCTTGGAATCCTAATTCCTCTCTGGTAAATGTTGCTGTTCTCTTGCCAAGTTCCTGTCAAGAGTTCTGAACCTCTGACCCTAAGCTCAGAGACTCCAACCGCTCCTCCATAGCCTCTCTTCTGGCTGACATCCCCATGCAGACTTCTTGCCTGGAGTGCTGAGCCTTTCAACATCCTAATTGCTTATCCCAGGCTCCAACTGCTTTTGGAGAAACCCTATAAAGGGGTATCAGATCCTCTCCCCAACTCAGTACTCCATCACAGTGTTAGGCTACCACATATTGATTTCTCTCTGGATAAAGGATGTTCTGCTCAGTAGACTGGAATTCCTCCAGCAGTGACAGCTGGACCACTGCTCTTGTGCCCTCTTAGCTGCCCCCTCTCAGCTACTGGCTGACCGGCCTCATCCTCCAGAGGCAACTGATCCAAGACTGCTGAGGAATGAAAGATGACACACTGCTTTGCTTCTTGACTCACCAAGAAACGTTCTGACTACTAATTTTGTGTAGCAGATTTGACTTTTAATCCACATCTTCAGGTGTGAATGAAATAAAACTTGTATATGGCTTTTGGTACCCATGACCTGGAGCTGAAATTGCCAGGTCGTAGGGATGTACTTTTGTTTAAACTCAGCATACTGCAAAATAGTTTTCCAAAATGGTGGTGCCAATTATACTTGCACCAGCAATAGAATGCAGTTCCTGACAGCCTTGAAATTTTAGCCATCATGATGGGTATGTAGTGTTGTCTCTTGGTTGTTTAAATGTACATTTCCTGATGACCAATGATGTTGAGCAACTTTTTATATAAACATCAACCATTCGAAAACCTCCCTTTTGAGAAGTGCTTGCACAAATGTCTTCCCAATTTTTCTTTTTTTTTTTTGGTACGCGGACCTCTCACTGTTGTGGCCTCTCCCATTGCAGAGCACTGGCTCCGGACGCGCAGGCTCAGCGGCCATGGCCCACGGGCCCAGCCGCTCCGCGGCATGTGGGATCCTCCCGGACCAGGGCACGAACCCGTGTCCCCTGCATCGGCAGGTGGACTCTCAACCACTGTGCCACCAGGGAAGCCCATCTTCCCAATTTTTTAAATGAGTTTTTTTCTTATTGATTTGTAGAAGCACATTATATAATCTAGAGGGGGGGCCTTTCTCTGTTGTGTGTGCCTAACATACTTTCTCCCATATTGTGACTCACATTTTCATTATTTTAGTGCTATATTTCATTGAAGATATGTTCACAGCTTTAGTGTAATCTGATTCTTCAATCTTTTTTATGTTCAAAGCTTTTTGTATAGTATTTAAGAAGTCTTTTTCTACACCTATGTCATTATATACTCCATTAGAATGTATTCTAAAATGTTTACTGTTTACCTTTCACACATAGATTTAAATTCCACATGGGGCATTATTAGTGTCTGCATGTGTGTGTTTCTATATAAGGCATGAAATAAGCATCAATTTTCATTTTTTTGCATGAATCTCCAATCGACTCATCACTATTATTAATGACTATTCTTTCTGCATTTCTATACACTAATAACAAAGAAAGAGAAATTAAGAAAATATCCCATTAACAACTGCATAAAAATAAAATTGGTAATGCCACTATGAAAAATGGTATGGAGGTTTATTAGAAAATTAAATATGTAACTATCATATGATCTAGCAAACCCACTTCTGGGTGTATAACTGAAGGAAATGAAATCGGTATCTCAAAGAGATATCTTCACTCCCATATTTATTGCAGTATTATTTACAATAGCCAAGATATAGAAATAACCTAAGTGTTTGTGGACAGATGAATGGATAAAGAAAATGTTATATATATTTTATATATCATTATCTATATATGTGTGTGATTCATATAAGAATGGAATATTATTCAGCAATACAAAAGAAGAAAATCTGCCATTTGTGAAAACATGGGTGAACACTGAGTTCATTATGCTAAGCAAAATATGTCAAAGACAAATACTGCCTGTTATCAGTTACATGTGGAATCTAAAAAACAAAAAACCCTTCAAACTCATAGAAACAGAGTGTTGAATGTTGGTTGCCATGGATTGGATGGCGGGAGAAATAGTGGGATATTGGTCAAGGAGCACAGACTTTCAGAATTAGTTCTGAGGATCAAATATACAGCATGGTGACTACAATTAATAATGCTGTATTGTGTAGTCAAAATTTGCTAAGAGTAGATCTTAAGCATTCTCACCACGGGGTGGGGGGGTGAAAGAAAGTAACTATGTGAGGTGATTGATGTGTTAATTTGATTGTGATTATCATTTCTCTATGTATTCATATACCAAATAATGACAGTGTACCCTTTAAATATATACAATTTTATTTGTCATTTATACCTCAATAAAGCTAGAAAAAATTAAAAGGAAAACTGAAAAAGAGAAAAGGAAGCACACTCTATATTAAAGAGATGTAATAACAAAATGTAATACATGAACATATATTGTTTTCTGGGTTTTTTTTAACACCTTTATTGGAGTATAATTGCTTTACAATGGTGTGTTAGTTTCTGCTTTATAACAAAGTAAATCAGTTATACATATGCATATGTTCCCATATCTCTTCCCTCTTGCATCTCCCTCCCTCCCACCCTCCCTATCCCACCCCTCTAAGGTGGTCACAAACCACCTAGCTGATTTCCCTGTGCTATGCGGCTGCTTCCCACTAGCTATCTATTTTATATTTGGTAGTGTATATATGTCCATGCCATTCTCTCACTTTGTCACAGCTTACCCTTCCCCCTCCCCATATCCTCAAGTCCATGCTCTAGTAGGTCTGTGTCTTTATTCCCATCTTACCCCTAGGTACTTCATGACCTTTTTTTCCCTTAGATTCCATATATATGTGTTAGTATACGGTATTTGTTTTTCTCTTTCTGACTTACTTCACTCTGCATGACAGACTCTAGGTCCATCCACCTCACTACAAATAACTCAATTTCGTTTCTTTTTATGGCTGAGTAATATTCCATTGTATATATGTGCCACATCTTCTTTATCCATTCATCTGTTGATGGACACTTTTAATAAAATTTGTAAAAGTCATTTTTAAAGCAACTGAAAAATTTGAGTATGGATTGTGTATTAGATGATATTAGTGAATTACTTTGAATTTTGTTTGGTTATGAGATTATGTGATTGAGATCATTGAATAGCTCAGCAAGATAAAAATACAAGAAAACATAAGAAAATCACAATTGTTGATTCTAATGATTAACTAATATAGAGTTTGTCAAGGTACTATTCTTCCAACTTTTCTCCATGTTTGAAAATTACATAATGTGAAAGTTGGAGAGTAGAAGAACCATGCAGAGGGGAAAGAAATACTTCAAGAGGTGGAGCTGTCTGTCACTGAGGTGGGAATTCCACTTCTGGGTGGAAACCTGCCAGAGAGGTCATGATGGAATTCCTCCACTGACTGTGAAAACTGAGGATGCTGCTAAGGTCCTGTCTGTCTCTAGGAGTCTATGATTCCAGGATATGGTATCCTGTTGCTACAAAACAGTTTTGCTTAAGGGAAGATTAAATGAGATCATGTCTGTGTCTGACACATGGTACTTTATTTATGGGAAAAAAGATTCCTTGTATATAGACCTGAGTGTTCCAGGTACAGAAAAATATTATGTTGTGTAACAGGAAGGATCGTAACATTTACAGATACCACTGTGGTCTCATTTAGCATGTTGAGGGCATCAATGTCAGAGAGAAGGTAGAATTTTATTATTTTCTGAATGTTTTCCCATAAAGGCACATCTGGCTAATGGTTACCATATTAGACACTGCTGTTTCAGAAGGTGGAAAGAGATATGATGCAGCACATTTAATTAAAAAGTCCTAATACCATTGGGTTGTAAAGCAATATAAATCTATTTTCTTTCAGGTATGTCTTCAGTATGAAACATCATAAGAAAGAAAGGACACAGTGATCCTGTGATAAACCGCTATGGAAAATAATATTAAAAAAAAGAATATATATGTATTACTGAATCACTTTGCTGTACAGCAGAAATTAACACAACATTGTAAATCAACTATATTTCAGTTAAAAGAAAAGATAAGTAAGGGAGAAGCATTTTAGGTTTTGGAAGTCAGAATGCCAAAGAGAAGGAAGAATCTTGGAGAAAGTCTTATTAGAAGACTGCAAACTCCAAGGAAGTCATCAAGCAGGTTTTGCTAGTGACGAGGAGGCAACCACCTCTAGTCTTTCTAAAACCTAGGATGGACAAGACGAAATCAGTCAGCTGGAGCTCTTCACCAGTCTCACAGACATTTTCTGACCTGGACCTGGATATAGAGCACCCGATGCTTTCTGAATATGATTTCATGGGGAACAGAGCTGGGTGCTTACTAAATGCCAGGCCTTGTGCACAGCATTTTTCCATGGATTATCTCATTTAATACTCACAACAATCCTCTGAGTTGAAAATGTAATGGAGTTTCTATTGGGATTGTTGGAAAGAAGAGTCTTCTCCAAGAGTTTAGGTGATTTTGAGAACCAAGAAATTGCATCAGAAGTGAAATAATGGAAAGTATCTTTCTTAAGAAGAGCGTGAAGATTCAAAAATGGTTTCATTTTTGGACATGTAGCTAACTGAAAAATTGGAGTCCTTAATACAGAATGTCTTTAAGCAATCGAACTTTTCCAATGACCACATAAATTCATTTTTGCCTTTATGAATATTAATAATTTAAGTGACTCAAGCAAGCATGTATTATGGCTCCCATTCTTTCTACAAAAAAATATGGATTAGAACAATGAAAATTTAGAAAGTTCTGCCTCTTCATTAAATTTAAATTTCTTAAGTTACATTCAGTTTTGACTGAATAATACTAATATGTGCACAGCCTACCTATGATGCAAACAGGGAAAACTCAGCAGGCAGAAACAAGAGCTGTAACTCCTGAAAAACCTGAATTAATAGCACATGTATTCCCTGATACTGCTGTAGATCTAGAATACAGGTGTAGGTAAAGAATACGAACAAACCACTTCCTAAAAGTTAGGCAGAACTTTCAGTTCTACATAGCATCAAGCAATCTTTCCTAGTTATCTGAAAGCTACAACAACAGCTAAAGACAAGTATGAAATAGAGAAAAAAATCTAGTAGCAATAGACACTGGAGTTGGTATATAATTTTCGAATTTGTCTGATGTTTGAAAACCCTGTATCAATTCCTACATATCTTGAACTAAATGAGACAATTAATTTTACTGACCCTTTTGAAATAAAGAAAAATCTTCCAAAGGATTATGTGAGATTTCAGATAAACACAGAATAATTTATGAATGAAGATGAACAAGAAATGGAGACTATTCTAATGGCCTGGAGTGCTTTGTCATCTGGAGTAAGCAAAAAAGATGAAGTGTGATGTTGACTGTCATGACAGGTATGGCCAGTCTCTCATCAGAGACTGTCTGGAATTGCCATTACCCGCTGAAATGGCTTTTCAGCATAATGAAGTATTTGGCTCTGTTGGCATTGATTCAGGGTCTTTAACAGTTGAGGAGAATGTGCTTCATATCGATCTGAGTTTGGAAAAAAGTGATTCATAAAAAAATTAAAAGAATATGTGATGGTTAGCAGGCTTCTTTTTATGAAGAACTCCTTTTGTGTCTGTTTCGTCACCTTCCTTCTTGAACAAAATCTACCACATTATATACTACAATTCCATTGAATTTGATTTTGAGAGAGAATTAACTTTTACCGGTTAACAGGTTGCTGATTTTTCCTCCTCTTTTCAGCTGTTTTTAACTTATTTTTCTTCCAGTTACATTGAGATATAATTGGCATACAGCACTGTATAAGTGTAAGGTGTACAGCATACTGATTTGACTTACATACGTCATGAAATGATTATCACAATAAGTTTGGTGAACATCCATCATCTCATATAGATACACTAAAGAAATAAAAAATATTTTGTCCTTGGGATGAGAATTCTTAGGATTTACTCTCTTAACTACTTTCATAAATAACATAGAGCAGTGTTAATCACATTTATTATGTTGTACCTTATATCCCAAGTATTTATTTATCTTATAACTAAAAGTTACTTTTCAACTGGCTTCATCCATTTCCCCCTCTTCCAACCCCACCTCTGGTAAGCACAAACCCCATGTCTTTTTCTTTGAGTTTGTTTGTTTATTTGTTTGTTTTTGAAATATAATTTATGTATAAACTATAATAGTCCCTGTTAAAACTTTTTAGATTATTTCCAGATTGGCCGAATAATATAATTGGTGATAGAACCAAATGTGATTGTTGATATTTTTTGAGGCTAAAAAAAAAAAAAAGTTTTTTTGGTGAAAGTGTGGTGTTAAAGTCCCCTACTATGATTGTGTTACTGTCGATTTCCCCTTTTATGGCTGTTAGTATTTGCCTTATGTATTGAGTTGTTCCTATGTTGGATGCATAAATATTTACAATTGTTATATCTTCTTCTTGGATCAATCCCTTGATCATTATGTAGTGTCCTTCTTTGTCTCTTGTAATAGTCTTTGTTTTAACATCTACTTTGTCTGATATGAGAATTGCTACTCCAGCTTTCCTTTGTGTTCCATTTGCATGCAATATCTTTTTCCATCCCCTCACTTTCAGTCTGTATGTGTCCCTAGGTCTGAAGCTGGTCTCTTGTAGACAGCATGTATTCGAGTCTTGTTTTTGTATCTATACAGCCAATCTATGTCTTTTGGTTGGAGCATTTAATCTGTTTACATTTAAGGTAATTATCGATATGTATGATCCTATTACTATTTACTTAATTGTTTGAGGTTTATTATTGTAGGTCTTTTCCTTCTCTGTGTTTCCTGTCTGGAGAAGTTCCCTTAGTATTTGTTGTAAAGCTGGTTTGGTGGTGCTGAATTCTCTTAGCTTTTGCTTGTCTGTAAAGCTTTTAATTTCTCTGTCAAATCTGAATGAGATACTTGCTGGGTAGAGTAATCTTGGTTGTAGGCTTTTCTCCTTCATCACTTTAAAAATGTCCTGCCACTCTCTTGTATCTTGCAGAGTTTCTTCTGAAGGATCAGCTCTTATCCTTATGGGGATTCCCTTAGTGTTATTTGTTGTTTTTCCCTTGCTGCTTTTAATATTTGTTCTTTGTATTTGATTTTTGATAGTTTGATTAATATGTGTCTTGGCCTGATTCTCCTTAGATTTATCCTGTATGGGTCTCCTGTGCTTCCTGAGCTTGATTAACTATTTTCTTTCCCATATTAGGAAAATTTTCAACTATAATCTCTTCAAATATTTTATCAGTCCCTTTCTTTTTCTCTTCTTCTTTTGGGACCCCTATAATTCGAATGTTGGTGTGTTTAATGTTGTCCCAGAGGTCTCTGAGACTGTCCTTAGTTCTTTTCTTTCTTTTTTCTTTATTCTGCTCTGCAGTAATTATTTCCACTATTTTATCTTCCAGGTCACTTATCCGTTCTTCTGCCTCAGTTATTCTGCTATTGATTCCTTCTAGAGAATTTTAAATTTCATTTATTGTGTTGTTCATCACAGTTTCTTTGCTCCTTAGTTCTTCTAGGTCCTTGTTAAACGTTTCTTGTATTTTCTCCATTCTATTTCCAAGATTTTGGATCATCTTTACTATCATTATTCTGAATTCTTCTTCAGGTAGACTGCCTATTTCCTCTTCATTTGTTTGGTCTGGTGGGTTTTGCCTTGCTCCTTCATCTTCTGTGTGTTTTTCTGTCTTCTCATTTTGCTTATCTTACTGTGTTTGGGGTTTCCTTTTTGCAGGCTGCAGGTTCATAGTTCCCGTTGTTTTTGGTGTTTTTCCCCAGTGGCTAAGGTTTGTTCAGTGGGTTGTGTAGGCTTCCTGGTGGAGGGGACTAGTGCCTGTGTTCTGGTGGATGAGGCTGGATATTCTTTTCTGGTGTGCAGGTGCACATCTTGTGGTGTGTTTTAGGGTTTCTGTGGCCTTATTATGAATTTAGGCAGCCTCTGTGCTATTAGATGTGGTTGTGTTCCTGTCTTGCTAGATGTTTGGCCTAGGGTGTCCAGCTTGCTGGTCATTGAGTGGACCTGGGTCTTGGGATTGAGATAGAGATCTCTGGGAGATTTTTGCCATTTGAAATTACGTGGAGCTGGGAGGTCTCCTGTGGACCAGTGTGCTGAACTTGGCTCTCCCACCTCAGTGGCACAGTCCTGATTCCTGGCTGGAGCACCAAGAGCCTATCTTCCACAGAGCTTAGAATAAAAGGGATAAAAGAAAGAAAGAAAGAAGAAGATAAAATAAAATGAAGTTATTAAAATAAAATATAAAAAATAATTAAGAAAAAATTTTTGTTAAGTAATGAAAAAAAAAAAACGGACAGAGAGAGCTCTAAGACAAATTGTAAAAGCAAAGCTATACTGACAAAATCACACACAGAAGCATACACATACACACTCACAGAAAGAAAATAAGGGAAATATATATATAGTTTCTCCCAAAGTTCACCTCTTCAATTTGGGATGGTTCGTTGTCTATTCAGATATTCCATACATGCAGTTTACAGCAAGTTGATTGTGGAGATTAATCCGCTGCTCCTGAGGCCGCTGGGAGAATTTTCCCTTCTTCTTCTTTGTTCTCACAGCTCCTGCGGTTCACCTTCGGATTTGGCCCCGGCTCTGCCTGTAGGTTGCCTGAGGGCGCCTGTTCCTCGCTCAGACAGCATGGGGTTAAAGTAGCAGCTGATTGGGGGCTCTGGCTCACTCAGGCCGGGTGGAGGGAGGGGTATGGAATCCGGGGTGAGCCTGCGGCCGCAGACACCAAATTTACATTGCACCAGCCTGATGCGCAAGGTGCGTTCTCCCGGGGAAGTTGTCCTTTGATCACGGGACCCTGGCAGAGGTGTGCTGCACAGGCTCCAAGGAGGGACGGTGTGGATAGAGACCTGTTCTTGCACACAGGCTATGCGGTGGCGGCAGCAGCAGCCTTAGCGTCTCATGTCTGTCTCAGGGGTCTGCGCTGATAGCTGCGGCTCGTATCCATCTCTGGAGCTCTTTAAGTGGCACTCTTAATCCCCTCTCCTCGTGCACAAGGAAACAAAGAGGCAAGAAAAAGTCTCTTGTCTCTTCGGCAGCTCTAGACCTTTTCCCGGACTCCCTCCCATCTAGCTGTGGTGCACTAGCCCCCTTTAGGCTGTGTTCATGTAGCCAACCCCTGGCCTCTCCCTGGCATCCGACCTCCGAAGCCTGAGTCTCAGCTCCCCAGCCCCCACACGCCCCAGTGGTTGAGCAGACAAGCCTCTCGGGTTGGTGAGTGCTGGTTGGCACCAGTCCTCTGTGCAGGAATCTCTTGGCTTTGCCCTCCGCAACCCTGTTGCTGCACTTTCTTCCGTGGCTCCGAAGTTTCCCCCTCCGCCACCCGCAGTCTCCGCCCTAGAAGGAGATTCCTAGTGTGTGGAAACCTTTCCTCCTTCACAGCTCCCTCCCACTGGTGCAGGTCCCGTCCCTATTCTTTTGTCTCTGCTTTTTCTTTTTTCTTTTGCCCTACTCAGGTATGTGGGGAGTTTCTTGCCTTTTGGAGGGCTGAGGTCTTCTGTCAGCATTCAGTAGGTGTTCTGTAGGAGTTTTTCCACGTGTAGATGTATTTCTCATGGATTGGTGGGGAGGAAGGTGATCTCTGCGTCTTACTCTACTGCCATCTTGAAATTCCTCCTCCACTTGTTTTTTTGTTTGTTTGTTTTTATTTCCATTTCTCTATGAGGTGGGTCAAAAAGGATCTTGCTGTGATTTATGTCATAGAGTTCTGCTTATATTTTCCTCTAAGAGTTTGATAGTTTCTGAACTTACATTTAGTTCTTTAATCCATTTTGAGCATATTTCTCTGTATGGTGTTAGGGAGTGATCTAATATCATACTTTTACATGTACCTGTCCAGTTTTCCCAGTACCACTTATTGAAGAGTCTGTCCTTTCTCCACTGTACATTCCTGCCTCCTTTATCAAAGATAAGGTGACCATATGTGCGTGGGTTTATCTCTGGGCTTTCTATCCTGTTCCATTGATCTATATTTCTGTTTTTGTGCCAGTACCATACTATCTTGATTACTGTAGCTTTGTAGTATAGTCTGAAGTCAGGGAGCATGATTCATCCAGCTCCCTGAAGGAGAATATTTCATTCTCAAGATTGCTTTGGTTATTCGGGGTCTTTTGTGTTTCCATACAAACTGTGACATTTTTTGTTCTAGTTCTGTGAAAAATGCCAGTGGTAGTTTGATAGGGATTGCATTGAATCTGTAGATTGCTTTAGGTAGTAGAGTCATTTTCAAATTGTTGATTCTTCCAATACAAGAACATGGTATATCTCTCCACCTATTTGTATCATACTTAATTTCTTTCATCAGTGTCTTATAATTTTCTACATACAGGTCTTTTTTCTCCTTAGGTAGGTTTACTCCTGGATATTTTATTCTTTTTCTTACAATGGTAAATGGGAGTGTTTTCTTGATTTCACTTTCAGATTTTTCATCATTAGTGTATAGGAATGCCAGAGATTTCTGTGCATTAATTTTATATCCTGCTACTTTACCAAATTCATTGAATAGCTCTAGTAGTTTTCTGGTAGCATCTTTAGGATTCTCTATTTATAGTATCATGTCATCTGCAAACAGTGACAGTTTTACTTCTTCTTTTCCGATTTGGATTCCTTTTATTTCCTTTCTTCTCTGATTGCAGTGGCTAAAACTTCCAAAACTCTGTTGAATAAGAGTGGTGTGAGTGGGCAACCTTGTCTTCTTCCTGATCTTAGTGGAAATGCTTTCAGTTTTTCACCATTGAGGACGATGTTGGTTGTGGGTTTGTCATATATGGCCTTTATTATGTTGAGGAAATTTCCCTCTATGCTTATTTTCTGCTGTGTATTTATCATAAATGGGTGTTGAATTTTGTCAAAAACTTTCTCTGCACCTATTGAGAAGACCATATGGTTTTTCTCCTTTAATTGTTAATAAGGTGTATCACATTGATTGATTTGCGTATATTGAGGAATCCTTGCATCCATGGAATAAACCCCACATGATCATGGTGTATGATCCTTTTAATGCGCTGTTGGATTCTGTTTTCTAGTATTTTGTTGAGGATTTTTGCATCTATGTTCATCAGTGATATTGGCCTGCAGTTTTCTTTCCTTGTGACATCCTTGTCTGGTTTTGGTATCAGGGTGATGGTGGCCTCATAGAATGAGTTTGGGAGTGTTCCTCTCTCTGCTATAGTCTGGAAGAGTTTGAGAAGGATAGCTGTTAGCTCTTTTCTAAATGTTTGATAGAGTTTGCCTGTGAAGCAATCTTGTCCTGGACTTTTGTTTGTTGGTAATTCTTAATCACCGTTTCAATTTCAGTGCTTGTGATTGGTCTGTTCATATTTTCTATTTCTTCCTGATTCAGTCTTGGCAGGTTGTGCATTTCTAAGAATTTGTCCATTTCCTCCAGGTTGTCCATTTTATTGGCATAGAGTTACTTATAGTAATCTCTCATGATGTTTTGTATTTCTGCAGTGTCAGTTGTTACTTCTCCTTTTTCATTTCTAATTCTAGTGATTTGAGTCTTCTCCATTTTTTTCTTGATGAGTCTGGCTAATGGTTTATCAATTTTGTTTATCTTCTCAAAGAACCAGCTTTTAGTTTTATTGATCTTTGCTATCATTTCTTTAATTTCTTTTTCATTTATTTCTGATCTGATCTTTAAGATATCTTTCCATCTGCTAACTTTGGGGTATTTTTGTTCTTTTTTCTCTAATTGCTTTAAGTGCAAGGTTAGGTTGTTTATTTGAGATGTTTCCTGTTTCTTAAGGTAGGATTGTATTGCTGTAAACTTCCCTCTAAGGACTGCTTTTGCTGCATCCCATAGGTTTTGGGTCGTCGTTTCTCCATTGTCATTTGTTTCTAGGTATTTTTTGATTTCCACTTTGATTTCTTCAGGGATCACTTCATTATTAAATAGTGTATTGTTTAGACTCTATGTGTTTGTATTTTTTACAGATATTTTTCTGTAATTGATATTTAGTCTCATAGCATTGTGGTCGGAAAAGATACTTGATATGATTTCAATTTTCTTAAATTTTCCAATGCTTGATTTGTGACCCAAGATATGATCTATCCTGGAGAATGTTCCATGAGCACTTGAGAAAAATGTGTATTCTGGTGTTTTTGGATGGAATGTCCTATAAATATCAATTAAGTCCATCTTGTTTAATGTATCATTTAAAGCTTGTGTTTCCTTATTTATTTTCATTTTGGATGATCTGTCCATTGGTGAAAGTAGGGTGTTAAAGTCCCCTACTCTGATTGTGTTACTGTCGATTTCCCCTTTTATGGCTGTTAGTATTTGCCTTATGTACTGAGGTGCTCCTATGTTAGGTGCATAAACATTTACAATTGTTATATCTTCTTCTTGGATCAATCCCTTGATCATTATGTAGTGTCCTTCTTTGTCTCTTCTAAGAGTCTTTATTTTCAAGTCTATTTTGTCTGATATGAGAATTCTACTCCAGCTTTCTTTTGGTTTCCATTTGCATGGAATATCATTTTCCATCCCATCACTTTCAGTCTGTATGTGTCTCTAGGTCTGAAGTGTGTCTCTTGTAGACAGCATATATATGGGTCTTGTTTTTGTATCCATTCAGCCATTCTGTGTCTTTTGGTGGGAGCATTTAATCCATTTACATTTAAGGTAATTATCGATATGTATGTCCCTATTCCCATTGTCTTAATTGTTCTGGGTTTGTTATTATAGGTCTTTTCCTTCTCTTGTGTTTCTTGCCTAGAGAAGATCCTTTAGCATTTGTTGTAAAGCTGGTTTGGTGGTGCTGAACTCTCTCAGCTTTTGTTTGTCTGTATGGGTTTTAATTTCTCCATCAAATCTGAATGAGATCCCTACTGGGTAGAGTAATCTTGGTTGTAGGTTTTTCTCCTTCATCACTTTATATATATCCTGCCAGTCCCTTCTGGCTTGCAGAATTTCTGCTGAAAGATCAGCTGTTAACCTTATGGGGATTCCCTTGTGTGTTATTTTACCCTTGTTGCTTTTAATATGTTTTCTTTGTATTTAATTTTTGACAGTTTGATTAATATGTGTCTTGGCATGTTTCTCCTTGGATATATCCTTTATGGGACTCTCTGTGCTTTCTGGACTTAATTAACTATTTCCCTTCCCATATTAGGGAAGTTTTTAACTATAATCACTTCCAATATTTTCTCAGTCCCTTTCTTTTTCTCTTCTTCTTCTGGAACCCCTATAATTCGAATGTTGGTGCGTTTAATGTTGTCCCAGAGTTCTCTGAGCCTGTCCTCAGTTCTTTTCATTCTTTTTTCTTTAATCTGCTCTGCAGTAGTTATTTCTACTATTTTATCTTCCAAGTCACTTATCCGTTCCTCTGCCTCAGTCATTCTGCTATTGATTCCTTCTAGAGTATTTTTAATTTCATTTATTGTGTTGTTCATCGTTGCTTGTTTCATGTTTATTTCTTCTAGGTCCTTGTTAAATGTTTCTTGCATTTCCTCTACTCTATTTCCAAGATTTTGGATCATCTTTACTATCATTATTCTGAATTCTTCTTCAGGTAGACTGCCTATTTCCTCTTCAATTTTTAGGTCTGGTGGGTTTTTATTTTGCTCCTTCATCTGCTGTGTGTTTTTCTGTCTTCTCATTTTGCTTATCTTACTGTGTTTGGGGTCTCCTTTTTGCAGGCTGCAGGTTTGTAGTTCCCATTGTTGTTGGTGTCTGTCCCCAGTGGCTAAAGTTGGTTCAGTGGATTGTGTAGGCTTTCAGGTGGAGGGGAGTGGTGCCTGTGTTCTGGTGGATGAAGTTGGATCTTGTCTTTCTGGTGGGCAGGTCCACGTCTGGTGGTGTGTTTTGGGGTGTCTGTGGACTTATTATGATTTTAGGCAGCCTCTCTGCTAATGGGTGGGGTTTTGTTCCTCTCTTGCTAGTTGTTTGTCCTAGGGTGTCCAGCACTGTAGCTTGCTGGTCATTGAGTGGAGCTGGGTTTGGTGTTGAGATGGAGATCTCTGGGAGATTTTTGCTGTTTGATATTATGTGGAGTTGGGAGGTCTCTTGTGGACCAATGTCCTGGACTTGGCTCTCCCACCTCTGAGGCACAGCCTTGACGCCTGCCTGGAGCAGCAAGAGCCTGTCATCCACACGGCTCTGAATAAAAGGCAGAAAATGAAAGAAAGAAAGAAAGAAGATGATGAAATAAAATAAAATTAAAAGTTATGAAAATAAAAAGTATTAAAAACATTTTTTAAATAATATATAAAAAGAAGGAAGGAAGGAAAGAAGAGAGCAACCAAACCAGAAAACATATCCACCAATATAAGAAGTTCTAAAAAGTATACTAAAAAAAAAAAACCAGACAGACAGAACCCTTGGACAAATGGTAAAAACAAAGCTATACAGACTAAATCACACACAGAAGCATACATATACACTCTCACAAAAGTGTAAAAGAGGGAAGAAAATATATATCGGTGGTCCCTAAGTCTACCTCCTCAATTTGGGATGATTAGTTGTCTATTCAGGTATTCCACAGATGCATGTCAACATCAAGTTGATTGTGGAGATTTAATCCGCTGCTCCTGAGGTTGCTGGGAGAAATTTTCCTTTCTCTTTTTTGTTCGCATAGCTCCTGGGGTTCAGCTTTGGATTTGGCCCTGCCTCTGTGTGTAGCTTGCCTGAGGGTGTCTGCGGCTGATTTGGGGGCTCTGGCTCACTTGGGTGGGGGCGAGCGAGGGGCACGGAGTGCGGGGTGAGCCTGTGGCAGCAGAGGCCAGCGTGACGTTGCACCAGCCTGAGGCGCACAGTGCGTTCTCCCAGGGAAGTTGTCCCTGGATTGCGGGACTCTAGCTGTGGTGGGCTGCACAGGCTCCCAGGTGGGGAGGTGTGGATGGTGACCTATGCTTGCACACAGGCTTCTTGGTGGCGGCAGCAGAAGCCTTAGCATCCCATGCCCATCTCTGGGGTCCGCGCTGATAGCCACAGCTCGTGCCCATCTCTGGAGGTCCTATAAGCATCACTCTTAATCCCCTCTCCTTGCACACCAGGAAACAAAGGGGTAAGAAAAAGTCTCTTGCCTCTTCAGTAGCTCCAGACTCTTTCCCGGACTCCCTCCCGGCTAGCTGTGGTGCACTAGCCCCCGTCAGGCTGTGTTCATGCAGCCAACCCCAGTCCTCTCCCTGGGGTCTGACCTCTGAAGCCCCAGCCTCATTTCCCAGCCCCCACCCGCCGCGGAGGGTGAGCAGACAAGCCTCTTGGGCTGGTGAGTGCTGGTCGGCACCGATCTTCTCTGCGGGAATCTCTCCACATTGCCCTCTGCACCCCTGTTGCTGCACTCTCCTCTGTGGCTCCAAAGCTTCCCCCCTCTGCCACCCACAGCCTCCACCTGTGAAGGGGCTTCCTAGTGTGTGGAAACCTTTCCTCCTTCACAGCTCCCTCCCACTGGTGCAGGTCCCGTCCCTATTCTTTTGTCTCTGTTTTTTTCTTTTTTCCTTTTTTTGCCCTACCCAGGTACGTGGGGAGTTTATTGCCTTTTGGGGGGTCTGAGGTCTTCTGCCTGCGGTCAGTAGGTGTTCTGTAGGAGTTGTTCCACATGTAGATGTATTTCTGATGTACTGTGGTGAGGAAGGTGATCTCCACGACTTACTCTTCCACCATCTTCACCAGTTAAGTTTTAAAATCAGTTTTTAAAAGATGCAGCAGAAGAGCTCTGTAAGTGGAGAAATTATATGGATGCAGCCATACTTTATAATTTTTTTATATAGCTTTATTTATTTATTTAGATTAACTACAAATAATTTGACTACAATTATACAAGGCAAAATCATTTCTGGACAAAAGTAATATAAATGCATTTACCAATGCACCCCTGCTTTGCCAATTTCTTGCCCATGATTTGTGTTTAAAAGCATCAAGGACAGGAAGTGTCCTGTAAAATGCTAATTTGAGACCCTCCCCTTGTTGGGGATATTGATCCTGATAATCCTGAACAAACATCATCTCAGAGAACAGAAAACCAAAAATTATTGAAGAATTTAGCAGCCCCTGATGTGCTACTCTTATTGGATCTTTGGAATACTCAAACTTTTTTTTGAAGTATAGTTGATTTACAATGTTATGTTAGTTTCCAGTGTACAGTACAGTGATTCAGTTATATATATATATATATATATATATATATATATATATATATATATATTTAGCACAGTGATTCAGTTTTATATATATGTGTGGTATATATGTGTGTGTGTGTGTGTATATATATATATATATATATATATATATATATATATATATTCTTTTTCAGATTCTTTTCCCTTATAGGCTACTACAAAATACTGAGTAGAGTTCCCTGTGCTGTACAGTAGTAGGTCCTTGTTGGTTATCTATTTTATATATAGTAGTGTGTATATGTTAATCCCAAACTCCTTATATATCCTTCCCCCCCATTTCCCCTTTGCTAACCATGTGTTTGTTTTCTATATCTGTGCTCTATTTTTGTTTTATAAATAAGTTCATTTGTATCTTTTTTTTTAGATTTCACATATAGGTGATATCATATGACATTTGTCTTTCTCTGTCTGGCTTACTTCACATAGTATGATAATCACTAAGTCCATCCATGTTGCTGAAATTGGCATTATTTCATTCTTTTTTATGGCTGAGTAATATTCCATTGTATATATATATGTACCATACCTTCTTTATCCATTCATCCATCAATGGACTCTTAGGTTGTTTCCATGTCTTGGCCATTGTAAATATTTCTGCTATAAACATAGGGATGCATGTATCTTTTTGAATTAGAGTTTTGTCTGGATATATGCCCAGGAGTAGGATTGCTGGATCATATGGTAACTCTAGTATTTTAAGGAACCTCCATACTGTTTTCCATAGTGGCTGCACCAATTTACATTCCCACCAACAGTGTAGGAAGGTTCCCTTTTCACCACACCCTCTCCAGCATTTATTATCTGTAGACTTTTTGATGATGGTCATTCTGACCAGAGTGAGGTGATATTTTATTGTAGTTTGGATTTGAATTTCTCTAATAATTAGTGATGTTGAGCATTTTTCATGTGCCTGTTGGTCATCTGTAGGGAATACTCAAACTTAAAAAGTATCACTCAGAGAAATAATGTCGGAAGAAATTGCCTCACAGGAAGAACATGATTTGAAAAGGGAGCCACATAATGTTTGTAAAAGATTGTGTCACTGAATTAAAGAAGCTTCAGCTCTCCAAGATATTCCCAAAATTCTCTCGTGGAGATTTTCAAGGACCACAGCCATCTCTTGGGACACACATTTAAACTGTGTTCTTAAAGGAGACCCCCAAAAAACTGTTGTTGCACAAGAGTTCTTCACTAAAAAGTGAGCATCACTTCTACTGCGTAGAAGTCTAAAGAGAAACAAAGGAAAGACTGGAGATAAACAAAGTGGTCCATTCCCCTGAGTAGGATGGCTGCAAGCAGAAGAGGATGCAAGGTTTCAACAAGGCAAAGAAGCCCATCCAATGGGGGGTGGGAGTGTTGCCATGTTTTGTGCCCCACAGGGAAGTGTCCATGAGCAGACGAATGAAGCCAGCTGCATTGCCAATGCAGAGATTTTTCAGAAGACGTTCCTCCCAGCTGACACAGAATGTTCCAGACCTCCATGGGCTGCATGGCGACAAAGCTAGAGAACACTGGATGACAGAATTACAGCACACACTGAAGAATTTAAGAGAATGTTCGTATGTCTTGCCTCTCTGTGATTATGGACCAAGGAAAACAGCCAGGGCATAGTTGATGGCAGGAAGCCAGCCGCTGTTAAACATCTACAACCACAGCTTCAGGCTCTCTGAAATTAGACCAGGCTGCTGGAAAGTCCTGCTAAAGTAAAGAAACATCCTTGACTTAGAAGCATGAAGAATTTAGTAAAGAAACAGGGCCAGAATGCATCTGCATGCAGAAGAGCCCTTTATGACTTCACGTTATATATGACAAATTTTTTTATCTTTCTTTTTATACTGAGTGATTCTTCTGGTTCAAATGGTGAACCCGTTTTTAATAATGATTGAATTAACTGTGAGGCTACTCATTAAAATGCAATATTGCAGGTATCTTGTGGAGAATATATTACAAAACTTTCAGCCAGCATATGAGAAACAAAATGTTTTTATTTGTACAATAAAGACAAAGTAATTTTGCTGTCAGGTCTGTACAGTTTTATTGAGAACTTTTTATAACTCTGCTTTTAAAATTTCTTATAAAACCATTTGCAAATCACATACTTAGTTTAATAAAATGCTTTTTCCCCCTCCCCCAAAATTTCATATTTACTTGTAGGTCAAACAAGCGTTAAGCTGTCCTTGATATCAGTCAATTTGCCTCCTTAGTTCTGCTGACTTCGATGTTTCTTTCAGCAGAGTTTTCCTTTGTTGTTCCTGAAAGGATTTTGGGATATGTATTGGTTTCCTAGGACTGTTGTACCACAGACTGGGTGGCTTAACCAACAAAAATTTATTGTCTCACAGTTATGGAGGCTGGAAGTCTGAGATCAAGTTGCAGCAGGTTTGGTTTCTTTCTGAGGACTGTGATTCTCTTGCCTGGTAGATGGTAGATGCCCATCTTCTCTCTGCATCTCTGCACATTGCTTTCTCTCTTTGTGTGTATTTCTGTGTCCAAATTGTCCCTTTTTCTAAGGACAACAGCCATTTGTATTAGGTCCTTCCTAATGTTCTCATTTTCCACTCCCATCTCCAAATAAGGTCACATTCTGAGGTACAGGGAGTTAAGACTTTAACACAAGAAGTTGGAGTGGGGGTACGTATAAAGTCAACCTATAACAGAGTGGATTCCCTTCTGGGGGCTGAGCTACCCATAACCATCCCAGGAAGGGTACCAGGGCTAAGGAAGCTGAGGAATCATGGACTTTTTTGCCAAGCTTGGGATTTCTCTCTTGCTATACATACCCCCTATAAATTTTGCAATTCATCAGGGACCCCCAGCACCCAGTGATAAAGGCTAGTCTTTCTGCATGAGGATCTATAAGCATGCACCGGCCCTTACAGTATCTCTGACTCTGGTCATGTGTCCCTGGCCTTTCCCCCTGCCCCACATGTACGAGTTCTGCCTTGCCTTCTGCCTCTAACTGCAAGGAAGGAAGTACCAGCCTCCGTGTGCTGGGCACTCACTATGTAACAGGCTGTGTGGTAAGCTCTCCACAGATATTGTCTCCTTTTATCCTCCCATAAACCTAGGAAGTAGGTGATGGCATTTCTGTTTTATAGATGAGAAGACTATACTGTAAATAAATTAAGTGTTTTGCTCAAGGTTTGTGTTTATCATTTCATTAAATGAAATATATCCAATATTCTTTCTTATTTAGCAGAGACAAAATACCACTCCTGGTAAGGACAGAGAAAGGGACAGGTGCTAGAAAAACATAAGGAAGACGGATTTCATGAGTCTCCAGGATGAGGACCAACACCCGTGTTTGAAAAGGAAGGGTAGTCCTCCTTCACACCAGCACTGTTTACAACAGCCAAAAGAAGGAAGCAACCCACGTGTCCATCCATGAATGAATGGATAAGCCAAGTGTGGAAGTGTGGTCTGTCCATACAATATTGATCAGTCTTTAAAAGGGAGGACATTCTGACACAAACTACAACATTGATAACCTTGAGGACATCATGCTAAGTGAAATAAGCCATTCACCAAAGGACAAATACCGTATGACTCCACTTATATGAGTTCTTGAGTATCTCAATTCATTGTGACAGAAAGTAGAATGGTGGTCCCCTGGGGTAAGGGGTGGGGGGATTACTGTTTAATGAGGACAGAGTTTCAATGTGCTAGGATGACAGGGTTTTAGAGATGGGTGGTAGGAATGGGATCAACAATGTGAATGTACTTAATACTGCAGAACTTTGCAGGACACTTACAGATGGTTATGATGGTAAATTTTATGTTATGTGTATTCTACCACAATTAAAAATAATTTTAAAAAAGAAAGGACATTGATGCCAACCCATACACTTAAAATAATCTTGAACTCAGATTTCCCCACAGTATTATAAAATGATCTTTTGATCAATCACTCAGAAAGGTCTAGAGGAAACTGAATTTTTATAGAGAAAAACAGTCTTGAGACAGAAGTAGGATTTACGTGCATGAGTGTGTTTTCAGTAAATATTTGCATGATAAATTTCCATTTCACCTAAAGGAAGGTCTCCAGGACCCAGAGGTAGGTGTGAGGTTGGCGCCAGGGTGCATACCACTGAGGAGAGGCTTTAGGTGTGGACTCTGGGACTTCTCACTAAGGGTAAGTTTATCTTTTCACCAGTCTCTGCACAGGTGAGCCTAAGCAAGGCAGGAGGTGATGGGGAAGCTGATGGAAATGGCAAAGGAGCATTCCTGGGCTCAGCCCTGATTGCAGAATGAGAGGGCACCTAGGTCAAGGAGATGGCTGGTCCTTAGAGGCTCACTGTTCCTGACCAAGGATGGGGGCAGAGCAATGACCTCAGCACACCTAGAGAAAGGCTCCCTAACAACGATCTCTCTCTCTCCCAGCCTCTCTGCTATGACCTCATAGACTTTTGTCTGGCTTATTCCTCCCAGGTCTTCTGCTTTCCATCTTAAAATATTTCAATCTTTCTGCTAATTGCAGTCAGGGTGATGATGATAAAATGTAAATCAAATTACATGATCCCACCACTAAAATTCCTCCCCATCTCTCCATTCCCTATGAGACACCATCAAAACCCAGAAATGTAGGCTGATGAATGTGCCTTGCCCACTTGTCTGGCCTTGGGCCTTACCAGCTGTCACCCTGACACAGACTCACATAGGACATCTAGTCAGCAGCTGGCCCTCCAGCTGCTGTGCACGGAGCTCGGTGAGCCTGTTCCTGGCTCCTGCCCTCTCACCCACCCACCACTGTCAACTCAGCCTCAAATCTCTCCTCAGCCATAAGCCCCCAGGAGGGATTCCTGGAAGTTCCACTCCTTATCTTGGTCTTAGAAGTTCACTTGTTGCTTTTGACTTCCACTGCCCATCTCTGGAAGGGGAGGCCCTGGACAGTGGGTCAAAGTCTTTGTTTCTGAACTTCCCACCCCTGCAATTGTGCCTGTTCCTTCATGAGAGTCAGGAAACATTGCATGTGAAAAGCATTGTGTTTTTGCCCCTCATTTAACCAGGACAAAGCCCTGTTTGTTTTTGGATGCACACGTCCGCTGAAAGTGGACTCATTTTCCACAGTGAGGTTCAAGTCCATTCTTCCAGATGTCCATGGGAGGTGCCACTATGGTGCAGTGCCCAGACCTGCACCTGGGAACCTGGCATTGGTTCTAGGCTTCAGCTTCCTATTCTGTAAAGTGAACTGACTTCACCAAATGCAGTGAGGAAAAAACATAAACTCTATCTCACTTTTAGAATGAGTCTCAAAATATGAAAAAAAAATTCTCAAGGTTTGTAGACAATTATTTTGGCTCTCCACCCCTAGAATAACTGAATTCTTAAAAATCTAGCTCTGCACAGAGAAATAAAACCAAACTCAGGTTCATGTCAGTGAGACTGATAACACACAGAGGTTAGTTGGTGATTAATAGTTGAGAGTCTGGCCTTCAAGTTCCCAGGCCCATCCTTGTTGCAGAAGACCTTGAGAGCCCACAGAAGTGGGTGAGCACACACTATTAAAAACTTTTTTAGGCTGTCAGCCTTGTGTATCTCCTCCAAAAACATGTAGATCATAAAAACATACTCCAGTTCTCTTCAGCTGATTTGATGCAATTTCCTTCAGTGCCATTTGGTTATGTCTTTTTTATACTTATGTTCAAAAAGTAGGAAAAATAATGCAAAGCAGGCCATATTCTAAAATAGAAAGCAGTAAAGGGTAAAGTAATTGAGGCTTTGCTTCTCTCCCCACCTCCAAAAACAAAAGAGCAAAGTAGAGTGAATCTCATGTTATGCATCTGAAGCATTTTATTTCTAAACTTTACAAAGCAAAGCAATAGGAAACTTGTTAACTTTTATAGCCAGACAAAGAGATAATAGCATTTGTAGCTATGGAAATATAATTGGGCTTTTATTTAAATGTGGCAGAGAGTTTGTTCTCATTATAGGAAACAAATGAACAACAACAAATCATCCGTGGGCTTTATCATCCATGAGGTGCTGGAGCTGGTGGATCATATCTTGTAATTGAACTAGGGAGCCAGAGCTTGATATTGACTACCTAATGACTACGGAGCCATTATTCTGATAATCATCGTCATGACAAAATATTCCATCCCCATTGTTGTGGGATTTTTTGTTTTTTTGTTTTTAAAGAAGATGTTGGGGGGGTAGGAGTTTATTAATTAATTTATTTATTTATGCTGTGTTGGGTCTTCATTTCTATGTGAGGGCTTTCTCTAGTTGTGGCAAGCGGGGGCCACCCTTCATCACAGTGCACGGGTCTCTCACTATCGCGGCCTCTCTTGTTGCAGAGCACAGGCTGCAGACACGCAGGCTCAGTAGTTGTGTCTCACGGGCCTAGTTGCTCCGCAGCAGGTGGGATCCTCCCAGACCAGGGCTCAAACCTGTGTCCCCTACATTAGCAGGCAGATTCCCAACCACTGTGCCACCAAGGAAGCCCTTGTTGTGTTTAAGTAGAAAAAGTAAAGGAAGGTTGCAGGTCATAAATGCAATTCATAACTTTGCCAGTGGAAAACCATGAATTTGATCATCTTATTATCTCTACTTATACCTAAGCTCCTTTCCTGAACTCTGACCCCTGTTTCTCTCCCAATCTGGCAATTTCCTTCTATCCTTATCATCTCCCTGCCCAATGAGGTAGCCCCAGAGGGTAAAACCTATCTGAAAAGTCACTCAGATTTCTAATAGATCATGAATGTTGAGCTAAAGGTCCTTGACAGGTCCTAAGTTCTTCCCAAAACAGGTAATGTCCTAAAAAATAAACTTTAAATTCTCCTTTAAAAGTGGGTAAAGATACTTGAGTGTCTCTGATTTCTTTCAATCTTATCCCCCCTCCATTTCATGGAAGGAAAATTCAGGGATGAGGATAAGAATTTACTCACTAAATGTTGGGGTTTTTTTGCTCTTATTTCTCTAGTTGCTTTAGGTGGAAGGTTAGGTTGTTTATTCGAGATGTTTCCGGTTTCTTAAGGTAGGATTGTATTGCTATAAACTTCCCTCTTAGAACTGCTTTTGCTGCATCCCATAGGTTTTGGTTCGTCGTGTCTCCATTGTCATTTGTTTCTAGGTATTTTTTTATTTCCTCTTTGATTTCTTCAGTGATCACTTCGTTATTAAGTAGTGTATTGTATAGCCTCCATGCGTTTGTATTTTATACAGATCTTTTCCTGTAATTGATATCTAGTCTCCTAGCATTGTGGTCAGAAAAGATACTTGATACAATTTCAATTTTCTTAAATTTACCAAGGCTTGATTTGTGAACCAAGATATGATCTATCCTGGAGAATGTTCCATGAGCACTTGAGAAAAATGTGTATTCTGTTGTTTTTGGATGGAATGTCCTATAAATATCAATTAAGTCCATCCTGTTTAATGTATAATTTAAAGCTTGTGTTTCCTTATTTATTTTCATTTTGGATGATCTGTCCATAGGTGAAAGTAGGGTGTTAAAGTCCCATACTATGAATGTGTTACTTTCGATTCCCCCTTTTATGGCTGTTAGTATTTGCCTTATGTATTGAGGTGCTCCTATGTTGGGTGCATAACTATTTACAATTGTTATATCTTCTTCTTGGATCGATCCCTTGATCATTATGTAGTGTCCCAAAGTTAGCAGTAGGAAACAAATCATAAAGATCATATCAGAAATAAATGAAAAAGAAATGAAGGAAACAATAGCAAAGATCAATAAAACTAAAAGCTGGTTCTTTGAGAAGATAAACAAAATTGATAAGCCATTAGCCAGACTCATCAAGAAAAAAAGGGAGAAGACTCAAATCAATACATCTAGAAATGAAAAAGGAGAAGTAACAACTGACACTGCAGAAATAAAAAAGATCATGAGAGATTACTACAAGCAACTCTAGGACAATAAAATGGACAACCTGGAAGAAATGGACAAATTCTTAGAAATGCACAACCTGCCAAGACTGAATCAGGAAGAAATAGAAAATATGAACAGATGAATCACAAGCACTGAAATTGAAACTGTGATTAAAAATCTTCCAACAAACAAAAGCCCAGGACCAGATGGCTACACAGGCGAATTCTATCAAACATTTAGAGAAGAGCTAACACCTATCCTTCTCAAATTCTTCCAAAATATAGCAGAGAGAGGAACACTCCCAAACTCATTCTATGAGGCCACCATCACCCTGATACCAAAACCAGACAAGGATGTCACAAAGAAAGAAAAATACAGGCCAATATCACTGAAACATTGATGCATAAATCCTCAACAAAATACTAGCAAACAGATTCCAGCAGCACATTGAAAGGATCACACACCATGACCAACTGGGGTTTATCCCAGGAATGCAAGGATTCTTCAATATATGCAAAACAATCAATGTGATATACCATATTAACAAACTGAAGGAGAAAAACCATATGATAATCTCAATAGATGCAGAAAAAGCTTTTAACAAAGTTCAACACCCATTTATGATAAAAACTCTCCAGAAAGTAGGCATAGAGGGAACTTAACTCAACATAATAAAGGCCATATATGACAAACCCACAGCCAACATCATTCTCAATGCTGAAAAACTGCAAACATTTCCACTAAGGTCAGGAACAAGACAATGTTGCCCACTCTCACCACTATTATTCAACACAGTTTTGGAAGTTTTAGCCACGGCAATCAGACGTGAAAAAGAAATACAAGGAATCCAAATCGGAAAAGAAGTAAAGCTGTCACTGTTTGCAGATGACATGATACTATATATAGAGAATCCTAAAGATGCTACCAGAAAACTACTAGAGTTAATCAATGAATTTGGAAAAGTAGCAGGATACAAAATTAATGCACAGAAATCTCTGGCATTCCTATTTACTAATGATGAAAAATTTAAAAGTGAAATCAAGAAAACACTCCCATTTACCATTGCAACAAAAAGAATAAAATATCTAGGAATAAGCCTACCTAAGGAGACAAAAGACCTGTATGCATAAAATTATAAGACACTCATGAAAGAAATTAAAGATGATGCAAATAGATGGAGAGATATACCATGTTCTTGTATTGGAAGAATCAACAATTTGAAAATGACTCTACTACCCAAAGCAATCTACAGATTCAATGCCATCCCTATCAAACTACCAATGGCATTATTCACAGAACTAGAACAAAAACTTTCACAATTTGTATGGAAACACAAAAGACCCCGAATAGCCAAAGCAATCTTGAGAAAGAAAAATGGAGCTGGAGGAATCAGGCTCCCTGACTTCAGACTATATTACAAAGCTACAGTAATCAAGAAATTATTGTACTGGCACAAAAACAGAAATACAGATCAATGGAACAGGATAGAAAGCCCAGAGGTAAACCCATGCACATATGGTCACCTTATCTTTGATAAAGGAAGCAGGAATGTACAATGGAGAAAGGACAGCTTCTTCAATAAGTGGTGCTGGGAAAACTGGACAGGTACATGTAAAAGTATGAGATTAGAACACTCCCTAACACCATACACAAAAATAAGCTCAAAATGGATTAAAGAACTAAATGTAAGGTAGAAAACTATCGAACTCTTAGAGGAAAACATAGGCAGAACACTCTATGACATAAATCACAGCAAGGTCCTTTTTGACCCACCTCCTAGACAAATGGAAATAAAAACAAAAATAAACAAATGAGACCTAATGAAACTTCAAAGCTTTTGCACAGCAAAGGAATCCATAAAAAAGACCAAAAGGCACCCCTCAGAATGGGAGAAAATATTTTCAAATGAAGCAACTGACAAAGGATTAATCTCCAAAATTTACAAGCGGCTCTTGCAGCTCAATAACAAAAAAACAAACAACCCAATTCAAAAATGGGCAGAAGACCTAAATAGACATTTCTCCAGAGAAGATATACAGATTGCCAACAAACACATGAAAGAATGCTCAACATCATTAATCATTAGAGAAATGCAAATCAAAACCACAATGAGATATCATCTCACACCAGTCAGTATGGCCATCATCAAAAAATCTAGAAACAATAAATGCTGGAGAGGGTGTGGAAAAAAGGGAACACTGTTGCACTGCTGGTGGGAATGTGAATTGGTACAGGCACTGCGGAGAACAGTATGGAGGTCCTTAAGAAACTACAAATAGAACTACCATATGACCCAGCAATCCCACTACTGGGCATATACCCTGAGAAAACCATAATTCAAAAAGTGTCATGTACCAAAATGTTCATTGCAGCTCTATTTACAATAGCCAGGACATGGAAGCAACCTAAGTGTCCATGAACAGATGAATGGATAAAGAAGATGTGGCACATATATACAATGGAATATTACTCAGCCATAAAAAAGGAAATTGAGTTATTTGTAGTGAGGTGGATGGACCTAGAGTCTGTCATACAGAGTGAAGTCAGTCAGAAAGAGAAAAACAAATGCCATATGCTAACACATATATATGGAATTTAAGAGAAAAAAATTGTCATGAATAACATAGGGGCAAGACGGGAATAAAGACACAGACCTACTAGAGAATGGACTTGAGGATATGGGGAGGGGGAAGAATAAGCTGTGACAAAGTGAGAGAGTGGCATGGACATACATACACTACCAAACGTAAAATAGATAGCTAGTGGGAAGCAGCCGCGTAGCACAGGGAGATCAGCTCGGTGCTTTGTGACCACCTAGACGGGTGGGATAGGGAGGTTGGGAGGGAGGGAGACACAAGAGGGAGGAGGTGTGGGAACATATGTATATGTATAATTGATTCACCTTTTTATAAAGCAGAAACTAACGTACCATTGTAAAGCAATTATACTCCAATAAAGATTTTTTTAAAAAAAGAATTTACTCATTAAAAAGCATAAATTGACTTCTGTTTACAGATGACTCTCCTTGCTCTCAGTCTCCCTCAAAGTCCACCCAAAAATATATAAACAACAACAACAATAAAAGAAAAATAGAGAAAAAGATATATCCATCTTAAATAGGGAAAACGATCTATCCGTCATATAAAATAAGATTATGGCCACAATCTCAAAAGAAAAGTTGTGACATCTTGACAGGAGTTACAGATCACATAAAAAGTTAACCTCTGCCACCTGAACCTGAGGCCAGCTCAGAGGTGCTCCTAAAAGGGAGGGTCCATCGTCTATGGTCCATCTGCCTGTTCCTGCCCCAGCTGTTTTCACTACTGGAAGAGTGTCAGAAGTGTACAGGACACAAAGGCGGTGACAGCTATTGCCAGCATCAAGTGGACATCCTGTAAAGGGCTTGAAAGGATATGCCTGCAGGGAGGAAGATCCTCAGGGCAAAAAAAAAGCAGATTTTATTGGAGGACCTCGAAGGAAAAATGCATGTGGAAGTGGGAGACAGGATCCCTTACCCACTTCCTGCCACTTTCCCACTTCCACCCCATCCTCCCACTAACAGAATGGGGCTACTCACTGGCCCCTTCAAAAATGAGTCATGCAGAAATAAAGAGCCTGGCCCTAAGTGTAAACACTGCAAAAAGATACAAATTATTTACAAAACAAAAACAGACTTACAAACTTATGGTTACCACAGGGAAATGTGGTTGGGGGAAGGATAAATCAGGGTTATGGGATTAACATACACACACACTATATAAATATAGCAATATATAAGATATATAACCAACATGGACCTACTGTATACCATAGGGAACTCTACTCAATATTCTGTGATAACCTATATATAAGAAAAGAATCTGAAAAAGATGAATACATGTATGTGTATAACTGAATCACTTTGCTGTACACCTGAAACTAACACAAGGTTGTAAATCAACTATACTCCAATAAAATTTAAAAAAAACAAAAACCACTGCCATCAAGCAGTCAAGTGGAGGCAGGAAAGACAAGAAGACAAGTCAAGGGCATATGTCACAAGAGGCACTATTCAAGGGAACGGGAATTGTGACCAATCATTCTTCACTGCTGCCAAAAGATATATATAGCAGACAGCATTCCACCCCTGCAACAAGAGCTCACGTGAGAGTTAGGATTTTCAAAGAAGAGGCTATATGACAAAGGGGAAGGATGTGAGCAGAGCTGCCAGGGTCCAGGAGAAAATGGAAAAGAGGAAGCACACTGCAGAAATGAAAAATCTATATGAAGGGGGAAAAAGGCAGATGCTACAATTAAGTATTGACAGATATGGGGGAAATCTTTTAAGTATTAAGAAGAACTAGAGAATTTAAAAATATATGTTTATAAAAAAGTTGGCAGAGAGGCAGGCGTGCAAGGGTAACACAACTCTCACCCCGCTGCTTTTAACCCCTACCCCCAGCCTAACCGTTCACACCGCTGGCCTTGGCAGGGCAAGAAAATGCTGGCCCATCGCCATCACTTTGTACCTTTCCTTGGGTTAAGCTGTTTGACTGCAATCATCCTCCCTGCTCTCCCTGCCAGATATATAATATCCTTTGCTTTATCCAAATATTTTCTTGTGTAGTTCTCTCTGTGAAACCTCCCTCATGAATTCTGATTCACATGCCTTCAGCAGCTGCAGTGACAACAACTCATCTCTAAATTTCCTTCCCCTTTAAATCCCACAGTTCAGTGGTTATCGGCAAGTCCCCTTTGACCTCGCGCTTGCTCTCACTGACCACACAGCACGCGGGATGGCATTCCCCAGGGGATCTCAGCGTTTTCACTCTGACACTTTCATGACATGCTTCACATCCACACTGATCAACGCCCTGGCTGCCGTGGCTCTGGTCTAAGAGAAAACAAGTTCACCTTAGACACAGAAGGCAGCAGTGTAGCATTTTCTCAGTAATACCAGGGTGGTTTAATATTGCAAAACCTATTTATCTAGTTCATTATATATTCACATGACACATTATATTAAGTAAAAAATGGAAAAAAAAGAATCACTTTTACAAATACAGAAAAGATATTTTAATAACCTTCAATATCCATTCTTGGTTTGAATAATAGACTTATTAAATCTGTGACTGAGAGAATATACATATCTTGACCCCAAATCCATTCTTATGCTTGATGGAAGAAAACCAGAAGCATTGCCATTAAAGGCAGGGACCAGACTAGTATCATTATTACCATTGAGCATTGCTATAGTGGTACTAGCTGAAAATTTTAGGAAGAAGTAAGACATATGGAAACTGGAAGTGAAGAGGTAAAGTTATATTTGATTGCAGTTAATATGATTGTATACCTGGATAAACCAGGAGAATCAACTGATATAAGACAAGTGAAAGAATTCAGTAAAGGGACTGTGTAAAGAATAATAATATATAAAAGCCATCAACTTGCATGCAACAATCAGAAGTGATAGCAACAGGAATGAAAAAAAAAGAATTACCCTGGATTTAAGTAAGAAATCTGTAAGACCTTTAGGAAAACTATAAAATATTATTGAGAGACTTTTATCTAAAAAAGGCTTAAACAAATGGAAAACCATACAATACTCTTGGATTGAATGAGAGTAATTAGATGTCAATTACATTAACCTGTATTTGAGATCCAATAAAAGTGCCAATAGGATTTATCTTTTTTTTTTCTTCCCCCTTTGGAACCAGATAAGTTGATTTTAGATTCTAAAGAGAAAAGCACAAAAGGAAAGTAGTTTGGAAAATTCTGCATGTGAAGAATAATGAGGGTGGGAAGCCCATTCAGATATTAAACTATACTATAAATGTACACTGAATACAAGGTTGTGGTACTGGTACAAAATCAAGAAATCAACAAAACAGAATGAAAAGTCCATAAATAGAATACTATATATTCTATATAGTATATATATATATATACTTTTTATATATACACACAATATATATATATAAAGACATTGTTAAAAATAAAAATAACAGGTATGTTAAAAATAAAAACAAATGGAGACCAACTGTAAAAATTCCCTGAGCAGATGAAACCAGATTTATCTGCTTAATTTAGCTTATTTTGTAAAACTAACTTGACCTGGGTCATTTCTCATTTATGCTTCTGGAAAACATAAACAAAATTTAACCTGTTTCCCAAAATTGATATGACATAACCACTAACCAATTCCCTATCATTTAAGAAAATTCTAATATTGTAACCAACTACTGTGATGAATAAACAGTCACTGCTTTCTCACTATATAAGCTGCCTTATAACAATATTCCCCTGAGCTTCATTCCATGTTTTGGTTTGAGGACTCCTTGTTTGTGAACTGCCTTTTTTTGGTGTGAACACAATAAACTTTTACTGCTTCAGTGATTCATTTGTTTTACTTCCATTATTTCTGAACTTTTGACAGTTAGTTATTGTGGTAACATTTTAGGTTATTCAAAATATGATGTTGACAATTTGTGTCCATCTGAAATGATTGTTGGAACGCTAGCTGAAATGGCACACAAAATAAATCCTAAACAATTGAAGTCTCAAATTCTAAGAGAAAACCATAAAAATATTAGAAAAGCAATGACATTTTTATTAGCAAGTGGAATGGGGAAGGCTTCATTTTAAACTATTACACAAAACCCAAAGCCATGAAAGTATTGAGAAATTAACTATATGAATATGATAAATTCTGCTTGAAAAAATAAAGTCAAAAGAGAAATGAAAAACAGAAATGAAATATTTGCAACTTATGTGATTTAAAAAAGTGATTATATATTCCCATACTATGTAAAGAGTATCTATAAATCAATGAGAAAAATGACCAAACCCCCAATAAAAACCTGCAAAAGATAAGAAAACATTTTAGTGCATAAGAAAAGCACACAAGAACAACTGTCATGCCCCTTTCTTCATTTAAAGATGCAGACTAAAACCAATAGTATAGTTTTTACTTATCAGATTTGATAAGTGATTGGAGAAGATATAGTTCATACATTGCTGGTGGAAGTGATCTTTGGTGCAACCACTATAAGAAACAGTAAGGTCCTGTCTTACCAGAAATTAAAAGTTCACATAATCTCACATAAAATTACACATCTACTTTTCACAAACTCACACTGGACTACATGAGGTGTGAACAAAATTACTTATAGCAACATTGTTTGTAACAGCAATATGTTGGAAATGCATAAATATCCATCATTAGAGAGATGTTGACTCGAATTGCAAAGGATCCATGAAATTTAATATTATACAGCAAAAGAAAAGAAGGAGAAAGCTCTACATACACCACAAAAGAATGAAACAAGTGAAAACCGCAAAGTGATGAGGTGGAAGACAATGTATCTGGTGTAAGCATGATGTAAGCCTGAAGAACCAAGAAACCAATCACAGAGGTTGCCCCCTGGAAAAAGAAATGCCTGGAACACAGGGAGGAAGGATGACTTTCTTTTCACTACAGATTCTCTATTCTTTTGAATTTTGTACCATGCATGTGTATTTCCAGTTTAAAATTAATAAATTAAATGGCTATTTCAGAATTAAGTGGAGAAGAAAAGAAACATGGTAAAGTCCCACAATACTTGGGTTTACGACCATCTTAGCTCTACTGCAACTGCTACTCTTTCTTCTTCACTGTGTGTCCATGAGTCTTTCATGTCAATGCAGGAAGAGAAGAGAATCTCCAGCAAGGGGCCCCAAGGTGGAAGAATCCAATCTGTGAAGAGCAGAGGAAGCTGGTTGGAGCATGGGAAGAAGTAAAGACAGAAAGAGCATAAGCAACAGATAATAAGGGAGCTCACGCAGGATACACTACTACAGCACAAATTCTGGAATTTGCTTAAAAAGTCATTGAAGTGTTCTAACCAGCACAGTGACAATGTCAGATTTAAAAATTTTAAAGGACATTATTTACAATTCCCAAGACATAGAAACAACCTAAATATCCACTGACAGATGAATGGATAAAGAAGATGTGGTACATATATACAATAGAATATTACTCAGCCATAAAAAGAATGAAATAATTCCATTTGCAGCAACATAGATGGACCTAGAGATTATCATACGAAGTGAAGTCAGACAGAGAAAGATAAATACCATATGATTTCACTCATACATGGAATCTAGAAAAATGCTATAAACTTATTTACAAAAAGAGATAGACTCACAGACATAGAAAACAAACTTATGGTTACTAAAGGGGTGAGGGATAAATTAGGAGTTTGGGATTAACAGATACAAACTAATGTATATAAAATAGATAACCAACAAGAGCCTACTATATAGCACAGGGAACTATACTCAATATCTTGTAATAACCTATAATGGAAAGGAATGTAAAACAGAATATATATATATATATACACACACACATACATATATATTATTTATATATATATACATACATACATATATATTATATATATATATATAACTGAATCACTGTGTTTTACACCTGAAACTAACACAACATTGTAAATTAACTGTATTTCAGTAAATTTTTTTTTAAAGAAAGAAAGGAAAAGGGAGAGCAGAAAAAATTTTAAGGGCATTCTTAATGAAAACAACAGCAGATGGGGCAAAAATACTGGTAATGTGAGTATCACAAAAAACAGAACTGGTAAGCAGAAATTTTTTTAAAATCCTGAAAACAAAACAAATAAAATTGGTTAGAAAACATAAATAGGCAATTTAGAGGAAAAGGAGATATAATTGACTGATAAACATTGAAAAGATGGTCAACATACTGTAAGCCTAAAATTGAATGTGCCATCTTGACATCTTCGAGCCTCACAGGCTCCTAGGTCTAAGCATGAGTTCTCCTGCCTTCCAGATATGCCCCCACCTAGTGGGAAAGTCTCCCCACTGCCTACTAGTCCCCTATCAGCAGGACCAGCTGCATTCCACCTGGTTCTCACCCTAAACGGCTTGATTTCCCTGCCAGCCCATGAAGTTATTCAAGCAAGCCAATCACATCCTCCAGTGGGGATGGGAGGCACCCCAACTCCTTGATACTGCAAAGCCTGCCTCCCACAGACCCTGTTTGTTCACTCTGTTCCCAAGCGCAATTCCGGTGTGGACCTGTGTGTGTGCCATGTCCTCCTCCCCGAGATTGTGAGCATTGGTGAGTAATAAACTTCTGCACATCTTGCCATCCCAGTGTCAGGTGTCACGTGTCTCATTGTATTTAGGGCAAGAGATCTCTCCCTCACCAACATAAGAGGTGATCAGAACCGTCACTTCATTGGCTATCAGAGAAACAGTAAGTGAAACAACAATAATATGGAATATTTTTACCCAACAGAGTCACAAAATTATGAATAACTAATAATAACCAGTGTTGGCAATAGTTTGGATGAAAATATAAATCGATGTTTTTTTGGATGATAACTATGCATAGCCTGTGACCTCTAATTGCCTTCTATTTACCTTCTAGAAACCTTTACTTAGATGCACTATTGATAAAAGAGAAAAACTGGATAAGGCTCAGAGGTCCACCAATAAGAGGATGGTTAATGAATGTTAATACAACCACCTGTAGGTCATTCCTGTGGACGGGCTCAGTCAGTATCATTTTCAACGTTCCTCTTGTATGTTTCCCTGTACTTCAGGGGCTGAAGATCTGGAAACTTTATTTTTCTAGGCTCCTTTGGTTACAAACATGACTTAGGTTCACCAATTAGAAGCTCTCATGTATGATTTGGCTTTGGATGTCTGTTAAAGGAGATAGAGGCAGCATAAAACATCATTTTTTAAGTAAAATATTTTAACTTTTAGAACAGAATTCTGTTCTAAAAATTTTACATTACAGAAATATATTTACAGAAAAATTGAGAAGCTAATACAGAGAGCTCCCATAATACTTACATACTCAGCTTTCCCTATTTTTACCATCTTAACATTTAACATTTGTTAAAATGAATAAACCAATAAGATTTTTTACTATCATTATTGTTAACTAAAATCCTTAGTTTACTCAGATCTTCTTAGTTTTTACAGAATGTCTTTTTCTGCTCCAGGATCTCATCCAGGGTCCCATTATATTTACTTGTTATGTCTCCTAGGCTCCTCTTGGCTGTGACAGATTCTTTGTTTTTGACAATCTCGACATATCTAAGAGTAGAGGTCAAGTATTTTGTAGGATACATCCCAAATAGAATTTGTCTGAAATTTTTCTCATGATTGGAGTGGGGTTATAGGTTTTGGGGACAAGGACCCCAGAGGTAAAGTGCCATTTTCACCTCATCATATCAAGGGTAATTTCTACCAACATCACTAATCACTGTCAATGTTGACTTTGACCACCTGGCTGGAGTAGTGTTTGTCAGGGTTCTTCACTATCAAGTTACTCTTTTTTTCCCCTGCTTTCCATACTTTAGTTTTAGTAATGTAGTCACTATGTTCAGCTCACACTTAAGTACTGGGGATTTAAGCACACCAAAAATTTCACCACTTTAAAATCCCCCTGTGCTTCACCTAGTCAACCTTCCCACAATCCTCAGCCCCTGGCAACCACTGATCTTTTTACCCACTCTGATTGTGCATTTTTGAGAATGCCATGCAATTAGAATCATACAATATTTAACCTTTTCAAATTGATTTCTTTCACATAGCAATATGCATTTGAAATTCATCCATGGCCTCTCTTGGCTTGATGGTTCATTTCTTTTATTGCCAAAATAATATTCCATTGTCTGGATGTTCTACAGTTTCTTTATCCATTCACCTATTGAAGGACATCTAAGTTGCTTCCAGGTTTTTGTGTTAATAAATAAAACTGCTAAAAACACTTGCATGTAGGCTTTTGTGTGAGCATAAATTTTCAAATCAGCTATTACTGAGGGATGTGATTGCTGGGTTTATGGTGAGACTATTTTTAGCTTCATAAGAAAATGTCAAACTGCCTTCCAAAGTGGCTGTACCATTTTTTACTCTCACCAGCAACGATGTGAGTTCCTGATTCCACATCTTCTCCAGCAACTGGTAGTATCACTTTTATAAATCTCAGCTATTCTAATATAGGTATAGTAGTATCTCATTGTTGTTTTAATTTGCAATTGACAAAATCATTTTTACATTATTTCATATTGCCATCAGTATATTTTCTTTGATGAAATTTATGTTCAGATCTTTTATCCAATTTTGTTTTATTTGGTTGATTGATTTCTTACTGTTGCATTATAAAGTTAATTGTATATTTTGAATATAAGTCCTTTATCAGATATGTGTTTTGCAAATGTTTTCTCCCAGTCTGTGGTTTGTCTTCTCATTCTCTGAACAATGTATTTTGAAGAGCAGAGTGTTTAATTTTAATAAAGTCCAACTTATCAATTCTTTCAAGGATTAAGTCTTAGAAGTTTGCCTTGATTCTAAGAATTTATTTGCTTCTTCTAGGTTGTCCAATTTGTTGGTATATAGTTTTCATAGTATCAATATTTATTCTCTTATAATCCTTTGCATTTCTGTGGTGTCCATTATTATTTCTCCTCTTTCACTTATTATTTTATTTATCTGAGCCTTGTCTCTTTTTTTCTTAGTCTAGCTAAAGGTTTGTCAATTTTGTTTATCTTTTCAAACAACCAGCTGTTAGTTTTATTGACCTTTTCTATTGTCTTTTTAGTCTCTATTTTATTTATTTCATCTCTGATCTTTATAATTTCCTTCCTTCTACTGATTTGGACTTCATTTGTTATTCTTTTTCTAGTTCCTTTAGATGTAAGGTTAGACCGTTTATTTGATATTTTTCTTGTTCCTCAAGATAGGCCTGTGTATTGCTATAAACTTCCCTTTTAGTACTGCTTTTGCATATTACATGAAGTTTGTTGTTTCTTAGATGTTTATATTCATGTCTTTCATAAAATTTAGGAAGTTTTCAGTCATTATTTCTTCAAATAATCTCTCAGCCCCTTTAGCTCCCTCTTCTCCTTCTGGGACTCCCATAATGCATATGTTGATCTGCTTCATGATGTCCCACAGGTCCCTTAGGCTCTGTTCACTTTTCTTCAATTATTTTTTTTTCTTTCTGTCCATTAGACTGGACAATTCCCATAGTTCTGTCTTCTAAGGTACTGTTTCTTTCTTCTGCTTGCTCACATCTGCCTTTTAATTCCTCTAGTGTATTTTTCATTTCATTTATTGTACTTTGTGGCTCAGAAATTTTGTTTCTTTTTAGGTTTTCTGTCTCTTTATTGATATTTCCATTTTGTTCATACATCATTTTCTTGACTTTCTTCACATCTTTCTTTAGTACTCTGAGCATCTTGCATACAGTTGTTTTACATTCTTTGTCTAGTAGATTTGCCATCAGGTGTTTTTCAAGGATAGTTTTCATTGATTTATTTTTTTCCCTTTGGATGGGCTATAAATTCCTGTAACTTTGCATGCCTCATGATTTGTTGTGGTTGAGAAATGGACGTTTGAATCTAATAATGTGGTAACACTGAAAATGAGATTCTCCCCCTTTCCCAGGGTTCACTGGGTTTTATTATTGCTGTTGTTTATTTTTTTTAATTGTTGAAGTCTGTCTCTGTGTTAAAGATCAGCCTGAGGTGTAGACTTAAGGTCTTGTCAGATCTTTTCTAAGCCTGCATCTTTCCCTGGGCAAGTGCATCTACCTTTTAATTTTCTGTATTTATGAAGTTTTTGTTGTTGTTGTTGTTGTTTTATTGTTGTTGTTTTGTTGTTTGTTTGTTTTTTAATGTTCTAGTCTTTAATACTTGGGTCCCAAAAGGAGAAAAAAAATTAATAGGAAGGGGAAAGGGTGTCAGCTCTTTAAATCCCCTGAAAGTTATTTCAGCCAGAAGGGGAGGGGATTGCAACACATGGGGCAGGTGCAACAACAGTGGCCACCTGCCTCTTTGTCTGCACTTCTGTGATCAGAAGCAACAATCAGAACACAGATTCCTTATACTTGAAGAACAGTGTTATTTTCTTCCACTCTTGTTCCTGTAAATTATGTGCAGATATCTGGTGAAACATGTATACAGCTGCCTGCATGGGACAAGGGTTAGGAGATGGGTAGCTGCTAATCTGATGAAAGCTGAAATCATCTGAAGTTAACTGCAATTTACTGTTCAACTCTTCTCCTGGTTGTTGCAAACATTTAATAGACTCCCGGGGTCCAAAATAGTTATATTGGACAGATTCTGCCAGTGCAATTGTTGTCTAGTTGGGAAGACAGTTTCCTGATGCTTCCTTCTCTGTCATCTTCCTCCACCCATTTACTATTAATGTGTCTGTGTCTTTGTATTCAAAGTGAGTAAGTTGTAGACAACATACAGTTAGATCTTGTTTCTTTCATCCATTCTGACAATATATGCCCTTTAATTGGTATATTTAAAAGTTTTACATATAATGCGATTATTGATATAGTTGGACTAATATTTACCACATTTGTAACAGTTTTTCTATTCATACACTTCCTTCTTTTTTCCCCTCTTTTTCTATCTTCTCTGGTTCTACTGTAGCACAAAATATAATTATATTTTTCTTCTTTCTTAGCATATCAATTATGCTTTAAAAATGTTTAGTGGTTGCTCTAGAGTTTTCTATATACATTTATAACTAATCTAAGTCTACTTTCAAATAACATGATACCACTTCATTGGTAGTACAGGTAGCTTGTAACAGAATATTCCCAATCTCTCCCTGTCTCCTCTTATAAAATTGCTGTGTTTTATTTCACTTGTCTATTTTATATAATTACATAATGCATTGTTACTATTATGGCTTTGAACAAATTTGTATCTATTGAATCAATAAGAACTTTTTAAAAGATTTTATTTTACCTTAATTTATTCCATCTCCAATGTTTCCCTTTTATTTTAAAAATATAGACCCAAGTTTCTGTTCTATCATTTTCCTTCCCTTGAAGAACTTCTTTTAACATTTCTTGTGGGGGGATGAATTCATTCAGTTTTTGTTCATCTGAAAAATTCTTTATATTCTCTTTTGAAAAATTTTTTTTGGATATAGAATTTTATATTTGTGGGGTTTTTTTTCCTTTTTTTTATTGGAGTAAAATTGCTTTACAATGTTGTGTTAGTTTCTGCTGTACAATGAAGTGAATCAGCTATATGTATACCTATATCCCCTCCATCTTGGACCTCCCTTCCCCCTTCCCCCCAATCTAGGTCATCACAGAACACCGAGCTGAGCTCCCTGTGTTATACAGTAGGTTCCCACTAGCTATCTTTTTACACATGGTAGTGTATTTATGTCAAACCTAATCTCCCAATTAGCCCCACCCTCCCCTTCCCCACCGTGTCCACATGTCTGTTCTCAATATCATTCTTGCCCTACAAATAGGTTCATTTTTTTGGATATAGAATTTTATATTTGTGGGGGGGTTTTCATTCAATAGTTTGAATATTATGGTATGCCTGGGTGCAGATTCTTTGTTATTTATCCTGCTTTGTGTTCTCTGAGCTTCTTAGATCTGTGGTTTGGTGGCCATCATCAACTCTGGAAGGCTTTTAGTGATGATTACTTCAAATATTTATTCTGCTCCATTCTTTCTTTTTTCTCTTACTGGTATTCCATTTTGCATACATGTGTTACACCTTTTGAAATTGTCCCAAAGTTCTCAAAGTTCTTTCTTGGATATACTGTTCTTTTTTCCCTTTTTTTTTTTTTTTTTTTTTTTGCATTTCAATTTGGGAAGGTTCTGCTGACATAGCTTCAAGCTTACTGATTCTTTCCTTGGTTGTTTTCATCCAGTCTATTCATCAATCGATCAAAGGCATTTTTCATTTTGTTAACAGTTTGTGTGTATGTTTATTTCTATCATTTTCTTTTAATTTTCTTAGAGCTTTCACCTCTTAACTATCCATCTATTCTTTCATATTTTACTTCTTTTCATTAGATTTCCTAACAAATTAATCAAAATTGTCTTAAATTTCCTCTCTAATAAGTCCAAAATATGTGACATATGTGAGTTTTGTTCCGATATTTGCTTTGCTTCACATTCTGTTTTATCCTGCCTTTAACATGCCTTATAATGTTATTTTTCTTGATATCTGAACATGATAGGTTAATAAAAACTGATATAAATTTGCCTTTACTCTGAGGTATTATACTAATCTGGCTAGAAGTGTTTAATGCTTATTGTAGGTGTAGGTGCCAGGGGCTTCAAATTCCTCTAGTTTTCTTGTTTTTGTCTCTGCTGTTGTCTGAGTTTCTCTAAGAACTTCTTAAGTAGAGTCTGAGCCTTGCAGCTCTTTTAGCTGTAATCCACTGTTAACTTATTGGAGCCCTGTTGACATAGTGGTAAGACAGGCAGGGAAGTGTTCTATAAGCTTATGATTCAATCTCAAGTGTTTTTTTTTTTTTTTTTTTAGTGGTCCTCAGTCTCTTGGCAGTAACTTTAATGTAATTTATTTTAAGTGAGACAGGAAGGTTAGAGGGGGCTGGAATTGGATAATCGCCCTTCCACCTAAGTGAGATAAAGTCTTTTTCTGTGGAGAGTAGATCTTTGTTATAGAGAATATTCTGGGCATATTTCAAAATGGTTACTTTTCCCCTCTCCCTGCCTAGGCAATGAGGTGATTTTTCTTGGCTCCTTATGATAAGAACCTGATGAGGTACCTGGAGGTAAAATTCACAAAAGTGTGGAAACCCTCTAAGACTGTGGCCCCCAGAAGCTTCTTGCTCTCAAGCTACTGTATACTCATTCTCTAGAAATTAATCAAAATTACTATTTATGAGATTCTACCAGTTTATGCTTCCAGAAACTTTTGTTCCTCGCAAATTTATCTGCACTCTTTTTCTCTGTATTCACCTGTATTTCTAGATTTCAGGGAACAATTTTCCCCATGACTTCAATTCTCTCTTGGGTTCAAAAAAAGTCTTTGAATTTAAGTTTGTTCAGCTTTTTCCTTATTGTAAATTTTGTTGACTTCCAATCTCTTTACATGTTGAGGCTAAAACTAGAAGTCCCTGAAGCATCATTATTACATCATGTGCTCCTAGAGCTGGCAGCTGAAGTGGCAGCATCCTGACATGGTGACTCGGCAAGAGTGATGTGATGGTTAATTTTATGTACGAAACACACCGGGCCATAGGATGCCCAGACGTTTGGTCAAACATTGTACTAGGTGTTTCTGCAAAGTGTATTTGGATGAGATTATCATTTTAATCAGTAAAATAGGGTACAGTAGAGTGCAGCAGACTGCCCTCTGTAGTGTGGGTGGACCACATCCAGTCAGTTGAAGGCCTTAACATAAAAAGACCAATCTGCCCCAGAGTAAGAGAGAATTCTACAGTATATTGCCTTAAGACTTCAGTTGAGCCATCAGTTATCCTGGATCTCCAGTCTGCCCGCCTCAGGACCAGAACAGCAGCATCAGCTCTGCTGGGTCTTGAGCCTACCAGCCCACACTGCAGATTTGGATTCTAATCACCACAATAATGAGAGCCAATTCCTTATAATAAAACTTTTTCAATCTATACACACGTTTATTGGTTGTGTTTCTCTGGATAACTCTAATATGGATTTTGGTACTGATAGCAGTTCTAGAGGAACAGACTTTTAAGTATGAATTTTCAATTCATCAAGATGATATGACAATTATAAGCATAATATGTGTCAAACAACAGCGTCCCAAAATGTATGAAACAAACATTTACAGAATTAAAGGAAGAAATAGACAATTGTACTAGTTTTCTATGGCTGCTGTAACAAATTACCACAAACTGGGTGGCTAAAACAACATACATTTAATTTTTCACAGTTGTGGCACCCAGAAGTCTGAAATCAAGGTGTCAGCAGGGCAATGCTTCCTCTAAAGCCTCTAGAAAAGAATACTTTCTTGCCCCTTGTAGCTTCTGGTAGTTGCCAGCAATCCTTGGCATTCTTTGTTTTGTGACACTAGGACTCCATTCTCTGCCTCTGTCTTCACATATAATTTTTTCCTGTGTATGTGTGTGTCTTCAAATCTCTCTCCTAATAAGGATGCTAGTCATTGGAAGTAGGGTCTACCTTAATCCAGTTTGACCTAATCTTAGCTTGATTACATCAGCAAAGACCCTACTTCTAAATAAGGTCTAGTCATGGTACAGCATATCTTCTGGGGGAGACACAATTCAATCAACAACAACTGCAGTAATAGATATGTTAAAAATATGTTAGATGCATGCTACAGAAAAGATGTGCACATATCAACAAGGATACTGTAAGGACACATATCGGAGGGAAAAAGTGAGAAGCTGAATGGGATATATAGCAACATCCCATTTATGTGATTTAAAATATATGCACACAAAATAGGTTTACATGTTTTACAATAGCACATACAAGGGAGTAATTAAAATGGGGCCTGCAGTAGGCAGATGGAATGGAGTAGGGGATGGGGATAAAGGGTATAAAACAAAAGAGATGCTGTTCTCTAAGGGTACTGATGTGAGCTATATGATATTTTTGCACTTGAGGTCCAAAAAAGAATTAATAAACACATGAACACAGGAAAATAATAACAAATACACATTTAACACTTACTGTGTTTCAGGCACAGTGTTAGCTCTGGCAGCCATATATATACATACATACATATATATGTTTAAATATGTATATGTATAAAAATGTTAACTAATTAAACAGAAAACCACTCTCACCACTCTTAACAACTTTACTTCTCACTTGATCGCTTAAATGGCATTTTAGAATGTTGTATTATTAATCAATATAAATTTATAGAAATGTTAACAGTTGAGGAGATTCAATGAAATATCTAAAGCACATCTCTAAAAGTCTCTTTAGGGAGAATATCTGATAGTGGTTTGTTCTGTATTTGTCACTTTCTTAAAGTAGTATGTAATGTAATATCGGAGGGAACAGTTCTGAATATTGAGTCTTCCTTTTGTTCTGAAAATTAATGAATTGTTCCTCATTTAAATCTCATGCTATAGATTGACTCCCTTCTCAGATTCCCTTGTACATGGATTGTGTTTGTTCTTGATGCTATATTCTCAATGCTGAAAGCTTTATATAATGCCTGATACCCTGGGGTCATTAAATGAATGATAACAGAAAGGACTCACTTAGATGCCAAAGGTACCTTAGGTGATAGAGATTGCAGCTTCCCCAGCCCTAATGGGTTCGAAGGCACAAAATAAA
Organism: Pseudorca crassidens; assembly: GCF_039906515.1. Classification (NCBI taxonomy): domain Eukaryota; kingdom Metazoa; phylum Chordata; class Mammalia; order Artiodactyla; family Delphinidae; genus Pseudorca; species Pseudorca crassidens. The sequence goes on along the minus strand of NC_090296.1, from coordinate 126,232,302 downwards.
GAATCACAATGTCATCAAGAGAGAAAAAGTAGGTGTGAATTTTCCTCACTCCCATTTGATTTCCTTGGAGAAGAGAAGGCTTATAGAAGACCTGACACTTTATATCTGTCCCCAGAGACATACAAGAGCTTCTGTTCTGTTCTCAAAGTGCACTGTGGATAATATGAAAGTGTGTTTCTGGGGAGATTTCCCAGTGGTTACAACTTTCTCAGATGACCTGGTGCCATATTAATAAAATGTTAAACCCACAAACTCCCCACAAGTCAATAAATAATGCAGGCTGAAATCATTAAATATTATGCTTCTGAAGGCCATTTCATTGAAATTCACTGATTCAACACTTTTCCAAGGAAGTTTTGCCTCATTCAGCATTCTTACTATGAAGTTGGCCAGCCTGAATATCAAGGTCCTTAAAGGCCCTTCCTGCTGCTGTCACCCTTTGGCTGCACACAAACGATGGGGATATAAAAATGGTTCTCAGAAAACTGCAATTACATCGCGTCTCCAAAGTCTGGTTCATTTCTTCTCAGTTTCCAAGTCTGTGGAAGGGAATCAGATATGCTCACTCTGCCTCTCTAGCAGATTGTGCTCCTTTCCACCACCAGCATAAAGTTCAAAGCACAAATTGAAAAGCCTTGAAAAGGGTGACTCAACGTCTTTCTCCTCTGTTAAAAATCTCTTAGAGTATTTTGTTTGGAAGACTTAGTTTCTTAATTGTATCTGTGCTCTTATTCTGGAATTTCCAGAGCCAATTCTTCAGAAATTATGTGCTATTAATACATCTACTAACAAAAAGAGTAAAAAGTCTGCAACCCTGTTGCTGAAATTCAGCCGCTGTTCAACAGTGCCAAATAGAAACGCAGAGACAGAGTTTTGAGTGAAGTAGAAAAGAATAGCTTTATTGCTTTGCCAGGCAAAGGGGGCTACAGGGGGCTAATGTCCTCAAGACTGTGTGACCCACCCTGGAGGGGGTAGTGAGGCATCTAACAGTGTTCAAGGAGCTGGGCGTGGTCAGCTTGTGGACATTCTTCTGATTGGTTGGTGGTGAGGTAATCCAGAGTCAGTATCATCAACCTTCTGGCTCCAGTTTGTCTGAGGTCTACATGCTTGTCAGCAGCATACGGTTTACTTCTTCCACCTGGTGGGGGCTTCAGTATCTGCAAAACAGCTCAAAGGACATGGCTCAGAATATTATCTGTAGTCCTTGAGGAGGAATTAAAGGTCCTTGACTTTGTTTAATGGCTAAAGTATTATTATTTTGTTTTGCTTGACTGTATTCCTTTCTTTCTGCATTTTCTCACTTCTCTGATTAAATTTATTCTTTGACTAAAGTTTTTCTACAGACAAAAGGCAGGAAGAGGTGGGGGTCTATTCTGGGAAGGCCTCATAGGGTCCTGCTCGGTTACAACCCTTTGCAAGTTCTTTTCCATAAGGAGGTAGGCGGGCGGCCGCAGATGGAGGGATTGCTGGGAGAGGAGAGAAGACAAACCCGATTGCACCCTCATGACTATTGCTGATGGAAAACAAAGGAAGCTTTGGAAAAATCACTTTGACTTTTCACTTTCAAATTCCCACAACATCACGTGTCTTTCAGGTGCTGTGTGTCCATAGGCACAGAGATGCCTTGGCGTCTGTCCTTGGCTCATGAGCAAAAAGAGAGTTCCAGGGCAGGTTTGTATATTCCAGGCAAGTTTGATTCCCCATAAATCTGTATGTTGGTCTTTGCACTCCCTTCTTTCCACTCCAGCAGTCAATGGTGATTTATAAGCATCCTTCTGAATGCACTTCTGGTGTCAAGGAAAGACCCAAGAACATCACAGTTAAAAGCCAAATGGGGGTCTAAGTAAAACCTGAACCTTTCTTTGTCATGAGCTTTATGGCCGATCCCTTCACCTTCACCTTCTTAACTCTATACTTCCTCACCCCTAAAATGGGGCCAGTGATGCCTACCATACATGGATGCTGTCAAAGGAGAGAATGGGCATATGCAAATAATTGAAAACATCAGGGAAAAAGTAATCTACATCTACTATGCCTTCCACTCACCTTTCAGTATGTCATACATTTCTTATAACTTTAGTTAGGCATGCTACAAGGGATAAGACTTCCTGCAAGCCAATTCAAAGGCTGACTTTTGGTAAGAAATTTTATAGAAAATAATGGCTAAATGGTTGAAGGTGTGGATGCAAGGAACAGCACACCTGCTGAAGGCAGAGTGGAGTCTTTGTCCAGTCCTAGGAACACAGTCAGAGTTGTCAATCCCTCTCAAAGCTGATGGTCAGCAGAGCAGGTGTGCAGCTAATGTCTAGAAGAATTCTTTTTTTTTAATTTTATTGAAGCATAGTTGATTTACAATGTAGTGTTAATTTCTGCTGTATAGCCTAGTGATTCAGTTATACATATATAAGTTATTTTTCATACTCTTTTCCATTATGGTTTATCACAGGATATCGAATACAGTTCCCTGTGCTATACAGTAGGACCTTGTTGTTCATCCATTCTGTATATACCAGTTTGCATCCACTAATTCCAATCTCCCACTCCATCCCTCCCCCACCCTCCCTCCCCCTTGGAAACCACAAGTCTGTTCTCTATGTCTGTGAGTCTGTTTCTGTTTTTGTAGATAGGTTCATTTATGTCATATTTTGGAAGAATTCTTAGTCCATTAAAATCCTTTGTAAAAATGCTAATTTCTTCCTAGGATAAGATTTATGCATTATGTCACACAAAAAGTTCTGTTCCAGATCAGGACTAGAACAAGATTTTTTTTTTAAATAAATCTTTGCAAAGAACATAAGTCTCTGTTAGTAATCGGCTAAAAAGAAAGCTGCACTAGCCTTTTAATTTGTGTTTGCTCTTTTGAGTCTTGTTGACTGAAAAAACTGTACAACCGGAAAGTTGAGAATCATGTTTTATTTGAGGACAGTACTGAGGACAACAGCCCAGGAAGGCAGCCTCTCAGATAGCTCTGAGGAACTGTTACAGAGAGGTCAGGGAGGAGCCATAAAGAAGTTTTTGCTGAGGGCTTCCCTGGTGGCGCAGTGGTTGAGAGTCTGCCTGCCGATGCAGGGGACATGGGTTTGTGCCCCGGTCTGGGAAGATCCCACATGCCGCAGAGCAGCTGGGCCCATGAGCCATGGCCGCTGAACCTGCACGTCTGGAGCCTATGCTCCACAACGGGAGAGGCCACAACAGTGATAGGCCCGCGAACCACAAAAAAAAACAAAAAATGTTTTTGCTGAAAAAAAAAAAATCATGTAGTCTAATATCAAAAGATTACTGTTAATCACAAAAAACCTCAGACATCTCAAATTAATGATTTTAGTGCTTTTCTACATATGACAAGATGCAAGTTTCTGGGTTCATTGAAATTATTCCTTTGATATGCATCGTAACTATCTAGGGCCAGTATCCTGTTTTTCTCCATCCTGAATTCTCAGGGTGCACCTTAGGGGGCAGCTGCAGTAGCTGATAACTCCATGGCCATAGTGCTATTTGTTTACTGACATTCTTTGTCCACAGTGTGAAGGAAGCCATATTGCCTGAGTGTCATTTTATGGACACCACTTGGCATGCTTCAATCTAGGAAGAATCAAGTGAATCCAGGAGCTCAGTGTGCTAATTTGTAGCATAGGGCAGAACCTCCCATAGTCCTGGATGGGATGGCAAGCCTTGGCAAGGTTCACCCACCTCCCTCCCCACATGAAGCCCCTGCCTTTTGGTTCTCTGAGCCTAAATGAAGATGGAACTGGCCATTTCTAGCTAAAGGTCAAATTATCCTAGGCATAATTTGAAGTCAGAGAATAATTTTCATTGCTGGGTGCATCTTTTCATATTTCTTTTTTTCTCTTCTCTTGGGGTCTGTGAGAGGTAAATTTTGGTGAGAGGAAAAAAACTAAACATTTACTAATTTGAAATAATGGCTTCTGTTATCCTTATGCTAGTTCTGTGGTACCTGTCCCTTAATAAGATCATCATTTAAGAGTAAAGTTGCAGATCATGGCTGGGTTCACAGGGGCCACTGAACTCACCCTATAAAGTAACAAGCAGGATCATAAAAATTATCCAGAGGATAAAAGGTACATCATACAATCAAGTCCCTAGACACTGTGATCCCCAGGCTAGCTGGAGATCAGCAACAAAAATAGTACAAGCCCCCACCTGCCCCAGTGAGGGGGTATGAAAAGTCACTGCATCAGGAAGCACTGCTCTGACCTTTTCCATGCCTTGTGGTCACTCCTCACTGGCTGATGAGTTCCGAGTTCTTGAGCCCCAGACTAAGAGCCACAGGCAGCCCCAGGCCTGAAGGGTGTCAATGACTCATCCTTATCCTCAAGGAGTTCCTACTCTTGGCCTTTGAGAGAGAAGACCCTAGGGAACAATCATCTGATCACAATGGGGAAACATTTTAGTAGTTGTCACTAAATATTCATGTTTCTTTTGCTATAGATTTAATCTCTCTGACCCTCAGTTCTTTGTTTTTTTATTGTCGTCTTCTGTTACAATGAGTAGGTAGTCCTAAAGCTGTGGATCTCAAACTATGTCTCTAAGGCATCTGAATGCTGTTTCCAGGTGAAAATTAACCCAGTATATACACACACATTTACGTATACACATGTATATTCATATAAATGCACACATACACGTGCATATCATGTACATTTCATATGTAAGTACATGTAGCCATATACACTATGTCATATACATAGCCATATACATATACATAGGATATACATATCCTATGTGTATGCACATGTGCATATCATATCACATACACACATGTACATATACACAGACACATGCATATACATATACAAAAGTGCAGCTGTGGTTGTTGAAGCTCAGTCTCTACCCCCCTGCCTCCCAGTCTGGCCTTCATGGTGACACCTGGGCACCATCACAAAACTCTTGGGCACCACCCAGCTCTGCTTTAAAGCCACTAGGTTTTATGATTCCAAGTCAAAGGCCTGGGGACTTCCCTGGTGGTCCAGTGGTAAAGAATCTGCCTTACAGTGAAGAGGATGTGGGTTAGATCCCTGGTCATGGAACTAAGATCCCACACGCAGAGAGGTAACTAAGCCCTCACGCCACAACTACTGAGCTCTAATGTCTCCACTAGAGCCCATGTGCCACAAACTACAGAGCCCATGTGCTCTGGAACACGCTCGCCACAACTAAAGAGCACACGTGCCCTGGAACCTGCGTGCCACAACTACAGAGCCCACACGCCGCAATAAAGAGCCCTGTGCGCCACAACAAAAGATCCCACGTGCTGCAACCAAGACCCAACACAGCCATAAATAAATAAATAAATAATCTTAAAAAAACAAAGTCAAAGACCTGTTCCCACCAACCAGCTTGCTGGCAAATCTGAAAATGTGGACGTTTACATGAATCAGTGCTGCCTGAGGCCAAATTCTCTTGAAGGAAATGGGACACTACTTCAATTTGGTGGGATTAAATTTGTCAAAAAGCAAACTTCCTTTAAGAACCAGTGAGTGAATTCAATGAGTTCAGTGATTCTGGAGCTTGGACATCCTACACCCTTAGTTAGGACCCTTGGACCTCCCAAAATATCTTCGGTGTGGATGGTCTCTGTTTAAAGCTCTTTCTGTCACAAATGAATTAGAGTTTTCTGTGCTTTGTGACTTTGGGCAAATTGCTTAACCTCCAAAAGCCTCAGTTTCCTTATAAGTAAACTGAAAATAATGATAACACCTATTTCATGAGGTTAGGGTGAGGATTATGAGATGATCCAGGGAGAGTACTCCACACAGTGCTGGAGGACAGTGAACACTTACTGTATGTCATCATCTTTACAATTATTGCTCTTGTAATTGTAGAACTAGTGCTGACAACACCAGTAAGAGTAGAGCAGACAACAATAAAAAAAGAGTAAAGATAACTTAGTGACCTATCAACTTTAGCAGGCAAAGGAGACAATTGGAAGAATTTCAAGCCAGGTGGAAGAAATCTTAAGGAATTTGGGAGCATGAGGTAATGAAACTGTCGACTAAAAAAAAATGCGCAACCTAAAAGTTGAGAAATATGTTTTATTTTCCAGACAAAACTGAAGACTTAAGCCTGGGACACAGCCTCTCAGGTAACTCTGAGGGACTGCTCCAAAGAGGTAAGGGAGGAGCCAGGACATATAGGAGTTTTTGCAGCAAAGACCAGGTGGTCAAAAGATTACTGTTAATTAAAGAAAAGCAGACATCTCAAGTTAATGAATTTAGTGCTTTTCTATGTATGGGGAGATGCAAGAGTCTGGGCTCACTGAAATCATTCCTTTGATATGCACCTCAGCTTTCTGGGGCCAGTATCCTGTGCTTTCTCATCCTGAGTCTCCTCAGGGTGCACCATTGGGGGTGGCTGCAGTGTCTGATGGTTTGGTGGTGGGCGTCCTCTTCCATCCTGAGTTCCCTCAGGGCTCACCATTCATCTGAGTGGCTGTAATGTGATGGCTTGATGGCTGCAACATTCTTTGTTTACTGATATGGCAGGCAATATCTTTTCATTGACAAAACAAAAGCTCATAAACTGAATGGAGAGGAATTAAACACACATTACACAATACTAGTGAGTTAGAGCCATGTGAGGATGTCACAGGAGGTATGGTACATGAATAGAGCATTTTGGAAATTGGTGGGTTTCTAGGTAAGTGGAAGGTAGTATTGGGGGAGGAAAGATGTGGCTAGGATCAAAGCTGTGATGATCACAGAATTCATGGGACTGGAGGAGTTCATGCAATGGGAGGAAGACAGCTTGTAATTGAGATCAGTGAGAAGATGAAAGGAGCTCACGGGAGCTTCTTTATGGGGAATGTATGGAGGGCTGTGAAGAGGTGGGACTGGTTCTGTCCTTCTGAAAGAATGTGGACCCCATTCTGAGTGAGTTGAGAACTCTGCCACTGAGTTTGGGACTGAGTGAGTGGAGGCAGTGGTCTCACCCGGCATCTGCTATGAGAGGGCAAGCAAGTGACTCAATGGAAATGGCAGAGATTCTCTCTTTAGGTCCCTGTTGGGTGGGCACCTTCTGGTAAAATTGATGGTAATTCATGTCACCTTCACACTGAACATATGCCACATTCTCATACTAAACACTAACACACTTCCATCCAAAAGTTTAAATGGACACACAAACATACATGCCCCTAAGGAAGAGGTGACCCAAACTTTAATTCCTGAAGGGTCTGAGTCCTTAGCTGTCTTGCCTTTATGGAATTGCTATTGTCATTTCTTTTCATTTCCAAGGGCTGCTGGAACAAATTACCACAAACCAGGTGGCTTAAAAACAACAAAAAATTATTTTGTCACAGTTCTGGAGGCCAGAAGTCTGAAATCAATGCATCAGCAGGGTCGGTTTCTTCTGGAAGTTCTGAGGGAGAATCCATCTCATGCCACTTTCCTGGTGTTGCCAGGGCTGCTCCAGGTCTTTGCTCAACACCCTCCAACCTCTACCTTTAGCAAGAGTTAACATAATATTTTTTTTAAGTTTTTAATTTTATATTGGACTATAGTTGATTAACAATGTTGTGTTAGTTTCAAGTGTACAGCAAAGTGATTCAATTATACATATACATGTATCTATCCTTTTTCAAATTCTTTTCCCATTTAGGTTGTTACATAATATTGAGCAGAGTTCCCCGTGCTATACAATAGGCCCTTGCTGGTTATCCATTTTAAATAGAGCAGTGTGTACATGTCAATCCCAAACTCCCTAACTATCCCTCCCTCCCCAGTAACCAAAAGTTCGTTCTCTAAGTCTATGAGTCTGTTTCTGTTTTGTAAATAAGGTCATTTGTATCATTTTTTAGATTCCACATATAAGCAATATGATATCATAAGATATTTGTTTTTCTCTGTCTGACTTACTTCACTTAGTATGATAATCTCTAGGTCCATTCATGTTGCTGCAAATGGCATTATTTTGTGTTTTTTTATGGCTGAGTAATATTCCATTATATATACGTATCACATATTCTTTATCCATTCATCTGTAGATAGACATTTACGTTGCTTCCTTGTCTTGGCTATTGTCAATAGTGCTGCTATGAACGTTGTGGTGCATGTATCCTTTCAGACCATGTTTTTCTCCAGGTATATGTCCAGGAGAGGGATTGCAGGATCATATGGTAGCTCTATTTTTAGTTTTTTAAGGAACCTCCATATTGTTTCTCCACAGTGGCTGTACCAATTTGCATTCCCACCAACAGTGTAGGATAGCTCCCTTCTATCCACACCCTCTCCAGTATTTATTGTTTGTGGATTTTTTGATGATAACCATTCTGACTGGTGTGAAGTGATATCTCATTGTAGTTTTGATTTCCATTTCTCTAATAATTAGTGATGTTGGGATCTTTTCATGTGCATCTTGGCCATCTGTATGTCTTCTTTGGAGAAATGTCTATTTAGGCCTTCTGCCCATCTTTTGATTGGGTTGTCTGTTTTTATGATATTAAGCCACATGAGCTTAGTTCTCTGGCCAGGCATCAAACCCATGCCCCTTGCAGTGGAAGCGCAGAGCTCTAACCACTGGACACCAAGGAATTCCATAAGAGTTAACATAATCTTTAAGTTAAAGTGTTCAGAGATAGAGGAGCTTCAAGATGGCCGAAGAGTAAGACATGGAGATCACCTTTCTCCCCACAAGTACATCAGAAATACATCTACACATGGAAAAACTCCTACAGAACACCTACTGAAAGTTGGCAGAAGACTTCAGACCTCCCAAAAGGCAAGAAACTCCCCACATACCTGGGTAGGGCAAAAGAAAAAAGAGAGACAAAAGAATAGGGACGGGACCTGCACCTCTGGGAGGGAGCTGTGAAGGAGAAAAGGTTTCCACACACTAGGAAGCCCCTTCGTGGGCATAGACTGTGGGTGGTGGAGGGGGGCAGCTTCGGAGCCACGGAGGAGAGCACAGCAACAGAGGGCAAAGTGGACAGATTCCCGCACAGAGGATAGGTGCTGACCAGCACTCACCTGCCCGAGAGGCTTGTCTACTCACCCGCCGGGACGTGTCTGCTCACCTGCCGGGGCGGGTGGGGGTTGGAAGCTGAGGCTCGGGCTTCGGGCTTCGGAGGTCAGATCCCAGGGAGAGGACTGGGGTTAGCTGCATGAACACAGCCTGAAGGGCTGTGCACCACAGCTAGCCAGGAGGGAGTCCGGGAAAAGGTCTGGAACTGCCAAAGAGGCAAGAGACATTTTCTTGCCTCTGTTTCATAGTGCGTGAGGAGAGGGGATTAAGAGTGCTGCTTAAAGGAGCTCCAGAGATGGGCACGAGCTGCGGCTATCAGCGTGAACCCCAGAGATGGGCATGAGACGCTAAGGCTGCTGCTGCAGCCACCAAGAAGTCTGTGTGCAAGCACAGGTCCCTCTCCACACCTCCCCTCCTGGGAGCCTGTGCAGCCTGCCACTGCCAGGATCCCATGATGCAGGAACAACTTCCCCAGGAGAACGCACGGCGAGCCTCAAGCTGATGCAACGTCCCGCCGGCCTCTGCCGCCGCAGGCTCGCCCTGCATCCACCCCTCCCTCCCCCAGGCCTGAGTGAGCCAGAGCTCCCGAATCAGCTGCTCCTTTAACCCTGTCCTGTCTGAGGGAAGAACAGATGCCCTCAGGTGACCTACATGCAGAGGCAGGGCCAAATCCAAAGCTGAATCCCAGGAGCTGTGCGAACAAAGAAGAGAACAGGAAATCTCTCCCAGCGGCCTCAGTCAGGAGCAGCGGATTAAATCTCCACAATCAACTTGATGTACATGCATCTGTGGAATGCCTGAATGCACAACGAATCATCCCAAATTGAGGAGGTGGACTTTGGGAGCAATGATATATATATATATATTTTTTTTTCCCCTTTTTCTCTTTTTTGTGAGTGTGTATGCATATGCTTCTGTGTGTGATTTTGTCTGTATAGCTTTGCTTTTACCATTTGTCCTAGGGTTCTGTCTGTCCGTTTTCTCTGTTTTTTTTTTTTTTTTTTTAGTATAGTTTTCAGCTCTTGTTATCATTGGTGGATTTGTTTTTTTTCGTTTGGTTGCTCTCTATCTTCCTTATTTCATTTTTTTTAAATTATTAAAAAATTTTTAACAATTATTTTTTGGTTTTTATTTTAATAAGTTTAATTTAATTTAATTTTATCTTGTTTTCCTTTCTTTCTTTTTTTCTCCCTTTTATTCAGAGCCGTGTGGATGACAGGGTTTTGGTGCTCCAACCAGGTATCAGGGCTGTGCCTCTGAGATGGGAGAGCCAAGTCATAACACTGGTCCACCAGACACCTCCCAGCTCCACATAATATCAAATGGTGAAAATCTCCCAGAGATCTCCGTCTCAACGCCAACACCCAGCTCCACTCAACGATCAGCAAGCTAAAGTACTGGACACCCTATGCTAAACAACTAGCAAGACAGGAACATAACCCACCTATTAGCAGAAAGGCTGCCTAAAATCATAATAAGTCCACAGAGACCCCAAACACACCACCAGACGTGGACCTGCCCACCAGAAAGACAAGATCCAGCTTCATCCACCAGAACACAGGCACTAGTCCCCTCCACCAGGAAGCCTACACAACCCACTGAACCAACTTTAGCCACTGGGGGCAGACACCAAAAACAACAGAAACTACGAACATGCAGGCTGTGAAAAGGAGACCCGTAACACAATAAGTTGAGCAAAATGAGAAGACAGAGAAAACACAGCAGATGAAGGAGCAAGGTAAAAACTCACCACACCTAACAAATGAGGAGGAAATAGGCAGTCTACCTGAAAAAGAATTGAGAATAATGATAGTAAAGATGATCCAAAATCGTGGAAATAGAATGGAGAAAATACAAGAAACGTTTCACAAAGACCTAGAAGAAATAAAGAGCAAAGAAACAGTGACAAATAACACAATAAATGAAATTTAAAATTTTCTAGAAGGGATCAGTAGCAGAATAACTGAGGCAGAAGAACGGATAAGTGACCTGCAAGATAAAATAGTGGAAATAACTATTGCACAGTAGAATAAAGAAACAAGAATGAAAAGAATTGAGAATAGTCTCAGAGACTTCTGGGACAACATTAAAAGCACCAACATTCAAATTATATGGGTCCCAGAAGAAGACAAGAAAAAGAAAAGGACTGAGAAAATATTTGAAGAGATTATAGTTGAAAACTTCCCTAATATGGGAAAGGAAATAGGTAATCAAGTCCAGGAAGAACAGAGAGTCCCATACAGGATAAATGGAAGGAGAAACATGCCAAGACACATATTAATCAAACTATCAAAAATTAAATACAAAGAACAAATATTAAAAGCAGCAAGGAAAAAACAACAAATAACACACAAGGGAATCCCCATAAGGTTAACAGCTGATCTATCAGCAGAAACTCTGCAAGCCAGAAGGGAGTGGCATGACATATTTAAAGTGATGAAGGAGAAAAACCTACAACCAAGATTACTGTACCCAGCAAGGATTTCATTCAGATTTGACAGAGAAATTAAAAGCTTTACAGACAAGCAAAATCTAAGAGAATTCAGCACCACCAAACCAGCTTTACAACAAATGCTAAAGGAACTTCTCTAGGCAAGAAACACAAGAGAAGGAAAAGACCTACAATAATAAGCCCAAAACAATTAAGAAAATGGAAATAGGAACATACATATCGATAATTACCTGAAATGTAAATGGACTAAATGCTCCCGCCAAAAGACACAGAGTGGCTGAATGGATACAAAAACAAGACCCATATATATGCTGTCTACAAGAGACCCACTTCAGACCTAGGGACACATACAGACTGAAAGTGAGGGGATGGAAAAAGATATTCCATGCAAATGGAACACAAAGGAAAGCTGGAGTAGCAATTCTCAAATCAGGCAAAATAGACTTGAAAACAAAGACTATTAAAAGAGACAAAGAAGGACACTACATAATGATCAAGGGATCATTCCAAGAAGAAGATATAAGAATTATAAATATTTATGCACCCAACATAGGAGCACCTCAATACATAAGGCAAATACTAACAGCCATAAAAGGGAAAATCAACTGTAACACAATCATAGTAGTGGACTTTAACACCCCACGTTAACCAAAGGACAGATCATCCAAAATGAAAAATAAATAAGGAAACACGAGCATTAAATGATACATTAAGCAAGATGAAGTTAATTGATATTTACAGGACATTCCATCCAAAAACAACAGAATACACTTTCTTCTCAAGTGCTCATGGAACATTCTCCAGGATAGATCATAGCTTGGGTCACAAATCAAGCCTTCGTAAATTTAAGAAAATTGAAATCATATCAAGCATCTTTTCTGAACACAACGCTATGAGACTAGATATCAATTACAGGAAAAAAGTCTGTAAAAAATACAAACACATGGAGCCTAAACAATACACTACTTAATAACCAAGAGATCAGTGAAGAAATCAAAAAGGACATCAAATAATACTTAGAAAAATATGATAATGAAAACGCTATGACCCGAAACCTATGGAGTGCAGCAAAACAGTTCTAAGATGGAAGTTTATAGCAATACAATCCTACCTTAAGAAACAAGAAACATCTTAAATAAACAAGCTAACCTTACACCTAAAGCAACTAGAGAAAGAAAAAAAAAAAACCCAAAGTTAGCAGAAGGAAAGAAATCATAAAGATCAGCTCAGAAATAAATGAAAGAGAAATGAAGGAAATGATAGCAAAGATCAATAAAACGAAAAGCTGGTTCTTTGAGAAGATAAACAAAATTGATAAACCATTAGCCAGACTCAACAAGAAAAAAAGGAAGAAGACTGAAATCAATAAAATTAGAAATGAAAAAGGAGAAGTAACAACTGACACTGAAGAAATACAAAAGATCATGAGAGATTACTACAAGGAACTCTATGCCAATAAAACGGACAACCTGGAAGAAACGGACAAATTCTTAGAAAAGCACAACCTTCTGAGACTGAACCAGGAAGAAATAGAAAATATGAAAAGACCAATCACAAGCACTGAAATGGAAACTGTAATTAAAAATCTTCCAGAAAACAAAAGCCCAGGACCAGATGGTTTCCCAGGCGAATTCTATCAAACATTTAGAGAAGAGCTAACACCTATCATTCTCAAACTCTTCCAAAATATAGCAGAGGGAGGAACACTCCCAAATTCATTCTACGAGGCCACCATTACCCTGATACCAAAACCAGACAAAGGTGTCACAGAAAAAGAAAACTACAGGCCGATATCACTGATAAACATAGATGCAAAAATCCTGAACAAAATACTAGCAAAAAGAATCCAACAGCACATTAAAAGGATCATACACCATGATCAAGTGGGGTTTATTCCAGGAATGCAAGGATTCTTCAATATATGCAAATCAATGTGATACACCATATTAACAAATTGAAGGAGAATAACCATATGATCATCTCAATAGATGCAGAGAAAGCTTTTGACAAAATTCAACACCCATTTATGATAAAAACCCTGCAGAAAGTAGGCATAGCGGGAACTTTCCTCAACATAATAAAAGCCATATATGACAAACCCTCAGCCAACATTGTCCTCAATGGTGAAAAACTGAAAACATTTCCACTAAGATCAGGAACAAGACAAGGTTGCCCACTCTCACCACTCTTATTCAACATAGTTTTGGAAGTTTTAGCCACAGCAATCAGAGAAGAAAAAGAAATAAAAGGAATCCAAATCAGAAGAGAAGAAGTAAAGCTGTCATTGTTTGCAGATGACATGACACTATACATAGAGAATCCTAAAGATGCTACCAGAAAACTACTAGAGTTAAACAATGAATTTGGAAATGTAGCAGGATACAAAATTAATGCTCAGAAATCTCTTGCATTCTTATACACTAATGATGAAAAATCTGAAAGAGAAATTAAGAAAACACTCCCATTTACCATTGCAAAAAAAGAATAAAATATCCAGGTATAAACCTACCTAAGGAGAAAAAAGACCTGTATGCAGAAAATTATAAGACACTGATGAAAGAAATTAAAGATGATACAAATAGATGGAGAGATATACCATGTTCTTGTATTGGAAGAATCAACATTGTGATAATGACTCTACTACCCAAAGCAATCTACAGATTGAATGCCATCCCTATCAAACTACCACTGGCATTTTTCACAGAACTAGAACAAAAACTTTCACAATTTGTATGGAAACACAAAAGACCCCAAATAGCCAAAGCAATCTTGAGAAAGAAAATGGGAATTGGAGGAATCAGGCTCCTGGACTTCACACTATACTACAAAGCTACAGTAATCAAGACAGTATGGCACTGGCACAAGAACAGAAATATAGATCAATGGAACAGGATAGAAAGCCCAGAGATAAACCCACGCACATATGGTCACCTTATCTTTAACAAAGAATGCAAGAATATACAATGGAGAAAAGACAGCTTCTTCAATAACTGCTGCTGGGAAAATTGGACAGCTACATGTAAAAGAATGAAATTAGAATACTCCCTAACACCATACACAAAAATAAACTCATAATGGATTAAAGATCTAAATGTAAGGCCAGGCACTATTAAACTCTTAGAGGAAAACATAGCCAGAACACACCTATGACATAAATCACAGTAAGATCCTTTTTGACCCAACTCCTAGGGAAATGGAAATAGAAACAAAAATAAACTAATGGGACCTAATGAAACTTCAAAGCTTTTGCACAGCAAAGGAAACCATAAACACGACGAAAAGACAACCCTCAGAATGGGAGAGAAAATTTGCAAATGAAGCAACTGACAAAGGATTAATCTCCAAAATTTACCAGCAGCTCATGCAGCTCAATATCCAAAAAACAAACAACCCAATCCAAAAATGGACAGAAGACCTAAATAGACATTTCTCCAAAGAAGATATACAGATTGCCAACAAACACATGAAAGAATGCTCAACATCATTAATCATTAGAGAAATGCAAATCAAAACTACAATGAGATATCACCTCACACCGGTCAGAATGGCCATCATCAAAAAATCTACAAACAATAAATGCTGGAGAGGGTGTGGAGAAAAGAGAACCCTCATACACTGTTGGTGGGAATGTAAATTGATACATCCACCGTGGAGAACAGTATGGAGCTTCCTTAAAAAATGAAAAATAGAACTGCCATACGACCCAGCAATCCCACTACTGGGCATATACCCTGAGAAAACCATAATTCAAAAAGAGTCATGTACCACAATGTTCATTGCAGCTCTATTTACAATAGCCAGGACATGGAAGCAACCTAAGTGTCCATCAACAGATGAATGGATAAAGAAGATGTGGCACATATATACAATGGAATATTACTCAGCCATAAAAAGAAACAAAATTGAGTTATTTGTGGTAAGATGGATGGATCTAAGTCTGTCACACAGAGTGAAGTAAGTCAGAAAGAGAAAAACAAATACCGTATGTTAACACATATATATGGAATCTAAAAAAAAAAAAAAGGTCATGAAGAACCTAGGGGCAAGATGGGAAAAAAGATGCAGACCTACTAGAGAATGGACTTGAGGATATGGGGAGGGGGAAGGGTAAGCTGGGACAAAGTGAGAGAGTGGTAGTGGACATATGTACACTACCAAATGTAAAATAGCTAGTGAGAAGCAGTCGCATAGCACAGAGAGATCAGCCCAGTGCCATGTGACCAGCTAGAAGGGTGTGATAGGGAGGCTGAGAGGGAGGGAGGTGCAAGAGGCAAGAGATATGAGGATATACGTGCATGTATAACTGATTCATTTTGTTATAAAGCAGAAAGTAATGCACCATTGTACAGCAATTATACTCCAATAAAAATGTTAAAAAATAAAAAGACAATAGAACTTCTCTATCTAAAATAAATCCCATTTCTGAGAAAACTAAAAAAAGCGTCCAGAGATAAAAAAGGAAGCTACAAACAAACAAACAAAAACCCAGATGGCACCATCCTGGTCTAAGATGGCAACGGATTGGACCTCCAACAGACCCTGAGTCTCATTATACATTGATTTTGCCATATGAGTATATTAAATGACACACCAACCAATGGCTATGACTGAACATTAAGGACAAAAAGAGGATGAAAAGGGGGTGACCCTCCCACTCCCTCAAATGTTCCTTTCCCAGTAGACTAATGCATATGCTTTTCCATCATTAGCCTCACTCCTCCTCCGTTTGTCTCTACTGTTTAAAATTAGCTTCAGTTTTGTTATTCACCTATTCAAACCCAAATGGGAAAAGAGCCCTCCCCCACCAGGGTAGAGGGCCTCAGCCAAGCTAGGATCCATAGGTATTAATTCGGTAACACTATCTTCTGGTGGTGGCTGTAAACCTCGTCATTACTTGCTTTGTTCCTACATAACTCCAATCTCTGCCTCTGTCGTCAGGTGGCATTCTTCCTCTGTGTGTTTGTGTCTCTTCTCTACTTCTTATAAGGGCACCTGTCATATTGGAGGTCATATTGATCCCCCACCCTAATCCAATGTGACCTAATCTTAACTTGATTACAACTGCAAGGACCCTATTTCCAAATAAGATCACATTCACAAGTACTAGAGTTTAGGACTTAAACAGATCTTTTGGGGGGACACAATTTAACCCACAAGATTGTCCACTAACATTTCCTATTGGACATAGGAGAGGCATGTGAGAGGCACTCCAGTGCATCTTCCAGGTATGTCCTCCCTACCTCCTTTGTGTAGCAGAAACCCAGTTTCTCTGTAGTAATCAGAATCATTTGCCCCAGCCAGGACAGTAACTCTCCTCTTTACAGTGTAATAAAGAGTCCCACGTGACAGGATACAGCCTCGGCTTCCAATCCAATGGACACATCGTTGAGTTCTCTGGCAGAAGTATCCCTCCCCTTAGAACTAGGACCTCCAAACCAGCAAAGCACACAGTTCTAGGGATGGGAAGCAACAATTCTGCAGAAGAGATATTAGGCATACTAGTGAGAAAAAACGTTTCCAATTATGCTTCTTTGATTTCTAGACTCATGTATTCTGATGATTGCTTGCTGGTTCAAAGCATATACCACATATAGGGTGCTGCCTCCCAATGGGTACCGTAATGGAGTCTTCTCAGGCCATCCTACAAACATATAATGACCACTGCTTCTGGGTAACAGAGAATAGAGTAGGATGTGTGAATTTCATGAGCTTATTACCCTGTTCCTTTGATTGTGAAGTGAATGCCTTGATCAGAAGCAGTATTGTATGAAATAACACCATGGCAAATGTGGCATTCCAGACAAAGTGAAAAACTAAATGTCCTGCTCAAGGTTTTACCCACTTGGAGGATATCCCTTGACCTGTTCTTTAGGGACTCCCTTGAGTGAGGCTGTTGTGGTCCAGCAGTCCACTTAGAGTTAGTTGGTGCCAGCATCTCAGGCAGAACCATCTGTGAACCAGCCTGTCATAAGGAATTCCCCATGAGGTCATACATGTAAATCGTGGGGAAAGAAGATGGAGAAGCAGAAGATGTGATAGGGGGCTGAGCCACCTGCTCATGAAATATACTTGTGCTTCCCAGACTTGCAAACCTGTTCTCTTACAAACAACTCCTGCACTGTGGTTCTGTGTGTCAGAGCATAGCCAATTCATGGTGATCAGCTTCAGTCACAGGGTCACTGAATCCCCATTCTGCTACAAAGTTCAGTTGCATAGCAAGAGCTGATTCTTAAAATAATAACTTTGGGGCTCCCCTGGTGGCGCAGTGGTTGAGAGTCTGCCTGCCGATGCAGGGGACACGGGTTCGTGCCCCGGTCCGGGAAGATCCCACATGCAGCAGAGTGGCTGGGCCCGTGAGCCATGGCCGCTAAACCTGCGCGTCCGGAGCCTGTGCTCCGCAACGGGAGAGGCCACAGCAGTGAGAGGCCCACGTACCGCAAAAAAATAATAATAATAAATAATAATAATAACGTTGCACCCCAAACCTAGATATTTTCATCGTTATATACAGTATCCCTGTGGGAAACAGACATTTCAATTACCGTGATGCACAAGGCCCAAGACACCTCATCCAGGCCCCACTCAAAATCTGGAGCTTTGAAGATTTTCAGTAAATGGATTGGGGCAGCCCTTTCAAATATGGCATACGTTGCCTCCAAAGAGACCCACCCAAAACTGTCTATTTTTGAGCAGTAGGCAATCGAAGAAATAGCAACTTTTCTTTCACTTTGGAAGGAATGTTCCAACATGCTTCAGACCACCTGGCCCTTGGAAACCTCCCCACCGTCTGGGCCCTGTAGTTTCATGGGGTTTCTTGCTCACCCTCTGCCACACACGTGTCTCAATACGACATTTAAAGCTCTTGCTGTTCCTGCTCACCAGGTTCAATCATCTTGATATCATGGGTGTAGTGGATGAGCATGGTCTTCTGTAGAATGCAAAGATTTCTGCAAACAGCCCATCACAGAGAGCAGAGACAGCCTTAACAGATATGGGCCAACGTCCAGTTTGGATTTCACCCCAGCAACCAAGCAAGCTGAGAGCTCCCCTAAGGAGCTCCATTAAGCCACTCGGCCTGAATCTCTTGTCAATGAAAATAATCACTAAACAATCAATAAGAAAAATAGAAAAGAGTTTTATTTGAGTCAAACTGAGGACTAGCCCAGAAACCCACTTCCCATATGACTCTGAGAAACTGCTCCTGAGAAGCAGGGTTTTCAGCACAGTTTTACATCTTGTCAGAACAAAGAACATTAAACAAGTCAGGATTACATTTCTTCAAGGTTTCAAAAAAAAAAAAGAACAGCCGAGCATGTAAACAGTGAGTCAGCATGGCTTTGGCACCTGGGAAGGGAGTCTTATCATCAAAGGAGGACCAACATTGATATCCCAGGAAGAGAGACATTTAATCTTTTTATTTCTAACGTGGATATTCTTCACTTCTGGCCAATGTGCCCTTTTCTTTCATAATTAAAGCAGGTGTACAATGTATGTTTGATAGGCTACAAAGAGTCTATTTTAGCTAGCATCAAATTCAAGTTAACTCACGTATAAGCCAGAATGACTTCCCTATATCTCAATTGTGAACATTTCTTTTATCACTCTGGAAGGGCCCTCGCCTGGGTAAATTCAGCCTTATCTAGTACTGAATTCTGCACTTCATGGTTTAACCTTCTTAAAATCCATGCCCATTTTACCTGTGTCTGATGGTTTGAATTAGCAAATCTTTCCCTTTTTATCTTTTCCCTTCCCCTTTCTCTCTCTCTCTCCCTCCCTCCCTCTCTCCCTCCCTCCCTCTCTCCCTCCCTCTCTCTCTCCCTCCCTCCCTCCCTCCCTCCCTCCCTCTCTCTCTCTCCCTCACCCTCACTAAGTGTAAAAATCTCTTCATGGATCAGATTTTGCATTCGTCCCTGTGAACCCTACTTGATAGTTGCGACCCTAATTATGAGTCTCAAGGCAGTATCAGTTGAGGGGGTGGGCTGGAGGATCATAAACATCACCTTGTGAGGGGACTCTCCCATAAAAGTTATTAACGGATCTTCAGATAAGGGAAGGTTCTTCACACAGGGTGCATGGGCCACTTCTTCCAGCAAGGGTTGAATTCTCTCATTTTGGAGAATTCTCTCATTTTGGAGAATTCAAAATTCCCAGCTTTTCCAGAATCCACACATGTCCCTATTCCAAATCTCAGGGTGCCCCTGCACCACAATCCAGCCTCACTTGTATACAAGGGCATTGGCAAGTTACATTGTAGTGATACCACCTACTCGGTTACATTCTGAGTCTGTGTTACAGCCATATCTGCCCTGTTGCTTTAAGAAAAGAAAATGTTTTATCTTATTTTGTCTTGAGTGTCACTGCAGAAGCTGTCTGATTCTCTGATCGTGACAGGAGCCAAGGGGTTAAAGTACTGAAAGCGTGTCAGTCAGTCATGCCGGCTTGTGACTGCCCTCCTGTGCAGTCACATGTGGCTTTCCCATGCCTCCCTGCCGGCCTTGTCATTGTTGTCACCACTGTGAATGTCAAGTACAGCACCCAAGGCACTCGCATCAATAGGCATTGCTTCCTTAGCAACCCCAGGTGGTAATTGAATCCTAATGCCACTGCACACTGTGGATTATTGGAACCCCATTTTCTACTCAGCATTGCATTCAAGGTGAAGGACATCATCAAATCAGTCCTGAAATCCCACATCAGACATTAGTAACAGGCTGTATTTTATACATATTTTTCACTCCTAAAAAAGTCAGGTGGCTGGGGGACATCTCTGGGGGAGGAGCCCCATTGCTAATGGGGTCCATGCTTATTTTTAAACTTCAAAAAATAGGTATTTAAATACTACTTCCTGGATACGGGTAGGGGTATGTTTTGGTCATTGTAGACTTCCTGACAATAACTACTAAGTACACAGCCATACAAACTCATCATTAATACTTATTAGTGCTCTTTTGACTTCATCCCCATCTCGTCTTTGAAGCATACATCCTGGAAGTAACCCAGAGGGCTGGCTACACCACAACCACATCACCTGTGGGCTCGTGGCTGTGTATTGGGAACCTGTCTACGTCTAATCTTCAGGGTCCTTACCTAATGATATTGGCTGGATGCAGCCTGTGGTCTGTGTGAGGTCCAAAATGGCAAACCTGATTAATGTGTTAGCTCAGAGAAGCAATCTTAATTTGTTACTGTGACTTGTAACATCAAGGTTATTAAAATTCAAGGACTTAATAGATTTCTCCATTTATTGCATCAATAGTAACTAAAGGAATTAGCTGAAATGCACTATCATTAATGCAATGGGAAAACATTTTGTCTTTTAGGGAACTTGTCCCCACTGACTCCCAATTCTTTGATACTTAAGAGAGTGAGAAAAAATATTTTACATTGGACCATGTGGTGTGTGTGTGTGTGTGTGTATGTGTGTGTGTGTGTGTGTGTGTGTGTGTGTGTGTAATTTTCTATATAATTTAATTTGTTTGAATTCTATAGCAAGAGAGCTTCATTTTTTTCCATGATATGTGCTCCACCAGTGGTTTTGGTTTTCTGGCTATTTCTGTGATATTGAAAATAACAGGTACCATTCTGTGCCCAATAGATTTAATGGCTCTTCTTATTTGGGTTCAATCCCTCTGTGTCCTCTGAAAGGGGCTTCCAAGGTCTAGAATTGGGAGCCATGGCTGGGATACTTAAACTGTCTATCCATTTTATAATTAACTGGGCCTTTCAGGCATCATCTTGATCATAATTTTCCTGATCCTTGACCCATCCCCTTGCCAGTCATTGCATATTCCACAGAGCTCTTGATCTGTCTGTCATACTTTGGTTAACTGGAGAAGAGGCTGTTGGATGGGGCCAGGAACTGGGACAAGAGACCCACGGAACCCAGGAGATGGTTCTGAGGGGTCTCCTGTCATTGGAAGAAGTCCAGCTCAGCCGGCATGAAAAAGTGCCAGAGCATAGGAACAGGAAGTGAGTTTCTGAAAATCCAAAGCAGGAAAGCAGGCAAGTACTCACTTGGTGTGGGTCTTGGGCTGGTGTCTGCAGTCCCTAGGGAGGCACCTGTCAGGGACATGACTGGGTTCTGTGGCCTCTCTGGAGAAAACCTTCTCCTCCTTCCCTTGTTCATTCTGCCCCAACCACTATGGTCCCTTCTGTTTTGAACTTGCTGGTCATGCTCCTGTCTCAGGGCTTTGCACTTGCTGTTTCTCCATCCCTTGGAAGGCCCTTCCCCAATAACCAGATGGCTCATTTCCTCACTTCCTTCAGAGTTTCACTTAAAAGTCATCTTCTCAGTTGGTGGATTTCCCTGACACGTGATCTGAATGTTTATATTCCCTCTCCCTACAGACCAAATGTATGTCTCCTTTCTCTGTTTTATTTTCCTCTTTAGCATTTTTCACTATCTAACACACTACATGTTTTCCTTATTTACCTCCTTTAAGGTGTCTCCTCTACTAGAATGTAAGGTCCATGCAGGAATGGTGTTTGTTGGGGTGGTGTCTTTTGTTTACTGCTCATGGTCCAGTGCCAAGAACAGAGCTTCGTAATTAGTAAAGGTTAGTCAATATTTAACAAATAAATGCATAAAATGATCATGCAAAATCTTCTCCTGAGGAATAACTATTCAGCCGTCCACTCCTTTGTGCATGGACTTTTGGCCGGAGTGTCTTGACTTTGGGCTGGGCTGTGGGACCTGCCTTGGCCAAGGGCAGAGGGCAGAAGCAATTGTGTTCCAGTTCCAGGACAGGCGTTAAGAAGTCTTACATGTTTCTGTTTAGGCTCTTGAGGGTCTGCCCCCAGCATGAGAACTGCATGTCCTGGCCAGCCTGCTGATCCAAGGAGGGTGAGAAGCATGCAGAAGAGACTAGAACACGGCTTACATGTTGAGGCAGAGCTGCTCCATGACCCAGAGAGTCATCACAATAAGAGATGGTTGTTCAGGTTCACTGAGTTTGTGACACAACAGAATTGTGGCAATATCTAACCAAGGCAGTATGCATCTTTCCCATGATTTTATCAGGCACCTACAGAATTGATTACGTGGGATGCATTGTTTTTGTTTTTGTTTTTTAATGATATGTCTTAGGGTTCCTCCAGTGTCAGTACCTATAAGCCAACAGTATTCTTTGTAAGGGCTACATAGTATTCCATGGTATGGATGTAATACAATTTATTTAGCCAAACCCTGTTGATGAATATTTAACTTCCGCTCTTTCCTCAAATCAACAATGCTGCAGTGAATACTTTTATATATGCATCCCTTTTCACATATGGGAATATTTAAGATAGATTCCTAGTGGAGAGTTCATGAGTAAAAATACATACACATTTACAATTTTGACAAATGCATCCAGTTTTTCTGAAAAACTAGAAAGAACATGCAATTCCCAAGAGTGATGAATGAGAACATCCACTATTCTGCAGCGTTTAAATTAATCCCAAACTAATAAATGAGGAAAAATAATTTCAGTATGGTTTTATTTTGCTACTTCTTGATTTTGAGTAAGAATTAACCTTGTTTCATATGTTTATTGGCTATGTTCCATTCTTCTGTGAGGGTCATGTTCATAGTTTAAATTTTTCTATTAAAATGTTTTCCTTTCTTATTAATTTTTAGATCTCTTTACATATTCTAGTTATTAACTCTTCATTGATTAAATATGTTGCAATATCTTCTACTAGTCACTTACTTGCCTTTTAACTTTATGGTGACTTTCTTTTTCTAAAGGTGATTTCAGATTATATGAAGGCAAACATTTCATTAGATTTATTTATGGATTCTGAGTTTTACACTTTGCTTAGAAATACTTTTACACCATTCCAATATAATGAGGCAACTCTATATTTTCTAAGTGTACAATTTTGATTTTTATTTGGCCTTTGCAACACCTCAATATTAGGAAAACACTCTAACATTTTTTCTAAGTTCACAGTCCTGCTTTTTATCAAAATTTTATTGTTTTTATAATGTAAGGAAACTTATTTTTTTCCAGAAGGAAATTATTTCTTGAATGCGCTATCCTTTACCGCTGACTTGAAACACTTGAAACTTGATTTTTTTTAATTTTAATAAGCTACTATCCTATTAATACAATAATATAAATATTTTTTAACTTAATAAATTTTCAATTGTGGTTAAAAAATAACATAAACCATTTTAAGTGTAGAGTCCAGTAGTGTTAAGTATATTCACATTGTTGTGGGAAAGATTTCCAAAACTTCTTCATCTTGAAAAACTGAAACTCTGTACCTCCTTAAACAACTCCCCATCCTCCTCCCAAAGCCCCTGGCAACCACCATCTACTTTCTGTCTCTATAAATTTGACTCCTCTAGGTACCTCATACAAGCAGTGTCATATGGTATTTGTGTGTGTGACTAGCTAATTTCACTTAATGTCCTCAAGATTCATCCATGCTGTAGCATGTGACAGGATTTCCTTTTTTTCTTAAGGTTGAATACTATGAAGAATATTTCCTGAATTCTCTAGTTTGTTTATCTCTTCTATTGATCTACTTTTGTACCAATACCACCATGTTTTAATTATAATTGATCTGTAGTGATAATCACACTATACTGTTCTCTTTAAAAAATTAGATATTCTCTACCACTTGAAATTTAAAATCATTTTATCAGCTTCCATGAAACATTCCGATTTTGACTAAGATTTTATGCAATTTTTAGATTAATGTGGGGGAGAATTAACATTTTTACATGCCTATATCTTCCCATATCAGGACATAATATGTCTCTCCTTTTATTTAGTTTTTTTTTTTTAATGTCCTTTAACAAAGTTTGAAGTTTTATTCACATAAGGCTTGTACATTCTTTGTTAGGTCTGGGGCAGAATTTGCTAGCAGTTCTTCAAAATCTAGTTGACTTTTCTTCTTGGGCAAGCAGCTAAACTTAAAGCAATCTTTGTAGTTAGGTTGGGTCATATAACTCAGGTCTTAGCCACTGGAAGGTGAACAGAAGTAATGGGTGTTGCTTCCAAGCCAGACCCCTAAAACACACCCCCACTTTCCCCTAAGCTCTCTCCCTCTCCTGCCTGCCTGGAATAGTAATCCCCAGAGGGTCCTTAGAAGAAATTGATGAGGATGGCAAAACCCTGTCAGGGGATCCCTGGGGCCCGGAGTGATGGAATGGAGCACATGGGTTGCTGCCTGGGGCTGCTAAATGTGTGAGAAATGAACTTCTCTTGGGTAGAACTGTTAGATGTTTAAGTCTGTTACCACAGCTAAATCTTGTATAATCAGTATAGAAATCTCCACCTTGAAGAGGGTCAGTGCCATAGACAAGGATTGAAATTCATGGCCTAACTTAGTGCTTGGGTGTTGGGCACAGGAAGATCCGGAAAGAGAGAGGCCCCAGCCAGCAGTGGTGGGCATTTGGTCCAACTCTTTCTGCTAACTTTAGGCTTTCCAGATTTACCAAATAAAAATATAGGACACCCTGTTAGATTTAAATTTCAGGTAAACAATGAATAAGACTTCATGGAAGTATGGATGTGGTTACTGGCATGTGAAATTGACTGACAGAAGATTAGAAGTCTACAAAATTTCTGAGGAAGTTATATTACCAAAGAAACCATGAGCTTAAAAAAAAATCAAACTTGGAAATGTAAAATAAATTTGGGCCCCCAATGGGCACCAGCAAGAAAACTGCTACAAAAACTGTACACACACCCCTACCCCAAGGGTGGCATATTTTCCAATGCCTACTTCAAATATAGTCATGAAAGAAAATGGAAGGAAAAAATAAACCTTGCCAAAGGGTAGAGCCAGGGGCAAAGGAGATTCTCCTGGAGCCCAAATCCAACGTCTAATCAAGGCCCTTCTTCCAAGATGCTGGCCCGGTAGGAGTCCACTCTTGCTGGGGATGGTGATTGCTGTACGTCTTCTGGTATCTCCCCCTGTACGTCCCCCTTTTAAGGGCAGTTGCATTGGGGTTACTCTCTGCCTGCTCCACCACAGCATTTAGTTTACAGGCAGCTGGATGATGGCGAGCCACATCCAGATGGATGGAGAAGAGAAGACTTCACCCAGATCCCAGACTGAGCTGGATGAAGCTTGGGGTTGGTCCCCTGGGGAAGGGCTTGAATGAGTTCTGTATGTGGGAAGAAGGGTGCAGACAGATTTTCATGACAGGATTAATGCAGAGGTTCCTAAAAATCTGTGCCTCCTCTTCCTTACCCAGGCTACCTTGCACTCACACGTGGCTGTGTGGTTGAGCACTGGCTGCTGGAGAGTGAATGCCACTTTCAGCCCAGCTCATAAAGCACTCCAGTGCACACTCTTCTGTGCTCCTCTCCTCTTCCGGCCAGCTTGGAAGCCAGGTGTGGAAGACAGCAGAGTCACGGTTACCTGTGCACCAGGATGTCTGGTGCAGCAGAACCTCCGCACTTCCCTGGAACCACCTCACGTTTTCAAGTGAGACTTTAGGTATCTGGGCCTAGTTAAGGCTGCCCTGTGGCCCGCCCAGAAAATGTAGTTTATTTCATGGTGTTTTGTGTTAACTTAAACAACTGATAATGGAATCCATTTTTTTCCATTGCATTTTCTGATTGGTTATTATTGGTAAGTATGTTTTAAATGTTTACTGTACATCAGATTCTAACCGAAAGTGGGATCTGGCTGCTCGCCGCTCAAGAGCCAATAAAGAGGCCAGGTTGGTGGAATGGAAAGTTTGCTTTATTTTGGCTGCCGGCAACCAGCGTAGAGGGCAGATGCCTGTCCAAAGGCTGACTCCCCTCTAACAATCAGGGGGCAAGAGTTTTTATAGGCAGAGGGAGGGAGCTACATGCAGAAACAACACAGTCAGCTCTGACAGTCATCTTGAAATCTGTCATGCAGTGGTCTGACCAGCAACATCTTGATTGTTTTAGGTACACTTAGTCTTCAGTTCCAGGGTCAGTTTGTTCCCATTTTCTTGAGGCCAGTTGTTGGAATTGTGGCAGCTTATGTCGTGGCTACAGTCTGGTCATCATGTAGTTAACTTCTTCTACCTGGTGGGGGTTTCAGTATCTATAACACAGCTCACAGGACATGGCTCAGAATATTATCTATAGCCCCTGAGGAGGAACTAAAAGTCCTTGACTTTGCTTACTGACTAACCTATTATTGTTTTGTCCTGTTTGACTGCTTTTTTTTTTTTTTTGCTTCTGCATTTTCTCACTTCTCTGATTAAACTTATTCTTTGGCTAAAGTTTTTCCACAGACAAAAGGCAGGCAGAGGACATGGGGGGGAAGGACCATAGGGTCCTGCTTCATTTCAAGACGATCTTTTTAGTTAATATTTTTTATCAATTAATTCTCTGGAGTTTTGGGGTAGATTATCAGATAAAAGTTTTTTAAATGGCAGGTTTGTCTCTTTTATTCCATTATTTTATTTTTTTAACTTCTTTATTGGAGTATAATTGCTTTACAATGGTGTGTTAGTTTCTGCTTTATAACAAAGTGAATCAGTTATACATATACATATGTCCCCATATCTCTTCCCTCTTGCATCTCCCTCCCTCCCACCCTCCCTATCCCACCCCTCTAGGTGGTCACAAAGCACCGAGCTGATCTCCCTGTGCTATGGGGCTGCTTCCCACTAGCTATCTATTTTATGTTTGGTAGTGTATATATGTCCATGCCACTCTCTCACTTCGTCCCAGGTTACCCTTCCCCCTCCCCGTATCCTCAAGTCCATTCTCTAGTAGGTCTGTGTCTTTTTTCCCGTCTTGCCCCTAGGCTCTTCAGAACTTTTTTTTTTTTTAATTCCATATATGTGTGTTAGCATACCGTATTTGTTTTTCTCTTTCTGACTAACTTCACTATGTATGACAGACTCTAGGTCCATCCACCTCACTACAAATAACTCAGTTTCGTTTCTTATACTTCTTTTTTCTTTTAATTTATTACTAAGATTTTCTATTCAAAACATTCAATAATGTAATAATGTAAGTAAAAATGACAATAGTCGGAGTCTTTTTCTTGTTTATGATTTTAATATGAGTACTTCTGATATTTCACCATTAGCTATTATGTTTGCTTCAGTTTTCTAGGAGATACTTTTTATATCAAGTTAAACCTTTATTTCTAACTTTACTGTGTTATTTTATTTATATTTTTATCACAAATAGATGTTGAATTTTAGAAATGTTTTCTTAATATTTATTGAGATTATCTTCTTTTCCTACTTTAATTTGTAGATACAGAGAATTAATAGATTTTGAAACTACTGAATCACATTTGCACTCTAAGTATTGTTTTGACTTGATATGTGAGTCACAAAATTCATTACTGAGTAAAATCTGCTGAGATAGTTTGTATTTAATTTGTCCATATCTGTGTATTAGTGTGATTGGTTGATAGTTTTTAGATTTCTGTCGTCAGACTTGTATAGTGTGGGAGTTAGTATTATATTAGCCTCATGGAATTCTCTTTTATTTATAGAAAAAAGGGCATATTTAGCAAAAGGCACACTGAAATAAGAGTCACTATGGTCCAGGAGACAAGGCAGGGAGGTGACAAGTGTTTGGAGGCCCTGCTAGGGGAGGAGAGAGCTGGGACAAAGTGAGAAGCAGTACCGAGTAAGAGCAGAGTCGGGAGGGGCACAGAGAGGAGAAAGGTCCAGATGGATCCACACTGATGTCAGGTCATGGGTGGGACTCACAGTCATCTCACTGCTAATTATTGCTTCGGGGGGTGGGGGTGTCAGTTAGTGCTGCAGACTGGAGTGAGAGTCGCCCCCTGGTTCCTGGAGGGACACAGGCCAGGAAGCGCAGGATGGGAAGTGTAACTTGGGGTGGTTGCCAGGGGAAGCAAGGGCTCTGCAGTGGCTGAGGCCTAGGTGCATCCTGTTGCAGGGGTGGGGAGGGCGTCTGCACCGTGTCTGCCAGGCACTCTCCACTCCAGCCAGGGTCCGAGTGGTGATGATGCCTCCCTTCAGGGGCTCCCTGGCACCCTTACTGTCGGCACAAGAGGGCCGGATGTCTTTGCCCTTCTCCTCTATGACCAACAGCATGTGCGTGTAGCACTCTGGGGGACCTGGGCCCCGGTGGTTTCATTGCCTGTGCATGGCCCCTGGAGGGCAGTCCAAAGTGGTTAAACAATGGGGTTTTCTTGTTTGGTTTTGTTTTTTCACCGTTCAAGGTTTAGTTGGTATTTTAGCTGGTAGGACACTTGGATAGTTGGCCACATTATTTATGTAGACTTTTCTTTTCACATTACATGGCAATGTACACTATTCTGATACATATAGTACATAAAATAAGATTCTTTAGAATAGTTATGCACGAGCCATGCAATGTTGGATTTATACATTGGATTAATTGGAGAAATAAAAGTTGGATTAAGCATCTTGACTAAAGGAACCAGAAGTTATATAGCCCACAGTAAACACACATTTGGTTGGAAGGGCAGCTACAGCATCTGTGACATTGTCAGTGGTGCCTCTTGAGGAGGGGCTGAGCCTAAGGACCATGGGCCATGTCCACCTGTAGTGCCCAGGGTGCTGGGCCCAGGGGTGCTGCTGGGGGTGAGGGCAATGGGTTGTATGTCATCCCAAAACCCTGGCACAGGGATGCTGGCCAGCAGTTCCCCTGGGTTGGTTGCCCATGTTCAGTCACGTTCAGAACCTGGTGACAGTAAGCCACAACCTTCTGTAGAGGTAACTATCTTATCACTCCTGCAGGACTCAGAAGCTGCATTGTTGGTTTCTGAGGGTAATCAAATGGTTTGGTATAAATATGGTTGTGTACAATCAAAACTGCGCAATGTAACACAGATGCCATTTGATATGCATTAGGCTTCTCGCACACTCTATGCTATGCAAGTGTGTCCATAATACAATGATCATCTATCAATTAAGGTTTAGTAAAATTCACTCAAGAAACTATCTGAACCTGGTGTCATTCTTATGGATAGATTTTTCTTTCTTTTTATTACCCTTTCAGTTTTGGTTTTGATGCTTTGTTTGTTTGGATTTTGTCTCTTTGTGACTTAGAACTGATAATTCATAGATCGCATCTTCAAAAAATGTCCATTTTCCCTAGACATTTAAATGTGTTGGTATAATTTTATATAGTATCTTCTTATATTTTAAATATCTTCTCTCTTCCCCTCCCCCATCTCTAGATAGATAGATAGATGATAGACATATACATATATAGCATTTGACATTTTTTCACAGAACTAGAACAAATAATTCTAAAATTTTTATGGGAACACAAAACACCCTGAATAGCCAAAACAATCTTGAAAACAAAGGACAAAGTTGGAGTTATCAAGCTCCCTTATTTCAAACTACATCACCAAGCTATGGTACTGCAAACAGTATGGTACTGGCACAAAAACAGACACATAGCTCATGGAACAGGATAGACAGCCCAGAAATGAACCCACAGTTGTATGGTCAATTAATCTACGATAAAGGAGGCGAGAATATACAATGGGAAAAAGAAAGCCTCTTCAATAAATGCCACTGGTATTTTAATAAGGATTGCATTAAAGCTGTAGATTGCCAGGAAGAGGGAGATTTAAGGATCTTAAAACGAAGCTCAGTCCTGGCTCACCCTTGTCTCAGCTGCCCAGCTCCAGACACAAATTCTGGGCTGAGCCCCTGAGTTAAGAACTAGGACCTCACATGGCTTATTGGGCCACGGCTCTGGAGCAAGAGCTGGGGACCTACAGGAGCCCCACATCCATCTCCTTTCTATGTGCTTGTCTTCATGTTGTCATGAAGGCCAGAGCAATAATGCTACTTGTAGAAGCCAGCACTCCAGGGTGTGCAGAGAGGCTGGCATTCTGACAAGCCTGCCTTATATGAGGAAGTAGGACTGAGTACGGGGCAGGAGGGTCAAGCTCCAATTCTGGGGCATGCTGCACATTGAGGAAAGAGAGACTTGGGGAAGGACTTTTTAGAGCTAGAAGATACCATGAGTGTCTCAGAATCTTAGGGCAGGAGAACAACACATTATGGGAGAGAGAAAGGTATGAGAGCACCAAGGCAAAAGAGAGCTCTTTTTTTTATTGAAGTATAGTTGCTTTACAATATTGTATTAGTTTCAGGTGTACAGCAAAATGATTCAGTTATATTACATATATACACATATATATATTTCAGATTATTTTCCATTATAGGTTATTACAAGATATTGAATATTGTTCCCTGTGTTATACAGTACATCCTTGTTGTTTAGCTATTTTATATACAGTATGTGCTTCTATTAATCCCATACTCCTAATTTATCCTTCCCCTTGCTTCCCTTTCAGTAACCATAAGTTTGTTTTCAATGCCTATGAGTCTGTTTCTACTATGTAAATAGATTCATTTGTATTATTTTTTAGATTCCACATATAAGTGATATCATATAATATTTGTCTTTCTCTGTCTGACTTACTTCACTTAGTATGATAATCTCCAGGTCCATCTGTGTTGCTGCAAATGGCATTATTTCATTTTTTTATGGCTGAGGAATATTCTATTGTATATATGTACCACATCTTCTTTATCCATTCATCTGTCAATGGACATTTATGTTACTTCCATGTCTTGGCTACTGTAAATAGTGCTATTATGAACATTGGGGTGCATGTATCTTTTCAAATTATCGTTTTCTCCAGAAACCATATGCCCAGGAGTAGGACTGCAGGATCATATGGTAGCTCCATTTTTTTTAGTTCTTCAAGGAAACTCCATTCTAAAGGCAAAAGAGAGTTCTTAACTGTGCCCAGGACTGGCTGTTCCCCGTCCCTTTCCTTAAGATATAACTTAATGCTAGTCACATTTCCTGGACTAAACACACAATATCTATTTTTCCTGTGGTTAAGCAGAGGTGTAAAAGACAAAACAAAGGCATTCTCTGGCCAGTGTCAGACAGCAAGCACAGTATGTTACTTTATGCTGGTAAAAGATACATGTGAATTCTTCCCACACTTAAGAGGAAGTAGAAAAGGAAGAGGTTCAGTAAAAGTGTAAGAAGCAGCAATCAGAGAGGCTGGGGGCAAATCTTGATATTCAGATTTGCCCTGGGCACCCCTGCCCCAATCATTTTAAATTACAAATTATCCATCAGAAACCTGGAAACAATTTTAACTTGCTATTTCAATTTTTGGTCATATTTTACCTTAGATAATTTTCTAAAGTTGGAAAACCTGGAGACTAATTTATTTATTTTTCACTTTCCCATTAGAAGGTTGAATTCATTTCTGTTTTCGTTACTGGTACACAGTGGCTTGTCCAAAATTGCCTTCACCCAAATCCCACATGGATGAACTTACAGCATTTTAATAAGATGGCTCTTTGCTTTGGGAAGAATCTATAATAAATCTCCTTATCTTTGAAGTAATACCTCACTTGTGCCAGCAGACACATAGAGTCACAAAGGTTGTAGGTTAGCTTGAATGTGAGACGAAAGTATGTCCTTTGTAACTTGTGCACACAATAATCCAGGATTCCTGTGACAAAGTGAGAGAGAGGCATGGACATGTATACACTACCAAACGTAAAATAGATAGCTAGTGGGAAGCAGCCGCATAGCACAGGGAGATCAGCTAGGTGCTTTGTGACCACCTAGAGGGGTGGGATAGGGAGGGTGGGAGGGAGGGAGACGCAAGAGGGAAGAGATATGGGAATATATGTATATGTATAACTGATTCACTTTGTTATAAAGCAGAAACTAACACACATTGTAAAGCAATTATACTCCAATAAAGATATTAATAATAATAATTAATTAATTAATTATTTTAGAGAAGTTCAATACTGAGGTTCTAATGCAGCATTTTATTAGATGGTAAAGAGCTCCCTTTCTTCATATACTATACTCCATAAACTGCTGAGTTGTCCGAATGCCCCATAAGTAATGCAAGTCCCCTGCCTATGATTAACAAAAGATATCACTAAGTGGACAGAAAATTCAATGATTCCCTTTTATGGAGATCACAGGACACACACTTAGCACAATTTGCTGACCATGCCATCAAAAAATACTGTCTGCAGAAAACAGGGCCTGGATCCTTTCACACTGAAAAATGGAGAGTGGGGGATTTTAAAGGGAGACACTGAACCCTGGTTAAAACTCTGACTTCACTTTATAGAAGTGACCCACTGAGAGAAATGTGTAATTATTGCTTCTCTTCCATTCAGAGCACACTCTTCTAGCAAAGGCATGCTGAGCCAGGAATCTGAGCTCTTTTAGGAAATCAGCTGGTAATAAGCCCAAGTGAACTGCAAAGTCCAGACCCCAGTGTGATAACACTTATATTATCTGTGATAAGCTGTGAATCATCACTCAGGCAGCATTTTGTTTGTAATGTGACAAATATGCCAGACAAGCAAATTCACCGTGCGTCTGTCCCTGGTAATTTGGCTTGGGAAATGTAACACAGCGTAACAGGCAACTTGCTAAGTTTATAAATCTGAAGAAAGCAGGGGCCTATGGGGTAAATGTGCCCGAGACCACCAGATGTCCAGGCACCTGGTCTGAATATGCTCTCCCCCAGCTGATGATACGTTCTGATGCTCCATTTCTCAATATTCTAAGCAATAACAAACCTCAGTTAAGTCTGCGTTAACGTCTCTGGTGAATGCATGCTGCCCATCTACTTCCGGATTTGGAATATTTCTTAGTAGTTAGTAGATCCCATATTCTGGAAAATCCAGTTAGACAGATTGTAACACAGACATAACAGGGACCACTCTGGATTTCTTTCTGGCAAATGCACAAGCTGAGACTGTAGGCATCTCCAAATGTTACATTTCACAGCATGGAATCCACCTTTCACTGTTTCTCTCACTCAAATCAGAGCCCAGAGTGAACCAAAATTCTTCACCTGACCAAATCTACTGAAAGAACCAGAAATCTGTTAAGAATCCTTTGGCATTTTCTAATGGTGTGGCCACCATGATTGGCTTCCTAACGCACAAACCTACCCCCACCCCCCTGCCCCACCGAAAGAAAGGCTAATCCTACAATCCAGAGAAAATGTATTACCCTGCTCATCCAGGTATCTTTCTTTTCTGCCCAATTGCATCAGAATCAGCTTCTGTGTACATTAAAAGCTGGATTCCTGGTCTTCACCCCGGACCTGCTAATTAAAATCTCCCAGAATGAGGATCAGGAAATTTTACGTTTTAATAAAATTCCAGATAGTTCTGTACACACTGTATTATACTTTGAGAATCATTTGGGGTAGGTTTGCACTGAGACTCATCTCTGCCCTAATGTTCTGTGGCTTTGGAAACATCTAAAGATGTCAGTGTACACCACAAAGGAGCACCCATAGGGTCCCCTGCAGCCATCAGCCACCCCATCCTCAGACCATCACAGGACTGTGGTCAGGAGAACACACAGGGTGCAATAGGGCTGGGGAAGACGTGAGGGCTGGAAATCACGGATCTGGGTTCAAGTTCAGTGCCTCCATTTCTGATTTTGCAGTCTTAGTTACTTAACCACTTAACCACTTAACCACTCTAATTTCAAGTTCTCTACCTGTAAAATGAGAGTAAACACAGAAAAAAAAAATTGCTTCCCAGATTGCAAGAGGATTAAATGAAGTGATGAAAGTACAGGATCTTGTATACGGTGATGCTCCATTGATATTGGATTTAACTCAGTACATGTTAGCTCCCTTCCCAATTTCCTACCTGCAAGATGATGACAGCACTCCCTGGCTTGTGGGTTGTTTTGAAGATCACGTTAGATGCACGTTAAAGATACTCTCTACAGATAGCATTGTGAAGAGCGGGGGCCCTGAATTCCTTTCCCTGCCTTGAAAGAGGAACAGACAAGGCCACCAGTTCAGTCTGAGAGAAGAGTTGTGCGACTGGACAAATAATGGGCCCCTAGGATGTCCATGTCCTAATCCCTGGAACCTGTAAGTATGTTACCTCACACAGCAAAAGGGACTTTGCAGATGGGATTAAAAATTTTGAGATGGGGAGGTTATCTTGGATTATCCAGGTGGGCCCTAAATGTAATCATAAATGTCCTTGTAAGAGAGATGCAGAGGAGATTTGACTATGAAAGGACAGAGGCAATATGACAAGGAAGTAGGGGACGAAAAAGCCATGTGTGCAAGGAAGGGATCAGATCCAAACAATGTAGGCAGCTTCCAGAAGCCAGAAAAGGCAAGGAAACAGCTCCTCTCTTAGAGCCTCCAGAAGGAACAAATCCTGCTTATACCTTTTTTTTTTTTTAAAGTATAGTTGATTTACAATGTTTTGTTAGTTTCAGGTGTATGGCCAAGTGATATATATATTTTTTTCTTTTTCAGATTCTTTTCCTTTATAGATTATTACAAAATATTGAGTATATATCCCTGTGCTATACAGTAGGACCTTGTTGTTTATCTATTTTATGTATAGTAGTTTGTATCTGCTAATCCCAAACTCCTAATTCATCGCTACCCTTTTCCCTTTGGTAACCATAAGTTTGTGTTCTATGTCTGTGAGTCTATTTCTGTTTCATAAATAAGTCCATTTGTGTCATATTTTAGATTCCACATATAAGTGATATCATATGGCATTTGTCTTTCTCTTCTGACTTACTCCACTTAGTATGATCACCTCTAGGTCCATCCTTGTTGTTGTAAATGACATTATATCATTCTTTTTATGGCTGGATAATATTCAGTTATATATATATACCACAGCTTCTTTATCCATTCACCTGTCGATGGACATTTAGGTTGCTTCCATGTCTTGGCTATTGTGAATAGTGCTGCTATGAACATTGGGGTCCTACCTACACCTTGGTGTTGTCTCCATGAGACTCATTGCAGACTTCTGACCACTAGAACTATAAGGGAATAATGCATATTGTTTTAAGTCCCCACGTTGATGGTATTTTGTTATATCAGCCATAGAAAACTAATACAGGTGGGTTTTTAAATAAAAATATTTCTAAGAAAGTAAGGGAAATCCTTTAGTAATTTATACAGAAGTATCTGAAACTCTAATAAGGTGGTTTGGACTCGTATCCATTACTCCACCAGCACTGACAGGGCACACGCTAAGGGCCTGGCACAGAGCAGCTCAATATCAGTCTGACACAATCTAAGGTCGTGTGTGTCCCCATTTCCTTCACCCCTCACCCCGAAGCATCTCTGGGAAGAATCCCAAATGCAGATCTAGGATAGAGCCAGGCAGGCTCAGTCTCCCCCAGAGGTGGGTCGCAGTGTCTTCAGATACAGCTTCCTGTAATCCTTTTCTCGGGTCCATTCCTGTTCCTTAGGGGGTCTGCCCAGGTCAGAAGGCCCAGCAGGAAGGGTAGGGTTTTTTCCTCCCCACCCCTATCATTTTCTCTGCTAGCTCTCTCAATCTGTGTCCTTTTTGTTCCATTTTTCCTCATCCTCACTCTGTCTGCCAAAATCCTATTGCCAACCGATTGTAAAGCTGGGTTCTGTGGTTAAAACAAAGCAGATGAAGCCAGTTCAATGCACAGAGGCCCCTGGGCTAAGAATAGGATGATCATATAATTTATCAGCCACAGCAGGACACTCCTGCATTCAAAGCAGCATTGCTGACTTGAGACTGGGTATCTGTTGGAACAGGCAAGTTCCAACCAGACAGTGGCACTGTCACCCAGAGTGGGACCACAGTCAGGCAGGGAGAGTAAGGGCAGGTGGGGGCCCGCATCTTCTCTTGTTCACATGGAGTATGCAAGCCTGTGGCTGTCTTCGGTTTCCAGGAGAGCCTTCCAGAAGCCCTGAGGGCTGAGCAGAGAGCCCTCTTGGGGAAGTGATGGGTAGAGAAAAAGGACATGGGTTTCCTCATTCCCTTCCTCCTAGAACATCACTTGGACCAGAGCCAGCTCCTTTCCCAGGCAGGGAACTTGACTCAGTTGAGACCAGCATGTAGCCCAGCCTCCTGGGGCTGGTCTAGGCTCTGGTCTGTAACTAGACCTTCTGTAGTCAGCACTTCTCCACAACCCAACAGCATCAATCCTCTGCTACCCACACAGTCCCCAAGTCCTCTTTTGGCCATCCACTAAGTTCCCAGTCCCTAAGACAGATGCCCAAAGCCCCTAGGTCATTGGCAGAGCATGCCTTGAATCCCATCCCAGACCAAGCCTCTCTTAATTTAGAACTCCGCTTCAACCTACCCAGTCTTTAATTTTTGTGATGTCCTTCCCACTCTCCTTCCCCCTGGGGTGGTGAGATAAAACACAGGATGCCCAGTTAAATTTGAATTTCAGATAAACAACTTTTGGGGAGTAGAAGTAGGTCTCATGTAATATTTATTTCATTCTCTATTTTTATTTCATAAATATACTAGCCCTACCTTCCCCCACTCCCTTTCCCCAGAACCCAAGGAGCTACTGTCCAAAATCCTATCAAGATTGTATAGTATAAGTAAAACCTGATTAAAAGATTTTCATTTGTTGAAATTGACGTGGAAAGTGGAATAACGTGGCAACTATTTAGGGGGCCAGGCCACACCATGAATTCCATGAAGGCAGGGTCATCCAATGGTGTGAATTGCATGGGTTCAGATCATACGTCTCTGCCATGTCTTATACTCCTGAAAGGGGTGAAAAGAATTGCTATGCAGATCTCAGCAAGATGTCTCCTTGAAGCTTCCCAAACTCCATCGTCAACTCCAGACAAAGAGACGCGTAAGCCGCTCAGATGTATGGTCAAAGGCTCCGTATTATATGCAAAGCCTCCCTGACTTTGAATATACTTTGAGTGCCATTTTGCTAAAAGTCTGTAACCAGAATCTTTAAGTAGATTGTAGTCATTTATTTTTTATGTCTTTACGTTACTGTGTGAGAAGTTAATTTTCATGCCATTCAATGAACTACACTGGTGCTAAACATCCATTATAATGTCTCTTTTGGTTTTCTGAAAGATGTTCTTTGAAAGCAGATACACAGTCATTGAAAACAAATAGAGTGTGCGTCTAAGGAACAGACAGCAGGGGAGCTGGGAAGAAGAGTTTAAAGGCCTGGGTGGTTCCCATTAGTCACTAGTAGACTCATTAGATGAATGAATGTAGAAAATATGATCTCCACTTTCATGAAGTTACTCCTGGTGTCATTTAGACACCACAAAAAAATGCAAGGATGTGCTCAGCTCAGACTTAATATCCTGTGTTCCAGAATCCTAGGGTTTAGTAAAAATTATACTATCATGGAGTTGGTGGCCAGTTGTGGGTGGAATATATAAGATGTTTTATGTGTTTCAAAAGCTCTCATGGAAATTAGCCCGTGAATGCCATTCTATGTGAAATGTCCTCCAACTGAAGACCCCTAGGAACAGCCCTGCAGTTGAGCGAGTTGGGCTTATTATTTGCCAGAGCAAGAGAGACTACACACAAGTCACCCGAGGGGGAGCCAGGGGCATCCCAGTAAAAGGGAGCCAGAAGGGACTCATTATAGGCTTGTGTTGGGTGATTCGGGGAGAGGGGTCCAGGAAGCTGGGCTTTGCTCTGGATTGGATGCTGTGATGCTGTCAGGAAGAGGGGAATCCTATGCTTGGACATCTTAATAAATCATGTCTAGAAGACGTGCAGATGAAAGCGAGGCGGCAGTCTTCACTGTATAGAAGCAGCCCCTCTCCCTTTACCTGCGGCAAGGTGGATGTTCGGCCCTTTGTGTGGCTTCCTGCTTCGTCTGTGTTCAGACGTGATGACATTGTGACCTTGCTCTCATTCTGACCTCTCACCTTCACTGGGTGGCCTTGCCTGATGATGTTCTGTGAAGTTGTTTAGGTTCATCAGGAGACACCAAGCTGTGAGCGCCAGGCCAGCTCGGCCGGTTGGTCGGGGCAGCTCTCCCCTTTCTCATTATGAAGCAATAATAACCACTGCAAAATAAGACCAAGTTTAGCACTCGCTTTGTCGTTGTTTACTGCAGGGTTATAATGGAATAATGTTTCGTCATATTCCTTTCTTTAGAAACACTGGAATAGAGTCATTAATGGGGTAGATATGCTATTTCAAATCATGGGATGCAGAAAGGAAAAGTAACAGAAAGGCCTTGGGCTAAAGACAGCCGAATTGCCATATACAAAGATGCAATGGTCTTGTGGCAGCCACTAAACCAAACCCCAGGAGACAACGGAGGCCGAGTCTGTCCGCATCGGACCAGGCACCTCCCTCATTTTCCTCACAGCAGGCAGCCCCCTCACTTCTGCTGTCTCTCTGTCCACAGCCCCACACATATCTGTGCACCACGTAACCCTCCTTTACTCTGGAGTGTTTCTCAGCTGCCCCTGGCAGTGCATCCTCCCACCTCAAGGACAGTCTATGACAAAGATGAAAGCTGCCTCCATCTCACCATTGGTCCATCCCAGCAAGATAGGGGAACCCCTGCCTGCTGCTCTAAGCACAGCTGGACACCTCGAATAACACCAGCAGCAATCAGAGGACTCTGAAAGCTGGCTGGAGGACAGAGGGCTGGCTTGAGACCCTAGGGAGGAAGGAACAGTGGCAGGGAAACTGGCTGCTGCTCTTGCCCTTCCAAATCTTCCTGCTGGGTAACTTCTAATCAGTTCTCACTGTCTGCTGCACACATTGCCTGCAGGGGAAGCTGGCCTGAACCCATTCCCCTGCTCCCAGGTCTTCACCCCATCACTCATGCTGTCACATTCGTGTCCATGTCTGTTTATTAATTTACCACCCTCTCTATCAGACTCCAGCTCCATGTGGATAAGCGTCTCTCCCCATTTATCTTGGGAACATGCCAGGCATGTAGAAGGCATTCAATAGACAGCCATTCTGTGAAGGGTCTCTGCTGGTTTCCAAGTGTAATGGCCCCTC
Source organism: Pseudorca crassidens (assembly GCF_039906515.1). Classification (NCBI taxonomy): domain Eukaryota; kingdom Metazoa; phylum Chordata; class Mammalia; order Artiodactyla; family Delphinidae; genus Pseudorca; species Pseudorca crassidens. The sequence goes on along the minus strand of NC_090296.1, from coordinate 126,193,120 downwards.
CCTAAGGACTCCACCAGATTCTCCCAGGACTCACTGCCAAAGCCCCTTTCTTCATTTTTGACTTGTGCTTTTCAGTTTGGGGTCCCAGAAAATATCCCTAGAAAGATACAGTTGACAGTGTCTCTCTAAGCTTTCCTTTTTCTCACCAGAGAACTTGCTGCTTGATGTCATTGCCAACAGTGGTAGGAAGAGTTTGCTAAACTTGAAAGGGACACTTGTGACAGGACCAGGCAGCCTGTTTGTCATAAAGCCTTTTAAGACAAGAATAGTGTGTTCCCTGTGTGGGAAGGCTGAGGTTTGATCCTGATGGAAATGAACTTAACGACATTTTCTGAGTGTTTCCCGTGTTCCGGGCTGTTCCAGGCTCCTGCCTCAGTGGGTACTAGTATTAGTTGTTTGCTCTTAAAAGATGGGGAAACTGAGGTTTGGATAAGGTGAGGAGCATGCTGGAGGTCAGTAGGGGCAGAAATGGGTTTGCAGGTGTGGCAGCCAACCTGGGGCGGCCAGTTTTCATCTCTGCACTAGAGAAAGGAGGGAAGGTGTGTGGAGGGAACAGACTTGCCAACCTTAAAGAAAATCTTGGAGAGGTTTTCTTAATCACTGCCCACCCAAGCTTATTCTTTTCTTTTTAAATTTATTTTATTGAAGTGTCATTGATTTATAATGTTAATTTCTGCTGTACAGAAATTAACATTTATAATGTTAATTTATAACATTTATAAATTATGTTATATAATTTATAATGTTAATTTATAATGTTAATTTCTGCTGTACAGCAAAGTGATTCAGTTATACATATATATACATCCTTTCCAAGCTTATTCCTTTGTGATGTGTTCACAGGGCCCTGAAACGCTCAGGAAGTTCTCACTGCCTGGTCCTCAGGACATTCATTCTCACCTGCCCCCCCACCCCCACACCCCGCCCAGGCCCCAGCTAAAGGCAGTTTTAGGGACCATAAGTGTCTTCCACCATCATGGGATTGAAATATTAACTTTCAAAGAAAAATTGTTTTGGCCAAAAATTTCATTCACAGCTAATGAAGACAGCACATACCAGTGACAAAAACAATATTTTGCATGAAAGCAAAGCTGGGGTGAACAAGGCAGCCTCTCCAGTTTCCCTTTCATTCCTGATCATTTAAGGATTCCACGTGCAGTTCCCTGCCACTGCCACAGGGGTTTGGAGGGCAGACATGTTGGAAGTAAATGAGAGCACTGTCGGGACATTTTCTCATCCTCATTCAAAAACAGCCATGTGTGAGAGACGGAGCAAGCTGCTGGTGTGGGCCTCAATCCTGCTGTCTGGTTCTAGCTGAAGCACCACCATCTCTGGGAGGCTGGCCAGGATTTCTCAAGGCTGGGATTCCTCACTGGGTGGCCCTTGTCTATTTACATATCTAAGCCTCTTACTGAGAAAGAGCTCATTGCAGCTGAGGAGTCATTCTTTTTCAGGGGACTGTATCTGCACCCCACCCAGTGCCTGGTGGAGGGGATGCCCTGTTGTAGGCGGTGCATTAGTCTGCGAGGGCAGCCGATAAAGTCCCACAGGCTGGGTGATTTAAAAAACACACGTTTATTTGCTCACAGTTCTGGAGGCTGGAAATCTGAGATCAAGATGTCAGCAGGGTTAGTTTTTGACTGGGGCCGCTTTCCTTGGTTTGCAAATAGCCATCCTCTCCCTGTGTCCTCACGGGGTCTTCCTTCTGTGCACATCTGTGTCCTAATCTCTTCTTGTAAGGACACCAGTCATATTGGATTAGGCCCCACCCATATGACCTCATTTAACTTAATCACTTCTTTAAAGGCCTCATCTTCAAATACAGTCACGTTCTGAGGTACTGGGGTGGTTAGGACGTCGACATATGGATTTGGTGGGGTGGAGGGACACAATTCAGCCTGTAACACGGCCCAACGTACTTTAAGTGAATGTATTAAATCTCAGCCTACGGTTCCCGTGGGGTCACGAAATCTGAATTTAAGTGGTAGGTTAGTCTCAGCCAGTGGCTTTGGCTCTCCTCTGCCCGTTTATTTCTAGGAGTCTGGAGGACCCTCAGGAGAGTTCAGGAAGCCTCCTTGAAGCAAAGCACCAAATGTTGGCTACCACCACTGCTCCATCCTGAGAGTGGGGTCCCCACCTCCCCCAAACACAGACGCAGTTGGAAGTGACCCCGTGACCCCTCACTGGTCCACCGCCTCCTGAGCCCACATTGCTTTGGCTGATGCCCCAATGTTTACTAAGACCCTTTTCAAAATGTTTCCTTCACAGCTTCTCTTTAGGGGCAAACCAGGCCCCCCAGACTCCCACTCTGGAACTGAGAGTCTGTTCTCTTCAGTTTGAAGAAATAGCCCTTTCCCTCTTCTTTTTTTTAAGTTTGGAAATGGATGGCAGAGATGAGCTCTAAGCTTTTGTCTATTTTGGAAATTATGAATCTAATTGAATATAGTGAACTTGCCCCTATCCATGAAGGGTTTGAGGCACTGCCTCCTCAAATGAGTCACCAGGCCTCCCTCTGTAAACAGCATTGTTACCGACCAGGATCCTTGGCCTCCTTAATCAATAGAAATTGATAAGAGACCAGACAAGAAATTCAGGCAAGGCTTTATTGGGACTACTGCTGCAGCAGGGGGGAGCTAAAACAAGTAAGAGATTCCCCTGTTTGCTCCCTGAGGGGAGGGGTGAGCTGATTCCTTATATGGGGTGAGGGTGGGGGTGTGTCCAGGGGTCGGGCCAGAGGGGTGGCTTAGGTGATCTGCCCATCCCCTTGGTGGTGGTGTGTGCAGGGGGCATGCGCAGCACCCTGCTGTTGCTCCCGACCCCCTGTTTTTGTTCCTGGCTCTTCAGAAGTGACAGTTGGATTTTTGGTCTTTTTGTACCTTGTTCATAATTTTCCCTAATTGCGCATGTGTGCAGTAATTTTTAGTCCATTATAGTTTCTTTGTATTCTGTTGCTCGAGGAGACCTTTGTCCAGGTGCAAGCACTGCAGCAAAGGGTCCCAGGTCCCAGCCTGTCTCAGTATGCAGGGCTCTGTAAATAAGGGTGCTAAAGGGAATATAATACTGTCACATAGGAGCCAGAGCCTGAGGATGACAGTATATAGGGAGCACACTGCAGTATGGATGGGACTAGCTCAGATTGTCATTTCAAGTGGGTGGCAATTTTCTGAGCCTTATCATGTTTGAAAAATGTAACAGCAGTTCCTAATGTATAGTTACTACCAAAATGCACAGGCAGAAACATAACACTCATTTTAACTCTAAAGTATGTATTTCTGCCAGACTATCCTTATCTTAAGTGATAGTTCAAAGCAACATGCTTTAGAAAACAGCTATGCAGATAGTATTCATAAAAATATGTACTACAAAGAAATGGCTGATGCTTGGTTACTTTCACCTACCATAGAGACAAAAATGGACAAATATAGGTGGAGAAATCCTAAGCTCACAACTACAGAGGCTCCTTCAACATAAAGATCAACAGCTTCAACATAAAGTTGAAAACATCTGCCATGATACTCTCAAATTATTGATAATATAATTTACCACTAGCCTTGGTGCTTGAGTATATCACTGTCCACTGATACTCATCCTTTTTAACATAGGTCAAGGGCCTTAAAAATCATGGGTGGAGGAAATCAGGGCCAGAGATGCTCCAGCCCCGAACAACAAAACTACTAACCAGCAGCAGCGAAATAAGTGACTTGACAGAGCCACATGCCACACTCTTCAAAATGCTGCAGCCAAGAAAAGAGAGTCAATCGTGGTGGGGAAAACCCTGCCTCAGGGAGGCACCCCTACATACACATTCTACTGAAGGACCTGGTTGCGTTGTCCCCACCCCATCCCCGCCAATGTGGAGTGAGGTGACTGGGAAGGGAAGCTGTAATCTGGAGGGGAAAGTTTATAAAAATCTCACGAGTGCAGAATCCCCTATGGAGCCCTGAAGGGTCTCCACAGAAGCAGGAAACCCACCCAAGGTCTTCGTGCTTTCTTTCCCGGATGGACAGAAAGAAATGGGGATATGACTGTAACCACTTCCAAGGCACAATCAGAGCAAAAGATAACGCTCCCCCATCCTACAAACTGCCAGCACAGTGCCCAATCCATGGTTACCTTCTTTCTGTCCTGACTGGAGGTGGGTTAAGGATAGGGGTTGGCAATGCTGCTGGGGAGATGAAGCTAAAATAACCAGCTGATGGGAGGCCCCAGGGTTTCATGCTAAATTAGAGAAATAAATGCCAATGCAGGTCTCCTCTACCTGAGTGTTAGGGGCACTTAACAGACCAACAACTGCAGCAAAAGAGTAAAAACATACAAACCCAAATCCTCCAACCTTCCTTCCAGAACCTCAGGGCAAAAGAGCAGAAAGAAGAGGGAGGTCTGAGTCTTCATCTCCAGCTTGAATGGGAGGATAGAGAATTTGGGAAGAGGTTCAGAGACCTTCTCTTAGAGGAAAAAGAAGGTCCGCACAGAGCTGCCCAATAAGCAGAAGCAAGATGAACATAAATGGGAAGGCATTCACTCAAACACACCACGGGAGAACAGAAGAGAAAGTGTGGACCCTGGCATGTGGCAGAGATGGGAAGTTCCCCTTCTGCAAAGGAAGAACTAAACAAACAGAAGAAAATTCTCCAAAATGTTGTATGAGAACGAGAACTTGATTTATATAAAATAAGTGCTAAAAGACAGGATGGACAAATAAAATAAGTGGTAAGTTGCAGAGCTTTGGAAACAAACAGTGGACCAAAAACTCACCATTTCAGAACATGTGGAAACACTGAGAACAGGTTCAGGTTGATTAATCATGAAATAAAGGTTTGATTATATTATGTAAAAGTATATAGGTGACCACTTGAAACACATACCTATAATGTCTTCCATTTTAACAAAAGGAATACATATACACCAAAGGAGGAAAAAGAAAGAAAACCGAAAACATAAGATGCAAAAGAAATATGAACTTCATACCCAGAAATTATTTAAGGAAAAATGATATTAGAACCAAACATAGCAGTTATATTAAAATGTAAATGCATATTCAAGACAAACTTATCACAAAGTGACTCAAAAAAGGTTAAAAATAAAATTATGGTTAAGGATATACTAGGCATAAGCTCAGAAAAAAAATCTGGGGCCCTGATTTTAAAGTGTGAATTCAAGGAAAATATAGAATCAACAAATGATATCAATTGTTAAATGTCATATAGTAAAAGGAAGGAAAACTAAAGGAGAAATACTGCTAGTAAGGAGTGTAGTCCCTCCTGCCTGGCTCCCACTGGTCAGTCTCAAAGGCCAGAACTCCAGGCCATACTCTGGGAAGTGCTCATTTGCACAAAATGATTATATTAAAAAACTCAAAATATACATCAATAAATTATAAATATTAGAAGTAGTACAGAATACATGGTGCTCAAAGCACAACGTAATACAATAGGAAATTAATTTTTAACTTTTAAAAATTTGGGAAATTTTCAAATATTCAAAAAATATCAGTTCAAAGAATATTTCAAAACTGAATTTATAGAATATTTAGAAAGTGAAGATAAAAACGCTACATATCAAAACATATAGGTTGCCGTTAAAGCTCTAATGAGAAGAAAATTCAGAGTCAAAAGTACTTATACGATTAAATCAGAATAAATGGAGATAAATGAACTAGGTATCAACTGCATAAGTTAGAACCACAACAACAATAAAGTAAACAGTAAAAGCAGAAGAGGAGCACCCACTTGGATGAAGCTTGAGGGCCTTATGCAAAGTGAAATAAGCCAATCACAGAATGATATATCCTGCATGATTCCACTGATGTGAGGTACCTGGAGTAATCAAATTCATAGAGACAGAGTAGAATTGTGGTTGCCAGGGTCTGGGGGATGGGAAATGGGGAATTAGTGTTTAATGCATACAGAGTTCAATTTTGCAAGATGAAAAGAGTTCTGGTGATGGACGGTGGTGATGGTTGTACAAAAATGTGAATGCAATTAATGCCACCAAACTGTACACTTAAAGATGGTAAATTTTATGTTCTGTATATTTTACCACAACTCAAAAACATATATAACATATTTTTAAATAGGGGTTTGACTTCAAGACTTACTATAGATCTATAGTAATCATGACAATGTAGTATTAACAAAAGAATAGACAAATAGAGCAGAATAGAGAACCCAGATGGTACCCGATGGGAGACAATAAAGAGCCCGGAAATAGACTCACATAAATATAGTCAACTGATTCTTGAAAAGAAGCAAAGTCAGTTCAATGGAGAAAGGATAATTTATTCAACAAATAATGCTGGAGCAACTAAACATCCACATGCAAAAATAAATAAATAAATCTAGACACAGAGTATATACTGTCCAAAAAATTAACTCAAAGTGGATCACAGACCTAACTCTAAAACACAGAATTATGTAACTCCTGGGAGATAACAAGAGAAAGTCTAGATGACCTTGGGTATGGAGATGACTTTTTAGATACAACAGCAAAGGCATGTCCGTGAAAGAAAGAAATAATAGACTAGACTTTATTTAAAGGCAAAACTTCTGCTCTTTGAAAGACAATACCAAGAAAATGAAAAGACAAGTCACAGATTAGGAGAAAATATTTGAAAAAGACACATCTGATAAAGGATTGTTATCCAATATATACAAAGAACTCTTAAAACCCAACAATAAGAAAACAAACAACCTGATTTAAAAGATGGGCCAAAGACCTTAACAAACACCCTGTCAAAGAAGATATATAGATGGCAAATAAGCATATGAAAAGATGCTCTACATCATATGCCATCAGGGAAATTAAAATTAAAACAACGAGATACTAGTACATACCTATTAGATGGCCAAAATCTGTTAGATGGACAACCCCAAATACTGGCAAGGAAGGGAAGAAACAGGAACTGTCTTTTATTACCAGTGGGAATGCAAAATGGTACAGCCACTTTGGAAGACAGTTACTTTAAAAACTAAACATAGTTTTACCATACAATCTAGTAATCACACCCCTTGGTATTTACTAAAAGGGGTTGAAAACTTATATCCAGACAAAAATCTGCATGCAGATGTTTATAGCAGATGTTTATGATAAGCTCTGATATTAAAAAGTCAAACCCACATGTAAATATAGTAAATAATAATTAGAAAAGGAGCAAAGATCCGTATCATGAAATAGATGATTCAGATAATGAACTGTTACTCAGTGCTAAAAAAAAAAATGAGCTATCAAGCCATGAAAAGACACTGGGGAACCTTAAATGCATATTATTAAGTGAAAGAAGTCAATCTGAAAAGGCCATATACTTTGTGATTCCAACTATATGACTTTCCAGACAAGACAAAACTATGGAGACAGTGACAAGATCCATCATTGCCAGGGGCTGGGGAATGAATAGATGGGAGCACAGATGATTTTTAGGGCAGTGAAACTACTCTGTATGATACTATAACGCTGGGTACACATCTTTATACATTTGTCCAAACTCACGGAATGCACAACATCAAGAGTGAACCCTTGTGTAAACTATGGACTTTGGTTGATAACTATGTGTAGGTTCATCACTTGTAACAAATGTCCATCATGAGGGAGGGTAGGCATGCGGGGGACAGGGAGTACCTGGGAAATCTCCATACCTTCCTCAATTTTGCTGTGGATCTATAACTGCTCTAAAAAATAAAGCCTTAAAAATAAAAAATACAAAAATAAGAGTAGAGGAGGACTGAAATATTAAAAATCAAGGCAGAAATTTAAGAAATACAACAGCAGAATTTGTTGATGGGCAGTATTTGTCAGAAGGTACAATTACAGAAGTCTAACACAGCAGAGGAGAGACTGGCAATAAGGCTCTAGCAAGAAAAAAATTAGGAAAGAATGTAAATTTTTAAATGAGACATTGGAGAGACAGACTAGAAAGGGCAAAGAACAGGGCAGAATGCTAGAATGTTTTGCATTCCTGTGATTCCCCAAGTGGGGTGTACTGCGGACTCAGCAAGATTTGACCACAAGAGTTCAGAAAGCCTGAAACTGCAGACAGTCCCCATCGCATGATAAGCTCTGATATTAAAAAGACAAACCCACATGCAAATGAAGTAAGTGATAATTTGAAAAGGAGCCAGGAGCAGTAAGGTCAGGTCTAAGAAGGATTGGGCTGGAAAGGAAGGTTTGGGCCAGAAAGAACAAAGTAACCAGGGAACAGAAATTATTATGTGAGAAAGGATTGCTTCCAGGAGTCCAGAGCCTCAAGACAGCTTCTGGTTAAAGCTTCGGTGGGTCTGTTCTCCAACTAACTGTGATCACAGGGGTGACATGACCAGCCTCGTCGGACACATCCCCACTGCCTGGCCTGGTTTGACCCTCTGGCTCTCATTGCCAAGGGAAGCTGCAGTCCTGGTGCCGGAGCCCTGCTGTGGCTCCCCCTGTACTGCTTGCCTGCTATCCCAGGAAGGGTTGCATCAGCCCAGGGGCAACAGGGTCTGCAGCCAGGTCCCCGAACTGATGAATAAGTCTAAGGTTTCAGTGTCTGAAAATATAGAAAAATAAAATCCTTGGTGAGTCAAATCAATAAAGACAAATGGAGAAATGCACACAATTAGAAATGAAAAATGGAGACATAATCATGAATATAGAGGAAATTTTAAAATCCTAAGTTCCCATATTGCAAAACTACATAAATATACTGAAAATTGGATTAAAATTAATTTTCTTAAAAAATATGTAACTAAAATTGACTCCAGAAGTGCGCTAGGACCTAATGTGCCCAGTGGGAGAAATTCAGAAGCACCCCAGTGTATTCCCAGACAGCCCCCAGCCCTGGTGAGACATTTGATACTTAAGTAGAAGATGATTCTAAAACCAAGTAAATGGTTGCAGAATATAGAGCGTTCTTTGGTTTCTTTTGGTTTTGCACACAAAGCAAGCTGCAGAATGATTCATCTCATATATGAAATTGATAGCAAAAATCGTAAGTAGAGATCATCTCAGGAACATAATAGTAGTTTGGTCTGAAGCAATCTATTAATATACAACATACTACTAGAGCAAAGCGGAAACCCTTCTGATTATCTCCATGGATACTGAGAAGGCTGTGACAAAAAACTAACATCTACATTTCCCCAGAAAGCCTTAATAGTTTGAGAATACACAGATACTTTTTATTATGACAAGGAAAATACATGTCTTCATACAAGTTAAACAGTGAGACATTAAACCATCCCATTGATGTCAGGAACAAGACAGGTATGCCACCTGAGTCACTATTATTTAACACTGTTCTCAAATGCAGTTGGCTACGAGAAAGAAATAAGGGAAATTAGTGGAAAGGGGGAGGCAAAAGAAAATCTTAGAAACAGTAAGAAATCATAGTTAGGTGTTTGATTATAACACTGATATGCAAAATCGACTACTTTCCTATATATTCAGTGAGAATACAAAATGTAAAAACTCATTGCATTAAAAATGGTAGCCAAATGACATGTAGAAATAGACAATAACAAATTCGTAGGACCTATCTGAAACCATAAAACTCTACAAGTGATATAAAATTAGATTTGAATACAAGCCTGGATTGCAGTATTCTTCGATAGGAGGACAATCTAGAAATTCATTGTGATCCCAATTCTTTAAAAAGTTGTGTGTGTGTTTATGAGAAAGAAAGAGTTACAGAAAAAAAGAGAGAGAGGAAGAGAGGGAGAGAGTGTAGAGAAGAGCCTTGATTGAAATGTTTACATTAATATGTAATTTTATGAATTATGAAATAATATGAATATTTTATATTAATTGGAATGAAGCCTCAGAAATTCAAGGAATTCATAGGGAGACAAATCAATAAAACAGAAGTAGACCCAAACACTTGGAGGAATTTAGTTTACAGATAAGGTGTCATTTTGAACAAATGGGGAAAAAACAATTACATACCAGAATGCACTGTCATGTATTTTGCTGGCACAACTGACCAACCATTTCGAGGGAATAAAAACACATCTTTACCTCCATTTCCTGCAATAAATGAATTTCTGGGAGTTAGAAGATGTAAATATAAACAGATGAAACCATAAGAATTTAGAAGAAAATATGAGTACATTTATTTATAATCTCAGAATGAGAAAGGTCTTTTAGAACTGGAAACAAATTCTGGCATCTAACAAGGAAAATATGGGTAAGTTGACAACATAAAACTTTAAACTTTATATATATATATATATATATACATATATATATGACCATTAATAAGCAAATCAATAGAGAACGTCAAAAGACAAAAATATTTCAAGACATAAGACAGAAAGGTTTCAAAATACACAGCCAAATTAATTAAGAAAAAGCCAAAATTGTGTAAAGGACATAAATTTACCAAAAAATTACCAGGAAACATTTGAAAAGATGTTCAACTTCACTCCTAATAAAGTGAACTAAATCAGAATGATACTGTAATATCATTTTTCACCAGACTGGAAAAAAAAAATTGTTCCAGAAAACTGAGAAATCGACCTTTTCATTATACTCTTAAGTGTAGCCACGGGTCAATTTTTGAAGAATAATCTGGCAATATTGACAAAAGTGTTAAATGCACATAACCTTAAATCCAGCAACTCCATTTTCAAGTTGGAATTGATATCAAGATACAGTCACAAAAGTATGCCATGATATAAGTACAAGGATGCTAATTTTAGATCTGTGTATAAAAATAAAGGCAGGAAATACTCTATAGGTTCACTAATAAAAGACTAATCAAAGAAATTATAGTGCACGGGGACAATGGAACACTAAGCAGCTATTAAGAATGAGGTAGATCTTTATATGTTGTTATGGAAAGATCTCTTAACACCAAGTGAAAAAAGCAAAGTGCAGGGCGCTAGAAACAGACAAAAAAGGAAGGTGTCTCTCCACATCCTCTTCGTCCCTGCTCAGCCTCTCTCCCTTCCTTTTTTTCTGGAAATGCCCATCCCTCCCCAGAAGCTCACTGATGGTCCCCTGTGAGGAGAGACGGCAGGGGCTGGGGTGGGTGGGGGCTTATTTTCAGCCTTTCACACTTGTCTTCCTATGTGTGCATCTTTTCCTTATTACTACTTTTTAAATCGCAGAGTAGTTATTTGGGCAGTCAAAATACAAACCCCTTTTGTTTGCCCTTTTACGTTTTTCTGTATAAAATACAAAACCAAAAAGGTTTTTTATTAAAGGAAAATGTAGTAGGGATCAACTTCGAATAGCAATAAGAAATGAAGCACTCTCTTTATATACCAAAACACTTCTAGTTGTTTCTAAAGACACTTTAATAGACAAAAAAAAAAAAAATGATTGTGCATTTTTTGTCCACTTCACATAGAATGAGTGTACTCTGAGGACGACCCTGCTCCAAATGGTATGTTGCTGGAATGCCCTTATTTATCAGCCTTCTTGCTGTAAACCAGGGGCCTTTTCTGAAGGTGCTCACACACACGTGTTCTCACACATACACACACACCATACACAAGCCTCCATCTTCTTCAGTGCACACAGATCCACCCAGAAATGAGCGAAATAAATGGCTGAAGAAGTGCATGCCATTTCTTTTGCTCTGAAAATCAAATCTTCCCTCATGATGTATCCATTTCAGGGGTTAGAAGCAAATTAAAGATCCCCAGGAGCTCAGACGCCTTCTGCAGTTTTGAGCTTTGAGAGTTACTAGATGAAACAACAGAACAGGAGAGAGTGTCTTATGTCTTCCTCTGATCACATTAAACAGTAAGGATGGGAGAAGCAAAGGGATGATTGTCAGCTAGACAATCTCAGTGGAGAACTGCATCACCACCTGGATTTAAAATAAAAATTTCCCAAGCTTTCAAAGCACACATCTCCAATGAATCCACCCATTCAGCCAGCTCTCTGGGCTGAAGCTGTGTGTGTGAACTGTGGGAAAGCAGATCCCCCCAAACCAGAAACTGGAATTACTGGGTGTGCAGCCACTGTTAGTCTGTAAGCCCCTCCTGCTAACCACCACTGGCCTGCCATTCAGGAAAGCCATCAGCCATGCCACCCCCTCCCCAGTTCCTGCCACAGAGGGAGCCAGAAGAGGCCCAAACCCCTGCCCCTTGGCCCTGACACATGGAGAAAAGGCATAGAATACTTTGGTGACTTCATGTTGTGCATCTGTATGGATCCACAAATTTGTAAGGCTAATCAACTCCAATACATGTGAAGTGTCTAATGCATTATTTAAAAAAAAAAAACACATATGGTTTAATTTAGCTTCAGCTATTACTTACATTAAAAAAACAAACAAACACATAGATGGTTTAAATCAGCTTCAGCTACTATTACATTGGGTGGTAATTCTAATAGAATTCTACTTGTCCTTTGGGCTTTGTCAACTAGAACAGACCGACTCAACCTGCCAGTGTCTGGGGGCAGCACAGAAAGCTTGGGAGTGCCTGGGATCTACAGAAATCCCCTTAACTTGACTGGGTCTGGCCCTGGTTCAGAATCAACACACACCTGTGTCCCTCCTGGTTCCCCTCACAGGGTAGGCTGGCAAAAAGTGTAATTTACAAGACGAACTATTACTGTCTCTTTTTTTAAATGTAGACACAGCATAAAACTGTTTCTCTCTACCAACTGTCTTTGGTAGAGAAAATTAAAGTCTGAATTGAAGAAAAACCAAGCAGTTGGGTTTTAAGTTTTAGTTTAGTTTTGTTTCGTCAGCCAATTATCTGATGGATTTACTGAGTGTGGTTTATTACGATGATTAGCTTCAATCTAGATTTGTACACAGGCAAAGCAGATATGAATTTTCATGTAAGCCCTCACAGCAAGTGACATGCAGGCATGCAGACCAGCTACCCAGGCCTCACCTGGCAGTCAGCCCTGAGCTACCCGAACCTCTTTGAAGGGCACACCAGGCAGTGGAGAATGGGCAAAACGACCTCTCCAGGGTCCTGCTGAGTGTAAGGATGCTCGGAGGATATCGAGTGGCCCATCAAAGAGGGTTAAACAGAAACGTGCTGAGATCCTATTACTGAAAGTAACAAGTAAACTGAAACCGACATGACAGCGATAGGGTACATCTGCGTCCTCGGGTTTAACGGTGCTGTGGAATCAGCACCCCAAAGTTCTCCCTAAGCCAACGTCATCGCCCATCTCTGCGTTTCCTACATGCTGGGAGCCAGGACGGAGTCAAGCGAAGTCTTTGGACACAGCCTCGACGAAGTTGGGCGCCGACATCAGGATGCCGATGGTGCAGAGGATGGTGAAGACCGAGAAGGCCATGAGGCACAGGCGGTCCACCACACAGGCCGCGAACTTCCACTCGCTGCACACGGCCTCGCTCTCGTCCTGGCAGCGGAAGCGGTGGGCGATGTAGCGTACCTCCTCCAGAATCTTGGCCAGGTCCGGGTCCCCCTCCGAGGGCTGGCCGCAGTGCAGCAGGTGCTCGTCGTGCGTGGGCGAGCAGGCCACGCGGCCGCACACGACCCCTGAGTCAGGGGTGGGCGCGCAGTGCACGCTGTCCAGGCCACGGAAGCCGATGTACAGCAGGTTGCCGTTGGTAGCCGGCGGCCCCGCCATGGCGCTCATCTCCACGCTGGCCAGGCTGCAGCGGCGCTGCTTGTGCTGGCAGGCCGGCCGCACCTTGTCCTCCCCCGGTCTCTTCATGCGCAGGAACCAGGCACACCAGTTCAGGAGGATGACTCTCGTCTGCAGAGACAGCACACCGTTAGGGTGGCCGGGAAGGGCGCACGGCTGATCCATCCAAGGGGATGCTGTGATACCAGCTAGACTTCGTGGGGGTGGACCCTAGGGGTGACAGGTCCCCAGGCCTTCCCAGGCGAGTTTACACAGGCAAGCAGTGCCAACGCGGTACAATGGTTGAATCGAATGTGAGACAATGACAAAGCAATACAGAAAATCACCCTGGGAAGGAACTATACGCACACTGCCATCTCAAGGAGGACAGCCTGTGTGGGAGGAGAGGGCTGTCTTCTAAAGAGAGCCCTGAGCTGGGGAACAGAGCAAGTCACCCTCTCCGGTCCTTCCTCATCTGGAACTAGGGACCACCAACTCTAACTCCCTGTGAGGTACGCCAGTGTGCGGTGACAAACTCACAAGGGCACCCCTGGAGATGTTAAAGTTTCAAGGGCAACCCTGTGGCATGTGTCAGACACCCCTAGCCTGAAGCAGTTCAGACTGTCACATTAGATCACTGCATTCCTTGCATGATGTCCTATCCTTGCAAAGTAGATTTTGGAACTTGTCCTGATAAAAGGCAAGTGCCAAGAAAGTCATCGTGGAACAGACAAGGAGGGTAGCAGCTCCCAAGATGAGAGAAGTTTGCTGTGCCAACAGGTGCTAAGCTGTCGGGGTATAAGTACTTAGTAAGTTGTTTTGACCTGTTTAAATAATAGAACCGTTAGGTATTCCTCTTGTCCTAGGTGCTCTGTGGGGGAAAAAAAACCCACCAAAACCCTGAGACATGAAAGGTGCTGTGAACCATGGGAGTTTAGGAACCTCTAACCTAACTCATTAGGCTGCAGTGAAGACTGAAGGAGATGATATGAGACAAAATGCTGTGAAAAGTCTGAAGCTGGGGTTGGCAGACTTTCTTTAAAGGGCCAGACAGTAAATATTTTAGCTTTGCTGATATAGTGCAAAATCAGCCATACATGCAAAAGAGCAAAGAGGCTTTTTTTCCTAATAAAATTTTATTTGCAAAAGCAGTTGGCAGGTTGGATTTGGCCACCAGGGCCATAGTTCGCCGACCTCTGGCCTAAAGTGTTTTATAAACATACATTACCTGCATGCATAGAAGATGCTGGAGAGATTTGTTTCTCCCTTCTAATAGAAAGAAGGGAGCCTTGTGAAACCTCAATCCAGCTTTTAAAAAATTCTTGCAAGCCTATTTAGACAAGTGCAAGAAAAGTGAGCCCTTTCCCTGAAATGATCCAGATACTGATTTGAATTTTGGTTTATGATTGTAGGCAAATTCCATCAGCAGCGTAGCAGGTATGCTTCCCATCTGTAAGTGCAGGCAGCAAGTTGTGAAATTCGTGTCTGCCACTCTTCTTTTGGTAACCATTTTTATGACACTTATCAAAGATAACTGCAGTTATCTGGTCTGGAGACAGCAATGAAAAGAACAATAAGGCGTAAGAGCAGTTTTGCAGCAGCTGTAAAGATCACCCTCTGTCCATCATAGGCGGCAATTTTTATCCTGCCCACACCCTATGGACATACTTCCAGAGCCTGGAAGAGCCAGCCTGCAGACCCTGTTTTCCAGGATCAGTAAGGAGCAGAAACACACAGCCCCACGTGGACACGAGGCTCAAGACAAGCCATCTCACCTGGGCATCTCAGGGTTCAGTGAAGTGAGTATAATTCCCCCATTTTACAGATAAAGAAGCTGAGGCTCAGGGGGAGGCGGTGGGGAGTTTGGGGTGAGCAGATGCAAATCATTATACATAGAATGGTTAAACAACAAGGTCCTACTGTATAGCACAAGGAACTGTATTGAATATCCTGTAATAAACCATAATGGAAAAGAATCTGAAAAAGAATATATATGTATAACTGAATCACTTTGCTGTACACTAGAAACTAACACAACATTGTAAATCAACTATACTTGAATAAAATAAATTAAAAAAAAAGAATCTGAGGCTCAAAGAGGCAAATAAATTGGGTCAAGGTCACACAGTGAGTTTGAGTCACCTAATGTGTTCAGACTTCCGCAGCCTCATCTATAAAAGGGTCAGCTAGGTTCTCTGCAAGCCCCCTGTGACTTTAGCCAAACCCCCACTCAGAAGGCACCAGAAAGTTGGGGCCAGAGCTCGAGGGAGCACATGGGGCAGTAAGTGTGTCCAAACCCAGAGGCAGTCTGGAAGGGAGAGTTGAGCCTCAGCTCTAGGGCTGTGCCTGCCAAGCGGGGGTCTGCACATCCCCTGGGGCATAGCTCAAGCTAAATCTATTTTGAATTTCATGGCCTAAATCATTAGCTTTCAAGGCTAAAGCATCTCAGAAGATGAGATTATCCTCTTGGCATGTCTCAGACTGTGCTTGTGACCTCTGCTGTTAGGTTATGGTTTGGTTTCTGGCTGTGTGAATGTCACATAATGCCACCGCACCAGCAGGGTCTTCTTCATGGCAACAGATCACAATGAAAGCCCCTCGGAGGCTGTTTATGTTTCATATACACTTGGAAAGAAAAAAAAATGCAGTGTGTTATATAAACTGAAAGAGAAATACAAGTTTCATATCTGCTTTGCACCATTGGCTTTAACATGCTCTTGCACTGAAAGGTGAAAAATCAGCATATGCTCTTAATTCAGATTTTTCTGGAACAGTAAAGTGCTACCAGGTCATTAAAAATGGTTTTGTATCTTACTGCCTTAATCCCCTTGTCTTTACATCAGTCAAAACAGAAGAAATAAGAATATGTGTTTATATTTTGGCATCTGCATAAACACTGGAAGGAAAAAGAAATTAATTGAAATGGTTATCAATTGGTGGTGGAAGTAGGGGGGAGGCAGGAATGGGAGCAGGAGTTCCTTATGTATAATTCTTTTTTTTTTTTTTTGCGGTACGCAGGCCTCTCACTCTCGTGGCCTCTCCTGTTGCGGAGCACAGGCTCCGGACACGCAGGCTCAGCGGCCATGGCTCACGGGCCCAGCCGCTCCGCGGCATGTGGGATCCTCCCGGACCGGGGCACGAACGTGTGTCCCCTACATCGGCAGGCGGACTCTCAACCACTGCGCCACCAGGGAAGCCCATGAATAATTCTTTGATTTTGACTTCTGAAACATGTAAATGTTATTTCAAACAAATGGGTGGATAGACAAGAAAGTATATTAGAGTTATAGAGAAGTCAGATGAGAATGTAGGTGAACGTGTGCAAACGTGTCTCAGCTTCTTTTTTTGAGGGGGGAGGGACTTCTCAAAACAAGCCCACAGACTGTGGTGATGTGACCCATGTGGGAGGTGGCACCATTTTGGGGAGCCCACTGCTGATGCCACGAGAGAATTATTATTACTATTATTTTTTTACATCTTTATTGCAGTATAATTGCTTTACAATGGTGTGTTAGTTTCTGCTTTATAACAAAGTGAATCAGTTATACATATACATATGTTCCCATATCTCTTCCCTCTTGCGTCTCCCTCCCACCCTCCCTATCCCACCCCTCTAGGTGGTCACAAACCACCTAGCTGATCTCCCTGTGCTACGCGGCTGCTTCCCAACTACCTATCCACTTTACGCTTGGGAGTGTATATAAGTCCATGCCTCTCTCTCGCTTTGTCACAGCTTACCCTTCCCCCTCCCCATATCCTCAAGTCCATTCTCTAGTAGGTCTGTGTCTTTATTCCTGTCTTACCCCTAGGTTCTTCATGACATTTTTTTTTCTTAAATTCCATATATACAGAGTGAAGTAAATCAGAAAGAGAAAGACCAGTACTGTATGCTAACACGAGAGAATTATTAAGTGTAAGGATTTGCTGTGGAAAAGAATTCAAGGGCAGTCACTCTGTAAAGCCAATTTCTTAAAAAAAAAGTGGTCTTGCCTAACTTAATTTTTGGGTAACTGTAAATTATTGCACAATGGATATTTTCAGAAGGGCCAGGAACTCCCTGCTCCTGGAGATTAAGGGAATGCATCTTACATCTTGCAGTTACATTTAGTGCACTGGTGAGTCCTAAATTGACTCTGAACGTGGAGGCAAGATTTATGGGTCTGCAAAGACAGGCTTGTTTTGGCATGAGAGGACTTCTTTAGCTCCCAACTGTCCCTAAGCCATGCTCTCTCGATGGGAAGACTGGAGGGTTTGTGGGGCCCAAGTAAGAAGTGGGGTGAGGGGTGGGGGGGCAGCTCTGCCCTGCCGGGGGTTTGGTCACACCAAGTGAGGCGGGGAAAGTCCAGGCCCTGCTTGTCCCCCAGGCAAGGTTTCCCAAGAGCCCGGCGAGGGTGGTGTAGAGCTTTGGACATTGGACTCCAGTGGAGCACGGCCCATGGCTGGGGAAGCATCAGCACACGTCACAACACATCAGTGCTGGGAGGCACTGGGACCATGTGGCCTGACCTGGGCTCAGATGACAAACATTTATTTACCATCCATTTCCTTTTTATTTTTTAATATTTATTTATTTATTTAGCTGCGCCAGGTCATAGTTGCGGCACTCAGGATATTCTTTGCCGTGTGTGGGATCTTGAGTTGTGGCATGCGAACTCTTAGTTGCGGCATGTGGGATCTAGTTCCCTGAGCAGGGATCAAACCCGGGCCCCTGCACTGGGAGCACAGAGTCTTATCCATTGGACCACCAGGGAAGTCCCATCCATCCATTTCCTTTTATCGCATCCTCCTTCCCCACTGTTAACTACTTACACATTTATTTTATAGGCTTTTGGCTAAATCACTTTCCTATGTGTATTGTGATAAAAGAAAGTTTCACATACTGAGATATAGGGAAGTCATTCTGGCTTATACATGAGTTAACTTGAATTTGATGCTAACTAAAAGAGCTTGTTTGTGGCCTATCAAACAGACATCTGCTTTAATTATTAGAGAAAAGGCACATTGACCAGAAGTAAAGAATGTCCATAATAAAAATAAAGATTAAATGCCTCTCTTCCTGGAACACCAATGCTGGTCCTCCAATGATAAGACTCCCTTCTCAGGCGCCAAGGCCATGCCGACTTGCCATGTACGTGCTAATCTGTGTTTTTGTTTTGTTTTGTTTTGTTTACCTTGAAGAAATGTAACCCCGACTCATTTCATGTTCTTTGTTCTGACAGGATATAAAACTGTGCTGAAAACCCTGCTTCTCCAGAGCAGAGATTAATCTGGGAAGCCGGCTTCCAGGCTAGTCCTCAGTTTGACTCAAATAAAACTCTTTTCTATTCTTCTTATTGATAGTTTATTGATTATTTTCATTGACAACTGATTGTATATATTTGTACACTGTTCACTCTATTTCTTACTCTTTTCCCTCCCCGTTCTGTTTTGAAGATCCAACCAGCAGCTGTGTGCTCATCTTGTGTGTTGCTTCTAACAGTGTACGTGCAAAAAGGAGGTTTAGAAACACTGTCCAGTGAAAGGTGCAGAGTGTTCGACCTGAGCCCTGCTCTGGGATATCAGATTGTAAGGACAGCCCCATGGGACCCTAAGAGCATTCACCATACTGCCCTGGAAGCAGAGATATGCAGACAGGTAAGAAATTGCAGCTTTTTGTTCAGGAATGCTAGCTGTTTGTGGGATTTTTAAAATAGATAAGTCATCCTCGGAGCCTCCTCTGGGGAGGGGCCCTGACCCCCCCTCTGGTGGAGGAGCTGGGGAGGAACTCACCCACTTGGGCATCTTGCCACCGTCGGGGTCGTGGTGGTGGTACTGTAGCACGATCACTGTGACGACCACGGAGAGGCCCACGATGATCATGGTGCTAGCGAAGTACTGGGCTGCAGAGAGAGCAGATGCAGGGGAGACCTGGGGCCTAGGTCACAGCGTGTCACCATGGCACAGTGCAGGGGACCCAGACTGTGTCTTGACCACCAGGGGCTGGGGAGCAATGCCCAAGAGCAGAGCAGGACCTCCTCCAGGCCTGTAGCCCACCACGCACATTCCTGGTGGGCAGATGCCAATCCAGAGCGCACAGACCTCCTCCTCCCACCCTGCTGAGCGGCCTCACCAGCTGACTGCACTGCTGGGAACCCTGCCTGCCTCATCCTTCAGTGAAAGCTAACTGCACCTCACAGGATGGTGATAAGGTTGTCCGATGAGAAAACACCATTGTCAGAACTGAAACCACCTGGCACAGAGGGTGTGATCACCACTGTGATGACGGCAGGCCACGGACAGGCTTCGGGGATCTAGCAAGGGCAGACCCGGGTGCCACTGGCTGACTTATCAGACCTGGAAAATGACTCTACTAATGATAGAGTCTGCCCCCATCTACTTACTGAGAGCCACAGGGGTGGGGAGTGCCAGCTGTGCAGCCGGAAGAAGAGGTCAGCTGCAGTGTCTTTTCAGGCTGAGAACATCAGCTTCAGCTCTGATGGGCAAGGATGCATTTCTCCACCTTGGACCAGGTGAGAAGCAGCATGGAGTTTCCCCCCCAGTCCACTGGCGGCCGTCTGTGAGCCTGGACAGACCACTCAGCCTCTCTGGGCCTCAGCTTCTTCACCAGTATAACAGGGATGGAAATGCCTTCTCTGCAGGGTTTGCACAAGGATTAGCAATTTTATGGGCCAAGGGTATAGGAGAAAGCTGGCATGGGTGGGCATTCCTTAATTTCCAACTCTGATTAGTAAACCTTCAGTGTGGGGGAGGCATAAATTAGGAGGTTGGGATTAACATACACACGACTATATATAAAATAGATAACTAACAAGGACCTACTGTATTATACAGGAAACAATACTCAATATTTTGTAATAATTGTAGGTTATTTGTAAAAACCTATAAGGGAAAAGAATCAGGCTGTACACCTGAAACCAACACAACATTGTAAATCAATAAAATAAATAAATAAAATAAAAAGGGATTAGAAGCAAAGATGGATTCAAGTATAAAAAGAGTATTAAAAAATAACAAAACAAAATATATATACACACAATGCCTCTCTAAGCCACAGAATAAATTATCCTAACATAAATGCAAACAAACAAACAAAGCCTCAGTGTGGCCAACCACCAAGGGGCTGGGCCCTTAAAGAAAGCATCTTGGTACGAGGCTAAGTGTGCAGCCACACACTTGGTTAAAAACACCTCCTGCCCTCCAGGCAGGCAGGAACTCATTGCTCTCCCAGGGAGACCAAGAGGAACCTACAAGGAGCTACCAGACTTATCATCAGCATCAGGGACCTCTGGGGAGGGAAGGGAGGGGGAACCAAACTGTGACTGTTATGGGCTGCATACTCTGTCCCCCTAAAATTTATATGTTGAAGCTGTAAACCCCAAGTACCTTAGAATGTGACTGTGTTTGAAGAGAGGGCATTTAAAGAGGGAATTAAGTTAAAATGAGATTGTTAGTGTGGCACCTGGTCCAATCTGACTGGTGTCCTTATTATAAGAAGGGGAAATTTGGACACACAAGGAGGCACAGGGATGTGAAGATACAAAGGAAAGACCATGTGGGGACACAGCAGAGGGTGCCCATCTGCAAGAAAAAGAAAGAGACCTCAGGAGAAACCAACCCTGCCGGTTGGAGGTTCCAGCCTCCAAAACTGTGAGCACATAAATTTTTCCTGTGTAAGGCACCCAGTCTGTGGAATTTTATTGTGGTAGCCTTAGCAGACTAATACAATGACCTATGGAGGGATCCAGGCTGACTGGATCCCACAGCTGAAATCTCAACAACAGAGGTCAAAGGCCAACAGCATCCCATCCTTCTAGACGTGGGCTATGCACCAACCAAGCCTGTGGGTTCATCAGACACAACAGGGTCTGCCGACTGCCCCTTTAAGGGTGGTTTCTGCTGCAGGTCTCTATTGAAAGCATTGTGCTAGAAGGTAGAAAGGATGGGGTCAGAATGTCAGGTTGAAAGAAGGTTCCTTGCTTCCAGGATGGTACGGAGAGAAATATGACACCCTCAGAGGCTTTTTATACCAACAGTCTGTCTGGTCAAAATATTACACATCCAGAAACCTCCAATAAGAAGGGCCTTGGCTTCTTAATTCGTGAAGCCTGGCGATATCATGTAAGGCACCCCACTCCTACTTACCCCTGGTTAACCACACAGGATTGCCACCCGTATACTGCTTTCCTGTTTCTGACCTCCACCGCCAAATGGGAGTGGGGACTCTCATTAAAACTAATATCTATTGGCAGAATGTTTGCTTCCTGTCCTCACAACTGGCTTGGAGGTCTGGTTCCCTGACCAGGAATAGAACCCTGGCTGCAGTGGCCAGGGTACTGGGTCCTAACCTCTGGGCCACTGAGCACCCCTCGGCACACTCCTGCTAATTCCAGTCCAGTCCAGGGAGGTTCACAGCAACAGGTGATGCTGCCTCCTGTCTCTGTCATCCTTCCTTGGGCAGAAGGTCATCCTTACACCTGCCTTTGTGTGTGGTTTGTGCATCCCCTGCTGGACCAGTCCCTGCTTCACCTACACCCTACTCACATGACTGACTTTCCCTGCTAATTGCAGAGCCTAAAGAGTAAATACCTACATCCTTGTCCCGCTGCCCCGAAGCTAGTGATTGTTTAATCTTTAGTTCAGAATGGCTCCCCTTTGATAGTTTAACAAAGGGAAGACCTCCGCCCCTTGAAGGTACTTAGCCCAAGGGGCTAAGAGGGCTGTGCCCCTCTGCTGGTTTCCCTGGTAACCGATGGGCCAATCTGACTTCAATTCCCCTAGATAACTGGTGGGGTGTCACTCCAGGACCCTTTTGCTTCAGATGCGTAAGATCTCCCATCTACCAAACAACTGATGTCCTGTCTCTGGACTCTTTCTTCAGTCTTGAGTCTGGGCAAGTATAGGGCTTGCAGGCCTGCGAGTTGCAGCCCAACATGTGGCCAAAACGTATTTGTCCTGTTCACCTTCCCTCACAATCATTAACTTTCTACAGAGACATCGCGTTATCTCAAGAAACAATGGCTGAGAGTTAACGTGTAACAAATAATTTGTGGAAAAACAGTGACTCAAGCTAAAATAATGCATCTTTAATGGTAAAAATCTCTGGCTCCATAACAAGTGTGAGGGGGGCATTGTGGGAGAAAAGGGGGCATTTCTGCATCTCAAGGCCAAACCACGAAGCCAGACTCCCCCTCCCCTTCTATGTGCCACGTAAGCAGAGGCCATGGGTCAACTCTGAGTAGTTACAGCAAGTCATCTCCTCACAGCAGAAAAGGGGGGCCATGCAGCTCTCCAGTCTCCTGCGGGACACGTTTCTGCTCCCTGCCTGTGCTGCAAAATCCCAGGCACTCTCTAAGCCCATGTCTTTAGAGGAGCTGGATGCTTGCTTACCTATCAAGGGCACTGAGTCAGAGGTCGCAGGCATGATCTCAGCCACCAGCAGCATGAAGACGGTAAGAGAGAGTAAAACTGTGATCCCTGGAACAGAGACATACACTGGTCCCTGAGACAGAACAGATGGTAAGGCCTGAACTCCATCCAGCCCAAGAGTCAAAGGAGGTGTGGAGGGAGGGATGGTGGCGGCCATGACATTCCTGAAACCAAATGCACGGTTTTCTATATTGATGGGAATGGGCATCTTTCTGGGGACAGTCTGTGCCATTTACTGGAGTCCCAGAGGAGTCCCTGGGAAAACAAACTTAGGAGCCAGAACTTTAGAAGAACAATTCAAAATAAATCATTGACCTCAGCACATGTATCTCTCATTTTCTTTATTACATTAGTATCGAGAGGTAGTTTCATGTAGCAGGAAAAAGAAAACATACAGTTTGAAGACCTGGCTTTTGTTCTTGACCCTTCTACTTACTAGCTGTGTGACCTTGGATAGGTCATTTAATGTGCCTGAGGCTCTTGTATGAATGAAAAATATCACCTGCCATATCAGTAAACAAAGGATGTTGCAGCCATCAAGCCATCACATTACAGCCTCCCCAGTGGGGCACCCTGAGGGGACTCAGGATGAGAAAACACAGGATACTGGCCCCAGAGAGCTGAGGTGCATATCAAAGGAGTGATTTCAGTGAGCCAAGACTCTTGCATCTTCCCATACACAGAAAAGCACTAAATTCATTAACTTGAGGTGTTTGGTTTTCTTTTTTTTTTTTTTTTTTGTGGTACATGGACCTCTCACTGTTGTGGCCTCTCCCATCCCGGAGCACAGGCTCCAGACGTGCAGGCTCAGCAGCCGTGGCCCACTGGCCCAGCCGCTCCATGGCATGTGGGATCCTCCCAGACCAGGGCACGAACCCACGTCCCCTGCATCGGCAGGCGGACTCTCAATCACTGCGCCACCAGGGAAGCCCTTTGGTTTTCTTTAATCAACAGTAATCTTTTGATGTTTTGACTACCTGGTCTTTGTGGCAGAAACTCCCATATACCCTGGCTCCTCCCTTCCCTCTTCAGAGCCGTCCCTAGAACTATCTGAGATGCTATGTCTCAGGCTTGAAGTCCTCAGAAAGTCCACCAAATAAAACATAATTCTTAACTTTTCGGTTGAACATTTTTTTTCAGTTGACACTCACAGTCAGAAGTTCTAGGTTTGAGAATGATTTCTATGTGTACCAAATAGGATCTTTAGTAACTCTCTGAGATGCTGAGGAGCTCATTTCACCAATCTAAATCATAGTTTTCTTATCTTCCTATTGGAGGATAATCAGGAATTACACCGTGTGTGGCCATATATAGATGCAAGCTGATACTATATTAAACTAAACTGTGTCCTGTCCACAATGAATTCCAGCTGGTTGCCACCAAGGGGTGGGGTGGGGTGGCAGAAGCGGAGAAAGTACAGGCCCCTCAGGGAAGAATTGGTTCTTCCCTGGGCATCCCCATCCTCTCTTCAGGATCAGAGGAGCCTGTGGAATCTCAAGGGGGCCTGGCCATCCTGCACAGCGGGCTGTGGTATCAGGGAGCCACCCTGGGCTGGGATGCATGGAGTGGGCCCTGGACATCTCTGTACCTAGAGCCCAGACTGCCATCCTCAAGGCAGGGCCCTCCCATCCCAGCTCAGACCCGGTACTCACCCAGGGAGATTTTCTCCCCAGAGTCTGCAGGGAGCAAGAACACGAGGAGGGCCAGGGCAGAGATGAGCACACAGGGAATGAGAAGGTTGAGGCCATAGTAGAGGGTCCTGCGGCGGATGGTGACAGTGAAGGTCACATCTGGGTACGGCTCTTTGCAGCACTCATAGAACTTCTCACTCCGCTTGCCAGGGATCCCTTCGGTTCCAGGGGAAGAAAGGAACCACCGTTGAATAAAAGGATGCAGTTTATTTTAAGGGGTTATAACACACACACAGAGCCATGGAATTTGTTAAGTGCAAAACACTGGCTAATTGTTGTCTGAAAAAATGCTTTAGGTTTATTATAGATTTATTTAAGGGTATCTTAGTGATATTTGAACAAATTGGCAGGTTTTTTATGTATTCAAATTACATGTGCTCTAGACTGAATGTGTCCCCTGCAAGGTTCATATGTTGAAATCCTAACCTCCACAGTGATGGTTATTTGGAGGTGAGGCCTTTGGGAGGTGATTAGGTCATGAGGGGGAGCCCTTGGGAATGGAATTAGTGCCCTTATAAAAGGGACCCCAGAGAGCTCCCCTATTCCTGCTGCCATGTGAGGACACGGCCTGAAGACAGCTGTCTGTGAACCAGGAAGCAGGTCCTCACCAGACGCTGAGTCTGCCAGCACCTTGATCTTGGACTCCCAGCCTCCAAACTATGAGAAATAACTGTCTGTTGTTTATAAGCTACCCAGTCTATGGCATTCTGTTATAGCAGCCTGAACGGACTAAGACACCATGATTATAAATAATACACTGTAAACTCGACACCATTATAAATGTAATTATTGTTTTCTATTTAAAATCATCAAATATAGGTTCCCATCAACTGCAATTTGCTGTTCCACCTGATTTTAGGGATAAAGCAGATTTGAATAATGTAGAGATGCCCATACTAGCACTGACCTTACCATAACTGCAAGTTCCTTATGGAAAGCACTGAATTTTCTCATTGTTTTTTGTTTCTCATCCTAGAGCTCTCAGTAAATCATGGAGAATGCTGCAGGGTTCAATAACTGCTCATGCTGAAAAGCAGAGTGGAAAATCCCAAACTTTTTAAGCCAGCACAGTAATAAAGCAGCTTCCTTCTATGTTGCCAGTATCACGTCTTTGCTGGGCTTACCCACAAGGTCCCATTCTCCATTTGGGATATAGCCGCTGATGTCTGCCTCCTGCATCTGCAGATCCAAGGACCACCCTCCGTAAGACCAGGACCCAAACTTCAGTTTGCACTGCTGCACATCAAAGGGGAACCATCGCACATCAATGTAGCAGGAGCTCTTGAAGATGCCTACATGGGCAATGAGACAAACCAAGATGAAAGCTGGCTGAGACCTGCTTTAAACACACAGCAGTCTCACACAGTTGGTAGGAATGTAAATTGGTGCAGCCACTATGGGAACAGTACGGGGGCTCCTCAAAAAATTACAAAAAGAACTAAAAATGATCCAGCGATCCCACTCCTGGGTATACATGGAAAGGAAACAAAATCAGTATCTCACAAAGATATTTGTACCCCACTGCAGCATTACTCACAATAGCCAAGACATGGAAACAACCTAAGTTTCTGTTGATGGATAAACAGATAAAATATTATATATATATATATGTGTGTGTGTGTGTGTGTGTGTGTATATACATAAAATCAAATTTATGTGGATTATATGGAATATTATTCAGCCTTTAAAAAGATGAAAATCCTGCCATTTGCAACAACATGGATGAAACTGGAGGGCTTTATGCTAAGTGAAATAAGCCACACACAGAAAGACAGATCCTGTATAATATCACTTACATGAAGAATTTTTTTAAAAAAAGTTTAACTCATAGAAACAGAGTAGAATGGTGGTTGCCAAGGGCTGGAGGGTGGGGGAAATGGGAGAGAGGTTGATCAAAAAGGGAACAAACTTTCAGTTATAAGGTGGATTCATTTTGAGGATCTAACGTACAGCATCGTGACTACAGTTAATAATATTTTATATTTGAAATTTACTATGTGAGGTGATGGGTGTGTTAATTAACCTGATTGTGGAAATAAATGATTTCACAATATATATGCATATGCATGTGTGTGTGTGTGTGCGTGTGTGTGTGTATATATATATCTACACATGCATATGCATATATATCACGTATATACATACATATATTATACATATATATGTGTATGTGTATATATATATTACAATTTCATTTGTCAACTACACCTCAGTAATGCTGGAAAAAATATTAAAAATAAAAATAAATGCACAGCAATCCCTTGGTCTCCATCCCATACACTATTTGTAACACACAAAGCCTACTCTTCATGGAGTGAAAAGCTTGCTATCCTGATCAAGCATCGGCCGGTTAAACGATGCATCATTTCTGATGCTCTGCATGTCTCATGATCAATGCTGTGCACACATCCCCTGGACCATTTGAGATCCCTTCAGGAGGAGGCAGTGTGAGTACCGGGGCCCCTCACCTGGGTGTGACCAGAGAGGCTTCAGCCCATCCTGCCCGTCCAAACTAGACCTGTCCAGGACAAGCTGAGTCTTTCTGGAAAAATTTCTAGAAAAGAGTTCAGTTGAAGCTTTACTGTCTTTTACATTTCAAAGGCTACACCGACATTTTCTGTTCTGAGCAAAGAATTCAACATTCTGTAAACTTGCTCTTGCCATGCATGTGCATCTCCAAATTCTAAACAGTAAGAGAGATGTAAAGAATGTAAAAAAAATCCTATAGAAGCTGATAAAAATGATGAAGAGCTTAGAAACAGAATCTGAAAGGTCTGTGTGCGTCTGTGTGACTGTGTTTGGTGAGGAGCAGGAAAAACATTTTCTTTAGGTTAAAAATTGAGAACATACTTGGTTATCTAGAAATATATATGGAAGATAATTTTAACTAGCCTGAATTCTAGATTATAAACAGAACAAAACCTAATAGGTTTTAGTTGAAGAGGTAGTGTTTGGACAAAAGCTAGAGTTTCCACTGAAAAGAGGGACAGGACAAATTGGGAGTAAATTTACCAACAGGTCACTGAGATAATTCCACACCGGCCATTTATGCCCATGTGCTCCTTGCTGCCCAGAGAAAGACCAGAAGGCAGTGATGGCACAAATAGCTAAGGGTCCCAGTGCTCACAGGGACAAGGCAGACGCTCTGTAAATTTCTGCTTCCAAATTTAAAAAAAAGGAATGGAGGGACTCAACTTGCTAACAGGGACCCCCCCACCCACCCACAGTCAAACTGGGAAAGGATAATAAACTTCCTGTCTCCTCAAGTCCCTTTAAACAGGATTTGCAGCATTACATCCAATGTCCACAGGAATCTGGAAGTCATTACAGACACTACCCTCCCATTAATGGGCTGAATCCCCCAAAACTCTCACTGCTGGTAGAAAATGAAACTGTAACTGTATTATTCCATTTCTATCAAATGACCAGAAAAAGAGACTCTCTAGAGGCAGAAAGGAGGTCAGTGGTTGTTGCCGCGGGCCGGCAGTGAGGGTGGGGACTAACTGCAAACAGGCAAAAGGGATCTTTGGGGGGTGATGGAAAATGTTCTAGAACTAGATTGCAGTCGTGGTCGTACAACTCTGTGAATTTACTAAAAATCATTGAATTGTGCACTTAAGATGGGCCAATTGTATAATACGTAACTTACACTTCAATAATGCTGTTAAAAAATAAAAATATGACATGGGAAAGAAGTCATTTCCTAATAACCAAGTCTATTTCAAAGCTTGCATCTGAAGCACTTTTTGCCTGTTGAGTTGCTGGAGCAGAGCAGCTTCCCAGTTCAGGTCTACACGACCCCAGGCACAGTCTTGCTGCCCTGAACCAGACAACCCCACACTCTCTAGTCCAGAGTAGGGGAGACTCCCACAATCAAAGCTCCATGTGCCCTCCTGACAGACTCCGGGGGCCACGCAGGCTGGGATGTAGGAACTGGCCCCAAAGGGGCTGCTGCACAGAGGGCTTGGGGGTCAGGAGGACTGCTCCCGTGGCTGAAAATAGCCTCAGCCTTCAGAACAACCCGCAGCCCAGTATTCTTCTACGCTGATGACTGCTGGAGGTCATTTTCCAAAATAGTTCTCATGCTAGAAGCTGCAACTTCTAGGCCTGGTGTAAAAGAGTGTACCAGTGATAGAAGACCCATCCCTTTGTCTTTGTTAGGAGGAAGGCTTGCGTCCCTGGGGGAGGAGAGGAGGGGCTGAGGAAGAAGCAAGGAAGCACAAGGTTTAAGACAGAAAACCTGAAAGTCTGGAGTCCTTCCATCTCCTCAGACAATAATGGATGGTATCTGCCTGTGACAGGTTCAATCCCTGACGCGTTCGTTTACCTACATGTGGGCCAGGCCGCTGGTTGATGAGGGTGGTTCTAACGGGAATAAACACAGATCCTGCCCTTGGGACTCTTATCCTCTGCTAATGAGAAAGAGAATGTAAACCACCACCCAGGAGGCAAAGCCAGCTTTGCTGTGAGCTGTGAGATGGATCCAAGGGCACAAGATGGGGCTGACTGCTGGAGGGTGTGTGTGTGTGTGTGTGTGTCTGTGAGGGTGTGTGGTGTGTGTGAGCATAGTGTGTGGTATGTTTTTTGTGTGATGTGTCTATATGTGTGGTGTGTATGTATGGCGTTAGTGGGTGACGTGTGCACGTGTGTGTGTGTGCACGTGTGTGTGTGTGTGTGTGTGTGTGGTGTAGGTGTTGGTGGTGAGGAGGGAGGTGGCTGCAGGCTGCCTGGGAACAGAAAGTTAAACAAACAGTTGCAGTGGGGGAAATAACCCTGGAAAATAACATGTGAAAAATCATCTAGAAGATTTAAAGAAATCTGCTAATATCTTGAGGGCACGAAGCCTGGGTTTCCCATGGCATGGATCACTCACAAGCAGCCCAAGGCCCTGTGAACTGACAGGAATGATGGGAGGAGATTCAACCCCAGCAGTTACCCATCAGCTGCCTGAGAAGGAGAGACGCTCTTTCAGGAAGAAATCACTGATGAGTCCCTTGGAAACCACCTGTTCTCACCTCTAACAAGCAGGTGGGCTTTAATGCACGCACTCAAGAAGCCAGCCCAGCAAGGTCACCGTCTCACCCCGACACTGGAGGGCAGCACATACCCAGGTACCCAGTGCAGTGGGAAGGAAAACGCAGGCTGTGAGGAGGAAATGACCTGGAGGTTGGTTGCAGGCTATAAGGAGAACAGAAATGACCTGACAACGGAGACTTGTTTTAGTTGTGGATGAACTTTAAAGAACACAGGACAGACAATACGGACAGAGGACATGTGTTGGCAAAGACAGCTTAAGCCATGATCCCAAGAGGAAGACAGCATTGCCACGCTCAGGGAATACATGCAAGCACAGAGGAGAAGAAGTCAGGAGGGCTGGGCGTGCGTGGAGGCTAAGGATGCTCAGAGCTCAGAGCCAGCCGCTGCCCCTGCGGGCACCGTCGGGCACCCCAACCTCCTTCACGCTGTCTAACTGCAGGGGACAAAGGGAGCGGCACTTACCTGGAGGGAGGTACTGGCAGTGCCCAGAAGAATTCACTAACACGTTGGTGTGGAACGTGGCGTCAAACCGCTCATCAGCACTGGAAACAGGAGAAGGATCCGTGAGCCAGCCCAGCTGGGCAATGGGTTCCCCATGCCCTTAGGGCAGTTGTTCCTGCAGTCCGAGCAGCTCTGAGAGGGGCTGCTGCTTGCAGTTGGGACAGCCAGCAGCGGTCTGAGAGCCCCACCTGTGGCTGACCTGGAAGGTCTTCCCAGAGCACAGGGGGAAGAGACCAGTGCCCACCTCCATTTCATAGGGATGCCTATTTTTTCCATATGTATATAAAACAAAGCTCTTAGCAAAAATGAAACCTGAAGACAACTTAGGAGGACATTGGCAGATGAGACATTTCAATCCATCTGCAGGAGATAAAGAGTGGGGGGAAGCACAGCGCCCCTCTATCAGCCCTTAAGGGTGGGATTTGGACCCACTGTGTTCAAGGCCCTAGTTCCAGCCCCTTGAATGGGTCCAAAGCTCGGTTGGTGCTTGAGAAATCCAGTTTGAGTGACTGAGGCTGCAGGTGCATGGGGGAGCTGGGCAGCCCCAAGGAGTACGGGGCTCCAGGCTTAGTGATGACAGGAAGGAGCACAGGTGTAGACAGAAGAATTAGGTTCAAGTGTAGAAGAATGCACTCCAGCCCCACCCCCTGCCCATGGTCAGAACCTCCTACAGCCAGGAGTTACCAACCCGGTTAAAGGGGGCACACAAAACGGAAAGGAAAAACAATTAAGACCAACAGCCCTTATTATCCAGGTCTTTCATTTTCTGTGTTCTGACACTTTGACATCTGGGGCCTTGCTGATCCTGGAGGGACTACTCCACCCCCACCCGCATCCCAGGTCAGCCAATTCCTAGAGATAGCAAACAACTCGCTCAAATGGAAAGGAACCAATCCAGAGCCCACACCCCCACCATCTCTTTCATGGAGATCTCACCCTCCTGGCCACCATCCACCTGCCCTAATCACCCCAGGACCAGGTACCAGACAAACAGGGACAGGCCATATGTACCCAAGCCTGCTGAAGGCATTCCGGGTCCTAGCCCTGCTTACCCTGCCTCACCAGTTCCATTCCATGGAAACCACAATAAAGGCTTTTGACCACATTTTCCCCTCACGCCCTCTGCCTCCTGACTGTCCCTAGTGCTTCCCTGTGTGGCCCTGTATGGCGAGCATGCCTCCTGTTTCCAGGGAACTGTAAGATAAACTTCCTTCCTTCCTGACAGTCATTTCTGTGTCTGCATTTTACCATGCCTGATTAAAACATATCCTTAAAATGTCAGATGTAGTGAATGGACTTGAGGACACGGGGAGTGGGAAGGGTAAGCTGGGATGACATGAGAAGGTGGCATGGACATATATACTCTACCAAATGTAAAATAGCTAGCTAGTGGGAAGCGGCCACATAGCACAGGGAGATCAGCTCGGTGCTTTGTGACCACCTAGAGGGCTGGGATAGGGAGGGTGGGAGGGAGGGAGATGCAAGAGGGAAGAGATATGGGAACATATGTATATGTATAACTGATTCACTTTGTTATAAAGCAGAAACTAACACACTATTGTAAAGCAATTATACTCCAATAAAGATGTTAAAAAAAAAAAAGTCGCCCTACAGGTGAATAAAAAAGTAAACAGCCTCAAGAAAACGTAGGCAGCCAGTCAAGATGCCAGCACCTCGAGTTAAGTTTCCCTCATTTTAGCAACTGGAGAACCTCTGCTAAGGGTTGCCCACGTCTACAGAGGCTCTGCAGCCTTTTCTGTTCCCAAAATCCTCTAAAGGGGAAACTCACCGTCATGAGATATCTGAGAACAGCCTTCACTGTGAGAGACAAGGACAGAAACAAGAAAGATCCAAGAAGAAACAGTCAATGAAAGGAATGAAAAATTACCTCTTATAAAAGTAATATCCTCACAAAAATTCAAGAGGATATTGCATTTAGAAAAACAAATGGCAATATGGAAGTTAAAACATGATCTATGAAATACACCTTTATAAATAGGTGGGAGGTTTGGCTGATAAGAATCACTGAGATGAAATGTAAGACCGAAAGGATGAGGGCCTCAGAGTAAAGGCCAAGGAAGCGGAAGAGACATGGGGGCGGGGGTGGGTAGTGGGAGGGAGAGAAATCACACAGAGAAATTGTAGAGCTGAAAGAAACCCCTCCAACGTGAAGGCAAAGAAAGGTGTTTTTAAGAACATTAAGTTGCCAGAGAGCTTGTTTCTTATGTATATTTTCTTGGTCATGGACTTGAGCATCAGCTCCAGAAGAATGAGGGTGAATACTAAGGAAGAAGAAATAAACTTTCAGACCAAACCTAAAGATCTGGAAAAGGAATTTTCATGATGAGCTGTGTAGTGGGTCTAGAAAAAGGGGCGGGGTCCAAATTACAGCAAGATATAAGGGGTCTCTGAAGAGAGTAAAGTGGATTCAGAGTGATGAAGAGAAGAAACAACAAGGTGGAAAACACCGTGGATTTGACTAAGGGCACATTGTTTTCAAAAATCTTTAATTAAAAAAAGCCACCAGAAACTTCAGGAAAAAACTGTACAAGAAAGCCAAGGTTTGAATATGAAACAAAAATGTGATGAAGCTTAAAGAAAGAAGGAAGGGAGGAAGACTAAGCTACAATAAAAAGATAATCCTCTGAGATGAAAAAGGACACATCCACCCCCTGACTTCCAAACACACTCAGGGAGAGAGAGGAGGAGGAAGGCTCAAGATGTAAATATTCTTTGCTTCACTGCAGTCTGTACCTGACTGTCTTAATGACACACAAACAGTGACTGAGAACCAAATATCTGAGGATGTGGATCTTCACAAACTCACCCTGGATTTTACCCTGCTTTTTAAATTAGGTTCTCTGGAACCCCAAGATTCTGTGGAGGTGCTTCAGATTTCTGCAAATGTTTGATTCCAGTATTTTCTTTTCCTTGTGTTTCAAAATGCATCATCAGATGAATGGATAAAGAAGATGTGGCACACATATACAATGGAATATTACTCAGCCATAAAAAGAAACAAAATTGAACTATTTGTAGTGAGGTGGATAGACCTAGAGTCTGTCATACAGAGTGAAGTAAGTCAGAAAGAGAAAGACAAATACCATAGGCTAACACATATATATGGAATTTAAGAAAAAAAATATCATGAAGAACCTAGGGGTAAGACAGGAATAAAGACACAGACCTACTAGAGAATGGACTTGAGGATATGGGGAGGGGGAAGGGTAAGCTGTGACAAAGCGAGAGAGAGGCATGGACATGTATACACTACCAAACGTAAGGTAGCTAGCTAGTGGGAAGCAGCTGCATAGCACAGGGAGATCAGCTTGGTGCTTTGTGACCGCCTGGAGTGGTGGGATAGGGAGGGTGGGAGGAAGGAAGACGCAAGAGGGAAGAGATATGGCGACATATGTATATGTATAACTGATTCACTTTGTTATAAAGCAGAAACTAACACACCATTGTAAAGCAATTATACTCCAATAAAGATGTAAAAAACTGCTAATAAAAGTCCAAAAACACTCAAATAATTGTTTGCAAAATTTTAACTCTTCAGACACTACCAATGTATTAATTCATGTGGCCCGTTTAACTTCTTTTCTGGTGGACGTGAAACTAAAACTCCTCTTGCCATGAATACTGCATGTATTTGAAACTCTTGAAAATGAGTCACCCAGTAAGATTTCAGTTTTGCATGATTGTTCTTTAAAAAAAAATTCACATTTGAATCTACAATTCCAGCACAGAACCTGCATCTGCCTTGGCACCTCTTCCCCCACCCCCAACCCCGCAGCAGCAACAGCAGAAAGCACTGTGTGATGCTTCCATAGCTTTGCTTATTTTAAGCTTGGGTGTCATCCTGGCTGATTTTTATATTTATAATAAAGGCTGTGGGCATCTGTTAATGATTCAATTCCGAAAGAAAATAAAATTCATACAGCTCTTTCTCCATGGATTTGGAGCAATTTAATTGAAAAGACTCTTGAGATCACAAGGCAAATGGGTAAAAACAAGATAAAAATCTGTTGCTAATGGCTGTGTGACTCAGTGATTTCTGAATACCGTTCAACCAAAATAGAATATTGAGATAAATGTACCACTGTCATCATTATCAAAATCTTAATACTCACTGTGGAAGTTTTAGGGTTCTTCCCCAGGGGCAAATTGATTTTATACGTAAATGATATAAAAGTAAACTCTGGTCATAATTATGTGCTAATACCACTTCATCTGTTTTGACCATTAGGGCTGGAGATAAGGTTTGTTTGAAAAAGGGTTCTGTTGCTAAAATCTGAGTCTGAAAACACGGAGGGGATGAAGTCCCTGTGAAACATGAGTGACCAAAACCACTGCAAGGACCTGCCAGGCGACAATATCAGTGATGTCCATTGGGTGCCAGCTGACAGTGACCTTGAGGCCACATGGTATCACAGCCTTGCAGCCAGCAGATTCTGGTCACCCTGGAGGCTGGGTGGGTTCACAGAACTCAGCTCACTCTTCCCTCTGTGCTGGTGTGCACCTGAAACTTTCTGTATTAAACTGTTAGAAAACAGTCAAACATACATATTTTTTCTTGACTACTAGAGGACAGGATACACCCTCAGAACTTTTGATGACCCTGGCACGTGGCCCTTCACTCCCCTCAAAACCTCTTCCCTCCAGCAGCCTTGGTCCTCGTCCAGGTAGTAATGGACAGATGAGCCTGCACTTGGTGTGAGGGGAGCTCTGGGCACTCCCACTGAGAAGTGCCCATGGAGAGGAGGGATATTTAACCCCAATATTGAAGGTGCAGGTCCTACGTCATCTGTCAAGTAGTCAGGAGCAGAGGACATCTGGACAGGCTCTAAGGATGGGCAGAAGGCTCACAGGTTCTGTGAGCCTACCAGGAAAGGTGGGCGTGTCCCCAGAAGACAGCGTAGTCTGATCACACACCTGGAGGTAGGCTGGACTGAGGGAAGCTTCATGAAGGTGAGGTTTGCCTGGAGCAGGGGTGAATGAGATGTTGTCCCAAGCAGCAAGGCTAATACAGGGGCTTGAGGGCTAACCACTGGTGGCTATGCCTACAGGACCCAAGGGCCCATCCTTAGGGGAGGATTACAAACTGTGCTTCCAGACGTCAATGGCAGCACAGGCAGGCAGAGCCCAAGGGACACAGGTGAACCCTGGTGGTCTGGGTTAAGACTATTTCCTGCTCCCCATCCACAGGGTCTGACACAGTGCCTGATCCCAGCCCTGCAAAGGGCTCCTGGCCCTGGAAGCAGAGCCCTCTGATCCCAGCTTGGTGCAGCCCCTGCTCATCTTGCCCCGCAACACTGACCCCCATCTCTGAGCAAAAAACCCCAGGTACACTGCACTGCTGTCGAGAGCACACTGTGGGCTCATGAGGTGAGGACTGTAATGAATAGGGTCTCAGGCGCCATCAGACCCATTCCCTCTGAGCTCACATGGTCCTCAAAAGAGAGAGAGGGAAGAGCAGAAAAGGTGAAAATGATCTTAACTGCTCTACCACAAAAAAGAAATAATGATTATGTGATGAGGATAGGGGTGTCAGCTAATGCTACAATGGTAATCATATTGCAATATATATGTATTTCAAATCAACACAATGTACACGGTAAACATAAAATGTTGTATATATATATCTCAATTGTATCTCAATAAAAATAATAAAATAAAATTTAAAATATTGTAAGAAAAAAAGTAAATGAATAAGAAAGAGGAAACCCATCTATCTCAAAAGACTGTCAATCTAAGGTGCCATTTATCTTAAATCTTTTAAGGAATAAAAGCTGCCATGGATCAAAGATAAGATCAATAAAACTAAAAGCTGGTTCTTGGTGAAGATAAACAAAATTGATAAACCATTAGCCAGACTCATCAAGAAGAAAAGGGAGAAGACTCAAATCAATAGAATTAGAAATGAAAAAGGAGAAGTAACAACTGACACTGCAGAGATAAAAAGGACCACGAGAGATTACTACAAGCAACTATATGCCAATAAAATGGACAACCTGGAAGAAATGGACAAATTCTTAGAAAAGCACAACCTTCCAAGACTGAACCAGGAAGAAATAGAAAATGTAAACAGACTAATCAAAAGCACTGAAGTTGAGACTGTGATTAAAAATCTTCCAACAGGGCTTCCCTGGTAGCGCAGTGGTTGAGAGTCCGCCTGCCAATGCAGGGGACGTGGGTTCGTGCCCCGGTCGGGGAGGATCCCACATGTCACGGGGCGGCTGGACCCGTGAGCCATGGCCGCTGGGCCTGCGCGTCCGGAGCCTGTGCTCTGCAACGGGAGAGGCCGCATCGGTGAGAGGCCCGCGTACAGAAAAAAAAAAAAAAAAAAATCTTCCAACAAACAAAAGCCCAGGACCAGATGGCTTCATAGGCGAATTCTATCAAACATTTACAGAAGGGCTAACACCTATCCTTCTCAAACTCTTCCAAAATATAGCAGAGGGAAGAACACTCCCAAACTCATTCTACAAGGCCACCATCTCCCCGATACCAAAACCAGACAAAAATTTACCATTGCAACAAAAAGAATAAAATACCTAGGAATAAACCTACCTAAGGAGACAAAAGCATGGACTTATATATACTACCACATGTAAAATAGATAGTGGGAAGCAGCCGCATAGCACAGGGAGATCAGCTCGGTGCTTTGTGACCACCTAGAGGGGTGGGATAGGGAGTGTGGGAGGGAGACGCAAGAGGGAGGGGATGTGGGGATATATGTATATGTATAGTTGGTTCACTTTGTTATAAAGCAGAAACTAACACACCATTGTAAAGCAATTATACTCCAATAAAGGTGTTAAAAAAATAAAAATAAAAACAATACATTGGTAACAGCAAAAAAAAAAAAAAAGCTACCAATTACATGTTAAGATACCGCTGATGCCCAGATTTCAGAGGAAAAAAGTCTGTAGAGGATAGATTAATTTTATTTCAAAAAAGAGTAGTAAGTCCTTTCTCTGGATATTTTGATTTTGTTATGTATTTTATTCTAAAGTGTTAAGGACATGTTAAAATGATAGCAAGGTGGCTTGTCACAGACCATGACCAAAAAGTCTTGAGCAGAACTGAAATTTCATGGTCGTTTCTACCTTTCAGAGATCCCAGGAGGCAGACATCCAGGTATCAGCAGGAGGCTTCCAGAAGAATCTATTCAAGATCCTTTCTTTACCCACCAATTTATATGTTAAATGGCATATAACATGGATTATAACAATTGGATGTAACATTGGATGAATTATAACAATGTTATAAATAATATGGGATAATGTTATCAAAGCCTGTGTCAAGTTTCTGGGCTCCCAATATTGTTCCTTGATCAATAGGACTGTTCCTGATCCAGTACAACATCATCTTAATCACTACAACTTAGTGGAAATGTTGGTATTTGGCAGGGCAAGTCTCCGACAACTTTGTTCTTTTGTTTAAAAATTATCTTACCTACCCCTGGCCCTTTACTCATCATTAAGTTCTAGGATCTACTTGTCCAGTCCCATGAAGACCCAGCTGAGACTTTAGTTGGAATCACATTAAATTTACAGACTAGTTTGGGAAATTCTGACATCTTTATGATACTGAGTTTTCCCAGAAATAAATATATAACTCACCATTTATTTTGGTCTTAGATTTATTTATTGATACTTTTTAACACCTGCAAATACTGGAAAAAAGTCATATAGTTGATGAATGATGGTAATTTAGTTTATTCCTTTCTAATCTTGAATATTTCATTCTTTTACTTTTCTTGTTATTTAAGATTCTTATCATTCTTAAGATATTTTTTAAGTGATGACAATAGGTATCTTTATTTTGTTCCACATACAGAAACTTGTAATGTTTCAGCATTAAATGAACTTTTGGTAAACACCTTACATCAGGTTACACAAGTTTTCTTCTATTTCACAAATAGGTATTAAATACCGTCAACTGATTTTTCCCCAGCTACCAAGATGATCGTGTGATTTTTCTCCTTCATTCTGTTAATATTGATAGAATGAATTATATAAATGAATTTTTCTAAAGTTAAACAAAACTTATTTTTCATTAGAAAACTAAATTTGTTATGATGTTTTTAAAATTATTGCTAGATTTAGTGAGTTAATACTCTAGTTAAGATGCATACATACATGCTCATAAGTGATACTGTATGCTAGATGGAACTTGCCTGCAAAACCCACTTTTTCGAATTTCTTTTTAAAAACATATCAATCAAGAGAATGAAAAGGCAAGCTTCAGACTGGTAGAAAATATTTGAAAAAAGATATACATGATAAAGACTGCTATCCAAAATATACAAATGACACTTAACAGTAAGAAAACAACCCAATCAAAAAAACCTTGAACAGACACCTCAACAAAGAAGTTATCAGGGAATTGCAAATTTAAACAACCAGATACCACCACACACCTAGTAAATGGTCAAAATGCAGAACAATGAGAACACCACATCTGGCAAGGATGTAGAGCAACAGGAGCTTTCATTCATTACTGATGGGTACGCAAAATGGAACAGCCACTTTGAAAGACACTTTGGCAGCTTCTTACAAAACTAAACATCCTCTTACCATACAATCCACCAATCACACTCCTTGGTGTTTACTAAAAGGAGTTGAAAACTTATGTCCAGACAGAAATCTGCACATGGATGCTTAAAGCAGCTTTATTCATAATTGCCAAAACTTTGAAGCAATCAAGATGTTCTTGAGTAGGTGAATGAATAAATAAATAAACTGTGGTATATCCAGACAATGAAATGTTATTTAGTCTTAAAATGAAATGAGCTATTAAGCCATGAAAGACCTGGAGGAAGCTTAAATGCATACTACTAAGTGAAAGAAGCCAGTCCGAGGGCTACATACTGTATGATTCCAACTATATGACATTCTGGACCAGGCAAAACTATGGAGATAGTAAAGCTCAGTGGTTTCCAGGAGTTAGGGGGAGAGAGGGATAAATGGGAGGAGCACAGAGGATTTTTAGGGCAGTGAAGCTAGTATGTACTATAATGGTGGATACATGTCATTATACATTTGTCCACATCCATAGAATGTACAACATAAAAAGCAAACCCTTAGTGTAAACTATGGACTTTGGGTGATCGTTATTTGTCAATGTTGGCTCATCGATTGTAACAAACATACCACTCTGGTGAGGGTGTTCATAATCGGGGAGGCAGTGCATTGTGGGGGCAGGGCTATGTGGGAAATCTCTGAACCTTCTCAACTATGCTGGGGATCTAAAACTGCTCTAAAAAATAAAGCATATTTTAAAGATAGATAGATGATAGATAGGTAGATAGGTAGAGAGATCCAATTATCTTGTCTATTTTTCTATTTTGTCTAGAACCAGCTTATATTTTTCTAGAAAAAATAATTTCTGGCTAAGTTTCCATATTCAGTGGCATAAAGTTGTCCATAACATTCTCTCTTCTTTACTTTCTTGATAATTATTCCCTAAGTTGTGTTCATTTTATTAGTTCTTTTTAAAAGCAACTTATTCCTTCTTGATTTCTATCTTATTTTTCTCATTTAATAAATTTCTACTCTTTTCTTTATTCTTCCTTCTCTTTACTTAATATTATTTTTTTCCTAACTTCTTGGGATTGGTAATTAATTCACAAATTTTAGTTTTAAAATCTTGCCTAATGTAAGCATTTAAGGCTATGGATTTCTCCCTACATATATACACACATGCACACACACATTCACACACACTAAAGTTTTTTTTATTTAATTCACATTTGGGTACTTAGTTCTCCAGATATGTATTTTTAGTAGAACAAGGACACATCTGTTTTTCTATATGTGTCTATCTGTATCTATTTCTCTACATTAGATGAGGCTTGTTAATTATGAAGTTCTATATCCTGACACATTTTTTCCTTCTTGAACTATCAATTACTAAAAAAAAACAGTACATTAAAATCTTCTACCACAATTATGGATTTATCTGCCAATTTTTCTTCATTTGTTTCAAAGCTATTTTATTAGGTGCATACATGTGAAATTTGTTAAATATTCTCAGAAATTGTTTCTTTTTTATCATTATGACTTGATCTTTAACCTTAATTGCACCTTTTTTCTTATAGCGTGTGTGCGTGCACATGAGAGTGCGTGTGTGTGTACATTTTCCTGTTATAAACATAGCCATTCTAATTTTATCTTATTCTTGTTGGCCCAGTATATCTTTTTCCTTTTTTTTTTGTCTCTTGTGTACTTATGCTTTAGTTCAAATATATATCCAAATGGTGTGTGTGTGTGTGTATATATACACACACACACATATATATGTGTGTGTATATATATATACACACACAAATGGTGTACAGTTGGATTTTTTAAAAATATATAGTTGGGGGATCTCTGTCTTTTTAACTAGCTGCCTAATCCTTTATCTTGTCTGTTACAATGTTTGGTTTTATTCCTACTATTTAATTTTGTGCTTTTTATTTCACCGTCCTTTGATTGCATTTCCCTCATTTCTATAGGCTTCTCACATTTTCTTTATTCTTTCCCTACTCACTTCTTACCTGTCTGGAAGTTTAAAAAATTATTCTTATGCTTCTGATGGTTATTCTTACATTTTTTTAATCCCTTTAAAACAAACATTTATTGTTCTTTTCTAATTACAGAAATAAAACATATTCACAAAAAGGGAAATACAGAAAACACTTGGTAGGGACGCAATAATTATGAGGTGACTGAAGGAACAAAAATTAAAACTACCCACAATTCTGTAACTCAGAGGTAACCTCTTCAACATTTTTTTCTGACCTTTTTCTATGCATGTGGATACATCGGTTGTATATAATGCACATGCATACATACAGATATTTTAAACAAAATTTTAGATCTTACATACAATACTCTTTAGAATTTGCTTTTTTTCCCCACTTTAGCAATGCATCATAGACAGTTTCAATTTTTACATTTTTAACGTGTATACTTTACTCAGAGTTGACAGCTCTATGTTCTGCCAGAGCAACTTAAGTCCAACTAAGTGCTTTACCTACAAGTACCATCCAAATACTGCCTTTCATGTTACTATTTTCCATCATTTTAATCTCTCTTTGTTTTTCACCCTCAAGTTCATCATTATTATTATATATGTTCAAAACTATTTATATTTACCTGAATTTTTAACAATTGCGTTCCTTCTCATATCCTGTTCCTAAATGTATATTCTGGTAGTTTCTTTAATACGTGTATTTCTGGTATTTCATCATGGCAGTTTACCTCTTCATGGTAACTTTAGTCTTTGTTTTCCTGAAAATGTCCTGAATTTGCCCCTCATGTAAAGAAGGGTTTAGCCAGGACAGAATTCTACATTGATGATTATTTTCTCTCAAAATTTAAAGTTACTCTTATTTTTTTCTGTCTTCTACTGTTGCCTCTAAAAGGCCTGCAGTCAGTCTAATCATCATCCCTTTGTAGCAAACTATCTTTTTTTCTTTCATTTTTTCCAGTATCTTCTTAGCTTTGGGCGTTCTGCCGCTTTTAGGAAAGTTGTCTAGGTGCCCGTTTCTTATTATCTATCTTTTCTCAGACTTCTTGTATCTCCTGAAACTGAGGATTTATGTTTTTCATCAATATTATTAAATTCTCAGCCATTCTTTTGGAACATGGCTTCTGGAGGAAAAAGTCGTATTTCACCGGAAAACTGCATCCTCTAAAAGCATACAGCTCTGAGCAAGGCATGGGACTACGTCTGAGCTCTTTGGAAGCTCTTTGGAAGCTGCAAGCAGAGGATAGATGCATAAATTATGTGTTGTCTGGGAGTGATTTCACTGGTGGTGATTTGACTTCCTGCGCCCTGTAAATAAACACATTTTATGTCCACTTACAATTCATCTCAACATTCCTTTACTTCATATACATTTGTCCTGGTTTGACTTTTCCTTTAATTGGATCTAACATCTGCCTTGTTCCCTCATGTCTTGTGAGTAAAATAAATTCTTTAGCATGTGTTCGTTTTTTATATCTGTATATGGGTCACAATTTTACCTTTCCTCTGAAAAATCATCTCCTAACACTTCTCCCACGTTCTTTCTATTATTTCCTTCTACAATACCAACCACCACGTGTGGGAGCACCTACGCAAGAGAGGAACTCATATGCCCTGTCTCACAAGGTTACATGTGGGGTCAATCCAGGATGGGGTTCATGCATCCACATCTGTTTTCTGCATGACCTCAGACACACTGTGCTATTATTTTGATGACTCTTCCTATTTTTGACTTATTTGCAAAATAATAACAGTACCCTTCTCAAAAAGGTTGTAAATATATGTAAAACATTTGGACCAGGACCTGGTACATCGAAGCACCATTCACCAATGCATCCATTCACCATTCTTTCATATTTTCCACCTATTTAGCTGGCTATAGTTCATCTAGGAAATTACCTCTACTCCTTTGACCGTGTCTCACCTGACACCCAATGCTTCTACTGAGTTTTTAATTTTTTATTTCATTGAAATGCTGTGTTAGTTTTACAATGTTGTGTTAGTTTTACAATGTTGTTAGATTTACAATGTTGTGTTAGCTTCAGGTGTACAGCACACTGATTCAGTTATACATATATATATATATATATATTCTTTTTCAGATTCTTTTCCCTTTTAGGTTATCACAAAATATTGAGTATAGTTCCCTGTGCTATACAGTGGGTCCTTGTTTATCTATTTTATCTACTGTAGTGTGTATATGTTAATCCCAATCTCCTAATTTATCCCTCCCTCACCCTTCCCCTTTGGTAACCATAAGTTTGTTTTTTATGTCTGTGGATTTATTTCTGTTTTGTAGATAAGGTGAGTTTTTAATTTTGATGCCTATATTTCTCATCTCTATTAATTTTATGTCTTTTTTTCAAAGCTGTTTTTTAAAGAGTGCTTTGCGTTTTTCTTGCATTTTCAATTAATTGTGTTTAATTATTTAAACATTATTTATTAGTTCCTATTATCTAAAGTTTAGATCGAGATCTGCAGTTTGTTATGTCTGATAATATTTGCTCCAAGGGAGGTGCTATTTATTTATGTATCTTTTGTAAGTTTAATTTTCAACTCATCTATTTGCATATGTTTGTTTGCCTTTAACAAACAGTCTTTGTAACGTTTGCTATAAAATCTAATGAAGGGTGATATAGAGCAAGAGCTCAGGGGACACAGATGCAGCCACGGTGTTGGTGGAAGCGAAATGACAAGGGGGAGGGGGTAGAAGAGCAGAGCCCTATGGCTGTCGCCTCACAGCTTTCCAGCCCCCACTCCTGGACACCAACCACTGTAGTTTGTGCTGTTTGTCAGGTGGCAGAAAACTCAGGGTTCAAACACTGATGCACCACCATGGAGCTTGGACAGGGCACACCTCAGCTTCCAGACACCAAAAATGGAATGAATCTTCAGCCTCCGAGCCCCCTGATTGTGACATGGAGCTTCCTCCACACAGCCAGAAACAGGCAAGCTTCATCTTCCTGCACTGAGAAGGAGATACTCCTCCAGCCCCCTTCTCAGATAGGGCAGTGTTTCCACAGCAGTCGGTTCCAGCCCACCTGGTCTGGGCAAGAGGGTAGGGCCCAGGTGTCACCCTTGCCTCCCTAGGCGAGTTGTTTGGTGACCCAGGACCCAGGATAACTGCCTGAGCTCCCAGGGCTCCATGTGGGGAAAGCACTGGCCTCCATCCTCCCGGGCTGCTCAGAGCCCCTGCAGTCCCTCCAACACA
This sequence comes from Pseudorca crassidens, assembly GCF_039906515.1. Classification (NCBI taxonomy): domain Eukaryota; kingdom Metazoa; phylum Chordata; class Mammalia; order Artiodactyla; family Delphinidae; genus Pseudorca; species Pseudorca crassidens. The sequence continues at coordinate 126,149,197 of NC_090296.1, read as the reverse complement.
GAGGTCAGGCAGCCTACTTCATGGATGTGAATGAGTCCATGAAGTAAAAGTGAGTTTTCCACTTCTGAGCTGTGTAACCTGTGATGCCCTTTCTCTCCAGAGCCATGAAACAAAGAGGACAAAAGAAAGCTAGCCACCCCTGCTGGGGAGGGGAGAATTTCTGCCACTGGTGCCCTTGGTTACTTTTCACACAAGGACTGTGAATCAGGTGTGGAAATTCAAACGTGAGAGAAGGTGAGTAGAAAACACAGAGGGAAAGGTGCTGACTTTGCACTCTGCCCACCTGTGTTTCAGTGACCTCTGACCTGGCATGTATGCCACCATGGGAACTTCCCACATAAGTGGGGCCACCAAATCCATGCCTGAAGTTCCCCAGTAACTGGCTGAAAAGTGACCAGACTAATCTTCTGAAGGGGAGCTTTTCCCTTTACATTGAAGATAGTAAAGAAATTGATCAATATGAAATCTAAGTAAACTAAGCATATGCACTTGCTATGACAGTATAAATAAAATCTAAAAATGACAAAACAGAAATATTGTTTTTATCTTCAAGAAGTTAATCTAAATATTTCCTGCCTAAAATTATATTAAGTATTTCCACCAAAACACTGAAGCAAGAAGTGCTTCAAGTGAACCAAGCTGGTATAACGTGTTTGGAAAGAAATTTCACAAAATGTAATTAGAGGATTTAAGAAGCTTAAAAATTCCATGTTTCTTGGAATTAAGAAATTCTTGGAAAATAAGGTTAAAATAATTATAGTCACAAATATGTTTATTACCAATTTCAATAAAACAAAAATTAGAGCTCAGACTTTCAGTTAGGGAGAGAATAGACAGGTTTACCTATTTGCATGGACTGAACTGCACCTCCCCCAATTCATATGTTGAAGTCCTAACCCCCAATGTGAATATATTTGGAAACAGAACCTTTAAGGAGGTAATTAAGGTTACATGCAGCCATAAGGATGGGGCCGTAATCCAATAGGACTGGTAGCCTTATAAGAATAGGAAGAAATTAATATTCATATTCTCTCTCTCTCTTTTCCATGACACAGTGTGAAGGCAGGCATCTACGGGCCAGGATGGGATCGTTCACCAGGAACCGAATTGGCTGGCAGAAATAAACGTCTCCATTTTTATGTACCCATTACAGTCACTTTAAGAGTTTCTTGGGAATAACACAGTATATAAATAAATAAGAAATAAAATGTAATGGCCTGGGGATTCTTCCCCAAATAAATATTTACTTTAGTGGAAAAAAATGCCCAGAGTATGGTATTTTGTTATTAGTGTTTTGCAGCACTATTACTTCCATTAACTATGCCTAAAACTCTTAACATAAAATATAAATAAACATAGGACCACTGTGAAAATGAAGAGAAGGCAGAAGGACTGACACAGTCCCTGGGTTTTCCATTTGTCTCTTATATTCCAAACTGAGTACTGGAGAAGCATCAACAGGTGCAGAGAAAAACAACAACAACAAAAATGTCCTGAGAAAAGCAAAATGACCAGGAAAGGGCAGCCAGGGAGACAGAAAACTTTTAAGTAATAGTCCTACCTCAGCTAAACATCAAAGGAACCATCAGCAGAGAGGTGAGGCCTAGTAGGCTACCAACCAAATTACATATTCCAAGAAAATATTATCAAAACAAGCAAGATCAACTATATTATTACCAGATAAACTAGACTTTAGAGGAAAGAAAATTACAAAGGGCAGATATAAATTTACATACTGATAAAGACTCCACATACCAAGAAGACACAACAATCATACATTCTTTCCCAAACGAGCTGAAAAGCTGAAAAGTATGTGAATAAAATCAGAAGGAAGTAAAAAAAAAAAGAAAAAGAAAGAAAGAAATATACAAATCTACATTCTTCAACACTCCTCTCTCAACACTTGATGAGAGGACAACTAGACGGAAAATCAGGAAAGTCACAGAACTTCACACACCATCAACCAATATGGCCTAACTGACATAAAACCCTTTCCCCAACACAGCAAAAACACATTGTTTTCAAGTCCCCATGGAGCATATACTAAGACAGACCACAAACTGTGCCATAAAAACCTCAACAATATTAAAAGAATTTAAACCATGTGGAGTGTGATTTTCCACAATGGAATCAAATTAAAAACAAGTAAAAAGGAGACAACATGAGAATTTCCAAACACTTGGAATCTAAACACTAAATTTCTAAATAATCTATGAGTCAAAGAGAAAGTCTATGGTTGGAAACTCAAAAGATAAAGTGAACTGAAAAAACTAAAAATACAGCTTATCAAAATTTGTGAGGTACAGGTAGAGTGCTGAGAAAGAGATGTATAGTAGTAAATGCTTACATTAGAAAAAAGTCTCAAGTCTGTAACTCTATGCTGACTCCTCATGTAACAAAAAAAAATGAAGAGAAAAATAAACTCATAACAGGTAGAGAGAGGGAAATAATAAATATAGGAAGAAAAATCAATGAAAGTGAGAAAAGAAAAACAGTAGGGAAAATCAATGAAACAAAAATCTACTTCTTTGAAAAGATCAATTAAATTGACAAGCCGGGGCTTACCTGGTGGCACAGTGGTTGAGAGTCCGCCTGCCAATGCAGGGGACATGGGTTCGTGCCCCGGTCCGGGAAAATCCCACATGCCGTGGAGCGGCTGGGTCCGTGAGCCATGGCTGCTGAGCCTGTGCGTCCAGAGCCTGTGCTCCGCAACGAGAGAGGCCACAACAGTGAGAGGCCCACATACCACAAAAAAAAGAGGGGAAAAAAAAATTGACAAGCCAATATCAGGAATGAATTTGAATATATCACTACAAGCCCTGCACACATCAAAAGAATGACAAAAGGATGTCACAAACAACTCTTCACATATAAATTTGACAGTTTAGATGAAATACACCAATTCCTTGGTTCCTTGGAAAGCACAACCTACTAAAACTTAAACAAGAGGATATAAATAAGCTAAATAGTCACAGAATTATTAAACAAATTGAATTACTAATTTTAAAATTCCTGAAAAGAACCCTCTAGGTCCTGATGGTTTCACTAGAAAATTCTACCAACAATTAAGAAGAATTAATACCAATTCTATAACTCTCTCCCAGAAAATAGAGGATGAGAGAATATCTATCAACTCATTTTAAGAAGCTAATATTATTCTGAAACCAAAACCACAAGGATAGTACTGAAAAAAACAGAATAAGAAAAAAAATAGAAACGTATAGAGTACATTCCCTCATAGACACAAAAATCCTTAATAAAAAATTAGCAAATACAATTTGGCAGCATATATAAAGAATTATACACATAACCAAGTGGGGTTTATTCCATGAGTACAACATTGGTTGGAGTATTTCAAAACTGATCAATGAATCAACCATATTAAGAGGCTGAAGAATAAAAAGCAGATGCTTATACCAATTGGTGCAGAAAAAGACACTGATAATATTCAACACTCATGCAGAATAAAAACTTTCAGAACACTGGAATAGAGGGGAACTTCCTCAGCCTGATAAAGAACATCTACCAAAGAAACCACAGCTAGTATCATACATAATGGTAAAAAGACTGAATGCCTTCCCTCTAAGATCAGGAACAAGGCAGATCTTATTCCTGATCTTTCAACACCCTTATTCAACATAATACTGGAGTCCTCACCAGGAAAGCAGAAGAAATAAAGGCATAGAGATCAGAAGGAAAAAAAACTGTCTTATTTGCAGTTGACGTGATGATAGAAATCATTTGCATGACTATGTAGAAAACCCCAAGAAATCTCTAACAACAACAACAACAAAACCCCACAACAACTCCTAAAACTAATACATGAGTGGAGCAAGGTCAGAGGATACAAGGTTAACATTTAAAAAAAATTGTGAAGGAGGGTTCAAGATGGTGGCATAGGATGATCCTGAACTCACCTCCTTCCACAGACACAGCAGATCCACAACTACATATGGGATAATCCCCTCATAAAGAACCCGAAAGCTGGAGGAACAGAATCTCTACAACAAAGAGTAAAAGGACAACACTGAGACGGTGAGGAGAGGCAGAGAGATGTGTCACCAAGGAGGAAACCACACCCTGGCTGCGGTGATCCACAATCGGGAGGGATCACAAAGGCCCAGACCTCTTCTCTGAGGAGTGAGGGATTCAAGCTCCACACCGGGCACCCTGACCCTTAGATCCTGCACAGGAAAGACAAGCCCCCAAAACACCTGATTTTAAAAGCCAAAAGAGAGTGCTCACTTTGGCAGCACATATACTAAAATTGGAGCAATACAGAGAAGATTAGCAGGGCCCCTGCATGAGGATGATGCACAAACTTGTGAAGCATTCCATAGTTTTTGCACTTATTTACAAAACAGAAATATACTCACAGACATAGAAAACAGTTTTATGGCTACCAAAAGGGGAGGGAGGGGATAAATTAGAAGTTTGGGATTAACATATACACACTATTATATATAAAACAGATAAACAAGAACCTACTGTATAGCACAGGGAACTATACTGAATATCTTGTAATAACCTATAATGGAAAAGAATCTGAAAAATAAAATATATATATATTTTATATAACTGCATCACTTTGCTATACACCTGAAATTAACACAACATTGTAAATCAACTATACTTCAGTAATAAGAAAAACCAAAAGGGAATACATCCAGGGCAACCACAGAACTGAGAGAAGAGAAAATTCATTCTTAAAGGGCCCACATGCAGACTCACTCAACCCAAAAGCCAGCATAAAAATACCAGATTGAAAAGCATATAGACTGTAGGTCAAGGGGACCCACTTACTAACCTTGAAGCATCACCAGAGAGGCAAGAACCATTTCAGATGCTTCCTGGGGAATGCAAGACAGTGCCAAGAACCATTTTTTGCCATTTCAGACTACCTTGCTAATACTGGTGCTGGTGGGCACCACTTTGAAATTCTTGCTCTAACTTGTTAGCACCAGTGTGCCCCACTGAGAGCCCCACCCACTCCTGCCACATCAGCCCCACCTACCAGTCAGTGCAGCCATCACAGGTAGACCTCCAAGCCAGTCTGGGGGGCTGCCTCACTCATCAGCACACCACAGCAGCTGTAGCTATGCCCCTCAGCCATCCTGGAGGGAAGCCCAGCCCACCAGCATGCCACAGAAGCAGCTGTGGCCCCACCATAGAGGAGGGTGCATGCAGCCCCAATAGGGGACAACCCTTGAATGCCTGGCTCTAGTGTCCAGGCAGAATTGCACCTCTGAGCCCCACAAGACATTTCCTAAATAAGGCCACTCCTTCAAGACTGGGAAGGATAGCTGATTCACCTAATACATAGAATCAAAGAATTAAGAAAAATGAGGAGACAGAGGAATATGCTCCAATTGGAAGAACAAGTCAAAACCTCAGAAAAATAACTAAATGAAATGGAGATAAGCAATCTACCTGACAAAGAGTTAAAAGTAATGGTTATATAGATGCTCACCAAGCTCAGGAGAAGAATGGATGGACACAGTGAGAACTTCAACAAAGACAGAAAATATAAGAAAGTACCAAACAGAAGTTACAACTAAACTGAAAAATACACTAGAAGAGCTGAACATCAGACTGGATGAGATAGAAGAACAAATCAACAAGCTGGAAGACAAAATGGAACTCATCCAGACAGGGCAGTAAAATGAAAAAGAACTTAAAAAGCAAAGATACCTAAAGGGACCTTTGGGACAACATTACATTTGCATTATAGGGGTTCCAGAAGAAGAGGAGAAAGAAAAAGGGTCAGAAAAATTATTTGAAGAAACAGTGGCTGAAAACTTCCCTAGTCTGGGGAAGGAAACAGACTTCCAGGTCCAGGAAGTGCAGCAAGTTCCAAATAAGAGGAACCTATAGAGTCACACACCAAGACATATTATAATTAAAATAATAAAAGTTAAGGATAAAGAGAGAATCCTAAAAGCAGAAAGAGAAAAACAACTTGTTATGTACAAGGTAAACCCCTAAGGCTATCAGTAGATTTCTCAGCAGAAACTGTACAGCCCAGGGGCAGTGGCATGACATATTCAAAGTGCTGAAAGAAAAAAAACCCAAAAAATTTCCAGCCAATAATTCTCTACCCAGCAAGGTTATCATTCAGAATTGAAGAAGAGATCAAGATATTCCAAGATAAGTAAAAGCTAAAGGAGTTCATCACCACTAAACTGACCCAATAAGAAATGTTAAAGGGACTTCTTTAAGCTGAAAAGAAATGGCACTAACTAATAATAAGAAAACATACAAAAGTAAAAATCTCACTGGAAAGGTGAATAATAAATATAGTAACTTAATCACATAAAACAAGCATGAAGGTTAAAAGATAAAAGCAATAAAATTAACTAAAATTATAATACTTAATTACTTAAGGGATGCATAAAATAAAGAGATAAAATGTGTCATCAAAAGTATAAAACATGGGTGGTATTAAAAAGATAAAGTTTTGGAATGTGTTCAAACCTAAGTTGCTACTAACTTAAAACAGGCTACTACTTACACAGGATGTGATATGTGAACCTCACAGTAGCCAAAAGGAAAAAAATTATAGTAAATACACAAAAGAAAATAAGAAAGGAACCTAAACATAACACTAAAGAAAACCACAAAACACAAGGGAAGAGAAAAAGAGAAGAGGAATAAAACAGAGAGGAACTACAAAAATAGCTAGAAAACAATTAATAAAATGGCAATACATACCTATCAATACTTACTTTAAATGTAAATGGACTAAATTTGCCAATCAGAATACACAGAGTAGATGCATGGACAAAAAACCCAAGACTTGTAAGTAGGTTGCCTACAAGAGACTCACTTCAGAAGAAAGGACAGGCACAGACTAAAAGTGAAGAGATGGAAAAAGATATTCCATGCAAAGGGAAATGAAAAGAAAGCTGAAGTAGCCATACTCGTATGAGACAAAACAGAATTTAAATCTAACAGTGAAATAAAAAACAAAGACAGGTATTATATAATAATGGGGTCATTAGAAATTAATCACAAGAAAAAAATGGGGGAAAAACCCCACAACATGTGGATATTAAATAACATGCTACTGAAAACCAATGGGTCATCAACGAAATCAAAGGAGAAATCAAAAATTACCTAGAGAGGAATGAAACAGAAATATGACATACCAAAATCTATGGGATACAGTAAAGTGGCTTTAAGAGAAAAGTTCTTATCAATACAGGCCTACCTCATAAAACGTGAAAATTCCCCCCCAAAAAAATGTAACTTTACACCTAAAAGAACTAGAAAAAGAAGAATAAACAAAGCCCAAAATTAGTAGAAGAAAGGAAATAATAAAACTTAAGGCAGAAATAAATGAAATAGAGACAAAAAGCTATAGAAAAGAGCAACAAATCTAAGAGATGGCTCATTGAAAAGACAAAATTAACAAACCTTTAGCTAGACTAACCAGAAAAAAAAGAGAGGACTCAAATAAATAAAATCAGAAATGAAAGAGGAAAAGTTACACTAATACCACAGAAATACAAAGGATCATAAGAGATTATTACAAACAATTATGCACCAATAAATTGGATAACCTAGAAGAAATGGATAAATTCCTAGAAACATACAAACTTCTAAGACTGAATCATGAAGAAATAGAACATCTGAATAGACCAATCAATAGTAAAGAGACTAAAACAGTAATCAAAAATCTAACAAAATCCCAGGACCAGATGGCTTCACTGGTGAATTGCATATAATATTTAAAGAAAATTTAATACCCATCTTTCTCAAACTCTTCCAAAAACTGAAGAGAAGGGAAACTTTCCAAATATATTTTACAAAGTCAGCATTACCCTGATACCAAAACCAGATAAGGGCATGACAGAGAAAAAAATTTTTAAAAAGAAAAAGAAGGAAAAATACAGGTCAATATACTTGATGAAGATAGATGTAAATATCCTCAACAAAATATTAGCAAATTTAATCCAACAATACATTAAAAAGATCATATATCATGATCAAGCAGGATTTATTCCAGGGATGCAAGGATGGTTCAAATCCATGTATCAATCAATGTGATACATCATATTAACAAAATGAAGAATAAAAATCATATGATCACCTCAATAGATGCAGAAAAAAGCATCTGATATAATTCAACATCCATTTATGATAAAAATTCTCAAAAAAGTGCCTATAGAGAGAGTGTACCTCAACCTAATAAAGGCCACATATGACAAACCCACAAGTAACATCATACTCAATGGTGAAAAGCTGAAAGCTTTTCCCCTAAGATCAGTAATAAGACAAGGATGCCCACTCTTGCCACTTTTATTCAACATAGTATCAGATGTCCTAGCCTAGAGCAATTAGGCAAGAAAAAGAAATAAAAGGCGTCCAAATCAGAATGGATGGCATCCAAATCAGAATGTCACTGTTTGAAGATGACATGACACTATATAGAGAGAATTCTAAAGTTCCCACCAAAATACTGTTAGAACTAATAAATGAATTTAGTAAAGTCACAGGATACAAAATCAATATACAGAAATCCATGATATTTCTATACACTAATAACAAACTACCAGAAAGAGAAATTAAGAACAACCCCATTTACAACTGCATCAAAAAGAATAATATACCTAGGAATAAATTTAACTAAGCAGATGAAAACCTGTACACTGAAAACTATAAGACACTGATGAAAGAAACTGAAGAAGACACAAATAAATGGAAAGTTATTCCATGTTCATGGATTGGAGAAATTAATATTGTTTAAATGTCCATATTACCTAAAGCAATGTACAGATTCAATGCAATCTTTATCAAAATTCTAATATATTTCACAGAACTAGAAAAAAGAATTCTAAAATTTGTATGGAACCACAAAAGATCATGAATAACCAAAACAATCTTGAGAAAGAAGAAGAAAGCTGGAGATATCATGAGCCCTGATTTCAAACTATACTACAAAGCTATAGTAATCAAAACAGTATGGTACTGGTACATAAACAGACACACAAGTCAATGGAACTTGAATTGAGAGCCCCAAAATAAACTCACACATATATGGACCATTGATTTACAACAGAGGAGCAAAGAACATATAATGGAGAAATGATAGTCTCTTCAATAAATGGTGGAAAACCTGAGCAGCCACATGCAAAACAATAAAACTAGACCACTATCTTACATCATAACAAAAATTAACTCAAATGGATTAAGGACTTCAATGTAGGACCTGAAACCATAAAATTCCTAAAAACAAACAAAAAACATAGGTGGTAACCTCATTAACATTGGTCTTAGTGATGTTTCTGTGGATCTGACTCCAAAGACCAGAGGAACAAAAGTGAAAATAAACAAATGGGACTACATCAAACTAATAAGCTTCTGAAGAGCAAAGAAAAGCATCATCAAAATAAAAAAGGCAACCTCCTGAATGGGAAAAGATATTTGCAAATCATATATCTGATAAGGGGTTAATATCAAAAAATATACGAAGAACTCACACAAATCAACAACAACAAAACAGCCCAATTAAAAATAGGCAGTGGATCTGAATGGACATTTTTCCAAGGAAAACATAGGGATGGCCAACAGGCACATGGAAAAAATGTTCAACATCACTAATTATTAGGGAAATGCAAATCAAAACCACAGTGACATATCATCTCACACCTGCCAGAATGGCCATCATTGAAAAGACAAGAAATAACTAACGTTGGAGAGGATGTGGATGAAAGGCAATCTTTGTACACTGTTGGTGGGACTATAAATTGGTACAACCACTATGGAAAACAGTAAGGAGACTCTTTAAAAACTTAAGACTAGAACCATCATATGGTCCAGCTATTCCACTTCTGGTTATTTATTCAAATAACACAAGAACACTAATCTGATTAGATACATGCACTTCTACGTTCATTGCAGCATAATTTACAATAGCCAAGATATCCTAACAACCTAAGTGTCCATCACTGGATGAATGGATAAAGAAGACACACACACACACACACACACACACAAAATGGAATACTACTCAGCCATTAAAAAAGAATGAAATCCTGCCATTTGCAACAACATGGATGGACCTTGAAGGTATTATGCTAAGTGAAATAAGTCAGACAAAGAAAGACAAATACTGTATGATTACACTCATGTGTGGAATCTAAAAAGTAAATAAATAAACAAACAAAATAAAGCAAAAACAAATTCAAAGGTACAGAGATCAGATTAGCGGTTACCAGAGGGAAAGGGGGCTTGGGGAATGGGCAAAATGAGTGAAGTGGGTCAGCTGTATGGCGATGGATGGTAACTAGACTTGTAGTGGTGATCACTTTGAAGTGTATACAGATGTCAGATTATAATGTACACCCAAAATTTATATAATAAACACATATAGTATATAGTATGTCTATATACTAGTAACTATGGAAACTGAATGGAACTATGGAAACTGAATATTCAATACCATTTATAATTGCTAAAAAAATGAAACTCCTAAATATAAATCTAACAAAACATGAACAGGACCTGTATGCTGAAAATTACAAAATACCCATGAAAGAAATCATAGAAGATTTAAACAAGAGATAAACACAATCACACGTTGGGAGAGTCAACATAGTATGTCAATTCTCCCCAAAATAATCTGTAGGTTTAACAAAGTTCCTATCAAAATTCCAGTAAGATTTTTGTAGACATGGACAAGGTCATTCTCAATTTATAGAGACAGGCAAAGAAACTAAACGATCTAAAACAATTTTGTAAAAGAAGAATAAAGTAAGAGGAAAAACTCTATTTAATGTTAAGCCTTACTTAAAGCTAAAGCAAACAGGGCAGTATTGCATTGGTAGAGGGACAGACACAGATCGATAGAACAGAACAGAGAACCCAAGAGTAAACCCACACAGATCTGCGCAACTGACTTTATCAAGGATTTGAGGCAATTCAAAGGAGAAATATAGCCTTCTTAAAGAATGGAGTTGGAGCAATTGGAAAACCATAGGTGAAAAGAACTTTGACCTAAGCCTCACATATTATACAAGAATTCACAAAAGTTAACTCAGAATGAATCACAGACTTAAATGTAACTCTTAAAACTATAAAACTCAGAAGAAAACAGGAGAAAATCTTCAGGACATAGGTGTAGGCTAAGATTTCTTAGACTTGACACCTAAACACAATCCATCAAGTAGATTTCATGTATATAATTTTTTTAAAAAATTTGCTTTGTGAAAAATCCAGTTAAGAATATGAAAAGATGCCATATAAAAAATAAATAAAATAAAATTCAAAAACAAAAATAATATGGAAAGACAAGCTATAGAAGGATAAAAAATATTTTCAACACATATCTGAAGAAAGACTCAGAATATATAAAGAACTCTCAAAACTAATAGTAAAAAATAAATAATAACAAAACCCAGCAACAATCAAATTAGAAAAAAGGCAAAAGAAATGATCAGATACTTGATTAAAGAGGATATGCATAAGTACATGGAAAATGTTCAACATCATTAGCCCTTGTGGAAATGCAAAACCACAATGCGATATTACTACATACCTAACAGAATGACCAAAGTAATAAATAATGGAAACATCAAATCCTTGTGAAGAGGCAGTGTAATTTGAGTCACGTATTTCTGAGGAGAACGTAAATGGTACAGGTGCTCTGAAAAAGGGTATGACAGTGTTTTTAGAAAACTAAACATCTATGTATTATACAACCCAGCAATTATACTCTTGTGTAATTTACACCAGAAAAATAAAAACTTATGTTCACCTAAAAACCTGTACATGCATCTTCATGGTAGATTTATAATACCTAAAAACTGTAAACTCCCCAAATGTCCTTCAATCGATAAATATTTAAACAAATGTTGTACATCTATACCATGGAATGTTATTCAGCCACTCTCAAGAGGTTACATACTGTATGGATCCATTTACATAATATTACTGAAATGCCATAATTCTAGAGATGGATATCCTATGAGTATGTGCCAGAGCTTAACTGTAGGAGGAGTTACACAAATCTACACATGTGATGAAATTGCTTAGAATTATGCACACACACAAATGCACATATGTAAAATGGGTGAAACCTGAATAAACTCTGTGGATTGTACCAATGTCAATTTCTCAGTTATGACATTTTACTGGACTTATTTAAAATGTTACCACTGGGGAAGACTGGGAAGGATAGGAAGATGTACCTCCCTGTACATTTTTCTCTGTTTTTTTGTGAATCTATAATTATTTCAAAATAAAAAGTAGAATTATTTTTTTGTTTTTTAATATTCTTAATAAGCACTTTATTTTTTTGAATTTTATTTTATTTACTTTTTTATACAGCAGGTTATTAGTCATCCATTTTAGAATTTTTTTTAAAAAAATTAAGACACCAAATATCCAATAATGGTCAATTAAAATATATCATCTCAATGGAATCTTATGTTACCATGAAAATTATAATTAGGAAGTGCCCATAGAAACATAGAAAATGTTTATAATTACTGAAAAATGCAGTCATTATAACCACATCAAAATGTATTAAATGGATGGACTGACAGATATATAAAATGACATTTAGCTGTTTAGGGAAGGGAGGATAGAAATGAAGCAATTTGACTTTGTAATGGCCAATGATACTGCTCTTTTGAACCATGAAGACTTTTTTTTTTTGCTCTCAATCTGAAGTTGGCTTTCACAATAAATGAGGTTAAAGGGTCAACAAAGCCAAGATAAAAAGAATGTGACAATGTCCACTGGAAGGTCAGGAAGAACTATCACCTTCAAACCCAGATGCCACCTGCCACAAGCCTTTAGAGGCACCCACTGGAAGTCTATAAAATGGAACCCATCCTATGTTCTGCTTACTGAGAACATCAAAGGACCTATGTTACAGCCATAACATATCCTGCCTGTTGATTACAAAATGCATAAGGAATCCTGTAATAATTCCCTAAAGCATTAATGCACCCTGGGAAAATGAGAATACCTAGGTAAGTACCAGGGAGAAGCACTCAGATGGTTAGAATCAAGTTCCCATTTGTTCTTTTGCCATAGGCCACCAATGTCGTGAGCATCCTTCATCATTCAGTTGGTCTCTCTCTCTGGACAGCAAGAGGGAGACAAGAATTTAATTAAGGTTATTGTATGGGCTGAAATTCATGACATCAACCCCCCCCCCAAATTCCTCCTAGTTTCCACCTAATTAAAGATATGTAAGTTGGTATTTGTGCCCAGCAGGTCAGAGTCTTTCAAAGTTTGGTCCATAGACCACTTGTAGCAGATTCCTCAGCTGTACTCCAAACCTGCTGTATCGCACCCTGAGGGAGGTAGAGATGAAGCCCCCATTGCTAACAAGTACTTGGGAGTTTCTTAAGCAGAGCAGAAGCCAGAAAATCAAATCAGAAAAGTCAAAATGAGCCGGAAGATTGAGAGTACCCACATGGTTTGCAAGGACTCAGAGGACCATACCAAAGAAACCTCTGAGCAGCCTGGGAGTTTTTAAAGCCCATTGAATGTCTCCTCATGAACACTCTGACCTGGTGCAGAAGGACTGCAGACATGGCTTACATGGGGGCAGAGCGGATCTAGACCCTGGTCCCGAAACCTGGTCCCCCACAGCAATGGTACTTCTGGTTGCACACTCTTTCAGATGCTTTGGTGAGTTTTTATCCTGGATAGGCAAAGGTGGATGAAACCGGTAGACTTACTAATGCAATTCACTACATATCCATGTTAGACAAGGAAGCAAAGACATAATCTTAACAGAGACAGAATAATTGTTAAATTCAGCTCTCACGGGCTGGTGCATTTGTCCCAGATTTGTCCCTTAGTATTTCACGGTTATGCTCACTATTGTAAATGAGATCCTGTTTTCCATTTTGCTTCTCTGTTAGTCACTGATGTGTAGCTCAGCTATTATCTCGTCTTCCTTGCTCAACTCTATTTAGCTCCAAGTTTGTCAGCAGATTCTATTTTTAAGTCAATAATCAACTAGAAGTTACAGCAGTGTTGTGTCTTCCTGCTATATTTAGATCTCTTATTTTCAATTTTTTCTTGTCGTGCTCTGGCTACACCCTCCAGCAGACTGCTGACAGGAGGGATATCTGGCATCTTTGCCTTATGTCTGACTTGGATGTGGACCTAACTTCTCAACTATTAGTTTATGTTTACTGCAGTTTTCTTGTGGATTGTATTTATCCAATTATGAAAGTTTTCTTCTAGTCTTGGTTTATAATGTGTTAAATCAAGAATTAGAGCTGAATTTAATATTTTTTCTGTCCGTTAATTTGTTTCCTTCTTTAACATGGATACAAATTAACATGACTTGCATTAGTAATTCTACCAAGTTAATCCATCCTTGCCTACCTGGGATAAAAATTATTTGGTATTTTTCACTTAGTGCACTGCTGGAATTCATCTGTCGGTATTCTTTTAGGGTATCTGCATTCATATTTACACTTAAGATTTGTCAATAGTTCTATTCAGATGTCTTTGTCATGTTTGATATCTGTTAGCTTTATAAATCTTCTATCTTTTATCATGTTCTAGAACAATTTATGTAATGTATATTTATCTATTCTTTGAAGATGTAAAATTCAAATGTAAAAATGTAACTTTTAAATGTATATATTTGCCTACCTTTTCCATTTTTATGTATTTTTATGTCTATTCTGATTTTCTACTTTTTAGGTATATTTAGTAATTTTTATTTCCCTCAAAAAGCACCCATTTCAACCAGATGTTCAATTTATACATATGTTCTTTCATTCATTCACTTTTTTGACGTTTTCAAAGAACTAGATTTTAGTTTTGAATTTTCTTTTTTTTAAATGTGTGTTTGTTTTATGCCTTTTAAAAATCATTTCTGGTATGTCTTTACTAATTCATCCTAGTTTCTTCCAGTTTCTTCTGATATGCATTTGCTAACTTTTTGAGGTATAGGATTAATTAATCAAATTTCAAACTTCCTTGTTTTTTTATCTTTAGACACGACTTTGGCATCTGTCTCTGGTCTTGACATGTTCATACTCATTGTTATTCATTCTTTAAAAGACACTTCTTAAAAGTTCCTATAGCCAAGATTAATTTAAGAGTGTTTTCTTAAAAAAATTAAGTGGACATTATACATACATATATACATATTACTGTATTACTATTGCTTTGTTGATAAATTCCACTTTTAGAGCTTTGTGATGAGAGAACAGAAGCCATGTGATATCTACATTTTGGAATACACTAGATATTATTATTTGCCTTATGTATTGAGGTGCTCCTGTGCTGGGTGCATAACTGTTTAAGAGAATTCATCACCACCAAAGCAGCTTTATGACAAATGCTAAAGGAACTTCTCTAGGCAGGAAACACAAGAGAAGGAGAAGACCTACAATAACAAACCCAAAACAATTAAGAAAATGCTAATAGGAAAATACATATCGATAATTACCTTAAATGTAAATGGACTAAATGCTCCAACCAAAAGACATAGACTGTCTGAATGGATACAAAAACAGGAACCGTATATATGCTGCCTACAAGGGACCCACTTCAGACCCAGGGACACATACAGACTGAAAGTGAGGGGATGGAAAAACATATTCCATGCAAACGGAAATCAAAAGAAAGCTGGAGTAGCAATTCTCATATCAGACAAAATAAACTTTAAAATAAAGACTATTACAAGAGACAAAGAAGGACACTACATAATGATCAAGGGATCAATCCAAGAAGAAGATATAACAATTGTAAATATTTATGCACCCAACATAAGAGCACCTCAATACATAAGGCAAATGCTAACAGCCATAAAAGGGGAAATCGACAGTAACACATTCATAGTAGGGGACTTTAACACCCCACTTTCCCCAACGGACAGATCAACTAAAATGAAGATAAATAAGGAAACACAAGATTTAAATGATACATTGAACAAGATGAACTTAATTGATATTTATAGGACATTCCATCCAAAAACAATAGAATACACTTTCTTCTCAAGTGTTCATGGAACATTCTCCAGAATAGATCATACCTAGGGTCACAAAACAAGCCTCAGCAAATTAAAAAAAATTGAAATCGTATCAAGTATCTTTTCCAACCACAACACTATGAAACTAGATATCAATTACAGGAAAAAAACTGTAAAAAATACAAACACATGGAGCCTAAACAATACACTACTTAATAAGCAAGCGATCACTGAAGATATCAAAGAGGAAATCAAATAATACCTGGAAACAAATGACAATAAAAACACGACGGCCCAAAACCTATGTGATGCAGCACAAGCAGTTCTAAGAGAGGAGTTTACAGCAATACAATCCTACCTCAAGAAACAAGAAATATCTCAAATAAACAACCTAACCTTACACCTAAAGCACTTAAGAGAGAGAAGAACAAAAAACCCAAAGTTAGCAGAAGGAAAGAAATCATAAAGATCAGATCAGAAATAAATGAAAAAGAAATGAAGGAAACGATAGCAAAGATCAATAAAACTAAAAGCTGGTTCTTTGAGAAGATAAACAAAACTGATAAACCATTAGCCAGACTCATCAAGAAAGAAAGGGAGAAGACTGAAATCAATAGAATTAGAAATGAAAAAGGAGAAGTAACAACTGACACTGCAGAAATACAAAGCATCATGAGCGATTACTACAAGCAACTCTATGCCAATAAAATGGACAACCTGGAAGAAATGGACAAATTCTTAGAAATGCACAACCTGCCAAGACTGAACTAGGAAGAAATAGAAAATATGAACAGACCAATCACAAGCACTGAAATTGAAACTGTGATTAAAAATCTTCCAACAAACAAAAGCCCAGGACCAGATGGCATCACAGGC